>NW_026047617.1:12019481-13269481 GCF_023864345.2 Schistocerca serialis cubense
TTCAGTGTTTCATCGTCAATAAGAAGGTCAGAGGGATATAGTGAACCTGAAGTGAAGCATCGGATTCTATAACTAGTGTCACAGGAATGGTTCAAAACATAGGCAGTAAGAAGATCAGTTTTCTTGTACTTAAGTCGGCATTGTGCCTTTTGTATTTAATCCGATGCAATTTCTGTGTTTCATCGTCAATAAGAAGGTCACTGGGATACAGTAAACCTGAAGTAAAGCATCGGAATATATAACTAGTGTCACAGGAATGGTTCAAAACATACACAGTATGAAGAGTCAGTTTTCTTGTACTTAAGTAGGCATTGTGCCTTTTGTATTTAATTCCGATGCAATTTCTGTGTTTTATCGTCAATAAGATGGTCAGAAGCATACAGTAAACCTGAAGTGAAGTATCGGAATCTATACATACTGTCACAGGGATGGTTCAAAACATAGACAGTAAGAACAGTAAGTTTTCTTGTACTTATGTCGGCATTGTGCCTTTTGTATTTAATTCCGATGCAATTTCAGTGACTCATCGTCAATAAGAAGGTCAGAGGGATATAGTGAACCTGAAGTCAAGCATCGGATTCCATAACTAGTGTCACAGGAATGGTTCAAAACACAGACAGTAAGAAGATCAGTTTTCTTGTACTTAAGTCGGCATTGTGCCTTTTGTATTTAATCCGATGCAATTTCTGTGTTTCATCGTCAATAAGAAGGTCGGAGGGATACGGTAAACCTGAAGTGAAGCATCGGAATCTATAACTAGTGTCATAGGCATTGTTCAAAACATAGACAGTAAGGAGAGTCAGTTTTCTTGTACTTAAGTCAGCATTGTGCCTTTTGTAATTAATTCGGATGCAATTTCTATGTTTCATCGTCAATAAGAAGGTCAGAGGGATACAGTAAACCTGAAGTGAAGCATCGGAATCTATAACTAGTGTCAAAGGAATGGTTCAAAACATAGACAGTAAGAAGAGTCAGTTATCTTGTACTTAAGTCGGCATTTTGCCTTTTGTATTTAATTCTGATGCAATTTCTGTGTTTCATCGTCAATAAGAAGGTCAAAGGGATACAGTAAACCTGATATAAAGCATCGGAATCTATAACGAGTGTCACATGAATGGTTCAAAACATTGACAGTAAGATGAGTCAGTTATCTTGTACTTAAGTCGGCATTGTGCCTTTTGTATTTAATTCCGATGCAATTTTTGTGTTTCATCGTCAATAAGATGTTCAGAGGGATACAGTAAACCTGAAGTGAAGCATCGGAATCTATAACTAGTGTCACAGGAATGGTTCAAAACACAGACAGTAAGTAAAGTCAGTTATCTTGTACTTACGTCGGCATTGTGCCTTTTGTATTTAATTCCGAAGCAATTTATGAGTTTCATCGTCAAGAAGAGGGTCAGAGGGATACAGTAAACCTGAAGTAAAGCATCGTAATCTATATCTAGTGTCACAGGAATGGTTCAAAACATAGACAGTAAGAAGAGTCACTTTTCTTGTACTTAAGTCGGCATTGTGCCTTTTGTATTTAATTCCGATGCAATTTCAGTGTTTCATCGTCGATAAGAAGGTCAGAGGGATATAGTGAACCTGAAGTGAAGCATCGTATTCTATAACTAGTGTCACAGGAATGGTTCATATCATAGACAGTAAGAAGATCAGTTTTCTTGTACTTAAGTCGGCATTGTGCCTTTTGTATTTAATCCGATGTAATTTCTGTGTTTCATCGTCAATAAGAAGGTCAGTGGGATACAGTAAACCTGAAGTAAAGCATCGGAATATATAACTAGTGTCACAGGAATGGTTCAAAACATACACAGTATGAAGAGTCAGTTTTCTTGTACTTAAGTCAGCATTGTGCCTTTTGTATTTATTTCCGATTCAATTTCTGTGTTTCATCGTCAATAAGAAGGTCAGAGGGATACAGTAAACCTACAGAGAATCATCGGAATCTATAACTAGTGTCACAGGTATGGTTCAAAACATAGACAGTAAGAAGAGTCAGTTTTCTTGTACTTAAGTCAGCATTGTGCCTTTTGTATTTAATTCCGATGCAATTGCAGTGACTCATCGTCAATAAGAAGGTCAGAGGGATATAGTGAACCTGAAGTGAAGCATCGGATTCTATAACTAGTGTCACAGGAATGGTTCAAAGCATAGACAGTAAGAAGATCAGTTTTCTTGTACTTAAGTCGGCATTGTGCCTTTTGTATTTAATTCCGAAGCAATTTATGAGTTTCATCGTCAAGAAGAGGGTCAGAGGGATACAGTAAACCTGAAGTAAAGCATCGTAATCTATAACTAGTGTCACAGGAATGGTTCAAAACATAGACAGTAAGGAGAGTCAGTTTTCTTTGTACTTAAGTCAGCATTGTGCCTTTGGTAATTAATTCCGATTCAATTTCTGTGTTTCATCGCCAATAAGAAGGTCAGAGGGATGCAGTAAACCTACAGTGAAGCATCGCAATCTGTAACTAGTGTCACAGGTATGGTTCAAAGCATAGACAGCAAGAAGAGTCAGTTTTCTTGTACTTAAGTCGGCATTGTGCCTTTTGTAATTAATTCCGATGCAATTTCTGTGTTTCATCGTCAATAAGAAGGTCAGAGGGATACAGTAAACCTGATGTAAAGCATCGGAATCTATAACGAGTGTCACATGAATGGTTCAAAACATAGACAGTAAGAAGAGTCAGTTTTCTTGTACTTAAGTCGGCATTGTGCCTTTTGTATTTAATTCCGATGCAATTTTTGTGTTTCATCGTCAATAAGATGTTCAGAGGGATACAGTAAACCTGAAGTGAAGCATCGGAATCTATAACTAGTGTCACAGGAATGGTTCAAAACACAGACAGTAAGTAAAGTCAGTTATCTTTACTTACGTCGGCAAGGTGCCTTTTGTATTTAATTCAGAAGCAATTTATGAGTTTCATTGTCAAGAAGAGGGTCAGAGGGATACAGTAAACCTGAAGTAAAGCATCGTAATCTATATCTAGTGTCACAGGAATGGTTCAAACCATAGACAGTAAGAAGAATCAGTTTTCTTGTACTTAAGTCGGCATTGTGCCTTTTGTATTTAATTCCGATGCAATTTCAGTGATTAATCGTCAATAAGAAGGTCAGAGGGATATAGTGAACCTGAAGTGAAGCATCGGATTCTATAACTAGTGTCACAGGAATGGTTCAAAACATACACAGTAAGAAGAGTCAGTTTTCTTGTACTTAAGTCGGCATTGTGCCTTTTGTATTTAATTCCGAAGCAATTTCTGTGTTTCATCGTCAATAAGATGGTCAGAGGGATACAGTAAACCTGAAGTGATGCATCGGAATCTATAACTTGTGTCACAGGATTGGTTCAAAACATAGACAATTTGAAGAGTCAGTTTTCTTGTACTTAAGTCGGCATTGTGCCTTTTGTCTTTAATTCCGATGCAATGTCTGTGTTTCATCGTCAATAAGAAGTTCAGAGGCATACAGTAAACCTGAAGTGAAGCATCAAAATCTATAACTAGTGTCACAGGAATGGTTCAAACCATAGACAGTAATAATAATCAGTTTTCTTGTACTTAAGTCGGCATTGTGCCTTTTGTATTTAATTCCGATGCAATTTCAGTGATTAATCGTCAATAAGAAGGTCAGAGGGATTTAGTGAACCTGGATTGAAGCATCGGATTCTATAACTAGTGTCACAGGAATGGTTCAAAACATACACAGTAAGAAGAGTCAGTTTTCTTGTACTTAAGTCGGCATTGTGCCTTTTGTATTTAATTCCGACGCAATTTTTGTGTTTCATCGCAATAAGAAGGTCAGAGGGATACAGTAAACCTGAATTGAAGCATCGGAATCTATAACTATTGTCACAGGAATGGTTCAAAACATAGACAGCATGAAGAGTCAGTTTTCTTGTACTTAAGAAGGCATTGTGCCTTTTGTATTTTATTCCGATGCAATTTCTGTGTTTCATCGTCAATAAGAAAGTCAGAGGCATACAGTAAACCTGAAGTGAAGCATCGGAATCCATAACTAGTGTCACAGGAATGGTTCAAAGCATAGACAGTAAGAAGATCAGTTTTCTTGTACTTAAGTCGGCATTGTGCCTTTGTATTTAATCCGATGCAATTTCTGTGTTTCATCGTCAATAAGAAGGTCGGAGGGATACGGTAAACCTGAAGTGAAGCATCGGAATCTATAACTAGTGTCACAGCATTGTTCAAAACATAGGTAGTAAGAAGAGTCAGTTTTCTTGTACTTAAGTCGGCATTGTGCCTTTTCTAGTTAATTCCGATGCAATTTCAGTGTTTCATCGTCAATAAGAAGGTCAGAGGGATATAGTGAACCTGAAGTGAAGCATCGGATTCTATAACTAGTGTCACAGGAATGGTTCAAAACATAGACAGTAAGAAGATCAGTTTTCTTGTACTTAAGTCGGCATTGTGCCTTTTGTATTTAATCCGATGCAATATCTGTGTTTCATCGTCAATAAGAAGGTCAGTGGGATACAGTAAACCTGAAGTTAAGCATCGGAATATATAACTAGTGTCACAGGAATGGTTCAAAACATACACAGTATGAAGAGTCAGTTTTCTTGTACTTAAGTCGGCATTGTGCCTTTTGTATTTAATTCCGATGCAATGTCTGTGTTTCATCGTCAATAAGAAGGTGAGAGGCATACAGTAAACCTGAAGTGAAGCATCAAAATCTATAACTAGTGTCACAGGAATGGTTCAAACCACAGACAGTAAGAAGAATCAGTTTTCTTGTACTTAAGTCGGCATTGTGCCTTTTGTATTTAATTCCGATGCAATTTCAGTGATTAATCGTCAATAAGAAGGTCAGAGGGATATAGTGAACCTGAAGTGAAGCATCGGATTCTATAACTAGTGTCACAGGGATGGTTCAAAACATAGACAGTAAGAAGAGTCAGTTTTCTTGTACTTAAGTCGGCATTGTGCCTTTTGTATTTAATTCCGACGCAATTTTTGTGTTACATCGTCAATAAGAAGGTCAGAGGGATACAGTAAACCTGAAGTGAAGCATCGGAATCTATAACTATTGCCACAGGAGTGGTTCAAAACATAGCCAACATGAAGAGTCAGTTTTCTTGTACTTAAGAAGGCATTGTGCCTTTTGTATTTTATTCCGATGCAATTTCTGTGTTTCATCGTCAATAAGAAAGTCAGAGGCATACAGTAAACCTGAAGTGAAGCATCGGAATCCATAACTAGTGTCACAGGAATGGTTCAAAGCATAGACAGTAAGAAGATCAGTTTTCTTGTACTTAAGTCGGCATTGTGCCTTTGTATTTAATCCGATGCAATTTCTGTGTTTCATCGTCAATAAGAAGGTCGGAGGGATACGGTAAACCTGAAGTGAAGCATCGGAATCTATAACTAGTGCCACAGCATTGTTCAAAACATAGGTAGTAAGAAGAGTCAGTTTTCTTGTACTTAAGTCGGCATTGTGCCTTTTCTATTTAATTCCGATGCAATTTCAGTGACTCATCGTCAATAAGATGGTCAGAGGGGTATAGTGAACCTGAAGTGAAGCATCGGATTCTATAACTAGTGTCACAGGAATGGCTCCAAACATAGACAGTAAGAAGATCAGTTTTCTTGTACTTAAGTCGGCATTGTGCCTTTTGTATTTAATTCCGATGCAATTTCAGTGTTTCATCGTCAATAAGAAGGTCGGAGGGATATAGTGAACCTGAAGTGAAGCATCGGATTCTATAACTAGTGTCACAGGAATGGTTCAAAACATAGACAGTAAGAAGATCAGTTTTCTTGTACTTAAGTCGGCATTGTGCCTTTTGTATTTAATCCGATGCAATATCTGTGTTTCATCGTCAATAAGAAGGTCAGTGGGATACAGTAAACCTGAAGTTAAGCATCGGAATATATAACTAGTGTCACAGGAATGGTTCAAAACATACACAGTATGAAGAGTCAGTTTTCTTGTACTTAAGTCGGCATTGTGCCTTTTGTATTTAATTCCGATGCAATGTCTGTGTTTCATCGTCAATAAGAAGGTGAGAGGCATACAGTAAACCTGAAGTGAAGCATCAAAATCTATAACTAGTGTCACAGGAATGGTTCAAACCACAGACAGTAAGAAGAATCAGTTTTCTTGTACTTAAGTCGGCATTGTGCCTTTTGTATTTAATTCCGATGCAATTTCAGTGATTAATCGTCAATAAGAAGGTCAGAGGGATATAGTGAACCAGAAGTGAAGCATCGGATTCTATAACTAGTGTTACAGGAATGGTTCAAAACATACACAGTAAGAAGAGTCAGTTTTCTTGTACTTAAGTCGGCATTGTGCCTTTTGTATTTAATTCCGACGCAATTTTTGTGTTTCATCGTCAATAAGAAGGTCAGAGGGATACAGTAAACCTGAAGTGAAGCATCGGAGTCTATAACTATTGCCACAGGTGTGGTTCAAAACATAGACAACATGAAGAGTCAGTTTTCTTGTACTTAAGAAAGCATTGTGCCTTTTGTATTTTATTCCGATGCAATTTCTGTGTTTCATCGTCAATAAGAAAGTCAGAGGCATACAGTAAACCTGAAGTGAAGCATCGAAATCTATAACTAGTGTCACAGGAATGGTTCAAATCATAGACAGTAAGAAGATCAGTTTTCTTGTTCTTTAGTCGGCATTGTGCCTTTGTATTTAAACCGATGCAATTTCTGTGTTTCATCGTCAATAAGAAGGTCGGAGGGATACGGTAAACCTGAAGTGAAGCATCGGAATCTATAACTAGTGTCACAGCATTGTTCAAAACATAGATAGTAAGAGGAGTCAGTTTTCTTGTACTTAAGTCGGCATTGTGCCTTTTGTATTTAATTCCGATTCAATTTCTGTGTTTCATCGTCAATAAGAAGGTCAGAGGGATACAGTTAACCTACAGTGAAGCATCGGAATCTATAACTAGTGTCGCAGGTATGGTTCAAAACATAGACAGTAAGAAGAGTCAGTTTCTTGTACTTAAGTCGGCATTGTGCCTTTTGTATTTAATTCCGATGCAATTTCAGTGTTTCATCGTCAATAAGAAGGTCAGAGGGATATAGTGAACCTGAAGTGAAGCATCGGTCTATATAACTAGTTTCACAGGAGTGGTTCAAAACATAGACAGTAAGAAGATCAGTTTTCTTGTACTTAAGTCGGCATTGTGCCTTTTGTATTTAAACCGATGCAATTTCTGTGTTTCATCGTCAATAAGAAGGTCAGTGGGTTACAGTAAACCTGAAGTAAAGCATCGGAATATATAACTAGTGTCACAGGAATGGTTCAAAACATACACAGTATGAAGAGTCTGTTTTCTTGTACTTAAGTCGGCATTGTGCCTTTTGTATTTAATTCCGATGCAATTTCTGTGTTTTGTCGTCAATAAGGTGGTCAGAAGCATACAGTAAACCTGAAGTGAAGCATCGGAATCTATACATAGTGTCACAGGGATGGTTCAAAACATAGACAGTAAGAAGATCAGTTTTCTTGTACTTAAGTCGGCATTGTGCCTTTTGTATTTAATTCCGATGCAGTTTCAGTGATTAATCGTCAATAAGAAGGTCAGAGGGATATAGTGAACCTGAAGTGAAGCATCGGATTCTATAACTAGTGTCACAAGAATGGTTCAAAACATACACAGTAAGAAGAGTCAGTTTTCTTGTACTTAAGTCGGCATTGTGCCTTTTGTATTTAATTCCGACGCAATTTTTGTGTTTCATCGTCAATAAGAAAGTCAGAGGGATACAGTAAACCTGAAGTGAAGCCACGGAATCTATAACTATTGTCACAGGAATGGTTCAAAACATAGACAGCATGAAGAGTCAGTTTTCTTGTACTTAAGAAGGCATTGTGCCTTTTGTATTTTATTCCGATGCAATTTCTGTGTTTCATCGTCAATAAGAAAGTCAGAGGCATACAGTAAACCTGAAGTGAAGCATCGGAATCTATAACTAGTGTCACAAGAATGGTTCAAAACATACACAGTAAGAAGAGTCAGTTTTCTTGTACTTAAGTCGGCATTGTGCCTTTTGTATTTAATTCCGACGCAATTTTTGTGTTTCATCGTCAATAAGAAGGTCAGAGGGATACAGTAAACCTGAAGGGAAGCATCGGAGTCTATAACTATTGCCACAGGAGTGGTTCAAAACATAGACAACATGAAGAGTCAGTTTTCTTGTACTTAAGAAGGCATTGTGCCTTTTGTATTTTATTCCGATGCAATTTCTGTGTTTCATCGTCAATAAGAAAGTCAGAGGCATACAGTAAACCTGAAGTGAAGCATCGAAATCTATAACTAGTGTCACAGGAATGGTTCAAATCATAGACAGTAAGAAGATCAGTTTTCTTGTTCTTTAGTCGGCATTGTGCCTTTGTATTTAAACCGATGCAATTTCTGTGTTTCATCGTCAATAAGAAGGTCGGAGGGATACGGTAAACCTGAAGTGAAGCATCGGAATCTATAACTAGTGTCACAGCATTGTTCAAAACATAGATAGTAAGAGGAGTCAGTTTTCTTGTACTTAAGTCGGCATTGTGCCTTTTGTATTTAATTCCGATTCAATTTCTGTGTTTCATCGTCAATAAGAAGGTCAGAGGGATACAGTTAACCTACAGTGAAGCATCGGAATCTATAACTAGTGTCGCAGGTATGGTTCAAAACATAGACAGTAAGAAGAGTCAGTTTCTTGTACTTAAGTCGGCATTGTGCCTTTTGTATTTAATTCCGATGCAATTACAGTGTTTCATCGTCAATAAGAAGGTCAGAGGGATATAGTGAACCTGAAGTGAAGCATCGGTCTATATAACTAGTTTCACAGGAGTGGTTCAAAACATAGACAGTAAGAAGATCAGTTTTCTTGTACTTAAGTCGGCATTGTGCCTTTTGTATTTAAACCGATGCAATTTCTGTGTTTCATCGTCAATAAGAAGGTCAGTGGGATACAGTAAACCTGAAGTAAAGCATCGGAATATATAACTAGTGTCACAGGAATGGTTCAAAACATACACAGTATGAAGAGTCTGTTTTCTTGTACTTAAGTCGGCATTGTGCCTTTTGTATTTAATTCCGATGCAATTTCTGTGTTTTGTCGTCAATAAGGTGGTCAGAAGCATACAGTAAACCTGAAGTGAAGCATCGGAATCTATACATAGTGTCACAGGGATGGTTCAAAACATAGACAGTAAGAAGATCAGTTTTCTTGTACTTAAGTCGGCATTGTGCCTTTTGTATTTAATTCCGATGCAATTTCAGTGACTCATCGTCAATAAGAAGGTCAGAGGGATATAGTGAACCTGAAGTGAAGCATCGCATTCTATAACTAGTTTCACAGGAATGGTACAAAACATACACAGTAAGAAGATCAGTTTTCTTGTACTTAAGTCGGCATTGTGCCTTTTGTATTTAATTCCGATGCAATTTCAGTGTTTCATCGTCAATCAGAAGGTCAGAGGGATATAGTGAACCTGAAGTGAAGCATCGGATTCTATAACTAGTGTCACAGGAATGGTTCAAAACATAGGCAGTAAGAAGATCAGTTTTCTTGTACTTAAGTCGGCATTGTGCATTTTGTATTTAATCCGATGCAATTTCTGTGTTTCATCGTCAATAAAAAGGTCAGTGGGATACAGTAAACCTGAAGTAAAGCATCGGAATATATAACTAGTGTCACAGGAATGGTTCAAAACATACACAGTATGAAGAGTCAGTTTTCTTGTACTTAAGTCTGCATTGTGCCTTTTGTATTTAATTCCGATGCAATTTCTGTGTTTCATCGTCAATAAGAAGGTCGGAGGGATACGGTAAACCAGAAGTGAAGCATCGGAATATATAACTAGTGTCACAGCATTGTTCAAAACATAGATAGTAAGAAGAGTCAGTTTTCTTGTACTTAAGTCGGCATTGTGCCTTTTGTATTTAATTCCGATTCAATTTCTGTGTTTCATCGTCAATAAGAAGGTCAGAGGGATACAGTAAACGTACAGTGAAGCATCGGAATCTATAACTAGTGTCACAGGTATGGTTCAAAACATAGACAGTAAGAAGAGTCAGTTATCTTGTACTTAAGTCGGCATTGTGCCTTTTGTATTTAATTCCGATGCAATTTCAGTGATTAATCGTCAATAAGAAGGTCAGAGGGATATAGTGAACCTGAAGTGAAGCATCGGATTCTATAACTAGTGTCACAGGAATGGTCCAAAACATACACAGTAAGAAGAGTCAGTTTTCTTGTACTTAAGTCGGCATTGTGCCTTTTGTATTTAATTCCGACGCAATTTTTATGTTTCATCGTCAATAAGAAGGTCTGAGGGATACAGTAAACCTGAAGTGAAGCATCGGAAGCTATAACTAGTGTCACAGGAATGGTTCAAAACATAGACAGCATGAAGAGTCAAATTTCTTGTACTTAAGAAGGCATTGTGCCTTTTGTATTTTATTCCGATGCAATTTCTGTGTTTCATCGTCAATAAGAAAGTCAGAGGCATACAGTAAACCTGAAGTGAAGCATCGGAATCTATAACTAGTGTCACAGGAATGGTTCAAAGCATAGACAGTAAGAAGATCAGTTTTCTTGTACTTAAGTCGGCATTGTGCCTTTGTATTTAATCCGATGCAATTTCTGTGTTACATCGTCAATAAGAAGGTCGGAGGGATACGGTAAACCTGAAGTGAAGCATCGGAATCTATAACTAGTGTCACAGCATTGTTCAAAACATAGGTAGTAAGAAGAGTCAGTTTTCTTGTACTTAAGTCGGCATTGTGCTTTTTGTATTTAATTCCAATTCAATTTCTGTGTTTCATCGTCAATTAGAAGGTCAGAGGGATACAGTAAACCTACAGTGAAGCATCGGAATCTATAACTAGTGTCACAGGTATGGTTCAAAACATAGACAGTAAGAAGAGTCAGTTTTCTTGTACTTAAGTCGGCATTGTGCCTTTTGTATTTAATTCCGATGCAATTTCAGTGACTCATCGTCAATAAGAAGGTCAGAGGGATATAGTGAACCTGAAGTGAAGCATCGGATTCTATAACTAGTGTCACAGGAATGGTACAAAACATAGACAGTAAGAAGATCAGTTTTCTTGTACTTAAGTCGGCATTGTGGCTTTTGTATTTAATTCCGATGCAATTTCAGTGTTTCATCGTCAATAAGAATGTCATAGGGATATAGTGAACCTGAGGTGAAGCATCGGATTCTATAACTAGTGTCACAGGTATGGTTCAAAACATAGACAGTAAGAAGATCAGTTTTCTTGTACTTAAGTCGGCATTGTGCCTTTTGTATTTAATCCGATGCAATTTCTGTGTTTCATCGTCAATTAGAAGGTCAGTGGGATACAGTAAACCTGAAGTAAAGCATCGGAATATATAACTAGTGTCACAGGAATGGTTCAAAACATACACAGTATTAAGAGTCAGTTTTCTTGTACTTAAGTCGGCATTGTGCCTTTTGTATTTAATTCCGATGCAATGTCTGTGTCTCATCGTCAATAAGAAGGTCAGAGGCATACAGTAAACCTTAAGTGAAGCATCAAAATCTATAACTAGTGTCACAGGAATGGTTCAAACCATAGACAGTAAGAAGATCAGTTTTCTTGTACTTAAGTCATCATTGTGCCTTTTGTATTTAATCCAATTCAATTTCTGTGTTTCATCGTCAATAAGAAGGTCGGAGGGATACGGTAAACCTGAAGTGAAGCATCGGAATCTGTAACTAGTGCCACAGGAATTGTTCAAAACATAGACAGTAAGAAGAGTCAGTTTTCTTGTACTTAAGTCGGCATTGTGCCTTTTGTATTTATTTCCGATTCAATTTCTGTGTTTCATCGTCAATAAGAAGGTCAGAGAGATACAGTAAACCTACAGTGAAGCATCGGAATCTATAACTAGTGTCACATGAATGGTTCAAAACATAGACAGTAAGAAGAGTCGGTTTTCTTGTACTTAAGTCGGCATTGTGCCTTTTGTATTTAATTCTGATGCAATTTCTGAGTTTCATCGTCAATAAGAAGGTCAGAGGTATACAGTAAACCTGAAGTGAAGTAGCGGAATCTATAATTAGTGTCACAGATATGGTTCAAAACATAGAGAGTAAGAAGAGTCAGTTTTCTTGTACTTAAGTCGGCATTGTGCCTTTTGTATTTAATTCCGATGCAATTTCTGTGTTTCATCGTCAATAAGTAGGTCAGAGGGATACAGTAAACCTGAAGTGAAGCATCGGAATCTATAACTAGTGTCACAGGAATGGTTCAAAACATAGACAGTAAGAAGAGTCAGTTTTCTTCTTCTTAAGTCGGCATTGTGCCTTTTCTATTTAATTTCGATGCAATTTCTGTGTTTCATCGTCAATAAGAAGGTCAGAGTGATACAGTAAACATGAAGTGAAGCATCGGAATCTCTATTTAGTGTCATAGGTATGGTTCAAAACAAAGACAGTATGAAGAGTCAGTTTTCTTGTACTTAAGTCGGCATTGTGCCTGTTGTATTTAAATCTAATGCAATATCTGTGTTTCATCGTCAATAAGAAGGTCAGAGGCATACAGTAAACCTGAAGTGAAGCATCGGAATCTATAACTAGAGACACAGGAATTGTTCAAAACATTGACAGTAAGAAGAGTCAGTTTTCTTGTACTTAAGTCGGCATTGTGCCTTTTGTATTTAATTCCAATGCAATTTCTGTGTTACATCGTCAATAAGAAGGTCAGAGGGATACAGTAAACCTGCAGTGAAGAATCGGAATCTATAACTAGTGTCACATGAATCGTTCAAATCATAGACAGTAAGAAGAGTCAGTTTTCTTGAAGTCGGCATTGTGCCTTTTGTATTTAATTCCAATGCAATTTCTGTGTTACATCGTCAATAAGAAGGTCAGAGGGATACAATAAACCTGCAGTGAAGCATCGGAATCTATAACTAGAGACACAGGAATTGTTCAAAACATTGACAGTAAGAAGAGTCAGTTTTCTTGTACTTAAGTCGGCATTGTGCCTTTTGTATTTAATTCCAATGCAATTTCTGTGTTTCATCATCAATAAGAAGGTCAGAGGGATACAGTAAACCTGAAGTGAAGCATCGTAATCTATAACTAGTGTCACAGGAATGGTTCAAAACATAGACAGTAAGAAGATCAGGTTTCTTGTACTTAAGTCGGCATTGTGCCTTTGTATTTAATCCGATGCAATTTCTGTGTTTCATCGTCAATTAGAAGGTCAGAGGGATACAGTAAACCTACAGTGAAGCATCGGAATCTATAACTAGTGTCACAGGTATGGTTCAAAACATAGACAGTAAGAAGAGTCAGTTTTCTTGTACTTAAGTCGGCATTGTGCCTTTTGTATTTAATTCCGATGCAATTTCAGTGACTCATCGTCAATAAGAAGGTCAGAGGGATATAGTGAACCTGAAGTGAAGCATCGGATTCTATAACTAGTGTCACAGGAATGGTACAAAACATAGACAGTAAGAAGATCAGTTTTCTTGTACTTAAGTCGGCATTGTGCCTTTTGTATTTAATTCCGATGCAAATTCAGTGTTTCATCGTGAATAAGAAGGTCAGAGGGATATAGTGAACCTGAAGTGAAGCATCGGATTCTATAACTAGTGTCACAGGAATGGTTCAAAACATAGACAGTAAGAAGATCAGTTTTCTTGTACTTAAGTCGGCATTGTGCCTTTTGTATTTAATCCGATGCAATTTCTGTGTTTCATCGTCAATAAGAAGGTCAGTGGGATACAGTAAACCTGAAGTAAAGCATCGGAATATATAACTAGTGTCACAGAAATGGTTCAAAACATACACAGTATGAAGAGTCAGTTTTCTTGTACTTAAGTCGGCATTGTGCCTTTTGTATTTAATTCCGATGCAATGTCTGTGTTTCATCGTCAATAAGAAGGTCAGAGGCATACAGTAAACCTGAAGTGAAGCATCAAAATCTATAACTAGTGTCACAGGAATGGTTCAAACCATAGACAGTAAGAAGAATCAGTTTTCTTGTACTTAAGTCGGCATTGTGCCTTTTGTATTTAATTCCGATGCAATTTCAGTGATTAATCGTCAATAAGAAGGTCAGAGGGATATAGTGAACCTGAAGTGAAGCATCGCATTCTATAACTAGTGTCACAGGAGTGGTTCAAAACATACACAGTAAGAAGAGTCAGTTATCTTGTAATTAAGTCGGCATTGTGCCTTTTGTATTTAATTCCGACGCAATTTTTGTGTTTCATCGTCAATAAGAAGGTCAGAGGGATACAGTAAACCTGAAGTGAAGCATAGGAATCTATAACTATTGTCACAGGAATGGTTCAAAACATAGACAGCATGAAGAGTCAGTTTTCTTGTACTTAAGAAGGCATTGCGCCTTTTGTATTTTATTCCGATGCAATTTCTGTGTTTCATCGTCAATAAGAAAGTCAGAGGCATACAGTAAACCTGAAGTGAAACATCGGAATGTATAACTAGTGTCACAAGAATGGTTCAAAGCATAGACAGTAAGAAGATCAGTTTTCTTGTACTTAAGTCGGCATTGTGCCTTTGTATTTAATCCGATGCAATTTCTGTGTTTCATCGTCAATAAGAAGGTCGGAGGGATACGGTAAACCTGAAGTGAAGCATCGGAATCTATAACTAGTGTCACAGCATTGTTCAAAACATAGATAGTAAGAAGAGTCAGTTTTCCTTTTACTGAAGTCGGCATTGTGCCTTTTGTATTTATTTCCGATTCAATTTCTGTGTTTCATCGTCAATAAGAAGGTCAGAGGGATACAGTAAACCTTCAGTGAAGCATCGGAATCTATAACTAGTGTCACAGGTATGGTTCGAAACATAGACAGTAAGAAGAGTTAGTTTTCTTGTACTTAAGTCGGCATTGTGCCTTTTGTTTTTAATTCCGATGCAATTGCAGTGTTTCATCGTCAATAAGAAGGTCAGAGGGATATAGTGAACCTGAAGTGAAGCATCGGATTCTATAACTAGTTTCACAGGAATGGTTCAAAACATAGACAGTAAGAAGATCAGTTTTCTTGTACTTAAGTCGGCATTGTCCCTTTTGTATTTAAACCGATGCAATTTCTGTGTTTCATCGTCAATAAGAAGGTCAGAGGGATATAGTGAACCTGAAGTGAAGCATCGGATTCTATAATTAGTGTCACAGGAATGGTTCAAACATACACAGTAAGAAGAGTCAGTTTTCTTGTGCTTAAGTCGGCATTGTGCCTTTTGTATTAAATTCCGACGCAATTTTTTGGTTTCATCGTCAATAAGATGTTCAGAGGGATACAGTAAACCTGAAGTCAAGCATCGGAATCTATAACTGGTGTCATAGGAATGGTTCAAACCATAGACAGTAAGAAGAATCAGTTTTCTTGTACTTAAGTCGGCATTGTGCATTTTGTATTTAATCCGATGCAATTTCTGTGTTTCATCGTCAATAAAAAGGTCAGTGGGATACAGTAAACCTGAAGTAAAGCATCGGAATATATAACTAGTGTCACAGGAATGGTTCAAAACATACACAGTATGAAGAGTCAGTTTTCTTGTACTTAAGTCGGCATTGTGCCTTTTGTATTTAATTCCGATGCAATGTCTGTGTTTCATCGTCAATAAGAAGGTCAGAGGGATACAGTAAACCTGAAGTGAAGCATCGGAATCTATAACTATTGCCACAGGAGTGGTTCAAAACATAGACAACATGAAGAGTCAGTTTTCTTGTACTTAAGAAGGCATTGTGCCTTTTGTATTTTATTCCGATGCAATTTTTGTGTTTCATCGTCAATAAGAAAGTCAGAGGCATACAGTAAACCTGAAGTGAAGCATCGAAATCTATAACTAGTGTCACAGGAATGGTTCAAAGCATAGACAGTAAGACGATCAGTTTTCTTGTACTTAAGTCGGCATTGTGCCTTTTGTATTTAAACCGATGCAATTTCTGTGTTTCATCGTCAATAAGAAGGTCAGTGGGATACAGTAAACCTAAAGTAAAGCATCGGAATATATAACTAGTGTCACAGGAATGGTTCAAAACATACACAGTATGAAGAGTCTGTTTTCTTGTACTTAAGTCGGCATTGTGCCTTTTGTATTTAATTCCGATGCAATTTCTGTGTTTTATCGTCAATAAGGTGGTCAGAAGCATACAGTAAACCTGAAGTGAAGCATCGGAATCTATACATAGTGTCACAGGGATGGTTCAAAACATAGACAGTAAGAAGATCAGTTTTCTTGTACTTAAGTCGGCATTGTGCCTTTTATATTTAATTCCGATGCAATTTCAGTGATTAATCGTCAATAAGAAGGTCAGAGGGATATAGTGAACCTGAAGTGAAGCATCGGATTCTATAACTAGTGTCACAGGAATGTTTCAAAACATACACAGTAAGAAGAGTCAGTTTTCTTGTACTTAAGTCGGCATTGTGCCTTTTGTATTTAATTCCGACGCAATTTTTGTGTTTCATCGTCAATAAGAAAGTCAGAGGGATACAGTAAACCTGAAGTGAAGCCACGGAATCTATAACTATTGTCACAGGAATGGTTCAAAACATAGACAGCATGAAGAGTCAGTTTTCTTGTACTTAAGAAGGCATTGTGCCTTTTGTATTTTATTCAGATGCAATTTCTGTGTTTCATCGTCAATAAGAAAGTCAGAGGCATACAGTAAACCTGAAGTGAAGCATCGGAATCTATAACTAGTGTCACAGGAATGGTTCAAAGCATAGACAGTAAGAAGATCAGTTTTCTTGTACTTAAGTCGGCATTGTGCCTTTGTATTTAATCCGATGCAATTTCTGTGTTTCATCGTCAATAAGAAGGTCGGAGGGATACGGTAAAGCTGAAGTGAAGCATCGGAATCTATAACTAGTGTCACAGCATTGTTCAAAACATAGGTAGTAAGAAGAGTCAGTTTTCTTGTACTTAAGTCGGCATTGTGCTTTTTGTATTTAATTCCGATTCAATTTCTGTGTTTCATCGTCTATTAGACGGTCAGAGGAATACAGTAAACCTACAGTGAAGCATCGGAATCTATAACTAGTGTCACAGGTATGGTTCAAAACATAGACAGTAAGAAGAGTCAGTTTTCTTGTACTTAAGTCGGCATTGTGCCTTTTGTATTTAATTCCGATGCAATTTCACTGACTCATCGTCAATAAGAAGGTCAGAGGGATATAGTGAACCTGAAGTGAAGCATCGCATTCTATAACTAGTGTCACAGGAATGGTACAAAACATATACAGTAAGAAGATCAGTTTTCTTGTACTTAAGTCGGCATTGTGCCTTTTGTATTTAATTCCGATGCAATTTCAGTGTTTCATCGTCAATAAGAAGGTCAGAGGGATATAGTGAACCTGAAGTGAAGCATCGGATTCTATAACTAGTGTCACAGGAATGGCTCAAAACATAGACAGTAAGAAGATCAGTTTTCTTGTACTTAAGTCGGCATTGTGCATTTTGTATTTAATCCGATGCAATTTCTGTGTTTCATCGTCAATAAAAAGGTCAGTGGGATACAGTAAACCTGAAGTAAAGCATCGGAATATATAACTAGTGTCACAGGAATGGTTCAAAACATACACAGTATGAAGAGTCAGTTTTCTTGTACTTAAGTCGGCATTGTGCCTTTTGTATTTAATTCCGATGCAATGTCTGTGTTTCATCGTCAATAAGAAGGTCAGAGGCATACAGTAAACCTGAAGTGAAGCATCAAAATCTATAACAAGTGTCACAGGAATTGTTCAAACCATAGACAGTAAGAAGAATCAGTTTTCTTGTACTTAAGTCGGCATTCTGCCCTTTGTATTTAATTCCGATGCAATTTCAGTGATTAATCGTCATTAAGAAGGTCAGAGGGATATAGTGAACCTGAAGTGAAGCATCGGATTCTATAACTAGTGTCACAGGAATGGTTCAAAACATACACAGTAAGAAGAGTCAGTTTTCTTGTAATTAAGTCGGCATTGTGCCTTTTGCATTTAATTCCGACGCAATTTTTGTGTTTCATCGTCAATAAGAAGGTCAGAGGGATACAGTAAACCTAAAGTGAAGCATCGGAATCTATAACTATTGTCACAGGAATGGTTCAAAACATAGACAGCATGAAGAGTCAGTTTTCTTGTACTTAAGAAGGCATTGTGCCTTTTGTATTTTATTCCGATGCAATTTCTGTGTTTCATCGTCAATAAGAAAGTCAGAGGCATACAGTAAACCTGAAGTGAAGCATCGGAATCTATAACTAGTGTCACAGGAATGGTTCAAAGCATAGACAGTAAGAAGATCAGTTTTCTTGTACTTAAGTCGGCATTGTGCCTTTGTATTTAATCCGATGCAATTTCTGTGTTTCATCGTCAATAAGAAGGACGGAGGGATACGGTAAACCTGAAGTGAAGCATCGGAATCTATAACTAGTGTCACAGCGTTGTTCAAAACATAGATAGTAAGAAGAGTCAGTTTTCTTGTACTTAAGTCGGCATTGTGCCTTTTGTATTTAATTCCGATTCAATTTCTGTGTTTCATCGTCAATAAGAAGGTCAGAGGGATACAGTAAACCTACAGTGAAGCATCGGAATCTATAACTAGTGTCACAGGTATGGTTCAAAACATAGACAGTAAGAAGAGTCAGTTATCTTGTACTTAAGTCGGCATTGTGCCTTTTGTATTTAATTCCGATGCAATTTCTGTGTTTTATCGTCAATAAGGTGGTCAGAAGCATACAGTAAACCTGAAGTGAAGCATCGGAATCTATACATAGTGTCACAGGGATGGTTCAAAACATAGACAGTAAGAAGAGTCAGTTTTCTTGTACTTAAGTCGCCATTGTGCCTTTTGTATTTAATTCCGATGCAATTTCAGTGATTAATCGTCAATAAGAAGGTCAGAGGGATATAGTGAACCTGAAGTGAAGCATCGGATTCTATAACTAGTGTCACAGGAATGGTTCAAAACATACACAGTAAGAAGAGTCAGTTTTCTTGTACTTAAGACGGCGTTGTGCCTTTTGTATTTAATTCCGACGCAATTTTTATGTTTCATCATCAATAAGAAGGTATGAGGGATACAGTAAACCTGAAGTGAAGCATCGGAATCTATAACTATTGTCACAGGAATGGTTCAAAACATAGACAGCATGAAGAGTCAGTTTTCTTGTACTTAAGAAGGCATTGTGCCTTTTGTACTTTATTCCGATGCAATTTCTGTGTTTCATCGTCAATAAGAAAGTCAGAGGCATACAGTAAACCTGAAGTGAAGCATCGGAATCTATAACTAGTGTCACAGGAATGGTTCAAAGCATAGACAGTAAGAAGATCAGTTTTCTTGTACTTAAGTCGGCATTGTGCCTTTGTATTTAATCCGATGCAATTTCTGTGTTTCATCGTCAATAAGAAGGTCGGAGGGATACGGTAAACCTGAAGTGAAGCATCGGAATCTATAACTAGTGTCACAGCATTGTTCAAAACATAGGCAGTAAGAAGAGTCAGTTTTCTTGTACTTAAGTCGGCATTGTGCTTTTTGTATTTAATTCCAATTCAATTTCTGTGTTTCATCGTCAATTAGAAGGTCAGAGGGATACAGTAAACCTACAGTGAAGCATCGGAATCTATAACTAGTGTCACAGGTATGGTTCAAAACATAGACAGTAAGAAGAGTCAGTTTTCTAGTACTTAAGTCGGCATTGTGCCTTTTGTATTTAATTCCGATGCAATTTCAGTGACTCATCGTCAATAAGAAGGTCAGAGGGATATAGTGAACCTGAAGTGAAGCATCGGATTCTATAACTAGTGTCACAGGAATGGTACAAAACATAGACAGTAAGAAGATCAGTTTTCTTGTACTTAAGTCGGCATTGTGCCTTTTGTATTTAATTCCGATGCAATTTCAGTGTTTCATCGTCAATAAGAAGGTCAGAGGGATATAGTGAACCTGAGGTGAAGCATCGGATTCTATAACTAGTGTCACAGGAATGGTTCAAAACATAGACAGTCAGAAGATCAGTTTTCTTGTACTTAAGTCAGCATTGTGCCTTTTGTATTTAATCCGATGCTATTTCTGTGTTTCATCGTCAATTAGAAGGTCAGTGGGATACAGTAAACCTGAAGTAAAGCATCGGAATATATAACTAGTGTCACAGGAATGGTTCAAAACATACACAGTATTAAGAGTCAGTTTTCTTGTACTTAAGTCGGCATTGTGCCTTTTGTATTTAATTCCGATGCAATGTCTGTGTCTCATCGTCAATAAGAAGGTCAGAGGCATACAGTAAACCTTAAGTGAAGCATCAAAATCTATAACTAGTG
This sequence comes from Schistocerca serialis cubense, assembly GCF_023864345.2. Lineage (NCBI taxonomy): Eukaryota > Metazoa > Arthropoda > Insecta > Orthoptera > Acrididae > Schistocerca > Schistocerca serialis. The sequence continues at coordinate 12,039,767 of NW_026047617.1, forward strand.
TCACAGGAATGGTTCAAACCATAGACAATAAGAAGAATCAGTTTTCTTGTACTTAAGTCGGCATTGTGCCTTTTGTATTTAATTCCGATGCAATTTCAGTGATTAATCGTCAATAAGAAGGTCAGAGGGATATAGTGAACCTGAAGTGAAGCATCGGATTCTATAACTAGTGTCACAGGAATGGTTCAAATCATACACAGTAAGAAGAGTCAGTTTTCTTGTAATTAAGCCGGCATTGTGCCTTTTGTATTTAATTCCGACGCAATTTTTGTGTTTCATCGTCAATAAGAAGGTCAGAGGGATACAGTAAACCTGAAATGAAGCATCGGAATCTATAACTAGTGTCACAGCATTGTTCAAAACATAGATAGTAAGAAGAGTCAGTTTTCTTGTACTTAAGTCGGCATTGTGCCTTTTGTATTTAATTCCGATTCAATTTCTGTGTTTCATCGTCAATAAGAAGGTCAGAGGGATACAGTAAACCTACAGTGAAGCATCGGAATCTATAACTAGTGTCACAGGTATGGTTCAAAACATAGACAGTAAGAAGAGTTAGTTTTCTTGTACTTAAGTCGGCATTGTGCCTTTTGTATTTAATTCCGATGCAATTTCAGTGTCTCATCGTCAATAAGAAGGTCAGAGGGATATAGTGAACCTGAAGTGAAGCATCGGATTCTATAACAAGTTTCACAGGAATGGTTCAAAACATAGACAGTAAGAAGATCAGTTTTCTTGTACTTAAGCCATCATTGTGCCTTTTGTATTTAATCCAATTCAATTTCTGTGTTTCATCGTCAATAAGAAGGTCGGAGGGATACGGTAAACCTGAAGTGAAGCATCGGAATCTGTAACTAGTGCCACAGGAATTGTTCAAAACATAGACAGTAAGAAGAGTCAGTTTTCTTGTACTTAAGTCGGCATTGTGCCTTTTGTATTTATTTCCGATTCAATTTCTGTGTTTCATCGTCAATAAGAAGGTGAGAGGGATGCAGTAAACCTACAGTGAAGCATCGGAATCTATAACTAGTGTCACATGAATGGTTCAAAACATAGACAGTAAGAAGAGTCAGTTTTCTTGTACTTACGTCGGCATTGGTCCTTTTGTATTTAATTCTGATGCAATTTCTGAGTTTCATCGTCAATAAGAAGGTCAGAGGTATACAGTAAACCTGAAGTGAAGTAGCGGAATCTATAATTAGTGTCACAGATATGGTTCAAAACATAGACAGTAAGAAGAGTCAGTTTTCTTGTACTTAAGTCGGCATTGTGCCTTTTGTATTTAATTCCGATGCAATTTCTGTGTTTCATCGTCAATAAGTAGGTCAGAGGGATACAGTAAACCTGAAGTGAAGCATCGGAATCTATAACTAGTGTCACAGGAATGGTTCAAAACATAGACGGTAAGAAGAGTCAGTTTTCTTCTTCTTAAGTCGGCATTGTGCCTTTTCTATTTAATTTCGATGCAATTTCTGTGTTTCATCGTCAATTAGAAGGTCAGAGTGATACAGTAAACATGAAGTGAAGCATCGGAATCTCTATTTAGTGTCATAGGAATGGTTCAAAACAAAGACAGTATGAAGAGTCAGTTTTCTTGTACTTAAGTCGGCATTGTGCCTGTTGTATTTAAATCTAATGCAATATCTGTGTTTCATCGTCAATAAGAAGGTCAGAGGCATACAGTAAACCTGAAGTGAAGCATCGGAATCTATAACTAGAGACACAGGAATTGTTCAAAACATTGACAGTAAGAAGAGTCAGTTTTCTTGTACTTAAGTCGGCATTGTGCCTTTTGTATTTAATTCCAATGCAATTTCTGTGTTACATCGTCAATAAGAAGGTCAGAGGGATACAGTAAACCTGCAGTGAAGAATCGGAATCTATAACTAGTGTCACATGAATGGTTCAAAACATAGCCAGTAAGAAGACTCAGTTTTCTTGAAGTCGGCATTGTGCCTTTTGTATTTAATTCCGATGCAATTTCTGTGTTTCATCATCAATAAGAAGGTCAGAGGGATACAGTAAACCTGAAGTGAAGCATCGTCATCAATAACTAGTGTCACAGGAATGGTTCAAAACATAGACAGTAAGAAGATCAGTTTTCTTGTACTTAAGTCGGCATTGTGCCTTTGTATTTAATCTGATGCAATTTCTGTGTTTCATCGTCAATTAGAAGGTCAGAGGGATACAGTAAACCTACAGTGAAGCATCGTAATCTATAACTAGTGTCACAGGTATGGTTCAAAACATAGACAGTAAGAAGAGTCAGTTTTCTTGTACTTAAGTCGGCATTGTGCCTTTTGTATTTAATTCCGATGCAATTTCAGTGACTCATCGTCAATAAGAAGGTCAGAGGGATATAGTGAACCTGAAGTGAAGCATCGGATTCTATAACTAGTGTCACAGGAATGGTACAAAACATAGACAGTATAAAGATCAGTTTTCTTGTACTTAAGTCGGCATTGTGCATTTTGTATTTAATTCCGATGCAATTTCATTGTTTCATCGTGAATAAGAAGGTCAGAGGGATATAGTGAACCTGAAGTGAAGCATCGGATTCTATAACTAGTGTCACAGGAATGGTTCAAAACATAGACAGTAAGAAGATCAGTTTTCTTGTACTTAAGTCGGCATTGTGCCTTTTGTATTTAATCCGATGCAATTTCTGTGTTTCATCGTCAATAAGAAGGTCAGTGGGATACAGTAAACCTGAAGTAAAGCATCGGAATATATAACTAGTGTCACAGGAATGGTTCAAAACATACACAGTATGAAGAGTCAGTTTTCTTGTACTTAAGCCGGCATTGTGCCTTTTGTATTTAATCCGATGCAATTGCTGTGTTTCATCGTCAATAAGAAGGTCAGTGGGATACAGTAAACCTGAAGTAAAGCATCGGAATATATAACTAGTGTCACAGGAATGGTTCAAAACATACACAGTATGAAGAGTCAGTTTTCTTGTACTTAAGTCGGCATTGTGCCTTTTGTATTTAATTCCGATGCAATGTCTGTGTTTCATCGTCAATAAGAAGGTCAGAGTCATACAGTAAACCTGAAGTGAAGCATCAAAATCTATAACTAGTGTCACAGGAATGGTTCAAACCATAGACAGTAAGAAGAATCAGTTTTCTTGTACTTAAGTCGGCATTGTGCCTTTTGTATTTAATTCCGATGCAATTTCTGTGTTTCATCGTCAATAAGAAGGTCAGAGGGATACAGTAAACCTACAGAGAAGCATCGGAATCTATAACTAGTGTCACAGGTATGGTTCAAAACATAGACAGTAAGAAGAGTCAGTTTTGTTGTACTTAAGTCGGCATTGTGCCTTTTGTATTTAATCCGATGCAATTTCTGTGTTTCATTGTCAATTAGAAGGTCGGCGGGATACGGTAAACCTGAAGTGAAGCATCGGAATCTATAACTAGTGTCACAGGCATTGTTCGAAACATAGACAGTAAGGGGAGTCAGTTTTCTTGTACTTAAGTCGGCATTGTGCCTTTGGTATTTAATTCCGATAAAATTTCTGGGTTTCATCGTCAATAAAAAGGTCAGAGGGATACAGTAAACCTACAGTGAAGCATCGGAATCTGTAACTAGTGTCACAGGTATGGTTCAAAGCATAGCCAGTAAGAAGAGTCGGTTTTCATGTTCTTAAGTCCGCATTGTGCCTTTTGTAATTAATTCCGATGCAATTTCTGTGTTTCGTCGTCAATAAGAAGGTCAGAGGGATACAGTAAACCTGAAGTGAAGCATCGGAATCTATAACTAGTGTCACAGGAATGGTTCAAAACATAGACAGTAAGAAGAGTCAGTTATCTTGTACTTAAGTCGGTATTTTGCCTTTTGTATTTAATTCCGATGCAATTTCTGTGTTTCATCGTCAATAAGAAGGTCAAAGGGATACAGTAAATCTGATGTAAAGCATCGTAATCTATAACGAGTGATATATGAATGGTTCAAGACATAGACAGTAAGAAGAGTCAGTTTTCTTGTACTTAAGTCGGCATTGTGACTTTTGTATTTAATTCCGATGCAATTTTTGTGTTTCATCGTCAATAAGATGTTCAGAGGGATACAGTGAACCTGAAGTGAAGCATCGGAATCTATAACTAGTGTCACAGGAATGGTTCAAAACACAGACAGTAAGTAAAGTCAGTTATCTTGTACTTACGTCGGCATTGTGCCTTTTGTATTTAATTCCGAAGCAATTTCTGAGTTTCATCGTCAAGAAGAGGGTCAGAGGGATAAAGTAAACCTGAAGTAAGGCATCGTAATCTATATCTAGTGTCACAGGATTGGTTCAAAACATAGACAGTAAGAAGAGTCACTTTTCTTGTACTTAAATCGGCATTGTGCCTTTTGTATTTAATCCGATGCAATTTCTGTGTTTCATCGTAAATAAAAAGGTCGGAGGGATACGGTAAACCTGAAGTGAAGTATCGGAATCTATAACTAGTGTCACAGGAATTGTTCAATACATAGACAGTAAGAAGAGTCAGTTTTCTTGTACTTAAGTGGCTGTGTGCCTTTTGTTTTTAATTCCGATGCGAATTCTGTGTTTCATCGTCAATAAGAAGGTCAGAGGGATACAGTAAACCTGCAGTGAAGAATCGGAATCTATAACTAGTGTCAAATGAATGGTTCAAATCATAGACAGTAAGAAGAGTCAGTTTCCTTGTACTTAAGTCGGCATTGTGCCTTTTGTATTTATTTCCGAGCAATTTCTGTGTTTCATCGTCAATAAGAAGGTCAGAGGTATACAGTAAACCTGAAGTGAAGCATCGGAATCTATAACTAGTGTCACGGGTATGGTTCAAAACATAGACAGTAAGATGAGTCAGTTTTCTTGTACTTAAGTCGGCATTGTGCCTTTTGTATTTAATTCCGATGCAATTTCAGTGACTCATCGTCAATAAGATGGTCAGAGGGATATAGTGAACCTGAAGTGAAGCATCGGATTCTATAACTAGTGTCACAGGAATGGTTCAAAACATAGACAGTAAGAAGATCACTTTTCTTGTACTTAAGTCGGCATTGTGCCTTTTGTATTTAATTCCGATGCAATTTCAGTGTTTCATCGTCAATAAGAAGGTCAGAGGGATATAGCGAACCTGAAGTGAAGCATCGGATTCTATAACTAGTGTCACAGGAATGGTTCAAACATAGGCAGTAAGAAGATCAGTTTTCTTGTACTTAAGTCGGCATTGTGCCTTTTGTATTTAATCCGATGCAATTTCTGTGTTTCATCGTCAACAAGGTCAGTGGGATACAGTAAACCTGAAGTAAAGCATCGGAATATATAACTAGTGTCACAGGAATGGTTCAAAACATACACAGTATGAAGAGTCAGTTTTCTTGTACTTAAGTCGGCATTGTGCCTTTTGTATTTAATTCCGATGCAATTTCTGTGTTTAATCGTCAATAAGATGGTCAGAAGCATACAGTAAACCTGAAGTGTAGTATCGGAATCTATACATACTGTCACAGGGATGGTTCAAAACATAGACAGTAAGAAGAGTCAGTTTTCTTGTACTTAAGTCGGCATTGTGCTTTTTGTATTTAATTCCGATGCAATTTCAGTGACTCATCGTCAATAAGAAGGTTAGAGGAATATAGTGAACCTGAAGTCAAGCATCGGATTCTATAACTAGTGTCACAGGAATGGTTCAAAACATAGACAGTAAGAAGATCAGTTTTCTTGTACTTAAGTCGGCATTGTGCCTTTTGTATTTAATCCGATGCAATTTCTGTGTTTCATCGTCAATAAGAAGGTCGGAGGGATACGGTAAACCTGAAGTGAAGCATCGGAATCTATAACTAGTGTCATAGGCATTGTTCAAAACATAGACAGTAAGGAGAGTCAGTTTTCTTGTACTTAAGTCAGCATTGTGCCTTTGGTATTTAATTCCGATTCAATTTCTGTGTTTCATCGTCAATAAGAAGGTCAGAGGGATACAGTAAACCTACAGTGAAGCATCGGAATCTATAACTAGTGTCAAAGGAATGGTTCAAAACATAGACAGTAAGAAGAGTCAGTTATCTTGTACTTAAGTCGGCATTATGCCTTTTGTATTTAATTCTGATGCAATTTCTGTGTTTCATCGTCAATAAGAAGGTCAAAGGGATACAGTAAACCTGATATAAAGCATCGGAATCTATAACGAGTGTCACATGAATGGTTCAAAACATAGACAGTAAGAAGAGTCAGTTTTCTTGTACTTAAGTCGGCATTGTGCCTTTTGTATTTAATTCCGATGCAATTTTTGTGTTTCATCGTCAATAAGATGTTCAGAGGGATACAGTAAACCTGAAGTGAAGCATCGGAATCTATAACTAGTGTCACAGGAATGGTTCAAAACACAGACAGTAAGTAAAGTCAGTTATCTTGTACTTACGTCGGCATTGTGCCTTTTGTATTTAATTCCGAAGCAATTTATGAGTTTCATCGTCAAGAAGAGGGTCAGAGGGATACAGTAAACCTGAAGTAAAGCATCGTAATCTATATCAAGTGTCACAGGAATGGTTCAAAACATAGACAGTAAGAAGAGTCACTTTTCTTGTACTTAAGTCGGCATTGTGCCTTTTGTATTTAATTCCGATGCAATTTCAGTGTTTCATCGTCGATAAGAAGGTCAGAGGGATATATTGAACCTGAAGTGAAGCATCGTATTCTATAACTAGTGTCACAGGAATGGTTCATATCATAGACAGTAAGAAGATCAGTTTTTTTGTACTTAAGTCGGCATTGTGCCTTTTGTATTTAATCCGATGCAATTTCTGTGTTTCATCGTCAATAAGAAGGTCAGTGGGATACAGTAAACCTGAAGTAAAGCATCGGAATATATAACTAGTGTCACAGGAATGGTTCAAAACATACACAGTATGAAGAGTCAGTTTTCTTGTACTTAAGTCGGCATTGTGCCTTTTGTATTTAATTCCGATGCAATTTCAGTGACTCATCGTCAATAAGAAGTTCAGAGTGATATAGTGAATCTGAAGGCCAGCATCGGATTCTATAACTAGTGTCACAGGAATGGTTCAAATCATAGACAGTAAGAAGATCAGTTTTCTTGTACTTAAGTCGGCATTGTGCCTTTTGTATTTAATTCCGATGCAATTTCAGTGTTTCATCGTCGATAAGAAGGTCAGAGGGATATAGTGAACCTGAAGTGAAGCATCGGATTCTATAACTAGTGCCACAGGAATGGTTCAAAACATAGACAGTAAGAAGATCAGTTTTCTTGTACTTAAGTCGGCATTGTGCCTTTTGTATTTAATCCGATGCAATTTCTGTGTTTCATCGTCAATAAGAAGGTCGGAGGGATACGGTAAACATGAAGTGAAGCATCGGAATCTATATCTAGTGTCACAGGCATTGTTCAAAACATAGACAGTAAGGAGAGTCAGTTTTCTTGTACTTAAGTCGGCATTGTGCCCTTGGTATTTAATTCCGATTCAATTTCTGTGTTTCATCGTCAATAAAAAGGTCAGAGGGATACAGTAAACCTACAGTGAAGCATCGGAATCTGTAACTAGTGTCACAGGTATGGTTCAAAACATAGACAGTAAGAAGAGTCAGTTTTCTTGTACTTAAGTCGGCATTGTGCCTTTTGTAATTAATTCCGATGCAATTTCTGTGTTTCATCGTCAATAAGAAGGTCAGAGGGATACAGTAAACCTGAAGTGAAGCATCGGAATCTATAACTAGTGTCACAGGAATGGTTCAAAACATAGACAGTAAGAAGAGTCAGTTATCTTGTACTTAAGTCGGCATTTTGCCTGTTGTATTTAATTCCGATGCAATTTCTGTGTTTCATCGTCAATAAGAAGGTCAAAGGGATACAGTAAACCTGATGTAAAGCATCGGAATCTATAACGAGTGTCACATGAATGGTTCAAAACATAGACAGTAAGAAGAGTCAGTTTTCTTGTACTTAAGTCGGCATTGTGCCTTTTGTATTTAATTCCGAAGCAATTGCTGAGTTTCATCGTCAAGAAGAGGGTCAGAGGGATACAGTAAACCTGAAGTAAGGCATCGTAATCTATATCTAGTGTCACAGGAATGGTTCTAAACATAGACAGTAAGAAGAGTCACTTCTCTTGTACTTAAATCGGCATTGTGCCTTTTGTATTTAATTCCGAAGCAATTTCTGTGTTTCATCGTCAATAAGATGGTCAGAGGGATACGGTAAACCTGAACTGAAGCATCGGAATCTATAACTAGTGTCACAGCATAGTTCAAAACGTAGATAGTAAGAAGAGTCAGTTTTCTTGCACTTAAGTCGGCATTGTGCCTTTGTATTTAATCCGATGCAATTTCTTTGTTTCATCGTCAATAAGAAGGTCGGAGTGATACGGTAAACCTGAAGTGAGGCATCGGAATCTATAACTAGTGTCACAGCATTGTTCAAAACATAGATAGTAAGAAGAGCCAGTTTTCTTGTACTTAAGTCGGCATTGTGCCTTTTGTATTTAATTCCGATTCAATTTCTGTGTTTCATCGTCAATAAGAAGGTCAGAGGGATACAGTAAACCTACAGAGAAGCATCGGAATCTATAACTAGTGCCACAGGTATGGTTCAAAACATAGACAGTAAGAAGAGTCAGTTTTCTTGTACTTAAGTCGGCATTGTGCCTTTTGTATTTAATTCCGATGCAATTGCAGTGACTCATCGTCAATAAGAAGGTCAGAGGGATACAGTGAACCTGAAGTGAAGCATCGGATTCTATAACTAGTGTCACAGGAATGGTTCAAAACATAGACAGTAAGAAGATCAGTTTTCTTGTACTTAAGTCGGCATTGTGCCTTTTGTATTTAATTCCGATGCAATTTCAGTGTTTCATCGTCAATAAGAAGGTCAGAGGGATATAGTGAACCTGAAGTGAAGCATCGGATTCTATAACTAGTGTCACAGGCATTGTTCAAAACATAGACAGTAAGGAGAGTCAGTTTTCTTGTACTTAAGTCAGCATTGTGCCTTTGGTATTTAATTCCGATTCAATTTCTGTGTTTCATCGTCAATAAGAAGGTCAGAGGGATACAGTAACCCTACAGTGAAGCATCGCAATCTGTAACTAGTGTCAAAGGTATGGTTCAAAACATAGACAGTAAGAAGATCAGTTTTCTTGTACTTAAGTAGGCATTGTGCCTTTTGTATTTAATTCCGATGCAATTTCAGTGACTCATCGTCAATAAGAAGGTCAGAGGGATATAGTGAACCTGAAGTCAAGCATCGGATTCTATAACTAGTGTCACAGGAATGGTTCAAACATAGACAGTAAGAAGATCAGTTTTCTTGTACTTAAGTCGGCATTGTGCCTTTTGTATTTAATCTGATGCAATTTCTGTGTTTCATCGTCAATAAGAAGGTCGGAGGGATACGGTAAATCTGAAGTGAAGCATCGGAATCTATAACTAGTGTCACAGGCATTGTTCAAAACATAGACAGTAAGGAGAGTCAGTTTTCTTGCACTTAAGTCGGCATTGGGCCTTTGGTATTTAATTCCGATTCAATTTCTGTGTTTCATCGTCAATAAGAAGGTCAGAGGGATACAGTAAACCTACAGTGAAGCATCGGAATCTATAACTAGTGTCACAGGTATGGTTCAAAACATAGACAGTAAGAAGAGTCAGTTTTCTTGTACTTAAGTCGGCATTGTGCCTTTTGTATTTAATTCCGATGCAATTTCAGTGACTCATCGTCAATAAGAAGGTCAGAGGGATATAGTGAACCTGAAGTGAAGCATCGGATTCTATAACTAGTGACACAGGAATGGTTCAAAACATAGACAGTAAGAAGATCAGTTTTCTTGTACTTATGTCGGCATTGTGCCTTTTGTATTTAATTCCGATGCAATTTCAGTGTTTCATCGTCAATAAGAAGGTCAGAGGGATATAGTGAACCTGAAGTGAAGCATCGGATTCTATAACTAGTGTCACAGGAATGGTTCGAAACATAGGCAGTAAGAAGATCAGTTTTCTTGTACTTAAGTCGGCATTGTGCCTTTTGTATTTAATCCGATGCAATTTCTGTGTTTCATCGTCAATAAGAAGGTCACTGGGATACAGTAAACCTGAAGTAAAGCATCGGAATATATAACTAGTGTCACAGGAATGGTTCAAAACATACACAGTATGAAGAGTCAGTTTTCTTGTACTTAAGTAGGCATTGTGCCTTTTGTATTTAATTCCGATGCAATTTCTGTGTTTTATCGTCAATAAGATGGTCAGAAGCATACAGTAAACCTGAAGTGAAGTATCGGAATCTATACATACTGTCACAGGGATGGTTCAAAACATAGACAGTAAGAACAGTAAGTTTTCTTGTACTTATGTCGGCATTGTGCCTTTTGTATTTAATTCCGATGCAATTTCAGTGACTCATCGTCAATAAGAAGGTCAGAGGGATACAGTGAACCTGAAGTCAAGCATCAATTTCCATAACTAGTGTCACAGGAATGGTTCAAAACACAGACAGTAAGAAGATCAGTTTTCTTGTACTTAAGTCGGCATTGTGCCTTTTGTATTTAATCCGATGCAATTTCTGTGTTTCATCGTCAATAAGAAGGTCGGAGGGATACGGTAAACCTGAAGTGAGGCATCGGAATCTATAACTAGTGTCATAGGCATTGTTCAAAACATAGACAGTAAGGAGAGTCAGTTTTCTTGTACTTAAGTCAGCATTGTGCCTTTTGTAATTAATTCGGATGCAATATCTGTGTTTCATCGTCAATAAGAAGGTCAGAGGGATACAGTAAACCTGAAGTGAAGCATCGGAATCTATAACTAGTGTCAAAGGAATGGTTCAAAAGATAGACAGTAAGAAGAGTCAGTTATCTTGTACTTAAGTCGGCATTTTGCCTTTTGTATTTAATTCTGATGCAATTTCTGTGTTTCATCGTCAATAAGAAGGTCAAAGGGATACCGTAAACCTGATATAAAGCATCGGAATCTATAACGAGTGTCACATGAATGGTTCAAAACATTGACAGTAAGATGAGTCAGTTTTCTTGTACTTAAGTCGGCATTGTGCCTTTTGTATTTAATTCCGATGCAATTTTTGTGTTTCATCGTCAATAAGATGTTCAGAGGGATACAGTAAACCTGAAGTGAAGCATCGGAATCTATATCTAGTGTCACAGGAATGGTTCAAAACATAGACAGTAAGAAGAGTCCCTTTTCTTGTACTTAAGTCGGCATTGTGCCTTTTGTATTTAATTCCGATGCAATTTCAGTGTTTCATCGTCGATAAGAAGGTCAGAGGGATATAGTGAACCTGAAGTGAAGCATCGTATTCTATAACTAGTGTCACAGGAATGGTTCATATCATAGACAGTAAGAAGATCAGTTTTCTTGTACTTAAGTCGGCATTGTGCCTTTTGTATTTAATCCGATGTAATTTCTGTGTTTCATCGTCAATAAGAAGGTCAGTGGGATACAGTAAACCTGAAGTAAAGCATCGGAATATATAACTAGTGTCACAGGAATGGTTCAAAACATACACAGTATGAAGAGTCAGTTTTCTTGTACTTAAGTCAGCATTGTGCCTTTTGTATTTATTTCCGATTCAATTTCTGTGTTTCATCGTCAATAAGAAGGTCAGAGGGATACAGTAAACCTACAGAGAATCATCGGAATCTATAACTAGTGTCACAGGTATGGTTCAAAACATAGACAGTAAGAAGAGTCAGTTTTCTTGTACTTAAGTCGGCATTGTGCCTTTTGTATTTAATTCCGATGCAATTGCAGTGACTCATCGTCAATAAGAAGGTCAGAGGGATATAGTGAACCTGAAGTGAAGCATCGGATTCTATAACTAGTGTCACAGGAATGGTTCAAAACATAGACAGTAAGAAGATCAGTTTTCTTGTACTTAAGTCGGCATTGTGCCTTTTGTATTTAATTCCGAAGCAATTTATGAGTTTCATCGTCAAGAAGAGGGTCAGAGGGATACAGTAAACCTGAAGTAAAGCATCGTAATCTATAACTCGTGTCACAGGAATGGTTCAAAACATAGACAGTAAGGAGAGTCAGTTTTCTTTGTACTTAAGTCAGCATTGTGCCTTTGGTAAATAATTCCGATTCAATTTCTGTGTTTCATCGTCAATAAGAAGGTCAGAGGGATGCAGTAAACCTACAGTGAAGCATCGCAATCTGTAACTAGTGTCACAGGTATGGTTCAAAGCATAGACAGCAAGAAGAGTCAGTTTTCTTGTACTTAAGTCGGCATTGTGCCTTTTGTAATTAATTCCGATGCAATTTCTGTGTTTCATCGTCAATAAGAAGGTCAGAGGGACACAGTAAACCTGATGTAAAGCATCGGAATCTATAACGAGTGTCACATGAATGGTTCAAAACATAGACAGTAAGAAGAGTCAGTTTTCTTGTACTTAAGTCGGCATTGTGCCTTTTGTATTGAATTCCGATGCAATTTTTGTGTTTCATCGTCAATAAGATGTTCAGAGGGATACAGTAAACCTGAAGTGAAGCATCGGAATCTATAACTAGTGTCACAGGAATGGTTCAAAACACAGACAGTAAGTAAAGTCAGTTATCTTGTACTTACGTCGGCAAGGTGCCTTTTGTATTTAATTCAGAAGCAATTTATGAGTTTCATCGTCAAGAAGAGGGTCAGAGGGATACAGTAAACCTGAAGTAAAGCATCGTAATCTATATCTAGTGTCACAGGAATGGTTCAAACCATAGACAGTAAGAAGAATCAGTTTTCTTGTACTTAAGTCGGCATTGTGCCTTTTGTATTTAATTCCGATGCAATTTCAGTGATTAATCGTCAATAAGAAGGTCAGAGGGATATAGTGAACCTGAAGTGAAGCATCGGATTCTATAACTAGTGTCACAGGAATGGTTCAAAACATACACAGTAAGAAGAGTCAGTTTTCTTGTACTTAAGTCGGCATTGTGCCTTTTGTATTTAATTCCGAAGCAATTTCTGTGTTTCATCGTCAATAAGATGGTCAGAGGGATACAGTAAACCTGAAGTGATGCATCGGAATCTATAACTTGTGTCACAGGATTGGTTCAAAACATAGACAATTCGAAAGGGTCAGTTTTCTTGTACTTAAGTCGGCATTGTGCCTTTTGTCTTTAATTCCGATGCAATGTCTGTGTTTCATCGTCAATAAGAAGTTCAGAGGCATACAGTAAACCTAAAGTGAAGCATCAAAATCTATAACTAGTGTCACAGGAATGGTTCAAACCATAGACAGTAATAAGAATCAGTTTTCTTGTACTTAAGTCGGCATTGTGCCTTTTGTATTTAATTCCGATGCAATTTCAGTGATTAATCGTCAATAAGAAGGTCAGAGGGATATAGTGAACCTGGATTGAAGCATCGGATTCTATAACTAGTGTCACAGGAATGGTTCAAAACATACACAGTAAGAAGAGTCAGTTTTCTTGTACTTAAGTCGGCATTGTGCCTTTTGTATTTAATTCCGACGCAATTTTTGTGTTTCATCGCAATAAGAAGGTCAGAGGGATACAGTAAACCTGAAGTGAAGCATCGGAATCTATAACTATTGTCACAGGAATGGTTCAAAACATAGACAGCATGAAGAGTCAGTTTTCTTGTACTTAAGAAGGCATTGTGCCTTTTGTATTTTATTCCGATGCAATTTCTGTGTTTCATCGTCAATAAGAAGGTCGGAGGGATACGGTAAACCTGAAGTGAAGCATCGGAATCTATAACTAGTGTCACAGCATTGTTCAAAACGTAGATAGTAAGAGGAGTCAGTTTTCTTGTACTTAAGTCGGCATTGTGCCCTTTTGTATTTAATTCCGATTCAATTTCTGTGTTTCATCGTCAATAAGAAGGTCAGAGGGATACAGTTAACCTACAGTGAAGCATCGGAATCTATAACTAGTGTCGCAGGTATGGTTCAAACATAGACAGTAAGAAGAGTCAGTTTCTTGTACTTAAGTCGGCATTGTGCCTTTTGTATTTAATTCCGATGCAATTTCAGTGTTTCATCGTCAATAAGAAGGTCAGAGGGATATAGTGAACCTGAAGTGAAGCATCGGTCTATATAACTAGTTTCACAGGAGTGGTTCAAAACATAGACAGTAAGAAGATCAGTTTTCTTGTACTTAAGTCGGCATTGTGCCTTTTGTATTTAAACCGATGCAATTTCTGTGTTTCATCGTCAATAAGAAGGTCAGTGGGATACAGTAAACCTGAAGTAAAGCATCGGAATATATAACTAGTGTCACAGGAATGGTTCAAAACATACACAGTATGAAGAGTCTGTTTTCTTGTACTTAAGTCGGCATTGTGCCTTTTGTATTTAATTCCGATGCAATTTCTGTGTTTTGTCGTCAATAAGGTGGTCAGAAGCATACAGTAAACCTGAAGTGAAGCATCGGAACCTATACATAGTGTCACAGGGATGGTTCAAAACATAGACAGTAAGAAGATCAGTTTTCTTGTACTTAAGTCGGCATTGTGCATTTTGTATTTAATTCCGATGCAATTTCAGTGATTAATCGTCAATAAGAAGGTCAGAGGGATATAGTGAACCTGAAGTGAAGCATCGGATTCTATAACTAGTGTCACAGGAATGGTTCAAAACATACACAATAAGAAGAGTCAGTTTTCTTGTACTTAAGTCGGCATTGTGCCTTTTGTATTTAATTCCGACGCAATTTTTGTGTTTCATCGTCAATAAGAAAGTCAGAGGGATACAGTAAACCTGAAGTGAAGCCACGGAATCTATAACTATTGTCACAGGAATGGTTCAAAACATAGACAGCATGGAGAGTCAGTTTTCTTGTACTTAAGAAGGCATTGTGCCTTTTGTATTTTATTCCGATGCAATTTCTGTGTTTCATCGTCAATAAGAAAGTCAGAGGCATACAGTAAACCTGAAGTGAAGCATCGGAATCTATAACTAGTGTCACAGGAATGGTTCAAAGCATAGACAGTAAGAAGATCAGTTTTCTTGTACTTAAGCCGGCATTGTGCCTTTGTATTTAATCCGATGCAATTTCTGTGTTTCATCGTCAATAAGAAGGTCGGAGGGATACGGTAAACCTGAAGTGAAGCATCGGAATCTATAACTAGTGTCACAGCATTGTTCAAAACATAGGTAGTAAGAAGAGTCAGTTTTCTTGTACTTAAGTCGGCATTGTGCTTTTTGTATTTAATTCCGATTCAATTTCTGTGTTTCATCGTCAATTAGAAGGTCAGATGGATACAGTAAACCTACAGTGAAGCATCGGAATCTATAACTAGTGTCACAGGTATGGTTCAAAACATAGACAGAAAGAAAAGTCAGTTTTCTTCTACTTAAGTCGGCATTGTGCCTTTTGTATTTAATTCCGATGCAATTTCAGTGACTCATCGTCAATAAGAAGGTCAGAGGGATATAGTGAACCTGAAGTGAAGCATCGCATTCTATAACTAGTTTCACAGGAATGGTACAAAACATAGACAGTAAGAAGATCAGTTTTCTTGTACTTAAGTCGGCATTGTGCCTTTTGTATTTAATTCCGATGCAATTTCAGTGTTTCATCGTCAATAAGAAGGTCAGAGGGATATAGTGAACCTGAAGTGAAGCATCGGATTCTATAACTAGTGTCACAGGAATGGTTCAAAACATAGGCAGTAAGAAGATCAGTTTTCTTGTACTTAAGTCGGCATTGTGCATTTTGTATTTAATCCGATGCAATTTCTGTGTTTCATCGTCAATAAAAAGGTCAGTGGGATACAGTAAACCTGAAGTAAAGCATCGGAATATATAACTAGTGTCACAAGAATGGTTCAAAACATACACAGTATGAAGAGTCAGTTTTCTTGTACTTAAGTCTGCATTGTGCCTTTTGTATTTAATTCCGATGCAATGTCTGTGTTTCATCGTCAATAAGAAGGTCAGAGGCATACAGTAAACCTGAAGTGAAGCATCAAAATCTATAACTAGTGTCACAGGAATTGTTCAAACCATAGACAGTAAGAAGAATCAGTTTTCTTGTACTTAAGTCGGCATTCTGCCCTTTGTATTTAATTCCGATGCAATTTCAGTGATTAATCGTCATTAAGAAGGTCAGAGGGATATAGTGAACCTGAAGTGAAGCATCGGATTCTATAACTAGTGTCACAGGAATGGTTCAAAACATACACAGTAAGAAGAGTCAGTTTTCTTGTAATTAAGTCGGCATTGTGCCTTTTGTTTTTAATTCCGACGCAATTTTTGTGTTTCATCGTCAATAAGAAGGTCAGAGGTATACAGTAAACCTGAAGTGAAGCATCGGAATCTATAACTATTGTCACAGGAATGGTTCAAAACATAGACAGCATGAAGAGTCAGTTTTCTTGTACTTAAGAAGGCATTGTGCCTTTTGTATTTTATTCCGATGCAATTTCTGTGTTTCATCGTCAATAAGAAAGTCAGAGGCATACAGTAAACCTGAAGTGAAGCATCGGAATCTATAACTAGTGTCACAGGAATGGTTCAAAGCATAGACAGTAAGAAGATCAGTTTTCTTGTACTTAAGTCGGCATTGTGCCTTTGTATTTAATCCGATGCAATTTCTGTGTTTCTTCGTCAATAAGAAGGTCGGAGGGATACGGTAAACCTGAAGTGAAGCATGGGAATCTATAACTAGTGTCACAGCATTGTTCAAAACATAGATAGTAAGAAGAGTCAGTTTTCTTGTACTTAAGTCGGCATTGTGCCTTTTGTATTTAATTCCGATTCAATTTCTGTGTTTCATCGTCAATAAGAAGGTCAGAGGGATACAGTAAACCTACAGTGAAGCATCGGAATCTATAACTAGTGTCACAGGTATGGTTCAAAACATAGACAGTAAGAAGAGTCAGTTATCTTGTACTTAAGTCGGCATTGTGCCTTTTGTATTTAATTCCGATGCAATTTCTGTGTTGTATCGTCAATAAGGTGGTCAGAAGCATACAGTAAACCTGAAGTGAAGCATCGGAATCTATACATAGTGTCACAGGGATGGTTCCAAGCATAGACAGTAAGAAGAGTCAGTTTTCTTGTACTTAAGTCGCCATTGTGCCTTTTGTATTTAATTCCGATGCAATTTCAGTGATTAATCGTCAATAAGAAGGTCAGAGGGATATAGTGAACCTGAAGTGAAGCATCGGATTCTATAACTAGTGTCACAGGAATGGTCCAAAACATACACAGTAAGAAGAGTCAGTTTTCTTGTACTTAAGTCGGCATTGTGCCTTTTGTATTTAATTCCGACGCAATTTTTATGTTTCATCGTCAATAAAAAGGTCTGAGGGATACAGTAAACCTGAAGTGAAGCATCGGAATCTATAACTATTGTCACAGGAATGGTTCAAAACATAGACAGCATGAAGAGTCAAATTTCTTGTACTTAAGAAGGCATTGTGCCTTTTGTATTTTATTCCGATGCAATTTCTGTGTTTCATCGTCAATAAGAAAGTCAGAGGCATACAGTAAACCTGAAGTGAAGCATCGGAATCTATAACTAGTGTCACAGGAATGGTTCAAAGCATAGACAGTAAGAAGATCAGTTTTCTTGTACTTAAGTCAGCATTGTGCCTTTGTATTTAATCCGATGCAATTTCTGTGTTTCATCGTCAATAAGAAGGTCGGAGGGATACGGTAAACCTGAAGTGAAGCATCGGAATCTATAACTAGTGTCACAGCATTGTTCAAAACATAGGTAGTAAGAAGAGTCAGTTTTCTTGTACTTAAGTCGGCATTGTGCTTTTTGTATTTAATTCCAATTCAATTTCTGTGTTTCATCGTCAATTAGAAGGTCAGTGGGATACAGTAAACCTGAAGTAAAGCATCGGAATATATAACTAGTGTCACAGGTATGGTTCAAAACATAGACAGTAAGAAGAGTCAGTTTTCTTGTACTTAAGTCGGCATTGTGCCTTTTGTATTTAATTCCGATGCAATTTCAGTGACTCATCGTCAATAAGAAGGTCAGAGGGATATAGTGAACCTGAAGTGAAGCATCGGATTCTATAACTAGTGTCACAGGAATGGTACAAAACATAGACAGTAAGAAGATCAGTTTTCTTGTACTTAAGTCGGCATTGTGGCTTTTGTATTTAATTCCGATGCAATTTCAGTGTTTCATCGTCAATAAGAATGTCATAGGGATATAGTGAACCTGAGGTGAAGCATCGGATTCTATAACTAGTGTCACAGGAATGGTTCAAAACATAGACAGTAAGAAGATCAGTTTTCTTGTACTTAAGTCGGCATTGTGCCTTTTGTATTTAATCCGATGCAATTTCTGTGTTTCATCGTCAATTAGAAGGTCAGTGGGATACAGTAAACCTGAAGTAAAGCATCGGAATATATAACTAGTGTCACAGGAATGGTTCAAAACATACACAGTATTAAGAGTCAGTTTTCTTGTACTTAAGTCGGCATTGTGCCTTTTGTATTTAATTCCGATGCAATGTCTGTGTCTCATCGTCAATAAGAAGGTCAGAGGCATACAGTAAACCTTAAGTGAAGCATCAAAATCTATAACTAGTGTCACAGGAATGGTTCAAACCATAGACAGTAAGAAGAATCAGTTTTCTTGTACTTAAGTCGGCATTGTGCATTTTGTATTTAATTCCGTTGCAATTTCAGTGATTAATCGTCAATAAGAAGGTCAGAGGGATATAGTGAACCTGAAGTGAAGCATCGGATTCTATAACTAGTGTCACAGGAATGGTTCAAATCATACACAGTAAGAAGAGTCAGTTTTCTTGTAATTAAGCCGGCATTGTGCCTTTTGTATTTAATTCCGACGCAATTTTTGTGTTTCATCGTCAATAAGAAGGTCAGAGGGATACAGTAAACCTGAAATGAAGCATCGGAATCTATAACTAGTGTCACAGCATTGTTCAAAACATAGATAGTAAGAAGAGTCAGTTTTCTTGTACTTAAGTCGGCATTGTTTCTTTTGTATTTAATTCCGATTCAATTTCTGTGTTTCATCGTCAATAAGAAGGTCAGAGGGATACAGTGAACCTACAGTGAAGCATCGGAATCTATAACTAGTGTCACAGGTATGGTTCAAAACATAGACAGTAAGAAGAGTTAGTTTTCTTGTACTTAAGTCGGCATTGTGCCTTTTGTATTTAATTCCGATGCAATTTCAGTGTTTCATCGTCAATAAGAAGGTCAGAGGGATATAGTGAACCTGAAGTGAAGCATCGGATTCTATAACTAGTTTCACAGGAATGGTTCAAAACATAGACAGTAAGAAGATCAGTTTTCTTGTACTTAAGTCGGCATTGTGCCTTTTGTATTTAAACCGATGCTATTTCTGTGTTTCATCGTCAATAAGAAGTTCAGAGGGATATAGTGAACCTGAAGTGAAGCATCGGATTCTATAACTAGTGTCACAGGAATGGATTCAAAACATAGACAGTAAGAAGATCAGTTTTCTTGTACTTAAGTCATCATTGTGCCTTTTGTATTTAATCCAATTCAATTTCTGTGTTTCATCGTCAATAAGAAGGTCGGAGGGATACGGTAAACCTGAAGTGAAGCATCGGAATCTGTAACTAGTGCCACAGGAATTGTTCAAAACATAGACAGTAAGAAGAGTCAGTTTTCTTGTACTTAAGTCGGCATTGTGCCTTTTGTATTTATTTCCGATTCAATTTCTGTGTTTCATCGTCAATAAGAAGGTCAGAGGGATACAGTAAACCTACAGTGAAGCATCGGAATCTATAACTAGTGTCACATGAATGGTTCAAAACATAGACAGTAAGAAGAGTCGGTTTTCTTGTACTTAAGTCGGCATTGTGCCTTTTGTATTTAATTCTGATGCAATTTCTGAGTTTCATCGTCAATAAGAAGGTCAGAGGTATACAGTAAACCTGAAGTGAAGTAGCGGAATCTATAATTAGTGTCACAGATATGGTTCAAACCATAGAGAGTAAGAAGAGTCAGTTTTCTTGTACTTAAGTCGGCATTGTGCCTTTTGTATTTAATTCCGATGCAATTTCTGTGTTTCATCGTCAATAAGTAGGTCAGAGGGATACAGTAAACCTGAAGTGAAGCATCGGAATCTATAACTAGTGTCACAGGAATGGTTCAAAACATAGACAGTAAGAAGAGTCAGTTTTCTTCTTCTTAAGTCGGCATTGTGCCTTTTCTATTTAATTTCGATGCAATTTCTGTGTTTCATCGTCAATAAGAAGGTCAGAGTGATACAGTAAACATGAAGTGAAGCATCGGAATCTCTATTTAGTGTCATAGGTATGGTTCAAAACAAAGACAGTATGAAGAGTCAGTTTTCTTGTACTTAAGTCGGCATTGTGCCTTTGTATTTAATCCGATGCAATTTCTGTGTTTCATCGTCAATTAGAAGGTCAGAGGGATACAGTAAACCCACAGTGAAGCATCGGAATCTATAACTAGTGTCACAGGTATGGTTCAAAACATAGACAGTAAGAAGAGTCAGTTTTCTTGTACTTAAGTCGGCATTGTGCCTTTTGTATTTAATTCCGATGCAATTTCAGTGACTCATCGTCAATAAGAAGGTCAGAGGGATATAGTGAACCTGAAGTGAAGCATCGGATTCTATAACTAGTGTCACAGGAATGGTACAAAACATAGACAGTAAGAAGATCAGTTTTCTTGTACTTAAGTCGGCATTGTGCCTTTTGTATTTAATTCCGATGCAATTTCAGTGTTTCATCGTGAATAAGAAGGTCAGAGGGATATAGTGAACCTGAAGTGAAGCATCGGATTCTATAACTAGTGTCACAGGAATGGTTCAAAACATAGACAGTAAGAAGATCAGTTTTCTTGTACTTAAGTCGGCATTGTGATTTTTGTATTTAATCCGATGCAATTTCTGTGTTTCATCGTCAATAAGAAGGTCAGTGGGATACAGTAAACCTGAAGTAAAGCATCGGAATATATAACTAGTGTCACAGGAATGGTTCAAAACATACACAGTATGAAGAGTCAGTTTTCTTGTACTTAAGTCGGCATTGTGCCTTTTGTATTTAATTCCGATGCAATGTCTGTGTTTCATCGTCAATAAGAAGGTCAGAGGCATACAGTAAACCTGAAGTGAAGCATCAAAATCTATAACTAGTGTCACAGGAATGGTTCAAACCATAGACAGTAAGAAGAATCAGTTTTCTTGTACTTAAGTCGGCATTGTGCCTTTTGTATTTAATTCCGATGCAATTTCAGTGATTAATCGTCAATAAGAAGGTCAGAGGGATATAGTGAACCTGAAGTGAAGCATCGGATTCTATTACTAGTGTCACAGGAGTGGTTCAAAACATACACAGTAAGAAGAGTCAGTTATATTGTAATTAAGTCGGCATTGTGCCTTTTGTATTTAATTCCGACGCAATTTTTGTGTTTCATCGTCAATAAGAAGGTCAGAGGGATACAGTAAACCTGAAGTGAAGCATAGGAATCTATAACTATTGTCACAGGAATGGTTCAAAGCATAGACAGCATGAAGAGTCAGTTTTCTTGTACTTAAGAAGGCATTGCGCCTTTTGTATTTTATTCCGATGCAATTTCTGTGTTTCATCGTCAATAAGAAAGTCAGAGGCATACAGTAAACCTGAAGTGAAACATCGGAATGTATAACTAGTGTCACAAGAATGGTTCAAAGCATAGACAGTAAGAAGATCAGTTTTCTTGTACTTAAGTCGGCATTGTGCCTTTGTATTTAATCCGATGCAATTTCTGTGTTTCATCGTCAATAAGAAGGTCGGAGGGATACGGTAAACCTGAAGTGAAGCATCGGAATCTATAACTAGCGTCACAGCATTGTTCAAAACATAGATAGTAAGAAGAGTCAGTTTTCCTTTTACTGAAGTCGGCATTGTGCCTTTTGTATTTAATTCCGATTCAATTTCTGTGTTTCATCGTCAATAAGAAGGTCAGAGGGATACAGTAAACCTTCAGTGAAGCATCGGAATCTATAACTAGTGTCACAGGTATGGTTCGAAACATAGACAGTAAGAAGAGTTAGTTTTCTTGTACTTAAGTCGGCATTGTGCCTTTTGTTTTTAATTCCGATGCTATTTCAGTGTTTCATCGTCAATAAGAAGGTCAGAGGGATATAGTGAACCTGAAGTGAAGCATCGGCTTCTATAACTAGTTTCACAGGAATGGTTCAAAACATAGACAGTAAGAAGATCAGTTTTCTTGTACTTAAGTCGGCGTTGTGCCTTTTGTATTTAAACCGATGCAATTTCTGTGTTTCATCGTCAATAAGAAGGTCAGAGGGATATAGTGAACCTGAAGTGAAGCATCGGATTCTATAATTAGTGTCACAGGAATGGTTCAAACATACACAGTAAGAAGAGTCAGTTTTCTTGTGCTTAAGTCGGCATTGTGCCTTTTGTATTAAATTCCGACGCAATTTTTGGGTTTCATCGTCAATAAGATGTTCAGAGGGATACAGTAAACCTGAAGTCAAGCATCGGAATCTATAACTGGTGTCATAGGATAGGTTCAAAACACAGACAGTAAGAAAAGTCAGTTATCTTGTACATTAGTCGGCATTGTGCCTTTTGTGTTTAATTCCGAAACAATTTCTGTGTTTCATCGTCAAGAAGAAGGTCAGAGGGATACAGTAAACCTGAAGTAAAGCATCGTAATCTATATCTAGTGTCACAGAAATGGTTAAAAACATAGACAGTAAGAAGGGTCACTTTTCATGTACTTAACTCGGCATTGTGCCTTTTGTATTTAATTCCGAAGCAATTTCTGTGTTTCATCGTCAATAGGAAGGTCAGAGGGATACAGTAAATCTGAAGTGAAGCATCGGAATCTATAACTAGTGTCACAGGAATGGTTCAGAACATAGACAGTATGAAGAGACAGTTTTCTTGTACTTAAGTCGGCATTGTGCCTTTTTTATTTAATTCTGATGCAATTTCTGTGTTTCATCGTCAATAAGAAGGTCAGAGGCATACAGTAAACCTACAGTGAAGCATCGGAATCTATACCTAGTGTCACAGGTATGGTTCAAAACATAGACAGTAAGAAGAGTCAGTTTTCTTGTACTTAAGTCGGCATTGTGCCGTTTGTCATTAATACCGATGCAATTTCTGTGTTTCATCGTCAATAAGGTGGTCAGAGGGATACAGTAATCCTGAAGTGAAGCATCGGAATCTATAACTAGTGTCACAGGAATGGTTCAAAGCATAGACAGTAAGAAGAGTCAGTTATCTTGTACTTAAGTCGGCATTGTGCCTTTTGTATTTATTTCCGAAGCAATTTCTGTGTTTCATCGTCAATAAGAAGGTCAGAGGGATACAGTAAACCTGAAGTGAAGCATCGGAATCTATAACTAGTGTCACAGGAATGGTTCAAAACATAGACAGTAAGAAGAGTCAGTTTTCTTCTACTTAAGTTGGCATTGTGCCTTTTCTATTTAATTTCGATGCAATTTCTGTGTTTCATCGTCAATAAGAAGGTCAGAGTGATACAGTAAACTTGAAGTGAAGCATCGGAATCTCTATTTAGTGTCATAGGAATGGTTCAAAACAAAGACAGTATGAAGAGTCAGTTTTCTTGTACTTAAGTCGGCATTGTGCCTGTTGTATTTAAATCTAATGCAATATCTGTGTTTCATCGTCAATAAGAAGGTCAGAGGGATACAGTAAACCTGAAGTGAAGCATCGGAATCTATAACTATTGTCACAGGAATGGTTCAAAACATAGACAGCATGAAGAGTCAGTTTTCTTGTACTTAAGTCGGCATTGTGCCTTTTGTATTTAATTCCGATGCAATTTCAGTGACTCATCGTCAATAAGAAGGTCAGAGGGATATAGTGAACCTGAAGTGAAGCATCGGATTCTATAACTAGTGTCACAGGAATGGTACAAAACATAGACAGTATGAAGATCTGTTCTCTTGTACTTAATTCGGCATTGTGCCTTTTGTATTTAATTCCGATGCAATTTCAGTGTTTCATCGTCAATAAGAAGGTCAGAGGGATATAGTGAACCTGAAGTGAAGCATCGGATTCTATAACTAGTGTCACAGGAATGGTTCAAAACATACACAGTATGAAGAGTCAGTTTTCTTGTACTTAAGTCGGCAATGTGCCTTTTGTATTTAATTCCGATGCAATGTCTGTGTTTCATCGTCAATAAGAAGGTCAGAGGCATACAGTAACCCTGAAGTGAAGCATCAAAATCTATAACTAGTGTCACAGGAATGGTTCAAACCATAGACAGTAAGAAGAATCAGTTTTCTTGTACTTAAGTCGGCATTGTGCCTTTTGTATTTAATTCCGATTCAATTTCAGAGATTTATCGTCAATAAGAAGGTCAGAGGGATATAGTGAACCTGAAGTGAAGCATCGGATTTTATAACTAGTGTCACAGGAGTGGTTCAAAACATACACAGTAAGATGAGTCAGTTTTCTTGTACTTAAGTCGGCATTGTGCCTTTTGTATTTAATTCCGATGCAATTTCTGTGTTTCATCGTCAATAAGAAAGTCAGAGGCATACCGTAAACCTGAAATGAAGCATCGGAATGTATAACTAGTGTCACAGGAATGGTTCAAAGCATAGACAGTAAGAAGTTCAGTTTTCTTGTACTTTAGTCGGCGTTGTGCCTTTGTATTTAATCCGATGCAATTTCTGTGTTTCATCGTCAATAAGAAGGTCGGAGGGATACGGTAAACCTGAAGTGAAGCATCGGAATCTATAACTAGTGTCACAGCATTGTTCAAAAGATAGATAGTAAGAAGAGCCAGTTTTCCTTTTACTTAAGTCGGCATTGTGCCTTTTGTATTTAATTCCGATTCAATTTCTGTGTTTCATCGTCAATAAGAAGGTCAGAGGGATACAGTAAACCTTCAGTGAAGCATCGGAATCTATAACTAGTGTCACAGGTATGGTTCAAAACATAGACAGTAAGAAGAGTTAGTTTTCTTGTACTTAAGTCGGCATTGTGCCTTTTGTTTTTAATTCCGATGCAATTTCAGTGTTTCATCGTCAATAAGAAGGTCAGAGGTATATAGTGAACCTGAAGTGAAGCATCGGATTCTATAACTAGTTTCACAGGAATGGTTCAAAACATAGACAGTAAGAAGATCAGTTTTCTTGTACTTAAGTCGGCATTGTGCCTTTTGTATTTAAACCGATGCAATTTCTGTGTTTCATCGTCAATAAGAAGGTCAGAGGGATATAGTGAACCTGAAGTGAAACATCGGATTCTATAACTAGTGTCACAGGAATGGTTCAAAACATACACAGTAAGAAGAGACAGTTTTCTTGTGCTTAAGTCGGCATTGTGCCTTTTGTATTAAATTCCGACGCAATTTTTGGGTTTCATCGTCAATAAGATGTTCAGAGGGATACAGTAAACCTGAAGTCAAGCATCGGAATCTATAACTGGTGTCATAGGAATGGTTCAAAACACAGACAGTAAGAAAAGTCAGTTATCTTGTACATAAGTCGGCATTCTGCCTTTTGTATTTAATTCCGAAACAATTTCTGTGTTTCATCGTCAATAAGGTGGTCAGAGGGATACAGTAATCCTGAAGTGAAGCATCGGAATCTATAACTAGTGTCACAGGAATGGTTCAAAGCATAGACAGTAAGAAGAGTCAGTTATCTTGTACTTAAGTCGGCATTGTGCCTTTTGTATTTATTTCCGAAGCAATTTCTGTGTTTCATCGTCAATAAGAAGGTCAGAGGGATACAGTAAACCTGAAGTAAAGCATCGGAATGTATAACGAGTGTCACATGAATGGTTCAAACATAGACAGTAAGATGAGTCAGTTTTCTTGTACTTAAGTCGGCATTGTGCCTTTTGTATTTAATCCAATTCAATTTCTGTGTTTCATCGTCAATAAGAAGGTCGGAGGGATACGGTAAACCTGAAGTGAAGCATCAGAATCTATAACTAGTGTCACAGGAATGGTTCAAAACATAGACAGTAAGAAGAATCAGTTTTCTTGTACTTAAGTCAGCATTGTGCCTTTTGTATTTAATCCAATTCAATTTCCGTGTTTCATCGTCAATAAGAAGGTCGGAGGGATACGGTAAACCTGAAGTGAAGCATCGGAATCTGTAACTAGTGCAACAGGAATTGTTCAAAATATAGACAGTAAGAAGAGTCAGTTTTCTTCTACTTAAGTCGGCATTGTGCCTTTTGTATTTATTTCCGATTCAATTTCTGTGTTTCATCGTCAATAAGAAGGTCAGAGGGATACAGTAAACCTACAGTGAAGCATGGGAATCTATAACTAGTGTCACATGAATGGTTCAAAACATAGACAGTAACAAGAGTCAGTTTTCTTGTACTTAAGTCGGCATTGTGCCTTTTGTATTTAATTCCGATGCAATTTCTGAGTTTCATCGTGAATAAGAAGGTCAGAGGTATACAGTAAACCTGAAGTGAAGCAGCGGAATCTATAATTAGTGTCACAGATATGGTTCAAAACATAGACAGTAAGAAAAGTCAGTTTTCTTGTACTTAAGTCGGCATTGTGCCTTTTGTATTTAATTCCGATGCAATTTCTGTGTTTCATCGTCAATAAGAAGGTCAGAGGCATACAGTAAACCTGAAGTGAAGCATCGGAATCTATAACTAGTGCACAGGAATGGTTCAAAACATAGACAGTAAGAAGAGTCAGTTTTCTTCTACTTAAGTCGGCATTGTGCCTTTTCTATTTAATTTCGATGCAATTTCTGTGTTTCATCGTCAATAAGAAGGTCAGAGTGATACAGTAAACTTGAAGTGAAGCATCGGAATCTATAACTAGTGTCATAGGAATGGTTCAAAACAAAGACAGTATGAAGAGTCAGTTTTCTTGTACTTAAGTCGGCATTGTGCCTATTGTATTTAAATCTAATGCAATATCTGTGTTTCATCGTCAATAAGAAGGTCAGAGGCATACAGTAAACCTGAAGTGAAACATCGGAATCTATAACTAGAGACACAGGAATTGTTCAAAACATTGACAGTAAGAAGAGTCAGTTTTCTTGTACTTAAGTCGGCATTGTGCCTTTTGTATTTAATTCCGATGCAATTTCTGTGTTTCATCGTCAATAAGAAGGTCAGAGGGATACAGTAAACCTGCAGTGAAGAATCGGAATCTATAACTAGTGTCACATGAATGGTTCAAAACATAGACAGTAAGAAGAGTCAGTTTTCTTGAAGTCGGCATTGTGACTTTTGTATTTAATTCCGATGCAATTTCTGTGTTTCATCGTCAATAAGAAGGTCAGAGGGATACAGTATACCTGAAGTAAAGCATCGGAATGTATAACGAGTGTCACATGAATGGTTCAAAACATAGACAGTAAGATGAGTCAGTTTTCTTGTACTTAAGGCTGCATTGTGCCTTTTGTATTTAATCCAATTCAATTTCTGTGTTTCATCGTCAATAAGAAGGTCGGAGGGATACGGTAAACATGAAGTGAAGCATCGGAATCTATAACTAGTGTCACAGGAATGGTTCAAAACATAGACAGTAAGAAGAATCAGTTTTCTTGTACTTAAGTCGGCATTGTGCCTTTTGTAGTTAATTCCGAAGCAATTTCTGTGTTTCATCGTCAATAAGAAGGTCAGAGGCATACAGTAAACCTGAAGTGAAGCATCGAAATCTATAACTAGTGTCACAGGAATGGTTCAAAACATAGACAGTAAGAAGAATCAGTTTTCTTGTACTTAAGTCGGCATTGTGCCTTTTGTATTTAATTCCGATGCAATTTCAGTGATTCATCGTCAATAAGAAAGTCAGAGGGATATAGTGAACCTGAAGTGAAGCATCGGATTCTGTAACTAGTGTCACAGGAATGGATTCAAAACATAGACAGTAAGAAGATCAGTTCTCTTGTACTTAAGTCAGCATTGTGCCTTTTGTATTTAATCCAATTCAATTTCTGTGTTTCATCGTCAACAAGAAGGTCAGAGGCATACAGTAAACCTGAAGTGAAGCATCGGAATCTATAACTAGTGTCACAGGAATGGTTCAAAACATAGACAGTAAGAAGAGTCAGTTTTCTTGTACTTAAGTCGGCATTGTGCCTTTTGTATTTAATTCCGATGCAATTTCAGTGTTTCATCGTCAATAAGAAGGTCAGAGGGATACAGTGAACCTGCAGTGAAGCATCGGAATCTATAACTAGTGTCACAGGAATGGTTCAAAACATAGAGAGTAAGAAGTGTCTGTTTTCTTGTACTTAAGTCGGCATTGTGCCTTTTGTATTTAATTCCGATGCAATTTCTGTGTTTCATCGTCAATAAGATGGTCTGAGGGATACAGTAAACCTGAAGTGAAGCATCGGAATCTATAACTAGTGTCACAGGAATGGTTCAAAACATAGACAGTACGAAGAGTCAGTTTTCTTGTAGCTAAGTCTTCATTGTGCCTTTTGTATTTAATTCCGATGCAATTTCTGTATTTCATCGTCAATAAGAAGGTCAGAGGAATACAGTAAACCTACAGTGTAGCATCGGAATCTATTATTAGTGTCACATGAATGGTTCAAAACATAGACAGTAAGAAGAGACAGTTTTGTTGTATTTAAATCAGCATTTTGCCTTTTGTATTTAATTCCGATGCAATTTCTGTGTTTCATCGTCAATAAGAAGGTCAGAGGGATACAGTAAACCTGAAGTGAAGCATCGGAATCTACCACTAGTGTCACAGGAATGGTTCAAAACATAGACAGTAAGAAGAGTCAGTTTTCTTGTACTTATGTCGGCATTGTACCTTTAGTATTTAATTCCGATGCAATTTCTGTGTTTCATCGTCAATAAGAAGGTCAGAGGGATACAGTAAACCTGAAGTGAAGCATCGGAATCTATAACTAGTGTCACAGGACTGGTTCAAAACATAGACAGTAAGAAGAGTCAGTTCTCTTGTACTTAAGTCGGCATTGTGCCTTTTATATTTTATTCCGATGCAATTTCTGTGTTTCATCGTCAATCAGAAGGTCAGAGGGATACAGTAAACCAGAAGTGAAGCATCGGAATCTATAACTAGTGTAACAGGAATGGTTCAAAACATAGACAGTAAGAAGAGTCAGTTTTCTTGTACTTAAGTCGGCATTGTGCCTTTTGTATTTAATTCCGATGCAATTTCTGTGTTTCATCGTCAATAAGAAGGTGAGAGGGATACAGTAAACCTGCAGTGAAAAATCGGAATCTATAACTAGTGTCACATAAATGGTTCAAAACATGGACAGTAAGATGAGTCAGTTTTCTTGAAGTCGGCATTGTGCCTTTTGTATTTAATTCCGATGCAATTTCTGTGTTTCATCGTCAATAAGAAGGTCAGAGTTATACAGTAAACCTGAAGTGAAACAACGGAATCTATAACTAGTGTCACAGGAATGGTTCAAAACATAGACAGTAAGAAGAGTTAGTTTTCTTGTACTTAAATCGGCATTGTGCCTTTTCTATTTAATTCCGATGCAATTTCTGTGTTTCATCGTCAGTAAGAAGGTCAGAGGGATACAGTAAACCTGAAGTGAAGCATCGGAAACTATAACTAGTGTCACAGGAATGGTTCAAAACATAGACAGTAAGAAGAGTCAGTTTTCTTTTATTTAAGTCGGCATTGTGCCTTTTGTATTTAATTCCGATGCAATTTCAATGTTTCATCGTCAATAAGAAGGTCAGGGGGATATAGTGAACCTGAAGTGAAGCATCGGATCTATAACTAGTGTCACAGGAATGGTTCAAAACATAGAGAGTAAGAAGTGTCAGTTTTTTTGTAATTAAGTCGGCTTGTGCCTTTTGTATTTAATTCCGATGCAATTTCTGTGACTCATCGTCAATAAGATGGTCAGAGGGATACAGTAAACCTGAAGTGAAGCATCGGAATCTATAACTAGTGTCACAGGAATGGTTCAAAACATAGACAATAAGAAGAGTCAGTTTTCTTGTACTTAAGTCGGCATTGTACCTTTTGTATTTAATTCCGATGCAAATTTCTGTGTTTCATCGTCAATAAGAAGGTCAGAGGGATACAGTAAACCTGAAGTGAAGCATCGGAACCTATAACTAGTGTCACAGGAATGGTTCAAAACATAGACAGTAAGAAGAGTCAGTTCTCTTGTACTTAAGTCGGCATTGTGCCTTTTGTATTTTATTCCGATGCAATTTCTGTGTTTCATCGTCAATAAGAAGGTCAGAGGGATACAGTAAACCGGAAGTGAAGCATCGGAATCTATAACTAGTGTCACAGGAATGGTTCAAAACATAGACAGTAAGAAGAGTCAGTTTTCTTGTACTTAAGTCGGCATTGTGCCTTTTGTATTTAATTCCGATGCAATATCTGTGTTTCATCGTCAATAAGAAGGTCAGAGGCATACAGTAAACCTGAAGTGAAGCATCGGAATCTATAACTAGTGTCACAGGAATTGTTCAAAGCATTGACAGTAAGAAGAGTCAGTTTTCTTGTACTTAAGTCGGCATTGTGCCTTTTGTATTTAATTCCGATGCAATTTCTGTGTTTCATCGTCAATAAGAAGGTCAGAGGGATACAGGAAACCTGCAGTGAAGAATCGGAATCTATAACTTGTGTCACATGAATGGTTCAAAACATAGACAGTAAGAAGAGTCAGTTTTCTTGAAGTCGGCATTGTGCCTTTTGTATTTAATTCCGATGCAATTTCTGTGTTTCATCGTCAATAAGAAGGTCAGAGGTATACAGTAAACCTGAAGTGAAGCATCGGAATCTATAACTAGTGTCTCTGGTATGGTTCTAAACATAGGCAGTAAGAAGAATGAGTTTTCTTGTACTTAAGTCGGCATTGTGCTTTTTTTGTATTTAATTCCGATGCAATTTCTGTGTTTCATCGTCAATAAGAAGGTCAGAGGGATACAGTAAACCTGAAGTGAAGCATCGGAACCTATAACTAGTGTCACAGGAATGGTTCAAAACATAGACAGTAAGAAGAGTCAGTTCTCTTGTACTTAAGTCGGCATTGTGCCTTTTGTATTTTATTCCGATGCAATTTCTGTGTTTCATCGTCAATAAGAAGGTCAGAGGGATACAGTAAACCGGAAGTGAAGCATCCGAATCTATAACTAGTGTCACGGTAATGGTTCAAAACATAGACAGTAAGAAGTGTTAGTTTTCTTGTATTTAAATCGGCATTGTGCCTTTTCTATTTAATTCCGATGCAATTTCTGTGTTTCATCGTCAGTAAGAAGGTCACAGGGATACAGTAAACCTGAAGGGAAGCATCGGAATCTATAACTAGTGTCACAGCAATGGTTCAAACATAGACAGTTAGAAGAGTCAGTTTTTTTGGACTTAAGTCGGCATTGTGCCTTTTGTACTTAATTCCGATGCAATTTCTGTGTTTCATCGTCAATAAGATGGTCAGAGGGATACAGTAAACCTGAAGTGAAGCATCAGAATCTATCACTAGTGTCACAGGAATGGTTCAAAACATAGACAGTAAGAAGAGTCAGTTTTGTCGTACTTAAGTCGGCATTGGGATTTTTGTATTTAATTCCGATGCAATTTCTGTGTTTCATCGTCAATAATAAGGTCAGAGGCATACTGTAAACCTGAAGTGAAGCATCGGAATCTAAAACCGGTCTCACAGGAAAGTTTCATATCATAGACAGTAAGATGAGCCAGTCTTCTTGTACTTGAGTCGGCATGGTGCCTTTTGTATTTAATTCCGATGCAATTTCTGTGTTTCATCGTCAATAAGAAGGTAAGAGGTATACAGTAAACCTGAAGTGAAGCATCGGAATCTATAACTAGTGTCACATGAATGGTTCAAACATAGACAGTAAGATGAGTCAGTTTTCTTGTACTTAAGTCGGCATTGTGCATTTGTAATTAATTCCGATGCAATTTCTGTGTTTCATCGTCAATAAGAAGGTCAGAGGGATACAGTAAACCTGAAGTGAAGCATCGGAATCAATAACTAGTGTCACAGAAATGGTTCAAAACATAGACAGTAAGAAGAGTCAGTTTTCTTGTATTTAAGTCGGCATTGTGCCTTTTGTATTTAATTCCGATGCAATTTCTGTGTTTCATCGTCAATAAGAAGGTCAGAGGCATACAGTAAACCTGAAGTGAAGCATGGGAATCTATAATTAGTGTCACACGTATGGTTCAAAACTTAGACGGTATGAAGTGTCAGTTTTCTTGTACTTAAGTCGGCATTGTGCCTTTTGTATTTAATTCCGATGCAATTTCAGTGACTCATCGTCAATAAGAAGGTCAGAGGGATATAGTGAACCTGAAGTGAAGCATCGGATTCTATAACTAGTGTCACAGGAATGGTTCAAAACATAGACAGTAAGAAGTTCAGCTTTCTTGTACTTACGTCGGCATTGTGCCTTTTGTATTTAATTCCGATGCAATTTCAGTGTTTCATCGTCAATAAGAAGGTCAGAGGGATATAGTAAAACCTGAAGTGAAGCATCGGATTCTATAACTAGTGTCACAGGAATGGTTCAAAACATAGACAGTAAGAAGATCAGTTTTCTTGCACTTAAGTCGGCATTGTGCCTTTTGTATTTAATCCGATGCAATTCCTGTGTTTCGTCGTCAATAAGAGGGTCAGAGGGATACAGTAAACCTCAAGTAAAGCATCGGAATCTATAACTAGTGTCACAGGAATGGTTCAAATCATAGACAGTATGAAGAGTCAGTTTTCTTGTACTTAAGTTGGCATGGTGCCTTTTGTATTTAATTCCGATGCAATTTCTGTGTTTCATCGTCAATAAGAAGGTCAGAAGCATACAGTAACCCTGAAGTGAAGCATCGGAATCTATAACTAGTGTCACAGGAATGGTTCAAAACATAGACAGTAAGAAGAGTCAGTTTTCTTGTACTTAAGTCGGCATTGTGCCTTTTGCATTTACTTCCGATGCAATATCAGTGACTCAT
This sequence comes from Schistocerca serialis cubense, assembly GCF_023864345.2. NCBI lineage: Eukaryota > Metazoa > Arthropoda > Insecta > Orthoptera > Acrididae > Schistocerca > Schistocerca serialis. Next base: position 12,072,608 of record NW_026047617.1, read on the forward strand.
CGTCAATAAGAAGGTCAGAGGGATATAGTGAACCTGAAGTGAAGCATCGGATTCTATAACTAGTGTCACAGTAATGCTTCAAAACATAGACAGTAAGAAAATCAGTTTTCTTGTACTTAAGTCGGCATTGGGCCTTTTGTATTTAATTCCGATGCAATGTCTGTGTTTCATCGTCAATAATAAGGTCAGAGGCATACAGTAAACCTGAAGTGAAGCGTCGGAATCTATAACTAGTGTCACAGGAATGGTTCAAAATATAGACAGTAAGAAGAGTCAGTTTTCTTCTACTTAAGTCGGCATTGTGCCTTTTCTATTTAATTCTGATGCAATTTCAGTGTTTCATCGTCAGTAAGAAGGTCAGTGGGATACAGTGAACCTGAAGTGAAGCATCGGAATCTATAACTAGTGTCACAGGAATCGTTCAAAACATTGAGAGTAAGAAGAGTCAGTTTTCTTGTAGTTAAGTCGGCATTAGGCCTTTTGTATTTAATTCCGATGCAATTTCTGTGTTTCATCGTCAATAAGAAGGTCAGAGGGATACAGTAAACCTGAAGTTAAGCATCGGAATCTATAACTAGTGTCACAGGAATGGTTCAAAACATAAACAGTAAGAAGAGTCAGTTTTCTTGTAGCTAAGTCGGCATTGTGCCTTTTGTATTTAATTCCGATGCAATTTCTGTGTTTCATCGTCAGTAAGAAGGTCAGAGGGATACATTAAACCTGAAGGGAAGCATCGGAATCTATAACTAGTGTCACAGGAATGGTTCAAAACATAGACTGTAAGAAGAGTCAGTTTTCTTGTACTTAAGTCGGCATTGTACTTTTTTTGTAGTTAATTCCGATGCAATTTCTGTGTTTCATCATCAATAAGAAGGTCAGAGGGATACAGTAAACCTGAAGTGAAGCATCGGATTCTATAACTAGTGTCACAGGAATGGTTCAAAACATAGACAGTAAGAAGAGTCAGTTTTCTTGTACTTAAATCGGCATTGTGCCTTTTCTATTTAATTCCGATGCAATTTCTGTGTTTCAACGTCTGTAAGAAGGTCAGAGGGATACAGTAAACCTGCAGTGAAGAATGGGTATCTATAACTTGTGTCACATGAATGGTTCAAAACATAGACGGTAAGAAGAGTCAGTTTTCTTGAAGTCGGCATTGTGCCTTTTGTATTTAATTCCGATGCAATTTCTGTGTTTCATCGTCAATAAGAAGGTCAGAGGTATACAGTAGACCTGAAGTGAAGCATCGGAATCTATAACTAGTGTCACAGGAATGGTTCAAAACATAGACAGTAAGAAGAGTTAGTTTTCTTGTACTTAAATCGGCATTGTGCCTTTTCTATTTAATTCCGATGCAATTTCTGTGTTTCATCGTCAGTAAGAAGGTCAGAGGGATACAGTAAACCTGAAGGGAAGCATCGGAATCTATAACTAGTGTCACAGGAATGGTTCAAAACATAGACAGTAAGAAGAGTCAGTATTCTTGTACTTATGTCGGCATTGTGCCTTTTGTATTTAATTCCAATGCAATTTCTGTGTTTCATCGTCAATAAGATGGTCAGAGGGATACAGTAAACGTGAAGTGAAGCATTGGAATCGATAACTAGTGTCACAGGAATGGTTCAAAACATAGACAGTAAGAAGAGTCAGTTTTGTTGTACTTAAGTCGGCATTGGGCCTTTTGTATTTAATTCCGATGCAATTTCTGTGTTTCATCGTCAATAATAAGGTCAGAGGCATACAGTAAACCTGAAGTGAAGCGTCGGAATCTATAACTAGTGTCACAGGAATGGTTCAAAACATAGACAGTAAGAAGAGTCAGTTTTCTTGTAGTTAAGTCGGCATTGTGCCTTTTGTATTTAATTCCAATGCAATTTCTGTATTTCATCGTCAATAAGAAGGTCAGAGGGATACAGTAAACCTTAAGTGAAGCATCGGAATCTATAATTAGAGTCACATGAATGGTTCAAAACATAGACAGTAAGAAGAGTCAGTTTTCATGTATTTAAACCAGCATTGTGCCTTTTGTATCTAATTCCGTTGCAATTTCTGTGTTTCATCGTCAATAAGAAGGTCAGAGGGATACAGTAAACCTGAAGTGAAGCATCGGAATCTATAACTAGTGTCACAGGAATGGTCAAAACATAGACAGTAAGAAGAGTCAGTTCTCTTGTACTTAAGTCGGCATTGTGCCTTTTTATTTTATTCCGATGCAATTTCTGTGTTTCATCGTCAATAAGAAGGTCAGAGGGATACAGTAAACCGGAAGTGAAGCATCGGAATCATAACTAGTGTCACAGGAATGGATCAAAACATAGACAGTAAGAAGAGTCAGTTTTCTTGTACTTAAGTCGGCATTGTGCCTTTTGTATTTAATTCCGATGCAATTTCTGTGTCAATAAGAGGGTCAGAGGGATACAGTAAACCTGAAGTGAAGCATCGGAATCTAAATCCGGTCTCACAGGAATGTTTCATATCATAGACAGTAAGATGAGCCAGTCTTCTTGTACTTGAGTCGGCATGGTGCCTTTTGTATTTAATTCCGATGCAATTTCTGTGTTTCATCGTCAATAAGAAGGTTAGAGGTATACAGTAAACCTGAAGTTAAGCATCGGAATCTATAACTAGTGTCACAGGAATGGTTCAAAACATAGACAGTAAGAAGAGTCAGTTTTCTTGTACTTAAGTCGGCATTGTGCCTTTTGTATTTAATTCCGATGCAATTTCAGTGACTCATCGTCAATAAGAAGGTCAGAGGGATATAGTGAACCTGAAGTGAAGCATCGGATTCTATAACTAGTGTCACAGGAATGGTTCAAAACATAGACAGTAAGAAGTTCAGCTTTCTTGTACTTACGTCGGCATTGTGCCTTTTGTATTTAATTCCGATGCAATTTCAGTGTTTCATCGTCAATAAGAAGGTCAGAGGGATATAGTAAAACCTGAAGTGAAGCATCGGATTCTATAACTAGTGTCACAGGAATGGTTCAAAACATAGACAGTAAGAAGATCAGTTTTCTTGCACTTAAGTCGGCATTGTGCCTTTTGTATTTAATCCGATGCAATTCCTGTGTTTCGTCGTCAATAAGAGGGTCAGAGGGATACAGTAAACCTCAAGTAAAGCATCGGAATCTATAACTAGTGTCACAGGAATGGTTCAAATCATAGACAGTATGAAGAGTCAGTTTTCTTGTACTTAAGTTGGCATGGTGCCTTTTGTATTTAATTCCGATGCAATTTCTGTGTTTCATCGTCAATAAGAAGGTCAGAAGCATACAGTAACCCTGAAGTGAAGCATCGGAATCTATAACTAGTGTCACAGGAATGGTTCAAAACATAGACAGTAAGAAGAGTCAGTTTTCTTGTACTTAAGTCGGCATTGTGCCTTTTGCATTTACTTCCGATGCAATATCAGTGACTCATCGTCAATAAGAAGGTCAGAGGGATATAGTGAACCTGAAGTGAAGCATCGGATTCTATAACTAGTGTCACAGTAATGCTTCAAAACATAGACAGTAAGAAAATCAGTTTTCTTGTACTTAAGTCGGCATTGGGCCTTTTGTATTTAATTCCGATCAAATGTCTGTGTTTCATCGTCAATAATAAGGTCAGAGGCATACAGTAAACCTGAAGTGAAGCGTCGGAATCTATAACTAGTGTCACAGGAATGGTTCAAAATATAGACAGTAAGAAGAGTCAGTTTTCTTCTACTTAAGTCGGCATTGTGCCTTTTCTATTTAATTCTGATGCAATTTCAGTGTTTCATCGTCAGTAAGAAGGTCAGTGGGATACAGTGAACCTGAAGTGAAGCATCGGAATCTATAACTAGTGTCACAGGAATCGTTCAAAACATTGAGAGTAAGAAGAGTCAGTTTTCTTGTAGTTAAGTCGGCATTAGGCCTTTTGTATTTAATTCCGATGCAATTTCTGTGTTTCATCGTCAATAAGAAGGTCAGAGGGATACAGTAAACCTGAAGTTAAGCATCGGAATCTATAACTAGTGTCACAGGAATGGTTCAAAACATAGACAGTAAGAAGAGTCAGTTTTCTTGTAGCTAAGTCGGCATTGTGCCTTTTGTATTTAATTCCGATGCAATTTCTGTGTTTCATCGTCAGTAAGAAGGTCAGAGGGATACATTAAACCTGAAGGGAAGCATCGGAATCTATAACTAGTGTCACAGGAATGGTTCAAAACATAGACTGTAAGAAGAGTCAGTTTTCTTGTACTTAAGTCGACATTGTACTTTTTTTGTAGTTAATTCCGATGCAATTTCTGTGTTTCATCATCAATAAGAAGGTCAGAGGGATACAGTAAACCTGAAGTGAAGCATCGGATTCTATAACTAGTGTCACAGGAATGGTTCAAAACATAGACAGTAAGAAGAGTCAGTTTTCTTGTACTTAAATCGGCATTGTGCCTTTTCTATTTAATTCCGATGCAATTTCTGTGTTTCAACGTCTGTAAGAAGGTCAGAGGGATACAGTAAACCTGCAGTGAAGAATGGGTATCTATAACTTGTGTCACATGAATGGTTCAAAACATAGACGGTAAGAAGAGTCAGTTTTCTTGAAGTCGGCATTGTGCCTTTTGTATTTAATTCCGATGCAATTTCTGTGTTTCATCGTCAATAAGAAGGTCAGAGGTATACAGTAGACCTGAAGTGAAGCATCGGAATCTATAACTAGTGTCACAGGAATGGTTCAAAACATAGACAGTAAGAAGAGTTAGTTTTCTTGTACTTAAATCGGCATTGTGCCTTTTCTATTTAATTCCGATGCAATTTCTGTGTTTCATCGTCAGTAAGAAGGTCAGAGGGATACAGTAAACCTGAAGGGAAGCATCGGAATCTATAACTAGTGTCACAGGAATGGTTCAAAACATAGACAGTAAGAAGAGTCAGTTTTCTTGTACTTATGTCGGCATTGTGCCTTTTGTATTTAATTCCAATGCAATTTCTGTGTTTCATCGTCAATAAGATGGTCAGAGGGATACAGTAAACGTGAAGTGAAGCATTGGAATCGATAACTAGTGTCACAGGAATGGTTCAAAACATAGACAGTAAGAAGAGTCAGTTTTGTTGTACTTAAGTCGGCATTGGGCCTTTTGTATTTAATTCCGATGCAATTTCTGTGTTTCATCGTCAATAATAAGGTCAGAGGCATACAGTAAACCTGAAGTGAAGCGTCGGAATCTATAACTAGTGTCACAGGAATGGTTCAAAACATAGACAGTAAGAAGAGTCAGTTTTCTTGTAGTTAAGTCGGCATTGTGCCTTTTGTATTTAATTCCAATGCAATTTCTGTATTTCATCGTCAATAAGAAGGTCAGAGGGATACAGTAAACCTTAAGTGAAGCATCGGAATCTATAATTAGAGTCACATGAATGGTTCAAAACATAGACAGTAAGAAGAGTCAGTTTTCATGTATTTAAACCAGCATTGTGCCTTTTGTATCTAATTCCGTTGCAATTTCTGTGTTTCATCGTCAATAAGAAGGTCAGAGGGATACAGTAAACCTGAAGTGAAGCATCGGAATCTATAACTAGTGTCACAGGAATGGTCAAAACATAGACAGTAAGAAGAGTCAGTTCTCTTGTACTTAAGTCGGCATTGTGCCTTTTTATTTTATTCCGATGCAATTTCTGTGTTTCATCGTCAATAAGAAGGTCAGAGGGATACAGTAAACCGGAAGTGAAGCATCGGAATCATAACTAGTGTCACAGGAATGGATCAAAACATAGACAGTAAGAAGAGTCAGTTTTCTTGTACTTAAGTCGGCATTGTGCCTTTTGTATTTAATTCCGATGCAATTTCTGTGTCAATAAGAGGGTCAGAGGGATACAGTAAACCTGAAGTGAAGCATCGGAATCTAAATCCGGTCTCACAGGAATGTTTCATATCATAGACAGTAAGATGAGCCAGTCTTCTTGTACTTGAGTCGGCATGGTGCCTTTTGTATTTAATTCCGATGCAATTTCTGTGTTTCATCGTCAATAAGAAGGTTAGAGGTATACAGTAAACCTGAAGTGAAGCATCGGAATCTATAACTAGTGTCACAGGAATGGTTCAAAACATAGACAGTAAGAAGAGTCAGTTTTCTTGTATTTAAGTCGGCATTGTGCCTTTTGTATTTAATTCCGATGCAATTTCAGTGTTTCATCGTCAATAAGAAGGTCAGAGGGATACAGTGAACCTGAAGTGAAGCATCGGAATCTATAACTAGTGTCACAGGAATGGTTCAAAACATAGAGAGTAAGAAGTGTCAGTTTTCTTGTAATTAAGTCGGCATTGTGCCTTTTGTATTTAATTCCGATGCAATTTCTGTGACTCATCGTCAATAAGATGGTCAGAGGGATACAGTAAACCTGAAGTGAGGCATCGGAATCTATAACTAGTGTCACAGGAATGGTTCAAAACATAGACAGTAAGAAGAGTCAGTTTTCTTGTAGCTAAGTCGGCATTGTGCCTTTTGTATTTAATTCCGATGCAATTTCTGTATTTCATCGTCAATAAGAAGGTCAGAGGGATACAGTAAACCTACAGTGAAGCATCGGAATCTATAATTAGTGTCACATGAATGGTTCAAAACATAGACAGTAAGAAGAGACAGTTTTCTTGTATTTAAATCAGCATTGTGCCTTTTGTATTTAATTCCGATGCAATTTCTGTGTTTCATCGTCAATAAGAAGGTCAGAGGGATACAGTAAACCTGAAGTGAAGCATCGGAATCTATCACTAGTGTCACAGGAATGGTTCAAAACATAGACAGTAAGAAGAGTAAGTTTTCTTGTACTTAAGTCGGCATTGTGCCTTTTGTATTTTATTCCGATGCAATTTCTGTGTTTCATCGTCAATAAGAAGGTCAGAGGGATACAGTAAACCGGAAGTGAAGCATCAGAATCTATAACTAGTGTCACAGGAATGGTTCAAAACATAGACAGTAAGAAGAGTCAGTTTTCTTGTACTTAAGTTGCATTGTGCCTTTTGTATTTAATTCCGATGCAATCTCTGTGTTTCATCGTCAATAAGAAGGTCAGAGGCATACAGTAAACCTGAAGTGAAGCATCGGAATCTATAACTAGTGTCACAGGAATTGTTCAAAGCATTGACAGTAAGAAGAGTCAGTTTTCTTGTACTTAAGTCGGCATTGTGCCTTTTGTATTTAATTCCGATGCAATTTCTGTGTTTCATCGTCAATAGGAAGGTCAGAGGGATACAGTAAACCTGCAGTGAAGAATCGGAATCTATAACTTGTGTCACATGAATGGTTCAAAACATAGACAGTAAGAAGAGTCAGTTTTCTTGAAGTCGGCAATGTGCCTTTTGTATTTAATTCCGATGCAATTTCTGTGTTTCATCGTCAATAAGAAGGTCAGATGTATACAGTAAACCTGAAGTGAAGCATCGGAATCTATAACTAGTGTCTCTGGTATGGTTCAAAACATAGGCAGTAAGAAGAGTGAGTTTTCTTGTACTTAAGTCGGCATTGTGCTTTTTTTGTATTTAATTCCGATGCAATTTCTGTGTTTCATCGTCAATAAGAAGGTCAGAGGGATACAGTAAACCTGAAGTGAAGCATCGGAATCCATAACTAGTGTCACAGGAATGGTTCAAAACATAGACAGTAAGAAGAGTCAGTTTTCTTGTACTTAAGTCAGCATTGTGCCTTTTGTATTTACTTCCGATGCAATATCAGTGACTCATCGTCAATAAGAAGGTCAGAGGGATATAGTGAACCTGAAGTGAAGCATCGGATTCTATAACTAGTGTCACAGGAATGCTTCATAACATAGACAGTAAGAAAATCAGTTTTGTTGTACTTAAGTCGGCATTGGGCCTTTTGTATTTAATTCCGATGCAATTTCTGTGTTTCATCGTCAATAATAAGGTCAGAGGCATACAGTAAACCTGAAGTAAAGCGTCGGAATCTATAACTAGTGTCACAGGAATGGTTCAAAATATAGACAGTAAGAAGAGTCAGTTTTCTTCTACTTAAGTCGGCATTGTGCCTTTTCTATTTAATTCTGATGCAATTTCAGTGTTTCATCGTCAATAAGAAGGTCAGAGGGATACAGTAAACCTGAAGTGAAGCATCGGAATCTATTACTAGTGTCACAGGAATGGATCAAAACATAGACAGTAAGAAGAGTCAGTTTTCTTCTACTTAAGTCGGCATTGTGCCTTTTCTATTTAATTCTGATGCAATTTCAGTGTTTCATCGTCAATAAGAAGGTCAGAGGGATACAGTGAACCTGAAGTGAAGCATCGGAATCTATAACTAGTGTCACAGGAATGGTTCAAAACATTGAGAGGTAGAAGAGTCAGTTTTCTTGTACTTAAGTCGGCATTAGGCCTTTTGAATTTAATTCCGATGCAATTTCTGTGTTTCATCGTCAATAAGAAGGTCAGGGGGATACAGTAAACCTGAAGTCAAGCATCGGAATCAATAACTAGTGTCTCTGGTATGGTTCAAAACATAGGCAGTAAGAAGAGTGAGTTTTCTTGTACTTAAGTCGGCATTGTGCTTTTTTTGTATTTAATTCCGATGCGATTTCTGTGTTTCATCGTCAATAAGAAGGTCAGAGGGATACAGTAAACCTCAAGTGAAGCAAAGGAATCTATAACTAGTGTCACAGGAATGGTTCAAAACATAGACAGTAAGAAGAGTTAGTTTTCTTGTACTTAAATCGGCATTGTGCCTTTTGTATTTAATTCCGATGCAATTTCTGTGTTCATCGTCAGTAAGAAGGTCAGAGGGATACAGTAAACCTGAAGGGTAGCATCGGAATCTATAACTAGTGTCACAGGAATGGTTCAAAACATAGACAGTAAGAAGAGTCAGTATTCTTTTACTTAAGTCGGCATTGTGCCTTTTGTATTTAACTCCGATGCAATTTCTGTGTTTCATCGTCAATAATAAGGTCAGAGGCATACAGTAAACATGAAGTGAAGCGTCGGAATCTATAACTAGTGTCACAGGAATGGTTCAAAACATAGACAGTAAGAAGAGTCAGTTTTCTTGTAGTTAAGTCGGCATTGTGCCTTTTGTATTTAATTCCGATGCAATTTCTGTATTTCATCGTCAATAAGAAGGTCAGAGGGGTACAGTAAACCTGAAGTGAAGCATCGGAATCTATAATTAGAGTCACATGAATGGTTCAAAACATAGACAGTAAGAAGAGTCAGTTTTCATGTATTTAAATCAGCATTGTGCCTTTTCTATCTAATTCCGTTGCAATTTCTGTGTTTCATCGTCAATAAGAAGGTCAGAGGGATACAGTAAACCTGAAGTGAAGCATCGGAATCTATAACTAGTGTCACAGGAATGGTCAAAACATAGGCAGTAAGAAGAGTCGGTTCTCTTGTACTTAAGTCGGCATAGTGCCTTTTTATTTTATTCCGATGCAATTTCTGTGTTTCATCGTCAATAAGAAGGTCAGAGGGATACAGTAAACCGGAAGTGAAGCATTGGAATCATAACTAGTGTCACAGGAATGGTTCAAAACATAGACAGTAAGAAGAGTCAGTTTTCTTGTACTTCAGACGGCATTGTGCCTTTTGTATTTAATTCCGATGCAATTTCTGTGTTTCATTGTCAATAAGAGGGTCAGAGGGATGCAGTAAACCTGAAGTGAAGCATCGGAATCTAAAACCGGTCTCACAGGAATGTTTCATATCATAGACAGTAAGATGAGCCAGTCTTCTAGTACTTGAGTCGGCATGGTGCCTTTTGTATTTAATTCCGATGCAATTTCTGTGTTTCATCGTCAATAAGAAGGTTAGAGGTATACAGTAAACCTGAAGTGAAGCATCGGAATCTATAACTAGTGTCACAGGAATGGTTCAAAACATAGACAGTAAGAAGAGTCAGTTTTCTTGTATTTAAGTCGGCATTGTGCCTTTTGTATTTAATTCCGATGCAATTTCAGTGTTTCATCGTCAATAAGAAGGTCAGAGGGATACAGTGAACCAGAAGTGAAGCATCGGAATCTATAACTAGTGTCACAGGAATGGTTCAAAACATAGAGAGTAAGAAGTGTCAGTTTTCTTGTAATTAAGTCGGCATTGTGCCTTTTGTATTTAATTCCGATGAAATTTCTGTGACTCATCGTCAATAAGATGGTCAGAGGGATACAGTAAACCTGAAGTGAGGCATCGGAATCTATAACTAGTGTCACAGGAATGGTTCAAAACATAGACAGTAAGAAGAGTCAGTTTTCTTGTAGCTAAGTCGGCATTGTGCCTTTTGTATTTAATTCCTATGCAATTTCTGTATTTCATCGTCAATAAGAAGGTCAGAGGGATACAGTAAACCTACAGTGAAGCATCGGAATCTATAATTAGTGTCACATGAATGGTTCAAATCATAGACAGTAAGAAGAGACAGTTTTCTTGTATTTAAATCAGCATTGTGCCTTTTGTATTTAATTCCGATGCAATTTCTGTGTTTCATCGTCAATAAGAAGGTCAGAGGGATACAGTAAACCTGAAGTGAAGCATCGGAATCTATCACTAGTGTCACAGGAATGGTTCAAAACATAGACAGTAAGAAGAGTCAGTTTTCTTGTACTTAAGTCGGCATTGTGCCTTTTGTATTTTATTCCGATGCAATTTCTGTGTTTCATCGTCAATAAGAAGGTCAGAGGGATACAGTAAACCGGAAGTGAAGCATCAGAATCTATAACTAGTGTCACAGGAATGGTTCAAAACATAGACAGTAAGAAGAGTCAGTTTTCTTGTACTTAAGTTGCATTGTGCCTTTTGTAATTAATTCCGATGCAATATCTGTGTTTCATCGTCAATAAGAAGGTCAGAGGCATACAGTAAACCTGAAGTGAAGCATCGGAATCTATAACTTGTGTCACAGGAATTGTTCAAAGCATTGACAGTAAGAAGAGTCAGTTTTCTTGTACTTAAGTCGGCATTGTGCCTTTTGTATTTAATTCCGATGCAATTTCTGTGTTTCATCGTCAATAGGAAGGTCAGAGGGATACAGTAAACCTGCAGTGAAGAATCGGAATCTATAACTTGTGTCACATGAATGGTTCAAAACATAGACAGTAAGAAGAGTCAGTTTTCTTGAAGTCGGCATTGTGCCTTTTGTATTTAATTCCGATGCAATTTCTGTGTTTCATCGTCAATAAGAAGGTCAGAGGTATACAGTAAACCTGAAGTGAAGCATCGGAATCTATAACTAGTGTCTCTGGTATGGTTCAAAACAAAGGCAGTAAGAAGAGTGAGTTTTCTTGTACTTAAGTCGGCATTGTGCTTTTTTTGTATTTAATTCCGGTGCAATTTCTGTGTTTCATCGTCAATAAGAAGGTCAGAGGGAAACAGTAAACCTGAAGTGAAGCATCGGAATCTATAACTAGTGTCACAGGAATGGTTCAAAACATAGACAGTAAGAAGAGTCAGTTTTCTTGTATTTAAGTCGGCATTGTGCCTTTTGAATTTAATTCCGATGCAATTTCAGTGTTTCATCGTCAATAAGAAGGTCAGAGGGATACAGTAAACCTGAAGTGAAGCATCGGAATCCATCACTAGTGTCACAGGAATGGTTCAAAGCATAGACAGTAAGAAGAGTCAGTTTTCTTGTACTTAAGTCGGCATTATGCCTTTTGTATTTTATTCCGATGCAATTTCTGTGTTTCATCGTCAATAAGAAGGTCAGAGGGATACAGTGAACCTGAAGTGAAGCATCGGAATCTATAACTAGTGTCACAGGAATGGTTCAAAACATAGACAGTAAGAAGAGTCAGTTTTCTTGTAGCTAAGTCGGCATTGTGCCTTTTGTATTTAATTCCTATGCAATTTCTGTATTTCATCGTCAATAAGAAGGTCAGAGGGATACAGTAAACCTACAGTGAAGCATCTGAATCTCTAATTAGTGTCACATGAATGGTTCAAAACATAGACAGTAAGAAGAGACAGTTTTCTTGTATTTAAATCAGTATTGTGCCTTTTGTATTTAATTCCGATGCAATTTCTGTGTTTCATCGTCAATAAGAAGGTCAGAGGGATACAGTAAACCTGAAGTGAAGCATCGGAATCCATCACTAGTGTCACAGGAATGGTTCAAAACATAGACAGTAAGAAGAGTCAGTTTTCTTGTACTTAAGTCGGCATTATGCCTTTTGTATTTTATTCCGATGCAATTTCTGTGTTTCATCGTCAATAAGAAGGTCAGAGGGATACAGTAAACCGGAAGTGAAGCATTGGAATCATAACTAGTGTCACAGGAATGGTTCAAAACATAGACAGTAAGAAGAGTCAGTTTTCTTGTACTTCAGACGGCATTGTGCCTTTTGTATTTAATTCCGATGCAATTTCTGTGTTTCATTGTCAATAAGAGGGTCAGAGGGATGCAGTAAACCTGAAGTGAAGCATCGGAATCTAAAACCGGTCTCACAGGAATGTTTCATATCATAGACAGTAAGATGAGCCAGTCTTCTAGTACTTGAGTCGGCATGGTGCCTTTTGTATTTAATTCCGATGCAATTTCTGTGTTTCATCGTCAATAAGAAGGTTAGAGGTATACAGTAAACCTGAAGTGAAGCATCGGAATCTATAACTAGTGTCACAGGAATGGTTCAAAACATAGACAGTAAGAAGAGTCAGTTTTCTTGTATTTAAGTCGGCATTGTGCCTTTTGTATTTAATTCCGATGCAATTTCAGTGTTTCATCGTCAATAAGAAGGTCAGAGGGATACAGTGAACCAGAAGTGAAGCATCGGAATCTATAACTAGTGTCACAGGAATGGTTCAAAACATAGAGAGTAAGAAGTGTCAGTTTTCTTGTAATTAAGTCGGCATTGTGCCTTTTGTATTTAATTCCGATGAAATTTCTGTGACTCATCGTCAATAAGATGGTCAGAGGGATACAGTAAACCTGAAGTGAGGCATCGGAATCTATAACTAGTGTCACAGGAATGGTTCAAAACATAGACAGTAAGAAGAGTCAGTTTTCTTGTAGCTAAGTCGGCATTGTGCCTTTTGTATTTAATTCCTATGCAATTTCTGTATTTCATCGTCAATAAGAAGGTCAGAGGGATACAGTAAACCTACAGTGAAGCATCGGAATCTATAATTAGTGTCACATGAATGGTTCAAATCATAGACAGTAAGAAGAGACAGTTTTCTTGTATTTAAATCAGCATTGTGCCTTTTGTATTTAATTCCGATGCAATTTCTGTGTTTCATCGTCAATAAGAAGGTCAGAGGGATACAGTAAACCTGAAGTGAAGCATCGGAATCTATCACTAGTGTCACAGGAATGGTTCAAAACATAGACAGTAAGAAGAGTCAGTTTTCTTGTACTTAAGTCGGCATTGTGCCTTTTGTATTTTATTCCGATGCAATTTCTGTGTTTCATCGTCAATAAGAAGGTCAGAGGGATACAGTAAACCGGAAGTGAAGCATCAGAATCTATAACTAGTGTCACAGGAATGGTTCAAAACATAGACAGTAAGAAGAGTCAGTTTTCTTGTACTTAAGTTGCATTGTGCCTTTTGTAATTAATTCCGATGCAATATCTGTGTTTCATCGTCAATAAGAAGGTCAGAGGCATACAGTAAACCTGAAGTGAAGCATCGGAATCTATAACTTGTGTCACAGGAATTGTTCAAAGCATTGACAGTAAGAAGAGTCAGTTTTCTTGTACTTAAGTCGGCATTGTGCCTTTTGTATTTAATTCCGATGCAATTTCTGTGTTTCATCGTCAATAGGAAGGTCAGAGGGATACAGTAAACCTGCAGTGAAGAATCGGAATCTATAACTTGTGTCACATGAATGGTTCAAAACATAGACAGTAAGAAGAGTCAGTTTTCTTGAAGTCGGCATTGTGCCTTTTGTATTTAATTCCGATGCAATTTCTGTGTTTCATCGTCAATAAGAAGGTCAGAGGTATACAGTAAACCTGAAGTGAAGCATCGGAATCTATAACTAGTGTCTCTGGTATGGTTCAAAACAAAGGCAGTAAGAAGAGTGAGTTTTCTTGTACTTAAGTCGGCATTGTGCTTTTTTTGTATTTAATTCCGGTGCAATTTCTGTGTTTCATCGTCAATAAGAAGGTCAGAGGGAAACAGTAAACCTGAAGTGAAGCATCGGAATCTATAACTAGTGTCACAGGAATGGTTCAAAACATAGACAGTAAGAAGAGTCAGTTTTCTTGTATTTAAGTCGGCATTGTGCCTTTTGAATTTAATTCCGATGCAATTTCAGTGTTTCATCGTCAATAAGAAGGTCAGAGGGATACAGTAAACCTGAAGTGAAGCATCGGAATCCATCACTAGTGTCACAGGAATGGTTCAAAGCATAGACAGTAAGAAGAGTCAGTTTTCTTGTACTTAAGTCGGCATTATGCCTTTTGTATTTTATTCCGATGCAATTTCTGTGTTTCATCGTCAATAAGAAGGTCAGAGGGATACAGTGAACCTGAAGTGAAGCATCGGAATCTATAACTAGTGTCACAGGAATGGTTCAAAACATAGACAGTAAGAAGAGTCAGTTTTCTTGTAGCTAAGTCGGCATTGTGCCTTTTGTATTTAATTCCTATGCAATTTCTGTATTTCATCGTCAATAAGAAGGTCAGAGGGATACAGTAAACCTACAGTGAAGCATCTGAATCTCTAATTAGTGTCACATGAATGGTTCAAAACATAGACAGTAAGAAGAGACAGTTTTCTTGTATTTAAATCAGTATTGTGCCTTTTGTATTTAATTCCGATGCAATTTCTGTGTTTCATCGTCAATAAGAAGGTCAGAGGGATACAGTAAACCTGAAGTGAAGCATCGGAATCCATCACTAGTGTCACAGGAATGGTTCAAAACATAGACAGTAAGAAGAGTCAGTTTTCTTGTACTTAAGTCGGCATTATGCCTTTTGTATTTTATTCCGATGCAATTTCTGTGTTTCATCGTCAATAAGAAGGTCAGAGGGATACAGTAAACCGGAAGTGAAGCATCAGAATCTATAACTAGTGTCACAGGAATGGTTCAAAACATAGACAGTAAGAAGAGTCAGTTTTCTTGTACTTAAGTTGCATTGTGCCTTTTGTATTTAATTCCGATGCAATATCTGTGTTTCATCGTCAATAAGAAGGTCAGAGGCATACAGTAAACCTGAAGTGAAGCATCGGAATCTATAACTAGTGTCACAGGAATTGTTCAAAGCATTGACAGTAAGAAGAGTCAGTTTTCTTGTACTTAAGTCGGCATTGTGCCTTTTGTATTTAATTCCGATGCAATTTCTGTGTTTCATCGTCAATAGGAAGGTCAGAGGGATACCGTAAACCTGCAGTGAAGAATCGGAATCTATAACTTGTGTCACACGAATGGTTCAAAACATAGACAGTAAGAAGAGTCAGTTTTCTTGAAGTCGGCATTGTGCCTTTTGTATTTAATTCCGATGCAATTTCTGTGTTTCATCGTCAATAAGAAGGTCAGAGGTATACAGTAAACCTGAAGTGAAGCATCGGAATCTATAACTAGTGTCTCTGGTATGGTTCAAAACAAAGGCAGTAAGAAGAGTGAGTTTTCTTGTACTTAAGTCGGCATTGTGCTTTTTTTGTATTTAATTCCGATGCAATTTCTGTGTTTCATCGTCAATAAGAAGGTCAGAGGGATACAGTAAACCTGAAGTGAAGCATCGGAATCTATAACTAGTGTCACAGGAATGGTTCAAAACATAGACAGTAAGAAGAGTCAGTTTTCTTGTACTTAAATCAGCATTGTGCCATTTGTATTTACTTCCGATGCAATATCAGTGACTCATCGTCAATAAGAAAGTCAGAGGGATATAGTGAACCTGAAGTGAAGCATCGGATTCTATAACTAGTGTCACAGGAATGCTTCAAAACATAGACAGTAAGAAAATCAGTTTTGTTGTACTTAAGTCGGCATTGGGCCTTTTGTATTTAATTCCGATGCAATTTCTGTGTTTCATCGTCAATAATAAGGTCAGAGGCATACAGTAAACCTGAAGTGAAGCGTCGGAATCTATAACTAGTGTCACAGGAATGGTTCAAAATATAGACAGTAAGAAGAGTCAGTTTTCTTCTACTTAAGTCGGCATTGTGCCTTTTCTATTTAATTCTGATGCAATTTCAGTGTTTCATCGTCAATAAGAAGGTCAGAGGGATACAGTAAACCTGAAGTGAAGCATCGGAATCTATTACTAGTGTCACAGGAATGGTTCAAAACATAGACAGTAAGAAGAGTCAGTTTTCTTCTACTTAAGTCGGCATTGTGCCTTTTCTATTTAATTCTGATGCAATTTCAGTGTTTCATCGTCAATAAGAAGGTCAGAGGGATACAGTGAACCTGAAGTGAAGCATCGGAATCTATAACTAGTGTCACAGGAATGGTTCAAAACATTGAGAGTAAGAAGAGTCAGTTTTCTTGTACTTAAGTCGGCATTAGGCCTTTTGAATTTAATTCCGATGCAATTTCTGTGTTTCATCGTCAATAAGAAGGTCAGAGGGATACAGTAAACCTGAGGTCAAACATCGGAATCTATAACTACTGTCTCTGGTATGGTTCAAAACATAGGCAGTAAGAAGAGTGAGTTTTCTTGTACTTAAGTCGGCATTGTGCTTTTTTTGTATTTAATTCCGATGCGATTTCTGTGTTTCATCGTCAATAAGAAGGTCAGAGGGATACAGTAAACCTGAAGTGAAGCAACGGAATCTATAACTAGTGTCACAGGAATGGTTCAAAACATAGACAGTAAGAAGAGTTAGTTTTCTTGTACTTAAATCGGCATTGTGCCTTTTGTATTTAATTCCGATGCAATTTCTGTGTTCATCGTCAGTAAGAAGGACAGAGGGATACAGTAAACCTGAAGGGTAGCATCGGAATCTATATCTAGTGTCACAGGAATGGTTCAAAACATAGACAGTAAGAAGAGTCAGTATTCTTGTACTTAAGTCGGCATTGTGCCTTTTGTATTTAATTCCGATGCAATTTCTGTGTTTCATCGTCAATAAGATGGTCAGAGGGATACAGTAAACCTGAAGTGAAGCATCGGAATCTATAACTAGTGTCACAGGAATGGTTCAAAACATAGACAGTAAGAAGAGTCAGTTTTGTTGTATTTAAGTCGGCATTGGGCCTTTTGTATTTAATTCCGATGCAATTTCTGTGTTTCATCGTCAATAATAAGGTCAGAGGCATACAGTAAACCTGAAGTGAAGCGTCGGAATCTATAACTAGTGTCACAGGAATGGTTCAAAACATAGACAGTAAGAAGAGTCAGTTTTCTTGTAGTTAAGTCGGCATTGTGCCTTTTGTATTTAATTCCGATGCAATTTCTGTATTTCATCGTCAATAAGAAGGTCAGAGGGATACAGTAAACCTGAAGTGAAGCATCGGAATCTATAATTAGAGTCACATGAATGGTTCAAAACATAAACAGTAAGAAGAGTCAGTTTTCATGTATTTAAATCAGCATTGTGCCTTTTGTATCTAATTCCGTTGCAATTTCTGTGTTTCATCGTCAATAAGAAGGTCAGAGGGATACAGTAAACCTGAAGTGAAGCATCGGAATCTATAACTAGTGTCACAGGAATGGTCAAAACATAGACAGTAAGAAGAGTCAGTTCTCTTGTACTTAAGTTGGCATAGTGCCTTTTTATTTTATTCCGATGCAATTTCTGTGTTTCATCGTCAATAAGAAGGTCAGAGGGATACAGTAAACCGGAAGTGTAGCATCGGAATCATAACTAGTGTCACAGGAATGGTTCAAAACATAGACAGTAAGAAGAGTCAGTTTTCTTGTACTTAAGACGGCATTGTGCCTTTTGTATTTAATTCCGATGCAATTTCTGTGTTTCATTGTCAATAAGAGGGTCAGAGGGATGCAGTAAACCTGAAGTGAAGCATCGGAATCTAAAACCGGTCTCACAGGAATGTTTCATATCATAGACAGTAAGATGAGCCAGTCTTCTTGTACTTGAGTCGGCATGGTGCCTTTTGTATTTAATTCCGATGCAATTTCTGTGTTTCATCGTCAATAAGAAGGTTAGAGGTATACAGTAAACCTGAAGTGAAGCATCGGAATCTATAACTAGTGTCACAGGAATGGTTCAAAACATAGACAGTAAGAAGAGTCAGTTTTCTTGTATTTTAGTTGGCATTGTGCCTTTTGTATTTAATTCCGATGCAATTTCAGTGTTTCATCGTCAATAAGAAGGTCAGAGGGATACAGTGAACCTGAAGTGAAGCATCGGAATCTATAACTAGTGTCACAGGAATGGTTCAAAACATAGAGAGTAAGAAGTGTCAGTTTTCTTGTAATTAAGTCGGCATTGTGCCTTTTGTATTTAATTCCGATGAAATTTCTGTGACTCATCGTCAATAAGATGGTCAGAGGGATACAGTAAACCTGAAGTGAGGCATCGGAATCTATAACTAGTGTCACAGGAATGGTTCAAAACATAGACAGTAAGAAGAGTCAGTTTTCTCGTAGCTAAGTCGACATTGTGCCTTTTGTATTTAATTCCGATGCAATTTCTGCATTTCATCGTCAATAAGAAGGTCAGAGGGATACAGTAAACCTACAGTGAAGCATCGGAATCTATAATTAGTGTCACATGAATGGTTCAAAACATAGACAGTAAGAAGAGACAGTTTTCTTGTATTTAAATCAGCATTGTGCCTTTTGTATTTAATTCCGATGCAATTTCTGTGTTTCATCGTCAATAAGAAGGTCAGAGGGATACAGTAAACCTGAAGTGAAGCATCGGAATATATCACTAGTGTCACAGGAATGGTTCAAAACATAGACAGTAAGAAGAGTCAGTTTTCTTGTACTTAAGTCGGCATTGTGCCTTTTGTATTTTATTCCGATGCAATTTCTGTGTTTCATCGTCAATAAGAAGGTCAGAGGGATACACTAAACCGGAAGTGAAGCATCAGAATCTATAACTAGTGTCACAGGAATGGTTCAAAACATAGACAGTAAGAAGAGTCAGTTTTCTTGTACTTAAGTTGCATTGTGCCTTTTGTATTTAATTCCGATGAAATATCTGTGTTTCATCGTCAATAAGAAGGTCAGAGGCATACAGTAAACCTGAAGTGAAGCATCGGAATCTATAACTAGTGTCACAGGAATTGTTCAAAACATTGACAGTAAGAAGAGTCAGTTTTCTTGTACTTAAGTCGGCATTGTGCCTTTTGTATTTAATTCCGATGCAATTTCTGTGTTTCATCGTCAATAGGAAGGTCAGAGGGATACAGTAAACCTGCAGTGAAGAATCGGAATCTATGACTTGTGTCACATGAATGGTTCAAAACATAGACAGTAAGAAGAGTCAGTTTTCTTGAAGTCGGCATTGTGCCTTTTGTATTTAATTCCGATGCAATTTCTGTGTTTCATCGTCAATAAGAAGGTCAGAGGTATACAGTAAACCTGAAGTGAAGCATCGGAATCTATAACTAGTGTCTCTGGTATGGTTCAAAACATAGGCAGTAAGAAGAGTGAGTTTTCTTGTACTTAAGTCGGCATTGTGCTTTTTTTGTATTTAATTCCGATGCAATTTCTGTGTTTCATCGTCAATAAGAAGGTCAGAGGGATACAGTAAACCTGAAGTGAAGCAACGGAATCTATAACTAGTGTCACAGGAATGGTTCAAAACATAGACAGTAAGAAGAGTTAGTTTTCTTGTACTCAAATCGGCATTGTGCCTTTTCTATTTAATTCCGATGCAATTTCTGTGTTTCATCGTCAGTAAGAAGGTCAGAGGGATACAGTAAACCTGAAGGGAAGCATCGGAATCTATAACTAGTGTCACAGGAATGGTTCAAAACATAGACAGTAAGAAGAGTCAGTTTTCTTGTACTTAAGTCGGCATTGTGCCTTTTGTATTTAATTCCGATGCAATTTCTGTCTTTCATCGTCAATAAGATGGTCAGAGGGATACAGTAAACCTGAAGTGAAGCATCGGAATCTATAACTAGTGTCACAGGAATGGTTCAAAACATAGACAGTAAGAAGAGTCAGTTTTGTTGTACTTAAGTCGGCATTGGGCCTTTTGTATTTAATTCCGATGCAATTTCTGTGTTTCATCGTCAATAATAAGGTCAGAGGCATACAGTAAACCTGAAGTGAAGCGTCGGAATCTATAACTAGTGTCACAGGAATGGTTCAAAACATAGACAGTAAGAAGAGTCAGTTTTCTTGTAGTTAAGTCGGCATTGTGCCTTTTGTATTTAATTCCGATGCAATTTCTGTATTTCATCGTCAATAAGAAGGTGAGAGGGATACAGTAAACCTGAAGTGAAGCATCGGAATCTATAATTAGAGTCACATGAATGGTTCAAAACATAGACAGTAAGAAGAGTCAGTTTTCATGTATTTAAATCAGCATTGTGCCTTTTGTATCTAATTCCGTTGCAATTTCTGTGTTTCATCGTCAATAAGAAGGTCAGAGGGATACAGTAAACCTGAAGTGAAGCATCGGAATCTATAACTAGTGTCACAGGAATGGTTCAAATCATAGACAGTAAGAAGAGTCAGTTCTCTTGTACTTAAGTCGGCATTGTGCCTTTTTATTTTATTCCGATGCAATTTCTGTGTTTCATCGTCAATAAGAAGGTCAGAGGGATACAGTAAACCTGAAGTGAAGCATCGAACACTATAACTAGTGTCACAGGAATGGTTCAAAACATAGACAGTAAGAAGAGTGAGTTTTCTTGTACTTATGTCGGCATTGTACTTCTTTTGTAGTTAATTCCGATGCAATTTCTGTGTTTCATCATCAATAAGAAGGTCAGAGGGATACAGTAAACCTGAAGTGAAGCATCGGATTCTGTAACTAGTGTCACAGGAATGGTTCAAAACATAGACAGTAAGAAGAGTCAGTTTTCTTGTACTTAAATCGGCATTGTGCCTTTTCTATTTAATTCCGATGCAAGTTCTGTGTTTCATCGTCAGTAAGAAGGTCAGAGGGATACAGTAAACCTGAAGGGAAGCATCGGAATCTATAACTAGTGTCACAGGAATGGTTTCAAACATAGACTGTAAGAAGAGTCAGTTTTCTTGTACTTAAGTCGGCATTGTGCCATTTGTATTTAATTCCGATGAAATTTCTGTGTTTCATCGTCAATAAGAAGGTCAGAGGGATACAGTAAACCTCAACTGAAGCATCGGAATCTATAACTAGTGTCACAGGAATGGTTCAAATCATAGACAGTATGAAGAATCAGTTTTCTTGTAATTAAGTCGGCATTGTGCCTTTTGTATTTAATTCCGATGCAATTTCTGTGACTCATCGTCAATAAGATGGTCAGAGGGATACAGTAAACCTGAAGTGAAGCATCGGAATCTATAACTAGTGTCACAGGAATGGTTCAAAACATAGACAGTAAGAAGAGTCAGTTTTCTTGTAGCTAAGTCGGCATTGTGCCTTTTGTATTTAATTCCGATGCAATTTCTGTATTTCATCGTCAATAAGAAGGTCAGAGGGATGCAGTAAGCCTACAGTGAAGCATCGGAATCTATAATTAGTGTCACATGAATGGTTCAAAACATAGACAGTAAGAAGAGACAGTTTTCTTGTATTTAAATCAGCATTGTGCCTTTTGTATTTAATTCCGAAGCAATTTCTGTGTTTCATCGTCAATAAGAAGGTCAGAGGGATACAGTAAACCTGAAGTGAAGCATCGGAATCTATCACTAGTGCCACAGGAATGGTTCAAAACATAGACAGTAAGAAGAGTCAGTTTTCTTGAACTTAAGTCGTCATTGTGCCTTTTGTATTTTATTCCGATGCAATTTCTGTGTTTCATCGTCAATAACAAGGTCAGAGGGATACAGTAAACCGGAAGTGCAGCATCGGAATCTATAACTAGTGTCACAGGAATGGTTCAAAACATAGACAGTAAGAAGAGTCAGTTTTCTTGTACTTAAGTTGCATTGTGCCTTTTGTATTTAATTCCAATGCAATATCTGTGTTTCATCGTCAATAAGAAGGTCAGAGGCATACAGTAAACCTGAAGTGAAGCATCGGAATCTATAACTAGTGTCACAGGAATTGTTCAAATCATTGACAGTAAGAAGAGTCAGTTTTCTTGTACTTAAGTCGGCATTGTGCCTTTTGTATTTAATTCCGATACAATTTCTGTGTTTCATCGTCAATAAGAAGGTCAGAGAGATACAGTAAACCTGCAGTGAAGAATCGGAATCTATAACTTGTGTCACATGAATGGTTCAAAACATAGACAGTAAGAAGAGTCAGTTTTCTTGAAGTCGGCATTGTGCCTTTTGTATTTAATTCCGATGCAATTTCTGTGTTTCATCGTCAATAAGAAGGTCAGAGGTATACAGTAAACCTGAAGTGAAGCATCGGAATCTATAACTAGTGTCTCTGGTATGGTTCAAAACATAGGCAGTAAGAAGAGTGAGTTTTCTTGTACTTAAGTCGGCATTGTGTTTTTTTTGTATTTAATTCCGATGCGATTTCTGTGTTTCATCGTCAATAAGAAGGTCAGAGGGATACAGTAAACCTGAAGTGAAGCAACGGAATCTATAACTAGTGTCACAGGAATGGTTCAAAACATAGACAGTAAGAAGAGTTAGTTTTCTTGTACTTAAATCGGCATTGTGCCTTTTCTATTTAATTCCGATGCAATTTCTGTGTTTCATCGTCAGTAAGAAGGTCAGAGTGATACAGTAAACCTGAAGGGAAGCATCGGAATCTATAACTAGTGTCACAGGAATGGTTCAAAACATAGACAGTAAGAAGAGTCAGTATTCTTGTACTTAAGTCGGCATTGTGCCTTTTGTATTTAATTCCGATGCAATTTCTGTGTTTCATCGTCAATAAGATGGTCAGAGGGATACAGTAAACCTGAAGTGAAGCATCGGAATCTATAACTAGTGTCACAGGAATGGTTCAAAACATAGACAGTAAGAAGAGTCAGTTTTGTTGTCCTTAAGTCGGCATTGGGCCTTTTGTATTAAATTCCGATGCAATTTCTGTGTTTCATCGTCAATAATAAGGTCAGAGGCATACAGTAAACCTGAAGTGAAGCGTCGGAATCTATAACTAGTGTCACAGGAATGGTTCAAAACATAGACAGTAAGAAGAGTCAGTTTTCTTGTAGTTAAGTCGGCATTGTGCCTTTTGTATTTAATTCCGATGCAATTTCTGTATTTCATCGTCAATAAGAAGGTCAGAGGGATACAGTAAACCTGAAGTGAAGCATCGGAATCTATAATTAGAGTCACATGAATGGTTCAAAACATAGACTGTAAGAAGCGTCAGTTTTTATGTATTTAAATCAGCATTGTGCCTTTTGTATCTAATTCCGTTGCAATTTCTGTGTTTCATCGTCAATAAGAAGGTCGGCGGGATACGGTAAACCTGAAGTGAAACGTCGGAATCATAACTAGTGTCACAGGAATGGTTCAAAACATAGACAGTAAGAAGAGTCAGTTTTCTTGTACTTAAGTCGGCATTGTGCCTTTTGTATTGAATTCCGATGCAATTTCTGTGTTTCATTGTCAATAAGAGGGTCAGAGGGATACAGTAAACCTGAAGTGAAGCATCGGAATCTAAAACCGGTCTGACAGGAATGTTTCATATCATAGACAGTAAGATGAGCCAGTCTTCTTGTACTTGAGTCGGCATGGTGCCTTTTGTATTTAATTCCGATGCAATTTCTGTGTTTCATCGTCAATAAGAAGGTTAGAGGTATACAGTAAACCTGAAGTGAAGCATCAGAATCTATAACTAGTGTCACAGGAATGGTTCAAAACATAGACAGTAAGAAGGGTCTGTTTTCTTGTATTTAAGTCGGCATTGTGCCTTTTGTATTTAATTCCGGGGCAATTTCAGTGTTTCATCGTCAATAAGAAGGTCAGAGGGATACAGTGAACCTGAAGTGAAGCATCGGAATCTATAACTAGTGTCACAGGAATGGTTCCAAACATAGAGAGTAAGAAGTGTCAGTTTTCTTGTAATTAAGTCGGCATTGTGCCTTTTGTATTTAATTCCGATGCAATTTCTGTGACTCATCGTCAATAAGATGGTCAGAGGGATACAGTAAACCTGAAGTGAGGCATCGGAATCTATAACTAGTGTCACAGGAATGGTTCAAAACATAGACAGTAAGAAGAGTCAGTTTTCTTGTAGCTAAGTCGGCATTGTGCCTTTTGTATTTAATACCGATGCAATTTCTGTATTTCATCGTCAATAAGAAGGTCAGAGGGATACAGTAAACCTACAGTGAAGCATCGGAATCTATAATTAGTGTCTCATGAACGGTTCAAAACATAGACAGTAAGAAGAGACAGTTTTCTTGTATTTAAATCAGCATTGTGCCTTTTGTATTTAATTCCGATGCAATTTCTGTGTTTCATCGTCTATAAGAAGGTCAGAGGGATACAGTAAACCTGAAGTGAAGCATCGGAATCTATCACTAGTGTCACAGGAATGGTTCAAAACATAGACAGTAATAAGAGTCAGTTTTCTTGTACTTAAGTCGGCATTGTGCCTTTTGTATTTTATTACGATGCAATTTCTGTGTTTCATCGTGAATAAGAAGGTCAGAGGGATACAGTAAACCGGAAGTGAAGCATCGGAATCTATATCTAGTGTCACAGGAATGGTTCAAAACATAGACAGTAAGAAGAGTCAGTTTTCTTGTACTTAAGTTGCATTGTGCCTTTTGTATTTAATTCCGATGCAATATCTGTGTTTCATCGTCAATAAGAAGGTCAGAGGCATACAGTAAACCTGAAGTGAAGCATCGGAATCTATAACTAGTGTCACAGGAATTGTTCAAAGCATTGACAGTAAGAAGAGTCAGTTTTCTTGTACTTAAGTCGGCATTGTGCCTTTTGTATTTAATTCCGATGCAATTTCTGTGTTTCATCGTCAATAGGAAGGTCAGAGGGATACAGTAAACCTGCAGTGACGAATCGGAATCTATAACTTGTGTCACATGAATGATTCAAAACATAGACAGTAAGAAGATTCAGTTTTCTTGAAGTCGGCATTGTGCCTTTTGTATTTAATTCCGATGCAATTTCTGAGTTTCATCGTCAATAAGAAGGTCACAGGTATACAGTAAACCTGCAGTGAAGAATCGGAATCTATAACTTGTGTCACATGAATGATTCAAAACATAGACAGTAAGAAGAGTTAGTTTTCTTGTACTTAAATCGGCATTGTGCCTTTTCTATTTAATTCCGATGCAATTTCTGTGTTTCATCGTCAGTAAGAAGGTCAGAGGGATACAGTAAACCTGAAGGGAAGCATCGGAATCTATAACTAGTGTCACAGGAATGGTTCAAATCATAGACAGTAAGAAGAGTCAGTTTTCTTGTACTTAAGTTGGCATTGTGCCTTTTGTATTTAAGTCCGTTGCAATTTCTGTGTTTTATCGTCAATAAGATGGTCAGAGGGATACAGTAAACCTGAGGTGAAGCATCGGAATGTATAACTAGTGTCACAGGAATGGTTCAAAACATAGACAGTAAGAAGAGTCAGTTTTCTTGAAGTTAAGTCGGCATTGTGCCTTTTGCATTTAATTCCCATGTAATTTCTGTATTTCATCGTCAATAAGAATGTCAGAGGGATACAGTAATTCTGAAGTGAAGCATCGGAATCTATAATTAGAGTCACATGAATGGTTCAAAACATAGACAGTAAGAAGAGTCAGTTTTCTTGTATTTAAATCAGAATTGTGCCCTTTGTATCTAATTCCGATGCAATTTCTGTGTTTCATCGTCAATTAGAAGGTCAGAAGCATACAGTAAACCTGAAGTGAAGCATCGGAATCTATAACTAGTGTCACAGGAATGGTTCAAAACATAGACAGTAAGAAGAGTCAGTTTTCTTGTACTTAAGTCGGCCTTGTGCCTTTTGTATTTAATTCCGATGCAATTTCAGTGACTCATCGTCAATAAGAAGGTCAGAGGGATATAGTAAACCTGAAGTGAAGCATCGGAATCTATAACTAGTGTCACAGGAATGGTTCAAAACATAGACAGTAAGAAGAGTCAGTTTTCTTGTACTTAAGTCGGCCTTGTGCCTTTTGTATTTAATTCCGATGCAATTTCAGTGACTCATCGTCAATAAGAAGATCGGAGGGATATGGTAAACCTGAAGTGAAGCATCGGAATCTATAACTAGTGTCACAGGTATTGTTCAAAGCATAGATAGTAAGAAGAGTCAGTTTTCTTGTACTTAAGTCGGCATTGTGCCTTTTGTATTTAATTCTGATTCAATTTCTGTGTTTCATCGTCAATAAGAAGGTCAGAGGGACACAGTAAACCTAAAGTGAAGCATCGGAATCTATAACTAGTGTCACAGGTATGGTTCAAAACATAGTCAGTAAGAAGAGTCAGTTTTCTTGTACTTAAGTCGGCATTGTGCCTTTTGTATTTAATCCGATGCAATTTCTGTGTTTCATCGTCAATAAGAAGGTCGGCGGGATACGGTAAACCGGAAGTGAAACGTCGGAATCTATAACTTGTGTCACAGGAATTGTTCAAAACATAGACAGTAAGAAGAGTCAGTTTTCTTGTACTTAAGTCGGCATTGCGCCTTTTGTATTTAATTCCGAAGCAATTTCTGTGTTTCATCGTCAATAAGAAGGTCAGAGGTATACAGTAAACCTGAAGTGAAGCATCGGAATCTATAATAAGTGTCACAGGTATGGTTCAAAACATAGACAGTAAGAAGAGTCAGTTTTCTTGTACTTAAGTCGGCATTGTGCCTTTTGTATTTAATTCCGATGCAATTTCTGTGTTTCATCGTCAATAAGAAGGTCAGAAGGATACAGTAAACCTGAAGTGAAGCATCGGAATCTATAACTAGTGTCACAGGAATGGTTAAAATTATAGACAGTAAGAAGAGTCAGTTTTCTTCTACTTATGTCGGCATTGTACCTTTTCTATTTAATTTCGATGCAATTTCTGTGTTTTATCGTCAATAAGAAGGTCAGAGGGATACAAGTAACCTTAAGTGAAGCATCGGAATCTATAACTAGTGTCATAGGAATGGTTCAAATCATAGACAGTATGAAGAGTCAGTTTTCTTGTACTTAAGTCGGCATTGTGCCTTTTGTATTTAATTCCGATGCAATATCTGTGTTTCATCGTCAATAAGAAGGTCAGAGTCTTACAGTAAACCTGAAGTGAAGCAGCGGAATCTATAACTAGTGTCACAGGAATTGTTCAAAACATTGACAGTAAGAAGAGTCAGTTTTCCTGTACCTAAGTCGGCATTGTGCCTTTTGTATTTAATTCCGATGCTATTTCTGTGTTTCATCGTCAATAAGAAGCTCAGAGGTATACAGTAAACCTGAAGTAAAGCATCGGAATCTATAACTAGTGTCAGAGGAATGGTTCAAAACATAGACAGTATGAAGAGTCAGTTTTCTTGTACTTAAGTCGGCATGGTGCCTTCTGTATTTAATTCCGATCCAATTTCTGTGTTTCATCGTCAATAAGAAGGTCAGAAGCATACAGTAAACCTGAAGTGAAGCATCGGAATCTATAACTAGTGTCACAGGAATGGTTCAAAACATAGACAGTAAGAAGAATCAGTTTTCTTGTACTTAAGTCGGCATTGTGCCTTTTGTATTTAATTCCGATGTAATTTCAGTGACTCATCGTCAATAAGAAGGTCAGAGGGATATAATGAACCTGAAGTGAAGCATCGGAATCTATAACTAGTGTCACAATAATGGTTCAAAACATAGACAGTAAGAAGAGTCAGTTTTCTTGTACTTAAGTCGGCAATGTGCCTTTTGTATTTAATTACGATGCAATTTCAGTGTTTCATCGTCAATAAAAATGTCAGAGGGATACAGTGAACCTGAAGTGAAGCATCGGAATGTATAACTAGTGTCAAAGGAATGGTTCAAAACATAGACAGTAAGAAGAGTCAGTTTTCTTGTACTTAAGTCGGCATTGTGCCTTTTGTATTTAATTACGATGCAATTTCAGTGTTTCATCGTCAATAAAAATGTCAGAGGGATACAGTGAACCTGAAGTGAAGCATCGGAATGTATAACTAGTGTCAAAGGAATGGTTCAAAACATAGACAGTAAGAAGAGTCAGTTTTCTTGTACTTAAGTCGGCATTGTGCCTTTTGTATTTAATTCCGATGCAATTTCTGTGTTTCATCGTCAATAAGAAGGTCAGAGGGACACAGTAAACCTAAAGTGAAGCATCGGAATCTATAACTAGTGTCACAGGTATGGTTCAAAACATAGTCAGTAAGAAGAGTCAGTTTTCTTGTACTTAAGTCGGCATTGTGCCGTTTGTATTTAATCCGATGCAATTTCTGTGTTTCATCGTCAATAAGAAAGTCGGCGGGATACGGTAAACCTGAAGTGAAACGTCGGAATCTATAACTTGTGTCACAGGAATTGTTCAAAACATAGACAGTAGGAAGAGTCAGTTTTCTTGTACTTAAGTCGGCATTGTGCCTTTTGTATTTAATTCCGAAGCAATTTCTGTGTTTCATCGTCAATAAGAAGGTCAGAGGTATACAGTAAACCTGAAGTGAAGCATCGGAATCTATAATTAGTGTCACAGGTATGGTTCAAAACATAGACAGTAAGAAGAGTCAGTTTTCTTGTACTTAAGTCGGCATTGTGCCTTTTGTTTTTAAGTACGATGCAATTTCTGTGTTTCATCGTCAATAAGAAGGTCAGAGGGATACAGTAAACCTGAAGTGAAGCATCGGAATCTATAATTAGTGTCACAGGTATGGTTCAAAACATAGACAGTTAGAAGAGTCAGTTTTCTTGTACTTAAGTCGGCATTGTGCCTTTTGTATTTAATTCCGATGCAATTTCTGTGTTTCATCGTCAATAAGAAGGTCAGAGGGACACAGTAAACCTAAAGTGAAGCATCGGAATCTATAACTAGTGTCACAGGTATGGTTCAAAACATAGTCAGTAAGAAGAGTCAGTTTTCTTGTACTTAAGTCGGCATTGTGCCTTTTGTATTTAATCCGATGCAATTTCTGTGTTTCATCGTCAATAAGAAGGTCGGCGGGATACGGTAAACCTGAAGTGAAACGGCGGAATCTATAACTTGTGTCACAGGAATTGTTCAAAACATAGACAGTAAGAAGAGTCAGTTTTCTTGTACTTAAGTCGGCATTGTGCCTTTTGTATTTAATTCCGAAGCAATTTCTGTGTTTCATCGTCAATAAGAAGGTCAGAGGTATACAGTAAACCTGAAGTGAAGCATCGGAATCTATAATTAGTGTCACAGGTATGGTTCAAAACATAGACAGTAAGAAGAGTCAGTTTTCTTGTACTTAAGTCGGCATTGTGCCTTTTGTATTTAATTCCGATGCAATTTCTGTGTTTCATCGTCAATAAGAAGGTCAGAGGGATACAGTAAACCTGAAGTGAAGCATCGGAATCTATAACTAGTGTCACAGGAATGGTTAAAATTATAGACAGTAAGAAGAGTCAGTTTTCTTCTACTTATGTCGGCATTGTACCTTTTCTATTTAATTTCGATGCAATTTCTGTGTTTTATCGTCAATAAGAAGGTCAGAGGGATACAAGTAACCTTAAGTGAAGCATCGGAATCTATAACTAGTGTCATAGGAATGGTTCAAATCATAGACAGTATGAAGAGTCAGTTTTCTTGTACTTAAGTCGGCATTGTGCCTTTTGTATTTAATTCCGATGCAATATCTGTGTTTCATCGTCAATAAGAAGGTCAGAGTCTTACAGTAAACCTGAAGTGAAGCATCGGAATCTATAACTAGTGTCACAGGAATTGTTCAAAAGCATTGACAGTAAGAAGAAGCAGTTTTCCTGTACCTAAGTCGGCATTGTGCCTTTTGTATTTAATTCCGATGCTATTTCTGTGTTTCATCGTCAATAAGAAGGTCAGAGGTATACAGTAAACCTGAAGTAAAGCATCGGAATCTATAACTAGTGTCACAGGAATGGTTCAAAACATAGACAGTATGAAGAGTCAGTTTTCTTGTACTTAATTCGGCATGGTGCCTTCTGTATTTAGTTCCGATCCAATTTCTGTGTTTCATCGTCAATAAGAAGGTCAGAAGCATACAGTAAACCTGAAGTGAAGCATCGGAATCTATAACTAGTGTCACAGGAATGGTTCAAAACATAGACAGTAAGAAGATCAGTTTTCTTGTACTTAAGTCGGCATTGTGCCTTTTGTATTTAATCCGATGCAATTTCTGTGTTTCATCGTCAATAAGAAGGTCAGAGGGATACAGTAAACCTGAAGTGAAGCATCGGAATCTATAACTAGTGTCACAGGAATGGTTCAAAACATAGACAGTAAGAAGAGTCAGTTTTGTTGTACTTAAGTCGGCATTGGGACTTTTGTATTTAATTCCGATGCAATTTCTGTGCTTCATCGTCAATAAGAAGGTCAGAGGCATACAGTAAACCTGAAGTGAAGCATCGGAATCTATAACTAGTGTCACAATAATGGTTCAAAACATAGACAGTAAGAAGAGTCAGTTTTCTTGTACTTAAGTCGGCAATGTGCCTTTTGTATTTAATTACGATGCAATTTCAGTGTTTCATCGTCAATAAAAATGTCAGAGGGATACAGTGAACCTGAAGTGAAGCATCGGAATGTATAACTAGTGTCAAAGGAATGGTTCAAAACATAGACAGTAAGAAGAGTCAGTTTTCTTGTACTTAAGTCGGCATTGTGCCTTTTGTATTTAATTCCGATGCAATTTCTGTGTTTCATCGTCAATAAGAAGGTCAGAGGGATACAGTAAACCTGAAGTGAAGCATCGGAATCTATAACTAGTGTCACAGGAATGGTTAAAATTATAGACAGTAAGAAGAGTCAGTTTTCTTGTACTTAAGTCGGCATTGTGCCTTTTGTATTTAATTCCGATGCAATTTCTGTGTTTCATCGTCAATAAGAAGGTCAGAGGGACACAGTAAACCTAAAGTGAAGCATCGGAATCTATAACTAGTGTCACAGGTATGGTTCAAAACATAGTCAGTAAGAAGAGTCAGTTTTCTTGTACTTAAGTCGGCATTGTGCCTTTTGTATTTAATCCGATGCAATTTCTGTGTTTCATCGTCAATAAGAAGGTCGGCGGGATACGGTAAACCTGAAGTGAAACGGCGGAATCTATAACTTGTGTCACAGGAATTGTTCAAAACATAGACAGTAAGAAGAGTCAGTTTTCCTGTACTTAAGTCGGCATTGTGCCTTTTGTATTTAATTCCGAAGCAATTTCTGTGTTTCATCGTCAATAAGAAGGTCAGAGGTATACAGTAAACCTGAAGTGAAGCATCGGAATCTATAATTAGTGTCACAGGTATGGTTCAAAACATAGACAGTAAGAAGAGTCAGTTTTCTTGTACTTAAGTCGGCATTGTGCATTTTGTATTTAATTCCGATGCAATTTCTGTGTTTCATCGTCAATAAGAAGGTCTGAGGGATACAGTAAACCTGAAGTGAAGCATCGGAATCTATAACTAGTGTCACAGGAATGGTTAAAATTATAGACAGTAAGAAGAGTCAGTTTTCTTCTACTTATGTCGGCATTGTACCTTTTCTATTTAATTTCGATGCAATTTCTGTGTTTTATCGTCAATAAGAAGGTCAGAGGGATACAAGTAACCTTAAGTGAAGCATCGGAATCTATAACTAGTGTCATAGGAATGGTTCAAATCATAGACAGTATGAAGAGTCAGTTTTCTTGTACTTAAGTCGGCATTGTGCCTTTTGTATTTAATTCCGATGCAATATCTGTGTTTCATCGTCAATAAGAAGGTCAGAGTCTTACAGTAAACCTGAAGTGAAGCATCGGAATCTATAGCTAGTGTCACAGGAATTGTTCAAAAGCATTGACAGTAAGAAGAAGCAGTTTTCCTGTACCTAAGTCGGCATTGTGCCTTTTGTATTTAATTCCGATGCTATTTCTGTGTTTCATCGTCAATAAGAAGGTCAGAGGTATACAGTAAACCTGAAGTAAAGCATCGGAATCTATAACTAGTGTCACAGGAATGGTTCAAAACATAGACAGTATGAAGAGTCAGTTTTCTTGTACTTAATT
The DNA here is from genome assembly GCF_023864345.2 of Schistocerca serialis cubense. Taxonomy (NCBI): domain Eukaryota; kingdom Metazoa; phylum Arthropoda; class Insecta; order Orthoptera; family Acrididae; genus Schistocerca; species Schistocerca serialis. Next base: position 12,104,650 of record NW_026047617.1, read on the forward strand.
CGGCATGGTGCCTTCTGTATTTTGTTCCGATCCAATTTCTGTGTTTCATCGTCAATAAGAAGGTCAGAAGCATACAGTAAACCTGAAGTGAAGCATCGGAATCTATAACTAGTGTCACAGGAATGGTTCAAAACATAGACAGTAAGAAGATCAGTTTTCTTGTACTTAAGTCGGCATTGTGCCTTTTGTATTTAATCCGATGCAATTTCTGTGTTTCATCGTCAATATGAAGGTCAGAGGGATACAGTAAACCTGAAGTGAAGCATCGGAATCTATAACTAGTGTCACAGGAATGGTTCAAAACATAGACAGTAAGAAGAGTCAGTTTTGTTGTACTTAAGTCGGCATTGGGACTTTTGTATTTAATTCCGATGCAATTTCTGTGCTTCATCGTCAATAAGAAGGTCAGAGGCATACAGTAAACCTGAAGTGAAGCATCGGAATCTATAACTAGTGTCACAATAATGGTTCAAAACATAGACAGTAAGAAGAGTCAGTTTTCTTGTACTTAAGTCGGCAATGTGCCTTTTGTATTTAATTACGATGCAATTTCAGTGTTTCATCGTCAATAAAAATGTCAGAGGGATACAGTGAACCTGAAGTGAAGCATCGGAATGTATAACTAGTGTCAAAGGAATGGTTCAAAACATAGACAGTAAGAAGAGTCAGTTTTCTTGTACTTAAGTCGGCATTGTGCCTTTTGTATTTAATTCCGATGCAATTTCTGTGTTTCATCGTCAATAAGAAGGTCAGAGGGATACAGTAAACCTGAAGTGAAGCATCGGAATCTATAACTAGTGTCACAGGAATGGTTAAAATTATAGACAGTAAGAAGAGTCAGTTTTCTTCTACTTATGTCGGCATTGTACCTTTTCTATTTAATTTCGATGCAATTTCTGTGTTTTATCGTCAATAAGAAGGTCAGAGGGATACAAGTAACCTTAAGTGAAGCATCGGAATCTATAACTAGTGTCATAGGAATGGTTCAAATCATAGACAGTATGAAGAGTCAGTTTTCTTGTACTTAAGTCGGCATTGTGCCTTTTGTATTTAATTCAGATGCAATATCTGTGTTTCATCGTCAATTAGAAGGTCAGAGTCTTACAGTAAACCTGAAGTGAAGCATCGGAATCTATAACTAGTGTCACAGGAATTGTTCAAAAGCATTGACAGTAAGAAGAGTCAGTTTTCCTGTACCTAAGTCGGCATTGTGCCTTTTGTATTTAATTCCGATGCTATTTCTGTGTTTCATCGTCAATAAGAAGATCAGAGGGATACAGTAAACCTGAAGTGAAGCATCGGAATCTATAACTAGTGTCACAGGAATGGTTCAAAACATAGACAGTAAGAAGAGTCAGTTTTGTTGTACTTAAGTCGGCATTGGGACTTTTGTATTTAATTCCGATGCAATTTCTGTGCTTCATCGTCAATAAGAAGGTCAGAGGCATACAGTAAACCTGAAGTGAAGCATCGGAATCTATAACTAGTGACACAATAATGGTTCAAAACATAGACAGTAAGAAGAGTCAGTTTTCTTGTACTTAAGTCGGCAATGTGCCTTTTGTATTTAATTCCGATGTAATTTCAGTGACTCATCGTCAATAAGAAGGTCAGAGGGATATAATGAACCTGAAGTGAAGCATCGGATTCTATAACTTGTGTCACAGGAATGCTTCAAAACATAGACAGTAAGAAGATCAGTTTTCTTGTACTTAAGTCGGCATTGTGCCTTTTGTATTTAATCCGATGCAATTTCTGTGTTTCATCGTCAATAAGAGGGTCAGAGGGATACAGGAAACCTGAAGTGAAGCATCGGAATCTAAAACCGCTCTCACAGGAAAGTTTCAAATCATAGACAGTTAGATGAGCCAGTCTTCTTGTACTTGAGTCGGCATGGTGCCTTTTGTATTTAATTCCGATGCAATTTCTGTGTTTCATCGTCAATAAGAAGGTCAGAGGTATACAGTAAACCTGAAGTGAAGCATCGGAATCTATAACTAGTGTCACATGAATGGTTCAAAACATAGACAGTAAGAACAGTCAGTTTTCTTGTACTTAAGTCGGCATTGTGCATTTGTAATTAATTCCGATGCAATATCTGTGTTTCATCGTCAATTAGAAGGTCAGAGGGATACAGTAAACCTGAATTGAAGCATCGGAATCTATAACTAGTGTCACAGAAATGGTTCAAAACATAGACAGTATGAAGAGTCAGTTTTCTTGTACTTAAGTCGGCATTGTGCCTTTTGTATTTAATTCCGATGCAATTTCAGTGACTCATCGTCAATAAGAAGGTCAGAAAGATATAGTGAACCTGAAGTGAAGCATCGGATTCTATAACTAGTGCCACAGGAATGGTTCAAAACATAGACATTAAGAAGATCGGTTTTCTTGTACTTTAGTCGGCAGTGTGCCTTTTGTATTTAATTCCGATGCAATTTCTGTGTTTCATCGTCAATAAGAAGGTCAGAGGGATATAGTGAACCTGAAGTGAAGCATCGAATTCTATAACTAGTGTCACAGGAATGGTTCAAAACATAGACAGTAAGAAGATCAGTTTTCTTGTACTTAAGTCGGCATGGTGCCTTTTGTATTTAATTCCGATGCAATTTCTGTGTTTCATCGTCAATAAGAAGGTCAGAAGCATACAGTAAACCTGAAGTGAAGCATCGGAATCTATAACTAGTGTCACAGGAATGGTTCAAAACATAGACAGTAAGAAGAGTCAGTTTTCTTGTACTTAAGTCGGCCTTGTGCCTTTTGTATTTAATTCCGATGCAATTTCAGTGACTCATCGTCAATAAGAAGGTCAGAGGGATATAGTAAACCTGAAGTGAAGCATCGGAATCTATAACTAGTGTCACAGGAATGTTTCAAAACATAGACAGTAAGAAGAGTCAGTTTTCTTGTACTTAAGTCGGCCTTGTGCCTTTTGTATTTAATTCCGATGCAATTTCAGTGACTCATCGTCAATAAGAAGATCGGAGGGATTTGGTAAACCTGAAGTGAAGCATCGAAATCTATAACTAGTGTCACAGGTATTGTTCAAAGCATAGATAGTAAGAAGAGTCAGTTTTCTTGTACTTAAGTCGGCATTGTGCCTTTTGTATTTAATTCTGATTCAATTTCTGTGTTTCATCGTCAATAAGAAGGTCAGAGGGACACAGTAAACCTAAAGTGAAGCATCGGAATCTATAACTAGTGTCACAGGTATGGTTCAAAACATAGTCAGTAAGAAGAGTCAGTTTTCTTGTACTTAAGTCGGCATTGTGCCTTTTGTATTTAATCCGATGCAATTTCTGTGTTTCATCGTCAATAAGAAGGTCGGCGGGATACGGTAAACCTGAAGTGAAACGTCGGAATCTATAACTTGTGTCACAGGAATTGTTCAAAACATAGTCAGTAAGAAGAGTCAGTTTTCTTGTACTTAAGTCGCCATTGTGCCTTTAGTATTTAATCCGATGCAATTTCTGTGTTTCATCGTCAATAAGAAGGTCGGCGGGATACGGTAAACCTGAAGTGAAACGACGGAATCTATAACTTGTGGCACAGGAATTGTTCAAAACATAGACAGTAAGAAGAGTCAGTTTTCTTGTACTTAAGTCGGCATTGCGCCTTTTGTATTTAATTCCGAGGCAATTTCTGTGTTTCATCGTCAATACGAAGGTCAGAGGTATACAGTAAACCTGAAGTGAAGCATCGGAATCTATAATTAGTGTCACAGGTATGGTTCAAAACATAGACAGTAAGAAGAGTCAGTTTTCTTGTACTTAAGTCGGCATTGTGCCTTTTGTATTTAATTCCGATGCAATTTCTGTGTTTCATCGTCAATAAGAAGGTCAGAAGGATACAGTAAACCTGAAGTGAAGCATCGGAATCTATAACTAGTGTCACAGGAATGGTTAAAATTATAGACAGTAAGAAGAGTCAGTTTTCTTCTACTTATGTCGGCATTGTACATTTTCTATTTAATTTCGATGCAATTTCTGTGTTTTATCGTCAATAAGAAGGTCAGAGGGATACAAGTAACCTTAAGTGAAGCATCGGAATCTATAACTAGTGTCATAGGAATGGTTCAAATCATAGACAGTATGAAGAGTCAGTTTTCTTGTACTTAAGTCGGCATTGTGCCTTTTGTATTTAATTCCGATGCAATATCTGTGTTTCATCGTCAATAAGAAGGTCAGAGTCTTACAGTAAACCTGAAGTGAAGCATCGGAATCTATAACTAGTGTCACAGGAATTGTTCAAAACATTGACAGTAAGAAGAGTCAGTTTTCCTGTACCTAAGTCGGCATTGTGCCTTTTGTATTTAATTCCGATGCTATTTCTGTGTTTCATCGTCAATAAGAAGGTCAGAGGTATACAGTAAACCTGAAGTAAAGCATCGGAATCTATAACTAGTGTCACAGGAATGGTTCAAAACATAGACAGTATGAAGAGTCAGTTTTCTTGTACTTAAGTCGGCACGGTTCCTTCTGTATTTAATTCCGATCCAATTTCTGTGTTTCATCGTCAATAAGAAGGTCAGAAGCATACAGTAAACCTGAAGTGAAGCATCGGAATCTATAACTAGTGTCACAGGAATGGTTCAAAACATAGACAGTAAGAAGAGTCAGTTTTCTTGTACTTAAGTCGGCATTGTGCCTTTTGTATTTAATTCCGATGTAATTTCAGTGACTCATCGTCAATAAGAAGGTCAGAGGGATATAATGAACCTGAAGTGAAACATTGGATTCTATAACTTGTGTCACAGGAATGCTTCAAATCATAGACAGTAAGAAGATCAGTTTTCTTGTACTTAAGTCGGCATTGTGCCTTTTGTATTTAATCCGATGCAATTTCTGTGTTTCATCGTCAATAAGAAGGTCGGAGGGATACGGTAAACCTGAAGTGAAGCATCGGAATCTATAACTAGTGTCACCGGCATTGTTCAAAACATAGAGAGTAAGAAGAGTCAGTTTTCTTGTACTTACGTCGGCATTGTGCCTCTTGTATTTAATTCCGATGCAATTTCTGTGTTTCATCGTCAATAAGAAGGTCAGAGGGATACAGTAAACCTGAAGTGAAGCTTCGGAATCTATAACTAGTGTCACAGGAATGGTTCAAAACATAGACAGTAAGAAGAGTCAGTTTTGTTGTACTTAAGTCGGCATTGGGACTTTTGTATTTAATTCCGATGCAATTTCTGTGCTTCATCGTCAATAAGAAGGTCAGAGGCATACAGTAAACCTGAATTGAAGCATCGGAATCTATAACTAGTGTCACAATAATGGTTCAAAACATAGACAGTAAGAAGAGTCAGTTTTCTTGTACTTAAGTCGGCAATGTGCCTTTTGTATTTAATTACGATGCAATTTCAGTGTTTCATCGTCAATAAAAATGTCAGAGGGATACAGTAAACCTGAAGTGAAGCATCGGAATGTATAACTAGTGTCAAAGGAATGGTTCAAAACATAGACAGTAAGAAGAGTCAGTTTTCTTGTACTTAAATCGGCATTGTGCCTTTTGTATTTAATTACGATGCAATTTCAGTGTTTCATCGTCAATAAAAATGTCAGAGGGATACAGTGAACCTGAAGTGAAGCATCGGAATGTATAACTAGTGTCAAAGGAATGGTTCAAAACATAGACAGTAAGAAGAGTCAGTTTACTTGTACTTAAGTCGGCATTGTGCCTTTTGTATTTAATTCCGATGCAATTTCTGTGTTTCATCGTCAATAAGAAGGTCAGAGGGACACAGTAAACCTAAAGTGAAGCATCGGAATCTATAACTAGTGTCACAGGTATGGTTCAAAACATAGTCAGTAAGAAGAGTCAGTTTTCTTGTACTTAAGTCGGCATTGTGCCGTTTGTATTTAATCCGATGCAATTTCTGTGTTTCATCGTCAATAAGAAGGTCGGCGGGATACGGTAAACCTGAAGTGAAACGTCGGAATCTATAACTTGTGTCACAGGAATTGTTAAAAACATAGACAGTAAGAAGAGTCAGTTTTCTTGTACTTAAGTCGGCATTGTGCCTTTTGTATTTAATTCCGAAGCAATTTCTGTGTTTCATCGTCAATAAGAAGGTCAGAGGTATACAGTAAACCAGAAGTGAAGCATCGGAATCTATAATTAGTGTCACAGGTATGGTTCAAAACATAGACAGTAAGAAGAGTCAGTTTTCTTGTACTTAAGTCGGCATTGTGCCTTTTGTATTTAAGTCCGATGCAATTTCTGTGTTTCATCGTCAATAAGAAGGTCAGAGGGATACAGTAAACCTGAAGTGAAGCATCGGAATCTATAATTAGTGTCACAGGTATGGTTCAAAACATAGACAGTAAGAAGAGTCAGTTTTCTTGTACTTAAGTCGGCATTGTGCCTTTTGTATTTAATTCCGATGCAATTTCTGTGTTTCATCGTCAATAAGAAGGTCAGAGGGACACAGTAAACCTAAAGTGAAGCATCGGAATCTATAACTAGTGTCACAGGTATGGTTCAAAACATAGTCAGTAAGAAGAGTCAGTTTTCTTGTACTTAAGTCGGCATTGTGCCTTTTGTATTTAATCCGATGCAATTTCTGTGTTTCATCGTTAATAAGAAGGTCGGCGGGATACGGTAAACCTGAAGTGAAACGGCGGAATCTATAACTTGTGTCACAGGAATTGTTCAAAACATAGTCAGTAAGAAGAGTCAGTTTTCTTGTACTTAAGTCGGCATTGTGCCTTTTGTATTTCATTCCGATGCAATTTCTGTGTTTCATCGTCAATAAGAAGGTCAGAGGTATACAGTAAACCTGAAGTGAAGCATCGGAATCTATAATTAGTGTCACAGGTATGGTTCAAAACATAGACAGTAAGAAGAGTCAGTTTTCTTGTACTTAAGTCGGCATTGTGCCTTTTGTATTTAATTCCGATGCAATTTCTGTGTTTCATCGTCAATAAGAAGGTCAGAGGGATACAGTAAACCTGAAGTGAAGCATCGGAATCTATAACTAGTGTCACAGGAATGGTTAAAATTATAGACAGTAAGAAGAGTCAGTTTTCTTCTACTTATGTCGGCATTGTACCTTTTCTATTTAATTTCGATGCAATTTCTGTGTTTTATCGTCAATAAGAAGGTCAGAGGGATACAAGTAACCTTAAGTGAAGCATCGGAATCTATAACTAGTGTCATAGGAATGGTTCAAATCATAGACAGTATGAAGAGTCAGTTTTCTTGTACTTAAGTCGGCATTGTGCCTTTTGTATTTAATTCCGTTGCAATATCTGTGTTTCATCGTCAATAAGAAGGTCAGAGTCTTACAGTAAACCTGAAGTGAAGCATCGGAATCTATAACTAGTGTCACAGGAATTGTTCAAAAGCATTGACAGTAAGAAGAGTCAGTTTTCCTGTACCTAAGTCGGCATTGTGCCTTTTGTATTTAATTCCGATGCTATTTCTGTGTTTCATCGTCAATAAGAAGGTCAGAGGTATACAGTAAACCTGAAGTAAAGCATCGGAATCTATAACTAGTGTCACAGGAATGGTTCAAAACATAGACAGTATGAAGAGTCAGTTTTCTTGTACTTAATTTGGCATGGTGCCTTCTGTATTTAGTTCCGATCCAATTTCTGTGTTTCATCGTCAATAAGAAGGTCAGAAGCATACAGTAAACCTGAAGTGAAGCATCGGAATCTATAACTAGTGTCACAGGAATGGTTCAAAACATAGACAGTAAGAAGATCAGTTTTCTTGTACTTAAGTCGGCATTGTGCCTTTTGTATTTAATCCGATGCAATTTCTGTGTTTCATCGTCAATAAGAAGGTCAGAGGGATACAGTAAACCTGAAGTGAAGCATCGGAATCTATAACTAGTGTCACAGGAATGGTTCAAAACATAGACAGTAAGAAGAGTCAGTTTTGTTGTACTTAAGTCGGCATTGGGACTTTTGTATTTAATTCCGATGCAATTTCTGTGCTTCATCGTCAATAAGAAGGTCAGAGGCATACAGTAAACCTGAAGTGAAGCATCGGAATCTATAACTAGTGTCACAATAATGGTTCAAAACATAGACAGTAAGAAGAGTCAGTTTTCTTGTACTTAAGTCGGCAATGTGCCTTTTGTATTTAATTACGATGCAATTTCAGTGTTTCATCGTCAATAAAAGTGTCAGAGGGATACAGTGAACCTGAAGTGAAGCATCGGAATGTATAACTAGTGTCAAAGGAATGGTTCAAAACATAGACAGTAAGAAGAGTCAGTTTTCTTGTAGTTAAGTAAGCATTGTGCCTTATGTATTTAATTCCGATGCAATTTCTGTATTTCATCGTCAATAAGAAGGTCAGAGGGATACAGTAAAGATGAAGTGAAGCATCGGAATCTATAACTAGTGTCACAGGAATGGTTCAAAACATAGACAGTACGAAGAGTCAGTTTTCTTGTACTTAAGTCGGCATTGTACCTTTTGTAATTAATTCCGATGCAATTTCTGTGTTTCATCGTCAATAAGAAGGTCAGAGGGATACAGTGAACCTGAAGTGAAGCATCGGAATCTAAAACCGGTCTCACAGGAAAGTTTCATATCATAGACAGTAAGATGAGCCAGTCTTCTTGTACTTGAGTCGGCATGGTGCCTTTTGTATTTAATTCCGATGCAATTTCTGTGTTTCATCGTCAATAAGAAGGTTAGATGTATACAGTAAACCTGAAGTGAAGCATCGGAATCTATAACTAGTGTCACATGAATGGTTCAAACATAGACAGTAAGATGAGCCAGTTTTCTTGTACTTAAGTCGGCATTGTGCATTTGTAATTAATTCCGATGCAATATCTGTGTTTCATCGTCAATAAGAAGGTCAGAGGGATACACTAAACCTGAAGTCAAGCATCGGAATCTATAACTAGTGTCACAGAAATGGTTCAAAACATAGACAATAAGAAGAGTCAGTTTTCTTGTATTTAAGTCGGCATTGTGCCTTTTGTATTTAATTCCGATGCAATTTCTGTTTTTCATCGTCAATAAGAGGGTCAGAGGCATACAGTAAACCTGAAGTGAAGCATCGGAATCTATAATTAGTGTCACACGTATGGTTCAAAACTTAGACGGTATGAGGAGTCAGTTTTCTTGTACTTAAGTCGGCATTGTGCCTTTTGTATTTAATTCCGATGCAATTTCAGTGACTCATCGTCAATAAGTAGGTCAGAGGGATATAGTGAACCTGAAGTGAAGCATCGGATTCTATAACTAGTGTCACAGGAATGGTTCAAAACATAGACAGTAAGAAGTTCAGCTTTCTTGTACTTACGTCGGCATTGTGCCTTTTGTATTTAATTCCGATGCAATTTCAGTGTTTCATCGTCAATAAGAAGGTCAGAGGGATATAGTAAACCTGAAGTGAAGCATCGGTTTCTATAACTAGTGTCACAGGAATGGTTCAAAGCATAGACAGTAAGAAGATCAGTTTTCTTGCACTTTAGTCGGCATTGTGCCTTTTGTATTTAATCCGATGCAATTTCTGTGTTTCGTCGTCAACAAGAGGGTCAGAGGGATACAGTAAACCTGAAGTGAAGCATCGGAATCTATAACTAGTGTCACAGGAATGGTTCAAAACATAGACAGTATGATGAGTCAGTTTTCTTGTACTTAAGTCGGCATGGTGCCTTTTGTATTTAATTCCGATGCAATATCTGTGTTTCATCGTCAATAATAAGGTCAGAAGCATACAGTAAACCTGAAGTGAAGCATCGGAATCTATAACTAGTGTCACAGGAATTGTTCAAAACATAGACAGTAAGAAGAGTCAGTTTTCTTGTACTTAAGTCGGCATTGTGCCTTTTGTATTTACTTCCGATGCAATATCAGTGACTCATCGTCAATAAGAAGGTCAGAGGGATATAGTGAACCTGAAGTGAAGCATCGGATTCTATAACTAGTGTCACAGGAATGCTTCAAAACATAGACAGTAAGAAAATCAGTTTTCTTGTACTTAAGTCGGCATTGGGGCTTTTGTATTTAATTCCGATGCAATTTCTGTGTTTCATCGTCAATAATTAGGTCAGAGGCATGCAGTAAACCTGAAGTGAAGCGTCGGAATCTATAACTAGTGTCACAGGAATGGTTCAAAATATAGACAGTAAAGGAGTCAGTTTTCTTCTACTTAAGTCGGCATTGTGCCTTTTCTATTTAATTCTGATGCAATTTCAGTGTTTCATCGTCAATAAGAAGGTCAGAGGGATACAGTGAACCTGAAGTGAAGCATCGGATTCTATAACTAGTGTCACAGGAATGGTTCTAATCATTGAGAGTAAGAAGAGTCAGTTTTCTTGTACTTAAGTCGGCATTGTGCCTTTTGTATTTAATTCCGATGCAATTTCTGTATTTCATCGTCAATAAGATGGTCAGAGGGATACAGTAAACCTGAAGTGAAGCATCGGAATCTATAACTAGTGTCACAGGAATGGTTCAAAGCATAGACAGTAAGAAGATCAGTTTTCTTGAAGTTAAGTCGGCATTGTGCCATTTGAATTTAATTCCGATGCAATTTCTGTATTTCATCGTCAATAAGAATGTCAGAGGGATACAGTAAACCTGAAGTGAAGCATCGGAATCTATAGTTAGAGTCACATGAATTGTTCAAAACATAGACAGTAAGAAGAGTCAGTTCTCTTGTACTTAAGTCGGCATTGTGCCTTGTGTTATTAATTCCGATGCAATTTCTGTGTATCATCGTCAATAAGAAGGTCAGAGGGATATAGTGAACCTGTAGTGAAGCATCGGATTCTATAACTAGTGTCACAGGAATGGTTCAAAACATAGACAGTAAGAAGATCAGTTTTCTTGTACTTAAGTCGGCATTGTGCCTTTTGTATTTAATCCGATGCAATTTCTGTGTTTCATCGTCAATAAGAAGGTCAGAGGGATGCAGTAAACCTGAAGTAAAGCATCGGAATCTATAACTAGTGTCACAGGAATGGTTCAAAACATAGACAGTACGAAGAGTCAGTTTTCTTGTACTTAAGTCGGCATGGTGCCTTTTGTATTTAATTTCGATGCAATTTCTGTGTTTCATCGTCAATAAGAAGGTCAGAAGCATACAGTAAACATGAAGTGAAGCATCGGAATCTATAACTAGTTTCACAGGAATGGTTCAAAACATAGACAGTAAGAAGAGTCGGTTTTCTTGTACTTAAGTCGGCATTGTTCCTTTTGTATTTAATTCCGATGCAATTTCAGTGACTCATCGTCAATAAGAAGGTCAGAGGGAAATAGTGAACCTGAAGTGAAGCATCGGATTCTATAACTAGTGTCACGGGATTGCTTCAAAACATAGACTGTAAGAAGATCAGTTTTCTTGTCCTTAAGTCGGCATTGTGCCTTTTGTATTTAATCCGATGCAATTTCTGTGTTTTATCGCCAATAAGAAGGTCGGAGGGATACGGTAAACCTGAAGTGAAGAATCGGAATCTATAACTAGTGTCACAGGCATTGTTCAAAACATAGATAGTAATAAGAGTCAGTTTGCTTGTACTTAAGTCGGCATTGTGCCTTTTGTATTTAATTCCGATTCAATTTCTGTGTTTCATCGTCAATAAGAAGGTCAGAGGGATACAGTAAACCTGAAGTGAAGCATCGGAATCTATAACTAGTGTCACAGGAATGGTTCAAAACATAGACAGTAAGAAGAGTCAGTTTTCTTGTACTTAAGTCGGCATTGTGCCTTTTGTATTTAATTCCGATGCAATATCAGTGACTCATCGTCAATAAGAAGGTCAGAGGGATATAGTGAACCTGAAGTGAAGCATCGGATTCTATAACTAGTGTCACAGGAATGCTTCAAATCATAGACAGTTAGAAGATCAGTTTTCTTCTACTTAAGTCGGCATTGGGCCTTTTGTATTTAATTCCGATGCAATTTCTGTGTTTCATCGTCTATAATAAGGTCAGAGGCATACAGTAAACCTGAAGTGAAGCGTCGCAATCTTTAACTAGTGTCACAGGAATAGTTCAAAACATAGACATTAAGAAGAGTCAGTTTTCTTCTACTTAAGTCGGCATTGTGCCTTTTCTATTTAATACCGATGCAATTTCAGTGTTTCATCGTCAATAAGAAGTTCAGAGTGATACAGTGAACCTCAAGTGAAGCATCGGAATCTATAACTAGTGTCACAGGAATGGTTCAAAACATAGAGAGTAAGAAGAGTCAGTTTTCTTGTACTTAAGTCGGCATTGTGCCTTTTGTATTTAATTCCGATGCAATTTCTGTGTTTCATAGTCAATAAGATGGTCAGAGGGATACAGTAAACCTGAAGTGAAGCATCGGAATCTATAACTAGTGTCAAAGGAATAATTCAAAACATAGACAGTAAGAAGAGTCAGTTTTCTTGAAGTTAAGTCGGCATTGTGCCTTTTGTATTTAATTCCGATGCAATTTCTGTATTTCACCGTCAATAAGAATGTCAGAGGGATACAGTAAACCTGAAGTGAAGCATCGGAATCTATAATTAGAGTCACATGAATGGTTCCAAACATAGACAGTAAGAAGAGTCAGTTTTCTTGTATTTAAATCAGCATTGTGCCCTTTATATCTAATTCCGATGCAGTTTCTGTGTTTCATCGTCAATAAGATGGTCAGTGGGATACAGTAAACCTGAAGTGAAGCATCGGAATCTATAACTAGTCTCACAGGAATGGTTCAAAACATAGACAGTAAGAAGAGTCAGTCTTCTTGTACTTAAGTCGGCATTGTGCATTTTGTATTTAATTCCGATGCAATTTCTGTGTTTCATCGTCAGTAAGAGGGTCAGAGGGATACAGTAAACCTGAAGTGAAGCATCGGAATCTAAAACCGGTCTCACAGGAAAATTTCAAATCATAGACAGTAAGATGAGCCAGTCTTCTTGTACTTGAGTCAGCATGGTGAATATTGTATTTAATTCCGATGCAATTTCTGTGTTTCATCGTCAATAAGAGGGTCAGTGGTATACAGTACCTGAAGTGAGGCATCGGAATCTATAACTAGTGTCACATGAATGGTTCAAACATAGACAGTAAGAAGAGTCAGTTTTCTTGTACTTAATTCGGCATTGTGCATTTGTAATTAATTCCGATGCAATATCTGTGTTTCATCGTCAATTAGAAGGTCAGAGGGATACAGTAAACCTGAAGTGAAGCATCGGAATCTATAACTAGTGTCACAGAAATGGTTCAAAAACTAGACAGTAAGAAGAGTCAGTTTTCTTGTATTTAAGTCGGCATTGTGCCTTTTGTATTTAATTCCGATGCAATTTCTGTGTTTCATCGTCAATAAGAAGGTCAGAGGTATACAGTAAACCTGAAGTGAAGCATCGGAATCTATAATTAGTGTCACAGGTATGGTTCAAAACATAGACGGTATGAAGAGTCAGTTTTCTTGTACTTAAGTCGGCATTGTGCCTTTTGTATTTAATTCCGATGCAATTTCAGTGACTCATCGTCAATAAGAAGGTCAGAGGGATATAGTGAACCTGAAGTGAAGCATCGGATTCTATAACTAGTGTCACAGGAATGGTTCAAAAACATAGACAGTAAGAAGATCAGTTTTCTTGTACTTAAGTCGGCATTGTGCCTTTTGTTATTAATTCCGATGCAATTTCAGTGTTTCATCGACAATAAGAAGGTCAGAGGGATATAGTGAACCTGAAGTGAAGCATCGGATTCTATAACTAGTGTCACAGGAATGGTTCAAAACATAGACAGTAAGAAGATCAGTTTTCTTGTACTTAAGTCGGCATTGTGCCTTTTGTATTTAATCCGATGCAATTTCTGTGTTTCATCGTCAATAAGAAGGTCAGAGGGATACAGTAAACCTGAAGTAAAGCATCGGAATCTATAACTAGTGTCACAGGAATGGTTCAAAGCATAGACAGTAAGAAGAGTCAGTTTTCTTGTACTTTAATCGGCATTGTGCATTTGTAATTAATTCCGATGCAATATCTGTGTTTCATCGTCAATAAGAAGGTCAGAGGGATACAGTAAACGTGAAGTAATGCATCGGAATCTATAACTTGTGTCACAGGAATGGTTCAAAACATAGACAGTAAGAAGAGTCAGTTTTCTTCTACTTAAGTCGGCATTGTGCCTTTTCTATTTAATTCCGATGCAATTTCAGTGTTTCAACGTCAATAAGAAGGTCAGAGGGATACAGTGAACCTGAAGTGAAGCATCGGAATCTATAACTAGTGTCACAGGAATGGTTCAAAACATAGAGAGTAAGCAGAGTCAGTTTTCTTGTACTTAAGTCGGCATTGTGCCTTTTGTATTTAAGTCCGTTGCAATTTCTGTGTTTTATCGTCAATAAGATGGTCAGAGGGATACAGTAAACCTGAGGTGAAGCATCGGAATGTATAACTAGTGTCACAGGAATGGCTCAAAACATAGACAGTAAGAAGAGTCAGTTTTCTTGAAGTTAAGTCGGCATTGTGCCTTTTGCATTTAATTCCGATGCAATTTCTGTATTTCATCGTCAATAAGAATGTCAGAGGTATACAGTAATTCTGAAGTGAAGCATCGGAATCTATAATTAGAGTCACATGAATGGTTCAAAACATAGACAGTAAGAAGAGTCAGTTTTCTTGTATTTAAATCAGAATTGTGCCCTTTGTATCTAATTCCGATGCAATTTCTGTGTTTCATCGTCAATAAGAAGGTCAGAGGGATACAGTAAGACTGAAGTGAAGCATCGAAATCTATAACTAGTCTCACAAAATGGTTCAAAACATAGACAGTAGGAAGAGTCAGTTCTCTTGTACTTAAGTCGGCATTGTGCCTTTTTATTTTATTCCGATTCAATTTCTGTGTTTCATCGTCAATAAGAAGGTCAGAGGGATACAATAAACCGGAAGTGAAGCATCGTAATCATAACTAGTGTCACAGGAATGGTTTAAAACATAGACAGTAAGAAGAGTCAGTTTTCTTGTACTTAAGTCGGCATTGTGCCTTTTGTATTTAATTCCGATGCAATTTCTGTGTTTCATCGTCAATAAGAGGGTCAGAGGGATACAGGAAACCTGAAGTGAAGCATCGGAATCTAAAACCGCTCTCACAGGAAAGTTTCAAATCATAGACAGTTAGATGAGCCAGTCTTTTTGTACTTGAGTCGGCATGGTGCCTTTTGTATTTAATTCCGATGCAATTTCTGTGTTTCATCGTCAATAGGAAGGTCAGAGGTATACAGTAAACCTGAAGTGAAGCATCGGAATCTATAACTAGTGTCACATGAATGGTTCAAAACATAGACAGTAAGAAGAGACAGTTTTCTTGTACTTAAGTCGGCATGGTGCCTTTTGTATTTAATTCCGATGCAATTTCTATGTTTCATCGTCAATAAGAAGGTCAGAAGCATACAGTAAACCAGAAGTGAAGCATCGGAATCTATAACTAGTCTCACAGGAATGGTTCAAAACATAGACAGTATGAAGAGTCAGTTTTCTTGTACTTAAGTCGGCATTGTGCCTTTTGTATTTAATTCCGATGCAATTTCAGTGACTCATCGTCAATAAGAAGGTCAGAAAGATATAGTGAACCTGAAGTGAAGCATCGGATTCTATAACTAGTGTCACAGGAATGGTTCAAAACATAGACATTAAGAAGATCGGTTTTCTTGTACTTTAGTCGGCATTGTGCCTTTTGTATTTAATTCCGATGCAATTTCTGTGTTTCATCGTCAATAAGAAGGTCAGAGGGATATAGTGAACCTGAAGTGAAGCATCGGATTCTATAACTAGTGTCACAGGAATGGTTCAAAACATAGACAGTAAGAAGATCAGTTTTCTTGTACATAAGTCGGCATTGTGCCTTTTGTATTTAATCCGATGCAATTTCTGTGTTTCATCGTCTATAAGAAGGTCAGAGGGATACAGTAAACTTGAAGTAAAGCATCGGAATCTATAACTAGTGTCACAGGAATGGTTCAAAACATAGACAGTATGAAGAGTCAGTTTTCTTGTACTTAAGTCGGCATGGTGCCTTTTGTATTTAATTCCGATGCAATTTCAGTGACTCATCGTCAATAAGAAGGTCAGAGGGATATAGTGAACCTGAAGTGAAGCATCGGATACTATAACTAGTGTCATAGGAATGCTTCAAAACATAGACAGTAAGAAAATCAGTTTTCTTGTACTTAAGTCGGCATTGTGCCTTTTGTATTTAATCCGATGCAATTTCTGTGTTTCATCGTCAATAAGAAGATCGGAGGGATATGGTAAACCTGAAGTGAAGCATCGGAATCTATAACTAGTGTCACAGGCATTGTTCAAAGCATAGATAGTAAGAAGAGTCAGTTTTCTTGTACTTACGTCGGCATTGTGCCTTTTGTATTTAATTCTGATTCAATTTCTGTGTTTCATCGTCAATAAGAAGGTCAGAGGGACACAGTAAACCTACAGTGAAGCATCGGAATCTCTAACTAGTGTCACAGGTATGGTTCAAAACATAGTCAGTAAGAAGAGTCAGTTTTCTTGTACTTAAGTCGGCATTGTGCCTTTTGTATTTAATCCGATGCAATTTCTGTGTTTCATCGTCAATAAGAAGGTCAGAGGTATACAGTAAACCTGAAGTGAAGCATCGGAATCTATAACTAGTGTCACATGAATGGTTCAAAACATAGACAGTAAGAAGAGTCAGTTTTCTTGTACTTAAGTCGGCATGGTGCCTTTTGTATTTATTCCGATGCAATTTCTGTGTTTCATCGTCAATAAGAAGGTCAGAGGGATACAGTAAGACTGAAGTGAAGCATCGAAATCTATAACTAGTCTCACAAAATGGTTCAAAACATAGACAGTAAGAAGAGTCAGTTTTCTTGTACTTAAGTCGGCATTGTGCCTTTTGTATTTAATTCCGATGCAATTTCAGTGACTCATCGTCAATAAGAAGGTCAGAAAGATATAGTGAACCTGAAGTGAAGCATCGGATTCTATAACTAGTGTCACAGGAATGGTTCAAAACATAGACATTAAGAAGATCGGTTTTCTTGTACTTTAGTCGGCATTGTGCCTTTTGTATTTAATTCCGATGCAATTTCTGTGTTTCATCGTCAATAAGAAGGTCAGAGGGATATAGTGAACCTGAAGTGAAGCATCGGATTCTATAACTAGTGTCACAGGAATGGTTCAAAACATAGACAGTAAGAAGATCAGTTTTCTTGTACATAAGTCGGCATTGTGCCTTTTGTATTTAATCCGATGCAATTTCTGTGTTTCATCGTCAATAAGAAGGTCAGAGGGATACAGTAAACTTGAAGTAAAGCATCGGAATCTATAACTAGTGTCACAGGAATGGTTCAAAACATAGACAGTATGAAGAGTCAGTTTTCTTGTACTTAAGTCGGCATGGTGCCTTTTGTATTTAATTCCGATGCAATTTCAGTGACTCATCGTCAATAAGAAGGTCAGAGGGATATAGTGAACCTGAAGTGAAGCATCGGATTCTATAACTAGTGTCATAGGAATGCTTCAAAACATAGACAGTAAGAAGATCAGTTTTCTTGTACTTAAGTCGGCATTGTGCCTTTTGTATTTAATCCGATGCAATTTCTGTGTTTCATCGTCAATAAGAAGATCGGAGGGATATGGTAAACCTGAAGTGAAGCATCGGAATCTATAACTAGTGCCACAGGCATTGTTCAAAGCATAGATAGTAAGAAGAGTCAGTTTTCTTGTACTTAAGTCGGCATTGTGACTTTTGTATTTAATTCTGATTCAATTTCTGTGTTTCATCGTCAATAAGAAGGTCAGAGGGACACAGTAAACCTACAGTGAAGCATCGGAATCTCTAACTAGTGTCACAGGTATGGTTCAAAACATAGTCAGTAAGAAGAGTCAGTTTTCTTGTACTTAAGTCGGCATTGTGCCTTTTGTATTTAATCCGATGCAATTTCTGTGTTTCATCGTCAATAAGAAGGTCAGAGGTATACAGTAAACCTGAAGTGAAGCATCGGAATCTATAACTAGTGTCACATGAATGGTTCATAACATAGACAGTAAGAAGAGTCAGTTTTCTTGTACTTAAGTCGGCATGGTGCCTTTTGTATTTAATTCCGATGCAATTTCTGTGTTTCATCGTCAATAAGAAGGTCAGAGGGATACAGTAAGACTGAAGTGAAGCATCGAAATCTATAACTAGTCTCACAAAATGGTTCAAAACATAGACAGTAAGAAGAGTCAGTTTTCTTGTACTTAAGTCGGCATTGTGCCTTTTGTATTTAATTCCGATGCAATTTCTGTGTTTCATCATCAATAAGATGGTCAGAGGGATACAGTAAACCTGAAGTGAAGCATCGGAATCTATAACTAGTGTCACAGGAATGGTTAAAATTATAGACAGTAAGAAGAGTCAGTTTTCTTCTACTTATGTCGGCATTGTACCTTTTCTATTTTATTTCGATGTAATTTCTGTGTTTTATCGTCAATAAGAAGGTCAGAGGGATACAGTAAACCTTAAGTGAAGCATCGGAATCTATAACTAGTGTCATAGGAATGGTTCAAATCATAGACAGTATGAAGAGTCAGTTTTCTTGTACTTAAGTCGGCATTGTGCCTTTTGTATTTAATTCCGATGCAATATCTGTGTTTCATCGTCAATAAGAAGGTCAGAAGCATACAGTAAACCTGAAGTGAAGCATCGGAATCTATAACTAGTGTCACAGGAATGGTTCAAAACATAGACAGTAAGAAGAGTCAGTTTTCTTTTACTTAAGTCGGCATTGTGCCTTTTGTATTTAATTCCGATGTAATTTCAGTGACTCATCGTCAATAAGAAGGTCAGAGGGATATAATGAACCTGAAGTGAAGCATCGGATTCTATAACTTGTGTCACAGGAATGCTTCAAAACATAGACAGTAAGAAGATCAGTTTTCTTGTACTTAAGTCGGCATTGTGCCTTTTGTATTTAATCCGATGCAATTTCTGTGTTTCATCGTCAATAAGAAGGTCGGAGGGATACGGTAAACCTGAAGTGAAGCATCGGAATCTATAACTAGTGTCACCGGCATTGTTCAAAACATAGAGAGTAAGAAGAGTCAGTTTTCTTGTACTTACGTCGGCATTGTGCCTCTTGTATTTAATTCCGATGCAATTTCTGTGTTTCATCGTCAATAAGAAGGTCAGAGGGATACAGTAAACCTGAAGTGAAACATCGGAATCTATAACTAGTGTCACAGGAATGGTTCAAAACATAGTCAGTAAGAAGAGTCAGTTTTCTTGTACTTAAGTCGGCATTGTGCCTTTTGTATTTAATCCGATGCAATTTCTGTGTTTCATCGTCAATAAGAAGGTCAGAGGTATACAGTGAACCTGAAGTGAAGCATCGGAATCTATAACTAGTGTCACATGAATGGTTCAAAACATAGACTGTAAGAAGAGTCAGTTTTCTTGTACTTAAGTCGGCATGGTGCCTTTTGTATTTAATTCCGATGCAATTTCTGTGTTTCATCGTCAATAAGAAGGTCAGAGGGATACAGTAAGACTGAAGTGAAGCATCGAAATCTATAACTAGTCTCACAAAATGGTTCAAAACATAGACAGTAAGAAGAGTCAGTTTTCTTGTACTTAAGTCGGCATTGTGCCTTTTGTATTTAATTCCGATGCAATTTCAGTGACTCATCGTCAATAAGAAGGTCAGAAAGATATAGTGAACCTGAAGTGAAGCATCGGATTCTATAACTAGTGTCACAGGAATGGTTCAAAACATAGACATTAAGAAGATCGGTTTTCTTGTACTTTAGTCGGCATTGTGCCTTTTGTATTTAATTCCGATGCAATTTCTGTGTTTCATCGTCAATAAGAAGGTCAGAGGGATATAGTGAACCTGAAGTGAAGCATCGGATTCTATAACTAGTGTCACAGGAATGGTTCAAAACATAGACAGTAAGAAGATCAGTTTTCTTGTACATAAGTCGGCATTGTGCCTTTTGTATTTAATCCGATGCAATTTCTGTGTTTCATCGTCAATAAGAAGGTCAGAGGGATACAGTAAACTTGAAGTAAAGCATCGGAATCTATAACTAGTGTCACAGGAATGGTTCAAAACATAGACAGTATGAAGAGTCAGTTTTCTTGTACTTAAGTCGGCATGGTGCCTTTTGTATTTAATTCCGATGCAATTTCAGTGACTCATCGTCAATAAGAAGGTCAGAGGGATATAGTGAACCTGAAGTGAAGCATCGGATTCTATAACTAGTGTCATAGGAATGCTTCAAAACATAGACAGTAAGAAGATCAGTTTTCTTGTACTTAAGTCGGCATTGTGCCTTTTGTATTTAATCCGATGCAATTTCTGTGTTTCATCGTCAATAAGAAGATCGGAGGGATATGGTAAACCTGAAGTGAAGCATCGGAATCTATAACTAGTGCCACAGGCATTGTTCAAAGCATAGATAGTAAGAAGAGTCAGTTTTCTTGTACTTAAGTCGGCATTGTGCCTTTTGTATTTAATTCTGATTCAATTTCTGTGTTTCATCGTCAATAAGAAGGTCAGAGGGACACAGTAAACCTACAGTGAAGCATCGGAATCTCTAACTAGTGTCACAGGTATGGTTCAAAACATAGTCAGTAAGAAGAGTCAGTTTTCTTGTACTTAAGTCGGCATTGTGCCTTTTGTATTTAATCCGATGCAATTTCTGTGTTTCATCGTCAATAAGAAGGTCAGAGGTATACAGTAAACCTGAAGTGAAGCATCGGAATCTATAACTAGTGTCACATGAATGGTTCAAAACATAGACAGTAAGAAGAGTCAGTTTTCTTGTACTTAAGTCGGCATTGTGCCTTTTGTATTTAATTCCGATGCAATATCTGTGTTTCATCGTCAATAAGAAGGTCAGAAGCATACAGTAAACCTGAAGTGAAGCATCGGAATCTATAACTAGTGTCACAGGAATGGTTCAAAACATAGACAGTAAGAAGAGTCAGTTTTCTTGTACTTAAGTCGGCATTGTGCCTTTTGTATTTAATTCCGATGTAATTTCAGTGACTCATCGTCAATAAGAAGGTCAGAGGGATATAATGAACCTGAAGTGAAGCATCGGATTCTATAACTTGTGTCACAGGAATGCTTCAAAACATAGACAGTAAGAAGATCAGTTTTCTTGTACTTAAGTCGGCATTGTGCCTTTTGTATTTAATCCGATGCAATTTCTGTGTTTCATCGTCAATAAGAAGGTCGGAGGGATACGGTAAACCTGAAGTGAAGCATCGGAATCTATAACTAGTGTCACCGGCATTGTTCAAAACATAGAGAGTAAGAAGAGTCAGTTTTCTTGTACTTACGTCGGCATTGTGCCTCTTGTATTTAATTCCGATGCAATTTCTGTGTTTCATCGTCAATAAGAAGGTCAGAGGGATACAGTAAACCTGAAGTGAAGCATCGGAATCTATAACTAGTGTCACAGGAATGGTTCAAAACATAGACAGTAAGGAGAGTCAGTTTTGTTGTACTTAAGTCGGCATTGGGACTTTTGTATTTAATTACGATGCAATTTCAGTGTTTCATCGTCAATAAAAATGTCAGAGGGATACAGTGAACCTGAAGTGAAGCATCGGAATGTATAACTAGTGTCAAAGGAATGGTTCAAAACATAGACAGTAAGAAGAGTCAGTTTTCTTGTAGTTAAGTAAGCATTGTGCCTTATGTATTTAATTCCGATGCAATTTCTGTATTTCATCGTCAATAAGAAGGTCAGAGGGAAACAGTAAACCTGAAGTGAAGCATCGGAATCTATAATTAGTGTCACATGAATGGTTCAAAACATAGACAGTAAGAAGAGTCAGTTTTCTTGTATTTAAATCAGCATGTGCCTTTTTGTATTTAATTCCGATTCAATTTCTGTGTTTCATCGTCAATAAGAAGGTCAGAGGGATACAGTAAACCTGAAGTGAAGCATCGGAATCTATAACTAGTGTCACAGGAATGGTTCAAACATAGACAGTACGAAGAGTCAGTTTTCTTGTACTTAAGTCGGCATTGTACCTTTTGTATTTAATTCCGATGCAATTTCTGTGTTTCATCGTCAATAAGAAGGTCAGAGGGATACAGTGAACCGGAAGTGAAGCATCGGAATCTATAACTAGTGTCACAGGAACGGTTCAAAACATAGACAGTACGAAGAGTCATTTTTCTTGTACTTAAGTCGGCATTGTGCCTTTTGTATTTAATTCCGATGCAATTTCTGTGTTTCATCGTCAATAAGAAGGTCAGAGGGAAACAGTAAACCTGAGGTGAAGCATCGGAATCTAAAACCTGGCTCACAGGAAAGTTTCAAAACATAGACAGTAAGATGAGCCTGTCTTCTTGTACTTGAGTCGGCATTGTGCCTTTTGTATTTAATTCCGATGCAATTTCTGTGTTTCATCGTCAATAAGAAGGTCAGTGGGATACAGTAAACCTGAAGTGAAGCATCGGAATCTTTAACTAGTGTCACAGGAATAGTTCAAAACATAGACAGTAAGAAGAGTCAGTTTTCTTCTACTTAAGTCGGCATTGTGCCTTTTCTATTTAATTCCGATGCAATTTCAGTGTTTCAACGTCAATAAGAAGGTCAGAGGTATACAGTGAACCTGAAGTGAAGAATCGGAATCTATAACTAGTGTCACAGGAATGGTTCAAAACATAGAGAGTAAGAAGAGTCAGTTTTCTTGTACTTAAGTCGGCCTTGTGCCTTTTCTATTTAATTCCGATGCAATTTCAGTGTTTCAACGTCAATAAGAAGGTCAGAGGTATACAGTGAACCTGAAGTGAAGAATCGGAATCTATAACTAGTGTCACAGGAATGGTTCAAAACATAGAGAGTACGAAGAGTCAGTTTTCTTGTACTTAAGTCGGCCTTGTGCCTTTTGTATTTAATTCCGATGCAATTTCTGTGTTTCATCGTCAATAAGAAGATCGGAGGGATATGGTAAACCTGAAGTGAAGCATCGGGATCTATAACTAGTGTCACAGGCATTGTTCAAAGCATAGATAGTAAGAAGAGTCAGTTTTCTTGTACTTAAGTCGGCATTGTGCCTTTTGTATTTAATTCTGATTCAATTTCTGTGTTTCATCGTCAATAAGAAGGTCAGAGGGACACAGTAAACCTACAGTGAAGCATCGGAATCTATAACTAGTGTCACAGGTATGGTTCAAAACATAGTCAGTAAGAAGAGTCAGTTTTCTTGTACTTAAGTCGGCATTGTGCCTTTTGTATTTAATCCGATGCAATTTCTGTGTTTCATCGTCAATAAGAAGGGCGGCGGGATACGGTAAATCTGAAGTGAAACGTCGGAATCTATAACTTGTGTCACAGGAAGTGTTCAAAACATAGACAGTAAGAAGAGTCAGTTTTCTTGTACTTAAGTCGGCATTGTGCCTTTTGTATTTAATTCCGAAGCAATTTCTGTGTTTCATCGTCAATAAGAATGTCAGAGGTATACAGTAAACCGGAAGTGAAGCATCGGAATCTATAATTAGTGTCACAGGTATGGTTCAAAACATAGACAGTAAGAAGAGTCAGTTTTCTTGTACTTAAGTCGGCATTGTGCCTTTTGTATTCAATTCCGATGCAATTTCTGTGTTTCATCGTCAATAAGAAGGTCAGAGGGATACAGTAAACCTGAAGTGAAGCATCGGAATTTATAACTAGTGTCACACGAATGGTTAAAATTATAGACAGTAAGAAGAGTCAGTTTTCTTCTACTTATGTCGGCATTGTACCTTTTCTATTTAATTTCGATGCAATTTCTGTGTTTTATCGTCAATAAGAAGGTCAGAGGGATACAGTAAACCTGAAGTGAAGCATCGGAATCTATAACTAGTGTCACAGGAATGGTTCAAAACATAGACAGTAAGAAGAGTCAGTTTTCTTGTACTTAAGTCGGCATTGTGCCTTTTGTATTTAATTCCGATGTAATTTCAGTGACTCATCGTCAATAAGAAGGTCAGAGGGATATAATGAACCTGAAGTGAAGCATCGGATTCTATAACTTGTTTCACAGGAATGCTTCAAAACATAGACAGTAAGAAGATCAGTTTTCTTGTACTTAAGTCGGCATTGTGCCTTTTGTATTTAATCCGATGCAATTTCTGTGTTTCATCGTCAATAAGAAGGTCGTAGGGATACGGTAAACCTGAAGTGAAGCATCGGAATCTATAACTAGTGTCACCGGCATTGTTCAAAACATAGAGAGTAAGAAGAGTCAGTTTTCTTGTACTTACGTCGGCATTGTGCCTCTTGTATTTAATTCCGATGCAATCTCTGTATTTCATCGTCAATAAGAAGGTCAGAGGGATACAGTAAACCTGAAGTGAAGCATCGGAATCTATAATTAGTGTCACATGAATGGTTCAAAACATAGACAGTAAGAAGAGTCAGTTTTCTTGTATTTAAATCAGCATGTGCCTTTTTGTATTTAATTCCGATTCAATTTCTGTGTTTCATCGTCAATAAGAAGGTCAGAGGGATACAGTAAACCTGAAGTGAAGCATCGGAATCTATAACTAGTGTCACATGAATGGTTCAAAACATAGACAGTAAAAAGATTCAGTTTTCTTGTACTTAAGTCGGCATTGTGCATTTGTAGTTAATTCCGATGCAATATCTGTGTTTCATAGTCAATAAGAAGGTCAGAGGGATACAGTAAACCTGAAGTGACGCATCGGAATCTATAACCAGTTTCACAGAAATGGTTCAAAACATAGATAGTAAGAAGAATCAGTTTTTATGTACTTAATCGGCATTGGGCCTTTTCTATTTAATTCCGATGCAATTTCTGTGTTTCGTCGTCAATTAGAAGGTCAGAGGGATACAGTAAACCTGAAGTGAAGCATCGGAATCTATAACTTGTGTCACAGGAAGGGTTCAAAACACAGACAGCAAGAAGAGCCAGTCTTATTGTACTTCAGTTGGCATTGTGCATTTTGTATTTAATTCCGACGCAATTTCTGTGTTTCATCATCAATAAGAAGGTCAGTGGGATACAGTAAACCTGAAGTGAAGCATCGGAATCTATAACTAGTGTCACAGGAATAGTTCAAAACATAGACAGTAAGAAGAGTCAGTTTTCTTCTACTTAAGTCGGCATTGTGCCTTTTCTATTTAATTCCGATGCAATTTCAGTGTTTCAACGTCAATAAGAAGGTCAGAGGTATACAGTGAACCTGAAGTGAAGAATCGGAATCTATAACGAGTGTCACAGGAATGGTTCAAAACATAGAGAGTAAGAAGAGTCAGTTTTCTTGTACTTAAGTCGGCATTGTGCCTTTTGTATTTAATTCCGATGCAATTTCTGTGTTTTATCGTCAATAAGATGGTTAGAGGAATACAGTAAACCTGAGGTGAAGCATCGGAATCTATGACTAGTGTCACAGAAATGGTTCAAAACATAGACAGTAAGAAGAGACAGTTTTCTTGAAGTTAAGTCGGCATTGTGCCTTTTGTATTTAATTCCGATGCAATTTCTGTATTTCATAGTCAATAAGAATGTCAGAGGGATACAGTAAACCTGAAGTGAAGCATCGGAATCTATAATTAGAGTCACATGAATGGTTCAAAACATAGACAGTAAGAAGAGTCAGTTTACTTGTATTTAAATCAGAATTGTGCCCTTTGTATCTAATTCCGATGCAAATTCTGTGTTTCATCGTCAATAAGAAGGTCAGAGGGATACAGTAAGCCTGAAGTGAAGCATCGGAATCTATAACTAGTCTCACAAAAATGGTTCAAAACAAAGACAGTAGGAAGAGTCAGTTCTCCTGTACTTAAGTCGTCATTGTGCCTTTTTATTTTTTTCCGATACAATTTCTGTGTTTCATCGTCAATAGGAAGGTCAGAGGGATACAGTAAACCGGAAGTGAAGCATCGTAATCATAACTAGTGTCACAGGAATGGTTTAAAACATAGACAGTAAGAAGAGTCAGTTTTCTTGTACTTAAGTCGGCATTGTGCCTTTTGTATTGAATTCCGATGCAATTTCTGTGTGTCATCGTCAATAAGAGGGTCAGAGGGATACAGGAAACCTGAAGTGAAGCATCGGAATCTAAAACCGGTCTCACAGGAAATTTTCAAATCATTGACAGTTAGATGAGCCAGTCTTCTTGTACTTGAGTCGGCATGGTGCCTTTTGTATTTAATTCCGATTCAATTTCTGTGTTTCATCGTTAATAAGAAGATCAGAGGTATACAGTAAACCTGAAGTGAAGCATCGGAATCTATAACTAGTGTCACATGAATGGATCAAAACATAGACAGTAAGAACAGTCAGTTTTCTTGTACTTAAGTCGGCATTGTGCATTTGTAATTAATTCCGATGCAATATCTGTCTTTCATCGTCAATAAGAAGGTCAGAGGGATACAGTAAACCTGTAGTGAAGCATCGGAATCTATAACTAGGGTCACAGAAATGGTTCAACACATAGACAGTAAGGAGAGTCAGTTTGTACTTAAGTCGGCATTGTGCCTTTTGTATTTAATTCCGATGCAATTTCTGTGTTTCATCGTCAATCAGAAGGTAAGAGGTATACAGTAAACCTGAAGTGAAGCATCGGAATCTTTAACTAGTGTCACTGGTATGGTTCAAAACATAGACAGTAAGAAGAGTGAGTTTTCTTGTACCTAAGTCGACATTGTGCTTTTTTGTATTTAATTCCGATGCAATTTCTGTGTTTCATCGTCAATAAGAAGGTCAGAGGGATACAGTAAACCTGAAGTGAAGCATCGGAATCTATAACTAGTGTCACAGGAATGGTTCAAAACATAGACAGTAAGAAGAGTCAGTTTTCTTGTACTTAAATCGGCATTGTGCCTTTTCTATTAAATTCCGATGCAATTTCTGTGTTTCATCGTCAATAAGAAGGTCAGAGGGATTCAGTAAACCTGAAGTGAAGCATCGGAATCTATAACTTGTGTCACAGGAAGGGTTCAAAGCTCAGACAGTAAGAAGAGCCAGTATTATTGTATTTCAGTTGGCATTGTGCATTTTGTATTTAAATCCGATGCAATTTCTGTGTTTCATCATCAATGAGAAGGTCAGTGGGATACAGTAAACCTGAAGTGAAGCATCGGAATCTATAACTAGTGTCAGAGGAATGGTTCAAAACATAGACAGTAAGATGAGTCAGTTTTCTTCTACTTAAGTCGGCATTGTGCCTTTTCTATTTAATTCCGATGCAATTTCAGTGTTTCAACGTCAATAAGAAGGTCAGAGGGATACAGTGAACCTGAAGTGAAGCAACGGAATCTATAACTAGTGTCACAGGAATGGTTCAAAACATAGAGAGTAAGAAGAGTCAGTTATCTTGTACTTAGGTCGGCATTGTGCCTTTTGTATTTAATTCCGAAGCCATTTCTGTTTTTTATCGTCAATAAGATGGTCAGAGGGATATAGTGAACCCGAAGTGAAGCATCGGAATCTATAACTAGTGTCACAGGAATGGTTCAAAACATAGACAGTAAGAAGATCAGTTTTCTTGTACTTAAGTCGGCATTGTGCCTTTTGTATTTAATCCAATGCAATTTCTGTGTTTCATCGTCAATAAGAAGGTCAGAGGGATACAGTAAACCTGAAGTAAAGCATCGGAATCTATAAGTAGTGTCACAGGAATGGTTCAATACATAGACAGTATGAAGAGTCAGTTTTCTTGTACTTAAGTCGGCATGGTGCCTTTTGTATTTAATCCGATGCAATTTCTGTGTTTCATCGTCAATAAGAAGGTCGGAGGAATACGGTAAACCTGAAGTGAAGCATCGGAATCCATAACTAGTGTCACAGGCATTGTTCAAAAGCATAGATAGTAAGAAGAGTCAGTTTTCTTGTACTTAAGTCGGCATTGTGCCTTTTGTATTTAATTCCGATTCAATTTCTGTGTTTCATCGTCAATAAGAAGGTCAGAGGGATCCAGTAAACCTACAGTGAAGCATCGGAATCTATAACTAGTGTCACAGGTATGGTTCAAAACATAGACAGTAAGAAGAGTCAGTTTTCTTGTACTTAAGTCGGCATTGTGCCTTTTGTATTTAATCCGATGCATTTTCTGTGTTTCATCGTCAATAAGATGGTCGGCGGGATACGGTAAACCTGAAGTGAAACATCGGAATCTATAACTTGTGTCACAGGAATTGTTCAAAACATAGACAGTAAGAAGAGTCAGTTTTCTTGTACTTAAGTCGGCATTGTGCCTTTTGTATTTAATTCCTATTCAATTTCTGTGTTTCATCGACAATAAGAAGGTCAGAGGGATACAGTAAACCGACAGTGAAGCATCGGAATCTATAACTAGTGTCACATGATTGGTTCAAAACATAGACAGTAAGAAGAGTCAGTTTTCTTGTACTTAAGTCGGCATTGTGCCTTTTGTATTTAATTCCGAAGCAATTTCTGTGTTTCATCGTCAATAAGAAGGTCAGAGGTATACAGTAAACCTGAAGTGAAGCATCGGAATCTATAATTAGTGTCACAGGTATGGTTCAAAACATAGACAGTATGATGAGTCAGTTTTCTTGTACTTAAGTCGGCATTGTGCCTTTTGCATTTAAATCCGATGCAATATCTGTGTTTCATCGTCAATAAGAAGGTCAGAGTCTTACAGTAAACCTGAAGTGAAGCATCGGAATCTATAACTAGTGTCACAGGAATTGTTCAAAACAGTGACAGTAAGAAGAGTCACTTTTCCTGTACTTAAGTCCGCATTGTGCCTTTTGTATTTAATTCCGATGCAATTTCTGTGTTTCATCGTCAATAAGAAGGTCAGAGGGATACAGTAAACCTGCAGTGAAGAATTGGAATCTATAACTAGTGTCACATGAATGGTTCAAAATATAGACAGTAAGAAGAGTCAGTTTGTACTTAAGTCGGCATTGTGCCTTTTGTATTTAATTCCGATGCAATTTCTGTGTTTCATCGTCAATAAGAAGGTCAGAGGTATACAGTAAACCTGAAGTGAAGCATCGGAATCTATAACTAGTGTCACTGGTATGGTTCAAAACATAGACAGTAAGAAGAGAGAGTTTTCTTGTACCTAAGTCGGCATAGTGCTTTTTTGTATTTAATTCCGATGCAATTTCTGTGTTTCATCGTCAATAAGAAGGTCAGAGGGATACAGTAAACCTGAAGTGAAGCATCGGAATCTATAACTAGTGTCACAGGAATGGTTCAATACATAGACAGTATGAAGAGTCAGTTTTCTTGTACTTAAGTCGGCATGGTGCCTTTTGTATTTAATTCCGATGCAATTTCTGTGTTTCATCGTCAATAAGAAGGTCAGAAGCATACAGTAAACCTGAAGTGAAGCATCGGAATCTATAACTAGTGTCACAGGAATGGTTCAAAACATAGAGAGTAAGAAGAGTCAGTTATCTTGTACTTAAGTCGGCATTGTGCCTTTTGTATTTAATTCCGAAGCCATTTCTGTTTTTTATCGTCAATAAGATGGTCAGAGGGATATAGTGAACCCGAAGTGAAGCATCGGAATCTATAACTAGTGTCACAGGAATGGTTCAAAACATAGACAGTAAGAAGATCAGTTTTCTTGTACTTAAGTCGGCATTGTGCCTTTTGTATTTAATCCAATGCAATTTCTGTGTTTCATCGTCAATAAGAAGGTCAGAGGGATACAGTAAACCTGAAGTAAAGCATCGGAATCTATAACTAGTGTCACAGGAATGGTTCAATACATAGACAGTATGAAGAGTCAGTTTTCTTGTACTTAAGTCGGCATGGTGCCTTTTGTATTTAATTCCGATGCAATTTCTGTGTTTTATCGTCAATAAGAAGGTCAGAAGCATACAGTAAACCTGAAGTGAAGCATCGGAATCTATAACTAGTGTCACAGGAATGGTTCAAAACATAGACAGTAAGAAGAGTCAGTTTTCTTGTACTTAAGTCGGCATTGTGCCTTTTGTATTTAATTCCGATGCAATTTCAGTGACTCATCGTCAATAAGAAGGTCAGAGGGATATAGTGAACCTGAAGTGAAGCATCGGATTCTATAACTAGTGTCACAGGAATGCTTCAAAACATAGACAGTAAGAAGATCAGTTTTCTTGTACTTAAGTCGGCATTGTGCCTTTTGTATTTAATCCGATGCAATTTCTGTGTTTCATCGTCAATAAGAAGGTCGGAGGGATACGGTAAACCTGAAGTGAAGCATCGGAATCTATAACTAGTGTCACAGGCATTGTTCAAAAGCATAGATAGTAAGAAGAGTCAGTTTTCTTGTACTTAAGTCGGCACTGTGCCTTTTGTATTTAATTCCGATTCAATTTCTGTGTTTCATCGTCAATAAGAAGGTCAGAGGGATACAGTAAACCTACAGTGAAGCATCGGAATCTATAACTAGTGTCACAGGTATGGTTCAAAACATAGACAGTAAGAAGAGTCAGTTTTCTTGTACTTAAGTCGGCATTGTGCCTTTTGTATTTAATCCGATGCATTTTCTGTGTTTCATCGTCAATAAGATGGTCGGCGGGATACGGTAAACCTGAAGTGAAACATCGGAATCTATAACTTGTGTCACAGGAATTGTTCAAAACATAGACAGTAAGAAGAGTCAGTTTTCTTGTACTTAAGTCGGCATTGTGCCTTTTGTATTTAATTCCTATTCAATTTCTGTGTTTCATCGACAATAAGAAGGTCAGAGGGATACAGTAAACCTACAGTGAAGCATCGGAATCTATAACTAGTGTCACATGATTGGTTCAAAACATAGACAGTAAGAAGAGTCAGTTTTCTTGTACTTAAGTCGGCATTGTGCCTTTTGTATTTAATTCCGAAGCAATTTCTGTGTTTCATCGTCAATAAGAAGGTCAGAGGTATACAGTAAACCTGAAGTGAAGCATCGGAATCTATAACTAGTGTCACAGGAATGGTTCAAAACATAGACAGTAAGAAGAGTCAGTTTTCTTCTACTTATGTCAGCATTGTGCCTTTTCTATTTAATTTCGACGCAGTTTCAGTGTTTCATCGTCAATAAGAAGGTCAGAAGGATACAGTAAACCTGAAGTGAAGCATCGGAATCTATAACTAGTGTCATAGGAATGGTTCAATACATAGACAGTATGATGAGTCAGTTTTCTTGTACTTAAGTCGGCATTGTGCCTTTTGCATTTAAATCCGATGCAATATCTGTGTTTCATCGTCAATAAGAAGGTCAGAGTCTTACAGTAAACTTGAAGTGAAGCATCGGAATCTATAACTAGTGTCACAGGAATTGTTCAAAACAGTGACAGTAAGAAGAGTCACTTTTCCTGTACTTATGTCCGCATTGTGCCTTTTGTATTTAATTCCGATGCAATTTCTGTGTTTCATCGTCAATAAGAAGGTCAGAGGGATACAGTAAACCTGCAGTGAAGAATTGGAATCTATAACTAGTGTCACATGAATGGTTCAAAATATAGACAGTAAGAAGAGTCAGTTTGTACTTAACTCGGCATTGTGCCTTTTGTATTTAATTCCGATGCAATTTCTGTGTTTCATCGTCAATAAGAAGGTCAGAGGGATACAGTAAACCTTAAGTGAAGCATCGGAATCTATAACTAGTGTCACTGGTATGGTTCAAAACATAGACAGTAAGAAGAGAGAGTTTTCTTGGACCTAAGTCGGCATAGTGCTTTTTTGTATTTAATTCCGATGCAATTTCTGTGTTTCATCGTCAATAAGAAGGTCAGAGGGATACAGTAAACCTGAAGTGAAGCATCGGAATCTATAACTAGTGTCACAGGAATGGTTCAAAACATAGACAGTAAGAAGAGTCAGTTTTCTTGTACTTAAATCGGCATTGTGCCTTTTCTATTAAACTCCGATGCAATTTCTGTGTTTCATCGTCAGTAAGAAGGTCAGAGGGATACAGTAAACCTGAAGGGAGGCATCGGAATCTATAACTAGTGTCACAGGAATGGTTCAAATCATAGACATTAAGAAGAGTCAGTTTTCTTGTACTTACGTCGGCATTGTGCCTCTTGTATTTAATTCCGATGCAATTTCTGTGTTTCATCGTCAATAAGAAGGTCAGAGGAATACAGTAAACCTGAAGTGAAGCATCGGAATCTATAACTAGTGTCACAGGAATGGTTCAAAACATAGACAGTAAGAAGAGTCAGTTTTTTTTTACTTAAGTCGGCATTGGGACTTTTGTATTTAATTCCGATGCAATTTCTTTGTTTCATCGTCAATAAGAAGGTCAGAGGCATACAGTAAACCTGAAGTGAACATCGGAATCTATAACTAGTGTCACAGGAATCGTTCAAAACATAGACAGTAAGAAGAGTCAGTTTTCTTGTACTTAAGTCTGCATTGTGCCTTTTGTATTTAATTACGATGCAATTTCAGTGTTACATCGTCAATAATAATGTCAGAGCGATACAGTGAACCTGAAGTGAAGCATCGGAATGTATAACTAGTGTCAAAGGAATGGTTCAAAACATAGACAGTAAGAAGAGTCAGTTTTCTTGTAGTTAAGTCGGCATTGTGCCTTTTGTATTTAATTCCGATGCAATTTCTGTATTTCATCGTCAATAAGAAGGTCAGAGGGATACAGTATACCTGAAGTGAAGCATCGGAATCTATAATTAGTGTCACATGAATGGTTCAAAACATAGACAGTAAGAAGAGTCAGTTTTCTTGTATTTATATCAGCATTGTGCCTTTTTGTATTTAATTCCGATGCAATTTCTGTGTTTCATCGTCAATAAGAAGGTCAGAGGGATACAGTAAACCTTAAGTGAAGCATCGGAATCTATAACTAGTGTCACAGGAATGGTTCAAAACATAGACAGTAAGAAGAGTCAGTTTTCTTGTACTTAAGTCGGCATTGTACCTTTTGTATCTAATTCCGATGCAATTTCTGTGTTTCATCGTCAATAAGAAGGTCAGAGGGATACAGTGAACCGGAAGTGAAGCATCGGAATCTATAACTAGTGTCACAGGAACGTTTCAAAACATAGACAGTAAGAAGAGTCAGTTTTCTTGTACTTAAGTCGGCATTGTGCCTTCTGTATTTAATTGCGATGCAATTTCTGTGTTTCATCGTCAATAAGAAGGTCAGAGGGAAACAGTAAACCTGAAGTGAAGCATCGGAATCTAAAACCTGGCTCACAGGAAAGTTTCAAAACATAGACAGTAAGATGAGCCAGTCTTCTTGTACTTGAGTCGGCATTGTGCCTTTTGTATTTCATTCCGATAAAATTTCTGTGTTTCATCGTCAATAAGAAGGTCAGAGGTATACAGTAAACCTGAAGTGAAGCATCGGAATCTATAACTAGTGTCACATGAGTGGTTCAAAACATAGACAGTAAGAGTAGTCAGATTTCTTGTACTTAAGTCGGCATTGTGCATTTGTAGTTAATTCCGATGCAATATCTGTGTTTCATCGACAATAAGAAGGTCAGAGGGATACAGTAAACCTGAAGTGACGCATCGGAATCTATAACTAGTTTCACAGAAATGGTTCAAAACATAGATAGTAAGAAGAATCAGTTTTCATGGACATAATCGGCATTGTGCATTTTCTATTTAATTCCGATGCAATTTCTGTGTTTCATCGTCAATAAGAAGGTCAGAGGGATTCAGTAAACCTGATGTGAAGCATCGGAATCTATAACTTGTGTCACAGGAAGGGTTCAAAACACAGACAGTAAGAAGAGCCAGTTTTATTGTACTTCAGTTGGCATTGTGCATTTTGTATTTAATTCCGATGCAATTTCTGTGTTTCATCATCAATAAGAAGGTCAGTGGGATACAGTAAACCTGAAGTGAAGCATCGGAATCTATAACTAGTGTCACAGGAATGGTTCAAAACATAGAGAGTAAGAAGAGTCAGTTATCTTGTACTTAAGTCGGCATTGTGCCTTTTGCATTTTATTCCGAAGCCATTTCTGTTTTTTATCGTCAATAAGATGGTCAGAGGGATATAGTGAACCCGAAGTGAAGCATCGGAATCTATAACTAGTGTCACAGGAATGGTTCAAAACATAGACAGTAAGAAGATCAGTTTTCTTGTACTTAAGTCGGCATTGTGCCTTTTGTATTTAATCCAATGCAATTTCTGTGTTTCATCGTCAATAAGAAGGTCAGAGGGATACAGTAAACCTGAAGTAAAGCATCGGAATCTATAACTAGTGTCACAGGAATGGTTCAATACATAGACTGTATGAAGAGTCAGTTTTCTTGTACTTAAGTCGGCATGGTGCCTTTTGTATTTAATTCCGATGCAATTTCTGTGTTTTATCGTCAATAAGAAGGTCAGAAGCATACAGTAAACCTGAAGTGAAGCATCGGAATCTATAACTAGTGTCACAGGAATGGTTCAAAACATAGACAGTAAGAAGAGTCAGTTTTCTTGTACTTAAGTCGGCATTGTGCCTTTTGTATTTAATTCCGATGCAATTTCAGTGACTCATCGTCAATAAGAAGGTCAGAGGGATATAGTGAACCTGAAGTGAAGCATCGGATTCTATAACTAGTGTCACAGGAATGCTTCAAAACATAGACAGTAAGAAGATCAGTTTTCTTGTACTTAAGTCGGCATTGTGCCTTTTGTATTTAATCCGATGCAATTTCTGTGTTTCATCGTCAATAAGAAGGTCGGAGGGATACGGTAAACCTGAAGTGAAGCATCGGAATCTATAACTAGTGTCACAGGCATTGTTCAAAAGCATAGATAGTAAGAAGAGTCAGTTTTCTTGTACTTAAGTCGGCACTGTGCCTTTTGTATTTAATTCCGATTCAATTTCTGTGTTTCATCGTCAATAAGAAGGTCAGAGGGATACAGTAAACCTACAGTGAAGCATCGGAATCTATAACTAGTGTCACAGGTATGGTTCAAAACATAGACAGTAAGAAGAGTCAGTTTTCTTGTACTTAAGTCGGCATTGTGCCTTTTGTATTTAATCCGATGCATTTTCTGTGTTTCATCGTCAATAAGATGGTCGGCGGGATACGGTAAACCTGAAGTGAAACATCGGAATCTATAACTTGTGTCACAGGAATTGTTCAAAACATAGACAGTAAGAAGAGTCAGTTTTCTTGTACTTAAGTCGGCATTGTGCCTTTTGTATTTAATTCCTATTCAATTTCTGTGTTTCATCGACAATAAGAAGGTCAGAGGGATACAGTAAACCTACAGTGAAGCATCGGAATCTATAACTAGTGTCACATGATTGGTTCAAAACATAGACAGTAAGAAGAGTCAGTTTTCTTGTACTTAAGTCGGCATTGTGCCTTTTGTATTTAATTCCGAAGCAATTTCTGTGTTTCATCGTCAATAAGAAGGTCAGAGGTATACAGTAAACCTGAAGTGAAGCTTCGGAATCTATAATTAGTGTCACAGGTATGGTTCAAAACATAGACAGTAAGAAGAGTCAGTTTTCTTGTACTTAAGTCGGCATTGTGCCTTTTCTATTTAATTCCGATGCAATTTCTGTGTTTCATCGTCAATAGAAGGTCAGAGGGATACAGTAAACCTGAAGTGAAGCATCGGAATCTATAACTAGTGTCACAGGAATGGTTCAAAACATAGACAGTAAGAAGAGTCAGTTTTCTTCTACTTATGTCAGCATTGTGCCTTTTCTATTTAATTTCGACGCAGTTTCAGTGTTTCATCGTCAATAAGAAGGTCAGAAGGATACAGTAAACCTGAAGTGAAGCATCGGAATCTATAACTAGTGTCATAGGAATGGTTCAATACATAGACAGTATGATGAGTCAGTTTTCTTGTACTTAAGTCGGCATTGTGCCTTTTGCATTTAAATCCGATGCAATATCTGTGTTTCATCGTCAATAAGAAGGTCAGAGTCTTACAGTAAACTTGAAGTGAAGCATCGGAATCTATAACTAGTGTCACAGGAATTGTTCAAAACAGTGACAGTAAGAAGAGTCACTTTTCCTGTACTTAAGTCCGCATTGTGCCTTTTGTATTTAATTCCGATGCAATTTCTGTGTTTCATCGTCAATAAGAAGGTCAGAGGGATACAGTAAACCTGCAGTGAAGAATTGGAATCTATAACTAGTGTCACATGAATGGTTCAAAATATAGACAGTAAGAAGAGTCAGTTTGTACTTAACTCGGCATTGTGCCTTTTGTATTTAATTCCGATGCAATTTCTGTGTTTCATCGTCAATAAGAAGGTCAGAGGGATACAGTAAACCTTAAGTGAAGCATCGGAATCTATAACTAGTGTCACTGGTATGGTTCAAAACATAGACAGTAAGAAGAGAGAGTTTTCTTGGACCTAAGTCGGCATAGTGCTTTTTTGTATTTAATTCCGATGCAATTTCTGTGTTTCATCGTCAATAAGAAGGTCAGAGGGATACAGTAAACCTGAAGTGAAGCATCGGAATCTATAACTAGTGTCACAGGAATGGTTCAAAACATAGACAGTAAGAAGAGTCAGTTTTCTTGTACTTAAATCGGCATTGTGCCTTTTCTATTAAACTCCGATGCAATTTCTGTGTTTCATCGTCAGTAAGAAGGTCAGAGGGATACAGTAAACCTGAAGGGAGGCATCGGAATCTATAACTAGTGTCACAGGAATGGTTCAAATCATAGACATTAAGAAGAGTCAGTTTTCTTGTACTTACGTCGGCATTGTGCCTCTTGTATTTAATTCCGATGCAATTTCTGTGTTTCATCGTCAATAAGAAGGTCAGAGGAATACAGTAAACCTGAAGTGAAGCATCGGAATCTATAACTAGTGTCACAGGAATGGTTCAAAACATAGACAGTAAGAAGAGTCAGTTTTTTTTTACTTAAGTCGGCATTGGGACTTTTGTATTTAATTCCGATGCAATTTCTTTGTTTCATCGTCAATAAGAAGGTCAGAGGCATACAGTAAACCTGAAGTGAACATCGGAATCTATAACTAGTGTCACAGGAATCGTTCAGAACATAGACAGTAAGAAGAGTCAGTTTTCTTGTACTTAAGTCTGCATTGTGCCTTTTGTATTTAATTACGATGCAATTTCAGTGTTACATCGTCAATAATAATGTCAGAGCGATACAGTGAACCTGAAGTGAAGCATCGGAATGTATAACTAGTGTCAAAGGAATGGTTCAAAGCATAGACAGTAAGAAGAGTCAGTTTTCTTGTAGTTAAGTCGGCATTGTGCCTTTTGTATTTAATTCCGATGCAATTTCTGTATTTCATCGTCAATAAGAAGGTCAGAGGGATACAGTATACCTGAAGTGAAGCATCGGAATCTATAATTAGTGTCACATGAATGGTTCAAAACATAGACAGTAAGAAGAGTCAGTTTTCTTGTATTTATATCAGCATTGTGCCTTTTTGTATTTAATTCCGATGCAATTTCTGTGTTTCATCGTCAATAAGAAGGTCAGAGGGATACAGTAAACCTTAAGTGAAGCATCGGAATCTATAACTAGTGTCACAGGAATGGTTCAAAACATAGACAGTAAGAAGAGTCAGTTTTCTTGTACTTAAGTCGGCATTGTACCTTTTGTATCTAATTCCGATGCAATTTCTGTGTTTCATCGTCAATAAGAAGGTCAGAGGGATACAGTGAACCGGAAGTGAAGCATCGGAATCTATAACTAGTGTCACAGGAACGTTTCAAAACATAGACAGTAAGAAGAGTCAGTTTTCTTGTACTTAAGTCGGCATTGTGCCTTCTGTATTTAATTGCGATGCAATTTCTGTGTTTCATCGTCAATAAGAAGGTCAGAGGGAAACAGTAAACCTGAAGTGAAGCATCGGAATCTAAAACCTGGCTCACAGGAAAGTTTCAAAACATAGACAGTAAGATGAGCCAGTCTTCTTGTACTTGAGTCGGCATTGTGCCTTTTGTATTTCATTCCGATAAAATTTCTGTGTTTCATCGTCAATAAGTAGGTCAGAGGTATACAGTAAACCTGAAGTGAAGCATCGGAATCTATAACTAGTGTCACATGAGTGGTTCAAAACATAGACAGTAAGAGTAGTCAGATTTCTTGTACTTAAGTCGGCATTGTGCATTTGTAGTTAATTCCGATGCAATATCTGTGTTTCATCGACAATAAGAAGGTCAGAGGGATACAGTAAACCTGAAGTGACGCATCGGAATCTATAACTAGTTTCACAGAAATGGTTCAAAACATAGATAGTAAGAAGAATCAGTTTTCATGGACATAATCGGCATTGTGCATTTTCTATTTAATTCCGATGCAATTTCTGTGTTTCATCGTCAATAAGAAGGTCAGAGGGATTCAGTAAACCTGATGTGAAGCATCGGAATCTATAACTTGTGTCACAGGAAGGGTTCAAAACACAGACAGTAAGAAGAGCCAGTCTTATTGTACTTCAGTTGGCATTGTGCATTTTGTATTTAATTCCGATGCAATTTCTGTGTTTCATCATCAATAAGAAGGTCAGTGGGATACAGTAAACCTGAAGTGAAGCATCGGAATCCATAACTAGTGTCACAGGAATGGTTCAAAACATAGACAGTACGAAGAGTCAGTTCTCTTGTACTTAAGTTGGCATGGTGCTTTTGTATTTAATTCCGATGCAATTTCTGTGTTTCATCGTCCATAAGAAGGTCAGAGGGATACAGTAAACCTGAAGGGAAGCATCGGAATCTAAAACCGGTCTCAGAGGAAAGTTTCAAAACATAGACAGTAAGAAGAGCCAGTCTTCTTTTACTTGAGTCGGCTTTGTACCTTTTGTATTTAATTCCGATGCAATTTCCGTGTTACATCGTCAATAAGAAGGTCAGAGGGATACAGTAAACCTGAAGTGAAGCATCGGAATCTATAACTAGTGTCACAGGAATGGTTCAAAACACAGACAGTAAGAAGAGCCAGTCTTCTTGTACTTGGGTTGGCATTGTGCCTTTTGTAATTAATTCCGATGCAATTTATGTATTTCATCGTCAATAAGAAGGTCAGAAAGATACAGTAAACCGGAAGTGAAGCATCGGAATCTACACCTAGTGTCACAGGAATGGTTGAAACATAGACAGTAAGAAGAGTCAGTTTTCTTGTACTTAAGTCGGCATTGTGCCTTTTGTATTTAATCCGATGCATTTTCTGTGTTTCATCGTCAATAAGATGGTCGGCGGGATACGGTAAACCTGAAGTGAAACATCGGAATCTATAACTAGTGTCACAGGAATTGTTCAAAACATAGACAGTAAGAAGAGTCAGTTTTCTTGTACTTAAGTCGGCATTGTGCCTTTTGTATTTAATTCCTATTCAATTTCTGTGTTTCATCGACAATAAGAAGGTCAGAGGGAAACAGTAAACCTACAGTGAAGCATCGGAATCTATAACTAGTGTCACATGATTGGTTCAAAACATAGACAGTAAGAAGAGTCAGTTTTCTTGTACTTAAGTCGGCATTGTGCCTTTTGTATTTAATTCCGAAGCAATTTCTGTGTTTCATCGTCAATAAGAAGGTCAGAGGTATACAGTAAACCTGAAGTGAAGCATCGGAATCTATAATTAGTGTCACAGGTATGGTTCAAAACATAGACAGTAAGAAGAGTCAGTTTTCTTGTGCTTAAGTCGGCATTGTGCCTTTTGTATTTAATTCCGATGCAATTTCTGTGTTTCATCGTCAATAAGAAGGTCAGAGGGATACAGTAAACCTGAAGTGAAGCATCGGAATCTATAACTAGTGTCACAGGAATGGTTCAAAACATAGACAGTAAGAAGAGTCAGTTTTCTTCTACTTATGTCAGCATTGTGCCTTTTCTATTTAATTTCGATGCAATTTCAGTGTTTCATCGTCAATAAGAAGGTCAGAAGGATACAGTAAACCTGAAGTGAAGCATCGGAATCTATAACTAGTGTCATAGGAATGGTTCAAAACATAGACAGTATGATGAGTCAGTTTTCTTGTACTTAAGTCGGCATTGTGCCTTTTGCATTTAAATCCGATGCAATATCTGTGTTTCATCGTCAATAAGAAGGTCAGAGTCTTACAGTAAACCTGAAGTGAAGCATCGGAATCTATAACTAGTGTCACAGGAATTGTTCAAAACAGTGACAGTAAGAAGAGTCACTTTTCCTGTACTTAAGTCCGCATTGTGCCTTTTGTATTTAATTCCGATGCAATTTCTGTGTTTCATCGTCAATAAGAAGGTCAGAGGGATACAGTAAACCTGCAGTGAAGAATTGGAATCTATAACTAGTGTCACATGAATGGTTCAAAATATAGACAGTAAGAAGAGTCAGTTTGTACTAAGTCGGCATTGTGCCTTTTGTATTTAATTCCGATGCAATTTCTGTGTTTCATCGTCAATAAGAAGGTCAGAGGTATACAGTAAACCTGAAGTGAAGCATCGGAATCTATAACTAGTGTCACTGGTATGGTTCAAAACATAGACAGTAAGAAGAGAGAGTTTTCTTGTACCTAAGTCGGCATAGTGCTTTTTTGTATTTAATTCCGATGCAATTTCTGTGTTTCATCGTCAATAAGAAGGTCAGAGGGATACAGTAAACCTGAAGTGAAGCATCGGAATCTATAACTAGTGTCACAGGAATGGTTCAAAACATAGACAGTAAGAAGAGTCAGTTTTCTTGTACTTAAATCGGCATTGTGCCTTTTCTATTAAACTCCGATGCAATTTCTGTGTTTCATCGTCAGTAAGAAGGTCAGAGGGATACAGTAAACCTGAAGCGAGGCATCGGAATCTATAACTAGTGTCACAGGAATAGTTCAAAGCATAGACATTAAGAAGAGTCAGTTTTCTTGTACTTACGTCGGCATTGTGCCTCTTGTATTTAATTCCGATGCAATTTCTGTGTTTCATCGTCAATAAGAAGGTCAGAGGGATACAGTAAACCTGAAGTGAAGCATCAGAATTTATAACTAGTGTCACAGGAATGGTTCAAAACATAGACAGTAAGAAGAGTCAGTTTTCTTCTACTTAAGTCGGCATTGTGCCTTTTCTATTTAATTCCGATGCAATTTCAGTGTTTCAACGTCAATAAGAAGGTCAGAGGGATACAGTGAACCTTAAGTGAAGCATCGGAATCTATAACTAGTGTCACAGGAATGGTTCAAAACATAGAGAGTAAGAGGAGTGAGTTATCTTGTACTTAAGTCGGCATTGTGCCTTTTGTATTTAATTCCGAAGCCATTTCTGTTTTTTATCGTCAATAAGATGGTCAGAGGGATATAGTGAACCCGAAGTGAAGCATCGGACTCTATAACTAGTGTCACAGGAATGGTTCAAAACATAGACAGTAAGAAGATCAGTTTTCTTGTACTTAAGTCGGCATTGTGCCTTTTGTATTTAGTCCAATGCAATTTCTGTTTTTCATCGTCAATAAGAAGGTCAGAGGGATACAGTAAACCTGAAGTAAAGCATCGGAATCTATAACTAGTGTCACAGGAATGGTTCAATACATAGACAGTATGAAGAGTCAGTTTTCTTGTACTTAAGTCGGCATGGTGCCTTTTGTATTTAATTCCGATGCAATTTCTGTGTTTCATCGTCAATAAGAAGGTCAGAAGCATACAGTAAACCGGAAGTGAAGCATCGGAATCTATAACTAGTGTCACAGGAATGGTTCAAAACATAGACAGTAAGAAGAGTCAGTTTTCTTGTACTTAAGTCGGCATTGTGCCTTTTGTATTTAATTCCTATTCAATTTCTGTGTTTCATCGGCAATAAGAAGGTCAGAGGGATACAGTAAACCTACAGTGAAGCATCGGAATCTATAACTAGTGTCACATGATTGGTTCAAAACATAGACAGAAAGAAGAGTCAGTTTTCTTGTACTTAAGTCGGCATTGTGCCTTTTGTATTTAATTCCGAAGCAATTTCTGTGTTTCATTGTCAATAAGAAGGTCAGAGGTATACAGTAAACCTGAAGTGAAGCATCGGAATCTATAATTAGTGTCACAGGTATGGTTCAAAGCATAGACAGTAAGAAGAGTCAGTTTTCTTGTACTTAAGTCGGCATTGTGCCTTTTGTATTTAATTCCGATGCAATTTCTGTGTTTCATCGTCAATAGAAGGTCAGAGGGATACAGTAAACCTGAAGTGAAGCATCGGAATCTATAACTAGTGTCAAAGGAATGGTTCAAAACATAGACAGTAAGAAGAGTCAGTTTTCTTCTACTTATGTCAGCATTGTGCTTTTTCTATTTAATTTCGACGCAGTTTCAGTGTTTCATCGTCAATAAGAAGGTCAGAAAGATACAGTAAACCTGAAGTGAAGCATCGGAATCTATAACTAGTGTCATAGGAATGGTTCAAAACATAGACAGTATGATGAGTCAGTTTTCTTGTACTTAAGTCGGCATTGTGCCTTTTGCATTTAAATCCGATGCAATATCTGTGTTTCATCGTCAATAAGAAGGTCAGAGTCTTACAGTAAACTTGAAGTGAAGCATCGGAATCTATAACTAGTGTCACAGGACTTGTTCAAAACAGTGACAGTAAGAAGAGTCACTTTTCCTGTACTTAAGTCCGCATTGTGCCTTTTGTATTTAATTCCGATGCAATTTCTGAGTTTCATCGTCAATAAGAAGGTCAGAGGGATACAGTAAACCTGCAGTGAAGAATTGGAATCTATAACTAGTTTCACATGAATGGTTCAAAATATAGACAGTAAGAAGAGTCAGTTTGTACTTAAGTCGGCATTGTGCCTTTTGTATTTAATTCCGATGCAATTTCTGTGTTTCATCGTCAATAAGAAGGTCAGAGGTATACAGTAAACCTGAAGTGAAGCATCGGAATCTATAACTAGTGTCACTGGTATGGTTCAAAACATAGACAGTAAGAAGAGAGAGTTTTCTTGTACCTAAGTCGGCATAGTGCTTTTTTGTATTTAATTCCGATGCAATTTCTGTGTTTCATCGTCAATAAGAAGGTCAGAGGGATACAGTAAACCTGAAGTGAAGCATCGGAATCTATAACTAGTGTCAAAGGAATGGTTCAAAACATAGACAGTAAGAAGAGTCAGTTTTCTTGTACTTAAATCGGCATTGTGCCTTTTCTATTAAACTCCGATGCAATTTCTGTGTTTCATCGTCAGTAAGAAGGTCAGAGGGATACAGTAAACCTGAAGGGAGGCATCGGAATCTATAACTAGTGTCACAGGAATGGTTCAAAACATAGACAGTAAGAAGAGTCAGTTTTGTTGTACTTAAGTCTGCATTGGGACTTTTGTATTTAATTCCAATGCAATTTCTTTGTTTCATCGTCAATAAGAAGGTCAGAGGCATACAGTAAACCTGAAGTGAACATCGGAATCTATAAGTAGTGTCACAGGACTGGTTCAAAACATAGACAGTAAGAAGAGTCAGTTTTCTTGTACTTAAGTCTGCATTGTGCCTTTTGTATTTAATTACGATGCAATTTCAGTGTTACATCGTCTATAAAAATGTCAGAGGGATACAGTGAACCTGAAGTGAAGCATCGGAATGTATAACTAGTGTCAAAGGAATGGTTCAAAACATAGACAGTAAGAAGAGTCAGTTTTCTTGTAGTTAAGTCGGCATTGTGCCTTTTGTATTTAATTCCGATGCAATTTCTGTATTTCATCGTCAATAAGAAAGTCAGAGGGATACAGTATACCTGAAGTGAAGCATCGGAATCTATAATTAGTGTCACATGAATGGTTCAAAACATAGACAGTAAGAAGAGTCAGCTTTCTTGTATTTATATCAGCATTGTGCCTTTTTGTATTTAATTCCGATGCAATTTCTGTGTTTCATCGTCAATAAGAAGGTCAGAGGGATACAGTAAACCTTAAGTGAAGCATCGGAATCTATAACTAGTGTCACAGGAATGGTTCAAAACATAGACAGTAAGAAGAGTCAGTTTTCTTGTACTTAAGTCGGCATTGTACCTTTTGTATTTAATTCCGATGCAATTTCTGTGTTTCATCGTCAATAAGAAGGTCAGAGGGATACAGTGAACCGGAAGTGAAGCATCGGAATCTATAACTAGTGTCACAGGAACGTTTCAAAACATAGACAGTAAGAAGAGTCAGTTTTCTTGTACTTAAGTCGGCATTGTGCCTTTTGTATTTAATTGCGATGCAATTTCTGTGTTTCATCGTCAATAAGAAGGTCAGAGGGAAACAGTAAACCTGAAGTGAAGCATCGGAATCTAAAACCTGGCTCACAGGAAAGTTTCAAAACATAGACAGTAAGATGAGCCAGTCTTCTTGTACTTGAGTCGGCATTGTACCTTTTGTATTTCATTCCGATAAAATTTCTGTGTTT
Source organism: Schistocerca serialis cubense (assembly GCF_023864345.2). NCBI lineage: Eukaryota > Metazoa > Arthropoda > Insecta > Orthoptera > Acrididae > Schistocerca > Schistocerca serialis. The sequence goes on from NW_026047617.1 coordinate 12,148,787, forward strand.
CATCGTCAATAAGAAGGTCAGAGGTATACAGTAAACCTGAAGTGAAGCATCGGAATCAATAACTAGTGTCACATGAGTGGTTCAAAACATAGACAGTAAAAAGAGTCAGATTTCTTGTACTTAAGTCGGCATTGTGCATTTGTAGTTAATTCCGATGCAATATCTGAGTTTCATCGACAATAAGAAGGTCAGAGGGATACAGTAAACCTGAAGTGACGCATCGGAATCTATAACTAGTTTCACAGAAATGGTTCAAAACATAGATAGTAAGAAGAATCAGTTTTCATGGACATAATCGGCATTGTGTATTTTCTATTTAATTCCGATGCAATTTCTGTGTTTCATCGTCAATAAGAAGGTCAGAGGGATTCACTAAATCTGATGTGAAGCATCGGAATCTATAACTTGTGTCACAGGAAGGGTTCAAAACACAGACAGTAAGAAGAGCCAGTCTTATTGTACTTCAGTTGGCATTGTGCATTTTGTATTTAATTCCGATGCAATTTCTGTGTTTCATCATCAATAAGAAGGTCAGTGGGATACAGTAAACCTGAAGTGAAGCATCGGAATCCATAACTAGTGTCACAGGAATGGTTCAAAACATAGACAGTACGAAGAGTCAGTTCTCTTGTACTTAAGTTGGCATGGTGCTTTTGTATTTAATTCCGATGCAATTTCTGTGTTTCATCGTCAAGAAGAAGGTCAGAGGGATACAGCAAACCTGAAATGTAACATCGGAACCAATACTAGTGTCACAGGAATGGTTCAAAACATAAACTGTACGAAGAGTCATTTCTTCTGTACTTAAGTATGCATTGTGCTTTTGTATTTAATTCCGATGCAATATCTGTGTTTCATCGGCAATAAGAAGGTCATAGGGATACAGTAAACCTGAAGTGAAGCATCGGAATCTATAACTAGTGTCACATGAATGGTTCAAAACATAGAGAGTAAGAAGTGTCAGTTTTCTTGTACTTAAGTCGGCATTGTGCCTTTTCTATTCAATTCTGATGCAATTTCTGTGTTTCATCGTCAATAAGAAGGTCAGAGGGATACAGTAAACCTCAAGTGAAGCATCGGAATCTATAACTAGTGTCACAGGAATGGTTCAAAACATAGACAGTAAGAGGAGCCAGCCTTCTTGTACTTGAGTCGGCATTGTGCCTATGTATTTAATTCCGATGCAATGTCTGTGTTTCATCGTCAATGAGAAGGTCAGAGGAATACAGTAAAGCTGAAGTGAAGCATCGGAATCCATAACTAGTGTCACATGAATGGTTCAAAACATAGACAGTAGGAAGAGTCAGTTTTCTTGTACATAAGTCGGCATTGTACCTTTGCATTTAATTCCGATGCAATGTATGTATTTCATCGTCAATAAGAAGGTCAGAGGGATACAGTAAACCAGAAGTGAAGCATCGGAATCTATAACTAGTGTCACAGGAATGGTTCAAACATAGACAGTAAGAAGAGACAGTTTTCTTGTACTTAAGTCGGCTTTGTGCCTTTTGTATTTCATTCCGATACAATTTCTGTGTTTCATCGTCATTAAGAAGGTCAGAGGGATACAGTAAACCTGAAGTGAAGCATCGGAATCTATAACTAGTGTCACAGGAATGGTTCAAAACATAGACAGTAAGAAGAGTCAGTTATCTCGTACTTAAGTCGGCATTGCGCATTTTGTATTTAATTCCGATGCAATTTCTGTGTTTCATCGTCCATAAGAAGGTCAGAGGGATACAGTAAACCTGAAGGGAAGCATCGGAATCTAAAACCGGTCTCAGAGGAAAGTTCTAAAACATAGACAGTAAGAAGAGCCAGACTTCTTTTACTTGAGTCGGCTTTGTACCTTTTGTATTTAATTCCGATGCAATTTCCGTGTTACATCGTCAATAAGAAGGTCAGAGGGATACAGTAAACCTGAAGTGAAGCATCGGAATCTATAACTAGTGTCACAGGAATGGTTCAAAACACAGACAGTAAGAAGAGCCAGTCTTCTTGTACTTGAGTTGGCATTGTGCCTTTTGTAATTAATTCCGATGCAATTTATGTATTTCATCGTCAATAAGAAGGTCAGAAAGATACAGTAAACCGGAAGTGAAGCATCGGAATCTACACCTAGTGTCACAGGAATGGTTCAAACATAGACAGTAAGAAGAGTCAGTTTTCTTGTACTTAAGTCGGCATTGTGCCTTTTGTATTTAATTCCGATGCAATTTATGTTTTTCATCGTCAATAAGAAGGTCAGAAAGATACAGTTAACCGGAAGTGAAGCATCGGAATCTATAACTAGTGCCACAGGAATGGTTCAAACATAGACAGTAAGGAGAGTCAGTTCTGTTGTACTTAAGTCGGCATTGTGCCTTTTGTATTTAATTCCGATACAATTTCTGTGTTTCATCGTCAATAAGAAGGTCAGAGGGATACAGTAAACCTGAAGTGAAGCATCTGAATCTATAACTAGTTACACAGGAATGGTTCAAAACATAGACAGTCAGAAGAGTCAGATATCTTGTACTTAAGTCGGCATTGTGCCTTTTGTATTTAATTCCGATGTAATTTCTGTGTTTCATCGTCCATGAGAAGGTCAGAGCGATACAGTAAACCTGAAGGGAAGCATCGGAATCTAAAACCGGTCCCACAGGAAAGTTTCAACACATAGACAGTAAGAAGAGCCAGTCTTCTTGTACTTGAGTCGGGATTGTGCCTTTTGTATTTATTTCCGATGCAATTACCGTGTTACATCGTCAATAAGAAGGTCAGAGGGATACAGTAAACCTGAAGTGAAGTATCGGAATCTATAACTAGTGTCACATGAATGGTTCAAACCATAGACAGTAAGATGAGTCAGTTTTCTTGTACTTAAGTCGGCATTGTGCCTTTTGTATTTAATTCCGATGCAATATCTGTGTTTCATCGTCAATAAGAAGGTCAGAGGGATACAGTAAGCCTGAAGTGAAGCATGAGAATCTATAACTAGTGTCACAGTAATGGTTCAAAACATAGATAGTAAGAAGAATCAGTTTTCATGTACTTAATCGGCATTGTGCCTTTTCTATTTAATTCCGATGCAATTTCTGTGTTTCATCGTCAATAAGAAGGTCAGAGGGATACAGTAAACCTGAAGTGAAGCATCGGAATCTATAACTAGTGTCACAGGAATGGTTCAAAACGCAGACAGTAAGAAGAACCAGTCTTCTTGTACTTTAGTTGGCATTGTGCATTTTGTTTTTAATTCTGATGCAATTTCTGTGTTTCATCATCAATAAGAAGGTCAGTGGGATACAGTAAACCCGAAGTCAAGCATCGGAATCTATAACTAGTGTCACAGGAATGGTTCAAAACATAAACAGTAAGATGAGTCAGTTCTATTGTACTTAAATCGGCATTGTGCTTTAGTATTTAATTCAGATGCAATTCCTGTGTTTCATCGTCAATAAAAGGTCAGAGGGATACAGTAAACCTGAAGTGTAGCATCGGAATCTATTACTAGTGTCACAGGAATGGTTCAAAACATAGACAGTAGGAACAGTCAGTTCTATTGTACTTAAGTCGGCATTGTGATTTTGTATTTAATTCCGATGCAATTTCTGTGTATCATAGTCAATGAGAAGGTCATAGGGATACTGTAAACATAAAGTGATGCATTGGAATCTATAACTAGTGTCATGGGAATGGTTCAAAACATAGACAGTAAGAAGAGTCAGTTTTCTTGTACTTAAGTCGGCATTGTGCCTTTTCTATTTAATTCTGATGGAATTTCTATGTTTCATCGTCAATAAGAACGTCAGAGGGATACAGTAAACCTGAAGTGAAGCATCGGAATCTATATCTAGTGTCACAGGAATGGTTCAAAACACAGACAGTATGAAGAGCCAGTCTTCTTGAGTTGGCATTGTGCATTTTGTATTTAATTCCGATGCAATTTCTGACTTTCATCATCAATAAGAAGGTCAGTGGGATACAGTACACCTGAAGTCAAGCATCGGAATCTATAGCTAGCGTCACAGGAATGGTTCAAAACATAGACAATAAGAAGAGTCAGTTTTCTTGTACTTAAGTCGGTATTGTGCCTTTTGTAATTTATTCCGATGCAATTTATGTATTTCATCGTCAATAAGAAGGTCAGAAAGATACAGTAAACCGGAAGTGAAGCATCGGAATCTATAACAAGTGTCACATGAATGGTTCGAAACATAGACAGTTAGATGAGTCAGTTTTCTTGCACTTAAGTCGGCATTGTGCCTTTTGTATTTAATTCCGATGCAATATCTGTGTTTCATCGTCAATAAGAAGGTCAGAGGGATACAGTAAACCTGAAGTGAAGCATCGGATTCTATAACTAGTGTCACATGAATGGTTCAAAACATAGACAGTAGGAAGAGTCAGTTTTCTTGTACTTAAATCGGCATTGTACCTTTTGTATTTAATTCCGATGCAATTTCTGTGTTACATCGTCAATAAGAAGGTCAGAGGGATACAGTAAACCGGAAGAGAAGCATCGGAATCTATAACTAGTGTCACAGGAATGGTTCAAACATAGACAGTAAGAAGAGTCAGTTTTCTTGTACTTAAGTCGGCATTGCGTCTTTTGTATTAAATTCCAATACAATTCCTGTGTTTCATCGTCAATAAGAAGGTCAGAGGGATACAGTAAACCTGAAGTGAAGCATTGGAATCTATAACTAGTGTCACAGGAATGGTTCAAAACATAGACAGTAAGAAGAGTCAATCATCTTGTACTTAAGTCGGCATTGTGCCTTTTGTATTTAATTCCGATGCATTTTCTGTGTTTCATCGTCCATAAGAAGGTCAGAGGGATACAGTAAACCTGAAGGGAAGCATCGAAATCTAAATCCGGTCTCACAGGAAAGTTTCAAAACATAGACAGTAAGAAGAGCCAGTCTTCTTGTACTTGAGTCGGCATTGTGCCTTTTGTATTTAATTCCGATGCAATTTCTGTGTTTCATCATCAATAAGAAGGTCAGTGGGATACAGTAAACCTGAAGTCAAGCAGCGGAATCTATAACTAGTGTCACAGGAATGGTTCAAAACATTGACAGTAAAAAGAGCCAGTCTTCTTGTACTTGAGTCGGCATTGTGCCTATGTATTTAATTCCGATGCAATTTCTGTGTTTCATCGTCAAGAGGAAGATCAGATGGATACAGTAAACCTGAAGTGTAACATCGGAACCAATACTAGTGTCACAGGAATGGTTCAAAACATAAACTGTAGGAAGAGTCAGTTCTACTGTACTTAAGTAGGCATTGTGCTTTTGTATTTAATTCCGATGCAATATCTGTGTTTCATCGGCAGTAAGAAGGTCATAGGGAAACAGTAAACCTGAAGTGAAACATCGGAATCTATAACTAGTGTCACATGAATGGTTCAAAACATAGAGAGTAAGAAGTGTCAGTTTTATTGTACTTAAGTTGGCATTGTGCCTTTTCTATTTAATTCTGATGCAATTTCTGTGTTTCATCGTCAATAAGAAGGTCAGAAGGATACAGTAAACCTGAAGTGAAGCTTCGGAATCTATAACTAGTGTCACAGGAATGGTTCAAAACATAGACAGTAAGAGGAGCCAGCCTTCTTGTACTTTAGTCGGCATTGTGCCTATGTATTTAATTCCGATGCAATTTCTGTGTTACATCGTCAATAAGAAGGTCAGAGGGACACAGTAAACCTGAAGTGAAGCATCGGAATCTATAACTAGTGTCACAGGAATGGTTCAAAACATAGACAGTAACAAGAGTCAGTTTTCTTGTACTTAGGTCGGCATTGTGACTTTTGTAATTAATTCCGATGCAATTTATGTATTTCATCGTCAATAAGAAGGTCAGAGGGATACAGTAAACCGGAAGTGAAGCATCGGAATCTATAACTAGCGTCACAGGAATGGTTCAAACATAGGCAGTAAGAAGAGTCAGTTTTTTTGTACTTAAGTCGGCATTGTGCCTTTTGTATTTAATTCCAATACAACTCCTGTGTTTCATCGTCAATAAGAAGGTCAGAGGGATACAGTAAACCTGAAGTGAAGCATTGGAATCTATAACTAGTGTCACAGGAATGGTTCAAAACATAGAAAGTAAGAGCAGCCAGCCTTCTTGTACTTGAGTCGGCATTGTGCCTATGTATTTAATTCCGATGCAATTTCTGTGTTTCATCGTCAATAAGAAGGTCAGAAGGATACAGTAAACCTGAAGTGAAGCATCGGAATCTATAACTAGTGTCACAGGAATGGTTCAAAACATAGACAGTAAGAGGAGCCAGCCTTCTTGTAGAGAGTAAGAAGTGTCAGTTTTCTTGTACTTAAGTTGGCATTGTGCCTATGTATTTAATTCCGATGCAATTTCTGTGTTTCATCGTCAATAAGAAGGTCAGAGGGATACAGTAAAGCTGAAGTGAAGCATCGGAATCTATAACTAGTGTCACATGAATGGTTCAAAACATAGACAGTAGGAAGAGTCAGTTTTCTTGTACTTAAATCGCCATTGTACATTTTGTATTTAATTCAGATGCAATTTCTGTGTTACATCGTCAATAAGAAGGTCAGAGGGACACAGTAAGAAGAGTCAGTTTTCTTGTACATAAGTCGGCATTGTGCCTTTTGTATTTAATTCCAATACCATTCCTTTGTTTCATCGTCAATAAGAAGGTCAGAGGGATACAGTAAACCTGAAGTGAAGCATTGGAATCTATAACTAGTGTCACAGGAATGGTTCAAAACATAGACAGTAAGAAGAGTCAGTTATCTTGTACTTAAGTCGGCATTGTGCCTTTTGTATTTAATTCCGATGCATTTTCTGTGTTTCATCGTCCATAAGAAGGTCAGAGGGATACAGTAAACCTGAAGGGAAGCATCGAAATCTGAAACCGGTCTCACAGGAAAGTTTCAAAACATAGACAGTAAGAAGAGCCAGTCTTCTTGTACTTGAGTCGGCATTGTGCCTTTTGTATTTAATTCCGATGCAATTTCCTTGTTACATCGTCAATAAGAAGGTCAGAGGGATACAGTAAACCTGAAGTGAAGCATCGGAATCTATAACTTGTGTCACAGGAAGGGTTCAAAGCACAGACAGTAAGAAGAGCCAATCCTATTGTACTTGAGTTGGCATTGTGCATTTTGTATTTAATTCCGATGCAATTTCTGTGTTTCATCATCAATAAGAAGGTCAGTGGGATACAGTAAACCTGAAGTGAAGCATCGGAATCCATAACTAGTGTCACAGGAATGGTTCAAAATATAGACAGTAACAAGAGTCAGTTCTCTTGTACTTACGTCGGCATGGTGCTTTTGTATTTAATTCCGATGCAATTTCTGTGTTTCATCGTCAAGAAGAAGGTCAGAAGGATACAGTAAATCTGAAGTGTAACATCGGAACCAATACTAGTGACACAGGAATGGTTCAAAACATAAACTGTAGGAAGAGTCATTTCTACTTTACTTAACTAGGCATTGTGCTTTTGTATTTAATTCCGATGCAATATCTGTGTTCCATCGGCAATAAGAAGGTCATAGGGATACAGTAAACCTGAAGTGAAGCATCGGAATCTATAACTAGTGTCACATGATTAGTTCAAAACATAGAGAGTAAGAAGTGTCAGTTTACTTGTACTTATGTCGGCATTGTGCCTTTTCTATTTAATTCTGATACAATTTCTGTGTTTCATCGTCAATAAGAAGGTCAGAGGGATACAGTAAACCTGAAGTGAAGCATCGGAATCTATAACTAGTGTCACAGGAATGGTTCAAAACAGAGACAGTAAGAGGAGCCCGCCTTCTTGTACTTGAGTCGGCATTGGTCCTATGTATTTAATTCCGATGCAATTTCTGTGCTTCATCGTCAATAAAAAGGTCAGAGGGATACTGTAAAGCTGAAGTGAAGCATCGGAATCTATAACTAGTGTCACATGAATGGTTCAACACATAGACAGTAGGGAGAGTCAGTTTTCTTGTACTTAAGTCGGCATTCTACCTTTTGCATTTAATTCCGATCCAATTTATGTGTTACATCGTCAATAAGAGGGTCAGAGGGACACAGTAAACCTGAAGTTAAGCATCGGAATCTATAACTAGTGTCACAGGAATGGTTCAAAACATAGACAGTAAGAAGAGTAAGTTTTCTTGTACATAAGTCGGCATTGTGCCTTTTGTATTTAATTCAGATACAGTTTCTGTATTTCATCGTCATTAAGAAGGTCAGAGGGAAACAGTAAACCTGAAGTGAAGCATCGGAATCTATAACTAGTGTCACAGGAATTTTTCAAACATAGACAGTAAGAAGAGTCAGTTATCTCCTACTTAAGTCGGCATTGTGCCTTTTGTATTTAATTCCGATGCAATTTCTGTGTTTCATCGTCCATAAGAAGGTCAGAAGGATACAGTAAACCTGAAGGGAAGCATCGGAATCTAAAACCGGTCTCACAGGAAAGTTTCAAAACATAGACAGTAAGAAGAGCCAGTCTTCTTGTACTTGAGTCGGCATTGTGCATATTGTATTTAATTCCGATGCAATTTCCGTGTTACATCGTCAATAAGAAGGTCTGAGGGATACAGTAAACCTGAAGTGAAGCATCGGAATCTATAACTAGTGTCACAGGAATGGTTCAAAACACAGACAGTAAGAAGGGCCAGTCTTCTCGTACTTGAGTTGGCATTGTGCATTTTGTATGTAATTCCGATGCAATTTCTGTGTTTCATTATCAATAAGAAGGTCAGTGGGATACAGTAAACCCGAAGTCAAGCATCGGAATCTATAATTAGTGTCACAGGAATGGTTCAAAACATAGACAGTAAGAAGAGTCAGTTCTTTTGTACTTAAGTCGGCATTGTGCTTTTGTATTTAATTCACATGCAATTTCTGTGTTTCATCGTCAATAAAAAGGTCAGAGGGATAAAGTAAACCTGAAGTGTAGCATCGGAATCTATTACTAGTGCCACAGGAATGGTTCAAAACATAGACCGTAGGAAGAGTCAGTTCTATTGTACTTAAGTCGGCATTGTGCTTTTGTATTTAATTCCGATGCAATTTCTGTGTATCATAGTCAATAAGAAGGTCATAGGTATCCTGTAAACATGAAGTGAAGCATCGGAATCTATAACTAGTGTCACGGGAATGCGTCAAAACATAGACAGTAAGAAGAGTCAGTTTTCTTGTACTTAAGTCGGCATTGTGCCTTTTCTATTTAATTCTGATGCAATTTCTATGTTTCATCGTCAATAAGAAGGTCAGAGGGATACAGGAAACCTGAAGTGAAGCATCGTAAACTATAACTAGTGTCACAGGAATGGTTCAAAACACAGACAGTAAGAAGAGCCAGTCTTCTTGTACTTGAGTTGGCATTGTGCACTTTGTATTTAATTACGATGCAATTTCTGGGTTTCATCATCAATAAGAACGTCAGTGGGATACAGTAAAACTGAAGTCAAGCAGCGGAACCTATAACTAGGATCACAGGAATGGTTCAAAACATAGACAGTAAGAAGAGTCAGTTTTCTTGTACTTAAGTCGGCATTGTGCCTTTTCTAATTAATTCCGTTGCAATTTATGTATTTCATCGTCAATAAGAAGGTCAGAAAGATACAGTAAACAGGAAGTGAAGCATCGGAATCTATAACTAGTGTCACAGGAATGGTTCAAACATAGACAGTAAGAAGAGTCAGTTTTCTTGTACTTAAGTCGGCATTGTGCCTTTTGTATTTAATTCCGATAGAATTTCTGTGTTTTATCGTCAATAAGAAAGTCAGAGGGATACAGTAAACCTGAAGTGAAGCATCGGAATCTATGACTAGTGTCACAGGAATGGTTCGAAACACAGACAGTAAGAAGAGTCAGTTATCGTGTACTTAAGTCGGCATTGTGCCTTTTGTATTTAATTCCGATGCAATTTTTGTGTTTCATTGTCCATAAGAAGGTCAGAGGGATACAGTAAACCTGAAGGGAAGCATCGGAATTTAAAACCGGTCTCACAGGAAAGTTTCAAAACGTAGACAGTAAGAAGAGCCAGTATTCTTGTACTTGAGTCGGCATTGTGCCTTTTGTATTTAATTCCGATGCAATTTCCGTGTTACATCGTCAATAAGAAGGTCAGAGGGATACAGTAAACCTGAAGTGTAGCATCGGAATCTATAACTAGTGTCACATGAATGGTTCAAAACATAGACAGTAAGATGGGTCAATGTCCTTGTACTTAAGTCGGCATCGTGCCTTTTGTATTTAATTCCGATTCAATATCTGTGTTTCATCGTCAATAAGAAGGTCAGAGGGATACAGTAAACCTGAAGTGAAGCATGAGAATGTATAACTAGTGTCACAGAAATGGTTCAAAGCATAGATAGTAAGAAGAATCAGTTTTCATGTACTTAATCAGCATTGTAACTTTTCTGTTTAATTCCGATGCAATTTCTGTGTTTCATCGTCAATAAGAAGGTCAGAGGGATACAGTAAACCTGAAGTGAAGCATCTGAATCTATAACTAGTGTCACAGGAATGGTTCAAAACATATACAGTAAGAAGAGTCAGTTCTCTTGTACTTATGTCGGCATTGTGCTTTTGTATTTAATTCAGATGCAATTTCTGTGTTTCATCGTCAATAAAAAGATCAGAGGGATACAGTAAACCTGAAGTGTAGCATCGGAATCTATTATTAGTGTCACATAAATGGTTCAAAACATAGACCGTAGGAAGAGTCAGTTCTATTGTACTTAAGTCGGCATTGTGCTTTTGCATTTAATTCCGATGCAATTTCTGTGTATCATAGTCAATAAGAAGGTCATAGGGATACTGTAAACATGAAGTGAAGCATCGGATTCTATAACTAGTGTCACAGGAATGGTTCAAAACATAGACAGTAAGAAGAGTCAGTTATCTTGTACTTAAGTCGGCATTGTGCCATTTGTATTTCATCCCGATACAATTTCTGTGTTTCATCGTCAATAAAAAGGTCAGAGGGACACAGTAAAGGGACACAGTAAACCTGAAGTGAAGCATCGGAATCTATAACTAGTGTCACAGGAATGGTTCAAAACATAGACAGTAAGAAGAGTCAGTTTTCTTGTACTTAAGTCGGCATTGTGCTTTTGTAATTAATTCCGATGCAATTTATGTATTTCATCGTCAATAAGAAGGTCAGAAAGATATAGTAAACCGGAAGTGTAGCATTGGAATCTATAACTAGTGTCACAGGAATTGTTCAAACATAGACAGTAAGAAGAGTCAGTTTTCTTGTACTTAAGTCGGCATTGTGCCTTTTGTATTTAATTCCGATGCAATTTATGTATTTTATCGTCAATAAGGTCAGAAAGATATAGTAAACCGGAAGTGTAGCATTGGAATCTGTAACTAGTGTCACAGGAATGGTTCAAACATAGACAGTAAGGAGAGTCAGTTTTGTTGTTCTTAAGTTGTTATTGTGCATTTTGTATTTAATTCCGATACCATTTCTGTGTTTCATCGTCAATAAGAAGGTCAGAGGGATACAGTAAACGTGAAGTGAAGCATCTGAATCTATAACTAGTGTCACAGGAATGGTTCAAACATAGACAGTAAGGAGAGTCAGTTTTGTTGTACTTAAGTCGGCATTGTGCCTTTTGTATTTAATTCCGATACAATATCTGTGTTTCATCGTCAATAAGAAGGTCAGAGGGATACAGTAAACCTGAAGGGAAGCATCGGAATCTAAAACCGGTCTCACAGGAAAGTTTTAACACATAGACAGTAAGAAGAGCCAGTCTTCTTGTACTTGAGTCGGCATTGTGCCTTTTGTATTTATTACCGATGCAATTTCCGTGTTACATCGTCAATAAGAAGGTCAGAGGGATACAGTAAACCTGAAGTGAAGCATTGGAATCTATAACTAGTGTCACATGAATGGTTCAAAACACAGACAGTAAGAAGAGCCAGTCTTCTCGTTCTTGAGTTGGCATTGTGCATTTTGTATGTAATTCCGATGCAATTTCTGTGTTTCATTATCAATAAGAAGGTCAGTGGGATACAGTAAACCCGAAGTCAAGCATCGGAATCTATAACTAGTGTCACAGGAATGGTTCAAAACGTAGACAGTAAGAAGAGTCAGTTCTTTTGTACTTAAGTCGGCATTGTGCTTTTGTATTTAACTCACATGCAATTTCTGTGTTTCATCGTCAATAAAAAGGTCAGAGGGATACAGTAAACCTGAAGTGTAGCATCGGAATCTATTACTAGTGTCACAGGAATGGTTCAAAACATAGACCGTAGGAAGAGTCAGTTCTATTGTACTTAAGTCGGCATTGTGCTTTTGTATTTAATTCCGATGCAATTTCTGTGTATCATAGTCAATAAGAAGGTCATAGGGATACTGTAAACATGAAGTGAAGCATCGGAATCTATAACTAGTGTCACGGGAATGCTTCAAAACATAGACAGTAAGAAGAGTCAGTTTTCTTGTACTTAAGTCGGCATTGTGCCTTTTCTATTTAATTCTGATGCAATTTCTATGTTTCATCGTCAATAAGAAGGTCAGAGGGATACAGTAAACCTGAAGTGAAGCATCGGAAACTATAACTAGTGTCACAGGAATGGTTCAAAACACAGACAGTAAGAAGAGCCAGTCTTCTTGTACTTGAGTTGGCATTGTGCATTTTGTATTTAATTCCGATGCAGTTTCTGTGTTTCATTATCAATAAGAAGGTCAGTGGGATACAGTAAACCTGAAGTCAAGCACCGGAACCCATAACTAGGGTCACAGGAATGGTTCAAAACATAGACAGTAAGAAGAGTCAGTTTTCTTGTACTTTTGTCGGCATTCTGCCTTTTGTAATTAATTCCGTTGCAATTTATGTATTTCATCGTCAATAAGAAGGTCAGAGGGATACAGTAAACCTGAAGTGAAGCATCGGAATCTATAACTAGTGTCACAGGAATGGTTCAAAAGACAGACAGTAAGAGGAGCCAGTCTTCTTGTACTCTAATTGGCCTTGTGCATTTTGTATTTAATTCCGATGCAATTTCTGTGTTTCATCATCAATAAGAAGGTCATTGGGATACAATAAACCCGAAGTCAAACTTCGGAATCTATAACTAGTGTCGCAGGAATGGTTCAAAACATAGACAGTAAGAAGAGTCAGTTCTCTTGTACTTAAGTCGGCATTGTGCTTTTGTATTTAATTCCGATGCATTTTCTGTGTTTCATCGTCAATAAAAAGGTCAGAGGGATGCAGTAAACCTGAAGTGTAGCATCGGAATCTATTATTAGTGTCACAGGAATGGTTCAAAACATAGACCGTAGGAAGAGTCAGTTCTATTGTACTTAAGTCGGCATTGTGCTTTTGTATTTAATTCCGATGCAATTTCTGTGTATAATAATCAATAAGAAAGTCATAGGGATACTGTAAACATGAAGTGAAGCATCGGAATTTATAACTAGTGTCACAGGAATGGTTCAAAACATAGACAGTAAGAAGAGTCAGTTATCTTGTACTTAAGTCGGCATTGTGCCATTTGTATTTCATCCCGATACAATTTCTGTGTTTCATCGTCAATTAGAAGGTCAGAGGGACACAGTAAAGGGACACAGTAAACCTGAAGTGAAGCATCGGAATCTATAACTAGTGTCACAGGAATGGTTCAAAACATAGACAGTAAGAAGAGTCAGTTTTCTTGTACTTAAGTCGGCATTGTGCTTTTGTAATTAATTCCGATGCAATTTATGTATTTCATCGTTAATAAGAAGGTCAGAAAGATACAGTAAACCGGAAGTGAAGCATCGGAATCTATAACTAGTGTCTCAGGAATGGTTCAAGCATAGACAGTAAGAAGAGTCAGTTTTCTTGTACTTAAGTCGGCATTGTGCCTTTTGTATTTAATTCCGATGCAATTTATGTATTTCATCGTCAATAAGAAGGTCAGAGGGATACAGTAAACCTGAAGGGAAGCATCGGAATCTATAACTAGTGTCACAGGAATGGTTCAAACACAGACAGTAAGAAGAGTCAGTTATCGTGTACTTAAGTCGGCATTGTGCCTTTTGTATTTAATTCCGATCCAATTTTTGTGTTTCATTGTCCATAAGAAAGTCAGAGGGTTACAGTAAACCTGAAGGGCAGCATCAGAATCTAAAACCGGACTCACAGGAAAGTCTCAAAACATAGACAGTAAGAAGAGCCAGTATTCTTGTACTTGAGTCGGCATTGTGCCTTTTGTATTTAATTCCGATGCAATTTCCGTGTTACATCGTCAATAAGAAGGTCAGAGGGATACAGTAAACCTGAAGTGAAGCATCGGAATCTATAACTAGTGTCACATGAATGGTTCAAAACATAGACAGTAAGATGGGTCAATTTCCTTGTACTTTAGTCGGCATTGTGCCTTTTGTATTTAATTCCGATTCAATATCTGTGTTTCATCGTCAATAAGAAGGTCAGAGGGATACAGTAAACCTGAAGTGAAGCATGAGAATCTATAACTAGTGTCACAGAAATGGTTCAAAACATAGATAGTAAGAAGAATCAGTTTTCATGTACTTAATCAGCATTGTGCCTTTTCTGTTTAATTCCGATGCAATTTCTGTGTTTCATCGTCAATATGAAGGTCAGAGGGATACAGTATACCTGAAGTGAAGCATCGGAATCTATAACTAGTGTCACAGGAATGGTTCAAAACACAGACAGTAAGAAGAGCCAGTGTTCTTGTACTTGAGTTGGCCTTGTGCATTTTGTATTTAATTCCGATGCAATTTCTGTGTTTCATCATCAATAAGAAGGTCAGTGGGATACAGTAAACCCGAAGTCAAGCATCGGAATCTAAAACTAGTGTCACAGGAATGGTTCAAAACATATACAGTAAGAAGAGTCAGTTTTCTTGTACTTAAGTCGGCATTGTGCTTTTGTAATTAATTCCGATGCAATTTATGTATTTCATCGTTAATAAGAAGGTCAGAGGGATACAGTAAACCTGAAGGGAAGCATCGGAATCTAAAACCGGTCTCACAGGAAAGTTTCAAAACATAGACAGTAAGAAGAGCCAGTATTCTTGTACTTGAGTCGGCATTGTGCCTTTTGTATTTAAATCCGATTCAATATCTGTGTTTCATCGTCAATAAGAAGGTCAGAGGGATACAGTAAACCTGAAGTGAAGCATGAGAATCTAAAACTAGTGTCACAGAAATGGTTCAAAACATAGATAGTAAGAAGAATCAGTTTTCATGTACTTAATCGGCATTGTGCCTTTTCTGTTTAATTCCGATGCAATTTCTGTGTTTCATCGTCAATAAGAAGGTCAGAGGGACACAGTAAACCTGAAGTGAAGCAACGGAATCTATAACTAGTGTCACAGGAATGGTTTAAAACACAGACAGTAAGAAGAGCCAGTCTTCGTGTACTTGAGTTGGCCTTGCGCATTTTGTATTTAATTCCGATGCAATTTCTGTGTTTCATCATCAATAAGAAGGTCAGTGGGATACAGTAAACCCGAAGTCAAGCATCGGAATCTATAACTAGTGTCACAGGAATGGTTCAAAACATATACAGTAAGAAGAGTCAGTTCTCTTGTACTTAAGTCGGCATTGTGCTTTTGTATTTAATTCAGATGCAATTTCTGTGTTTCATCGTCAATAAAAAGGTCAGAGGGATACAGTAAACCTGAAGTGTAGCATCGGAATCTATTATTAGTGTCACAGGAATGGTTCAAAACATAGACCGTAGGAAGAGTCAGTTCTATTGTACTTAAGTCGGCATTGTGCTTTTGCATTTAATTCCGATTCAATTTCTGAGTATCATAGTCAGTAAGAAGGTCATAGGGATACTGTAAACATGAAGTGAAGCATCGGAATCTACAACTAGTGTCACAGGAATTGTTCAAAACATAGACAGTAAGAAGAGTCAGTTATCTTGTACTTAAGTCGGCATTGAGCCTTTTGTATTTCATTCCGATACAATATCTGTGTTTCATCGTCAATAAGAAGGTCAGAGGGACACAGTGAACCTGAAGTGAAGCATCGGAATCTATAACTAGTGTCACAGGAATGGTTCAAAACATAGACAGTAAGAAGAGTCAGTTTTCTTGTACTTAAGTCGGCATTGTGCCTATGTAATTAATTCCGATGCAACTTATGTATTTCATCATTAATAAGAAGGTCAGAAAGATACAGTAAACCGGAAGTGAAGCATCGGAATCTATAACTAGTGTCTCAGGAATGGTTGAAGCATAGACAGTAAGAAGAGTCAGTTTTCTTGTACTTAAGTCGGCATTGTACCTTTTGTATTTAACTCCGATGCAATTTATGTATTTCATCGTCAATTAGAAGGTCAGAAAGATATAGCAAACCGGAAGTGAAGCATCGGAATCTGTAACTAGTGTCACAGGAATGGTTCAAACATAGACAGTAAGGAGAGTCAGTTTTGTTGTACTTAAGTCGGCATTGTGCATTTTGTATTTAATTCCGATACAATTTCTGTGTTTCATCGTCAATAAGAAGGTTAGAGGGATACAGTAAACCTGAAGTGAAGCATCTGAATCTATAACTAGTGTCACAGGAATGGTTCAAACATAGACAGTAAGGTGAGTCAGTTTTGTTGTACTTAAGTCGGCATTGTGCCTTTTGTATTTAATTCCGATACAATATCTGTGTTTCATCGTCAATAAGAAGGTCAGAGGGATACAGTAAAACTGAAGGGAAGCATCGGAATCTAAAACCGGTCTCACAGGAAAGTTTTAAAACATAGACAGTAAGAAGAGCCAGTCTTCTTGTACTTGAGTCGGCATTGTGCCTTTTGTATTTATTTCCGATGCAATTTCCGTGTTACATCGTCAATAAGAAGGTCAGAGGGATACAGTAAACCTGAAGTGAAGCATCGGAATCTATAACTAGTGTCACATGAATGGTTCAAAACACAGACAGTAAGAAGAGCCAGTCTTCTCGTACTTGAGTTGGCATTGTGCATTTTGTATGTAATTCCGATGCAATTTCTGTGTTTCATTATCAATAAGAAGGTCAGTGGGATACAGTAAACCCGAAGTCAAGCATCGGAATCTATAACTAGTTTCACAGGAATGGTTCAAAACATAGACAGTAAGAAGAGTCAGTTCTTTTGTACTTAAGTCGGCATTGTGCTTTTGTATTTAATTCACATGCAATTTCTGTGTTTCATCGTCAATAAAAAGGTCAGAGGGATACAGTAAACCTGAAGTGTAGCATCGGAATCTATTACTAGTGTCACAGGAATGGTTCAAAACATAGACCGTAGGAAGAGTCAGTTCTATTGTACTTAAGTCGGCATTGTGTTTTTGTATTTAATTCCGATGCAATTGCTGTGTATCATAGTCAATAAGAAGGTCATAGGGATACTGTAAACATGAAGTGAAGCATCGGAATCTATAACTAGTGTGACGGGAATGCTTCAAAACATAGACAGTAAGAAGAGTCAGTTTTCTTGTACTGAAGTCGGCATTGTGCCTTTTCTATTTAATTCTGATGCAATTTCTATGTTTCATCGTCAATAAGAAGATCAGAGGGATACAGTAAACCTGAAGTGAAGCATCGGAAACTATAACTAGTGTCACAGGAATGGTTCAGAACACAGACAGTAAGAAGAGCCAGTCTTCTTGTACTTGAGTTGGCATTGTGCATTTTGTATTTAATTCCTATGCAATTTCTGTGTTTCATTATCAATAAGAAGGTCAGTGGGATACAGTAAACCTGAAGTCAAGCAGCGGAACCCATAACTAGGGTCACAGGAATGGTTCAAAACATAGACAGTAAGAAGAGTAAGTTTTCTTGTACTTAAGTCGGCATTCTGCCTTTTGTAATTAATTCCGTTGCAATTTATGTATTTCATCGTCAATAAGAAGGTCAGAAAGATACAGTAAACAGGAAGTGAAGCATCAGAATCTATAACTAGTGTCACAGGAATGGTTCAAACATAGACAGTAAGAAGAGTCAGTTTTCTTGTACTTAAGTCGGCATTGTGCCTTTTATATTTAATTCCGATACAATTTCTGTGTTTCATCGTCAATAAGAGGAATTTAGAACTAGTGTCACAGGAATGGTTCAAAACACAGACAGTAAGAAGAGTCGGTTTTCGTGTACTTAAGTCGGCATTGTGCCTTTCGTATTTAATTCCGATGCAATTTCTGTGTTTCATCGTCCATAAGAAGGTCAGAGGGATACAGTAAACCTGAAGGGAAGCATCGGAATCTAAAACCGGTCTCACAGGAAAGTTTGAAAACATAGACAGTAAGAAGAGCCAGTATTCTTGTACTTGAGTCAGCATTGCGCCTTTTGTATTTAATTCCGATGCAATTTCCGTGTTACATCGTCAATAAGAAGGTCAGAGGGATACAGTAAACCTGAAGTGAAGCATCGGAATCTATAACTAGTGTCACATGAATGGTTCAAAACATAGACAGTAAGATGGGTCAATTTTACTTGTACTTAAGTCGGCATTGTACCTTTTGTATTTAATTCCGATTCAATATCTGTGTTTCATCGTCAACAAGAAGGTCAGAGGGATACAGTAAAACTGAAGTGAAGCATGGGAATCTATAACTAGTGTCACAGAAATGGTTCAAAACATAGATAGTAAGAAGAATCAGTTTTCATGTACTTAATCGGCATTGTGCCTTTTCTGTTTAATTCCGATGCAATTTCTGTGTTTCATCGTCAATAAGAAGGTCAGAGGGATACAGTAAACCTGAAGTGTAGCATCGGAATCTATTATTAGTGTCACAGGAATGGTTCAAAACATAGACCGTAGGAAGAGTCAGTTCTATTGTACTTAAGTCGGCATTGTGCTTTTGTATTTAATTCCGATGCAATTTCTGTGTATCATAGTCAATAAGAGGGTCATAGGGATACTGTAAACATGAAGTGAAGCATCGGAATCTATAACTAGTGTCACAGGAATTGTTCAAATCACAGACAGTAAGAAGAACCAGTCTTCTTGTACTCGAGTTGGCCTTGTGCATTTTGTATTTAATTCCGATGCAATTTCTGTGTTTCATCATCAATAAGAAGGTCAGTGGGATACAGTAAACCCGAAGTCAAACTTCGGAATCTATAACTAGTGTCACAGGAATGGTTCAAAACATAGACAGTAAGAAGAGTCAATTCTCTTGTACTTAAGTCGGCATTGTGCTTTTGTATTTAATTCCGATGCAATTTCTGTGTTTCATTGTCAATAAAAAGGTCAGAGGGATACAGTAAACCTGAAGTGTAGCATCGGAATCTATTATTAGTGTCACAGGAATGGTTCAAAACATAGACCGTAGGAAGAGTCAGTTCTATTGTACTTAAGTCGGCATTGTGCTTTTGTATTTAATTCCGATGCAATTTCTGTGTATCATAGTCAATAAGAGGGTCATAGGGATACTGTAAACATGAAGTGAAGCATCGGAATCTATAACTAGTGTCACAGGAATTGTTCAAAACATAGACAGTAAGAAGAGTCAGTTTTCTTGTACTTAAGTCGGCATAGTGCCTTTTGTATTTAATGCCGATGCAATTTATGTATTTCATCGTCAATAAGAAGGTCAGAAAGATACAGTAAACCGGAAGTGAAGCATCGGAATCTATAACTAGTGTCACAGGAGTGGTTCAAACATAGACAGTAAGAAGAGTCAGTTTTGTTGTACTTCAGTCGGCATTGTGCCTTTTGTATTTAATTCCGATACAATTTCTGTGTTTCATCGTCAATAAGAAGGTCAGAGGGATACAGTAAACCTGAAGTGAAACATCTGAATCTATAACTAGTGTCACTGGAATGGTTCAAAACATAGACAGTAAGAAGAGTCAGTTATCTTGTACTTAAGTCGGCATTGTGCCTTTTGTATTTAATTCCGATGCAATTTCTGTGTTTCATCGTCCATAAGAAGGTCAGAGGCATACAGTAAACCTGAAGGGAAGCATCGGAATCTAAAACCGGTCTCACAGGAAAGTTTCAACACATAGACAGTAAGAAGAGCCAGTCTTCTTATACTTGAGTCGGCATTGTGCCTTTTGTATTTATTTCCGATGCAATTTCCGTGTTACATCGTCAATAAGAAGGTCAGAGGGATACAGTAAACCTGAAGTGAAGCATCGGAATCTATAACTAGGGTCACAGGAATTGTTCAAAACATAGACAGTAAGAAGAGTCAGTTATCTTGTACTTACGTCGGCATTGAGCCTTTTGTATTTCATTCCGATACAATTTCTGTGTTTCATCGTCAATAAGAAGGTCAGAGGGACACAGTAAACCTGAAGTGGAGCATCGGAATCTATAACTAGTGTCACAGGAATGGTTCAAAACATAGACAGTAAGAAGAGTCAGTTTTCTTGTACTTAAGTCGGCATTGTGCTTTTGTAATTAATTCCGATGCAATTTATGTATTTCATCATTAATAAGAAGGTCAGAAAGATACAGTAAACCGGAAGTGAAGCATCGAAATCTATAACTAGTGTCTCAGGAATGGTTCAAGCATAGACAGTAAGAAGAGTCAGTTTTCTTGTACTTAAGTCGGCAATGTGCCTTTTGTATTTAATTCCGATGCAATTTATGTATTTCATCGTCACTAAGAAGGTCAGAAAGATATAGCAAACCGGAAGTGAAGCATCGGAATCTGTAACTAGTGTCACAGGAATGGTTCAAACATAGACAGTAAGGAGAGTCAGTTTTGTTGTACTTAAGTCGGCATTGTGCATTTTGTATTTAATTCCGATACAATTTCTGTGTTTCATCGTCAATAAGAAGGTCAGAGGGATACAGTAAACCTGAAGTGAAGCATCTGAATCTATAACTAGTGTCACAGGAATGGTACAAACATAGACAGTAAGGAGATTCAGTTTTGTTGTACTTAAGTCGGCATTGTGCCTTTTGTATTTAATTCCGATGCAATATCTGTGTTTCATCGTCAATAAGAAGGTCAGAGGGATACAGTAAAACTGAAGGGAAGCATCGGAATCTAAAACCGGTCTCACAGGAAAGTTTTAAAACATAGACAGTAAGAAGAGCCAGTCTTCTTGTACTTGAGTCGGCATTGTGCCTTTGTATTTATTTCCGATGCAATTTCCGTGTTACATCGTCAATAAGAAGTTCAGAGGGATACAGTAAACCTGAAGTGAAGCATCGGAATCTATAACTAGTGTCACATGAATGGTTCAAACACAGACAGTAAGAAGAGCCAGTCTTCTCGTACTTGAGTTGGCATTGTGCATTTTGTATGTAATTCCGATGCAATTTCTGTGTTTCATTATCAATAAGAAGGTCAGTGGGATACAGTAAACCCGAAGTCAAGCATCGGAATCTATAACTAGTGTCACAGGAATGGTTCAAAACATAGACAGTAAGAAGAGTCAGTTCTTTTGTACTTAAGTCGGCATTGTGCTTTTGTATTTAATTCAAATGCAATTTCTGTGTTTCATCGTCAATAAAAAGGTCAGAGGGATACAGTAAACCTGAAGTGTAGCATCGGAATCTATTACTAGTGTCACAGGAATGGTTCAAAACATAGACCGTAGGAAGAGTCAGTTCTATTGTACTTAAGTCGGCATTGTGTTTTTGTATTTAATTCCGATGCAATTGCTGTGTATCATAGTCAATAAGAAGGTCATAGGGATACTGTAAACATGAAGTGAAGCATCGGAATCTATAACTAGTGTGACGGGAATGCTTCAAAACATAGACAGTAAGAAGAGTCAGTTTTCTTGTACTGAAGTCGGCATTGTGCCTTTTCTATTTAATTCTGATGCAATTTCTATGTTTCATCGTCAATAAGAAGATCAGAGGGATACAGTAAACCTGAAGTGAAGCATCGGAAACTATAACTAGTGTCACAGGAATGGTTCAAAACACAGACAGTAAGAAGAGCCAGTCTTCTTGTTCTTGAGTTGGCATTGTGCATTTTGTATTTAATTCCTATGCAATTTCTGTGTTTCATTATCAATAAGAAGGTCAGTGGGATACAGTAAACCTGAAGTCAAGCAGCGGAACCCATAACTAGGGTCACAGGAATGGTTCAAAACATAGACAGTAAGAAGAGTCAGTTTTCTTGTACTTAAGTCGGCATTCTGCCTTTTGTAATTAATTCCGTTGCAATTTATCTATTTCATCGTCAATAAGAAGGTCAGAAAGATACAGTAAACAGGAAGTGAAGCATCAGAATCTATAACTAGTGTCACAGGAATGGTTCAAACATAGACAGTAAGAAGAGTCAGTTTTCTTGTACTTAAGTCGGCATTGTGCCTTTTATATTTAATTCCGATCCAATTTCTGTGTATCATCGTCAATAAGAGTGTCAGAGGGATACAGTAAACCTGAAGTGAAGCATCGGAATTTATAACTAGTGTCACAGGAATGGTTCAAAACACAGACAGTAAGAAGAGTCGGTTTTCGTGTACTTAAGTCGGCATTGTGCCTTTTGTATTTAATTCCGATGCAATTTCTGTGTTTCATCGTCCATAAGAAGGTCAGAGGGATACAGTAAACCTGAAGGGAAGCATCGGAATCTAAAACCGGTCTCACAGGAAAGTTTGAAAACATAGACAGTAAGAAGAGCCAGTATTCTTGTACTTGAGTCAGCATTGCGCCTTTTGTATTTAATTCCGATGCAATTTCCGTGTTACATCGTCAATAAGAAGGTCAGAGGGATACAGTAAACCTGAAGTGAAGCATCGGAATCTATAACTAGTGTCACATGAATGGTTCAAAACATAGACAGTAAGATAGGTCAATTTTACTTGTACTTAAGTCGGCATTGTACCTTTTGTATTTAATTCCGATTCAATATCTGTGTTTCATCGTCAACAAGAAGGTCTGAGGGATACAGTAAAACTGAAGTGAAGCATGGGAATCTATAACTAGTGTCACAGAAATGGTTCAAAACATAGATAGTAAGAAGAATCAGTTTTCATGTACTTAATCGGCATTGTGCCTTTTCTGTTTAACTCCGATGCAATTTCTGTGTTTCATCGTCAATAAGAAGGTCAGAGGGATACAGTAAACCTGAAGCGAAGCATCGGAATCTATAACTAGTGTCACAGGAATGGTTCAAATCACAGACAGTAAGAAGAACCAGTCTTCTTGTACTCGAGTTGGCCTTGTGCATTTTGTATTTAATTCCGATGCAATTTCTGTGTTTCATCATCAATAAGAAGGTCAGTGGGATACAGTAAACCCGAAGTCAAACTTCGGAATCTATAACTAGTGTCACAGGAATGGTTCAAAACATAGACAGTAAGAAGAGTCAGTTCTCTTGTACTTAAGTCGGCATTGTGCTTTTGTATTTAATTCCGATGCAATTTCTGTGTTTCATTGTCAATAAAAAGGTCAGAGGGATACAGTAAACCTGAAGTGTAGCATCGGAATCTATTATTAGTGTCACAGGAATGGTTCAAAACATAGACCGTAGGAAGAGTCAAAGTCGGCATTGTGCTTTTGTATTTAATTCCGATGCAATTTCTGTGTATCATAGTCAATAAGAAGGTCATAGGGATACTGTAAACATGAAGTGAAGCATCGGAATCTATAACTAGTGTCACAGGAATTGTTCAAAACATAGACAGTAAGAAGAGTCAGTTTTCTTGTACTTAAGTCGGCATAGTGCCTTTTGTATTTAATGCCGATGCAATTTATGTATTTCATCGCCAATAAGAAGGTCAGAAAGATACAGTAAACCGGAAGTGAAGCATCGGAATCTATAACTAGTGTCACAGGAGTGGTTCAAACATAGACAGTAAGAAGAGTCAGTTTTGTTGTACTTAAGTCGGCATTGTGCCTTTTGTATTTAATTCCGATACAATTTCTGTGTTTCATCGTCAATAAGAAGGTCAGAGGGATACAGTAAACCTGAAGTGAAACATCTGAATCTATAACTAGTGTCACTGGAATGGTTCAAAACATAGACAGTAAGAAGAGTCAGTTATCTTGTACTTAAGTCGGCATTGTGCCTTTTGTATTTAATTCCGATGCAATTTCTGTGTTTCATCGTCCATAAGAAGGTCAGAGGCATACAGTAAACCTGAAGGGAAGCATCGGAATCTAAAACCGGTCTCACAGGAAAGTTTCAACACATAGACAGTAAGAAGAGCCAGTCTTCTTATACTTGAGTCGGCATTGTGCCTTTTGTATTTATTTCCGATGCAATTTCCGTGTTACATCGTCAATAAGAAGGTCAGAGGGATACAGTAAACCTGAAGTGAAGCATCGGAATCTATAACTAGGGTCACAGGAATTGTTCAAAACATAGACAGTAAGAAGAGTCAGTTATCTTGTACTTACGTCGGCATTGAGCCTTTTGTATTTCATTCCGATACAATTTCTGTGTTTCATCGTCAATAAGAAGGTCAGAGGGACACAGTAAACCTGAAGTGGAGCATCGGAATCTATAACTAGTGTCACAAGAATGGTTCAAAACATAGACAGTAAGAAGAGTCAGTTTTCTTGTACTTAAGTCGGCATTGTGCTTTTGTAATTAATTCCGATGCAATTTATGTATTTCATCATTAATAAGAAGGTCAGAAAGATACAGTAAACCGGAAGTGAAGCATCGAAATCTATAACTAGTGTCTCAGGAATGGTTCAAGCATAGACAGTAAGAAGAGTCAGTTTTCTTGTACTTAAGTCGGCATTGTGCCTTTTGTATTTAATTCCGATGCAATTTATGTATTTCATCGTCACTAAGAAGGTCAGAAAGATATAGCAAACCGGAAGTGAAGCATCGGAATCTGTAACTAGTGTCACAGGAATGGTTCAAACATAGACAGTAAGGAGAGTCAGTTTTGTTGTACTTAAGTCGGCATTGTGCATTTTGTATTTAATTCCGATACAATTTCTGTGTTTCATCGTCAATAAGAAGGTCAGAGGGATACAGTAAACCTGAAGTGAAGCATCTGAATCTATAACTAGTGTCACAGGAATGGTTCAAACATAGACAGTAAGGAGATTCAGTTTTGTTGTACTTAAGTCGGCATTCTGCCTTTTGTAATTAATTCCGTTGCAATTTATGTATTTCATCGTCAATAAGAAGGTCAGAAAGATACAGTAAACAGGAAGTGAAGCATCGGAATCTATAACTAGTGTCACAGGAATGGTTCAAACATAGACAGTAAGAAGGGTCAGTTTTCTTGTACTTAAGTCGGCATTGTGCTTTTGTATTTAATTCACATGCAATTTCTGTGTTTCATCGTCAATAAAAAGGTCAGAGGGATACAGTAAACCTGAAGTGTAGCATCGGAATCTATTACTAGTGTCACAGGAATGGTTCAAAACATAGACCGTAGGAAGAGTCAGTTCTATTGTTCTTAAGTCGGCATTGTGTTTTTGTATTTAATTCCGATGCAATTGCTGTGTATCATAGTCAATAAGAAGGTCATAGGGATACTGTATACATGAAGTGAAGCATCGGAATCTATAACTAGTGTCACAGGAATGGTTCAAAACACAGACAGTAAGAAGAGTCAGTTTTCGTGTACTTAAGTCGGCATTGTGCCTTTTGTATTTAATTCCGATGCAATTTCTGTGTTTCATCGTCCATAAGAAGGTCAGAGGGATACAGTAAACCTGAAGGGAAGCATCGGAATCTAAAACCGGTCTCACAGGAAAGTTTGAAAACTTAGACAGTAAGAAGAGCCAGTATTCTTGTACTTGAGTCAGCATTGTGCCTTTTGTATTTAATTCCGATGCAATTTCCGTGTTACATCGTCAATAAGAAGGTCAGAGGGATACAGTAAACCTGAAGTGAAGCATCGGAATCTATAACTAGTGTCACATGAATGGTTCAAAACATAGACAGTAAGATGGGTCAATTTTACTTGTACTTAAGTCGGCATTGTGCCTTTTGTATTTAATTCCGATTCAATATCTGTGTTTCATCGTCAATAAGAAGGTCAGAGGGATACAGTAAACCTGAAGTGAAGCATGGGAATCTATAACTAGTGTCACAGAAATGGTTCAAAACATAGATAGTAAAAAGAATCAGTTTTCATGTACTTAATCGGCATTGTGCCTTTTCTGTTTAATTCCGATGCAATTTCTGTGTTTCATCGTCAATAAGAAGGTCAGAGGGATACAGTAAACCTGAAGTGAAGCATCGGAATCTATAACTAGTGTCACAGGAATGGTTCAAATCACAGACAGTAAGAAGAGCCAGTCTTCTTGTACTCGAGTTGGCCTTGTGCATTTTGTATTTAATTCCGATGCAATTTCTGTGTTTCATCATCAATAAGAAGGTCAGTGGGATACAGTAAACCCGAAGTCAAACTTCGGAATCTATAACTAGTGTCACAGGAATGGTTCAAAACATAGACAGTAAGAAGAGTCAGTTCTCTTGTACTTAAGTCGGCATTGTGCTTTTGTATTTAATACCGATGCAATTTCTGTGTTTCATCGTCAATAAAAAGGTCAGAGGGATACAGTAAACCTGAAGTGTAGCATCGGAATCTATTATTAGTGTCACAGGAATGGTTCAAAACATAGACCGTAGGAAGAGTCAGTTCTATTGTACTTAAGTCGGCATTGTGCTTTTGTATTTAATTCCGATGCAATTTCTGTGTATCATAGTCAATAAGAAGGTCATAGGGATACTGTAAACATGAAGTGAAGCATCGGAATCTATAACTAGTGTCACAGGAATTGTTCAAAACATAGACAGTAAGAAGAGTCAGTTATCTTGTACTTAAGTCGGCATTGTGCCTTTGTATTTCATCCCGATACAATTTCTGTGTTTCATCGTCAATAAGAAGGTCAGAGGGACACAGTAAAGGGACACAGTAAACGTGAAGTGAAGCATCGGAATCTATAACTAGTGTCACAGGAATGGTTCAAAACATAGACAGTAAGAAGAGTCAGTTTTCTTGTACTTAAGTCGGCATTGTGCTTTTGTAATTAATTCCGATGCAATTTATGTATTTCATCGTTAATAAGAAGGTCAGAAAGATACAGTAAACCGGAAGTGAAGCATCGGAATCTATAACTAGTGTCTCAGGAATGGTTCAAGCATAGACAGTAAGAAGAGTCAGTTTTCTTTTACTTAAGTCGGCATTGTGCCTTTTGTAATTAATTCCGATGCAATTTATGTATTTCATCGTCAATACGAAGGTCAGAAAGATACAGTAAACCGGAAGTGAAGCATCGGAATCTATAACTAGTGTCACAGGAATGGTTCAAACATAGACAGTAAGAAGAGTCAGTTTTCTTGTACTTAAGGCGGCATTGTGCCTTTTGTATTTAATGCCGATGCAATTTATGTATTTCATCGTCAATAAGAAGGTCAGAAAGATACAGTAACCGGAAGTGAAGCATCGGAATCTATAACTAGTGTCACAGGAGTGGTTCAAACATAGACATTAAGGAGAGTCAGTTTTGTTGTACTTAAGTCGGCATTGTGCCTTTTGCATTTAATACCGATACAATTTCTGTGTTTCATCGTCAATAAGAAGGTCAGAGGGATACAGTAAACCTGAAGTGAAACATCTGAATCTATAACTAGTGTCACTGGAATGGTTCAAAACATAGACAGTAAGAAGAGTCAGTTATCTTGTACTTAAGTCGGCATTGTGCCTTTTGTATTTAATTCCGATGCAATTTCTGTGTTTCATCGTCAATAAGAAGGTCAGAGGGATACAGTAAACCTGAAGTGAAGCATGAGAATCTATAACCAGTGTCACAGAAATGGTTCAAAACATAGATAGTAAGAAGAATCTGTTTTCATGTACTTAATCGGCATTGTGCCTTTTCTATTTAATTCCGATGCAATTTCTGTGTTTCATCGTCAATAAGAAGGTCAGAGGGATACAGTAAACCTGAAGTAAAGCATCGGAATCTATAACTAGTGTCTCAGGAATGGTTCAAAACGCAGACAGTAAGAAGAACCAGTCTTCTTGTACTTTAGTTGGCATTGTGCATTTTGTATTTAATTCCGATGCAATTTCTGTGGTTCATTATCAATAAGAAGGTCAGTGGGATACAGTAAACCCGAAGTCAAGCATCGGAATCTATAACTAGTGTCACAGGAATGGTTCAAAACATAGACAGTAAGATGAGTCAGTTCTATTGTACTTAAGAAGACCTTGTGCTTTTGTATTTAATTCAGATGCAATTTCTGTGTTTCATCGTCAATAAAAGGTCAGAGGAATACAGTAAACCTGAAGTGTAGCATCGGAATCTATTACTAGTGTCACAAGAATGGTTCAAAACATAGACAGTAGGAACAGTCAGTTCTATTGTACTTAAGTCGGCATTGTGCTTTTGTATTTAATTCCGATGCAATTTCTGTTAATCATAGTCAATAAGAAGGTCATAGGGATACTGTAAACATGAAGTGAAGCATCGGAATCTATAACTAGTGTCACGGGAATGGTTCAAAACATAGACAGTAAGAAGAGTCAGTTTTCTTGTACTTAAGTCGGCATTGTGCCTTTTCTATTTAATTCAGATGGAATTTCTATGTTTCATCGTCAATAAGAAGGTCAGAGGGATACAGTAAACCTGAAGTGAAGCATCGGAATCTATATCTAGTGTCACAGGAATGGTTCAAAACATAGACAGTAAGAAGTGCCAGTCTTCTTGAGTTGGCATTGAGCATTTTGTATTTAATTCCGATGCAATTTCTGTGTTTCATCATCAATATGAAGGTCAGTGGGATACAGTAAACCTGAAGTCAAGCATCGGAATCTATAACTAGTGTCAACGCAATGGTTCAAAACATAGACAGTAAGAAGAGCCAGTCTTCTTGTACTTGAGTCGGCATTGTGCCTATGTATTTAATTCCGATGCAATTTCTGTGTTTCATCGTCAATAAGAAGGTCAGAGGGACACAGTAAACCTGAAGTGAAGCATCGGAATCTATAACTAGTGTCACAGGAATGGTTCTAAACATAGACAGTAAGAAGAGTCAGTTTTCTTGTACTTAAGTCGGCATTGTGCCTTTAGTAATTAATTCCGATGCAATTTATGTATTTCATCGTCAATAAGAAGGTCAGAAAGAGACAGTAAACAGAAAGTGAAGCATCGGAATCTATAACTAGTGTCACAGGAATGGTTCAAACATAGACAGTAAGAAGAGTCAGTTTTCTTGTACTTAAGTCGGCATTGTGCCTTTTGTATTTCATTTTGATACAATTTCTGTGTTTCATCGTCAACAAGAAGGTCAGAGGGATACAGTAAACCTGAAGTGAAGCATCGGAATTTATAACTAGTGTCGCAGAAATGGTTCAAAAGATGGACAGTAAGAAGAGTCAGTTATCTTGTACTTAAGTCGGCATTGTGCCTTTTGTATTTAATTCCGATGCAATTTCTGTGTTTCATCGTCCATAAGAAGGTCAGAGGGATACAGTAAACCTGAAGGGAAGCATCGGAATCTAAAACCGGTCTCACAGGAAAGTTTCAAAATATAGACAGTAAGAACAGCCAGACGTCCTGTACTTGAGTCGGCATAGTGCCTTTTGTATTTAATTCCGATGCAATTTCTGTGTTACATCGTCAATAAGAAGATCAGGGGGATACAGTAAACCTGAAGTGAAGCATCGGAATCTATAACAAGTGTCACATGAATGGTTCAAAACATAGACAGTAAGATGAGTAGGTTTTCTTGTACTTAAGTCGGCATTGTGCCTTTTGTATTTAATTCCGATGCAATATCTGTGTTTCATCGTCAATAAGAAGGTAAGAGGGATTGAGTAAACCTGAAGTGAAGCATGGGAATCTATAACTAGTGTCACAGAAATGGTTCAAAACATAGATAGCAAGAAGAATCAGTTTTCTTGTACTTAAGTCGGCATTGTGCCTTTTCTATTTAATTCTGATGCAATTTCTATGTTTCATCGTCAATAAGAAGGTCACAGGGATACAGTAAACCTGAAGTGAAGCATCGGAATCAACAACTAGTGTCACAGGAATGGTTCAAAACACATACAGTAAGAAGAACCAGTCTTCTTGTACTTGAGTTGGCATTGTGCATTTTGTATTTAATTCCGATGCAATTTCTGTGTTTCATCATCAATAAGAAGGTCAGTGGGATACAGTAAACCTGAAGTCAAGCATCGGAATCTATAACTAGTGTCACAGGAATGGTTCAAAACATAGACAGTAAGAAGAGCCAGTCTTCTTGTACTTGAGTTGGCTATGTGCCTATGTATTTAATTCCGATGCAATTTCTGTGTTTCATCGTCAATAAGAAGGTCAGAGGGATACAGTAATCCTGAAGTGAAGCATCTGAATATATAAGTAGTGTCACATTAATGGTTCAAAACATAGACAGTAAGAAGAGTCAGTTATCTTGTACTTAAGTCGGCATTGTGCCTTTTGTATTTCATTCCGATGCAATTTCTGTGTTTCATCGTCCATAAGAAGGTCAGAGGGATACAGTAAACCTGAAGGGAAGCATCGGAATCTAAAACCGGTCTCTCAGGAAAGTTTCAAAACATAGACAGTAAGAAGAGCCAGACTTCTTGTACTTGAGTCGGCATTGTGCCTTTTGTATTTAATTCCGATGTAATTTCTGTGTTACATCGTCAATAAGAAGGTCAGAGGGATACAGTAAACCTGAAGTGAAGCATCGGAATCTATAACTAGTGTCACTCGAATGGTTCAAAACATAGACAGTAAGATGAGTCAGTTTTCTTGTACTTAAGTCGGCATTGTGCCTTTTGTATTTAAATCCGATGCAATATCTGTGCTTCATCGTCAATAAGAAGGTCAGAGGGATACAGTAAACCTGAAGTGAAGCATGGGAATCTATTACTAGTGTCACAGGAATGGTTCAAAACATAGACAGTAAGAAGAGTCAGTTCCCTTGCACTTAAGTCGGCATTGTGCTTTTGTATTTAATTCCGATGCAATTTCTGTGTTTCATCGTCAATAAAAAGCTCAGAGGGATACAGTAAACCTGAAATGTAGCATCGGGATCTAAAACTAGTGTCACAGGAATGGTTCAAAACATAGACAGTAGGAAGAGTCAGTTCTATCGTACTTAAGTCGGCATTGTGCTTTTGTATTTAATACCGATGCAATTTCTGTGTATCATCGTCAATAAGAAGGTCATAGGGATACAGTAAACATGAAGTGAAGCATCGGAATCTATATCTAGTGTCAAGGGAATGCTTCAAATCATAGACAGTAAGAAGAGTCGGATTTCTTGTACTTATGTCGGCATTGCGCCTTTTCTATTTAATTCTGATGCAATTTCTATGTTTCATCGTCAATAAGAAGGTCAGAGGGATACAGTAAACCTGAAGTGAAGCATCGGAATCTATAACTAGTGTCACAGGAATGGTTCAAAACATAGACAGTAAGAAGAGCCAGTCTTCTTGTACATGAGTCGGCATTGTGCCTATGTATTTAATTCCGATGCTATTTCTGTGTTGCATCATCAATAAGACGGTCAGAGGGATACAGTAAACCTGAAGTGAAACATCGGAATCTACAACCAGTGTCACAGGAATGGTTCAAAACATACACAGTAGGAAGAGCCAGTCTGCTTGTCCTTCATTCGGCATTGTGCCTTTTGAATTTAATTCCGATGCAATATCTGTGTGTCATCGTCAATAAGAAGGTCATAGGGATACAGTAAACATGAAGTGAAGCATCGGAATCTATAACTAGTGTCACAGGAATGGTTCAAAACATAGACAGTAAGAAGAGCCAGTCTTCTTGTACTTGGGTCGGCATTGTGCCTTTTGTAATTAATTCCGATGCAATTTATGTATTTCATCGTCAATAAGAAGGTCAGAAAGATACAGTAAACCGGAAGTAAAGCATCGGAATCTATAACTAGTGTCACAGGAATGGTTCAAAACATAGACAGTAAGAAGAGCCAGTCTTCCTGTTCTTGAGTCGGCATTGTGCCTATGTATTTAATTCCGATGCAATTTCTGTGTTTCGTCGTCAATAAGACGGTCAGAGGGATACAGTAAACCTGAAGTGAAGCATCGGAATCTATATCTAGTGTCACAGGAATGGTTCAAAACATAGACAGTAGGAAGAGCCAGTCTTCTTGTCCTTCATTCGGCATTGTGCCTTTTGTATTTAAATCCGATGCAATTTCTGTGTTTCATCGTCCATAAGAAGGTCAGAGGGATACAGTAAACCTGAAGCGAAGCATCGGAATCTAAAACCGGTCTCTCAGGAAAGTTTCAAAACATAGACAGTAAGAAGAGCCAGACTTCTTGTACTTGAGTCATTATTGTGCCTTTTGTATTTAATTCCGATGCAATTTCTGTGTCACATCGTCAATAAGAAGGTCAGAGGGATACAGTAAACCTGAAGTGAAGCATCGGAATCTATAACTAGTGTCATATGAAGGGTTCAAATCATAGACAGTAAGATGAGTCAGTTTTCTTGTACTTAAGTCGGCATTGTGCCTTTTGTATTTAATTCCGATGCAATATCTGTCTTTCATCGTCAATAAGAAGGTCAGAGGGACACAGCAAACCTGAAGTGAAGCATCGGAATCTGTAACTAGTGTCACAGGAATGGTTCAAAACATAGACAGTAAGAAGAGTCAGTTTTCTTGTACTTATGTCGGCATTGTGCCTTTTGTAATTAATTCCGATGCAACTTATGTATTTCTTCGTCAATAAGAAGGTCAGAGGTATACAGTGAACCTGAAGTGAAGCGTCGGAATCTATAACTAGTGTCACATGAATGGTTCAAAACATAGACAGTAAGATGAGTCAGTTTTCTTGTACTTAGGTCGGCATTGTGCCTTTTGTATTTAATTCCGATGCAATATCTGTATTTCATCGTCAATAAGAAGGTCAGAGGGATACAGTAAAACTGAAGTGAAGCATGGGAATCTATAACTAGTGTCACAGAAATGGTTCAAAACATAGATAGTAAGAAGAATCAGTTTTCATGTACTTAATCGGCATTGTGCCTTTTCTATTTAATTCCGATGCCATTTCTGTGTTTCATCGTCAATAAGAAGGTCAGAGGGATACAGTAAGCCTGAAGTGAAGCATCGGAATCTATAACTAGTGTCACAGGAATGGTTCAAAACATAGACAGTAAGATGAGTCAGTTTTCTTGTACTTAAGTCGGCATTGTGCCTTTTGTATATAATTCCGATGCAATATCTGTATTTCATCGTCAATAAGAAGGTCAGAGGGATACAGTAAAGTTGAAGTGAAGCATGGGAACCTATAACTAGTGTCACAGAAATGGTTCAAAACATAGACAGTAGGAAGAGTCAGTTCTATTGTACTAAAGTCGGCATTGTGCCTTTGTATTTAATTCCGATGCTATTTCTGTGTATCATCGTCAATAAGAAGGTCATAGGGATACAGTAAACATGAAGTGAAGCATCGGAATCTATATCTAGTGTCACGGGAATGCTTAAAATCATAGACAGTAAGAAGAGTCAGTTTTCTTGTACTTAATTCGGCATTGTGCCTTTTGAATTTAATTCCAATGCAATTTCTGTGCCTCATC
The DNA here is from genome assembly GCF_023864345.2 of Schistocerca serialis cubense. NCBI lineage: Eukaryota > Metazoa > Arthropoda > Insecta > Orthoptera > Acrididae > Schistocerca > Schistocerca serialis. The sequence continues at coordinate 12,182,167 of NW_026047617.1, forward strand.
ATCAATAAGAAGGTCAGAGGGATACAGTAAATCTTAAGTGTAGCATCGGAATCTATTACTAGTGTCGCAGGAATGGTTCAAACATAGACAGTAGGAAGAGTCAGTTCTCTTGTACTTAAGTCGGAATTGTGCTTTTGTATTTAATTCCGATGCAATTTCTGTGTTTCATCGTCAATAAGAAGGTCAGAGGGATACAGTAAACCTGAAGTGAAGCATCGGAATCTATAACTAGCGACACGGGAATGCTTCAAACATAGACAGTAAGAAGAGTCAGATTTCTTGTACTTAAGTCGGCATTGTGCCTTTTGTACTTAATTCCGATGCAATTTCTGTGTCTCATTGTCAACAAGGAGGTCAGAGGGATACAGTAAACCTGAAGTGAAGCATCGGAATCTATAACAAGTGTCACAGGAATGGTTCAAAACAAAGAGAGTAAGAAGAGTCAGTTTCCTTGTACTTAATTCGGCAATTTGCCTTTTGTATTTAATTCCGCTGCAATTTCTGTGTTTAATCGTCAATACGAAGTTCAGAGGGATACAGTAAACCTGAAGTGAAGCATCGGAATGTGTAACTAGTGTCACAGGAATGGTTCAAAACATAGACACTAAGAAGAGTCAGTTTTCTTGTACTTAATTCGGCATTGTGCATTTTCTATTTAATTCCGATGCAATTTCTGTGTTTCGTCGTCAATAAGAAGATCCAAGGGATACAGTAAACCTGAAGTGAAGCTTCGGAATCTAAAACCGGTCTCACAGGAAAGTTTCAAAACATAGACAGTAAGAAGAGCCAGTCTTCTTGTACTTGAGTCGGCATTGTGCCTTTTGTATTTAATTCCGATGCAATTTCTGTGTTTCTTCGTCAATAAGAAGGTCAGAGAGATATAGCATTCCTCATTGAAGCATTGGAATCTATAACTAGTGTCACAGGAATGGTTCAAAACATACACTGTAAGAAGAGTCAGTTTTCTTGTACTTAAGTCCGCATTGTGCATTTTCTATTTAATTCCGATGCAATTTCTGTGTTCCATCGTCAATAAGAAGCTCCATGGGATACAGTAAACATATAGTGAAGCATCGGAATCTAGAACTGGTCTCACAAGAAATGTTGAAATCAGGAAATTTTGAAATCATAGTCAGTAGGAGGAGTCAGTCTCCTTGTACTTAAGTCAGCATTGTGCCTTTTGTATTTAATTCTCATGCAATTTCTGTGTTTCATCGTCAATAAGAAGGTGCAAGGAATACAGTAAACATATAGTGAAGCATCGGAATCTAAAACTGGTCTCACAGGAAATGTTCAAATGATAGTCAGTAAGAAGAGTCAGTCTTCTTGTACTTAAGTAGGCATTGTGCCCTTTGTAATTAATACCGATGAAATTTCTGTGTTTCATCGTCAATAAGATGGTCAGAGGGATACAGTAAACCTGAAGTGAAGCATCGGAATCTACAACTAGTGTCACAGGAAAGGTTCTAAACATAGACAGTAAGAAGAGTCAGTTTTCTTGTACTTAAGTCGGCATTGTGCCTTTTGTTTTTAATTCCGATGCCATTTATGTGTTTCATCGTCAATAAGAAGGTCAGAGGGATACAGTAGACCTGAAGTGAAGCATCGGAATCTATAACTAGTGTCACAGGACTGGTTCAAAACATAGACAGTAAGAAGAGTCAGTTTTCTTCTACTTAAGTCGGCATTGTGCCTTTTGAATTTCATTCCGTTGCAATTTCAGTTTTTCATCGTCAATAAGAAGGTCAGAGGGATACAGTAAACCTGAAGTGAAGCATCGGAATCTAAAACCGGTCTCACAGGAAAGTTTCAAATCATAGGCAGTAAGAAGAGCCAGTCTTCTTGTACTTGAGTCGGCATTGTGCCTCTTGTATTTAATTCTGATGCTATTTCTGTGTTTCATCGTCAATAACAAGGTCAGAGAGATATAGCATACCTGAAGTGAAGCATCGGAATCTATAACTAGTGTCACAGCAATGGTTCAAAACATACGCAGTAAGAAGCGTCAGTTTTCTAGTACTTAAGTCCGCATTGTGCATTTTCTATTTAATTCCGATGCAATTTCTGTGTTTCATCGTCAATAAGAAGGTCCAAGGGATACAGTAAACATATAGTGAAGCATCGGAATCTAATACTGGTATAACAGGAAATGTTCAAAAGATAGTCAGTAAGAACAGTCAGTCTTCTTGCACTTATGTCGGCGTTGTGCCCTTTGTAATTAATTCCGATGCAATTTCTGTGTTTCATCGACAATAAGAAGGTCAGAGGGATACAGTAAACCTGAAGTCAAGCATCGGAATCTAGAACTAGTGTCACAGGAATGGTTTTAAACATAGACAGTAACAAGAGTCAGTTGTCTTGTACTTAAGTCGGCATTGTGCCTTTTGCATTTAATTCCTATGCAATTTCTGTGTTTCATCGTCTATAAGAAGGTCAGAGGGATACAGTAAACCTGAAGTGAAGCATCGGAATCTAAAACCGGTTTCAGACTAAAGTTTAAAATATAGACAGTAGGAAGAGCCAGTCTTCTTGTACTTGAGTCGGCATTGTGCCTTTTGTACTTAATTCCTATGCAATTCCTGTGTTTCATCGTCAACAAGAAGGTCAGAGAGATACAGTATACCTGAAGTGAAGCATCGGAATCTGTAACTAGTGTCACAGGAATGGTTCAAGACATACACTGTTAGAAGAGTCAGTTTTCTTGTACTTAAGCCCGCATTGTGCCTTTTCTATTTAATTCCGATGCAATTTCTGTGTTTCATCGTCTATAAGAAGGTCCAAGGGATACAGTAAACATATAGTGAAGCATCGGAATCTAAAACTGGTCTCACAGGAAACGTTGAAATCATAGTCAGTGGGAAGAGTAAGTCTACTTGTACTTAAGTCAGCATTGTGCCTTTTGTTTTTCATTCTCATGCAATTTCTGTGTTTCATCGTCAATAAGACGGTCCAAGGGATACAGTGAAAATATAGTGAAGCATCGGAATCTAAAACTTTCTCACAGGAAATGTTCAAATCATAGTCAGTAAGAAGAGTCAGTCTTCTTGTACTTAAGTCGGCATTGTGCCTTTTGTGTTTAATTCCGATTCAATTTCTGTGTTTCATCGTCAATAAGAAGGTCCAAGGGATACAGTAAACCTGAAGTGAAGCATCGGAATCTAAAACTGGTCTCACAGGAAAGGCTCAAATCATAGACAGTAAGAAGAGTGAGTTTTCTTGTACTTAAGTCAGCATTGTGCCTTTTCTATTTAATTCTGATTCAATTACTGTGTTTCATCGTTTATAAGAAGGTCAGAGGGATACAGTAAACCTTAATTGAAGCATCGGAATGTGCAAATAGTGTCACAGGACTGGTTCAAAACATAGACAGTAAGAAGAACCAGTCTTCCTGTTCTTGAGTCGGCATTGTGCCTTTTGTATTTAATTCCGATGCAATTTCTTTGTTTCATCGTCAATAAGAGGGTCAGTGGGATACAGTAAACCTGAAGTGAAGCATCGGAATCTATAACTAGTGTCACGGGAATGGGTCAAATCATAGACAGTAAGAAGAGCCAGTCTTCTTGTACTTGAGTCGGCATTGTGCCTTTTGTATTTAATTCCGATGCCATTTCTGTGTTTCATCGTCAATAAGAAGGTCAGTGGGATACAGTAAATCCCGAAGTGAAGCATCGGAATCTATAACTAGTGTCACAGGAATGGTTCAAAACAAAAAAAGTAAAAAGAGTCAGTTTTCTTGTACTTAAGTCGGCAATTTTCCTTTTGTATTTAATTCCGCCGCAATTTCTGTGTTTCATCGTCGAATAAGAAGGTCAGAGGCATACAGTAAACCTGAAGTGATGCATCGGAATGTATAACTAGTGTCACAGGAATGGTTCAAAGCATAGACAGTAAGAAGTGTTAGTTTCCTTGTACTTAAGTCGGCATTGTGCCTTTTGTATTTAATTCTCATGCAATTTCTGTGTTTCATCGTCAATAAGACGGTCCAAGGGATACAGTAAACATATAGTGATGCATCAGAATCTAAAACTGGTCTCAAAGGAAATGTTAAAAGCATAGTAAGTAAGAAGAGTCAGTCTTCTTGTAGTTAAGTCGGCATTGTGCCTTTTGTATTTAATTCCGATGCAATTTCATTGTTTAATCGTCAATAAGAAGGTCCAAGCGATACAGTAAACAAATAGTGCAGCATCGGAATCTAAAACTGGTCTCACAGGAAATGTTCAAAAGATACTCTGTAAGAAGAGTTAGTCTTCTTGTACTTAAGTCGGCGTTGCGCCTTTTGTATTTAATTCCGATGCAATATCTGTGTTTCATCGTCAATAAGAAGGTCCAAGGGATACAGTAAACCTGAAGTGAAGCATCGGAATCTAAAACTGGTCTCACAGGAAAGGTTCAAATCATAGACAGTAAGGAGAGTTAGTTTTCTTGTACTTAAATCAGCATTGTGCCTTTTCTATTTAATTCTGATTCAATTACTGTGTTTCATCGTCTATAAGAAGGTCACAGGGATACAGTAAAGCTGAAGTGAAGAATCCGAATCTATAACTAGTGTCACAGGAATTGATCAAAACATAGACAATAAGAAGAGCCAGTTTTCTTGTACTTAAGTCGGCATTGTCCTTTTTGTATTTAATTCTGATTCAATTTCTGTGTTTCATCGTCAATACGAAGGTCAGAGGGATACAGTTAACCTGAAGTGAAGCATCGGAATCTAAAACCGGTCTCAACGGAAAGTTTCAATACATAGACAGTATTAAGAGCCAGTCTTCCTGTACTTGAGTCGGCATTGTGCCTTTTGTATTTAATTCCGATGCAATATCTGTGTTTCATCGTCAATAAGAAGGTCAGAGGGATACTGTAAACCTGAAGTGAAGCATCGGAATGTATAACTAGTGTCACAGGAATGGTTCAAAACATAGATAATAAGAAGAATCTGTTTTCATGTACTTAAGTCGGCATTGTGACTTTTCTATTTAATTCCGATGCAATTTCTGTGTTTCATCGTCTACAAGAAGGTCAGAGGGATACAACAAACCTGAAGTGAAGCATCGGAATCTATAACTAGTGTCACAGGAAGGGTTCAAAACATAGACAGTAAGAAGAGCCACTCTTCTTGTACTTGAGTCGGCATTGTGCCTTTTGTATGTAATTCCGATGCAATTTCTATGTTTCATCGTCAATAAGAAGGTCAGTGGGATACAGTAAACCTGAAGTGAAGCATCGGAATCTATAACTAGTGTCACAGGAATGGTTCAAAACATAGACAGTATGTAGAGTCAGCTTTCTTGTACTTAAGTCGGCATTGTGCCTTTTGTATTTAACTCCGATGCAATTTTTGTCTTTCATCGTCAATAAGAAGGTCAGAGGCATACAGTAAACCTGAAGTGAAGCATCGGAATCTATAACTAGTGTCACAGGAATGGTTCAAACTATAGACAGTAAGAAGAGCCAGTCTTCTTGTACTTGAGTCGGCATTGTGCCTATATATTTAATTCCGATGCAATTTCTGTGTTTCTTCGTCAATATGAAGGTCAGAGGAATACAGTAAACCTGAAGTGAAGCATCGGAATCTATAACTAGTGTCACAGGAATGGTTCAAAACATAGACAGTAAGAGGAGCCCGTCTTCTTGTACTTGAGTTGGCATTGTGCCTTTTGTATTTAATTCCGATGCAAATTCTGTGTTTCATCGTCAATAAGAAGGTCAGAGGGATACAGTAAACCCGAAGTGAAGCATCGGAATCTATAACTAGTGTCACAGGAACGGTTCTAAACATAGACAGTAGGAAGAGTCAGTTCTCTTGTACTTAAGTCGGCATTGTGCTTTTGTATTTAATTCCAATGCAATTTCTGTGTTTCATCGTCAATAAGAAGGTCAGAGGGATACAGTAAACCTGAAGTGAAGCATCGGAATCTATAAGTTGTGTCACGGGAATGCTTCAAAACATAGACAGTAAGAAGTGTCAGTTTTCTTGTACTTAAGTCAGCATTGTGCCTTTTCTATTTAATTCTGATGCAATTTCTGTGTTTCATTGTCAATAAGAGGGTCAGAGGGATACAGTAAACTTGAAGTGAAGCATCGGAATCTATAACTAGTGTCGCAGGAATGGTTCAAAACGCAGACAGTAAGAAGAGCCAGTCTTCTTGTACTCCAGTCGGCATTGTGCCTACGTATTTAATTCCGATGCAATTTCTTTGTTTCATCGTCAATAAGACGGTCAGAGGGATACAGTTAACCTGAAGTGAAGCATCGGAATCTATAACTAGTGTCACAGGAATGGTTCAAAACATAGACGGTAGGAAGAGTCAGTCTTCTTGTCCTTGATTCGGCATTGTGCCTTTTGTATTTAATTCCGATGCACTTTTTGTGTTTCATCGTCAATAATAAGGTCAGAGGGATACAATAAACCTGAAGTGAAGCAAGGGAATCAATAAATAGTGTCACAGGAATAGTTTAGAACATAGACAGTAATAAGGCTCAGTCTTCTTGTACTAAAGTCGGCATAATGCCTTTTGTATTTAATTCCGATGCAATTTCTGTGTTTCATCGTCAATAAGAAGGTCAGAGGGATACAGTAAACCTGAAGTGAAGCATCGGAATCTATAACTAGTGTCACAAGAATGGTTCAAAACATTGACAGTAGGAAGAGCCAGTCATCTTGTCCCTCATTCGGCATTGTGCGTTTTGTATTTAATTCCGATGCAATTTCTGTGTTTCATCGTCAATAAGAAGGTCAGAGGGATACAGTAAACATGAAGTGAAGCATCGGAATCTATAACTAGCGTCACAGGTATAGTTCAAAACATAGGCAGTAAGAAGAGTCAGTCTTCTTGTACTTAAGTCGAGATTGTGCCTTTTGTAATTATTTCCGATTAAATTTCTGTGTTTCACCGTCAATAAGACGGTCAGAGGGATACAGTAAACCTGAAGTGAAGCATCGGAATCTATAACTAGTGTCACAGGAATGGTTAAAATCATAGACAGTAGGAAGAGCCAGTCTTCTTGTCCTTCATTCGGCATTGTGCTTTTTGTATTTAATTCCGATGCAATTTCTGTGTTTCATCGTCAATAAGAAGGTCAGAGGGAAACAGTAAACCTGAAGTGAAGCATCGGAATCTATAACTAGCGTCACAGGTATAGTTCAAAACATAGGCAGTAAGAAGAGTCAGTCTTCTTGTACTTAAGTGGCCATTGTGCCTTTTGTATTTATTCCCGATTAAATTTCTGTGTTTCACCGTCAATAAGAAGGTCAGAGGGATACAGAACACCTGAAGTGAAGCATCGGAATCTATAACCAGTGCCACAGGAATGGTTCAAAACATAGACAGTAAGAAGAGTCAATTTTCTTGTACTTAATTCGGCATTGTGCCTTTTGTATTTATTTCCAACGCAATTTCTGTGTTTCATCGTCAATAAGGTCAGAGGGATACAGTAAACCTGAAGTGAAGCATCGGAATCTATAACTAGTGTCAGGGGAATGCTTCAAAACATAGACAGTAAGATGAGTCAGATTTCTTGTACTTAAGTCGGCATTGTGTCTTTTCTATTTAATTCTGATGCAATATCTGTGTTTCATCGTCAATAAGAAGGTCAGAGGGATACTGTAAACCTTAAGTGAAGCATCGGAATCTATAACTAGTGTCACAGGAATGGTTCAAAACATAGACAGTAGGAAGAGCCAGTCTTCTTGTTCTTCATTCGGCATTGTGCCTTTTGTATTTCATTCCGATGCAAATTCTGTGTTTCATGGACAATAAGAAGATCGGAGGGATACAGTAAACCTGAAGTGAAGCATCGGAATCTATAACTAGTGTCTCAGGAATAGTTCAAAGCATAGACAGTAAGAAGAGTCAGTCTTCTTGTACTTCAGACGCCATTGTGCCTTTAGTATTTAATTCCGATGCAATTTCTGTGTTTCATCGTCAATAAGAAGGTCAAAGGGATACAGTGAACCTGAAGTGAAGCATCGGAATCTATAACTAGTGTCACAGGAATGGTTCAAAACATAGACATTAAGAAGAGTCAGTTTTCTTGTACTTAAGTCGGCATTGTGCCTCTTGTATTTAATTCCGATGCAATTTCTGTGTTTCATCGTCAATAAGGTCAGAGGGATACAGTAAACCTGAAGTGAAGCATCGGAATCTATAACTAGTGTCACATGGATGGTTCAAAACATACACAGTAAGAAGAGTCAGTTTTCTTGTACTTAAGTCCGCATTGTGCATTTTCTATTTAATTCCGATGCAATTTCTGTGTTCCATCGTCAATAAGAAGGTCCATGGAATACAGTAAACATATAGTGAAGCAGCGGAATTTAGAACTGGTCTCACAGGAAATGTTGAAATCAGGAAATGTTGAAATCATAGTCAGTAGGAGGAGTCAGTCTCCTTGTACTCAAGTCAGCATTGTGCTTTTTGTATTTCATTCTGATGCAATTTCTGTGTTTCATCGTCAATGAGAAGGTGCAAGGAATACAGTAAACATATAGTGAAGCATCGGAATCTAAAACTGGTCTCACAGGAAGTGTTCAAATGATAGTCAGTAAGAAGAGTCAGTCTTCTTGTACTTAAGTAGGCATTGTGCCTTTTGTTTTTAATTCCGATGCCATTTCTGTGTTTCATCGTCAATAAGAAGGTCAGAGGGATACAGTAAACCTGAAGTAAAGCATCGGAATCTATAACTAGTGTCACAGGACTGGTTCAAAACATAGACAGTAAGAAGAGTCAGATTTCTTCTACTTAAGTCGGCATTGTGCCTTTTGTATTTCATTCCGTTGCAATTTCAGTGTTTCATCGTCAATAAGAAGGTCAGAGGGATACAGTGATCGTGAAGTGAAGCATCGGAATCTATAACTAGTGTCACAGGAATGGTTCAAAACATAGACAGTAAGAAGAGTCAGTTTTCTAGTACTAAAGTCGGCATTGTGCCTTTTGTACTTAATTCCGATGCAATTTCTGTGTTTCATTGTCAACAAGAAGGTCAGAGGGATACAGTAATCCTGAAGTGAAGCATCGGAATCTATAACTAGTGTCACAGGAATGGTTCAAAACAAAGAGAGTAAGAAGAGTCAGTTTACTTGTACTTAAGTCGGCATTTTGCCTTTTGTATTTAATTCCGCTGCAATTTCTGTGTTTAATCGTCAATACGAAGTTCAGAGGGATACAGTAAACCAGAAGTGAAGCATCGGAATGTGTAACTAGTGTCACAGGAATGGTTCAAAACATAGACACTAAGAAGAGTCAGTTTTCTTGTACTTAAGTCGGCATTGTGCATTTTCTATTTAATTCCGATGCAATTTCTGTGTTTCGTCGTCAATAAGAAGATCCAAGGGATACAGTAAACCTGAAGTGAAGCTTCGGAATCTAAAACCTTTCTCACAGGAAAGTTTCAAATCATAGACAGTAAGAAGAGCCAGTCTTCTTGTACTTGAGTCGGCATTGTGCCTTTTGTATTTAATTCCGATGCAATTTCTGTGTTTCTTCGTCAATAAGAAGGTCAGAGAGATATAGCATACCTGAAGTGAAGCATTGGAATCTATAACTAGTGTCACAGGAATGGTTCAAAACATACACAGTAAGAAGAGCCAGTTTTCTTGTACTTAAGTCCGCATTGTTTATTTTCTATTTAATTCCGGTGCAATTTCTGTGTTCCATCGTCAATAAGAAGGTCCATGGGGATACAGTAAACATATAGTGAAGCATCGTAATCTACAACTGGTCTCACAGGAAATGTTGAAATCAGGAAATGTTGAAATCATAGTCAGTAGGAGGAGTCAGTCTCCTTGTACTCAAGTCAGCATTGTGCCTTTTGTATTTAATTCTGATGCAATTTCTGTGATTCATCGTCAATAAGAAGGTGCAAGGAATACAGTAAACATATAGTGAAGCATCGGAATCTAAAACTGGTCTCACAGGAAATGTTCAAATGATAGTCAGTAAGAAGAGTCAGTCTTCTTGTACTTAAGTAGGCATTGTGCCTTTTGTATTTAATTCCGATGCTATTTCTGTGTTCAATCGGCAGTAAGAAGGTCCAAGGTATACAGTAAACATATAGTGAAACATCGGAATCTAAAACTGTTATAACAGGAAATGTTCAAAAGATAGTCAGTAAGAAGAGCAGTCTTCTTGTACTTAAGTCGGCGTTGTGCCTTTTGTAATTAATACCGATGAAATTTCTGTGTTTCATCGTCAATAAGAAGGTCAGAGGGATACAGTGAACGTGAAGTGAAGCATCGGAATCTATAACTAGTGTAACAGGAATGGTTCAAAACATAGAAAGTAAGAAGAGTCAGTTTTCTCGTACTTAAGTCGGCATCGTGCCTCTTGTATTTAATTCCGATGCAATTTCTGTGTTTCATCGTCAATAAGGTCAGAGGGATACAGTAAACCTGAAGTGAAGCATCGGAATCTATAACTAGTGTCACATGGATGGTTCAAAACATAGACAGTAAGAAGAGACAGTTTACTGGTACTTAAGTCGGCATTGTGCCTTTTGTATTTAATTACGATACAATTTCTGTGTTTCATCGTCAATAAGAAGGTCAGAGGGATACAGTAAACCTGAAGTGAAGCATCGGAATCTATAACTAGTGTCACAGGAATGGTTCAAAACATAGACAGTAAGAAGAGTAAGTTTTCTTGTACTTAAGTCGGCATTGTGCCTTTTGTATTTATTTCCGATGCAATTTCTGTGTTTCATCGTCAATAAGAAGGTCAGAGGGATACAGTAAACCTGAAGTGAAGCATCGGAATGTAAAACCGGTCTCACAGGAAAGTTTCAAATCATAGACAGTAAGAAGAGCCAGTCTTCTTGTACTTGAGTCGGCATTGTGCCTCTTGTATTTAATTCTGATGCTATTTCTGTGTTTCATCGTCAATACGAAGGTCAGAGAGATATAGCATACCTGAAGTGAAGCATCGGAATCTATAACTAGTGTCACAGGAATGGTTCAAGCATACGCAGTAAGAAGCGTCAGTTTTCTTGTACTTAATTCCGCATTGTGCATTTTCAATTTAATTCCGATGCAATTTCTGTGTTCCATCGTCAATAAGAAGGTCCATGGGATACAGTAAACATATAGTGAAGCATCGGAATCTAAAACTGGTCTCACAGGAAATGTTGAAATCATAGTCGGTAGGAAGAGTCAGTCTCCTTGTACTTAAGTCAGGAATGTGCCTTTTGTATTTAATTCTGATCCAATTACTGTGTTTCATCGTCAATATGAAGGTCCAAGGGATACAGTAAACATATAGTGAAGCATCGGAATCTAAAACTGGTATAACAGGAAATGTTCAAAAGATAGTCAGTATTAAGAGTCAGTCTTCTTGCACTTATGTCGGGGTTGTGCCTTTTGTAATTAATTCCGATGCAATTTCTGTGTTTCATCGACAATAAGAAGGTCAGAGGGATACAGTAAACCTGAAGTGAAGCATCGGAATCCTCAACTAGTGTCACAGGAATGGTTCTAAACATAGACAGTAAGAAGAGTCAGTTGTCTTGTACTTAAGTCGGCATTGTGCCTTTTGTATTTAATTCCGATGCAATTTCTGTGTTTCATCGTCTATAAGAAGGTCAGAGGGATACAGTAAACCTGAAGTGGAGCATCGGAATCTAAAACTGGTCTCACAGGAAAAGTTCAAATCATAGACAGTAAGAAGAGTTAGTTTTCTTGTACTTAAATCAGCATTGTGCCTTTTCTATTTAATTCTGATTCAATTACTGTGTTTCATCGTCTATTAGAAGGCCACAGGGATACAGTAAAGCTGAAGTGAAGAATCCGAATCTATAACTAGTGTCACAGGAATTGATCAAAACATAGACAGTAAGAAGAGCCAGTTTTCTTGTACTTAAGTCGGCATTGTGCCTTTTGTATTTAATTATGATTCAATTTCTGAGTTTCATCGTCAATACGAAGGTCAGAGGGATACAGTTAACCTGAAGTGAAGCATCGGAATCTAAAACCGGTCTCAACGGAAAGTTTCAATACATAGACAGTATTAAGAGCCTGTCTTCCAGTACTTGAGTCGGCATTGTGCCTTTTGTATTTAATTCCGATGCAATATCTGTGTTTCGTCGTTAATAAGAAGGTCAGAGGGATACTGTAAACATAAAGTGAAGCATCGGAATCTATAACTAGTGTCACAGGAATGGTTCAAAACCTAGACAGTAAGAAGAGTCAGAACTCTGGTACTTAAGTCGGCATTGTGCTATTGTATTTAATTCCGATGCAATTTCTGTGTTTCATCGTCAATAAGAAGGTCAGAGGGATACAGTAAACATAAAGTGAAGCATCGGAATCTATAACTAGTGTCACGGGAATGGGTCAAAACATAGATAGTAAGAAGAGTCTGTTTTCTTGTACTTAAGACTGCATTGTGCATTTTCTATTTAATTCCGATGCAATTTCTGTGTTTCATCGTCAAAAAGAATGTCAGAGGGATACAGTAAACCTGAAGTGAAGCATCGGAATCTATAACTAGTGTCACAGGAATGGTTCAAACTATAGACAGTAAGAAGAGCCAGTCTTCTTGTACTTGAGTCGGCATTGTGCCTATATATTTAATTCCGATGCAATTTCTGTGTTTCATCGTCAATATGAAGGTCAGAGGAATACAGTAAACCTGAAGTGAAGCATCGGAATCTATAACTAGTGTCACAGGAATGGTTCAAAACATAGACAGTAAGAGGAGCCCGTCTTCTTGTACTTGAGTTGGCATTGTGCCTTTTTTATTTAATTCCGATGCAAATTCTGTGTTTCATCGTCAATAAGAAGGTCAGAGGGATACAGTAAACCCGAAGTGAAGCATCGGAATCTATAACTAGTGTCACAGGAATGGTTCAAAACATAGACAGTAGGAAGAGTCAGTTCTCTTGTACTTAAGTCGGCATTGTGCTTTTGTATTTAATTCCGATGCAATTTCAGTGTTTCATCGTCAATAGGAAGGTCAGAGGGATACATTAAACCTGAAGTGAAGCATCGGAATCTATAAGTTGTGTCACGGGAATGCTTCAAATCATAGACAGTAAGAAGTGTCAGTTTTCTTGTACTTAAGTCGGCATTGTGCCTTTTCTATTTAATTCTGATGCAATTTCTGTGTTTCATCATCAATAAGAGGGTCAGAGGCATACAGTAAACTTGAAGTGAAGCATCGGAATCTGTAACTAGTGTCGCAGGAATGGTTCAAAACGTAGACAGTAAGATGAGCCAGTCTTCTTGTACTTCAGTCGGCATTGTGCCTACGTATTTAATTCCGATGCAATTTCTGTGTTTCATCGTCAATAAGACGGTCAGAGGGATACAGTAAACCTAAAGTGAAGCATCGGAATCTATAACTAGTGTCACAGGAATGGTTCAAAACATAGACGGTAGGAAGAGTGAGTCTTCTTGTCCTTGATTCGGCATTGTGCCTTTTGTATTTAATTCCGATGCACTTTCTGTGTTTCATCGTCAATAATTAAGTCAGAGGGATACAATAAACCTGAAGTGAAGCATCGGAATCTATAAATAGTGTCACAGGAATAGTTCAGAACATAGACAGTATTAAGGCTCAGTCTTCTTGTATTTAAGTCGGCATTGTGCTTTTTGTATTTAATTCCGATGCAATTTCTGTGTTTCATCGTCAATAAGGTCAGAGGGATACAGTAAACCTGAAGTGAAGCATCGGAATCTGTAACTAGTGTCGCAGGAATGGTTCAAAACATAGACAGTAAGAAGAGTCTGTTTTCTTGTACTTAATTCGGTATTGTGCATTTTGTATTTAATTCCGATGCAATATCTGTGTTTCATCGTAAATAAGATGGTCAGAGCGATACAGTAAACCTGAAGTGAAGCATCGGAATCGATAACTAGTGCCTCAGGAATGGTTCAAATCATAGACAGTAAGAAGGGTCAGTTTTCTTGTACTTAAGTCGGCATTTTGCCTTTTGTATTTAATTCCGCTGTAATTTCTGTGTTTCATCGTCAATAAGAAGTTCAGAGGGATACAGTAAACGTGAAGTGTAAGCATCGGAATGTGTAACTAGTGTCACAGGAATGGTTCAAAACATAGACAGTAAGAAGAGTCAGTTTTCTTGTACTTAAGTCGGCATTGTGCCTTTTTTGTTTAATTCCGATGCAATTTCTGTGTTTCGTCGTCGATACGAAGATCCAAGGGATACAGTAAACCTGAAGTGAAGCATCGGAATCTAAAACCGGTCTCACAGGAAACGTTGAAGTCATAGTCAGTGGGAAGAGTAAGTCTACTTGCACTTAAGTCAGCATTGTGCCTTTTGTATTTAATTCTCATGCAATTTCTGTGTTTCATCGTCAATAAGACGGTCCAAGGGATACAGTAAAGCTGAAGTGAAGCATCCGAATCTATAACTAGTGTCACAGGAATTGATCAAATCATAGACAGTAAGAAGAGCCAGTTTTCTTGTACTTAAGTCGGCATTGTGCCTTTTGTATTTAATTCCGATGCAATATCTGTGTTTCATCGTCAATAAGAAGGTCAGAGGGATACAGTAAACCTGAAGTGAAGCATCGGAATGTATAACTAGTGTCACAGGAATAGTTCAGAACATAGATAGTAAGATGAATCAGTTTTCATGTACTTAAGTCGGCATTGTGCCTTTTCTATTTAATTCCGATGCAATTTCTGTGTTTCATCGTCAACAAGAAGATCAGAGGGATACAGTAAACCTGAAGTGAAGCATCGGAATCTATAACTAGTGTCACAGGAATGGTTCAAAACATAGACAGTAAGAAGAGCCAGTCTTCTTTTACTTGAGTCGGCATTGTGCATTTTGTTTTTAATTCCGATGTAATTTCTGTGTTTCATCGTCAATAAGAAGGTCAGTGGGATACAGTAAACCTGAAGTGAAGCATCGGAATCTATAACTAGTGTCACAGGAATGGTTCAAAACATAGACAGTAAGAAGATTCAGAACTCTTGTACTTAAGTCGGCATTGTGCTATTGTATTTAATTCCGATGCAATTTCTGTGTTTCATCGTCAATAAGAAGGTCAGAGGGATACAGTAAACATGAAGTGAAGCATCGGAATCTATAACTAGTGTCACGGGAATGGGTCAAAACATAGATAGTAAGAAGAGTCAGTTTTCTTATACTTAAGACTGCATTGTGCATTTTCTATTATTTCCGATGCAATTTCTGTGTTTCATCGTCAATAAGAATGTCAGAGGGACACAGTAAACCTGAAGTGAAGCATCGGAATCTATAACTAGTGTCACAGGAATGGTTCAAACTATAGACAGTAAAAAGAGCCAGTCTTCTTGTACTTGAGTCGGCATTGTGCCTATGTATTTAATTCCGAAGCAATTTCTGTGTTTCATCGTCAATATGAACGTCAGAGGAATACAGTAAACCTGAAGTGATGCATCGGAATCTATAACTAGTGTCACAGGAATGGTTCACAACATAGACAGTAGGAAGAGTCAGTTACCTTGTACTTAAGTAGGCATTGTGCTTTTGTATTTAATTCCGATGCAATTTCTGTGTTTCATCGTCAATAAGAAGGTCAGAGGGATACAGTAAACCTGAAGTGAAGCATCGGAATCTATAAGTTGTGTTACGGGAATGCTTCAAAACATAGAAAGTAAGAAGTGTCAGTTTTCTTGTACTTAAGTCGGCATTGTGCATTTTCTATTTAATTCTGATGCAATTTCTGTGTTTCATCGTCAATAAGAAGGTCAGAGGGATACAGTAAACTTGAAGGAAGCATCGGAACCTATAACTAGTGTCGCAGGAATGGTGCAAAACGTAGACAGTAAGAAGAGCCGGTCTTCTTGTACTTGAGTCGGCATTGTGCCTACGTATTTAATTCCGATGCAATTTCTGTGTTTCATCGTCAATAAGACGGTCAGAGGGATACAGTAAACCTGAAGTGAAGCATCGGAATCTATAACTAGTGTCACAGGAATGGTTCAAAACATAGACGGTAGGAAGAGTCAGTCTTCTTGTACTTGATTCGGCATTGTGCCTTTTGTATTTAATTCCGATTCACTTTCTGTGTTTCATCGTCAATAATAAGGTCAGAGGGATACAATAAACCTGAAGTGAAGCATCGGAATCTATAAATAGTGTCACAGGAATAGTTCAGAACATAGACAGTAATAAGGCTCAGTCTTCTTGTACTTAAGTCGGCATTGTGCCTTTTGTATTTAATTCCGATGCAATTTCTGTGTTTCATCGTCAATAAGAAGGTCAGAGGGATACAGTAAACCTGAAGTGAAGCATCGGAATCTGTAACTAGTGTCACATGAATGGTTCAAAACATAGACACTAAGAAGAGTCTGTTTTCTTGTACTTAATTCGGTATTGTGCATTTTGTATTTAATTCCGATGCAATATCTGTGTTTCATCGTCAATAAGAAGTTCAGAGGGATACAATAAACCTGAAGTGAAGCATCGGAATGTGTAACTAGTGTCACAGGAATGGTTCAAAACATAGACAGTAAGAAGAGTCAGTTTTCTTGTACTTAAGTCGGCATTGTGCCTTTTTTGTTTAATTCCGATGCAATTTCTGTGTTTCGTCGTCGATACGAAGATCCAAGGGATACAGTAAACCTGAAGTGAAGCATCGGAACCTAAAACCGGTCTCACAGGAAAGTTTCAAATCATACACAGTAAGAAAAACCAGTCTTCTTGTACTTGAGTCGGCATTGTGCCTTTTGTATTTGATTCCGATGCAATTGCTGTGTTTCATCGTCAATACGTAGGTCAGAGAGATACAGTATACCTGATGTGAAGCATCGGAACCTATAACTAGTGTCACAGGAATGGTTCAAAACATAGACAGTAAGAAGGGTCAGTTTTCTTGTACTTAAGTCGACATTGTGCCTTTTGTATTTAATTCCGATGCAATTTCTGTGTTTCATCGTCAATAAGAAGGTGTGAGGGATACAGTAAATATGAAGTGAAGCATCGGAATCTATAACTAGTGTCACGGGAATGGTTCAAAACATAGAAAGTAAGAAGAGTCAGTTTTCTTGTACTTAAGTAGGCATTGTGCCTTTTCTATTTAATTCCGATACAATTTCTGTGTTTCATCGTCAATAAGAAGGTCAGAGGGATACAGTTAACCTGAAGTGAAGCATCGGAATCTATAACTAGTGTCACAGGAATGGTTCAAAACATAGACAGTAACAAGAGCCAGTCTTCTTGTACTTGAGTCACAATTGTGCCTATGTATTTAATTCCGATGCAATTTCTGTGTTTCAACGTCAATAAGATGGTCAGAGGGATACAGTAAACCTGAAGTGAAGCATCGGAATCTATAACTAGTGTCACAGGAATGGATCAAAACATAGACAGTAAGAAGAGCCAGTCTTCTTGTACTTGAGTCGGCATTGTGCCTTTGTATTTATTTCCGATGCAGTTTCTCTGTTTCGTCGTCAATACGAAGGTCAGTGGGATACAGTAAACCCGAAGTGAAGCATAGGAATCTACAACTAGTGTCACAGGAATGGTTCTAAACATAGACAGTAGGAAGAGTAGTTCTCTTGTACTTAATTCGGCATTGTGCTTTTTTATTTGATTCAGATGCAATTTCTGTGTTTCAACGTCAATAAGATGGTCAGAGGGATACAGTAAACCTGAAGTGAAGCATCGGAATCTATAACTAGTGTCACAGGAATGGATCAAAACATAGACAGTAAGAAGAGCCAGTCTTCTTGTACTTGAGTCGGCATTGTGCCTTTGTATTTATTTCCGATGCAGTTTCTCTGTTTCGTCGTCAATACGAAGGTCAGTGGGATACAGTAAACCCGAAGTGAAGCATAGGAATCTACAACTAGTGTCACAGGAATGGTTCTAAACATAGACAGTAGGAAGAGTAGTTCTCTTGTACTTAATTCGGCATTGTGCTTTTTTATTTGATTCAGATGCAATTTCTGTGTTTCATCGTCAATAAGAAGGTCAGAGGGATACAGTAAACCTGAAGTGAAGCATCGGAATCTGTAACTAGTGTCACAGGAATGGTTCAAAACATAGACAGTAAGAAGAGTCAGTTTTCTTGCACTTAAGTCGGCATTTTGCCTTTTCTGTTTAATTCCGATGCAATTTCTGTGTTTCGTCGTCGCTAAGAAGTTCCAAGGGATACAGTAAACCTGAAGTGAAGCATCGGAATCTAAAACCGGTCTCACAGGAAAGTTTCAAAACTTAGACAGTAACAAGAGCCGGTCTTCTTGTACTTGAGTCGGCATTGTGCCTTTTGTATTTAATTCCGATGCAATATCTGTGTTTCATCGTCAATAAGAAGGTCCAAGTGATACAGTAAACATATAGTGAAGCATCAGAATCTAAAACTGGTCTCACAGGAAATGTTCAAAACATAGTCAGTAGGAAGAGTCAGTCTTCTTGTACTTAAGTCAGCTTTGTGCCTTTTCTATTTAATTCTGATTCAATTTCTGTGTTTCGTCGTCAATAAGAAGGTCCAAGGTGTGGTGTCACCACCAGACAACACACTTGCTAGGTGGTAGCTTAAATCGGCCGCGGTCCATTTAGTACATGTCGGACCCGCGTGTCGCCACTGTGTAATCGCTGACCTAGTGCCACCACAAGGCAGGTCTCGTGATACGAACAAGCACTCGTCCCAGTTGTATGACAACATTGCTAGCGACAATACGGACGAAGCCTTCCTCCCATTTGCCGAGAGACAGTTAGAATAGCCTTCTGCTAAGTCCTTGGTTACGACCTAGCAAGGCGCCATTAGCCTTACCTACTTTGAGAGTTATAGTATAAATGTCTCAAGAACAACGCTGTATTCATCACATAATAAAACTTAAGTATAAAGCAGCTACGTACTTTTCTAGCTACCATTCGATAGTTATCCTGTTCCAGAATTGACGCCAGTCGGCGTGTGTGTACGCGTGCATTTCTAGCGGCTACCTCAAGTGGCGTAACAGTCTTGTTACATCACTACAGATTGGCGACGAGTAGAAAGGTTTTTTCTGATTGCTCTGATTTATTTGTGTCATGGCTTCTCCACATTCTCCAGATGTACTGTCCGAATTTTATCGCTTGCAGAATCAGCAGACGCAGGCGTTATTGGATGCCCTTGGTCAGCTCGTTCAGGGTCAACGTGCCTTTCAAACCGATGCGGCGGCCGCCGCTTCACCGGTACCGCAGCCACAACATGCTGTTGCACCTCAATTCCGACCCTTTGATGCAACCCACGAGACTTGGCGGGAATGGTCCCGCTAGTTTGCCTTCCACCTCGCCGCCTACAGAATTCAAGGTAATGAGCGGCAGCCGTTTTTTCTTTCTTGTGTCGGTGTGTCCACCTACCGTGTGATACTGAAATTGTTTCCCCGACGCGTCGTAGCAACTCTGTCCTACGAGGAAATTTTGTCTGCTTTAGATGCCTATTTCAAAGAAACAGTTAATGTGGTTGCTACACGGTATACGTTCTTTCGTACAAAACGTACGGCAGGTGAAACTAATAGGGAGTGGGTAGCAACATTGCAAGGACTTACTAGGGACTGTGCCTTTGACTGTGCCTGTGGTCTTTCTTATTCAGATACAATGGTGTGTGATGCAATTGCACAGAACGTTTCTGATGTTCGCATACGGGAGCAAATTTTGAAACTAGTTAATCCCTCCCTTCAACAAGTGATAGACATATTGGATAGACAAGACACACTTGACTGTGCTCAGGAATCTTTTGAAACTCCGCCAGCCGTGTGTCACATTAACCGGCCCGACGGGCGCGCTCGCGCTACGCGGCCCGGTCAACTGCCCTCGCGCATGTCCGCACAGCTGCCGCCGCGCGCTAAGCCAGGTGTGCCGCGCCAGCACACAAATGCAGTGAAATCATGCCCGCGGTGTGCTACTAGACATTCGCGTGAACATTGCCCGTCACGCCAAGCTCTTTGCTTTTTCTGCAATCGGAAAGGACATGTTCAAAGTGTTTGCCAGAAAAAGCTCGGATCAGACTATCACAATCACTCCAGGCCCTTTGCTTCGCGCCGGAATCGAACCAGGGACACTCAGGCTCGTGGACCTTCGACCATGGACATTCATGTCGTTAATTCCACCCCGTCCAGTGCCACTTTCTCTAACAGTGACTGTGTTCGTCCCACAAAAACTGTGCGTCGACGTCGCCGGAAATCACGTCCGTTAGCAAGTGATTCTGTACCTGTGTCTGTTCAAATTGCACGAGACAGTCGCTCTTGTCGTCAGCAGGACAATAAACGTTTTGTAGATTTGGACTTTAATGGCAAGGTCATACCATTCCAGCTCGATACCGGAGCTGCAGTTTCATTGCTCAATCACGACACGTACAAACAACTGGGCAAACCTCCGTTGCGTTCCGCAAATGTTAAGCTAACCACATATTCAGGACAGAAAATTCCTGTGTTAGGACAGTGCAGCCTTCTTGCAACATAAAAGGGACAAACAAAACTTGTGTCATTTTACGTTCTTCGTTCTTCTTCTGCAGTGAACTTGTTTGGTTTAGATTTATTTCAGTTGTTTAACATGTCTCTAGTAAATCAGGTCCTATCAGTGAATCCAACTGTGCCTACAGACAGTGTTTCTAGTGTATGTGAAGAATTGCAGACATTATTGCACCGGGCTTAGGTTGCGCTAAAATCTATGAAGCACATTTGGAACTGAAGGTCAACGCGCAACCGCAATTTTTCAGAGCGCGCAATGTTCCTCACGCATTGCGTCAGGAGGTCGCAAGAACATTGATCAATGTAGAATCACAAGGTGTGAGTGAATGTGCGCAATGCCTCTTCTCTTTCAGCTCCGCTTCATCGCGTACGCCGTACAGGTGTTCCGTTCGTCTGGACGACGGAATGCGAACGCGCCTTTCGCCAGTTGAAATCTGCGTTGCTTTCTAATACTTGCCTTACGCCATTCGATCCCCAGAAACCCCATTTGTTGAAGGTAGATGCAACGGATTTCGGGATCGGTGCTGTGCTTGCGCACAAAGTTGGCTCCCATGATCGCCCTATTGCCTTTGCGTCCAAATTGCTCTCGTCTGCGCAAAGAAATTATTCCCAGATAGAGAAAGAAGCTTTGGCTCTCGTGTTTGGTGTTATAAAGTTCCATGATTTCTTTTATGGTCGTCACTTTACCATCATCACAGACCACAAACCTTTGACATCGCTTTTTCATCCGACCAAGCCTGTACCTCCACGTACAGCGCAGAACTTCATTCGCTGGTCTATTTTCCTCTCGCAGTACCGCTACGATATCTTGTATCGGTCCACTGCTAAGCACGGAAACGCCGATGCGTTGTCCCGTTTACCTGTTGCTGAGGTTAAAGCATTCGATTCTTCCGAACTTGCTTGCATGTTCATTGATTCGGAAACCGATGAAGTGGTCGAATCGTTTCCGATTGATTCTCGTCGTGTAGCTACAGCCACAGCTGCTGACCCTGACCTTGCTACTGTTTGGCGTTTTGTTGCTACGCAATGGCCATTGTCAAAGTCTCGGATTGCGGATCCGTTGGTTCGCCGATTTTTTGCTCACAGGGAGAGACTTTTTGTTCGACGTGGTGTTTTGTTGTTGCGTTCTGATAATGATCAGTCCAGAGTCGTAGTCCCACGTTCGTTACAGTCCTCTGTTTTACGGCTTCTTCACCACGGACATTGGGGTATAGTGTGAACGAAACAACTTGCTCGTCAGCACTGTACTTGGTTCGGAATAGATGCTGCGATTACGAATATGTGTTCTTCTTGCCCGGCGTGTGCCGAACAACAATCCGCACCGCCGTGGAAAGTCTTTGCAAGGCCAAAAGCCACTTCCCCTTGGAAACGCTTGCACATTGATTTTGCTGGTCCATTCTGGAATGCTCGATGGTTGGTTCTGGTCGATGCCTTCAGTAAGTTTCCTTTTGTTGTCCGGATGTCTTCCACGACGTCCTCCGCCACCATCCAAGCGTTGTCTGCTATCTTTTGCATTGAAGGTCTTCCGCAGACTATTGTTTCCGACAATGACCCACAATTCATGTCCGCAGAATTTCAGTCATTCTGCCAGGCCAATGGTATTCAACATCTGACATCCGCGCCGTTTTCGCCTCAGTCAAACGGTGCCGCTGAACGATTGGTCCGGACTTTCAAGTCACAGATGTTGAAATTGAAAGAGTCGCATTCTCGGGAGGACGCATTGTTGCTCTTTTTGTCTTCGTATCGCTCTCAGCCCCGAGATGGTCGCTCGCTGGCTGAGTTGCTCCACGGTCGTCCTCATCGCACCTTGATGTCTTTGCTGCATCCGCCGCATCCGGTTCCTGTGCAGCGGCAGACTCCTGCTTTTGCTCCAGGCGACGTTGTATTTTATTGCAACTATCGAGGTTCACGGCGTTGGCTCGCAGGGCGCATTCTTCGCTGCCTCGGCCGCGCGATGTATTTGGTTTTGGGGGCCTCTGGTGAGGTGCGTCGGCATCTCAATCAGCTGCGCCTCTGTCGTCGCACGGGTTCTGCCGCTCCCCGTCTGCTTTCAGCTACGGTGCCGTCCGGTCAGCGCCCTGGGGTCCCATCTACTGGCTCGCCTCATCCCCAGGTGTTACCGACGATGCCTTCCATTTTGCCCCACGGCGTCGCGCCGCCGCAGTGGCCGCCGCCGCCGCCGCCGCAGCTGCCGGTCCTCCGGCCGGCGCGGCCCGCATTCGACGCTTCGCTGCAGCCGCCAAGCGCCTCCCAGGGTCACGCGCCGCCGATCGCTACCCGTGACCAGCTGTCCTCCGCTATGGAACTCCCGCCCGCTCCGGACCACATGACGTCATCGCGCGCTGGCTACCCCGACGCAATGGAGGTCGACCCTTCGGCCCCTCCTGTTTCTTTACGGGCGCATACACCGCATGTTCACGTGCACCCTGGAATAGGTTCACAGGCGTTTCCTAGCTCCCCTCGGACCGAATGGCCGGGTGCGGGTGGCACAGCCTCGCCTTTTGTTAGGCTCCCCACCTCATCGCATCAGTCAACATGGGGTCCTCCCCACGGCGGGCGGAAGCCTTATCTGACGACCGTTCGCCGATTTGCGGGGGAGGAATGTGGTGTCACCGCCATACACCACACTTGCTAGGTGGTAGCTTAAATCGGCCGCGGTCCATTTAGTAAATGTCGGACCCGCGTGTCGCCACTGTGTGATCGCAGACCTAGCGCCACCACAAGGCAGGTCTCGTGATACGAACAAGCACTCGTCCCAGTTGTACGACAACATTGCTAGCGACAATACGGACGAAGCCTTCCTCCCATTTGCCGAGAGACAGTAAGAATAGCCTTCTGCTATGTCCATGGCTACGACCTAGCAAGGCGCCATTAGCCTTACCTACTTTGAGAGTTATAGTATAAATGTCTCAAGAAGAACGCTGTATTCATCACATAATAAAAGTTAAGTATAAAGCAGCTACGTACTTTTCTTGCTACCATTCAATAGTTATCCTGTTCCAGAATTGACGCCAGTCGGCGTGTGTGTACGCGTGCCTTTCTGGCGGCTACCTCAAGTGGCATAGCAGACTTGTTACGTCACTACACGAGGGATACAGTAAACCTGAAGTGAAACTTCGAAATCTAAAACCAATCTCACAGGAAAGCTTCAGAACATAGACCGTAAGAAGAGCCAGCCTTCTTGTACTTGAGTCGGCAATGTGCCTTTTGTATTAAATTCCGATGCAATTTCTGTGATTCATCGTCAATAAGAAGGTCAGAGGGATATAGTAAACCTGAAGTGAACATCGTAATCTATAACTAGTGTCACAGGAATGGTTCAAAACATAGACAGTAAGAAGAGTCAGTTTTCTTGTACTTAAGTCGACATTGTGCCTTTTCTATTTAATTCCGATGCAATTTCTGTGTTTCATCGTCAATACGTAGGTCCAAGGGATACAGTAAACCTGAAGTGAAGCATCGGAATCTATAACTAGTGTCACAGGAATGGTACAAAACATAGACACTAAGAAGAGCCTGTCTTCTTGTACTTGAGTCGGCATTGTGCCTATGTTTTAAATTCCGATGCAATTTCTGTGTTACATCGTCAATTAGAAGGTCAGAGGGATACAGTAAACCTGAAGTGAAGCATCGGAATCTATAACTAGTGTCACAGGAATGGTTCAAAACGTAGACAGTAAGAAGAGTGAGTCTTCTTGTACTTAAGTCGGCATTGTGCCTTTTGTATTTTTCCGATGTCATTTCTGTGTTTCATCGTCAATAAAAAGGTCAGAGGGTTACAGTAAACCTGAAGTGAAGCATCGGAAACTATAACTAGTGTCACAGGAATGGTTCAAAACATAGACAGTAAGAAGAGTCAGTTTTCTTGTACTTAATTCGGCATTGTGCCTTTTGTATTTAATTCCGATGCAATTTCTGTGTTTCATCGTCAATAAGAAGGTCAGAGGGATACAGTAAATCTGAAGTGAAGCATCGGAATCTCTAACTAGTGTCACGGGAATGGTTCAAAACATACACAGTAAGAAGAGTCAGTTTTCTTGTACTTAAGTAGGCATTGTGCATTTTCTAATTAATTCCGATGCAATTTCTGTGTTTCATCGTCAATAAGAAGGTCAGAGGGATACAGTAAACCTGAAGTGAAGCATCGGAATCTATAACTAGTGTCACAGGAGTGGTTGAAAACATAGACAATAAGAAGAGCCAGTCTTCTTGTACTTGAGTGACAATTGTGCCTATGTATTTAATTCCGAT
The DNA here is from genome assembly GCF_023864345.2 of Schistocerca serialis cubense. Lineage (NCBI taxonomy): Eukaryota > Metazoa > Arthropoda > Insecta > Orthoptera > Acrididae > Schistocerca > Schistocerca serialis. The sequence continues at coordinate 12,206,811 of NW_026047617.1, forward strand.
TCAATTTCTGTGTTTCATCGTCAATAAGAAGGTCAGAGGGATACAGTAAACCTGAAGTGAAGCATCGGAATCTATAACTAGTGTCACAGGAATGGTTCAAAACATAGACAGTAAGAAGAGCAAGTCTTCTTGTACTTGAGTCGGCATTGTGCCTTTTGTATTTAATTCCGATGCAGTTTCTGTGCTTCATCGTTAACACGAAGTTCAGTGGGATACAGTAAACCCGAAGTGAAACATAGGAATCTACAACTAGTGTCACAGGTATGGTTCAAAACATAGACAGTAGGAAGAGTAGTTCTCTTGTACTTAATTCGGCACTGTGCTTTTGTATTTGATTCAGATGCAATTTCTGTGTTTCATCGTCAATAAGAAGGTCAGAGGGATACAGTAAACCTGAAGTGAATCATCGGAATCTATAACTAGTGTCACAGGAATGCTTCAATACATAGACAGTAAGAAGAGTCAGTTTTCTTATACTTAAGTCGGCATTGTGCCTATTCTATTTAATTCCGAAGCAATTTCTGTGTTTCATCGTCAATAAGAAGGTCCGAGGGATACAGTAAACATGAAGTGAAGCATCAGAATCTATAACTAGTGTCACAGGAATGGTTCAAAACATAGACAGTAAGAAGAACCAGTCTTCTTGTACTTGAGTCGGCATTGTGCCTTTTCTATTTAATTCCGATGCAATTTCTGTGTTTCATCGTCAATAAGCAGGTCAGTGGGATACAGTAAACCTGAAGTGAAGCATCGGAATCTATAACTAGTGTCACAGGAATGGTTCAAAACACAGACAGTAAGAAGAGCCAGTGTTCTTGTTCTTGAGTTGGCCTTGTGCATTTTGTATTTAATTCCGATGCAATTTCTATGTTTCATCGTCAATAAGAAGGTCCAAGGGATACAGTAAACATTTAGTGAAGCATCGGAATCTAAAACTGGTCTCACAGGAAGTGTTGAATTCATAGACAGTAGGAAGGGTCAGTCTTCTTGTACTTAAGTCAGCATTGTGCCTTTTGTATTTAATTCTGATGCAATTACTGTGTTTCATCGTCAATAAGAAGGTCCAAGGGATACAGTGAACATATAGTGAAGCATCGGAATCTAAAACTGGTCTCAAAGGAAATGTTCAAAAGATAGTCAGTAAGAAGAGTCAGTCTTCTTGTACTGATGTCGGCGTTGTGCCTTTTGTATTTAATTCCGATGCAATTTCTGTGTTTCATCGCCAATAAGAAGGTCCAAGGGATACAGTAAACATATAGTGAAGCATCAGAAACTAAAACTGGTCTCACAGGAAATGTTCAAAACATAGTCAGTAGGAAGATTCAATCTTCTTGTACTTAAGTCGGCATTGTGACTTTTGTATTTAATTCGGATGCAATTTCTGTGTTTCATCGTCAATAAGAAGGTCCAAGGGATACACTAAACTCGATGTGAAGAATCGGAATCTAAAACTGGTCTCACAGGAAATGTTCAAAACATACACAGTAAGAAGAGTTAGTTTTCTTGTACTTAAGTCAGCATTGTGCCTTTTCTATTTAATTCTGATTAAATTTCTGTGTTTCGTCGTCGATAAGAAGGTCCAAGGGATACAGTAAACCTGAAGTGAAACATCGGAATCTAACCCCAATCTCACAGGAAAGCTTCAGAACATAGACCGTAAGAAGAGCCAGTCTTCTTGTACTTGAGTCGGCAATGAGCCTTTTGTATTTAATTCCGATGCAATTTCTGTGTTTCATCGTCAATAAGAAGGTCAAGGGGTTAAAGTAAACCTAAAGCGAAGCATCGGAATCTGTAACTAGTGTCACAGGAATGGTTCAAAACATAGACAGTAAGAAGAGTCAGTTTTCTTGTACTTAAGTCGACATTGTGCCTTATCTCTTTAATTCCGATGCAATTTCTGTGTTTTAACGTCAATGAGAAGGTCCAAAGGATATAGTAAACCTGAAGTGAAGCATCGGAATCTATAACTAGTGTCACAAGAGTGGTTCAATACATAGACAGTAAGAAGAGCCAGTCTTCTTGTACTTGAGTCGGCATTGTGCCTATGTATTTAATTCTGATGCAATCTCTGTGTTACATCGTCAATTAGAAGGTCAGAGGGTTACAGTTAACCTGAAGTGAAGCATCGGAATCTATAACTAGTGTCACAGGAATGGTTCAAACATAGACAGTAAGAAGAGTCAGTCTTCTTGTACTTAAGTCGGCATTGTGCCTTTTGTATTTAATTCCGATGCAATTTCTGTGTTTCATCGTCAATAAGAAGGTCAGACGGTTACAGTAAACCTGAAGTGAAGCATCGGAATCTATAACTAGTGTCACAGGAATGGTTCAAAACATAGACAGTAAGAAGAGTCAGTTTTCTTGTACTTAAGTCTTCATTGTGCCTTTTCTATTTAATTCCGATGCAATTTCTGTGTTTCATCGTCAATAAGAAGGTCAGAGGGATACAGTAAACCTGAAGTGAAGCATCGGAATCTATAACTAGTGTCACAAGAATGGTTCAAAACATAGACAGTAAGAAGAGTCAGTCTTCTTGTACTTGAGTCGTCATTGTGCCTTTTGTATTTAATTCCTATGCAGTTTCTCTGTTTAATCGTCAATACGAAGTTCAGTGGGATACAGTAAACCCGAAGTGAAGCATGGGAATCTACAACTAGTGTCACAGGAATGGTTCAAAACATAGACAGTAGGAAGAGTAGTTCTCTTGTACTTAAGTCGGCATTGTGCCTTTTCTATTTAATTCCGATGCAATTTCTATGTTTCATCGTCAATAAGAGGGTCAGAGAGATACAGCAAACCTGAAGTGAAGCATCGGAATCCATAACTAGTGTCACAGGAATGGTTCAAAACTTAGACAGTAAGAAGAGTCAGTCTTCATGTACTTGAGTCGGCATTGTGCCTATGCATTTAATACCGATGCAATTTCTGGTTTCATCGTCAATAAGAAGGTCAGAGGGATACAGTAAGCCTGAAGTGATGCATAGGAATCTATAACTTGTGTCACAGGAATGGTTCAAAACATAGAAAGTAGGAAGAGCCAGTCTTCTTGTGGTTGAGTCGGCTTTGTGCCTTTTGTATTTAATTCCGATGCAATTTCTGTGTTTCATCGTCAATAAGAAGGTCAGAGGGATACAGTAAACCTGAAGTGAAGCATCGGAATCTATAACTAGTGTCACAGGAATGGTTCAAAACATAAACAGTAGGAAGAGCCAGTCTTCTTGTAATTGATTCGGCATTGTGCCTTTTTTATTTAATTCCGATGCAATTTCTGTGTTTCATCGTCAATAAGAAGTTCAGAGGGATACAATAAACCTGAAGTGAAGCATCGGAATCTATAAATAGTGTCACAGGAATAGTTCAGAACATAGACAGTAAAAAGAGTCAGCCTTCTTGTACCTAAGTCGGCATTGTGCCTTTTCTATTTAATTCCGATGCAATTTCTGTGTTTCATCGTCAATAAGAAGGTCAGAGGGATACAGTAAACCTGAAGTGAAGCATCGGAATCTATAACTAGAGTCACAGGAAAGTTTCAAAACATAGACAGTAAGAAGAGTCTGTTTTCTTGTACTTAATTCGGCATTGTGCCTTTCGTATTTAATTCCGATGCAATTTCTGTGCTTCATCGTAAATAAGAAGGTCAGAGCGATACAGTAAACCTGAAGTGAAGCATCGGAATCGATAACTAGTGCCACAGGAATGGTTCAAATCATAGACAGTAAGAAGGGTCAGTTTTCTTGTACTTAAGTCGGCATTTTGCCTTTTGTATTTAATTCCGCTGTAATTTCTGTGTTTCATCGTCAATAAGAAGGTCAGAGGGATACAGTAAACCTGAAGTGAAGCATCGGAATGTGTAACTAGTGTCACCGGAATGATTCAAAGGATAGAAAGCAGGAAGAACCAGTCTTCTTGTAGTTGAGTCGGCTTTGTGTCTTCTGTATTTAATTCCGACGCAATTTCTGTGTTTCATCGTCAATAAGTAGGTCAGAGGGATACAGTAAACCTGTAGTGAAGCATCGGAATCTATAACTAGTGTCACAGGAATGGTTTAAAACATAGACAGTAGGAAGAGCCAGTCTTCTTGTACTTGATTCGGCATTGTGCCTTTTGTATTTAATTCCGATGCAATTTGTGTGTTTCATCGTCAATAAGAAGGTCAGAGGGATGCAATAAACCTGAGGTGAAGCATCGGAATCTATAAATAGAGACACAGGAATAGTTCAGAACATAGACAGTAAAAAGTGTCAGTCTTCTTGTACTTAAGTCGGCATTGTGCCTTTTGTATTTAATTCCGATTCAATTTCTTTGTTTCATCGTCAATAAGAAGGTCAGAGGGATATAGTAAACCTGAAGTGAAGCATCGGAATCTATAACTAGTGTCACAGGAATGGTTCAAAACATAGACAGTAAGAAGAGTCTGTTTTCTTGTACTTAATTCGCCATTGTGCCTTTTGTATTTAATTCCGATGCAATTTCTGTGTTTCATCGTACATAAGAACGTCAGAGCAATACAGTAAACCTGAAGTGAAGCATCGGAATCGATAACTAGTGCCACAGGAATGGTTCAAATCATAGACAGTAAGAAGGGTCAGTTTACTTGTACTTTAATCGGCATTTTGCCTTTTGTATTTAATTCCGCTGTAATTTCTGTGTTTCGTCGTCAATAAGAAGGTCAGAGGGATACAGTAAACCTGAAGTGAAGCATCGGAATGTGTAACTAGTATCACAGGGATGGTTCAAAACATACACATTAAGAAGAGTCAGTTTTCTTGTACTTAAATCGGCATTGTGCCTTTTCTATTTAATTCCGATGCAATTTCTGTGTTTCATCGTCAATAAGAAGGTCCAAGGGATACAGTAAACATATAGTGAAGCATCGGAATCCAAAACTGGTCTCACAGGAAATGTTGAAATCATAGTCAGTAGGAAGGGTCAGTCTTCTTGTACTTAAGTCAGCATTGTGCCTTTTGTATTTAATTCTGATGCAATTTCTGTGTTTCATCGTCAATAAGAATGTCCAAGGGATACAGTGAACATATAGTGAAGCATCGGAATCTAAAACTGGTCTTACAGGAAATGTTCAAAACATAGTCAGTATGAAGAGTCAGTCTTCTTGTACTTAAGTTGGCATTGTGCCTTTTGTATTTAATTCCGATGCAATTTTTGTGTTTAATCGTCAATAAGAAGGTCCAAGGGGTGCAGTAAACATATAGTGAAGCATCCGAATCTAAAACTGGTCTCACAGGAAATGTTGAAATGATAGTCAGTAAGAAGAGTCAGTCTTCTTGTACTTAAGTCGGCGTTGTGCCTTTTGTTTTTAATTCCGATGCAATTTCTGTGTTTCATCGTCAAGAACAAGGTCCAAGGGATACACTAAACCCGATGTGAAGCATCGGAATCTAAAACTGGTCTCACAGGAAAGGTTCAAAACATAGACAGTAAGAAGAGTTAGTTTTCTTGTATTTAAGTAAGCATTGTGCCTTTTCTATTTAATTCTGATTCAATTTCTGTGTTTCGTATTCAATAAGAAGGTCAATGGGATACAGTAAACCTGAAGTGAAACATCGGAATCTAACCCCAATCTCACAGGAAAGCTTCAGAACATAGACCGTTAGAAGAGCCAGTCTTCTTGTACTTGAGTCGGCAATGTGCCATTTGTATTTAATTCCGATGCAATTTCTGTGTTTCATCGTCAATAAGATGGTCAGAGGGTTACAGTAAACCTAAAGTGAACATCGGAATCTCTAACTAGTGTCACAGGAATGGTTCAATACATAGACAGTAAGAAGAGCCAGTCTTCTTGTACTTGAGTCGGCATTGTGCCTATGTATTTAATTCCGATGCAATATCTGTGTTACATCGTCAATAAGAAGGTCAGAGGGATACAGTTAACCTGAAGTGAAGCATCGGAATCTATAACTAGTGTCACAAGAATGGTTGAAAACAGACAGTAAGAAGAGTCAGTCTTCTTGTACTTAAGTCGGCGTTGTGCCTTTTGTATTTAATTCCGATGCAATTTCTGTGTTTCATCGTCAATAAGAAGGTCCAAGGGATACAGTAAACATAAGGTGAAGCATCAGAATCTAAAACTGGTCTCACAGGAAATGTTAAAAACATAGTCAGTAGGAAGAGTGAGTCTTCTTGTACTTAAGTCGGCATTGTGACTTTTGTATATAATTCCGATGCAATTTCTGTGTTTCATCGTCAAGAAGAAGGTCCAAGGGATACACTAAACCCGATGTGAAGCATCGGAATCTAAGACTGGTCTCACAGGAAAGGTTCAAAACATAGACAGTAAGAAGAGTTAGTTTTCTTGTATTTAAGTCAGCATTGTGCCTTTTCTATTTAATTCTGATTCAATTTCTGTGATTCGTTGTCAATAAGAAGGTCCAAGGGATACATTAAACCTGAAGTGAAACATCGGAATCTAACCCCAATCTCACAGGAAAGCTTCAGAACATAGACCGTAAGAAGAGCCAGTCTTCTTGTACTTGAGTCGGCAATGTGCCATTTGTATTTAATTTCGATGCAATTTCTGTGTTTCATCGTCAATAAGATGGTCAGAGGGTTACAGTAAACCTAAAGTGAACATCGGAATCTCTAACTAGTGTCACAGGAATGGTTCAAAACATAGACAGTAAGAAGAATCAGTTTTCTTGTACTTAAGTCGTCATTGTGCCTTTTCTCTTTAATTCCGATGCAATTTCTGTGTTTCATCGTCAATAAGATGGTCCAAGGGATACAGTAAACCTGAAGTGAAGCATCGGAATCTATAACTAGTGTCACAGGAATGGTTCAATACATAGACAGTAAGAAGAGCCAGTCTTCTTGTACTTGAGTCGGCATTGTGCCTATGTATTTAATTCCGATGCAATTTCTGTGTTACATCGTCAGTAAGAAGGTCAGAGGGATACAGTTAACCTGAAGTGAAGCATCGGAATCTATAACTAGTGTCACAGGAATGGTTGAAAACATAGACAGTAAGAAGAGTTAGTCTTCTTGTACTTAGGTCGGCATTGTGCCTTTTGTATTTAATTCCGATGCAATTTCTGTGATTCATCGTCAATAAGAAGGTCAGAGGGTTACAGTAAACCTGAAGTGAAGCATCGGAATCTATAACTAGTGTCACAGGAATGGTTCAAAACATAGACAGTAAGAAGAGTCAGTTTTCTTGTACTTAAGTCGGCATTGTGCCTTTTCTATTTAATTCCTATGCAATTACTGTGTTTCATCGTCAATAAGAAGGTCAGAGGGATACAGTTAACCTGAAGTGAAGCATCGGAATCTATAACTAGTGTCACAGGAATGGTTCAAATCATAGACAGTAAGAGGAGCCAGTCTTCTTGTACTTGAGTCACAATTGTGCCTATGTATTTAATTCCGATGCACTCTCTGTGTTTCATCGTCAATACGAAGGTCGGAGGGATACAGTAAACCTGTAGTGAAGCATCGGAATATATAACTAGTGTCACAGGAATGGTTCAAAACATAGACAGTAAGAAGAGCCAGTCTTCTTGTACTTGAGTCGGCATTGTGCCTTTTGTATTTAATTCCGATGCTGTCTCTCTGTTTCTTCGTCAATACGAAGGTCAGTGGGATACAGTAACCCCGAAGTGAAGCATGGGAATCTACAACGAGTGTCACAGGAATGGTTCCAACATACACAGTATGAAGAGTAGTTCTCTTGTACTTAATTCATCCTTGTGCTTTTGTATTTGATTCAGATGCAATTTCTGTGTTTCATCGTCAATAAGAAGGTCAGAGGGATACAGTAAACCTGAAGTGAAGCATCCGAATCTATAACTAGTGTCACAGGAATGGTTCAAGGCATAGACAGTTAGAAGAGTCAGTTTTCTTGTACTTAAGTCGGCATTGTGCCTTTTTTGTTTAATTCCGATGCAATTTCTGTGTTTCGTCGTCGCTAAGAAGATCCAAGGGATACAGTAAACCTGAAGTGAAGTATCGGAATCTAAAACCGGTCTCACAGGAAAGTTTAAAAACTTAGACAGTAAGAAGAGCCAGTCTTCTTGTACTTGAGTCGGCATTGTGCCTTTTGTATTTGATTCCGATGCAATTTCGGTTTTTCATCGCCAATAACAAGGTCAGAGAGATACAGTATACCTGAAGTGAAGCATCGGAATCTATAACTAGTGTCACAGGAACGGTTCAAAACATACACAGTAAGAAGAGTCAGGTTTCTTGTACTTAAGTCGGCATTGTGCATTGTCTATGTAATTCCGATGCAATTTCTGTGTTTCATCGTCAATAAGAAGGTTTAAGGGATACAGTAAACATATAGTGAAGCATCGGAATCTAAAACTGGTCTCACAGGAAATTTTGAAATCACAGTCAGTAGGAAGGGTCAGTCTTCTTGTACTTAAGTCAGCATTGTGCCTTTTGTATTTAATTCCGATGCAATTTCTGTGTTTCATCGTCAATAAGAAGGTCCAAGGGATACACTAAACCCGATGTGAAGCATCAGAATCTAAAACTGGTCTCACAGGAAAGGTTCAAAACATAGACAGTAACAAGAGTTAGTTTTCTTGTACTTAAGTCAGCATTGTGCCTTTTCTATTTAATTCTGATTCAATTTCTGTGTTTCGTCGTCAATAAGAAGGTCCAAGGTGTGGTGTCACCGCCAGTCACCACACTTGCTAGGTGGTAGCTTAAATCGGCAGCGGTCCATTTAGTACACGTCGGACCCGTGTGACGCCACTGTGTAATCGCAGACCTAGCGCCACCACAAGGCAGGTCTCGTGATACGAACAAGCACTCGTCCCAGTTGTACGACAACATTGCTAGCAACAATACGGACGAAGCCTTCCTCCCATTTGCCGAGAGACAGTTGGAATAGCCTTCTGCTAAGCCCATGGTTACGACCTAGCAAGGCGCCATTAGCCTTACCTACTTTGAGAGTTATAGTATAAATGTCCCAAGAAGAACGCTGTATTCATCACTTAATAAAAGTTAAGTATAAAGCAGCTACGTACTTTTCTTGCTACCATTCAATAGTTATCCTGTTCCAGAATTGACGCCAGTCGGCGTGTGTGTACGCGTGCCTTTCTAGCGGCTACCTCAAGTGGCGTAACAGTCTTGTTACGTCACTACAGATTGGCGACGAGTAGAGAGGTTTTTTCTGATTGCGCTAATTTATTTGTCTCATGGCTTCTCCACATTCTCCAGATGTACTGTCCGAATTTTATCGCTTGCAGAATCAGCAGACGCAGGCATTATTGGATGCCCTTGGTCAGCTCGTCCAGGGTGAACGTGCCATTCAAACCGATGCGGCGGCCGCCGCTTCACCGGTACCGCAGCCACAACATGCTGTTGCAGCTAATTCCGACCCTTTGATGCAACCCACGAGACTTGGCGGGAATGGTCCCGCCAGTTTGCCTTCCACCTCGCCGCCTACAGAATTCAAGGTAATGAGCGGCAGCCGTTTTTGCTTTCTTGTGTCGGTGTGTCCACCTACCGTGTGATAGTGAAATTGTTTCCCCGACGCGACGTAGCAACTCTGTCCTACGAGGAAATTTTGTCTGCTTTAGATGCCTATTTCAAAGAAACAGTTAATGTGGTTGCAAAACGGTATACGTTCTTTCGTACAAAATGTACGGCAGGTCAAACTAATAGGGAGTGGGTAGCAACATTGCAAGGACTTACTAGGGACTGTGCCTTTGACTGTGCCTGTGGTCTTTCTTATTCAGATACAATGGTGCGTGATGAAATTGCACAGAACATTTTCGATGTTCGCATACGGAAGCAAATTTTGAAACTAGTTAATCCCTCCCTTCAACAAGTGATAGACATATTGGATAGACAAGACACACTTGACTGTGCTCAGGAATCTTTTGAAACTCCGCCAGCCGTGTGTCACATTAACCGGCCCGACGGGCGCGCTCGCGCTACGCGGCCCGGTCAACTGCCCTCGCGCACGTCCGCACAGCTGCCGCCGCGCGCTAAGCCAGGTGTGCCGCGCCAGCACACAAATGCAGTGAAATCATGCCCGCGGTGTGCTACTAGACATTCGCGTGAACATTGCCCGTCACGCCAAGCTCTTTGCTATTTCTGCAATCGGAAAGGACATGTTCAAAGTGTTTGCCAGAAAAAGCTCAGATCAGACAATCACAATCATTCCAGGCCCTTTGCTTCGCGCCGGAATCGAACCAGGGACACTCAGGCTCGTGGACCTTCGCCCATGGACATTCATGTCGTTAATTCCACCCCATCCAGTGCCACTTTCTCTAACAGTGACTGTGTTCGTCCCACAAAAACTGTGCGTCGACGTCGCCGGAAATCACGTCCGTTAGCAAGTGATTCTGTACCTGTGTCTGTTCAAATTGCACGAGACAGTCGCTCTTGTCGTCAGCAGGACAATAGACTTTTTGTAGATTGGACTTTAATGGCAAGGTCATACCATTCCAGCTCGATACCGGAGCTGCAGTTTCATTGCTCATTCACGACACGTACAAACAACTGGGCAAACCTCCATTGCGTTCCGCAAATGTTAAGCTAACCACATATTCAGGACAGAAAATTCCTGTGTTAGGACAGTGCAGCCTTCTTGCAACATACAAGGGACAAACAAAACTTGTGTCATTTTACGTTCTTCGTTCTTCTTCTGCAGTGAACTTGTTTGGTTTAGATTTATTTCAGTTGTTTAACATGTCTCTAGTAAATCAGGTCCTATCAGTGAATCCAACTGTGCCTACAGACAGTGTTTCTAGTGTATGTGAAGATTTACAGACAATATTGCACCGGGCTAAGGTTCCGCTAAAAACTATGAAGCACATTTGGAACTGAAGGTCAACGCGCAACCGCAATTTTTCAGAGCGCGCAATGTTCCTCAGGCATTGCGTCAGGAGGTCGCAAGAACATTGATCAATGTAGAATCACAAGGTGTGAGTGAATGTGCGCAATGCCTCTTCTCTTTCAGCTCCGCTTCATCGCGTACGCCGTACAGGTGTTCCGTTCGTCTGGACGACGGAATGCGAACGCGCCTTTCGCCAGTTGAAAACTGCGTTGATTTCTAATACTTGCCTTACGCCATTCGATCCCCAGAAACCCCTTTTGTTGATGGTAGATGCATCGGATTTCGGGATCGGTGCTGTGCTTGCGCACAAAGTTGGCTCCCATGATCGCCCTATTGCCTTTGCGTCCAAATTGCTATCGTCTGCGCAAAGAAATTATTCCCAGATAGAGAAAGAAGCTTTGGCTCTCTTGTTTGGTGTTATAAAGTTCCATGATTTCTTGTGTGGTCGTCACTTTACCATCATCACAGACCACAAACCTTTGACATCGCTTTTTCATCCGACCAAGCCTGTACCTCCACGTACAGCGCAGAACTTCATTCGCTGGTCTATTTTCCTCTCGCAGTACCGCTACGATATCTTGTATCGGTCCACTGCTAAGCACGGAAACGCCGATGCGTTGTCCCGTTTGCCTGTTGCTGAGGATAAAGCATTCGATTCTTCCGAACTTGCTTGCATGTTCATTGATTCGGAAACCGATGAAGTGGTCGAATCGTTTCCGATTGATTCTCGTCGTGTAGCTACAGCCACAGCTGCTGACCCTGTCCTTGCTACTGTTTTGCGTTTTGTTGCTACGCAATGGCCATTGTCGAAGTCTCGGATTGCGGATCCGTTGGTTCGCCGATTTTTTGCTCACAGGTAGAGACGTTTTGTTCGACGTGGTGTTTTGTTGTTGCGTTCTGATAATGATCAGTGCAGAGTCGTGGTCCCACGTTCGTTACAGTCCTCTGTTTTACGGCTTCTTCACCACGGACATTGGGGTATAGTGCGAACGAAACAACTTGCTCGTCAGCACTGTACTTGGTTCGGAATAGATGCTGCGATTACGAATATGTGTTCTTCTTGCCCGGCGTGTGCCGAACAACAATCCGCACCGCCGTGGAAAGTCTTTGCATGGCCAAAAGCCACTTCCCCTTGGCAACGCTTGCACATTGATTTTGCTGGTCCATTCTGGAATGCTCGATGGTTGGTTCTGGTCGATGCCTTCAGTAATTTTCCTTTTGTTGTCCGGATGTCTTCCACGACTTCCTCCGCCACCATCCAAGCGTTGTCTGCTATCTTTTGCATTGAAGGTCTTCTGCAGACTACTTTTTCCGACAATGACCCACAATTTATGTCCGCAGAATTTCAGTCATTCTGCCAGGCCAATGGTATTCAACATCTGACATCCGCGCCGTTTTCGCCTCAGTCAAACGGTGCCGCTGAACGATTGGTCCGGACTTTCAAGTCACAGATGTTGAAATTGAAAGAGTCGCATTCTCGGGAGGAGGCATTGTTTCTCTTTTTGTCTTCGTATCGCTCTCAGCCCCGAGATGGTCGCTCGCCGGCTGAGTTGCTCCACGGTCGTCCTCATCGCACCTTGATGGCTTTGCTGCATCCGCCGCATCCGGTTCCTGTGCAGCGGCAGACTCCTGCTTTTGCTCCAGGCGACGTTGTATTTTATCGCAACTATCGAGGTTCACGGCGTTGGCTCGCAGGGCGCATTCTTCGCTGCCTCGGCCGCGCGATGTATTTGGTTTTGGGGGCCTCTGGTGAGGTGCGTCGGCATCTCAACCAGCTGCGCCTCTGTCGTCGCACGGGTTCTGCCGCTCCCCGTCTGCTTTCAGCGACGGTTCCGTCCGGTCAGCGCCCTGGGGACCCATCTACTGGCTCGCCTCATCCCCAGGTGTTACCGACGATGCCTTCCATTTTGCCCCATGGCGTCGCGCCGCCACAGCGGCCGCCGCCGCAGCCGCCGCAGCGGCCGGTCCTCCGGCCGACGCCGCCCGCATTCGACGCTTCGCTGCAGCCCCAAGCGCCTCCCAGGATCACGCGCCGCCGATCGCTTCCCGTGACCAGCTGTCCTCCGCCATGGAACTCCCGCCCGCTCCGGACCACATGACGTCATCGCGCGCTGGCTACCCGGACGCAATGGAGGTCGACCCTTCGGCCCCTCCTGTTTCTTTACGGGCGCATACACCGCATGTTGACGTGCACCCTGGACTAGGTTTTCGGCCGTTTCCTAGCTCCCCTCTGACCGAATGGCCGGGTGCGGGTGGCACAGCCTCGCCTGTTGTTAGGCTCCCCACCTCATCGCATCCGTCAACATGGGATCCTCCCCACGGCGGGCGGAAGCCTTATCTCACGACCGTTCGCCGATTTGCGGGGGAGGAATGTGGTGTCACCGCCATACACCACACTTGCTAGGTGGTAGCCTAAATCGGCCGCGGTCCATTTAGAACATGTCGGACCCGCGTGTCGCCACTGTGTAATCGCAGACCTAGCGCCACCACAAGGCAGGTCTCGTGATACGAACAAGCACTCGTCCCAGTTGTACGACAACATTGCTAGCGACAATACGGACGAAGCCTTCCTCCCATTTGCCGAGAGACAGTTAGAATAGCATTCTGCTAACTCCATGGTTACGACCTAGCAAGGCGCCATTAGCCTTACCTACTTTGAGAGTTACAGTCTAAATGTCTCAAGAAGAACGCTGTATTCATCACATAATAAAAGTTAAGTATAAAGCAGCTACGTACTTTTCCTGCTACCATTCAATAGTTATCCTGTTCCAGAATTGACGCCAGTCAGCGTGTGTGTACGCGTGCCTTTCTGGCGGCTACCTCAAGTGGCGTAACAGTCTTGTTCCGTCACTACACAAGGGATACAGTAAACCTGAAGTGAAACATCGGAATCTAAAACCAATCTCACAGGAAAGCTTCAGAACATTGACCGTAAGAACAGACAGTCTTCTTGTACTTGAGTCGGCAATGTGCCTTTTGTATTTAATTCCGATGCAATTTCTGTGTTTCATCGTCAATAAGAAGGTCAGAGGGATACGGTAAACCTGAAGTGAAGCATCGGAATCTATAACTAGTGTCACAGGAATGGTTCAAAACATAGACAGTAAGAAGAGTCAGTTTTCTTGTACTTAAGTCGACATTGTGCCTTTTGTATTTAATTCCGATGCAATTTCTGTGTTTCATCGTCAGTAAGAAGGTCAGAGGGATACAGTAAACCTGAAGTGAAGCATCGGAATCTATAACTAGTGTCACAGGAATGGTTCAAAACATAGACAGTAAGAAGAGCCAGTCTTCTTGTACTTGAGTCGGCATTGTGCCTTTTGTATTTAATTCCGATGAAATTTCTGTGTTTCATCGTCAATAAGAAGGTCAGAGGGTTACAGTAAACCTGAAGTGAAGCATCGGAAACTATAACTAGTGTCACAGGAATGGTTCAAAACATATACAGTAAGAAGAGTCAGTATACTTGTACTTAATTCGGCATTGTGCCTTTTGTATTTTATTCCGATGCAATTTCTGTATTTCATCGTCAATAAGAAGGTCAGAGGGATACAGTAAACCTGAAGTGAAGCATCGGAATCTATAATTAGTGTCACAGAATTGTTCGAAACATACACAGCAAGAAGAGTCAAACTTCTTGTACTTAAGTCGGCATTGTGCCTTTTGTATTTCATTCCGATGCAATTTCTGTGTTTCCTCGTCAATAAGAAGGTCCAAGGGATACAGTAAACCTGAAGTGATGCATCAGAATCTATAACTAGTGTCACAGGAATGTTTCAAATCATAGACAGTAGGAAGAGTCAGTCTTCTTGTACTTACGTCGGCATTGTGCCTTTTGTATTTAATTCCGATGCAATTTCTGTGTTTCATCGTCAATAACAAGGTCCAAGGGATACAGTAAACCAGAAGTGAAGCATCGGAATCTATAACTAGTGTTACAGGAATGGTTCAAAACATAGACAGTAAGAAGAGCCAGTCTTCTTGTACATAAGTCGACATTTTGCCTTTTGTATTTCATTCCGATGCAATGTCTGTGTTTCATCGTCAATAAGAAGGTCCAAGGGATACAGTAAACATATAGTGAAGCATCGGAATCTATACCTGGTCTCACAGAAATGTTTAAATCGTAGTCAGTATGAAGAATCAATCTTCTTATACTTAAGTCGGCATTATGCCTTTTGTATTTAATTCCGATGCAATATCGGTGTTTCATCGTCAACAAGAAGGTCCAAGGAATACAGTAATCATATAGTAATGCATCGGAATCTAAAACTGGTCTCACAGGAAATGTTCAAATCATAGTCAGTAAGAAGAGTCAGTCTTCTTGTACTTATGTCGGCATTGTGCCTATTCTATTTAATTCCGATGCACATTCTGTGTTTCGTCGTCAATAAGAACGTCCAAGGGGTACAGTAAACCTGAAGTGAAGCATCGGAATCTATATCTAGTGTCACAGCAATGGTTCAAAACATAGACACGGAAGAGTCAGTTTTCTTGTACTTAATTCGGCATTGTGCCTCTTCTATTTAATTGCGATGCCATATCTGTGTTTCGTCGTCAATAAGAAGGTCCAAGGGATACAGTAAACCTGAAGTGAAGCATCGGAATCTATAACTACAGTCACAGGAATGGTTCAAAACATAGACAGTAGGAAGAGTCAGTCTTCTTGTACTTAAGTCGGCATTGTGCCTTTTCTATTTAATTCCGATGCAATTTCTGTGTATCGTCGTCAATAAGAAGGTCAGAGGGATACAGTAAACCCGAAGTAAAGCATCTGAATCTATAATTAGTGTCACAGAATGGTTCAAAATATACACAGCAAGAAGAGTCAGTTTTCTTGTACTTAAGTCGGCATTGTGCCTTTTGTATTTAATTCCGATGCAATTTCTGTGTTTCATCGTCAATAAGAAGGTCCAAGGGATACAGTAAACCTGAAGTGATGCATCGGAATCTATAACTAGTGTCACAGGAATGGTTCAAAATATAGACAGTAGGAAGAGTCAGTTTTCTTGTACTGAAGTCGGCATTGTGCCTTTTCTATTTAATTCCGATGCAATTTCTATGTTTCAACGTCAATAAGAAGGTCCGTGTCATACAGTAAACCTGAAGTGAAGCATCGGAATTTAAAAGCGGTCTCACAGGAAAGGTTCAAAACACAGGTAGTAAGAAGAGCCAGTCTTCTTGTACTTGAGTCGGCATTGTGCCATTTCTATTTATTTCCGATGCAATTTCTGTGTTTCATCATCAATAAGAAGGTCAGAGGGATACAGTAAACCTCAAGTGAAGCATCGAAATCCATTACTAGTGTCACAGGAATGGTTCAAATCATAGACAGTAACAAGAGTCAGTCTTCTTGTACTTAAGTCAGCATTGTGCCTTTTTGTATTTAATTCCGACGCAATTTCTGTGCTTCATCGTCAATAAGAAGGTCAGAGAGATACAGTAAACCTGAAGTGAAGCATCGGAATCTATAACTAGTGTCACGAGAATGGTTCAAATCATAGAAAGTTAGAAGAGTCAGTTTTCTTGTACTTAATTCGGCATTGTGCCTTTTCTATTTAATTCCGATGCACATTCTGTGTTTCGTCGTCAATAAGAACGTCCAAGGGGTACAGTAAACCTGAAGTGAAGCATCGGAATCTATATCTAGTGTCACAGGAATGGTTCAAAACATAGACACGGAAGAGTCAGTTTTCTTGTACTTAATTCGGCATTGTGCCTCTTCTATTTATTTGCGATGCCATATCTGTGTTTCGTCGTCAATAAGAAGGTCCAAGGGATACAGTAAACTTGAAGTGAAGCATCGGAATCTACAACTAGTGTCACAGAAAAGGTTCAAATCATAGACAGTAAGAAGAGGCAGTCTTCTTGTAATTAAGTCGGCATTGTGCCTTTTGTATTAAATTCCGATGCAATTTCTGTGTTTCATCGTCAATAACAAGGTCCAAGGGATACAGTAAACCAGAAGTGAAGCATCGGAATCTATAACTAGTTTTACAGGAATGGTTCAAAACATAGACAGTAAGAAGAGCCAGTCTTCTTGTACATAAGTCGACATTTTGCCTTTTGTATTTCATTCCGATGCAATTTCTGTGTTTCATCGTCAATAAGAAGGTCCAAGGGATACAGTAAACATATAGTGAAGCATCGGAATCTATACCTGGTCTCACAGAAATGTTTAAATCGTAGTCAGTATGAAGAATCAATCTTCTTATACTTAAGTCGGCATTGTGCCTTTTTTATTTAATTCCGATGCAATTTCTGTGTTTCATCGTCAACAAGAAGGTCCAAGGAATACAGTAAACATATAGTTATGCTTCGGAATCATAAACTGGTCTCACAGGAAATGTTCAAATCATAGTCAGTAAGAAGAGTCAGTCTTCTTGTACTTATGTCGGCATTGTGCCTTTTCTATTTAATTCCGATGCACATTCTGTGTTTCGTCGTCAATAAGAACGTCCAAGGGGTACAGTAAACCTGAAGTGAAGCATCGGAATCTATATCTAGTGTCACAGGAATGGTTCAAAACATAGACACGGAAGAGTCAGTTTTCTTGTACTTAATTCGGCATTGTGCTTCTTCTATTTAATTGCGATGCCATATCTGTGTTTCGTCGTCAATAAGAAGGTCCAAGGGATACAGTAAACCTGAAGTGAAGCATCGGAATCTACAACTAGTGTCACAGAAAAGGTTCAAATCATAGACAGTAAGAAGAGTCAGTCTTCTTGTACTTAAGTCGGCATTGTGCCTTTTGTATTAAATTCCGATGCAATTTCTGTGTATCATCGTCAATAAGAAGGTCCAAGGGATACAGTAAACCTGAAGTGAAGCATCGGAATCTATAACTACAGTCACAGGAATGGTTCAAAACATAGACAGTAGGAAGAGTCAGTCTTCTTGTACTTAAGTCGGCTTTGTGCCTTTTCTATTTAATTCCGATGCAGTTTCTGTGTTTCGTCGTCAATAAGATGGTCAGAGGGATACAGTAAACCTGAAGTGAAGCATCGGAATCTATAATTAGTGTCACAGAATGGTTCAAAATATACACAGCAAGAAGAGTCAGTCTTCTTGTACTTAAGTCGGCATTGTGCCTTTTGTATTAAATTCCGATGCAATTTCTGTGTTTCATCGTCAATAAGAAGGTCCAACGGATACAGTAAACCTGAAGTGATGCATCGGAATCTATAACTTGTGTCACAGGAATGGTTCAAAACATAGACAGTAGGAAGAGTCAGTTTTCTTGTACTGAAGTCGGCATTGTTCCTTTTCTATTTAATTCCGATGCAATTCCTATGTTTCGACGTCAATAAGAAGGTCCGTGTCATACAGTAAACCTGAAGTGAAGCATCGGAATTTAAAAGCGGTCTCACAGGAAAGGTTCAAAACACAGGTAGTAAGAAGAGCCAGTCATCTTGTACTTGAGTCGGCATTGTGCCATTTGTATTTATTTCCGATGCAATTTCTGTGTTTCATCATCAATAAGAAGGTCAGAGGGATACAGTAAACCTGAAGTGAAGCATCGAAATCCATTACTAGTGTCACAGGAATGGTTCAAAACATAGACACTAAGAAGAGTCAGTCTTCTTGTACTTAAGTCAGCATTGTGCCTTTTTTTATTTAATTCCGACGCAATTTCTGTGCTTCATCGTCAATAAGAAGGTCAGAGAGATACAGTAAACCTGAAGAGAAGCATCGGAATCTATAACTAGTGTCACGAGAATGGTTCAAATCATAGAAAGTTAGAAGAGTCAGTTTTCTTGTACTTAATTCGGCATTGTGCCTTTTGTATTTAATTCCGATGCTATTTCTGTATTACATCGACAATAAGAAGGTCAGAGCGATACAGTAAACCTGAAGTGAAGCATCGGAATCGATAACTAATGTCACAGGAATGGTTCAAAACACAGACTGTAAGAAGAGTTAGATTTCTTGTACTTAAGTCGGCATTGTGCCTTTTGTATTTAATTCCGATGCAATTTCTGTGTTCCATCGTCAATAAGATGGTCAGAGGGATACAGTAAACCTGAAGTGAATCATCGAAATCCATAACCAGTGTCAGAGGAATGGTTCAAAACAAAGACAGTGAGAAGAGTCAGTTTTCTTGTACTTAAGTCAGCAGTAAGAAGAGTTAGTTTTCTTGTACTTAAGTCCGCATTGTGCCTTTTGTATTTAATTCCGATGCAATCTCTGTGTTTCATCGTCTATAAGAAGGTCCAAGGGATACAGTAAACATATAGTGAAGCATCGGAATCTAAAACTGGTTTCACAGGAAATGTTGAAATCATAGTCAGTAGGAAGAGTCAGTCTTCATGTACTTAAGTCGGCAATGTGCCTTTTGTAATTAATTCCGATGCAATTTCTGTGTTTCATCGTCAATAAGAAGGTCCGAGGGATACAGTAAACATATAGTGAAGCATCGGAATCTAAAACTGGTCTCACAGGAAATGTTCAAAACATAGTCAGTAAGAAGACTCAGTCTACTTGTACTTAAGTCGGCATTGTGCCTTTTGTATTTAATTCCGATGCAAATTCTGTGTTTCATCTTCAATATGGAAGGTCCAAGGGATACAGTAAAACTGAAGTGAAGCATCGGAATCTAAAAGTGGTCTCACAGGAAAGGTTCAAAACATAGACAGTAAGAAGAGTCAGTCTTCTTGTACTTAAGTCGGCATTGTGCCTTTTGTATTTAATTCCGATGCTATTTCTGCGTTAAATCGTCATTAAGAAGGTCAGAGGGATACAGTAAACCTGAAGTGAAGCATCGGAATTTATAACTAGTGTCACAGGAATGGTTCAAAACATAGACAGTAGGAAGAGTCAGTCTTATTGTACCTAAATCGGCATTGTGCCTTTTCTATTTAATTCCGATGCAATTTCTGTGTTTCGTCGTCAATAAGAAGGTCAGAGGGATACAGTAAATCTGAAGTGAAGCATCGAAATCTATAACTAGTGTCACAGGAATGGTTCAAAACATAGACAATAAGAAGAGTCAGTCTTCTTGTACTTAAGTCGGCATTGTGCCTTTTGTAATTAATTCCGATGCAATTTCTGTGTTTCGCCGTCAATAAGAACGTCCAAGGGATACAGTAAACCTGACGTGAAGCAACGGAATCTAAAACCGGTCTCACAGGAAAGGCTCAAAACATAGAGAGTAAGAAGAGCCAGTCATCTTGTATTTGAGTCGGCATTGTGCCTTTTGTATTTAATTCCGATGCAATATCTGTGTTTCATCGTCAATAAGAAGGTAAGAGGGATACAGTAAACCTCAAGTGAAGCATCGGAATCAAAATCTAGTGGCACAGGAAAGGTTCAAAACATAGTCAGTAAGAAGAGTCAGTCTTCTTGTACTTAGGTCGGCATTGTGCCTTTTCTATTTAATTCCGATGCAATTTCTGTGTTTCGTCGTCAATAAGAAGGTAAGAGGGATACAGTAAACCTCAAGTGAAGCATCGGAATCAAAATCTAGTGGCACAGGAAAGGTTCAAAACATAGTCAGTAAGAAGAGTCAGTCTTCTTGTACTTAGGTCGGCATTGTGCCTTTTGTATTTAATTCCGATGCAATTACTGTGCTTCATCGTCTATAAGAAGGTCAGAGGGATACAGTAAACCTGAAGTGAAGCATCGGAATCTATAACTAGTGTCACAGAAATGGTTCAAACATACACAGCAAGAAGAGTCATTCTTCTTGTACTTATGTCGGCTTTGCGCCTTTTTTATTTATTTCCGATGCAATTTCAGTGTTTCATCGTCAACAAGAGGGTGCAAGGGATACAGTAAACATATAGTGAAGCATTGGAATCTTAAACTGGTCTCACAGGAAATGTTCAAATCATAGTCGGTAAGAAGAGTCAGTCATCTTGTACTTATGTCGGCATTGTGCCTTTTGTCTTTAATTCCGATGCAATTTCTGTGTTTCATCGTCAATACGAAGGTCAGAGGGATACAGCAAACCTGAAGTGAAGCATCGGAATCTATAACTAGTGTCACAGGAATGCTTAAAATATAGACAGTGGGAAGAGTCAGTCTTCTTGTACCTAAGTCGGCATTGTGCCTTTTGTATTTAATCCCGATGCAATTTCTGTGTTTCGTCGTCAATAAGAATGTCCAAGGGATACAGTTACCCTGAAGTGAAGTATCGGAATCTATATCTAGTGTCACAGGAATGGTTAAAATCATAGACACAGAAGTGTCAATCTTCTTGTACTTAAGTGGGCATTGTGCCTTTTCTATTTAATTCCGATGCAATTTCTCTATTTCGTCGTCAATAAGAAGGTCCAAGGGATACAGTAAACCTGAAGTGAAGCATCGGAATCTATAACTAGTGTCACAGAAAAGGTTCAAAACATAGACAGTAGGAAGAGTCAGTCTTCTTGTACTTAAGTCGGCATTGTGCCTTTTCTACTTATTTCCGATGCAATTTCTGTGTTTCGTCGTCAATAAGAAGGTCAGAGAGATACAATAAACCTGAAGTGAAGCATCGAAATCTATAATTAGTGTCACAGAATGGTTCAAAACATATACAGCAAGAAGAGTCAGTCTTCTTGTACTTAAGTCAGCATTGTGCCTTTTGTAATTAATTCCGATGCAATTTCCTGAGTTTCATCGTCAATAACAAGGTCCAAGGGATACAGTAAACCAGAAGTGAAGCATCGGAATCTATAACTAGTGTTACAGGAATGGTTCAAAACATAGACAGTAAGAAGAGCCAGTCTTCTTGTACATAAGTCGGCATTTTGCCTTTTGTATTTCATTCCGATGCAATTTCTGTGTTTCATCGTCAATAAGGAAGTCAGAGGGATACAGTAAACCTGAAGTGAAGCATCGACATCTACAACTAGTGTCACAGGAATGGTTCAAAACATAGACAGTGAGAAGAGTCAGTCATCTTGTACTTAAGTCGGCATTGTGCCTTTTGTATTTAATTCCGACGCAATTTCTATGTTTCATCGTCAATAAGGAGGTCAGAGAGATACAGTAAACCTGAAGTGAAGCATCGGAATCTATAACTAGTGTCACAGTAATGGTTCGAAACATAGAAAGTATGAAGAGTCAGTTTTCTTGTACTTAATTCGGCATTGTGCCTTTTGTATTTAATTCCGATGCAATTTCTGTGTTTCATCGTCAATAAGAATGTCAAAGCGATACAGTAAACCTGAAATGAAGCATCGGAATCGATAACTAATGTCACAGGAATGGTTCAAAACAAAGACAGTGAAATGAGTCAGTTTTCTTGTACTTAAGTCGGTATTTTGCCTTTTGTATTTAATTCCGATGCTATTTCTGTGTTACATCGTCAGTAAGAAGGTCAGAGGGATACAGTAAACCTGAAGTGATGCTTCGGAATGTGTAACTAGTGTCACAGGAATGGTTCAAAACATAGACAGTAAGAAGAGTCAGTTTTCTTGTACTTAAGTCGGCATTGTTCCTTTTCTATTTAATTCCGATGCAATTTCTGTGTTTCGTCGTCAATAAGAAGGTGCAAGTGATACAGTAAACCTGAAGTGAAGCATCGGAATCTATAACTAGTGTCACAGGAATGGTTAAAAACATAGACAGTAAGAAGAGTCAGTTTTCTTGTACTTAAGTCGGCATTGTGACTTTTGTATTTAATTCCGATGCATTTTCTGTGTTTCATCGTCGATAAGAAGGTCCAAGGGATACAGTAAACATATAGGGAAGCATCGGAGTCAAAAACTGGTTTCACAGGAAATGTTGAAATCATAGTCAGTAGGAAGAGTCAGTCTTCATGTACTTAAGTCGGCAATGTGCCTTTTGTATTTAATTCTGATGCAATTTCTGTGTTTCATCGTCAATAAGAAGGTCCAAGGGATACAGTACGCATATAGTGAAGCATCGGAATCTAAAACTGGTCTCACAGGAAATGTTCAAAGCATAGTCAGTAAGAAGACTCAGTCTTCTTGTACTTAAGTCGGCATTGTGCGTTTTGTATTTAATTCCGATGCAATTTCTGTGTTTCATCGTCAATAAGAAGGTCCAAGGGATACAGAAAACATATAGTGAAGCATCGGAATCTAAAACTGGTCTCACAGGAAGCGTTCAAATGATAGTCAGTAAGAAGAGTCAGTCTTCTTGTACTTAAGTCGGCATTGTGTCTTTTGTATTTAATTCCGAAGCAATTTCTGTGTTACATCGTCAATAAGAAGGTCAGAGGGATACAGTAAACCTAAAGTGAAGCATCGGAATCTATAACTAGTATCACAGGAATGGTTCAAAACACAGTCAGTAAGAAGAGTCAGTCTTCTTGTACTTAAGGCGGCATTGTGCCTTTTCTATTTAATTCCGATGCAATTTCTGTGTTTCGTCGTCAATAAGAAGGTCCAAGGGATACAGTAAACCTGAAGTGAAGCATCGGAATCTATAACTAGTGTCACAGGAATGGTTCAAAACATAGAAAATAGGAAGAGTTAGACTTCTTGAACTTAAGTCGGCATTGTGCCTTCTCTACTTAATTCCGATGCAATTTCTGTGTTTCGTCGTCAATAAGAAGGTCCAAGGGATACAGTAAACACACAGTGAAGCAGCGGAACCTAAAACGGGTCTCACAGGTAATCTTCAAAACATAGTCAGTAAGAAGAGTACGTCTTCTTGTACTTAAGTCGGCATTGTGCCTTTTCTATTTCATTCCGATGCAATTTCTGTTTTTCGTCGTCAATAAGAACGTCAGAGAGATACAGTAAACCTGAAGTGAAGCATCGACATCTATAAATAGTGTCACAGGAATGGTTCAAAACATAGACAATAAGAAGAGTCAGTCTTCTTGTACTTAAGTCGGTATTGTGACTTTTGTATTTAATTCCGATGCAATCTCTGTGTTTCATCGTCAATAAGAAAGTCCAAGGGACACAGTAAATCTGAAGTGATGCATCGGAATCAATAACTAGTGTCACACGAATGGTTCAAAACATAGGCAGTAGGAAGAGTCAGTCTTCTTGTACTTAAGTCGGCATTGTGAGTTATGTATTTAATTTCGATGCAATTTCTGTGTTTCATCGTTAATAAGAACGTCCAAGGGATACAGTAAACATGAAGTGAAGCATCGGAATCTATAACTAGTGTCAAAGGAATGGTTCAAAACATAGACAGTAGGAAGAGTCAGTCTTCTTGAACTTAAGTCGGCATTGTGCCTCTTCTATTTATATCCGAGGCAATTTCTGTGTTTCGTCGTCAATAAGAAGGTCCAAGGGAAACAGTAAACCTGAAGTGAAGCATCGAAATCTATAACTAGTTACACAGGAATGGTTCAAAACATAGACAATAAGAAGAGTCAGTCTTCTTGTACTTAAGTCGGAATTGTGCCTTTTGTATTTAATTCCGATACAATTTCTGTGTTTCATCGTCAATAAGAAGGTCCAAGGGATACAGTAAATCTGAAGTGATGCATCGAAATCTATAACTAGTGTCACAGGAATGGTTCAAACATACACAGCAAGAAGAGTCAGTCTTCTTGTACTTATGTCGGCTTTGCGCCTTTTTTATTTAATTCCGATGCAATTTCTGTGTTTCATCGTCAACAAGAGGGTGCAAGGGATACAGTAAACATATAGTGAAGCATCGGAATCTTAAACTGGTCTCACAGGAAATGTTCAAATCATAGTCGGTAAGAAGAGTCAGTCATCTTGTACTTATGTCGGCATTGTACCTTTTGTCTTTAATTCCGATGCAATTTCTGTGTTTCATCGTCAATACGAAGGTCAGAGGGATACAGCAAACCTGAAGTGAAGCATCGGAATCTATAACTAGTGTCACAGGAATGCTTAAAATATAGACAGTGGGAAGAGTCAGTCTTCTTGTACCTAAGTCGACAATGTGCCTTTTGTATTTAATCCCGATGCAATTTCTGTGTTTCGTCGTCAATAAGAAGGTCCAAGGGATACAGTAAACCTGAAGTGAAGCATCGGAATCTATATCTAGTGTCACAGGAATGGTTAAAAACATAGACACGGAAGTGTCAATCTTCTTGTACTTAAGTGGGCATTGTGCCTTTTCTATTTAATTCCGATGCAATTTCTCTATTTCGTCGTCAATAAGGAGGTCCAAGGGATACAGTCAACCTGAAGTGAAGCATCGGAATCTATAACTAGTGTCACAGAAAAGGTTCAAAACTTAGACAGTGGGAAGAGTCAGTCTTCTTGTACTTAATTCGGCATTGTGCCTTTTCTACTTATTTCCGATGCAATTTCTGTGTTTCGTCGTCAATAAGAAGGTCAGAGGGATACAATAAACCTGAAGTGAAGCATCGAAATCTATAATTAGTGTCACAGAATGGTTCAAAACATACACAGCAAGAAGAGTCAGCCTTCTTGTACTTAAGTCAGCATTGTGCCTTTTGTAATTAATTCCGATGCAATTTCTGTGTTTCATCGTTAATAACAAGGTCCAAGGGATACAGTAAACCAGAAGTGAAGCATCGGAATCTATAACTAGTGTTACAGGAATGGTTCAAAACATAGACAGTAAGAAGAGCCAGTCTTCTTGTACATAAGTCGGCATTTTGCCTTTTGTATTTCATTCCGATGCAATTACTGTGTTTCATCGTCAATAAGGAAGTCAGAGGGATACAGTAAACCTGAAGTGAAGCATCGACATCTACAACTAGTGTCACAGGAATGGTTCAAAACATAGACAGTAAGACGAGTCAGTCATCTTGTACTTAAGTCGGCATTGTGCCTTTTGTATTTAATTCCGACGCAATTTCTATGTTTCATCGTCAATAAGAAGGTCAGAGAGATACAGTAAACCTGAAGTGAAGCATCGGAATCTATAAGTAGTGTCACAGTAATGTTTCGACACATAGAAAGTAAGAAGAGTCAGTTTTCTTGTACTTAATTCGGCATTGTGCCTTTTGTATTTAATTCCGATGCACTTTCTGTGTTTCATCGTCAATAAGAATGTCAAAGCGATACAGTAAACCTGAAATGAAGCATCGGAATCGATAACTAATGTCACAGGAATGGTTCAAAACAAAGACAGTGAAATGAGTCAGTTTTCTTGTACTTAAGGTGGTATTTTGCCTTTTGTATTTAATTCCGATGCTATTTCTGTGTTACATCGTCAGTAAGAAGGTCAGAGGGATACAGTAAACCTGAAGTGATGCTTCGGAATGTGTAACTAGTGTCACAGGAATGGTTCAAAACATAGACAGTAAGAAGAGTCAGTTTTCTTGTACTTAAGTCGGCATTGTTCCTTTTCTATTTAATTCCGATGCAATTTCTGTGTTTCGTCGTCAATAAGAAGGTGCAAGTGATACAGTAAACCTGAAGTGAAGCATCGGAATCTATAACTAGTGTCACAGGAATGGTTAAAAGCATAGACAGCAAGAAGAGTCAGTTTTCTTGTACTTAAGTCGGCATTGTGACTTTTGTATTTAATTCCGATGCATTTTCTGTGTTTCATCGTCGATCAGAAGGTCCAAGGGATACAGTAAACATATAGGGAAGCATCGGAGTCTAAAACTGGTTTCACAGGAAATGTTGAAATCATAGTCAGTAGGAAGAGTCAGTCTTCATGTACTTAAGTCGGCAATGTGCCTTTTGTATTTAATTCTGATGCAATTTCTGTGTTTCATCGTCAATAAGAAGGTCCAAGGGATACAGTACGCATATAGTGAAGCATCGGAATCTAATACTGGTCTCACAGGAAATGTTCAAAACATAGTCAGTAAGAAGACTCAGTCTTCTTGTACTTAAGTCGGCATTGTGCGTTTTGTATTTAATTCCGATGCAATTTCTGTGTTTCATCGTCAATAAGAAGGTCCAAGGGATACAGAAAACATATAGTGAAGCATCGGAATCTAAAACTGGTCTCACAGGAAGTGTTCAAAAGATAGTCAGTAAGAAGAGTCAGTCTTCTTGTACTTAAGTCGGCATTGTGTCTTTTGTATTTAATTCCGAAGCAATTTCTGTGTTACATCGTCAATAAGAAGGTCAGAGGGATACAGTAAACCTAAAGTGAAGCATCGGAATCTATAACTAGTATCACAGGAATGGTTCAAAACACAGTCAGTAGGAAGAGTCAGTCTTCTTGTACTTAAGGCGGCATTGTGCCTTTTCTATTTAATTCCGATGCAATTTCTGTGTTTCGTCGTCAATAAGAAGGTCCAAGGGATACAGTAAACCTGAAGTGAAGCATCGGAATCTATAACTAGTGTCTCAGGAATGGTTCAAAACATAGAAAATAGGAAGAGTTAGACTTCTTGAACTTAAGTCGGCATTGTGCCTTCTCTACTTAATTCCGATGCAATTTCTGTGTTTCGTCGTCAATAAGAAGGTCCAAGGGATACAGTAAACACACAGTGAAGCAGCGGAACCTAAAACGGGTCTCACAGGTAATCTTCAAAACATAGTCAGTAAGAAGGGTACGTCTTCTTGTACTTAAGTCGGCATTGTGCCTTTTCTATTTCATTCCGATGCAATTTCTGTTTTTCGTCGTCAATAAGAACGTCAGAGAGATACAGTAAACCTGAAGTGAAGCATCGACATCTATAAATAGTGTCACAGGAATGGTTCAAAACATAGACAATAAGAAGAGTCAGTCTTCTTGTACTTAAGTCGTTATTGTGACTTTTGTATTTAATTCCGATGCAATCTCTGTGTTTCATCGTCAATAAGAAAGTCGAAGGGATACAGTAAAACTGAAGTGATGCATCGGAATCAATAACTAGTGTCACACGAATGGTTCAAAACATAGGCAGTAGGAAGAGTCAGTCTTCTTGTACTTAAGTCGGCATTGTGAGTTATGTATTTAATTTCGATGCAATTTCTGTGTTTCATCGTTAATAAGAACGTCCAAGAGATACAGTAAACATGAAGTGAAGCATCGGAATCTATAACTAGTGTCAAAGGAATGGTTCAAAACATAGACAGTAGGAAGAGTCAGTCTTCTTGAACTTAAGTCGGCATTGTGCCTCTTCTATTTAAATCCGATGCAATTTCTGTGTTTCGTCGTCAATAAGAAGGTCCAAAGGAAACAGTAAACCTGAAGTGAAGCATCGAAATCTATAACTAGTTACACAGGAATGGTTCAAAACATAGACAATAAGAAGAGTCAGTCTTCTTGTACTTAAGTCGGAATTGTGCCTTTTGTATTTAATTCCGATACAATTTCTGTGTTTCATCGTCAATAAGAAGGTCCAAGGGATACAGTAAATCTGAAGTGATGCATCGAAATCTATAACTAGTGTCACAGGAATGGTTCAAAACATAGGCAGTAGGAAGAGTCAGTCTTCTCGTGCTTAAGTCGGCATTGTGAGTTTTGTATTTAATTCCGATGCAATTTCTGTGTTTCATCGTAAATAAGAAGGTCCAAGGGATACAGTAAACATATAGTGAAGCATCGGAATCTAAAACTGGTCTCACAGGAAATGTTCAAAACACAGTCAGTAAGAAGAGTCAGTCTTCTTGTACTTAAGTTGGCAATTTACCTTTTTTATTTAATTCCGATGTAATTACTGTGTTTCGTCGTCAATAAGAAGGTCCAAGGGATGGATACAGTAAACGTGAAGTGAAGCATCGGTGTCTATAACCAGTGTCACAGGAATGGTTAAAACATAGACAGTAGGAAGAGTCAGTCTTCTTGTACTTAGGTCGGCATTGTGCCTTTTCTATTTAATTCCGATGCAATTTCTGTGTTTCGTCGTCAATACGAAGGTAAGAGGGATACAGTAAACCTCAAGTGAAGCATCGGAATCAAAATCTAGTGTCACAGGAAAGGTTCAAAACATAGTCAGTAAGAAGAGTCAGTCTTCTTGTACTTAGGTCGGCATTGTGCCTTTTGTATTTAATTCCGATGCAATTACTGTGCTTCATCGTCTATAAGAAGGTCAGAGGGATACAGTAAACCTGAAGTGAAGCATCGCAATCTATAACTAGTGTCACAGAAATGGTTCAAACATACACAGCAAGAAGAGTCAGTCTTCTTGTACTTATGTCGGCTTTGCGTCTTTTTTATTTAATTCCGATGCAATTTCTGTGTTTCATCGTCAACAAGAGGGTGCAAGGGATACAGTAAACATATAGTGAAGCATCGGAATCTTAAACTGGTCTCACAGGAAATGTTCAAATCATAGTCGGTAAGAAGAGTCAGTCATCTTGTACTTATGTCGGCATTGTGCCTTTTGTCTTTAATTCCGATGCAATTTCTGTGGTTCATCGTCAATACGAAGGTCAGAGGGATACAGCAAACCTGAAGTGAAGCATCGGAATCTATAACTAGTGTCACTGGAATGCTTAAAATATAGACAGTGGGAAGAGTCAGTCTTCTTGTACCTAAGTCGGCATTGTGCCTTTTGTATTTAATCCCGATGCAATTTCTGTGTTTCGTCGTCAATAAGAAGGTCCAAGGGATACAGTAAACCTGAAGTGAAGCATCGGAATCTATATCTAGTGTCACAGGAATGGTTAAAAACATACACACGGAAGTGTCAATCTTCTTGTACTTAAGTGGGCATTTTGCCTTTTCTATTTAATTCCGATGCAATTTCTCTATTTCGTCGTCAATAAGAAGGTCCAAGGGATACAGTAAACCTGAAGTGAAGCATCGGAATCTATAACTAGTGTCACAGAAAAGGTTCAAAACATAGACAGTAGGAAGAGTCAGTCTTCTTGTACTTAAGTCGGCATTGTGCCTTTTCTACTTATTTCCGATGCAATATCTGTGTTTCGTCGTCAATAAGAAGGTCAGAGGGATACAATAAACCTGAAGTGAAGCATCGAAATCTATAATTAGTGTCACAGAATGGTTCAAAACATACACAGCAAGAAGAGTCAGTCTTCTTGTACTTAAGTCAGCATTGTGAATTTTGTAATTAATTCCGATGCAATTTCTGTGTTTCATCGTCAACAACAAGGTCCAAGGGATACAGTAAACCAGAAGTGAAGCATCGGAATCTATAACTAGTGTTACAGGAATGGTTCAAAACATAGACAGTAAGAAGAGCCAGTCTTCTTGTACATAAGTCGGCATTTTGCCTTTTGTATTTCATTCCGTTGCAATTACTGTATTTCATCGTCAATAAGGAAGTCAGAGGGATACAGTAAACCTGAAGTGAAGCATCGACATCTACAACTAGTGTCACAGGAATGGTTCAAAACATAGACAGTAAGAAGAGTCAGTCATCTTGTACTTAAGTCGGCATTGTGCCTTTTGTATTTAATTCCGACGCAATTTCTATGTTTTTATCGTCAATAAGAAGGTCAGAGAGATACAGTAAACCTGAAGTGATGCTTCGGAATGTGTAACTAGTGTCACAGGAATGGTTCAAAACATAGACAGTAAGAAGAGTCAGTTTTCTTGTACTTAAGTCGGCATTGTTCCTTTTCTATTTAATTCCGATGCATTTTCTGTGTTTCATCGTCGATAAGAAGGTCCAAGGGATACAGTAAACATATAGGGAAGCATCGGAGTCTAAAACTGGTTTCACAGGAAATGTTGAAATCATAGTCAGTAGGAAGAGTCAGTCTTCATGTACTTAAGTCGGCAATGTGCCTTTTGTATTTAATTCTGATGCAATTTCTGTGTTTCATCGTCAATAAGAAGGTCCAAGGGATACAGTACGCATATAGTGAAGCATCGGAATCTAAAACTGGTCTCACAGGAAATGTTCAAAACATAGTCAGTAAGAAGACTCAGTCTTCTTGTACTTAAGTCGGCATTGTGCGTTTTGTATTTAATTCCGATGCAATTTCTGTGTTTCATCGTCAATAAGAAGGTCCAAGGGATACAGAAAACATATAGTGAAGCATCGGAATCTAAAACTGGTCTCACAGGAAGTGTTCAAAAGATAGTCAGTAAGAAGAGTCAGTCTTCTTGTACTTAAGTCGGCATTGTGCCTTTTGTATTTAATTCCGATGCAATTTCTGTGTTTCATCGTCAATAAGAAGGTCAAAGGCATACAGTAAACATATCGTGAACCATTAGAATCTAAAACTGGTCTCACCGGAAGTGTTCAAAAGATAGTCAGTAAGAAGAGTCAGTCTTCTTGTACTTAAGTCGCCATTGTGTCTTTTGTATTTAATTCCGATGCATTTTCTGTGTTACATCGTCAATAAGAAGGTCAGAGGGATACAGTAAACCTAAAGTGAAGCATCGGAATCTATAACTAGTATCACAGGAATGGTTCAAAACACAGTCAGTAAGAAGGGACAGTCTTCTTGTACTTTAGGCGGCATTGTGCCTTTTCTATTTAATTCCGATGCAATTTCTGTGTTTCGTCGTCAATAAGAAGGTCCAAGGGATACAGTAAACCTGAAGTGAAGCATCGGAATCTATAACTAGTGTCACAGGAATGGTTCAAAACATAGAAAATAGGAAGAGTTAGACTTCTTGAACTTAAGTCGGCATTGTGCCTTCTCTGCTTAATTCCGATGCAATTTCTGAGTTTCGTCGTCAATAAGAAGGTCCAAGGGATACAGTAAACACACAGTGAAGCAGCGGAACCTAAAACGGGTCTCACAGGTAATCTTCAAAACATAGTCAGTAAGAAGAGTCCGTCTTCTTGTACTTAAGTCGGCATTGTGCCTTTTCTATTTCATTCCGATGCAATTTCTGTTTTTCGTCGTCAATAAGAACGTCAGAGAGATACAGTAAACCTGAAGTGAAGCATCGACATCTATAAACAGTGTCACAGGAATGGTTCTAAACATAGACAATAAGAAGAGTCAGTCTTCTTGTACTTAAGTTGGCAATTTACCTTTTTTATTTAATTCCGATGTAATTACTGTGTTTCGTCGTCAATAAGAAGGCCAAGGGATACAGTAAACGTGAAGTGAAGCATCGGTGTCTATAACCAGTGTCACAGGAATGGTTAAAACATAGACAGTAGGAAGAGTCAGTCTTCTTGTACTTAAGTCGGCATTGTGCCTTTTCTATTTAATTCCGATGCAATTTCTGTGTTTCGACGTCAATAAGAAGATCAGAGGGATACAGTAAACCTGAAGTGAAGCATCGGAATCTATATCTGGTGTCACAGGAAAGGTTCAAAACATAGACAGTAAGAAGAGTCAGTCTTCTTGTACTTAAGTCGGCATTGTGCCTTTTCTATTTAATTCCGATGCAATTTCTGTGTTTCGACGTCAATAAGAAGATCAGAGGGATACAGTAAACCTGAAGTGAAGCATCGGAATCTATATCTAGTGTCACAGGAAAGGTTCAAAACATAGACAGTAAGAAGAGTCAGTCATCTTGGACATGAGTCGGCATTGTGCCTATTGTAGTTAATTCCGATGCAATTACTGTGCTTCATCGTCAATAAGGAGGTCAGAGGGAAACAGTAAACCTGAAGTGAAGCATCGGAATCTATAACTAGTGTCACAGGAATGGTTCAAAACATACACAGCCAGCAGAGTCAGTTGTCTTGTACTTAAGTCGGCATTGTGCCTTTTGTATTTAATTCCGATGCAATTTCTGTGTTTCATCGTCAACAAGAAGGTCCAAGGGATACAGTAAACATATAGAGAAGCATCGGGATCTAAAACTGGTCTCACAGGAAATGTTCAAATCATAGTCAGTAAGAAGAGTCAGTCTTCTTGTACTTATGTCGGCATTGTGCCTTTTCTATTTAATTCCGATGCAATTTCTGTGTATCGTCGTCAATAAGAAGGTCCAAGGGATACAGTGAACGTGAAGTGAAGCATCGGAATCTAAAACCGGTCTCACAGGAAATATTCAAAACATAGAGAGTAAGAAGAGCCAGTCATCTTGTATTTGAGTCGGCATTGTGCATTTTGTACTTAATTCCGATGCAATTTCTGTGTTTCATCGTCAATAAGAAGATCCAACGGATACAGTAAACCTGAAGTGAAGCATCGGAATCTACATCTAGTGTCACAGGAATGGTTCAAAACATAGACACGGAAGAGTCAGTCTTCTTGTACTTAAGTCGGCATTGTGTCTTTTCTATTTAATTCCGATGCAATTTCTGTGTTTCGTCGTCAATAAGAAGGTTCAAGGGATACAGTAAACCTGAAGAGAAGCATCGGAATCTATAACTAGTGTCACAGGAATGGTTCAAAACATACACAGCAAGCAGAGTCAGTCTTCTTGTACTTAAGGGGATACGGAATCGGATTTTGGGTTAAAAAATCGAATTTTTTTTTATTGGCGTATTATATTCTGCCATGTTTCCTCTTTAAAATGACGTATCATACATAGCTCTACTACAATTATAACTATTTTATTTTTATATATTTGTGAGATCGGGTATTGCGCTTTAGTTATACATGTCTCTCGTGGCTGACCATGAACTATTTGGCAGTACCTTTAAAGTGACATGAATTCAAATATCCCGGTTTCCAGCGACTATTTATACACTAGTTGCCCGAAAATGTTTCTCTCTGGTTTCCTCAAGTTACTCTTTGACTTTGTGGCGGGACTGTTTTGTAAACAGTGTGATATAAGAAAGTAGTTGTTGTTGAGTTATTTCGTATTTAGTGCTTCATTTTTCGCAGTGAAAATGCCTAGAGCTAAAGCAAAAGTATTTAAAAAGCGTGTGAACTGGCAAAAGAAAAGAAATAATGATTCATTAGCAAAGCAAAGCAGTTCATCATCATCACTGTTGGAAAATGTGAATCCACTTATTACTGATTTGCCGAACGAACTTACACCAAATGAAAACAGTGCTTCTCATAAAAAACTAAGAGATTTGGAAGAGAAATATCATTTACTTGATAGAGGGAATGAAGTTTTTGAACTCATTGATACGAATATATTGTGTGAAGCTCTTGAAAACAGTTTGTGCTGCAAAAAATGTCATGGAAACGTTTCTCTGAAAGTAGAATCCCATGTTGGCCTGGCTGCCCAGTTTAATTTAATATGCAGTGTTTGTAAATACAGCTGTAAGTTTCCAAGTTCGGTTTCAGTAACTGTAAATAATGGATACAAGAAAACTGAACTTTATAGTGTAAATATTAGGTCAGTTTATGGATTGCGAGCAATTGGTAAGGGCAAAGCAGCTGGTGATATGCTATGTGGTGTTCTAAATCTTCCAAGTGCACCTTCAAAGTTTGAAGCTTACAATTATGTACTAGGATCTGCAGTTGAAGATGTAGCACAGAAGTCAATGCAGGTTGCTGTGGAAGAAACAGTGGAAGAAAATGACGGCAGTCGTGACCTCACAGTGGCGTTTGATGGCACGTGGCAGAAAAGGGGCCACACCTCCAACAATGGTGTTGTGACAGCAACTAGTGTTGATACTGGCAAGGTTATTGATGTTGCAATAATGTCTAAATACTGTAGGTGCACAGGCAGGCTGAAAAATGAACACAGTGATGACTGTATTGCTAATTATTATGGTAGTAGTGGTGGCATGGAGGTTGCTGGGGTGAAGAAAATTTTTCATCGCTCTTCACAGTGGTATAATGTTCGCTATGTCAAATATCTGGGAGATGGTGACTCTAAAGCATTCAAAGAAGATTTGGAAAGCAAACCATATGGGAACAGTGTAAATATAAGCAAACTTGAATGTATAGGACATGTGCAGAAGAGAATGGGTGCCAGGCTGAGAAGGTTAAAATCAGTTATGAAAGGGAAAAAACTAGATGATGGGAAAACCTTGGATGGCAGAGGAAGATTGACTGATTCCATAATAGACCACATTCAGAACTGCTATGGCCTTGCAATCAGGCAAAATACGGGCAATCTTGAAGAAATGAGGAGAGCTATATGGGCTTTATATTTCCACACCGCATCCACGGATGAGCATCCACAACATGGTTTGTGCCCCAAAGGTGAAAACAGCTGGTGTAAATACAATAGGGGACTAACAACAGGAGAGAAATACATTCACCACCACAGTCTACCATCAGCCATCATGGCAGAAATAAAGCCCATTTTCAGAGATCTGGCTGACAGAAGTCTTCTGATGAAATGTCTTCACGGAAAAACGCAGAACCCCAACGAGTGCTTGAATAGTGTGATATGGCATCGTCTCCCAAAAACAGTGTTTGTCGGAATTAATACACTACATTTTGGTGTGTATGATGCTGTGGCAACCTTCAATCTTGGAAATATAACTAAATGCCAGGTCCTTCAAAAGTTGGGTATGTGTGTTGGTTCCCGTACGGTACGTGCTATGTTCTTTTTAGATCAGCACAGACTGAGGCATGCTGATAATATAATCAAGACATTAGTGAAAAAAGCAAGACAGGTGCAGAGGGGTGCCAAAAGAAGACTTGAAAATGATTATGAAGACTGTGAAAGGGGTATTAGCTACAGATCAGGAATGTTTTAATCTTCTTTCTCCGTTTCCCGTAAGTTTACTTTTTACTTCATCTAGGAACATTATCTCAGGTACTGGTCAACCTAGAAGTCTGAAATTTTTATGACGTTGGTGACATAGGTCCCTATTACATACTGAAACAACGATTTTTTAATTACTTGATTTACAAAAGACTTAGGGGTGATAGTCTAGTAAAAAGCGATGGAAAAAATTTACTTAAAAATAAATGTACAATATCTCTGTAAGAAAATACTTTGACAATAAACTGTTGTTTCAGTATTGTTGTAACATATGAATGCACATACAGTAAAATTTTTACCTCTCTGTCTCCAGTAGTTTGTGAGAAAATGTTCCCTATAGTAGGCATATATTAACATTGTGGGGATAGGTGATTCCGTATCCCCTTAAGTCGGCATTGTGCCTTTTGTATTTAATTGCGATGCAATTTCTGTGTTTCATCGTCAATAAGAAGGTCAGGGGGATACAGTAAACCTGAAGTGAAGCATCGGAATCTATAACTAGTGTCACAGGAATTGCTCAAAACATTGACAGTAAGAAGAGTCAGTCTTCTTGTACTTAAGTCGGCATTGTGCCTTTTCTATTTAATTCCGATGCAATTTCTGTGTTACGTCGTCAATAATAAGGTCCAGGGGATAAAGTAAACCTGAAGTGAAGCATCGGAATCTATAACTAGTGTCACAGAAAAGGTTCAAACCATAGACAGTAGGAAGAGTCAGTCTTCTTGTACTTAAGTCGGCATTTGGCCTTTTGTATTTAATTCCGATGCAATTTCTGTGTTTCATCGTCAATAAGAGTGTCTGAGGGATACAGTGAACCTGAAGTGAAGCATCGAAATCTATAACTAGTGTCACAGGAATGATTCAAAACATAGTCAGTTGGAAGAGTCAGTCTCCTTTTACTTAAGTCGGCATTGTGCCTTTTCTATTTAATTCCGATTCAATTTCTATGTTTCATCGTCAATAAGAAGGTCAGAGGGATACAGTAAACCTGAAGAGATGCATCGGAATCTATAACTAGTGTCACAGGAATGGTTCAAATCATACACAGCAAGTAGAGTCAGTCTTCTTGTACTTAAGTCGGCATTGTCATTTTTGTATTTAATTCCGATGCAATTTCTGTGTTTCATCGTCAATAAGAAGGTCCAAGGGATACAGTTAACCTGAAGTGATGCATCGGAATCTATAACTAGTGTCACAGGAATGATTCAAAACATAGCCAGTGGGAAGAGTCAGTCTTCTTGTACTTAAGTCGGCATTGTGCCTTTTGTATTTAATTCCGATGCAATTTCTGTGTTTCATCGTCAATAAGAGTGTCAGAGGGATACAGTAAACCTGAAGTGAAGCATCGGAATCCATAACTAGTGTCACAGGAATGGTTCAAACATAGACTCGGAAGATTCATTCTTCTTGTACTTCAGTCCGCATTGTGCCGTTTCTATTTAATTCCGATGCAATTTCTGTGTTTCGTCGTCAATAAGAAGGTCCAAGGGATACAGTAAACCTGAAGTGAAGCATCGGAATCTATATGTAGTGTCACAGGAAAGGATCAAAACATAGACAGTAAGAAGAGTCAGTCTTCTTGTACATGAGTCGGCATTGTGCATTTTGTATTTAATTCCGATGCAATTACTGTGTTTCATCGTCAATATGAAGGTCAGAGGTATACAGTAAACCTGAAGTGAAGCATCGGATTCTATAACTAGTGTCACAGGAATGGTTCACAACATACACAGCAAGAAGAGTCAGTCTTCTTGTAATTAACTCGGTATTGTGCCGTTTGTATTTAATTCCGATGCAATTTCTGTCTTTCATCGTCAACAAGAAGGTCCAAGGGATACAGTAAACATATAGTGAAGCATCGGAATCTAAAACCGATCACACAGGAAATGTTCAAATCATAGTAAGTAAGAAGAGTCAGTATTCTTGTACTTATGTCGGCATTGTGCCTTTTCTATTTTATTCCGATTCAGTTTCTGTGTTTCGACGTCAATAAGAAGGTCCAAGGGATACATTAAACCTGAAGTGAAGCATCGAAATGTAAAACCGGTCTCATTGGAATGGTTCAAAATATAGAGAGTAAGAAGAGCCAGTCATCTTTATATGAGTCGGCATTGTGCCTTTTGAATTTAATTCTGATGCAATTTCTGTGTTTCATCGACAATAAGAAGGTAAGAGATATACAGTAAACCGGAAGTGAAGCCTCGGAATCTATAACTAGTGTCACAGGAATGGTTAAAACATAGACAGTAGGAAGAGTCAGTCTTCTTGTACTTAAGTCGGCATTGTGCCTTTTGTATTTAATCCCGATGCAATATCTGTGTTTCGTCGTCAATAAGAAGGTCCAAGGGATACAGTAAACCTGAAGTGAAGCATCGGAATCTATATCTATTGTCACAGGAATGGTTCAAAACATAGACACGGAAGAGTCAGTCTTCTTGTACTTAAGTAGGCATTGTGCCTTTTCTATTTAATTCCGATGCAATTTCTGTGTTTTGTCGTCAATACGAAGGTCCAAGGGATACAGTAAACCTGAAGTGAAGCATCGGAATCTATAACTAGTGTCACAGGAATGGTTCAAAACATACACAGCAAGAAGAGTCAGTCTTCTTGTACTTAAGTCGGCATTGTGCCTTTTGTATTTAATTCCGATGCAATTTCTGTGTTTCATCGTCAACAAGATGGTCCAAGGGATACAGTAAACATATAGTGAAGCATCGGAATGTAAAACTGCTCTCACAGGAAATGTTCAAATCATAGTCAGTAAGAAGAGAAAGTCTTCTCATACTTATGTCGGCTTTGTGCCTTTTCTATTTAATTCCGATGCAATTTCTGTGTTTCGTCGTCAATAACAAGGTCCAAGGGATACAGTAATCCTGAAGTGAAGCATCGGAATCTAAAACCGGTCTCACAGGAAAGGTTCAAAACCTAGAGAGTAAGAAGAGCCAGTCATCTTGTATTTGAGTCGGCATTGTGCCTTTTGTATTTAATTCCGATGCAATTTCTGTGTTTCATCGACAATAAGAAGGTCAGAGGAATACAGTAAACCTGAAGTGATGCATCGGAATCTATAACTAGTGTCACAGGAATGGTTCAAAACATAGACAGTGGGAAGAGTCAGTCTTCTTGTACTTAAGTCGGCATTGTGCCTTTTGTATTTAATTCCGATGCAATTTCTGTGTTTCATCGTCAATAAGAGTGTCAGAGGGATACAGTAAACCTGAAGTGAAGCATCGGAATCCATAACTAGTGTCACAGGAATGGTTCAAAACATAGACAGTTGGAAGAGTCAGTGTTCTTGTACTTATGTCGGCAATTTGTCTTTTCTATTTAATTCCGAAGCAATTTCTGTGTTTCGTCGTCAATAAGAAGGTCCAAGGGATACAGTAAACCTGAAGTGAAGCATCGGAATCTATAACTAGTGTCACAGGAATCGTTCAAACATAAACACGGAAGAGTCAGTCTTCTTGTACTTAAGTCCGCATTGTGGTTTTTCTATTTAATTCAGATGCAATTTTTGTGTTTCGTCGTCAATAAGAAGGTCCCAGGGATAGAGTAAACCTGAAGTGAAGCATCGGAATATATATGTAGTGTCACAGGAAAGGTTCAAAACATAGACAGTAAGAAGAGTCAGTCTTCTTGTACATGAGTCGGCATTGTGCATTTTGTATTTAATTCCGATGCAATTACTGTGTTTCATCGTCAATATGAAGGTCAGAGGGATACAGTAAACCTGAAGTGAAGCATCGGAATCTATAACGAGTGTCACAGGAATGGTTCAGAACATACACAGCAAGAAGAGTCAGTCTTCTTGTAATTAACTCGGTATTGTGCCGTTTGTATTTAATTTCGATGCAATTTCTGTGTTTCATCGTCAACAAGAAGGTCCAAAGGATACAGTAAACATATAGTGAAGCATCGGAATCTAAAACCGATCACACAGGAAATGTTCAAATCATAGTCAGTAAGAAGAGTCAGTATTCTTGTACTTATGTCGGCATTGTGCCTTTTATATTTTATTCCGATTCAGTTTCTGTGTTTCGACGTCAATAAGAAGGTCCAAGGGATACAGTAAACCTGAAGTGAAGCATTGGAATCTATAACTAGTGTCACAGGAATGGTTCAAAACATACACAGCATGAAGAGTCAGTCTTCTTGTACTTAATTCGGCATTGTGCCTTTTGTATTTAATTCCAATGCAATTTCTGTGTTTCATCGTCAACAAGATGGTCCAAGGGATACAGTAAACATATAGTGAAGCATCGGAATGAAAAACTGCTCTCACAGGACATGTTCAAATCATAGTCAGTAAGAAGAGAAAGTCTTCTTATACCTATGTCGGCATTGTGCCTTTTCTATTTAATTCCGATGCAAATTCTGTGTTTCGTCGTCAATAACAAGGTCCAAGGGATACAGTAACCCTGAAGTGAAGCATCGGAATCTATAACTAGTGTCACAGAAAAGGTTCAAACCATAGACAGTAGGAAGAGTCAGTCTCCTTGTACTTAAGTCGGCATTGTGCCTTTTGTATTTAATTCCGATGCAATTTCTGTGTTTCATCGTCAATAAGAAGGTCCAAGGGATACAGTAAACCTGAAGTGAAGCATCGGAATCTATAACTAGTGTCACAGGAATGGTTCAAAACATAGACAGTTGGAAGAGTCAGTGTTCTTGTACTTAAGTCGGCAATTTGTCTTTTCTATTTAATTCCGAAGCAATTTCTGTGTTTCGTCGTCAATAAGAAGGACCAAGGGATACAGTAAACCTGAAGTGAAGCATCGGAATCTATAACTAGTGTCACAGAAAAGGTTCAAAACATAGACAGTAAGAAGAGTCAGTCTTCTTGTACTTAAATCGGCACTGTGCCGTTTGTATTTATTTCCGATGTAATTACTGTGTTTCATCGTCAATAAGACGGTCAGAGGGATAGAGTAAACCTGAAGTGAAGCATCGGAATCTATAAGTAGTGTCACAGGAATGGTTCAAAACATACACAGCAGGAAGAGTCAGTCTTCTTGTACTTAAGTCGGCATTGGGCCTTTTGTATTTAATTCCGATGCAATTTCTGTGTTTCATCGTCAATAAGAAGGTCAGAGGGATACAGTAAACCTGAAGTGAAGAATCGGAATCTATAACTAGTGTCACAGGAATTGCTCAAAACATTGACAGTAAGAAGAGTCAGTCTTCTTGTACTTAAGTCGGCATTGTGCCTTTTGTATTTAATTCCGATGCAATTTCTGTGTTTCATCGTCAATAAGAGTGTCAGAGGGATACAGTAAACCTGAAGTGAAGCATCGAAATCTATAACTAGTGTCACAGGAATGGTTCAAAACATAGACAGTAAGAAGAGTCAGTCTTCTTGTACTTAGGTCGGCATTGTGCCTTTTGTATTTTATTCCGATGCTATTTCTGTTTTTCATCGTCGATAAGAAGGTCCAAGGGATACAGTAAACCTGAGGTGAAGCATCGGAATCTATAACTAGTGTCACAGGAATTGCTCAAAACATAGACAGTAAGAAGAGTCAGTCTTCTTGTACTTAAGTCGGCATTGTGCCTTTTGTATTTAATTCCGATGCAATTTCTGTGTTTCATCGTCAATAACAAGTTTCAAGGGATACAGTAACCCTGAAGTGAAGCATCGGAATCCAAAACCGGTCTCACAGGAAAGGTTAAAAACCTAGAGAGTAAGAAGAGCCAGTCATCTTGTATTTGAGTCGGAATTGTGCCTTTTGTATTTAATTCCGATGCAATTTCTGTGTTTCATCGACAATAAGAAGGTCAGAGGAATACAGTAAACCTGAAGTGAAGCATCGGAATCTATAAGTTGTGTCACAGGAATGGTTAAAACATAGACAGTAGGAAGCGTCAGTCTTCTTGTACTTAAGTTGGCATTGTGCCTTTTCTATTTAATTCCAATTCAATTTCTGTGTTTCGTCGTCAATAAGAAGGTCCAAGGGATACAGTAAACCTGAAGTGAAGCATCGGAATCTATAACTAGTATCACAGGAATGGTTCAAAACATAGACAGTAAGAAGAGTCAGTCTTCTTGTACTTAGGTCGGCATTGTGCCTTTTGTATTTTATTCCGATGCTATTTCTGTGTTTCATCGTCGATAAGAAGGTCCAAGGGATACAGTAAACCTGAAGTGAAGCATCGGAATCTATAACTAGTGTCACAGGAATGGTTCAAATCATACACAGCAAGTAGAGTCAGTCTTCTTGTACTTAAGTCGGCATTGTCATTTTTGTATTTAATTCCGATGCAATTTCTGTGTTTCATCGTCAATAAGAAGGTCCAAGGGATACAGTTAACCTGAAGTGATGCATCGGAATCTATAACTAGTGTCACAGGAATGGTTCAAAACATAGCCAGTGGGAAGAGTCAGTCTTCTTGTACTTAAGTCGGCATTGTGCCTTTTGTATTTAATTCCGATGGAATTTCTGTGTTTCATCGTCAATAAGAGTGTCAGAGGGATACAGTAAACCTGAAGTGAAGCATCGGAATCTATAACTAGTGTCACAGGAATGGTTCAAACATAGACACGGAAGATTCATTCTTCTTGTACTTAAGTCCGCATTGTGCCGTTTCTATTTAATTCCGATGCAATTTCTGTGTTTCGTCGTATATAAGAAGGTCCAAGGGATACAGTAAACCTGAAGTGAAGCATCGGAATCTATATGTAGTGTCACAGGAAAGGTTCAAAACATAGACAGTAAGAAGAGTCAGTCTTCTTGTACATGAGTCGGCATTGTGCATTTTGTATTTATTTCCGATGCAATTACTGTGTTTCATCGTCAATATGAGTGTCAGAGGTATACAGTAAACATGAAGTGAAGCATCGGATTCTATAACTAGTGTCACAGGAATGGTTCAGAACATACACAGCAAGAAGAGTCAGTCTTCTTGTAATTAACTCGGTCTTGTGCCGTTTGTATTTAATTCCGATGCAATTTCTGTGTTTCATCGTCAACAAGAAGGTCCAAGGGATACAGTAAACATTTAGTGAAGCATCGGAATCTAAAACCGATCACACAGGAAATGTTCAAATCATACTAAGTAAGAAGAGTCACTATTCTTGTACTTATGTCGGCATTGTGCCTTTTCTATTTTATTCCGATTCAGTTTCTGTGTTTCGACGTCAATAAGAAGGTCCAAGGGATACATTAAACCTGAAGTGAAGCATCGAAATGTAAAACCGGTCTCATTGGAATGGTTCAAAATATAGAGAGTAAGAAGAGCCAGTCATCTTGTATTTGAGTCGGCATTGTGCCTTTTGAATTTAATTCTGATGCAATTTCTGTGTTTCATCGTCAATAAGAAGGTAAGAGATATACAGTAAACCTGAAGTGAAGCCTCGGAATCTATAACTAGTGTCACAGGAATGGTTAAAACATAGACAGTAGGAAGAGTCAGTCTTCTTGTACTTAAGTCGGCTTTGTGCCTTTTGTATTTAATCCCGATGCACTATCTGTGTTTCGTCGTCAATAAGAAGGTCCAAGGGATACAGTAAACCTGAAGTGAAGCATCGGAATCTATATCTATTGTCACAGGAATGGTTCAAAACATAGACACGGAAGAGTCAGTCTTCTTGTACTTAAGTCGGCATTGTGCCTTTTCTATTTAATTCCGATGCAATTTCTGTGTGTCGTCGTCAATAAGTAGGTCCAAGGGATACAGTAAACCTGAAGTGAAGCATCGGAATCAATAACTAGTGTCACAGGAATGGTTCAAAACATACACAGCAGGAAGAGTCAGTCTTCTTGTACTTAAGTCGGCATTGTGCCTTTTGTATTTAATTCCGATGCAATTTCTGTGTTTCATCGTCAATAAGAAGGTCCAAGGGATACAGTAAACCTGAAGTGATGCATCGGAATCTATGACTAGCGTCACAGGAATGGTTCAAAACATAGACAGTTCGAAGAGTCAGTCTTCTTGTACCTAAGTCGGCATTGTGCCTTTTGTATTTAATTCCGATGCAATTTCTGTGTTTCATCGTCAACAAGATGGTCCAAG
Organism: Schistocerca serialis cubense; assembly: GCF_023864345.2. Classification (NCBI taxonomy): domain Eukaryota; kingdom Metazoa; phylum Arthropoda; class Insecta; order Orthoptera; family Acrididae; genus Schistocerca; species Schistocerca serialis. The sequence continues at coordinate 12,249,880 of NW_026047617.1, forward strand.
GGATACAGTAAACATATAGTGAAGCATCGGAATGTAAAACTGCTCTCACAGGAAATGTTCAAATCATAGTCAGTAAGAAGAGAAAGTCTTCTCATACTTATGTCGGCTTTGTGCCTTTTCTATTTAATTCCGATGCAATTTCTGTGTTTCGTCGTCAATAACAAGGTCCAAGGGATACAGTAATCCTGAAGTGAAGCATCGGAATCTAAAACCGGTCTCACAGGAAAGGTTCAAAACCTAGAGAGTAAGAAGAGCCAGTCATCTTGTATTTGAGTCGGCATTGTGCCTTTTGTATTTAATTCCGATGCAATTTCTGTGTTTCATCGACAATAAGAAGGTCAGAGGAATACAGTAAACCTGAAGTGATGCATCGGAATCTATAACTAGTGTCACAGGAATGGTTCAAAACATAGACAGTGGGAAGAGTCAGTCTTCTTGTACTTAAGTCGGCATTGTGCCTTTTGTATTTAATTCCGATGCAATTTCTGTGTTTCATCGTCAATAAGAGTGTCAGAGGGATACAGTAAACCTGAAGTGAAGCATCGGAATCCATAACTAGTGTCACAGGAATGGTTCAAAACATAGACAGTTGGAAGAGTCAGTGTTCTTGTACTTATGTCGGCAATTTGTCTTTTCTATTTAATTCCGAAGCAATTTCTGTGTTTCGTCGTCAATAAGAAGGTCCAAGGGATACAGTAAACCTGAAGTGAAGCATCGGAATCTATAACTAGTGTCACAGGAATCGTTCAAACATAAACACGGAAGAGTCAGTCTTCTTGTACTTAAGTCCGCATTGTGGTTTTTCTATTTAATTCAGATGCAATATTTGTGTTTCGTCGTCAATAAGAAGGTCCCAGGGATAGAGTAAACCTGAAGTGAAGCATCGGAATATATATGTAGTGTCACAGGAAAGGTTCAAAACATAGACAGTAAGAAGAGTCAGTCTTCTTGTACATGAGTCGGCATTGTGCATTTTGTATTTAATTCCGATGCAATTACTGTGTTTCATCGTCAATATGAAGGTCAGAGGGATACAGTAAACCTGAAGTGAAGCATCGGAATCTATAACGAGTGTCACAGGAATGGTTCAGAACATACACAGCAAGAAGAGTCAGTCTTCTTGTAATTAACTCGGTATTGTGCCGTTTGTATTTAATTTCGATGCAATTTCTGTGTTTCATCGTCAACAAGAAGGTCCAAAGGATACAGTAAACATATAGTGAAGCATCGGAATCTAAAACCGATCACACAGGAAATGTTCAAATCATAGTCAGTAAGAAGAGTCAGTATTCTTGTACTTATGTCGGCATTGTGCCTTTTATATTTTATTCCGATTCAGTTTCTGTGTTTCGACGTCAATAAGAAGGTCCAAGGGATACAGTAAACCTGAAGTGAAGCATTGGAATCTATAACTAGTGTCACAGGAATGGTTCAAAACATACACAGCATGAAGAGTCAGTCTTCTTGTACTTAATTCGGCATTGTGCCTTTTGTATTTAATTCCAATGCAATTTCTGTGTTTCATCGTTAACAAGATGGTCCAAGGGATACAGTAAACATATAGTGAAGCATCGGAAAGAAAAACTGCTCTCACAGGAAATGTTCAAATCATAGTCAGTAAGAAGAGAAAGTCTTCTTATACCTATGTCGGCATTGTGCCTTTTCTATTTAATTCCGATGCAAATTCTGTGTTTCGTCGTCAATAACAAGGTCCAAGGGATACAGTAACCCTGAAGTGAAGCATCGGAATCTATAACTAGTGTCACAGAAAAGGTTCAAACCATAGACAGTAGGAAGAGTCAGTCTCCTTGTACTTAAGTCGGCATTGTGCCTTTTGTATTTAATTCCGATGCAATTTCTGTGTTTCATCGTCAATAAGAAGGTCCAAGGGATACAGTAAACCTGAAGTGAAGCATCGGAATCTATAACTAGTGTCACAGGAATGGTTCAAAACATAGACAGTTGGAAGAGTCAGTGTTCTTGTACTTAAGTCGGCAATTTGTCTTTTCTATTTAATTCCGAAGCAATTTCTGTGTTTCGTCGTCAATAAGAAGGACCAAGGGATACAGTAAACCTGAAGTGAAGCATCGGAATCTATAACTAGTGTCACAGAAAAGGTTCAAAACATAGACAGTAAGAAGAGTCAGTCTTCTTGTACTTAAATCGGCACTGTGCCGTTTGTATTTATTTCCGATGTAATTACTGTGTTTCATCGTCAATAAGACGGTCAGAGGGATAGAGTAAACCTGAAGTGAAGCATCGGAATCTATAAGTAGTGTCACAGGAATGGTTCAAAACATACACAGCAGGAAGAGTCAGTCTTCTTGTACTTAAGTCGGCATTGTGCCTTTTGTATTTAATTCCGATGCAATTTCTGTGTTTCATCGTCAATAAGAAGGTCAGAGGGATACAGTAAACCTGAAGTGAAGAATCGGAATCTATAACTAGTGTCACAGGAATTGCTCAAAACATTGACAGTAAGAAGAGTCAGTCTTCTTGTACTTAAGTCGGCATTGTGCCTTTTGTATTTAATTCCGATGCAATTTCTGTGTTTCATCGTCAATAAGAGTGTCAGAGGGATACAGTAAACCTGAAGTGAAGCATCGAAATCTATAACTAGTGTCACAGGAATGGTTCAAAACATAGACAGTAAGAAGAGTCAGTCTTCTTGTACTTAGGTCGGCATTGTGCCTTTTGTATTTTATTCCGATGCTATTTCTATTTTCATCGTCGATAAGAAGGTCCAAGGGATACAGTAAACCTGAGGTGAAGCATCGGAATCTATAACTAGTGTCACAGGAATTGCTCAAAACATAGACAGTAAGAAGAGTCAGTCTTCTTGTACTTAAGTCGGCATTGTGCCTTTTGTATTTAATTCCGATGCAATTTCTGTGTTTCATCGTCAATAACAAGGTTCAAGGGATACAGTAAACCTGAAGTGAAGCATCGGAATCTATATCTATTGTCACAGGAATGGTTCAAAACATAGACACGGAAGAGTCAGTCTTCTTGTACTTAAGTCGGCATTGTGCCTTTTCTATTTAATTCCGATGCAATTTCTGTGTTTTGTCGTCAATACGAAGGTCCAAGGGATACAGTAAACCTGAAGTGAAGCATCGGAATCTATAACTAGTGTCACAGGAATGGTTCAAAACATACACAGCAAGAAGAGTCAGTCTTCTTGTACTTAAGTCGGCATTGTGCCTTTTGTATTTAATTCCGATGCAATTTCTGTGTTTCATCGTCAACAAGATGGTCCAAGGGATACAGTAAACATATAGTGAAGCATCGGAATGTAAAACTGCTCTCACAGGAAATGTTCAAATCATAGTCAGTAAGAAGAGAAAGTCTTCTCATACTTATGTCGGCTTTGTGCCTTTTCTATTTAATTCCGATGCAATTTCTGTTTTTCGTCGTCAATAACAAGGTCCAAGGGATACAGTAATCCTGAAGTGAAGCATCGGAATCTAAAACCGGTCTCACAGGAAAGGTTCAAAACCTAGAGAGTAAGAAGAGCCAGTCATCTTGTATTTGAGTCGGCATTGTGCCTTTTGTATTTAATTCCGATGCAATTTCTGTGTTTCATCGACAATAAGAAGGTCAGAGGAATACAGTAAACCTGAAGTGATGCATCGGAATCTATAACTAGTGTCACAGGAATGGTTCAAAACATAGACAGTGGGAAGAGTCAGTCTTCTTGTACATAAGTCGGCATTGTGCCTTTTGTATTTAATTCCGATGCAATTTCTGTGTTTCATCGTCAATAAGAGTGTCAGAGGGATACAGTAAACCTGAAGTGAAGCATCGGAATCCATAACTAGTGTCACAGGAATGGTTCAAAACATAGACAGTTGGAAGAGTCAGTGTTCTTGTACTTATGTCGGCAATTTGTCTTTTCTATTTAATTCCGAAGCAATTTCTGTGTTTCGTCGTCAATAAGAAGGTCCAAGGGATACAGTAAACCTGAAGTGAAGCATCGGAATCTATAACTAGTGTCACAGGAATCGTTCAAACATAAACACGGAAGAGTCAGTCTTCTTGTACTTAAGTCCGCATTGTGGTTTTTCTATTTAATTCAGATGCAATTTTTGTGTTTCGTCGTCAATAAGAAGGTCCCAGGGATAGAGTAAACCTGAAGTGAAGCATCGGAATATATATGTAGTGTCACAGGAAAGGTTCAAAACATAGACAGTAAGAAGAGTCAGTCTTCTTGTACATGAGTCGGCATTGTGCATTTTGTATTTAATTCCGATGCAATTACTGTGTTTCATCGTCAATATGAAGGTCAGAGGGATACAGTAAACCTGAAGTGAAGCATCGGAATCTATAACGAGTGTCACAGGAATGGTTCAGAACATACACAGCAAGAAGAGTCAGTCTTCTTGTAATTAACTCGGTATTGTGCCGTTTGTATTTAATTTCGATGCAATTTCTGTGTTTCATCGTCAACAAGAAGGTCCAAAGGATACAGTAAACATATAGTGAAGCATCGGAATCTAAAACCGATCACACAGGAAATGTTCAAATCATAGTCAGTAAGAAGAGTCAGTATTCTTGTACTTATGTCGGCATTGTGCCTTTTATATTTTATTCCGATTCAGTTTCTGTGTTTCGACGTCAATAAGAAGGTCCAAGGGATACAGTAAACCTGAAGTGAAGCATTGGAATCTATAACTAGTGTCACAGGAATGGTTCAAAACATACACAGCATGAAGAGTCAGTCTTCTTGTACTTAATTCGGCATTGTGCCTTTTGTATTTAATTCCAATGCAATTTCTGTGTTTCATCGTTAACAAGATGGTCCAAGGGATACAGTAAACATATAGTGAAGCATCGGAAAGAAAAACTGCTCTCACAGGAAATGTTCAAATCATAGTCAGTAAGAAGAGAAAGTCTTCTTATACCTATGTCGGCATTGTGCCTTTTCTATTTAATTCCGATGCAAATTCTGTGTTTCGTCGTCAATAACAAGGTCCAAGGGATACAGTAACCCTGAAGTGAAGCATCGGAATCTATAACTAGTGTCACAGAAAAGGTTCAAACCATAGACAGTAGGAAGAGTCAGTCTCCTTGTACTTAAGTCGGCATTGTGCCTTTTGTATTTAATTCCGATGCAATTTCTGTGTTTCATCGTCAATAAGAAGGTCCAAGGGATACAGTAAACCTGAAGTGAAGCATCGGAATCTATAACTAGTGTCACAGGAATGGTTCAAAACATAGACAGTTGGAAGAGTCAGTGTTCTTGTACTTAAGTCGGCAATTTGTCTTTTCTATTTAATTCCGAAGCAATTTTTGTGTTTCGTCGTCAATAAGAAGGACCAAGGGATACAGTAAACCTGAAGTGAAGCATCGGAATCTATAACTAGTGTCACAGAAAAGGTTCAAAACATAGACAGTAAGAAGAGTCAGTCTTCTTGTACTTAAATCGGCACTGTGCCGTTTGTATTTATTTCCGATGTAATTACTGTGTTTCATCGTCAATAAGACGGTCAGAGGGATAGAGTAAACCTGAAGTGAAGCATCGGAATCTATAAGTAGTGTCACAGGAATGGTTCAAAACATACACAGCAGGAAGAGTCAGTCTTCTTGTACTTAAGTCGGCATTGTGCCTTTTGTATTTAATTCCGATGCAATTTCTGTGTTTCATCGTCAATAAGAAGGTCAGAGGGATACAGTAAACCTGAAGTGAAGAATCGGAATCTATAACTAGTGTCACAGGAATTGCTCAAAACATTGACAGTAAGAAGAGTCATTCTTCTTGTACTTAAGTCGGCATTGTGCCTTTTGTATTTAATTCCGATGCAATTTCTGTGTTTCATCGTCAATAAGAGTGTCAGAGGGATACAGTAAACCTGAAGTGAAGCATCGAAATCTATAACTAGTGTCACAGGAATGGTTCAAAACATAGACAGTAAGAAGAGTCAGTCTTCTTGTACTTAGGTCGGCATTGTGCCTTTTGTATTTTATTCCGATGCTATTTCTGTTTTTCATCGTCGATAAGAAGGTCCAAGGGATACAGTAAACCTGAGGTGAAGCATCGGAATCTATAACTAGTGTCACAGGAATTGCTCAAAACATAGACAGTAAGAAGAGTCAGTCTTCTTGTACTTAAGTCGGCATTGTGCCTTTTGTATTTAATTCCGATGCAATTTCTGTGTTTCATCGTCAATAACAAGGTTCAAGGGATACAGTAACCCTGAAGTGAAGCATCGGAATCTAAAACCGGTCTCACAGGAAAGGTTAAAAACCTAGAGAGTAAGAAGAGCCAGTCATCTTGTATTTGAGTCGGAATTGTGCCTTTTGTATTTAATTCCGATGCAATTTCTGTGTTTTATCGACAATAAGAAGGTCAGAGGAATACAGTAAACCTGAAGTGAAGCATCGGAATCTATAAGTTGTGTCACAGGAATGGTTAAAACATAGACAGTAGGAAGCGTCAGTCTTCTTGTACTTAAGTTGGCATTGTGCCTTTTCTATTTAATTCCAATTCAATTTCTGTGTTTCGTCGTCAATAAGAAGGTCCAAGGGATACAGTAAACCTGAAGTGAAGCATCGGAATCTATAACTAGTATCACAGGAATGGTTCAAAACATAGACAGTAAGAAGAGTCAGTCTTCTTGTACTTAGGTCGGCATTGTGCCTTTTGTATTTTATTCCGATGCTATTTCTGTGTTTCATCGTCGATAAGAAGGTCCAAGGGATACAGTAAACCTGAAGTGAAGCATCGGAATCTATAACTAGTGTCACAGGAATGGTTCAAAACATACACAGCAAGTAGAGTCAGTCTTCTTGTACTTAAGTCGGCATTGTCATTTTTGTATTTAATTCCGATGCAATTTCTGTGTTTCATCGTCAATAAGAAGGTCCAAGGGATACAGTAAACCTGAAGTGAAGCATCGGAATCTATAACTAGTGTCACAGGAATGGTTCAAACATAGACACGGAAGATTCATTCTTCTTGTACTTAAGTCCGCATTGTGCCGTTTCTATCTAATTCCGATGCAATTTCTGTGTTTCGTCGTATATAAGAAGGTCCAAGGGATACAGTAAACCTGAAGTGAAGCATCGGAATCTATATGTAGTGTCACAGGAAAGGTTCAAAACATAGACAGTAAGAAGAGTCAGTCTTCTTGTACATGAGTCGGCATTGTGCATTTTGTATTTATTTCCGATGCAATTACTGTGTTTCATCGTCAATATGAGTGTCAGAGGTATACAGTAAACATGAAGTGAAGCATCGGATTCTATAACTAGTGTCACAGGAATGGTTCAGAACATACACAGCAAGAAGAGTCAGTCTTCTTGTAATTAACTCGGTACTGTGCCGTTTGTATTTAATTCCGATGCAATTTCTGTGTTTCATCGTCAACAAGAAGGTCCAAGGGATACAGTAAACATATAGTGAAGCATCGGAATCTAAAACCGATCACACAGGAAATGTTCAAATCATACTAAGTAAGAAGAGTCAGTATTCTTGTACTTATGTCGGCATTGTGCCTTTTCTATTTTATTCCGATTCAGTTTCTGTGTTTCGACGTCAATAAGAAGGTCCAAGGGATACATTAAACCTGAAGTGAAGCATCGAAATGTAAAACCGGTCTCATTGGAATGGTTCAAAATATAGAGAGTAAGAAGAGCCAGTCATCTTGTATTTGAGTCGGCATTGTGCCTTTTGAATTTAATTCTGATGCAATTTCTGTGTTTCATCGTCAATAAGAAGGTAAGAGATATACAGTAAACCTGAAGTGAAGCCTCGGAATCTATAACTAGTGTCACAGGAATGGTTAAAACATAGACAGTAGGAAGAGTCAGTCTTCTTGTACTTAAATCGGCTTTGTGCCTTTTGTATTTAATCCCGATGCAATATCTGTGTTTCGTCGTCAATAAGAAGGTCCAAGGGATACAGTAAACCTGAAGTGAAGCATCGGAATCTATATCTATTGTCACAGGAATGGTTCAAAACATAGACACGGAAGAGTCAGTCTTCTTGTACTTAAGTGGCATTGTGCCTTTTCTATTTAATTCCGATGCAATTTCTGTGTGTCGTCGTCAATAAGTAGGTCCAAGGGATACAGTAAACCTGAAGTGAAGCATCGGAATCAATAACTAGTGTCACAGGAATGGTTCAAAACATACACAGCAGGAAGAGTCAGTTTTCTTGTACTTAAGTCGGCATTGTGCCTTTTGTATTTAATTCCGATGCAATTTCTGTGTTTCATCGTCAATAAGAAGGTCCAAGGGATACAGTAAACCTGAAGTGATGCATCGGAATCTATGACTAGCGTCACAGGAATGGTTCAAAACATAGACAGTTCGAAGAGTCAGTCTTCTTGTACCTAAGTCGGCATTGTGCCTTTTGTATTTAATTCCGATGCAATTTCTGTGTTTCATCGTCAACAAGATGGTCCAAGGGATACAGTAAACATATAGTGAAGCATCGGAATGTAAAACTGCTCTCACAGGAAATGTTCAAATCATAGTCAGTAAGAAGAGAAAGTCTTCTTATACTTATGTCGGCTTTGTGCCTTTTCTATTTAATTCCGATGCAATTTCTGTGTTTCGTCGTCAATAACAAGGTCCAAGGGATACAGTAATCCTGAAGTGAAGCATCGGAATCTAAAACCGGTCTCACAGGAAAGGTTCAAATCCTAGAGAGTAAGAAGAGCCAGTCATCTTGTATTTGAGTCGGCATTGTGCCTTTTGTATTTAATTCCGATGCAATTTCTGTGTTTCATCGACAGTAAGAAGGTCAGAGGAATACAGTAAACCTGAAGTGATGCATCGGAATCTATAACTAGTGTCACAGGAATGGTTCAAAACATAGACAGTGGGAAGAGTCAGTCTTCTTGTACTTAAGTCGGCATTGTGCCTTTTGTATTTAATTCCGATGCAATTTCTGTGTTTCATCGTCAATAAGAGTGTCAGAGGGATACAGTAAACCTGAAGTGAAGCATCGGAATCCATAACTAGTGTCACACGAATGGTTCAAAACATAGACAGTTGGAAGAGTCAGTGTTCTTGTACTTATGTCGGCAATTTGTCTTTTCTATTTAATTCCGAAGCAATTTCTGTGTTTCGTCGTCAATAAGAAGGTCCAAGGGATACAGTAAACCTGAAGTGAAGCATCGGAATCTCTAACGAGTGTCACAGGAATGGTTTAGAACATACACAGCAAGAAGAGTCAGTCTTCTTGTAATTAACTCGGTATTGTGCCGTTTGTATTTAATTTCGATGCAATTTCTGTGTTTCATCGTCAACAAGAAGGTCCAAGGGATACAGTAAACATATAGTGAAGCATCGGAATCTAAAACCGATCACACAGGAAATGTTCAAATCATAGTCAGTAAGAAGAGTCAGTATTCTTGTACTTATGTCGGCATTGTGCCTTTTATATTTTATTCCGATTCAGTTTCTGTGTTTCGACGTCAATAAGAAGGTCCAAGGGATACAGTAAACCTGAAGTGAAGCATTGGAATATATAACTAGTGTCACAGGAATGGTTCAAAACATACACAGCATGAAGAGTCAGTTTTCTTGTACTTAAGTCGGCATTGTGCCTTTTGTATTTAATTCCAATGCAATTTCTGTGTTTCATCGTCAACAAGATGGTCCAAGGGATACAGTAAACATATAGTGAAGCATCGGAATGAAAAACTGCTCTCACAGGAAATGTTCATATCATAGTCAGTAAGAAGAGAAAGTCTTCTTATACCTATGTCGGCATTGTGCCTTTTCTTTTTAATTCCGATGCGAATTCTGTGTTTCGTCGTCAATAAAAAGGTCCAAGGGATACAGTAACCCTGAAGTGAAGCATCGGAAACTATAACTAGTGTCACTGAAAAGGTTCAAACCATAGACAGTAGGAAGAGTCAGTCTCCTTGTACTTAAGTCGGCATTGTGCCTTTTGTATTTAATTCCGATGCAATTTCTGTGTTTCATCGTCAATAAGAAGGTCCAAGGGATACAGTAAACTTGAAGTGATGCATCGGAATCTATAACTAGTGTCACAGGAATGGTTCAAAACATAGACAGTGGGAAGAGTCAGTTTTCTTGTACTTAAGTCGGCATTGTGCCTTTTGTATTTAATTCCGATGAAATTTCTGTGTTTCATGGTCAATAAGAGTGTCAGAGGGATACAGTAAACCTGAAGTGAAGCATCGGAATCTATAACTAGTGTCACAGGAATGGTTCAAAACATAGACAGTTGGAAGAGTCAGTGTTCTTGTACTTAAGTCGGCAATTTGTCTTTTCTATTTAATTCCGAAGCAATTTCTGTGTTTCGTCGTCAATAAGAAGGACCAAGGGATACAGTAAACCTGAAGTGAAGCATCGGAATCTATAACTAGTGTCACAGAAAAGGTCAAAACATAGACAGTAAGAAGAGTCAGTCTTCTTGTACTTAAATCGGCACTGTGCCGTTTGTGTTTATTTCCGATGTATTTACTGTGTTTCATCGTCAATAAGACGGTCAGAGGGATAGAGTAAACCTGAAGTGAAGCATCGGAATCTATAAGTAGTGTCACAGGAATGGTTCAAAACATACACAGCAGGAAGAGTCAGTCTTCTTGTACTTAAGTCGGCATTGTGCCTTTTGTATTTAATTCCGATGCAATTTCTGTGTTTCATCGTCAATAAGAAGGTCAGAGGGATACAGTAAACCTGAAGTGAAGCATCGGAATCTATAACTAGTGTCACAGGAATTGCTCAAAACATTGACAGTAAGAAGAGTCAGTCTTCTTGTACTTAAGTCGGCATTGTGCCTTTTGTATTTAATTCCGATGCAATTTCTGTGTTTCATCGTCAATAAGAAGGTCAGAGGGATACAGTAAACCTGAAGTGAAGCATCGGAATCTATAACTAGTGTCACAGACAAGGTTCAAAACATAGACAGTTAGAAGAGTCAGTCTTCTTGTACTTAAGTCGGCATTGTGCCTTTTGCATTTAATTCCGATGCAATTTCTGTGTTTCATCGTCAATAAGAGTGTCAGAGGGATACAGTAAACCTGAAGTGAAGCATCGAAATCTATAACTAGTGTCACAGGAATGGTTCAAAACATAGACAGTAAGAAGAGTCAGTATTCTTGTACTTAGGTCGGCATTGTGCCTTTTGTATTTTATTCCGATGCTATTTCTGTTTTTCATCGTCGATAAGAAGGTCCAAGGGATACAGTAAACCTGAAGTGAAGCATCGGAATCTATAACTAGTGTCACAGGAATTGCTCAAAACATAGACAGTAAGAAGAGTCAGTCTTCTTGTACTTAAACCGGCATTGTGCCTTTTCTATTTAATTGTGATGCAATTTCTGTGTTTCGTCGTCAATAAGAAGGTCCATGGGATACAGTAGACCTGAAGTCAAGCATCGGAATCCATAACTAGTGTGACAGACAAGGTTCAAAACATAGACAGTTAGAAGAGTCAGTCTTCTTGTAGTTAAGACGGCTAGTGCCTTTTGTATTTAATTCCGATGCAATTTCTGTGTTTCGTCGTCAATAAGAAGGTCAGGGGGATACAGTAAACCTGAAGTGAAGCATCGGAATCTATAACTAGTGTCACAGGAATTGCTCAAATCATTGACAGTAGGAAGAGTCAGTCTTCTTGTACTTAAGTCGGCATTGTGCCTTTTGTATTTAATTCCGATGCAATTTCTGTGTTTCATCGTCAATAACAAGGTTCAAGGGATACAGTAACCCTGAAGTGAAGCATCGGAATCTAAAACCGGTCTCACAGGAAAGGTTCAAAACCTAGAGAGTAAGAAGAGCCAGTCATCTTGTATTTGAGTTGGCATTGCGCCTTTTGTATTTAATTCCGATGCAATGTCTGTGTTTCATCGACAATAAGAAGGTCAGAGGAATACAGTAAACCTGAAGTGAAGCATCGGAATCTATAAGTTGTGTCACAGGAATGGTTAAAACATAGACAGAAGGAAGCGTCAGTCTTCTTGTACTTAAGTTGGCATTGTGCCTTTTCTATTTAATTCCAATTCAATTTCTGTGTTTCGTCGTCAATAAGAAGGTCCAAGGGATACAGTAAACCTGAAGTGAAGCATTGGAATCTATAACTAGTATCACAGGAATGGTTCAAAACATAGACAGTAAGAAGAGTCAGTCTTCTTGTACTTAGGTCGGCATTGTGCCTTTTGTATTTTATTCCGATGCTATTTCTGTGTTTCATCGTCGATAAGAAGGTCCAAGGGATACAGTAAACCTGAAGTGAAGCATCGGAATCTATAACTAGTGTCACAGGAATGGTTCAAAACATAGACAGTAAGAAGAGTCAGTCTTCTTGTACTTAAATCGGCACTGTGGCGTTTGTATTTAATTCCGATGTAATTACTGTGTTTCATCGTCAATAAGACGGTCAGAGGGATACAGTAAACCTGAAGTGAAGCATCGGAATCTATAACTAGTGTCACAGGAATAGCTCAAAACATAGACAGTAAGAAGAGTCAGTCTTCTTGTACTTAAACCGGCAATGTGCATTTTCTATTTAATTGCGATGCAATTTCTGTGTTTCGTCGTCAATAAGAAGGTCCAAGGGATACAGTAGACCTGAAGTCAAGCATCGGAATCTATAACTAGTGTGACAGACAAGGTTCAAAACATAGACAGTTAGAAGAGTCAGTCTTCTTGCACTTAAGTCGGCATTGTGCCTTTTGTATTTATTTCCGATGCAATTTCTGTGTTTCATCGTCAATAAGAAGGTCTGGGGGATACAGTAAATCTGAAGTGAAGCATCGGAATCTATAACTAGTGTCACAGGAATTGCTCAAAACATTGACAGTAAGAAGAGTCAGTCTTCTTGTACATAATTCGGCATTGTGCCTTTTCTATTTAATTCCGATGCAATTTCTGTGTTACGTCGTCAATAAGGAGGTCCAAGGGATAAAGTAAACCTGAAGTGAAGCATCGGAATCTATAACTAGTGTCACAGAAAAGGTTCAAACCATAGACAGTAAGAAGAGTCAGTCCTCTTGTTCTTAAGTCGGCATTGTGCCTTTTGTATTTAATTCCGATGCAATTTCTGTGTTTCATCGTCAATAAGAGTGTCTGAGGGATACAGTAAACCTGAAGTGAAGCATCGAAATCTATAACTAGTGTCATAGGAATGGTTCAAACATAGACAGTTTGAAGAGTCAGTCTCCTTGTACTTAAGTCGGTATTGTGCCTTTTCTATTTAATTCCGATTCAATTTCTGTGTTTCATCGTCAATAAGAGGGTCAGAGGGATGCAGTAAACCTGAAGAGATGCATCGGAATCTATAACTAGTGTCACAGGAATGGTTCAAATCATACACAGCAAGTAGAGTCAGTCTTCTTGTACTTAAGTCGGCATTGTGCCTTTTGTATTTAATTCTGATGCAATTTCTGTGTTTCATCGTCAATAGGAAGGTCCAAGGGATACAGTAAACCTGAAGTGATGCATCGGAATCTATAACTAGTGTCACAGGAATGGTTCAAAACATAGACAGTGGGAAGAGTCAGTCTTCTTGTACTTAAGTCGGCATTGTCCATTTTGTATTTAATTCCGATGCAATTTCTGTGTTTCATCGTCAATAAGAGTGTCAGAGGGATACAGTAAACCTGAAGTGAAGCATCGGAATCTATAACTAGTGTCACAGGAATGGTTCAAAACATAGACAGTTGGAAGAGTCAGTGTTCTTGTACTTAAGTCGGCACTTTGTCTTTTCTATTTAATTCCGAAGCAATTTCTGTGTTTCGTCGTCAATAAGATGGTCCAAGGGATAGAGTGAACCTGAAGTGAAGCATCGGAATCTATAACTAGTGTCACAGAAAAGGTTGAAAACATAGACAGTAAGAAGAGTCAGTCTTCTTGTACTTAAATCGGCACTGCGCCTTTTGTATTTAATTCCGATGTAATTACTGTGTTTCATCGTCAATAAGACGGTCAGAGGGATACAGTAAACCTGAAGTGAAACATCGGAATCTATAAGTAGTGTCACAGGAATGGTTCAAAACATACACAGCAGGAAGAGTCAGTCTTCTTGTACTTAAGTCGGCATTGCGCCTTTTGTATTTAATTCCGATGCAATTTCTGTGTTTCATCGTCAATAAGAAGGTCAGAGGGATACAGTAAACCTGAAGTGAAGCATCCGAATATATAACTAGTGTCACAGGAATTGCTCAAAACATTGACAGTAAGAAGAGTCAGTCTTCTTGTACTTAAGTCGGCTTTGTGCCTTTTGTATTTAATTACGATGCAATTTCTGTGTTTCATCGTCAATAAGAATTTCAGAGGGATACAGTAAACCTGAAGTGAAGCATCGGAATCTATAACTAGTGTCACAGGAATTGCTCAAACATTGACAGTAAGAAGAGTCAGTCTTCATGTACATAAGTCGGCATTGTGCCTTTTCTATTTAATTCCGATGCAATTTCTGTGTTACGTCGTCAATAAAAATGTCCAAGGGATAAAGTAAACCTGAAGTGAAGCATCGGAATCTATAACTAGTGTCACAGAAAAGGTTCAAACCATAGACAGTAGGAAGAGTCAGTCTCCTTGTACTTAAGTTGGCATTGTGCCTTTTGTATTTATTTCCGATGCAATTTCTGTGTTTCATCGTCAATAAGAAGGTCCAAGGGATACAGTAGACCTGAAGTGATGCATCGGAATCTATAACTAGTGTCACAAGAATGGTTCAAAACATAGACAGTGGGGAGAGTCAGTCTTCTTGTACTTAAGTCGGCATTGTGCCTTTTGTATTTAATTCCGATGCAATTTCTGTGTTTCATCGTCAATAAGAGTGTCAGAGGGATACAGTAAACCTGAAGTGAAGCATCGAAATCTATAACTAGTGTCATAGGAATGGTTCAAACATAGACAGTTTGAAGAGTCAGTCTCCTTGTACTTAAGTCGGTATTGTGCCTTTTCTATTTAATTCCGATTCAATTTCTGTGTTTCATCGTCAATAAGAAGGTCAGAGGGATGCAGTAAACCTGAAGAGATGCATCGGAATCTATAACTAGTGTCACAGGAATGGTTCAAATCATACACAGCAAGTAGAGTCAGTCTTCTTGTACTTAAGTCGGCATTGTGCCTTTTGTATTTAATTCTGATGCAATTTCTGTGCTTCGTCGTCAATAGGAAGGTCCAAGGGATACAGTAAACCTGAAGTGAAGCATCGGAATCTATAACTAGTGTCACAGAAAAGGTTCAAAACATAGACAGTAAGAAGAGTCATTCTTCTTGTACTTACATCGGCACTGTGCCGTTTGTATTTAATTCCGATGTAATTACTGTGTTTCATCGTCAATAAGACGGTCAGAGGGATACAGTAAACCTGAAGTGAAGCATCGGGATCTATAAGTAGTGTCACAGGAATGGTTCAAAACATACACAGCAGGAAGAGACAGTCTTCTTGTACTTAAGTCGGCATTGTGCCTTTTGTATTTAATTCCGATCCAATTTCTGTGTTTCATCGTCAATAAGAAGGTCAGAGGGATACAGTAAACCTGAAGTGAAGCATCGGAATCTATAACTAGTGTCACAAACAAGGTTCAAAACATAGACAGTTAGAAGAGTCAGTCTTCTTGTACTTAAGTCGGCATTGTGCCTTTTGTATTTAATTCCGATGCAATTTCTGTGTTTCATCGTCAATAAGAGTGTCAGAGGGATACAGTAAACCTGAAGTGAAGCATCGAAATCTATAACTAGTGTCACAGGAATGGTTCAAAACATAGACAGTTGGAAGAGTCAGTCTTCTTGTACTTACGTCGGCATTGTGGCTTTTCTATTTAATTTCGATTCAATTTCTGTGTTTCATTATCAATAAGAAGGTCAGAGGGATCCAATAGACCTGAAGAGATGCATCGGAATCTATAACTAGTGTCACAGGAATGGTTCAAAACATACACAGCAAGTAGAGTCAGTCTTCTTGTACTTAAGTCGGCATTGTGCTTTTTGTATTTAATTCCGATGCAATTTCTGTGTTTCATCGTCAATAAGAAGGTCCAAGGGATACAGTGAACTTGAAGTGAAGCATCGGAATCTATAACTTGTGTCACAGGAATGGTTAAAACATAGACAGTAGGAAGCGTCAGTCTTCTTGTACTTAAGTCGGCGTTGTGCCTTTTCTATTTAATTCCGATTCAATTTCTGTGTTTCGTCGTCAATAAGAAGGTCCAAGGGATACAGTAAAACTGAAGTGAAGCATCGGAATCTATAACTAGTGTCACAGGAATGGTTCAAAACAAAGACAGTAAGAAGAGTCAGTCTTCTTGTACTTGGGTCGGCATTGTGATTTTTGTATTTTATTCCGATGCTATTTCTGTTTTTCATCGTCGATAAGAAGGTCCAAGGGATACAGTAAACCTGAAGTGTAGCATCGGAATCTATAACTAGTGTCACAGGAATTGCTCAAAACATAGACAGTAAGAAGAGTCAGTCTTCTTGTACTTAAACCGGCATTGTGCCTTTTCTATTTAATTGCGATGCAATTTCTGTGTTTCGTCGTCAATAAGAAGGTCCAAGGGATACAGTAGACCTGAAGTCAAGCATCGGAATCTATAACTAGTGTGACCGACAAGATTCAAAACATTGACAGTTAGAAGAGTCAGTCTTCTTGTACTTAAGTCGGCATTGTGCCTTATGTATTTAATTCCGATGCAATTTCTGTGTTTCATCGTCAATAAGAAGGTCAGGGGGATACAGTAAACCTGAAGTGAAGCATCGGAATCTATATCTAGTGTCACAGAAAAGGTTCAAAACATAGACAGTAAGAAGAGTCATTCTTCTTGTACTTACATCGGCACTGTGCCGTTTGTATTTAATTCCGATGTAATTACTGTGTTTCATCGTCAATAAGACGGTCAGAGGGATACAGTAAACCTGAAGTGAAGCATCGGGATCTATAAGTAGTGTCACAGGAATGGTTCAAAACATACACAGCAGGAAGAGACAGTCTTCTTGTACTTAAGTCGGCATTGTGCCTTTTGTATTTAATTCCGATCCAATTTCTGTGTTTCATCGTCAATAAGAAGGTCAGAGGGATACAGTAAACCTGAAGTGAAGCATCGGAATCTATAACTAGTGTCACAAACAAGGTTCAAAACATAGACAGTTAGAAGAGTCAGTCTTCTTGTACTTAAGTCGGCATTGTGCCTTTTGTATTTAATTCCGATGCAATTTCTGTGTTTCATCGTCAATAAGAGTGTCAGAGGGATACAGTAAACCTGAAGTGAAGCATCGAAATCTATAACTAGTGTCACAGGAATGGTTCAAAACATAGACAGTTGGAAGAGTCAGTCTTCTTGTACTTACGTCGGCATTGTGGCTTTTCTATTTAATTTCGATTCAATTTCTGTGTTTCATTATCAATAAGAAGGTCAGAGGGATCCAATAGACCTGAAGAGATGCATCGGAATCTATAACTAGTGTCACAGGAATGGTTCAAAACATACACAGCAAGTAGAGTCAGTCTTCTTGTACTTAAGTCGGCATTGTGCTTTTTGTATTTAATTCCGATGCAATTTCTGTGTTTCATCGTCAATAAGAAGGTCCAAGGGATACAGTGAACTTGAAGTGAAGCATCGGAATCTATAACTTGTGTCACAGGAATGGTTAAAACATAGACAGTAGGAAGCGTCAGTCTTCTTGTACTTAAGTCGGCGTTGTGCCTTTTCTATTTAATTCCGATTCAATTTCTGTGTTTCGTCGTCAATAAGAAGGTCCAAGGGATACAGTAAAACTGAAGTGAAGCATCGGAATCTATAACTAGTGTCACAGGAATGGTTCAAAACAAAGACAGTAAGAAGAGTCAGTCTTCTTGTACTTGGGTCGGCATTGTGATTTTTGTATTTTATTCCGATGCTATTTCTGTTTTTCATCGTCGATAAGAAGGTCCAAGGGATACAGTAAACCTGAAGTGTAGCATCGGAATCTATAACTAGTGTCACAGGAATTGCTCAAAACATAGACAGTAAGAAGAGTCAGTCTTCTTGTACTTAAACCGGCATTGTGCCTTTTCTATTTAATTGCGATGCAATTTCTGTGTTTCGTCGTCAATAAGAAGGTCCAAGGGATACAGTAGACCTGAAGTCAAGCATCGGAATCTATAACTAGTGTGACCGACAAGATTCAAAACATTGACAGTTAGAAGAGTCAGTCTTCTTGTACTTAAGTCGGCATTGTGCCTTATGTATTTAATTCCGATGCAATTTCTGTGTTTCATCGTCAATAAGAAGGTCAGGGGGATACAGTAAACCTGAAGTGAAGCATCGGAATCTATAACTAGTGTCACAGGAATTGCTCAAATCATTGACAGTAAGAAGAGTCAGTCTTCTTGTACTTAAGTCGGCATTGTGCCTTTTCTATTTAATTCCGATGAAATTTCTGTGTTACGTCGTCAATAAGAAGGTCCAATGGATAAAGTGAACCTGAAGTGAAGCATCGGAATCTATAACCAGTGTCACAGAAAAGGTTCTAACCATAGACAGTAGGAAGAGTCAGTCTCCTTGTACTTAAGTCGGCATTGTGCCTTTTGTATTTAATTCCGATGCAATTTCTGTGTTTCATCGTCAATAAGAGTGTCTGCGGGATACAGTAAACCTGAAGTGAAGCATCGAAATCTATAACTAGTGTCACAGGAATGGTTCAAACATAGACAGTTGGAAGAGTCAGTCTCCTTGTACATAAGTCGGCATTGTGCCTTTTCTATTTAATTCCGATTCAATTTCTGTGTTTCATCGTCAATAAGAAGGTCAGAGGGATACAGTAAACCTGAAGAGATGCATCGGAATCTATAACTAGTGTCACAGGTATGGTTCAAAACATACACAGCAAGTTGAGTCAGTCTCCTTGTACTTAAGTCGGCATTGTGCCTTTTGTATTTAATTCCGATGCAATTTCTGTGTTTCATCGTCAATAAGAAGGTCCAAGGGATACAGTAAACCTGAAGTGATGCATCGGAATCTATAACTAGTGTCACAGGAATGGTTCAAAACATAGACAGTGGGAAGAGTCAGTCTTCTTGTACTTAAGTCGACATTGTGCCTTTTGTATTTAATTCCGATGCAAATTATGTGTTTCATCGTCAATAAGAGTGTCAGAGGGATACAGTAAACCTGAAGTGAAGCATCGGAATCTATAACTAGTGTCACAGGAATGGTTCAAAACATATACAGTTGGAAGAGTCAGTGTTCTTGTATTTAAGTCGGCAATTTGTCTTTTCAATTTAATTCCGAAGCAATTCCTGTGTTTCGTCGTCAATAAGAAGGTCCAAGGGATACAGTAAACCTGAAGTGAAGCATCGGAAACTATAACTAGTGTCACAGAAAAGGTTCAAAACATAGACAGTGAGAAGAGTCAGTCTTCTTGTACTTAAATCGGCACTGTGGCGTTTGGATTTAATTCCGATGTAATTACTGTGTTTCATAGTCAATAAGACGGTCACAGGGATACAGTAAACCTGAAGTGAAGCATCGGAATCTATAAGTAGTGACACAGGAATGGTTCAAAGCACACACAGCAGGAAGAGTCAGTCTTCTTGTACTTAAGTCGGCATGGTGCCTTTTGTATTTAATTCCGATGCAATTTCTGTGTTTCATCGTCAATAAGAAGGTCAGAGGGATACAGTAAACCTGAAGTTAAGCATCGGAATCTACAACTAGTGTCACAGGAATTGCTCAAAACATTGACAGTAAGAAGAGTCAGTCTTCTTGTACTTAAGTCGGCATTCTGCCTTTTGTATTTAATTCCGATCCCATTTCTGTGTTTCATCGTCAATAAGAAGGACAGAGGGATACAGTAAACCTGAAGTGAAGCATCGGAATCTATAACTAGTGTCACAGACAAGGTTCAAAACATAGACAGTTAGAGAAGTCAGTCTTCTTGTACTTAAGTCGGCATTGTGCCTTTTGTATTTAATTCCGATGCAATTTCTGTGTTTCATCGTCAATAAGAGTGTCAGAGGGATACAGTAAACCTGAAGTGAAGCATCGAAATCTATAACTAGTGTCACAGGAATGGTTCAAAACATAGACAGTTGGAAGAGTCAGTCTTCTTGTACTTACGTCGGCATTGTGGCTTTTCTATTTAATTTCGATTCAATTTCTGTGTTTCATCGTCAATAAGAAGGTCAGAGGGATCCAATAGACCTGAAGAGATGCATCGGAATCTATAACTAGTGTCACAGGAATGGTTCAAAACATACACAGCAAGTAGAGTCAGTCTTCTTGTACTTAAGTCGGCATTGTGCTTTTTGTATTTAATTCCGATGCAATTTCTGTGTTTCATCGTCAATAAGAAGGTCCAAGGGATACAGTGAACCTGAAGTGAAGCATCGGAATCTATAACTTGTGTCACAGGAATGGTTAAAACATAGACAGTAGGAAGCGTCAGTCTTCTTGTACTTAAGTCGGCGTTGTGCCTTTTCTATTTAATTCCGATTCAATTTCTGTGTTTCGTCGTCAATAAGAAGGTCCAAGGGATACAGTAAAACTGAAGTGAAGCATCGGAATCTATAACTAGTGTCACAGGAATGGTTCAAAACATAGACAGTAAGAAGAGTCAGTCTTCTTGTACTTGGGTCGGCATTGTGAATTTTGTATTTTATTCCGATGCTATTTCTGTTTTTCATCGTCGATAAGAAGGTCCAAGGGATACAGTAAACCTGAAGTGAAACATCGGAATCTATAACTAGTGTCACAGGAATTGCTCAAAACATAGACAGTAAGAAGAGTCAGTCTTCTTGTACTTAAACCGGCATTGTGCCTTTTCTATTTAATTGCGATGCAATTTCTGTGTTTCGTCGTCAATAAGAAGGTCCAAGGGATACAGTAGACCTGAAGTCAAGCATCGGAATCTATAACTAGTGTGACCGACAAGATTCAAAACATTGACAGTTAGAAGAGTCAGTCTTCTTGTACTTAAGTCGGCATTGTGCCTTTTGTATTTAATTCCGATGCAATTTCTGTGTTTCATCGTCAATAAGAAGGTCAGGGGGATACAGTAAACCTGAAGTGAAGCATCGGAATCTATAACTAGTGTCACAGGAATTGCTCAAATCATTGACAGTAAGAAGAGTCAGTCTTCTTGTACTTAAGTCGGCATTGTGCCTTTTCTATTTAATTCCGATGTAATTTCTGTGTTACGTCGTCAATAAGAAGGTCCAATGGATAAAGTGAAGCTGAAGTGAAGCATCGGAATCTATAACCAGTGTCACAGAAAAGGTTCTAACCATAGACAGTAGGAAGAGTCAGTCTCCTTGTACTTAAGTCGGCATTGTGCCTTTTGTATTTAATTCCGATGCAATTTCTGTGTTTCATCGTCAATAAGAGTGTCTGCGGGATACAGTAAACCTGCAGTGAAGCATCGAAATCTATAACTAGTGTCACAGGAATGGTTCAAACATAGACAGTTGGAAGAGTCAGTCTCCTTGTACATAAGTCGGCATTGTGCCTTTTCTATTTAATTCCGATTCAATTTCTGTGTTTCATCGTCAATAAGAAGGTCAGAGGGATACAGTAAACCTGAAGAGATGCATCGGAATCTATAACTAGTGTCACAGGTATGGTTCAAAACATACACAGCAAGTTGAGTCAGTCTTCTTGTACTTAAGTCGGCATTCTGCCTTTTGTATTTAATTCCGATGCAATTTCTGTGTTTCATCGTCAATAAGAAGGTCCAAGGGATACAGTAAACCTGAAGTGATGCATCGGAATCTATAACTAGTGTCACAGGAATGGTTCAAAACATAGACAGTGGGAAGAGTCAGTCTTCTTGTACTTAAGTCGGCATTGTGCCTTTTGTATTTAATTCCGATGCAAATTCTGTGTTTCATCGTCAATAAGAGTGTCAGAGGGATACAGTAAACCTGAAGTGAAGCATCGGAATCTATAACTAGTGTCACAGGAATGGTTCAAATCATATACAGTTGGAAGAGTCAGTGTTCTTGAATTTAAGTCGGCGGTTTGTCTTTTCAATTTAATTCCGAAGCAATTTCTGTGTTTCGTCGTCAATAAGAAGGTCCAAGAGATACAGTAAACCTGAAGTGAAGCATCGGAATCTATAACTAGTGTCACAGAAAAGGTTCAAAACATAGACAGTGAGAAGAGTCAGTCTTCTTGTACTTAAATCGGCACTGTGGCGTTTGTATTTAATTCCGATGTAATTACTGTGTTTCATCGTCAATAAGACGGTCACAGGGATACAGTAAACCTGAAGTGAAGCATCGGAATCTATAAGTAGTGACACAGGAATGGTTCAAAGCATACACAGCAGGAAGAGTCAGTCTTCTTGTACTTAAGTCGGCATGGTGCCTTTTGTATTTAATTCCGATGCAATTTCTGTGTTTCATCGTCAATAAGAAGGTCAGAGGGATACAGTAAACCTGAAGTGAAGCATCGGAATCTACAACTAGTGTCACAGGAATTGCTCAAAACATTGACAGTAAGAAGAGTCAGTCTTCTTGTACTTAAGTCGGCATTGTGCCTTTTGTATTTAATTCCGATCCCATTTCTGTGTTTCATCGTCAATAAGAAGGTCAGAGGGATACAGTAAACCTGAAATGAAGATCGGAATCTATAACTAGTGTCACAGACATGGTTCAAAACATAGACAGTTAGAAGAGTCAGTCTTCTTGTACTTAAGTCGGCATTGTGCCTTTTGTATTTAATTCCGATGCAATTTCTGTGTTTCATCGTCAATAAGAGTGTCAGAGGGATACAGTAAACCTGAAGTGAAGCATCGAAATCTATAACTAGTGTCACAGGAATGGTTCAAAACATAGACAGTTGGAAGAGACAGTCTTCTTGTACTTAAGTCGGCATTGTGCCTTTTCTATTTAATTTCGATTCAATATCTGTGTTTCATCGTCAATAAGAAGGTCAGAGGGATACAGTAGACCTGAAGAGATGCATCGGAATCAATAACTAGTGTCACAGGAATGGTTCAAAACATACACAGCAAGTGGAGTCATTCTTCTTGTACTTAAGTCGGCATTGTGCATTTTGTATTTAATTCCGATGCAATTTCTGTGTTTCATCGTCAATAAGAAGGTCCAAGGGATACAGTGAACTTGAAGTGAAGCATCGGAATCTATAACTTGTGTCACAGGAATGGTTCAAAACATACACAGCAAGTAGAGTCAGTCTTCTTGTACTTAAGTCGCCATTGTGCCTTTTGTATTTAATTCCGATGCAATTTCTGTGTTTCATCGTCAATAAGAAGGTCCAAGGGATACAGTAAACCTGAAGTGATGCATCGGAATCTATAACTAGTGTCACAGGAATGGTTCAAAACATAGACAGTGGGAAGAGTCAGTCCTCTTGTTCTTAAGTCGGCATTGTGCCTTTTGTATTTAATTCCGATGCAATTTCTGTGTTTCATCGTCAATAAGAGTGTCTGAGGGATACAGTAAACCTGAAGTGAAGCATCGAAATCTATAACTAGTGTCATAGGAATGGTTCAAACATAGACAGTTTGAAGAGTCAGTCTCCTTGTACTTAAGTCGGTATTGTGCCTTTTCTATTTAATTCCGATTCAATTTCTGTGTTTCATCGTCAATAAGAGGGTCAGAGGGATGCAGTAAACCTGAAGAGATGCATCGGAATCTATAACTAGTGTCACAGGAATGGTTCAAATCATACACAGCAAGTAGAGTCAGTCTTCTTGTACTTAAGTCGGCATTGTGCCTTTTGTATTTAATTCTGATGCAATTTCTGTGTTTCATCGTCAATAGGAAGGTCCAAGGGATACAGTAAACCTGAAGTGATGCATCGGAATCTATAACTAGTGTCACAGGAATGGTTCAAAACATAGACAGTGGGAAGAGTCAGTCTTCTTGTACTTAAGTCGGCATTGTCCATTTTGTATTTAATTCCGATGCAATTTCTGTGTTTCATCGTCAATAAGAGTGTCAGAGGGATACAGTAAACCTGAAGTGAAGCATCGGAATCTATAACTAGTGTCACAGGAATGGTTCAAAACATAGACAGTTGGAAGAGTCAGTGTTCTTGTACTTAAGTCGGCACTTTGTCTTTTCTATATAATTCCGAAGCAATTTCTGTGTTTCGTCGTCAATAAGATGGTCCAAGGGATAGAGTGAACCTGAAGTGAAGCATCGGAATCTATAACTAGTGTCACAGAAAAGGTTGAAAACATAGACAGTAAGAAGAGTCAGTCTTCTTGTACTTAAATCGGCACTACGCCGTTTGTATTTAATTCCGATGTAATTACTGTGTTTCATCGTCAATAAGACGGTCAGAGGGATACAGTAAACCTGAAGTGAAACATCGGAATCTATAAGTAGTGTCACAGGAATGGTTCAAAACATACACAGCAGGATGAATCAGTCTTCTTGTACTTAAGTCGGCATTGCGCCTTTTGTATTTAATTCCGATGCAATTTCTGTGTTTCATCGTCAATAAGAAGGTCAGAGGGATACAGTAAACCTGAAGTGAAGCATCCGAATATATAACTAGTGTCACAGGAATTGCTCAAAACATTGACAGTAAGAAGAGTCAGTCTTCTTGTACTTAAGTTGGCTTTGTGCCTTTTGTATTTAATTACGATGCAATTTCTGTGTTTCATCGTCAATAAGAATTTCAGAGGGATACAGTAAACCTGAAGTGAAGCATCGGAATCTATAACTAGTGTCACAGGAATTGCTCAAACATTGACAGTAAGAAGAGTCAGTCTTCATGTACATAAGTCGGCATTGTGCCTTTTCTATTTAATTCCGATGCAATTTCTGTGTTACGTCGTCAATAAAAATGTCCAAGGGATAAAGTAAACCTGAAGTGAAGCATCGGAATCTATAACTAGTGTCACAGAAAAGGTTCAAACCATAGACAGTAGGAAGAGTCAGTCTCCTTGTACTTAAGTTGGCATTGTGCCTTTTGTATTTATTTCCGATGCAATTTCTGTGTTTCATCGTCAATAAGAAGGTCCAAGGGATACAGTAGACCTGAAGTGATGCATCGGAATCTATAACTAGTGTCACAAGAATGGTTCAAAACATAGACAGTGGGGAGAGTCAGTCTTCTTGTACTTAAGTCGGCATTGTGCCTTTTGTATTTAATTCCGATGCAATTTCTGTGTTTCATCGTCAATAAGAGTGTCAGAGGGATACAGTAAACCTGAAGTGAAGCATCGAAATCTATAACTAGTGTCATAGGAATGGTTCAAACATAGACAGTTTGAAGAGTCAGTCTCCTTGTACTTAAGTCGGTATTGTGCCTTTTCTATTTAATTCCGATTCAATTTCTGTCTTTCATCGTCAATAAGAAGGTCAGAGGGATGCAGTAAACCTGAAGAGATGCATCGGAATCTATAACTAGTGTCACAGGAATGGTTCAAATCATACACAGCAAGTAGAGTCAGTCTTCTTGTACTTAAGTCGGCATTGTGCCTTTTGTATTTAATTCTGATGCAATTTCTGTGCTTCGTCGTCAATAGGAAGGTCCAAGGGATACAGTAAACCTGAAGTGAAGCATCGGAATCTATAACTAGTGTCACAGAAAAGGTTCAAAACATAGACAGTAAGAAGAGTCAGTCTTCTTGTACTTACATCGGCACTGTGCCGTTTGTATTTAATTCCGATGTAATTACTGTGTTTCATCGTCAATAAGACGGTCAGAGGGATACAGTAAACCTGAAGTGAAGCATCGGAATCTATAAGTAGTGTCACAGGAATGGTTCAAAACATACACAGCAGGAAGAGACAGTCTTCTTGTACTTAAGTCGGCATTGTGCCTTTTGTATTTAATTCCGATCCAATTTCTGTGTTTCATCGTCAATAAGAAGGTCAGAGGGATACAGTAAACCTGAAGTGAAGCATCGGAATCTATAACTAGTGTCACAAACAAGGTTCAAAACATAGACAGTTAGAAGAGTCAGTCTTCTTGTACTTAAGTCGGCATTGTGCCTTTTGTATTTAATTCCGATGCAATTTCTGTGTTTCATCGTCAATAAGAGTGTCAGAGGGATACAGTAAACCTGAAGTGAAGCATCGAAATCTATAACTAGTGTCACAGGAATAGTTCAAAACATAGACAGTTGGAAGAGTCAGTCTTCTTGTACTTACGTCGGCATTGTGGCTTTTCTATTTAATTTCGATTCAATTTCTGTGTTTCATTATCAATAAGAAGGTCAGAGGGATCCAATAGACCTGAAGAGATGCATCGGAATCTATAACTAGTGTCACAGGAATGGTTCAAAACATACACAGCAAGTAGAGTCAGTCTTCTTGTACTTAAGTCGGCATTGTGCTTTTTGTATTTAATTCCGATGCAATTTCTGTGTTTCATCGTCAATAAGAAGGTCCAAGGGATACAGTGAACTTGAAGTGAAGCATCGGAATCTATAACTTGTGTCACAGGAATGGGTAAAACATAGACAGTAGGAAGCGTCAGTCTTCTTGTACTTAAGCCGGCGTTGTGCCTTTTCTATTTAATTCCGATTCAATTTCTGTGTTTCGTCGTCAATAAGAAGGTCCAAGGGATACAGTAAAACTGAAGTGAAGCATCGGAATCTATAACTAGTGTCACAGGAATGGTTCAAAACAAAGACAGTAAGAAGAGTCAGTCTTCTTGTACTTGGGTCGGCATTGTGATTTTTGTATTTTATTCCGATGCTATTTCTGTTTTTCATCGTCGATAAGAAGGTCCAAGGGATACAGTAAACCTGAAGTGTAGCATCGGAATCCATAACTAGTGTCACAGGCATTGCTCAAAACATAGACAGTAAGAAGAGTCAGTCTTCTTGTACTTAAACCGGCATTGTGCCTTTTCTATTTAATTGCGATGCAATTTCTGTGTTTCGTCGTCAATAAGAAGGTCCAAGGGATACAGTAGACCTGAAGTCAAGCATCGGAATCTATAACTAGTGTGACCGACAAGATTCAAAACATTGACAG
Organism: Schistocerca serialis cubense; assembly: GCF_023864345.2. Taxonomy (NCBI): domain Eukaryota; kingdom Metazoa; phylum Arthropoda; class Insecta; order Orthoptera; family Acrididae; genus Schistocerca; species Schistocerca serialis. The sequence continues at coordinate 12,276,752 of NW_026047617.1, forward strand.
TTAGAAGAGTCAGTCTTGTTGTACTTAAGTCGGCATTGTGCCTTATGTATTTAATTCCGATGCAATTTCTGTGTTTCATCGTCAATAAGAAGGTCAGGGGGATACAGTAAACCTGAAGTGAAGCATCGGAATCTATAACTAGTGTCACAGGAATTGCTCAAATCATTGACAGTAAGAAGAGTCAGTCTTCTTGTACTTAAGTCGGCATTGTGCCTTTTCTATTTAATTCCGATGTAATTTCTGTGTTACGTCGTCAATAAGAAGGTCCAATGGATAAAGTGAACCTGAAGTGAAGCATCGGAATCTATAACCAGTGTCACAGAAAAGGTTCTAACCATAGACAGTAGGAAGAGTCAGTCTCCTTGTACTTAAGTCGGCATTGTGCCTTTTGTATTTAATTCCGATGCAATTTCTGTGTTTCATCGTCAATAAGAGTGTCTGCGGGATACAGTAAACCTGAAGTGAAGCATCGAAATCTATAACTAGTGTCACAGGAATGGTTCAAACATAGACAGTTGGAAGAGTCAGTCTCCTTGTACATAAGTCGGCATTGTGCCTTTTCTATTTAATTCCGATTCAATTTCTGTGTTTCATCGTCAATAAGAAGGTCAGAGGGATACAGTAAACCTGAAATGAAGATCGGAATCTATAACTAGTGTCACAGACATGGTTCAAAACATAGACAGTTAGAAGAGTCAGTCTTCTTGTACTTAAGTCGGCATTGTGCCTTTTGTATTTAATTCCGATGCAATTTCTGTGTTTCATCGTCAATAAGAGTGTCAGAGGGATACAGTAAACCTGAAGTGAAGCATCGAAATCTATAACTAGTGTCACAGGAATGGTTCAAAACATAGACAGTTGGAAGAGACAGTCTTCTTGTACTTAAGTCGGCATTGTGCCTTTTCTATTTAATTTCGATTCAATATCTGTGTTTCATCGTCAATAAGAAGGTCAGAGGGATACAGTAGACCTGAAGAGATGCATCGGAATCAATAACTAGTGTCACAGGAATGGTTCAAAACATACACAGCAAGTGGAGTCATTCTTCTTGTACTTAAGTCGGCATTGTGCATTTTGTATTTAATTCCGATGCAATTTCTGTGTTTCATCGTCAATAAGAAGGTCCAAGGGATACAGTGAACTTGAAGTGAAGCATCGGAATCTATAACTTGTGTCACAGGAATGGTTCAAAACATACACAGCAAGTAGAGTCAGTCTTCTTGTACTTAAGTCGCCATTGTGCCTTTTGTATTTAATTCCGATGCAATTTCTGTGTTTCATCGTCAATAAGAAGGTCCAAGGGATACAGTAAACCTGAAGTGATGCATCGGAATCTATAACTAGTGTCACAGGAATGGTTCAAAACATAGACAGTGGGAAGAGCCAGTCCTCTTGTTCTTAAGTCGGCATTGTGCCTTTTGTATTTAATTCCGATGCAATTTCTGTGTTTCATCGTCAATAAGAGTGTCTGAGGGATACAGTAAACCTGAAGTGAAGCATCGAAATCTATAACTAGTGTCATAGGAATGGTTCAAACATAGACAGTTTGAAGAGTCAGTCTCCTTGTACTTAAGTCGGTATTGTGCCTTTTCTATTTAATTCCGATTCAATTTCTGTGTTTCATCGTCAATAAGAGGGTCAGAGGGATGCAGTAAACCTGAAGAGATGCATCGGAATCTATAACTAGTGTCACAGGAATGGTTCAAATCATACACAGCAAGTAGAGTCAGTCTTCTTGTACTTAAGTCGGCATTGTGCCTTTTGTATTTAATTCTGATGCAATTTCTGTGTTTCATCGTCAATAGGAAGGTCCAAGGGATACAGTAAACCTGAAGTGATGCATCGGAATCTATAACTAGTGTCACAGGAATGGTTCAAAACATAGACAGTGGGAAGAGTCAGTCTTCTTGTACTTAAGTCGGCATTGTCCATTTTGTATTTAATTCCGATGCAATTTCTGTGTTTCATCGTCAATAAGAGTGTCAGAGGGATACAGTAAACCTGAAGTGAAGCTTCGGAATCTATAACTAGTGTCACAGGAATGGTTCAAAACATAGACAGTTGGAAGAGTCAGTGTTCTTGTACTTAAGTCGGCACTTTGTCTTTTCTATATAATTCCGAAGCAATTTCTGTGTTTCGTCGTCAATAAGATGGTCCAAGGGATAGAGTGAACCTGAAGTGAAGCATCGGAATCTATAACTAGTGTCACAGAAAAGGTTGAAAACATAGACAGTAAGAAGAGTCAGTCTTCTTGTACTTAAATCGGCACTACGCCGTTTGTATTTAATTCCGATGTAATTACTGTGTTTCATCGTCAATAAGACGGTCAGAGGGATACAGTAAACCTGAAGTGAAACATCGGAATCTATAAGTAGTGTCACAGGAATGGTTCAAAACATACACAGCAGGATGAATCAGTCTTCTTGTACTTAAGTCGGCATTGCGCCTTTTGTATTTAATTCCGATGCAATTTCTGTGTTTCATCGTCAATAAGAAGGTCAGAGGGATACAGTAAACCTGAAGTGAAGCATCCGAATATATAACTAGTGTCACAGGAATTGCTCAAAACATTGACAGTAAGAAGAGTCAGTCTTCTTGTACTTAAGTTGGCTTTGTGCCTTTTGTATTTAATTACGATGCAATTTCTGTGTTTCATCGTCAATAAGAATTTCAGAGGGATACAGTAAACCTGAAGTGAAGCATCGGAATCTATAACTAGTGTCACAGGAATTGCTCAAACATTGACAGTAAGAAGAGTCAGTCTTCATGTACATAAGTCGCAATTGTGCCTTTTCTATTTAATTCCGATGCAATTTCTGTGTTACGTCGTCAATAAAAATGTCCAAGGGATAAAGTAAACCTGAAGTGAAGCATCGGAATCTATAACTAGTGTCACAGAAAAGGTTCAAACCATAGACAGTAGGAAGAGTCAGTCTCCTTGTACTTAAGTTGGCATTGTGCCTTTTGTATTTATTTCCGATGCAATTTCTGTGTTTCATCGTCAATAAGAAGGTCCAAGGGATACAGTAGACCTGAAGTGATGCATCGGAATCTATAACTAGTGTCACAAGAATGGTTCAAAACATAGACAGTGGGGAGAGTCAGTCTTCTTGTACTTAAGTCGGCATTGTGCCTTTTGTATTTAATTCCGATGCAATTTCTGTGTTTCATCGTCAATAAGAGTGTCAGAGGGATACAGTAAACCTGAAGTGAAGCATCGAAATCTATAACTAGTGTCATAGGAATGGTTCAAACATAGACAGTTTGAAGAGTCAGTCTCCTTGTACTTAAGTCGGTATTGTGCCTTTTCTATTTAATTCCGATTCAATTTCTGTCTTTCATCGTCAATAAGAAGGTCAGAGGGATGCAGTAAACCTGAAGAGATGCATCGGAATCTATAACTAGTGTCACAGGAATGGTTCAAATCATACACAGCAAGTAGAGTCAGTCTTCTTGTACTTAAGTCGGCATTGTGCCTTTTGTATTTAATTCTGATGCAATTTCTGTGCTTCGTCGTCAATAGGAAGGTCCAAGGGATACAGTAAACCTGAAGTGAAGCATCGGAATCTATAACTAGTGTCACAGAAAAGGTTCAAAACATAGACAGTAAGAAGAGTCAGTCTTCTTGTACTTACATCGGCACTGTGCCGTTTGTATTTAATTCCGATGTAATTACTGTGTTTCATCGTCAATAAGACGGTCAGAGGGATACAGTAAACCTGAAGTGAAGCATCGGAATCTATAAGTAGTGTCACAGGAATGGTTCAAAACATACACAGCAGGAAGAGACAGTCTTCTTGTACTTAAGTCGGCATTGTGCCTTTTGTATTTAATTCCGATCCAATTTCTGTGTTTCATCGTCAATAAGAAGGTCAGAGGGATACAGTAAACCTGAAGTGAAGCATCGGAATCTATAACTAGTGTCACAAACAAGGTTCAAAACATAGACAGTTAGAAGAGTCAGTCTTCTTGTACTTAAGTCGGCATTGTGCCTTTTGTATTTAATTCCGATGCAATTTCTGTGTTTCATCGTCAATAAGAGTGTCAGAGGGATACAGTAAACCTGAAGTGAAGCATCGAAATCTATAACTAGTGTCACAGGAATAGTTCAAAACATAGACAGTTGGAAGAGTCAGTCTTCTTGTACTTACGTCGGCATTGTGGCTTTTCTATTTAATTTCGATTCAATTTCTGTGTTTCATTATCAATAAGAAGGTCAGAGGGATCCAATAGACCTGAAGAGATGCATCGGAATCTATAACTAGTGTCACAGGAATGGTTCAAAACATACACAGCAAGTAGAGTCAGTCTTCTTGTACTTAAGTCGGCATTGTGCTTTTTGTATTTAATTCCGATGCAATTTCTGTGTTTCATCGTCAATAAGAAGGTCCAAGGGATACAGTGAACTTGAAGTGAAGCATCGGAATCTATAACTTGTGTCACAGGAATGGGTAAAACATAGACAGTAGGAAGCGTCAGTCTTCTTGTACTTAAGCCGGCGTTGTGCCTTTTCTATTTAATTCCGATTCAATTTCTGTGTTTCGTCGTCAATAAGAAGGTCCAAGGGATACAGTAAAACTGAAGTGAAGCATCGGAATCTATAACTAGTGTCACAGGAATGGTTCAAAACAAAGACAGTAAGAAGAGTCAGTCTTCTTGTACTTGGGTCGGCATTGTGATTTTTGTATTTTATTCCGATGCTATTTCTGTTTTTCATCGTCGATAAGAAGGTCCAAGGGATACAGTAAACCTGAAGTGTAGCATCGGAATCCATAACTAGTGTCACAGGCATTGCTCAAAACATAGACAGTAAGAAGAGTCAGTCTTCTTGTACTTAAACCGGCATTGTGCCTTTTCTATTTAATTGCGATGCAATTTCTGTGTTTCGTCGTCAATAAGAAGGTCCAAGGGATACAGTAGACCTGAAGTCAAGCATCGGAATCTATAACTAGTGTGACCGACAAGATTCAAAACATTGACAGTTAGAAGAGTCAGTCTTCTTGTACTTAAGTCGGCATTGTGCCTTATGTATTTAATTCCGATGCAATTTCTGTGTTTCATCGTCAATAAGAAGGTCAGGGGGATACAGTAAACCTGAAGTGAAGCATCGGAATCTATAACTAGTGTCACAGGAATTGCTCAAATCATTGACAGTAAGAAGAGTCAGTCTTCTTGTACTTAAGTCGGCATTGTGCCTTTTCTATTTAATTCCGATGTAATTTCTGTGTTACGTCGTCAATAAGAAGGTCCAATGGATAAAGTGAACCTGAAGTGAAGCATCGGAATCTATAACCAGTGTCACAGAAAAGGTTCTAACCATAGACAGTAGGAAGAGTCAGTCTCCTTGTACTTAAGTCGGCATTGTGCCTTTTGTATTTAATTCCGATGCAATTTCTGTGTTTCATCGTCAATAAGAGTGTCTGCGGGATACAGTAAACCTGAAGTGAAGCATCGAAATCTATAACTAGTGTCACAGGAATGGTTCAAACATAGACAGTTGGAAGAGTCAGTCTCCTTGTACATAAGTCGGCATTGTGCCTTTTCTATTTAATTCCGATTCAATTTCTGTGTTTCATCGTCAATAAGAAGGTCAGAGGGATACAGTAAACCTGAAGAGATGCATCGGAATCTATAACTAGTGTCACAGGTATGGTTCAAAACATACACAGCAAGTTGAGTCAGTCTCCTTGTACTTAAGTCGGCATTGTGCCTTTTGTATTTAATTCCGATGCAATTTCTGTGTTTCATCGTCAATAAGAAGGTCCAAGGGATACAGTAAACCTGAAGTGATGCATCGGAATCTATAACTAGTGTCACAGGAATGGTTCAAAACATAGACAGTGGGAAGAGTCAGTCTTCTTGTACTTAAGTCGGCATTGTGCCTTTTGTATTTAATTCCGATGCAAATTCTGTGTTTCATTGTCAATAAGAGTGTCAGAGGGATACAGTAAACCTGAAGTGAAGCATCGGAATCTATAACTAGTGTCACAGGAATGGTTCAAAACATATACAGTTGGAAGAGTCAGTGTTCTTGTATTTAAGTCGGCAATTTGTCTTTTCAATTTAATTCCGAAGCAATTCCTGTGTTTCGTCGTCAATAAGAAGGTCCAAGGGATACAGTAAACCTGAAGTGAAGCATCGGAATCTATAACTAGTGTCACAGAAAAGGTTCAAAACATAGACAGTGAGAAGAGTCAGTCTTCTTGTACTTAAATCGGCACTGTGGCGTTTGGATTTAATTCCGATGTAATTACTGTGTTTCATAGTCAATAAGACGGTCACAGGGATACAGTAAACCTGAAGTGAAGCATCGGAATCTATAAGTATTGACACAGGAATGGTTCAAAGCACACACAGCAGGAAGAGTCAGTCTTCTTGTACTTAAGTCGGCATGGTGCCTTTTGTATTTAATTCCGATGCAATTTCTGTGTTTCATCGTCAATAAGAAGGTCAGAGGGATACAGTAAACCTGAAGTTAAGCATCGGAATCTACAACTAGTGTCACAGGAATTGCTCAAAACATTGACAGTAAGAAGAGTCAGTCTTCTTGTACTTAAGTCGGCATTCTGCCTTTTGTATTTAATTCCGATCCCATTTCTGTGTTTCATCGTCAATAAGAAGGTCAGAGGGATACAGTAAACATGAAGTGAAGCATCGGAATCTATAACTAGTGTCACAGACAAGGTTCAAAACATAGACAGTTAGAGAAGTCAGTCTTCTTGTACTTAAGTCGGCATTGTGCCTTTTGTATTTAATTCCGATGCAATTTCTGTGTTTCATCGTCAATAAGAGTGTCAGAGGGATACAGTAAACCTGAAGTGAAGCATCGAAATCTATAACTAGTGTCACAGGAATGGTTCAAAACATAGACAGTTGGAAGAGTCAGTCTTCTTGTACTTACGTCGGCATTGTGGCTTTTCTATTTAATTTCGATTCAATTTCTGTGTTTCATCGTCAATAAGAAGGTGAGAGGGATCCAATAGACCTGAAGAGATGCATCGGAATCTATAACTAGTGTCACAGGAATGGTTCAAAACATACACAGCAAGTAGAGTCAGTCTTCTTGTACTTAAGTCGGCATTGTGCTTTTTGTATTTAATTCCGATGCAATTTCTGTGTTTCATCGTCAATAAGAAGGTCCAAGGGATACAGTGAACTTGAAGTGAAGCATCGGAATCTATAACTTGTGTCACAGGAATGGTTAAAACATAGACAGTAGGAAGCGTCAGTCTTCTTGTACTTAAGTCAGCGTTGTGCCTTTTCTATTTAATTCCGATTCAATTTCTGTGTTTCGTCGTCAATAAGAAGGTCCAAGGGATACAGTAAAACTGAAGTGAAGCATCGGAATCTATAACTAGTGTCACAGGAATGGTTCAAAACATAGACAGTAAGAAGAGTCAGTCTTCTTGTACTTGGGTCGGCATTGTGAATTTTGTATTTTATTCCGATGCTATTTCTGTTTTTCATCGTCGATAAGAAGGTCCAAGGGATACAGTAAACCTGAAGTGAAACATCGGAATCTATAACTAGTGTCACAGGAATTGCTCAAAACATAGACAGTAAGAAGAGTCAGTCTTCTTGTACTTAAACCGGCATTGTGCCTTTTCTATTTAATTGCGATGCAGTTTCTGTGTTTCGTCGTCAATAAGAAGGTCCAAGGGATACAGTAGACCTGAAGTCAAGCATCGGAATCTATAACTAGTGTGACCGACAAGATTCAAAACATTGACAGTTAGAAGAGTCAGTCTTCTTGTACTTAAGTCGGCATTGTGCCTTTTGTATTTAATTCCGATGCAATTTCTGTGTTTCATCGTCAATAAGAAGGTCAGGGGGATACAGTAAACCTGAAGTGAAGCATCGGAATCTATAACTAGTGTCACAGGAATTGCTCAAATCATTGACAGTAAGAAGAGTCAGTCTTCTTGTACTTAAGTCGGCATTGTGCCTTTTCTATTTAATTCCGATGTAATTTCTGTGTTACGTCGTCAATAAGAAGGTCCAATGGATAAAGTGAAGCTGAAGTGAAGCATCGGAATCTATAACCAGTGTCACAGAAAAGGTTCTAACCATAGACAGTAGGAAGAGTCAGTCTCCTTGTACTTAAGTCGGCATTGTGCCTTTTGTATTTAATTCCGATGCAATTTCTGTGTTTCATCGTCAATAAGAGTGTCTGCGGGATACAGTAAACCTGCAATGAAGCATCGAAATCTATAACTAGTGTCACAGGAATGGTTCAAACATAGACAGTTGTAAGAGTCAGTCTCCTTGTACATAAGTCGGCATTGTGCCTTTTCTATTTAATTCCGATTCAATTTCTGTGTTTCATCGTCAATAAGAAGGTCAGAGGGATACAGTAAACCTGAAGAGATGCATCGGAATCTATAACTAGTGTCACAGGTATGGTTCAAAACATACACAGCAAGTTGAGTCAGTCTTCTTGTACTTAAGTCGGCATTGTGCCTTTTGTATTTAATTCCGATGCAATTTCTGTGTTTCATCGTCAATAAGAAGGTCCAAGGGATACAGTAAACCTGAAGTGATGCATCGGAATCTATAACTAGTGTCACAGGAATGGTTCAAAACATAGACAGTGGGAAGAGTCAGTCTTCTTGTACTTAAGTCGGCATTGTGCCTTTTGTATTTAATTCCGATGCAAATTCTGTGTTTCATCGTCAATAAGAGTGTCAGAGGGATACAGTAAACCTGAAGTGAAGCATCGGAATCTATAACTAGTGTCACAGGAATGGTTCAAATCATATACAGTTGGAAGAGTCAGTGTTCTTGAATTTAAGTCGGCGGTTTGTCTTTTCAATTTAATTCCGAAGCAATTTCTGTGCTTCGTCGTCAATAAGAAGGTCCAAGGGATACAGTAATCCTGAAGTGAAGCATCGGAATCTATAACTAGTGTCACAGAAAAGGTTCAAAACATAGACAGTGAGAAGAGTCAGTCTTCTTGTACTTAAATCGGCACTGTGGCGTTTGTATTTAATTCCGATGTAATTACTGTGTTTCATCGTCAATAAGACGGTCACAGGGATACAGTAAACCTGAAGTGAAGCATCGGAATCTATAAGTAGTGACACAGGAATGGTTCAAAGCATACACAGCAGGAAGAGTCAGTCTTCTTGTACTTAAGTCGGCATGGTGCCTTTTGTATTTAATTCCGATGCAATTTCTGTGTTTCATCGTCAATAAGAAGGTCAGAGGGATACAGTAAACCTGAAGTGAAGCATCGGAATCTACAACTAGTGTCACAGGAATTGCTCAAAACATTGACAGTAAGAAGAGTCAGTCTTCTTGTACTTAAGTCGGCATTGTGCCTTTTGTATTTAATTCCGATCCCATTTCTGTGTTTCAACGTCAATAAGAAGGTCAGAGGGATACAGTAAACCTGAAATGAAGATCGGAATCTATAACTAGTGTCACAGACAAGGTTCAAAACATAGACAGTTAGAAGAGTCAGTCTTCTTGTACTTAAGTCGGCATTGTGCCTTTTGTATTTAATTCCGATGCAATTTCTGTGTTTCATCGTCAATAAGAGTGTCAGAGGGATACAGTAAACCTGAAGTGAAGCATCGAAATCTATAACTAGTGTCACAGGAATGGTTCAAAACATAGACAGTTGGAAGAGACAGTCTTCTTGTACTTAAGTCGGCATTGTGCCTTTTCTATTTAATTTCGATTCAATATCTGTGTTTCATCGTCAATAAGAAGGTCAGAGGGATACAGTAGACCTGAAGAGATGCATCGGAATCAATAACTAGTGTCACAGGAATGGTTCAAAACATACACAGCAAGTAGAGTCATTCTTCTTGTACTTAAGTCGGCATTGTGCATTTTGTATTTAATTCCGATGCAATTTCTGTGTTTCATCGTCAATAAGAAGGTCCAAGGGATACAGTGAACTTGAAGTGAAGCATCGGAATCTATAACTTGTGTCACAGGAATGGTTCAAAACATACACAGCAAGTAGAGTCAGTCTTCTTGTACTTAAGTCGGCATTGTGCCTTTTGTATTTAATTCCGATGCAATTTCTGTGTTTCATCGTCAATAAGAAGGTCCAAGGGATACAGTAAACCTGAAGTGATGCATCGGAATCTATAACTAGTGTCACAGGAATGGTTCAAAACATAGACAGTGGGAAGAGTCAGTCTTCTTGTACTTAAGTCGGCATTGTCCCTTTTGTATTTAATTCCGATGCAATTTCTGTGTTTCATCGTCAATAAGAGTGTCAGAGGGATACAGTAAACCTGAAGTGAAGCATCGGAATCTATAACTAGTGTCACAGGAATGGTTCTTAACATAGACAGTTGGAAGAGTCAGTGTTCTTGTACTTAAGTCGGCACTTTGTCTTTTCTATTTAATTCCGAAGCAATTTCTGTGTTTCGTCGTCAATAAGATGGTCCAAGGGATACAGTAAACCTGAAGTGAAGCATCGGCATGTATAACTAGTGTCACAGAAAAGGTTCAAAACATAGACAGTAAGAAGAGTCAGTCTTCTTGTACTTAAATCGGCACTGTGCCGTTTGTATTTAATTCCGATGTAATTACTGTGTTTCATCGTCAATAAGACGGTCAGAGGGATACAGTAAACCTGAAGTGAAGCATCGGAATCTATAAGTAGTGTCACAGGAATGGTTCAAAACATAGACAGTAGGAAGAGTCAGTCTTCTTGTACTTAAGTCGGCATTGTGCCTTTTGTATTTAATTCCGATGCAATTTCTGTGTTTCATCGTCAATAAGAAGGTCAGAGGGATACAGTAAACCTGAAGTGAAGCATCGGAATATATAACTAGTGTCACAGGAATTGCTCAAAACATTGACAGTAAGAAGAGTCAGTCTTCTTGTACTTAAGTCTGCATTGTGCCTTTTGTATTTAATTCCGATGAAATTTCTGTGTTTCATCATCAATAAGAAGGTCAGAGGGATTTAGTAAACCTGTAGTGAAGCATCGGAATCTATAACTAGTGTCACAGACAAGGTTCAAAACATAGACAGTTAGAAGAGTCAGTCTTCTTGTACTTAAGTCGGCATTGTGCCTTTTGTATTTAATTCCGATGCAATTTCTGTGTTTCATCGTCAATAAGAAGGTCAGAGGGATACAGTAAACCTGAAGTGAAGCATCGGAATCTATAACTAGTGTCACAGGAATTGCTCAAAACATTGACAGTAAGAAGAGTCAGTCTTCTTGTACATAAGTCGGCATTGTGCCTTTTCTATTTAATTCCGATGCAATTTCTGTGTTACGTCGTCAATAAGAATGTCCAAGGGATAAAGTAAATCTGAAGTGAAGCATCGGAATCTATAACTAGTGTCACAGAAAAGGTTCAAACCATAGACAGTAGGAATAGTCAGTCATCTTGTACTTAAGTCGGCAATGTGCCTTTTGTATTTAATTCCGATGCATTTTCTGTGTTTCATCGTCAATAAGAGTGTCAGAGGGATACAGTAAACCTGTAGTGAAGCATCGAAATCTATAACTAGTGTCACAGGAATGGTTCAAAACATAGACAGTTGGAAGAGTCAGTCTGCTTGTTCTTAAGGTGGCATTGTGCCTTTTCTATTTAATTTCGATTCAATTTCTGTGTTCCATCGTCAATAAGAAGGTCAGAGGGATACAGTAGACCTGAAGAGATGCATCGGAATCTATAACTAGTGTCACAGGAATGGTTCAAAACATACACAGCAAGTAGAGTCAGTCTTCTTGTACTTAAGTCGGCATTGTGCCTTTTGTATTTAATTCCGATGCAATTTCTGTGTTTCATCGTCAATAAGAAGGTCCAAGGGATACAGTGAACTTGAAGTGATGCATTTGAATCTATAACATGTGTCACAGGAATGGTTCAAAACATAGACAGTTGGAAGAGTCAGTGTTCTTGTACTTAAGTCGGCATTGTGTCCTTTCTATTTAATTCCGAAGCAATTTCTGTGTTTCGTCGTCAATAAGAAGGTCCAAGGGATAAAGTAAACCTGAAGTGAAGCATCGGAATCTATATCTAGTGTCACAGGAAAGGTTCAAACATAGACAGTAAGAAGAGTCAGTCTTCTTGTACGTGAGTCGGCGTTGTGCATTTTGTATTTAATTCCGATGTAATTACTGTGTTTTATCGTCAATAAGACGGTCAGAGGGATACAGTAAACCTGAAGTGAAGCATCGGAATCTATAACTAGTGTCACAGGAATGGTTCAAAACTTACACAGCAAGAAGAGTCAGTCTTCTTGAACTTAAGTCGTTATTGTTCCTTTTGTACTTAATTCTGATGCAATTTCTGTGTTTCATCGTCAACAAGATGGTCCAAGGGATACTGTAAACATATAGTGAAGCATCGGAATCTAAAACTGCTCTCACAGGAAATGTTCAAATCATAGTCAGTAAGAAGAGAGAGTCTTCTTGTACTTATGTCGGCATTGTGCCTTTTCTATTTAATTCCGATGCAATTTCTGTGTTTCGTCGTCAATAACACGGTCCAAGGGATACAGTAGCCCTGAAGTGAAGCATCGGAATCTAAAACCGGTCTCACAGGAAAGGTTAAAAACCTAGAGAGTAAGAAGAGCCAGTCATCTTGTATTTGAGTCGGCATTGTGCCTTTTGTATTTAATTCCGATGCAATTTCTGTGCTTCATCGTCAATAAGAAGGTCAGAGGAATACAGTAAACCTGAAGTGAAGCATCGGAATCCATAACTAGTTTATCAGCAATGGTTAAAACATAGACAGTAGGAAGAGTCAGTCTTCTTGTACTTAAGTCGGCATTGTGCCTTTTCTATTTAATTCCGATTCAATTTCTGTGTTTCGTCGTCAATAAGAAGGTACAAGTGATACAGTAAACCTGAAGTGAAGCATCGGAATCTATAACTAGTGTCACAGAAATGGTTCAAAACATAGACAGTAAGAAGAGTCAATCTTCTTGTACTTAGGTCGGCATTTTGTATTTTATTCCGATGCTATTTCTGTGTTTCATCGTCGATAAGAAGGTCCAAGGGATACAGTAAACCTGAAATGAAGCATCGGAATCTATATCTAGTATCACAGGAATTGCTCAAACATAGACAGTAAGAAGAGTCAGCCTTCTTGTACTTAAGTCGGCATTGTGGCTTTTCTATTTAATTCCGATGCAATTTCTGTGTTTCGTCGTCAATAAGAACGTCCAAGGGTTACAGTAAACCTGAGGTGAAGCATCGGAATCTATATCTAGTGTCACAGGAAAGGTTCAAAACATAGACAGTAAGAAGAGTCAGTCTTCTTGTACTTAAATCGGCACTGTGCCGTTTGTATTTAATTCCGATGTAATTACTGTGTTTCATCGTCAATAAGACGGTCAGAGGGATACAGTAAACCTGAAGTGAAGCATCGGAATCTATAAGTAGTGTCACAGGAATGGTTCAAAACATACACAGCAGGAAGAGTCAGTCTTCTTGTACTTAAGTCGGCATTGTGCCTATTGTATTTAATTCCGATGCAATTTCTGTGTTTCATCGTCAATAAGATGGTCAGAGGGATACAGTAAACCTGATGTGAAGCATCGGAATCTATAACTAGTGTCACAGGAATTGCTCAAAACATTGACAGTAAGAAGAGTCAGTCTTCTTGTACATAAGTCGGCATTGTGCCTTTTGTATTTAATTCCGATCAAATTTCTGTGTTTCATCGTCAATAAGAAGGTCAGAGGGATACAGTAAACCTGAAGTGAAGCATCGGAATCTATAACTAGTGTCACAGACAAGGTTCAAAGCATAGACAGTTAGAAGAGTCAGTCTTCTTGTACTTAAGTCGGCATTGTGCCTTTTGTATTTAATTCCGATGCAATTTCTGCGTTTCATCGTCAATAAGAGTGTCAGAGGGATACATTAAACCTGAAGTGAAGTATCGAAATCTATAATTAGTGTCACAGGAATGGTTCAAAACATAGACAGTTGGAAGAGTCAGTCTTCTTGTACTTAAGTCGGCATTGTGCCTTTTCTATTTAATCTCGATTCAATTTCTGTGTTTCATCGTCATTAAGAAGGTCAGAGGGATACAGTAGACCTGAAGAGATGCATCGGAATCTATAACCAGTGTCACAGGAATGGTTCAAAACATACACAGCAAGTAGAGTCAGTCTTCTTGTACTTAAGTCGGCATAGTGCTTTTTGTATTTAATTCCGATGCAATTTCTGTGTTTCATCGTCAATAAGAAGGTCCAAGGGATACAGTGAACTTGAAGTGATGCATCGGAATCTATAACTAGTGTCACAGGAATGGTTCAAAACATAGACAGTAGGAAGAGTCAGTCTTCTTGTACTTAAGTTGGCATGGTGCCTTTTGTATTTAATTCCGATGCAATTTCTGTGTTTCATCGTCAATATGAGTGTCAGAGCGATACAGTAAACCTGACGTGAAGCATAGGAAACAATAACTAGTGTCACAGGAATGGTTCAAAACATAGACAGTTGGAAGAGTCAGTGTTCTTGTACTTAAGTCGGCATTGTGTCTTTTCTATTTAATTCCGAAGCAATATCTGTGTTTCGTCGTCAATAAGAAGGTCAGAGGGTTACAGTAAACCTGAGGTGAAGCATCGGAATCTATATCTAGTGTCACAGGAAAGGTTCAAAACTTAGACAGTATGAAGAGTCAGTCTTCTTGTACGTGGGTCGGCATTGTGCATTTTGTATTTAATTCAGATGTAATTACTGTGTTTCATCGTCAATAAGACGGTCAAAGGGATACAGTAAACCTGAAGTGAAGCATCGGAATATATAACTAGTGTCACAGGAATTGCTCCAAACATTGACAGTAAGAAGAGTTAGTCTTCTTGTACTTAAGTCGGCATTGTGCCTTTTGTATTTAATTCCGATGTAATTTCTGTGTTTCATCGTCAATAAGAAGGTCAGAGGGATACATTAAACCTGAAGTGAAGCATAGGAATCTATAACTAGTGTTACAGAAAAGGTTCAAAACATAGACAGTAAGAAAAGTCAGTCTTCTTGTACTTAAATCGGCACTGTGCCGTTTGTATTTAATTCCGATGTAATTACTGTGTTTCATCGTCAATAAGAAGGTCAGAGAGATACAGTAAACCTGAAGTGAAGCATCGGAATCTATAACTAGTGTCACAGACAAGGTTCAAAACATAGACAGTTAGAAGAGTCAGTCTTCTTGTACTTAAGTCGGCATTGTGCCTTTTGTATTTAATTCCGATGCAATTTCTGTATTTCATCGTCAATAAGAGTGTCAGAGGGATACAGTAAACCTGAAGTGAAGCATCGAAATCTATAACTAGTGTCACAGGAATGGTTCAAAACATAGACAGTTGGAAGAGTCAGTCTTCTTGTACTTACGTCGGCATTTTGGCTTTTCTATTTAATTTCGATTCAATTTCTGTGTTTCATCGTCAATAAGAAGGTCAGAGGGATCCAGTAGACCTGAAGAGATGCATCGGAATCTATAACTAGTGTCACAGGAATGGTTCAAAACATACACAGCAAGTAGAGTCAGTCTTCTTGTACTTAAGTCGGCATTGTGCTTTTTGTATTTAATTCCGATGCAATTTCTGTGTTTCATCGTCAATAAGAAGGTCCAAGGGATACAGTGAACTTGAAGTGAAGCATCGGAATCTATAACTAGTGTCACAGGAATGGTTCAAAACATACACAGCAAGTAGAGTCAGTCTTCCTGTACTTAAGTCGGCTTTGTGCCTTTTGTATTTATTTCCGATGCAATTTCTGTGTTTCATCGTCAATAAGAAGGTCCAAGGGATACAGTAAATCTGAAGTGCTGCATCGGAATCTATAACTAGTGTCACAGGAATGGTTCAAAACATAGACAGTGGGAAGAGTCAGTCTTCTTGTACTTAAGTCGGCATTGTCCCTTTTGTATTTAATTCCGATGCAATTTCTGTGTTTCATCGTCAATAAGAGTGTCAGAGGGATACAGTAAACCTGAAGTGAAGCATCGGAATCTATAACTAGTGTCACAGGAATGGTTCAAAACATAGACAGTTGGAAGAGTCAGTGTTCTTGTACTTAAGTCGGCAATTTGTCTTTTCTGTTTAATTCCGAAGCAATTTCTGTGTTTCGTCGTCAATAAGATGGTCCAAGGGATACAGTAAACCTGAAGGGAAGCATCGGAATATATAACTAGTGTCATAGGAATTGCTCAAAAATTGACAGTAAGAAGAGTCAGTTATCTTGTACTTAAGTCGGCATTGTGCCTTTTGTATTTAATTCCGATGCAATTTCTGTGTTTCATCGTCAATAAGAAGGTCAGAGGGATACAGTAAACCTGAAGTGAAGCATCGGAATCTATAACTAGTGTCACAGACAAGGTTCAAAACATAGAGAGTTAGAAGAGTCAGTCTTCTTGTACATAAGTCGGCATTGTGCCTTTTGTATTTAATTCCGATGCAATTTCTGTGTTTCATCGTCAATAAGAAGGTCAAGGGGATACAGTAAACCTGAAGTGAAGCATCGGAATCTATAACTAGTGTCACTGGAATTGCTCAAAACATTGACAGTAAGAAGAGTCAGTCTTCTTGTACTTAAGTCGGCATTGTGCCTTTTCTATTTAATTCCGATGCAATTTCTGTGTTACGTCGTCAATAAGAATGTCCAAGGGATAAAGTAAACCTGAAGTGAAGCATCGGAATCTATAACTAGTGCCACAGAAAAGGTTCAAACCATAGACAGTAGGAAGAGTCAGTCTTCTTGTACTTAAGTCGGCATTGTGCCTTTTGTATTTAATTCCGATGCATTTTCTGTGTTTCATCGTCAATAAGAGTGTCAGAGGGATACAGTAAACCTGAAGTGAAGCATCGAAATCTATAACTAGTGTCACAGGAATGGTTCAAAACATAGACCGTTGGAAGAGTCAGTCTTCTTGTACTTAAGTCGGTATTGTGCCTTTTCTATTTAATTTCGATTCAATTACTGTGTTTCATCGTCAATAAGAAGGTCAGAGGGATACAGTAAACCTGAAGTGAAGCATCGGAATCTATAACTAGTGTCACTGGAATTGCTCAAAACATTGACAGTAAGAAGAGTCAGTCTTCTTGTACTTAAGTCGGCATTGTGCCTTTTCTATTTAATTCCGATGCAATTTCTGTGTTTCATCGTCAATAAGAAGGTCCAAGGGATACAGTGAACTTGAAGTGATGCATCGGAATCTATAACTAGTGTCACAGGAATGGTTCAAAACATAGACAGTAGAAAGAGTCAGTCTTCTTGTACTTAAGTCGGCATTGTGCCTTTTGTATTTAATTCCGATGCAATTTCTGTGTTTCATCGTCAATATGAGTGTCAGAGGGATACAGTAAACCTGAAGTGAAGCATCGGAATCAATAACTAGTGTCACAGGAATGGTTCAAAACATAGACAGTTGGAAGAGTCGGTGTTCTTGTACTTAAGTCGGCATTGTGTCTTTTCTATTTAATTCCGAAGCAATTTTTGTTTTCGTCGTCAATAAGAAGGTCCAAGGGATACAGTAAACCTGAAGTGAAGCATCGGAATCTATATCTAGTGTCACAGGAAAGGTTCAAAACATAGACAGTTAGAAGAGTCAGTCTTCTTGTACGTGAGTCGGCGTTGTGCATTTTGTATTTAATTCCGATGTAATTACTGTGTTTCATCGTCAATAAGAAGGTCAGAGGGATACAGTAAACCTGAAGTGAAGCATCGGAATCTACAACTAGTGTCACAGGAATTGCTCAAAACATTGACAGTAAGAAGAGTCAGTCTTCTTGTACTTAAGTCGGCATAGTGCCTTTTGTATTTAATTCCGATCCCATTTCTGTGTTTCGCCGTCAATAAGAAGGTCAGAGGGATACAGTAAACCTAAAGTGAAGCATCGGAATCTATAACTAGTGTCACAGACAAGGTTCAAAACATAGACAGTTAGAAGAGTCAGTCTTCTTGTACTTAAGTCGGCATTGTGCCTTTTGTATTTAATTCCGATGCAATTTCTGTGTTTCATCGTCAATAAGAGTGTCAGAGGGATCAGTAAACCTGAAGTGAAGCATCGAAATCTATAACTAGTGTCACAGGAATGGTTCAAAACATAGACAGTTGGAAGAGACAGTCTTCTTGTACTTAAGTCGGCATTGTGCCTTTTCTATTTAATTTCGATTCAATTTCTGTGTTTCGTCGTCAATAACAAGGTCCAAGGGATACAGTAACCCTGAAGTGAAGCATCGGAATCTAAAACCGGTCTCACAGGAAAGGTTCAAAGCCTAGAGAGTAAGAAGAGCCAGTCATCTTGTATTTGAGTCGCCATTGTGCCTTTTGTATTTAATTCCGATGCAATTTCTGTGTTTCATCGTCAATAAGAAGGTCAGAGGAATACAGTAAACCTGAAGTGAAGCATCGGAATCTATAACTAGTGTCACAGGAATGGTTAAAACATAGACAGTAGGAAGCGTCAGCCTTCTTGTACTTAAGTCGGCATTGTGCCTTTTCTATTTAATTCCGATTCAATTTCTGTGTTTCGTCGTCAATAAGAAGGTCCAAGGGATACAGTAAACCTGAAGTGAAGCAACGGAATCTATAACTAGTGTCACAGGAATGGTTCAAAACATAGACAGTAAGAAGAGTCAGTCTTCTTGTACTTAGGTCGGCATTTTGTATTTTATTCCGATGCTATTTCTGTGTTTCATCGTCGATAAGAAGGTCCAAGGGATACAGTAAACCTGAAATGAAGCATCGGAATCTATAACTGGTATCACAGGAATTGCTCAAACATAGACAGTAAGAAGAGTCAGCCTTCTTGTACTTAAGTCGGCATTGTGCCTTTTCTATTTAATTCCGATGCAATTTCTGTGTTTTGTCGTCAATAAGAACGTCCAAGGGTTACAGTAAACCTGAGGTGAAGCATCGGAATCTATATCTAGTGTCACAGGAAAGGTTCAAAACATAGACAGTAAGAAGAGTCAGTCTTCTTGTACTTAAATCGGCACTGTGCCGTTTGTATTTAATTCCGATGTAATTACTGTGTTTCATCGTCAATAAGACGGTCAGAGGGATACAGTAAACCTGAAGTGAAGCATCGGAATCTATATGTAGTGTCACAGGAATGGTTCAAAACATACACAGCAGGAAGAGTCAGTCTTCTTGTACTTAAGTCGGCATTGTGCCTATTGTATTTAATTCCGATGCAATTTCTGTGTTTCATCGTCAATAAGATGGTCAGAGGGATACAGTAAACCTGATGTGAAGCATCGGAATCTATAACTAGTGTCACAGGAATTGCTCAAAACATTGACAGTAAGAAGAGTCAGTCTTCTTGTACATAAGTCGGCATTGTGCCTTTTGTATTTAATTCCGATTCAATTTCTGTGTTTCATCGTCAATACGAGTGTCAGAGGGATACAGTAAACCTGAAGTGAAGCATTGGAATCTATAACTAGTGTCACGGAAAAGGTTCAAACCATAGACAGTAGGAAGAGTCAGTCTTCTTGTACTTAAGTCGGCATTGTGCCTTTTGTATTTAATTCCGATGCATTTTCTGTGTTTCATCGTCAATAAGAGTGTCAGAGGGATACAGTAAACCTGAAGTGAAGTATCGAAATCCATAATTAGTGTCACAAGAATGGTTCAAAACATAGACAGTTGGAAGAGTCAGTCTTCTTGTACTTACGTCGGCATTTTGTATTTTATTCCGATGCTATTTCTGTGTTTCATCGTCGATAAGAAGGTCAAAGGGATACAGTGAACTTGAAGTGATGCATCGGAATCTATAACTAGTGACACAGGAATGGTTCAAAACATAGACAGTAGGAAGAGTCAGTCTTCTTGTACTTAAGTCGGCATGGTGCCTTTTGTATTTAATTCCGATGCAATTTCTGTGTTTCATCGTCAATATGAGTGTCAGAGCGATACAGTAAACCTGAAGTGAAGCATCGAAATCTATAACTAGTGTCACAGAAATGGTTCAAAACATAGACCGTTGGAAGAGTCAGTCTTCTTGTACTTAAGTCGGTATTGTGCCTTTTCTATTTAATTTCGATTCAATTACTGTGTTTCATCGTCAATAAGAAGGTCAGAGGGATACAGTAGACCTGAAGAGAAGCATCGGAATCTATAACCAGTGTCACAGGAATGGTTCAAAACATACACAGCAAGTAGAGTCAGTCTTCTTGTACTTTAGTTGGCATAGTGCTTTTTGTATTTAATTCCGATGCAATTTCTGTGTTTCATCGTCAATAAGAAGGTCAAAGGGATACAGTGAACTTGAAGTGATGCATCGGAATCTATAACTAGTGACACAGGAATGGTTCAAAACATAGACAGTAGGAAGAGTCAGTCTTCTTGTACTTAAGTCGGCATGGTGCCTTTTGTATTTAATTCCGATGCAATTTCTGTGTTTCATCGTCAATATGAGTGTCAGAGCGATACAGTAAACCTGAAGTGAAGCATCGGAATCAATAACTAGTGTCACATGAATGGTTCAAAACATAGACAGTTGGAAGAGTCAGTGTTCTTGTACTTAAGTCGGCATTGTGTCTTTTCTATTTAATTCCGAAGCAATATCTGTGTTTCGTCGTCAATAAGAAGGTCCAAGGGTTACAGTAAACCTGAGGTGAAGCATCGGAATCTATATCTAGTGTCACAGGAAAGGTTCAAAACATAGACAGTAAGAAGAGTCAGTCTTCTTGTACGTGAAGTGAAGCATCGGAATCTATAACTAGTGTCACAGGAATGGTTCAAAACATAGACAGTAAGAAGAGCCAGTCTTCATGTACTTAAGTCGGCATTGTGCCTTTGGGATTTAATTCCGATGCAATTTCTCTGTTTCGTCGACATTAAGAAGGTCCAAGGGATGCAGTAAACCTGAAGTGAAGCATCGGAATCTATAAGCAGTGTCACAGGAATGGTTCAAAACATAGGCAGTAAGAAGAGTCAGTCTTCTTGTACTTAAATCGGCACTGTGCCGTTTGTATTTAATTCCGATGTAATTACTGTGTTTCATCGTCAATAAGACGGTCAGAGGGATACAGTAAACCTGAAGTGAAGCATCGGAATCTATATGTAGTGTCACAGGAATGGTTCAAAACATACACAGCAGGAAGAGTCAGTCTTCTTGTACTTAAGTCGGCATTGTGCCTATTGTATTTAATTCCGATGCAATTTCTGTGTTTCATCGTCAATAAGATGGTCAGAGGGATACAGTAAACCTGATGTGAAGCATCGGAATCTATAACTAGTGTCACAGGAATTGCTCAAAACATTGACAGTAAGAAGAGTCAGTCTTCTTGTACATAAGTCGGCATTGTGCCTTTTGTATTTAATTCCGATTCAATTTCTGTGTTTCATCGTCAATAAGAGTGTCAGAGGGATACAGTAAACCTGAAGTGAAGCATTGGAATCTATAACTAGTGTCACGGAAAAGGTTCAAACCATAGACAGTAGGAAGAGTCAGTCTTCTTGTACTTAAGTCGGCATTGTGCCTTTTGTATTTAATTCCGATGCATTTTCTGTGTTTCATCGTCAATAAGAGTGTCAGAGGGATACAGTAAACCTGAAGTGAAGTATCGAAATCCATAATTAGTGTCACAAGAATGGTTCAAAACATAGACAGTTGGAAGAGTCAGTCTTCTTGTACTTAAGTCGGCATTGTGCCTTTTCTATGTAATCTCGATTCAATATCTGTGTTTCATCGTCAATAAGAAGGTCAGAGGGATACAGTAGACCTGAAGAGATGCATCGGAATCTATAACCAGTGTCACAGGAATGGTTCAAAACATACACAGCAAGTAGAGTCAGTCTTCTTGTACTTAAGTTAGCATAGTGCTTTTTGTATTTAATTCCGATGCAATTTCTGTGTTTCATCGTCAATAAGAAGGTCCAAGGGATACAGTGAACTTGAAGTGATGCATCGGAATCTATAACTAGTGTCACAGGAATGGTTCAAAACATAGACAGTAGGAAGAGTCAGTCTTCTTGTACTTAAGTCGGCATGGTGCCTTTTGTATTTAATTCCGATGCAATTTCTGTGTTTCATCGTCAATATGAGTGTCAGAGCGATACAGTAAACCTGAAGTGAAGCATCGGAATCAATAACTAGTGTCACAGGAATGGTTCAAAACATAGACAGTTGGAAGAGTCAGTGTTCTTGTACTTAAGTCGGCATTGTGTCTTTTCTATTTAATTCCGAAGCAATATCTGTGTTTCGTCGTCAATAAGATGGTCCAAGGGTTACAGTAAACCTGAGGTGAAGCATCGGAATCTATATCTAGTGTCACAGGAAAGGTTCAAAACATAGACAGTAAGAAGAGTCAGTCTTCTTGTACGTGAGTCGGCATTGTGCATTTTGTATTTAATTCAGATGTAATTACTGTGTTTCATCGTCAATAAGACGGTCTAAGGGATACAGTAAACCTGAAGTGAAGCATCGGAATATATAACTAGTGTCACAGGAATTGCTCCAAACATTGACAGTAAGAAGAGTCAGTCTTCTTGTACTTAAGTCGGCATTGTGCCTTTTGTATTAAATCCCGATGCAATTTCTGTGTTTCTTCGTCAATAAGAAGGTCAGAGGGATACAGTAAACCTGAAGTGAAGCATAGGAATCTATAACTAGTGTTACAGAAAAGGTTCAAAACATAGACAGTAAGAAGAGTCAGTCTTCTTGTACTTAAATCGGCACTGTGCCGTTTGTATTTAATTCCGATGTAATTACTGTGTTTCATCGTCAATAAGAAGGTCCAAGGGATACAGTGAACTTGAAGTGAAGCATCGGAATCTATAACTTGTGTCACAGGAATGGTTAAAACATAGACAGTAGGAAGCGTCAGTCTTCTTGTACTTAAGTCGGCATTGTGCCTTTTCTATTTAATTCCGATGCAATTTCTGTGTTTCATCGTCAATAAGAGTGTCAGAGGGATACAGTAAACCTGAAGTGAAGCATCGGAATCTATAACTAGTGTCACAGGAATGGTTCAAAACATAGACAGTTGGAAGAGTCGGTGTTCTTGTACTTAAGTCGGCAATTTGTCTTTTCTATTTAATTCCGAAGCAATTTCTGTGTTTCGTCGTCAATAAGATGGTCCAAGGGATACAGTAAACCTGAAGGGAAGCATCGGAATATATAACTAGTATCACAGGAATTGCTCAAAACATTGACAGTAAGAAGAGTCAGTTATCTTGTACTTAAGTCGGCATTGTGCCTTTTGTATTTAATTCCGATGCGATTTCTGTGTTTCATCGTCAATAAGAAGGTCAGAGGGATACAGTAAACCTGAAGTGAAGCATCGAAATCTATAACTAGTGTCACAGACAAGGTTCAAAACATAGAAAGTTAAAAGAGTCAGTCTTCTTGTACTTAAGTCGGCATTGTGCCTTTTGTATGTAATTCCGATGCAATTTCTGTGTTTCATCGTCAATAAGAAGGTCAAGGGGATACAGTAAACCTGAAGTGAAGCATCGGAATCTATAACTAGTGTCACTGGAATTGTTCAAAACATTGACAATAAGAAGAGTCAGTCTTCTTGAACTTAAGTCGGCATTGTGTCTTTTCTATTTAATTCCGATGCAATTTCTGTGTTACGTCGTCAATAAGAATGTCCAAGGGATAAAGTAAACCTGAATTGAAGCATCGGAATCTATAACTAGTGCCACAGAAAAGGTTCAAACCATAGACAGTAGGAAGAGTCAGTCCTCTTGTACTTGTCGGCATTGTGCCTTTTGTATTTAATTCCGATGCATTTTCTGTGTTTCATCGTCAACAAGAGTGTCAGAGGGATACAGTAAACCTGAAGTGAAGCATCGAAATCTATAACTAGTGTCACAGAAATGGTTCAAAACATAGACCGTTGGAAGAGTCAGTCTTCTTGTACTTAAGTCGGTATTGTGCCTTTTCTATTTAATTTCGATTCAATTACTGTGTTTCATCGTCAATAAGAAGGTCAGAGGGATACAGTAGACCTGAAGAGAAGCATCGGAATCTATAACCA
This sequence comes from Schistocerca serialis cubense, assembly GCF_023864345.2. Taxonomy (NCBI): domain Eukaryota; kingdom Metazoa; phylum Arthropoda; class Insecta; order Orthoptera; family Acrididae; genus Schistocerca; species Schistocerca serialis. The sequence goes on from NW_026047617.1 coordinate 12,300,671, forward strand.
GTGTCACAGGAATGGTTCAAAACATACACAGCAAGTAGAGTCAGTCTTCTTGTACTTTAGTTGGCATAGTGCTTTTTGTATTTAATTCCGATGCAATTTCTGTGTTTCATCGTCAATAAGAAGGTCAAAGGGATACAGTGAACTTGAAGTGATGCATCGGAATCTATAACTAGTGACACAGGAATGGTTCAAAACATAGACAGTAGGAAGAGTCAGTCTTCTTGTACTTAAGTCGGCATGGTGCCTTTTGTATTTAATTCCGATGCAATTTCTGTGTTTCATCGTCAATATGAGTGTCAGAGCGATACAGTAAACCTGAAGTGAAGCATCGGAATCAATAACTAGTGTCACATGAATGGTTCAAAACATAGACAGTTGGAAGAGTCAGTGTTCTTGTACTTAAGTCGGCATTGTGTCTTTTCTATTTAATTCCGAAGCAATATCTGTGTTTCGTCGTCAATAAGAAGGTCCAAGGGTTACAGTAAACCTGAGGTGAAGCATCGGAATCTATATCTAGTGTCACAGGAAAGGTTCAAAACATAGACAGTAAGAAGAGTCAGTCTTCTTGTACGTGAAGTGAAGCATCGGAATCTATAACTAGTGTCACAGGAATGGTTCAAAACATAGACAGTAAGAAGAGCCAGTCTTCATGTACTTAAGTCGGCATTGTGCCTTTGGGATTTAATTCCGATGCAATTTCTCTGTTTCGTCGACATTAAGAAGGTCCAAGGGATGCAGTAAACCTGAAGTGAAGCATCGGAATCTATAAGCAGTGTCACAGGAATGGTTCAAAACATAGGCAGTAAGAAGAGTCAGTCTTCTTGTACTTAATTCGGCATTGTACATTTTGTATTTAATTACGATGCAATTTCTGTGTGACTTCGTCAATAAGAAGTCCAAGGTATACAGTAAACCTGATGTGAGGCTTCGGAATATATAACAAGTGTCTCAGGAATGGTTCAAAACATAGACAGTAAGAAGAGGCAGTCTTCTTGTACTTAAGTCGACATTGTGCCTTTTGTATTTAGTTCCCATGCAATTTCTGTGTTTCATCTTCACTAAGAAGGTGAGAGGGATACAGTAAACCTGAAGTGAAGCATCGGAGTCAATAACTAGTGTCTCAGGAATGGTTCAAAACATAGACAGAAAGAAGAGTCAGTCTTCTTGTACTTAAGTCGGCATTGTGCCATTTGTATTTAATTCCGATACAATTTCTGTGTTTCGTCGTCAATAACAAGGTCCAAGGGATACAGTAAACCTGAAGTGAAGCATCGGAATCCATAACTAGTGGCACAGGAATGGTTCAAAATATAGACAGTAAGAGGAGCCATTCTTCATGTACATAAGGCGGCATTGTGCTTTTGTATTTAATTCCGATGCAATTTCTGTGTTTCATCGTCAATAAGAAGCTCCAAGAGATACAGTAAACATATAGTGAGGCATCGGAATTTAATACTGGTCTCACAGGAGATGTTCAAAACATAGTCAGTAAGAAGAGTCAGTCTTCTTGTACTTAAGTCGGCATTGTGCATTTTGTATTTAATTCCGATGTAATTTCTGTGTTTCGTCGTCAATAAGAAGTTCCAAGGGATACAGTAAACCTGAAGTGAAGAACCGGAATCTATAACTAGTGTCACAGGAATGGTTCTAAACGTGGCCAGTAAGAAGAGCCATTCTTCTTGTACTTAAACGGGATTGTGCCTTTTGTATTCAATTCCGATGCTATTTCTCTGTTTCATCGTCAATAAGAAGGTCCATGGGATACAGTAAACATATAGTGAGGCATCGGAATTTAATACTGGTCTCACAGGAGATGTTCAAAGCATAGTCTTTAAGAAGAGTCAGTCTTCTTGTACTTAAATCGGCATTGTGCCTTTTGTATTTAATTCCGAAGCAATTTCTGTGTTTCGTCGTCAATAAGAAGGTCCAAGGGATACAGTAAACCTGAAGTGAAGCATCGGAATCCATGACTAGTGTCACAGGAATGGTTGAAAACATAGACCGTAAGAAGAACCACTCTTCTTGTTCTTAAGTCGGCATTGAGCCTTTTGTATTTAATTCAGATGAAATTTCTGTGTTTTATCGTCAATAAGAAGGTCCAAGGGATACAGTAAACATATAGTGAAGCATCGGAATTTAATACTGGTCTCACAGGAAATGTTCAAAACATAGTCAGTAAGAAGAGTCAGTATTCTTGTACTTAAGTCGGCATTGCGCCTTCTGTATTTAATTCCGATGCAATTTCTGTGTTTCGTCGTCAATAAGAAGGTCCAAGGGATACAGTAAACCTGAAGTGAAGCATCGGAAACTATAACTAGTGTCACAGGAATTGTTCAAAACATAGACAGTAAGAAGAGCCAGTCTTCTTGTACTTAAGTCGGCATTGTGCCTTTTGTATTTAATTCCGATGCAATTTCTGTGTTTCGTCGTCAATAAGAAGGTCCAAGGGATACAGTAAACTTGAAGTGACGCATCGGAATCTATAACTAGTGCCACAGGAATGGTTCAAAACATAGACAGTAAGAAGAGCCAGTCTTCTTGTACTTAAATCGGCATTGTGCCTTTTGTATTTCATTCCGATGCAATTTTTGTGTTTTGTCGTCAATAAGAAGGTCCAAGGGATACAGTAAACCTGAAGTGAAGCATCGGAATCCATAACTAGTGTTGCAGGAATGGTTGAAAACATAGACCGTAAGAAGAGCCACTCTTCTTATACTTGAGTCGGCATTGTGCCTTTTGTATTTAATTCGGATGCTATTTCTGTGTTTCATCGTCAATAAGAAGGTCCAAGCGATACAGTAAACATATAGTGAAGCATCGGAATGTAATACTGGTCTCACAGGAAATGTTCAAAACATAGTCAGTAAGAAGAGTCAGTATTCATGTACTTAAGTCGGCATTGCGCCTTTTGTATTTAATTCCGATGCAATTTCTGTGTTTCGTCGTCAATAAGAAGGTCCAAGGGATACAGTAAACCTGAAGTGAAGCATCGGAATCTATAACTAGTGTCACAGGAATTGTTCAAAACATAGACAGTAAGAAGAGCCAGTCTTCTTGTACTTAAGTCGGCATTGTGCCTTTTGTATTTAATTCCGTCGCAATTTCTGTGTTTCGTCGTCAATAAGAAGGTCCAAGGGATACAGTAAACCCGAAGTGAAGCATCGGAATCTATAACTAGTGCCACAGGAATGGTTCAAAACATAGACAGTAAGAAGAGCCAGTCTTCTTGTACTTAAGTCGGTATTGTTCCTTTTGTATTTAATTACGATGCAATTTCAGTGTTTTGTCGTCAATAAGAAGGTCCAAGGGATACAGTAAACTTGAAGTGAAGCATCGGAATCAATAACTAGTGGCACAGGAATGGTTCAAAGTATTGACAGTAAGAAGAGCCAGTCTTCATGTACATAAGGCGGCATTGTGCCTTTTGTATTTAATTCCGATGCAATTTCTGTGTTTCATCGTCAATAAGAAGCTCCAAGGGATACAGTAGACATATAGTGAGGCATCGGAATTTAATACTGGTCTCACAGGAGATGTTCAAAACATAGTCAGTAAGAAGAGTCAGTCGTCCTTGTACTTAAGTCGGCATTGTGCCTTTTGTATTTAATTCCGATGCAATTTCTGTATTTCGTCGTCAATAAGAAGGTCCAAGGGATACAGTAAACCTGAAGTGAAGCATCGTAATCTATAACTAGTGTCACAGGAATTGTTCAAAACATAGACAGTAAGAAGAGCCAGTCTTCTTGTACTTAAGTCGGCATTGTGACTTTTGTATTTAATTCCGATGCAATTTCTATGTTTCGTCGTCAATAAGAAGGTCCAAGGGCTACAGTAAACCTGAAGTGACACATCGGAATCTATAACTAGTGCCACAGGAATGGTTCAAAACATAGACAGTAAGAAGAGCCAGTCTTCTTGTACTTAAGTCGGCATTGTGTTTTTTGTATTTAATCCCGATGCAATTTCGGTGTTTTGTCGTCAATTAGGAGGTCCAAGGGATACAGTAAACCTGAAGTGAAGCATCGGAATCTATAACTTGTGTCACAGGAATGGATCAAAACATAGACAGTAAGAAGAGTCAGTCTTCTTGTACTTAAGTCGGCATTGTGCCTCTTGTATTTAATTCTTAAGCAATTTCTGTGTTTCGTCGTCAATAATAAGGTCCAAGGGATACAGTAAACCTGAAGTGAAGCATCGTAATCTATAACTAGTGTCACAGGAATGGTTCAAAACATGGACAGTAAGAAGAGCCACTCTTCTTGTACTTAAGTCGGCATTGTGCCTTTTGTATTTAATTCCGATGCATTTTCTGTGTTTCATCGTCAATAAGAAGGTCCAAGGGATACAGTAAACATATAGTGAAATATCGGGATTTAATACTGGTCTCACAGGAGATGTTCAAAACATAGTCAGTAAGAAGAGTCAGTCTTTTTGTACTTAAGTCGGCATTGTGCCTTTTGTATTTAATTCCGATGCAATTGATGTGTTTCATCGTCAATAAGAAGGTCCAAGCGATACGGTAAACATTTAGTGAAGTATCGGAATTTAATACTGGTCTCACAGGAGATGTTCAAAACCTAGTCAGTAAGAAGAGTCAGTCTTCTTGTACTTAAGTCGGCATTGTGCATTTGTATTTACATCTGAAGCAATTTCTGTGTTTCGTCGCAATAATAAGGTCCAAGGGATACAGTAAACCTGAAGTGAAGCATCGGAATCAATAACTAGTGTCACAGGAATGGTTCAAAACATAGACCGTAAGAAGAGCCACTCTTCTTGTACTTAAGTCAGCATTGTGCCTTTTGTATTTAATTCCGATGCAATTTCTGTATTTCATCGTCAATAAGAAGGTCCCAGCGATACAGTAAACATATAGTGAAGCATCGGAATTTAATACTGGTCTCACAGGAAATGTTCAAAACTTAGTCAGTAAGTAGAGTCAGTATTCTTGTACTTAAGTCGGCATTGTGCCTTTTGTATTTAATTCCGATGCAATTTCTGTGTTTCGTCGTCAATACGAAGGTCCAAGGGATACAGTAACCCTGAAGTGAAGCATCGGAATCTATAACTAGTGTCAGGAATTGTTCAAAACATAGACCGTAAGAAGAGCCACTCTTCTTGTACTTAAGTCAGCATTGTTCCTTTTGTATTTAATTTCGATGCAATATCTGTGTTTCATCGTCAATAAGAAGGTCCAAGCGATACGGTAAACATATAGTGAAGTATCGGAATTTAATACGGGTCTCACAGGAGATGTTCAAAACATAGTCAGTAAGAAGAGTCAGTCTTCTTGTACTTAAGTCGGCATTGTGCCTTTTGTATTTACATCTGAAGCAATTTCTGTGTTTCGTCGCAATAATAAGGTCCAAGGGATACAGTAAACCTGAAGTGAAGCATCGGAATCAATAACTAGTGTCACAGGAATGGTTCAAAACATAGACCGTAAGAAGAGCCACCATTCTTGTACTTAAGTCAGCATTGTGCCTTTTGTAATTAATTCCGATGCAATTTCTGTATTTCATCGTCAATAAGAAGGTCCAAGCGATACAGTAAACATATAGTGAAGCATCGGAATTTAATACTGGTCTCACAGGAAATGTTAAAACTTAGTAAGTAGAGTCAGTATTCTTGTACTTAAGTCGGCATTGTGCCTTTTGTATTTAATTCCGATGCAATTTCTGTGTTTCGTCGTCAATACGAAGGTCCAAGTGATACAGTAACCCTGAAGTGAAGCATCGGAATCTATAGCTAGTGTCAGGAATTGTTCAAAACATAGACAGTAAGAAGAGCCAGTTTTCTTGTACTTAAGTCGGCATTGTGCCTTTTGTATTTAATTCCGATGCAATTTCTGTGTTTCGTCGTCAATAAGAAGGTCCAAGGGCTACAGTAAACATGAAGTGAAGCATCGGAATCTATAACCAGTGTCGCAGGAATGGTTCAAAACATAGACAGTAAGAAGAGCCAGTCTTCTTGTACTTAAGTCGGCGTTGTGCCTTTTGTAATTAATTCCGATGCAATTTCTGTGTTTCATCGTCAATAAGAAGGTCCAAGGGATACAGTAAACATATAGTGAAGCATCGGAATTTAATACTGGTCTCACAGGAGGTGTTCAAAACATAGTCAGTAAGAAGAGTCAGTCTTTTTGTACTTAAGTCGGCATTGTGCATTTTGTATTTAATTCCGATGCAATTTCTGTGTATCGTCGTCAATAAGAAGGTCCAAGGGATACAGTAAACCTGATGTGAAGCATCGGAATCTATAAATAGTGTCAAAGGAATGGTTCAAACATAGGACAGTAAGAAGAGCCAATCTTCTTGTACTTAAGTCGGAATTGTGACTTTTGTATTTAATTCCGATGCAATTTCTGTGTTTCGTTGTCAATAAGAAGGTCCAAGGGATACAGTAAACCTGGGGTTAAGCATCGGAATCCATAACTAGTGTCACAGGAATGGTTGAAAACATAGACCGTAAGAAGAGCCACTCTTCATGTACTTAAGTCGGCGTTGTGCCTTTTGTAATTAATTCCGATGCAATTTCTGTGTTTCATCGTCAATAAGAAGGTCCAAGGGATACAGTAAACATATAGTGAAGCATCGGAATTTAATACTGGTCTCACAGGAGGTGTTCAAAACATAGTCAGTAAGAAGAGTCAGTCTTTTTGTACTTAAGTCGGCATTGTGCCTTTTGTATTTAATCCCGATGCAATTTCGGAGTTTTGTCGTCAATTAGAAGGTCCAAGGGATACAGCAAACCTGAAGTGAAGCATCGGAATCTATAACTAGTGTCACAGGAATGGATCAAACATAGACAGTAAGAAGAACCAGTCTTCTTGTACTTAAGTCGGCATTGTGTCTTTTGTATTTAATTCTGAAGCAATTTCTGTGTTTCGTCGTCAATAATAAGGTCCAAGGGATACAGTAAACCGGAAGTGAAGCATCGGAATCTATTACTAGTGTCACAGGAATGGTTCAAAACATAGACAGTAAGAAGAGCCACTCTTCTTGTACTTAAGTCGGCATTGTACCTTTTGTATTTAATTCCGATGCAATATCTGTGTTTCATCGTCAATAAGAAGGTCCAAGGGACACAGTAAACATATAGTAAAGCATCGGAATTTAATACTGGTCTCACAGGAGATGTTCAAAACATAGCCAGTAAGAAGAGTCAGTCAATACGAAGGTCCAAGGGATACAGTAAACCTGAAGTGAATTATCGGAATCTATAACTAGTGTCACAGGAATTGTCAAAACATAGACAGTAAGAAGAGCCAGTATTCTTGTACTTAAGTCGGCATTGTGCCTTTTGTATTTAATTCCGATGCAATTTCTGTGTATCGTCGTCGATAAGATGGTCCAAGGGATACAGTACCCCCTGATGTGAATCATCGGAATCTATAACTAGTGTCAAAGCAATGGTTCAAACATAGGGCAGAAAGAAGAGCCAATCTTCTTGTACTTAAGTCGGAATTGTACTTTTGTATTTAATTCCGATGCAATTTCTGTGTTTCGTTGTCAATAAGAAGGTCCAAGGGATACAGTAAACCTGAGGTTAAGCATCGGAATCCATAACAAGTGTCACAGGAATGGTTGAAAACATAGACCGTAAGAAGAGCCACTCCTCATGTACTTAAGTCGGCATTGTGCCTTTTGTATTTTATTCCGATGCAATTTCTGAGTTTCATCGTCAAAAAGAAGGTGCAAGGGATACAGTAAACATATAGTGTGGCATCGGAATTTAATACTGGTCTCATAGGAGATGTTCAAAACATAGCCAGTAAGAAGAGTCAGTCTTCTTGTACTTAAGTCGGCATTGTGCCATTTGTATTTAATTCCGGTGCCATTTTTGTGTTTCGTCGTCAATACGAAGGTCCTAGGGATACAGTAAATCTGAAGTGAAGCATCGGAATCCATAACTAGTGTCACAGGAATGGTTGAAAGCATAGACCGTAAGAAGAGCCACTCTTCTTGTACTTAAGTCAGCATTGTGCCTCTTATATTTAATTCCGATGCAATTTCTGTCTTTCATCGTCAATAAGAAGGTCCAAGCGATACAGTAAACATATAGTGAAGCAACGGAATTTAATACTGGCCTCTCAGGAAATGTTCAAAGCATAGTCAGTAAGAAAAGTCAGTATTCTTGTACTTAAGTCGGCATTGTGCATTTTGTATTTAATTCCGATGCAATTTCTGTGTTTCGTCGTCAATACGAAGGTCCAAGGGATACAGTAAACCTGAAGTGAAGCATCGTAATCTATAACTAGTGTCACAGGAATTGTTCAAAGCATAGACAGTATGATGAGCCAGTCTTCTTTTACTTAAGTCGGCATTGTGCCTTTTGTATATAATTCCGATTCAATTTCTGTGTTTCGTCGTCAATACGAAGGTCCAAGGGATACAGTAAACCTGAAGTGAAGCATCGTAATCTATAACTAGTGTCACAGGAATTGTTCAAAACATAGACAGTGAGAAGAGCCAGTCTTCTTGTACTTATGTCGGCATTGTGCCTTTTGTATTTAATTCCGATGCAATTTCTGTGTTTCATCGTCAATAAGAAGGTCCAAGGGATACACTAAATCTGAAGTGAAGCATCGGAATCCATAACTAGTGTCACAGGAATGGTTGAATACATAGACCGTAAGACGAGCCACTCTTCTTGTACTTAAGTCAGCATTGTGCCTTTTGTATTTAATTCCGATGCAATTTCTGTGTTTCATCGTCAATAAGAAGGTCCAAGCGTTACAGAAAACATATAGTGAAGCATCGGAATTTAATACTGGTCTCACAGGAAATGTTCAACACATAGTCAGTAAGAAGAGCCAGTATTCTTGTACTTAAGTCGGCATTGTGCCTTTTGTATTTAATTCCGATGCAATTTCTGTGTTTCGTCGTCAATACGAAGGTCCAAGGGATACAGTAAACCTGAAGTGAAGCATCGGAATCTATAACCAGTGTCACAGGAATGGTTCAAAACATAGACAGTAAGAAGAGCCAGTCTTCTTGTACTTAAGTCGGCGTTGTGCCTTTTGTAATTAATTCCGATGCAATTTCTGTGTTTCATCGTCAATAAGAAGGTCCAAGGGATACAGTAAACATATAGTGAAGCATCGGAATTTAATACTGGTCTCACAGGAGGTGTTCAAAACATAGTCAGTAAGAAGAGTCAGTCTTTTTGTACTTAAGTCGGCATTGTGCCTTTTGTATTTAATTCCGATGCAATTTCTGTGTATCGTCGTCAATAAGAAGGTCCAAGGGATACAGTAAACCTGATGTGAAGCATCGGAATCTATAAATAGTGTCAAAGGAATGGTTCAAACATAGGGCAGTAAGAAGAGCCAATCTTCTTGTACTTAAGTCGGAATTGTGACTTTTGTATTTAATTCCGATGCAATTTCTGTGTTTCGTTGTCAATAAGAAGGTCCAAGGAATACAGTAAACCTGGGGTTAAGCATCGGAATCCATAACTAGTGTCACAGGAATGGTTGAAAGCATAGACCGTAAGAAGAGCCACTCTTCATGTACTTAAGTCGGCATTGTGCCTTTTGTATTTAATCCCGATGCAATTTCTGTGTTTCATCGTCAATAAGAAGGTCCAAGCGATACGGTAAACATATAGTGAAGTATCGGAATTTAATACTGGTCTCACAGGAGATGTTCAAAACCTAGTCAATAAGAAGAGTCAGTCTTCTTGTACTTAAGTCGGCATTGTGCCTTTTGTATTTACATCTGAAGCAATTTCTGTGTTTCGTCGCAATAATAAGGTCCAAGGGATACAGTAAACCTGAAGTGAAGCATCGGAATCAATAACTAGTGTCACAGGAATGGTTCAAAACATAGACCGTAAGAAGAGCCACTCTTCTTGAACTTAAGTCAGCATTGTGCCTTTTGTATTTAATTCCGATGCAATTTCTGTATTTCATCGTCAATAAGAAGGTCCAAGCGATACAGTAAACATATAGTGAAGCATCGGAATTTAATACTGGTCTCACAGGAAATGTTCAAAACATAGTCAGTAAGTAGAGTCAGTATTCTTGTACTTAAGTCGGCATTGTGCCTTTTGTATTTAATTCCGATGCAATTTCTGTGTTTCGTCGTCAATACGAAGGTCCAAGGGATACAGTAACCCTGAAGTGAAGCATCGGAATCTATAACTAGTGTCACAGGAATTGTTCAAAACATAGACAGTAAGAAGAGCCAGTCTTCTTGTACTTAAGTCGGCATTGTGCCTTTTAGTATTTAATTCCGATGCAATTTCTATGTTTCGTCGTCAATAAGAAGGTCCAAGGGCTACAGTAAACCTGAAGTGACACATCGGAATCTATAGCTAGTGCCACAGGAATGGTTCAAAACATAGACAGTAAGAAGAGCCAGTCTTCTTGTACTTAAGTCGGCATTGTGCCTTTTGTATTTAATCCCGATGCAATTTCGGAGTTTTGTCGTCAATTAGAAGGTCCAAGGGATACAGCAAACCTGAAGTGAAGCATCGGAATCTATAACTAGTGTCACAGGAATGGATCAAACATAGACAGTAAGAAGAACCAGTCTTCTTGTACTTAAGTCGGCATTGTGTCTTTTGTATTTAATTCTGAAGCAATTTCTGTGTTTCGTCGTCAATAATAAGGTCCAAGGGATACAGTAAACCGGAAGTGAAGCATCGGAATCTATTACTATTGTCACAGGAATGGTTCAAAACATAGACAGTAAGAAGAGCCACTCTTCTTGTACTTAAGTCGGCATTGTACCTTTTGTATTTAATTCCGATGCAATATCTGTGTTTCATCGTCAATAAGAAGGTCCAAGGGACACAGTAAACATATAGTAAAGCATCGGAATTTAATACTGGTCTCACAGGAGATGTTCAAAACATAGTCAGTAAGAAGAGTCAGTCTTTTTGTACTTAAGTCGCCATTGTGCATTTTGTATTTAATTCCGATGCAAATTCTGTCTTTCATCGTCAATAAGAAGGTCCAAGTGATACGGTAAACATATAGTGAAGTATCGGAATTTAATACGGGTCTCACAGGAGATGTTCTAAACATAGTCAGTAAGAAGAGTCAGTCTTCTTGTACTTAAGTAGGCATTGTGCCGTTTGTATTTACATCTGAAGCAATTTCTGTGTTTCGTCGCAATAATAAGGTCCAAGGGATACAGTAAACCTGAAGTGAAGCATCGGATCAATAACTAGTGTCACAGGAATGGTTCAAAACATAGACCGTAAGAAGAGCCACTCTTCTTGTACTTAAGTCAGCATTGTGCCTTTTGTATTTAATTCCGATGCAATTTCTGTGTTTCATCGTCAATAAGAAGGTCCAAGCGATACAGTAAACATATAGTGAAGCATCGGAATTTAATACTGGCCTCACAGGAAATGTTCAAAACATAGTCTGTAAGAAGAGTCAGTATTCTTGTACTTAAGTCGGCATTGTGCCTTTTGTATTTAATTCCGATGCAATTTCTGTGTTTCGTCGTCAATACGAAGGTCCAAGGGATACAGTAAACCTGAAGTGAATTATCGGAATCTATAACTAGTGTCACAGGAATTGTTCAAAACATAGACAGTAGGAAGAGCCAGTATTCTTGTACTTAAGTCGGCATTGTGCCTTTTGTATTTAATTCCGATGCAATTTCTGTGTTTCGTCGTCAATAAGAAGGTCCAAGGGCTACAGTAAACCTGAAGTGAAGAATCGGAATCTATAACCAGTGTCACAGGAATGGTTCAAAACATAGACAGTAAGAAGAGCCACTCTTCTTGTACTTAAGTCGGGGTTGTGCTTTTTGTAATTAATTCCGATGCAATTTCTGTGTTTCATCGTCAATAAGAAGGTCCAAGGGATACAGTAAACATATAGTGAAGCATCGGAATTTAATACTGGTCTCACAGGAGGTGTTCAAAACAAAGTCAGTAAGAAGAGTCAGTCTTTTTGTACTTAAGTCGGCATTGTGCCTTTTGTATTTAATTCCGATGCAATTTCTGTGTATCGTCGTCAATAAGAAGGTCCAAGGGATACAGTAAACCTGATGTGAAGCATCGGAATCTATAACTAGTGTCAAAGGAATGATTCAAACATAGGACAGTAAGAAGAGCCAATCTTCTTGTACTTAAGTCGGAATTGTGACTTTTGTATTTAATTCCGATGCAATTTCTGTGTTTCGTTGTCAATAAGAAGGTCCAAGGGATACAGTAAACCTGAGGTTAAGCATCGGAATCCATAACTAGTGTCACAGGAATGGTTCAAAACGTAGACAGTAAAAAGAGTTAGTCCTCTTGTACTTTAGTCAGCATTGTACATTTTGTATTTAATTCCGATGCAATTTCTGTGTTTCATCGTCAATAAGAAGGTCCAAGGGATACAGTAAACATATAGTGAAGCATCGGAATTTAATACTGGTCTCACAGGAGATGTTCAAAACATAGTCAGTAAGAAGAGTCAGTCTTCTTGTACTTAAGTCGGCATTGTGCTTTTGTATTTACATCTGAAGCAATTTCTGTGTTTCGTTGCAATAATAAGGTCCAAGGGATACAGTAAACCTGAAGTGAAGCATCGGAATCAATAACTAGTGTCTCAGGAATGGTTGAAAACATAGACCGTAAGAAAAGCCACTCTTCTTGTACTTATGTCAGCATTGTGCCTTTTGTATTTAATTCCGATGCAATTTCTGTATTTCATCGTCAATAAGAAGGTCCTAGCGATACAGTAAACATATAGTGAAGCATCGGAATTTAATACTGGTCTCACAGGAAATGTTCAAAACATAGTCATTATTCTTGTACTTAAGTCGGCATTGTGCCTTTTGTATTTAATTCCGATGCAATTTCTATGTTTCGTCGTCAATACGAAGGTCCAAGGGCTACAGTAAACCTGAAGTGACACATCGGAATCTATAACTAGTGCCACAGGAATGGTTCAAAACATAGACAGTAAGAAGAGCCAGTCTTCTTGTACTTAAGTCGGCATTGTGCCTTTTGTATTTAATCCCGATGCAATTTCGGTGTTTTGTCGTCAATTAGAAGGTCCAAGGGATACAGTAAACCTGAAGTGAAGCATCGGAATCTATAACTAGTGTCACAGGAATGGATCAAACATAGAAAGTAAGAAGAGCCAGTCTTCTTGTACTTAAGTCGGCATTGTGTCTTTTGTATTTAATTCTGAAGCAATTTCTGTGTTTCGTCGTCAATAATAAGGTCCAAGGGATACAGTAAACCGGAAGTGAAGCATCGGAATCTATTACTAGGGTCACAGGAATGGTTCAAAACATAGACAGTAAGAAGAGCCACTCTTCTTGTACTTAAGTCGGCATTGTACCTTTTGTATTTAATTCCGATGCAATATCTGTGTTTCATCGTCAATAAGAAGGTCCAAGGGATACAGTAAACATATAGTAAAGCATCGGAATTTAATACTGGTCTCACAGGAGATGTTCAAAACATAGTCAGTAAGAAGAGTCAGTCTTTTTGTACTTAAGTCGCCATTGTGCATTTTGTATTTAATTCCGATGCAATTTCTGTCTTTCATCGTCAATAAGAAGGTCCAAGCGATACGGTAAACATATAGTGAAGTATCGGAATTTAATACGGGTCTCACAGGAGATGTTCAAAGCATAGTCAGTAAGAAAAGTCAGTCTTCTTGTACTTAAGTAGGCATTGTGCCTTTTGTATTTACATCTGAAGCAATTTCTGTGTTTCGTCGCAATAATAAGGTCCAAGGGATACAGTAAACCTGATGTGAAGCATCGGAATCTATAACTAGTGTCAAAGGAATGGTTCAAACATAGGACAGTAAGAAGAGCCAATCTTCTTGTACTTAAGTCGGAATTGTGACTTTTGTATTTAATTCCGATGCAATTTCTGTGTTTCGTTGTCAATAAGAAGGTCCAAGGGATACAGTAAATCTGAGGTTAAGCATCGGAATCCATAACTAGTGTCACAGGAATGGTTCAAAACATAGACAGTAAGAAGAGTTAGTCCTCTTGTACTTTAGTCAGCATTGTACATTTTGTATTTAATTCCGATGCAATTTCTGTGCTTCATCGTCAATAAGAAGGTCCAAGGGATACAGTAAACATATAGTGAAGCATCGGAATTTAATACTGGTCTCACAGGAGATGTTCAAAACATAGTCAGTAAGAAGAGTCAGTCTTCTTGTACTTAAGTCGGCATTGTGCTTTTGTATTTACATCTGAAGCAATTTCTGTGTTTCGTTGCAATAATAAGGTCCAAGGGATACAGTAAACCTGAAGTGAAGCATCGGAATCAATAACTAGTGTCTCAGGAATGGTTGAAAACATAGACCGTAAGAAAAGCCACTCTTCTTGTACTTATGTCAGCATTGTGCCTTTTGTATTTAATTCCGATGGAATTTCTGTATTTCATCGTCAATAAGAAGGTCCTAGCGATACAGTAAACATATAGTGAAGCATCGGAATTTAATACTGGTCTCACAGGAAATGTTCAAAACATAGTCATTATTCTTGTACTTAAGTCGGCATTGTGCATTTGTATTTAATTCCGATGCAATTTCTGTGTTTCGTCGTCAATACGAAGGTCCAAGGGATACAGTAAACCTGAAGTGTAGCATCGGAATCTATAACTAGTGTCACAGGAGTTGTTCAAAACATAGACAGTAAGAAGAGCCAGTCTTCTTGTACTTAAGTCGGCATTGTGACTTTTGTATTTAATTCCGATGCAATTTCTATGTTTCGTCGTCAATAAGACGGTCCAAGGGCTGCAGTAAACCTGAAGTGACACATCGGAATCTATAACTAGTGCCACAGGAATGGTTCAAAACATAGACAGTAAGAAGAGCCAGTCTTCTTGTACTTAAGTCGGCATTGTGCCTCTTGTATTTAATTCTGAAGCAATTTCTGTGTTTCGTCGTCAATAATAAGGTCCAAGGGATACAGTAAACCTGAAGTGAAGCATCGTAATCTATAACTAGTGTCACAGGAATGGTTCAAAACATAGACAGTAAGAAGAGCCACACTTCTTGTACTTAAGTCGGCATTGTGCCTTTTGTATTTAATTCCCATGCAATTTCTGTGTTTCATCGTCAATAAGAAGGTCCAAGGGATACAGTAAACATATAGTGAAACATCGGGATTTAATACTGGTCTCACAGGAGATGTTCAAAACATAGTCAGTAAGAAGAGTCAGTCTTTTTGTACCTAAGTCGTCATTGTGCCTTTTGTATTTAATTCCGACGCAATTTCTGTGTTTCATCGTCAATAAGAAGGTCCAAGCGATATGGTAAACATATAGTGAAGTATCGGAATTTAATACTGGTCTCACAGGAGATGTTCAAATCCTAGTCAGTAAGAAGAGTCAGTCTTCTTGTACTTAAGTCGGCATTGTGCCTTTTGTATTTAATCCCGATGCAATTTCGGTGTTTTGTCGTCAATTAGAAGGTCCAAGGGATACAGTAAACCTGAAGTGAAGCATCGGAATCTATAACTAGTGTCACAGAAATGGATCAAAACATAGACAGTAAGAAGAGCCAGTCTTCTTGCACTTAAGTCGGCATTGTGTCCTTTGTATTTAATTCAGAAGCAATTTCTGTGTTTCGTCGTCAATAATAAGGTCCAAGGGATACAGTAAACCGGAAGTGAAGCATCGGAATCTATTACTAGTGTCACAGGAAGGGTTCAAAACATAGACAGTAAGAAGAGCCACTCTTCTTGAACTTAAATCGGCATTGTACCTTTTGTATTTAATTCCGATGCAATATCTATGTTTCATCGTCAATAAGATGGTCCAAGGGATACAGTAAACATATAGTAAAGCATCGGAATTTAATACTGGTCTCACAGGAGATGTTCAAAACATAGTCAGTAAGAAGAGTCAGTCTTTTTGAACTTAAGTCGGCGTTGGCCATGTTGTATTTAATTCCGATGCCATTTCTGTCTTTCATCGTCAATAAGAAGGTCCAAGCGATACGGTAAACATATAGTGAAGTTAATACGGGTCTCACAGGAGATGTTCAAAACATAGTCAGTAAGAAGAGTCAGTCTTCTTGTACTTAAGTCGGCATGGTGCCTTTTGTATTTACATCTGAAGCAATTTCTGTGTTTCGTCGCAATAATAAGGTCCAAGGGATACAGTAAACCTGAAGTGAAGCATCGGATCAATAACTAGTGTCACAGGAATGGTTGAAAACATAGACCGTAAGAAGAGCCACTCTTCTTGTACTTAAGTCAGCATTGTGCCTTTTGTATTTAATTCCGATCGTCAAAAAGACGGTGCAAGGGATACAGTAAACATATAGTGTGGCATCGGAATTCAATACTGGTCTCATAGGAGATGTTCAAAACATAGCCAGTAAGAAGAGTCAGTCAATACGAAGGTCCAAGGGATACAGTAAACCTGAAGTGAATTCTCGGAATCTATAACTAGTGTCACAGGAATTGTCAAAACATAGACAGTAAGAAGAGCCAGTATTCTTGTACTTAAGTCGGCATTGTGCCTTTTGTATTTAATTCCGATGCAATTTCTGTGTATCGTCGTCGATAAGATGGTCCAAGGGATACAGTACCCCCTGATGTGAATCATCGGAATCTATAACTAGTGTCAAAGCAATGGTTCAAACATAGGACAGAAAGAAGAGCCAATCTTCTTGTACTTAAGTCGGAATTGTACTTTTGTATTTAATTCCGATGCAATTTCTGTGTTTCGTTGTCAATAAGAAGGTCCAAGGGATACAGTAAACCTGAGGTTAAGCATCGGAATCCATAACAAGTGTCACAGGAATGGTTGAAAACATAGACCGTAAGAAGAGCCACTCCTCATGTACTTAAGTCGGCATTGTGCCTTTTGTATTTTATTCCGATGCAATTTCTGAGTTTCATCGTCAAAAAGAAGGTGCAAGGGATACAGTAAACATATAGTGTGGCATCGGAATTTAATACTGGTCTCATAGGAGATGTTCAAAACATAGCCAGTAAGAAGAGTCAGTCTTCTTGTACTTAAGTCGGCATTGTGCCATTTGTATTTAATTCCGGTGCCATTTTTGTGTTTCGTCGTCAATACGAAGGTCCAAGGGATACAGTAAATCTGAAGTGAAGCATCGGAATCCATAACTAGTGTCACAGGAATGGTTGAAAGCATAGACCGTAAGAAGAGCCACTCTTCTTGTACTTAAGTCAGCATTGTGCCTCTTATATTTAATTCCGATGCAATTTCTGTCTTTCATCGTCAATAAGAAGGTCCAAGCGATACAGTAAACATATAGTGAAGCAACGGAATTTAATACTGGCCTCTCAGGAAATGTTCAAAGCATAGTCAGTAAGAAAAGTCAGTATTCTTGTACTTAAGTCGGCATTGTGCCTTTTGTATTTAATTCCGATGCAATTTCTGTGTTTCGTCGTCAATACGAAGGTCCAAGAGATACAGTAAACCTGAAATGAAGCATCGGAATCTATAACTAGTGTCACAGGAATTGTTCAAAACATAGACAGTAAGAAGAGTCAGTCTTCTTGTGCTTAAGTCGGCATTGTGACTTTTGTATTTAATACCGATGCAATTTCTGTGTTTCGTCGTCAATAAGAAGGTCCAAGGGCTACAGAAAACCTGATGTGAAACATAGGAATCTATAACTAGTGCCACAGGAATGGTTCAAAACATAGACAGTAAGAAGAGCCAGTCTTCTTGTACTTAAGTCGGAATTGTGACTATTGTATTTAATTCCGATGCAATTTCTGTGTTTCGTCGTCAATAAGAAGGTCCAAGGGATACAGTAAACATATAGTGAAGCATCGGAATTTAATACTGGTCTCACAGGAGGTGTTCAAAACATAGTCAGTAAGAAGAGTCAGTCTTCTTGTACTTAAGTCGGCATTGTGCCTTTTGTATTCAATTCCGATGCAATTTCTGTGTTTCGTCGTCAATAAGAAGGTCCAAGGGATACAATAAACCTGAAGTGAAGCATCGGAATCTATAACTAGTGCCACAGGAATGTTTCAAATATAGACAGTAAGAAGAGCCAGTCTTCTTGTACTTAAGTCGGCATTGTGCCTTTTGTATTTAATTCCGATGCAATTTTTCTGTTTTGTCGTCAATAAGAAGGTCCAAGGGATACAGTAAACCTGAAGTGAAGCATCGGAATCTATAACTAGTGTCATAGGAATGGTTCAAAACATAGACAGTAAGAAGAGCCAGTCTTCTTGTACTTAAGTCGGCATTGTGCCTTTTGTATTTAAATCTGAAGCAATTTCTGTGTTTCGTCGCAATAATAAGGTCCAAGGGATACAATAAACCTGAAGTGAAGCATCGGAATCTATTACTAGTGCCACAGCAATGTTTCAAAACATAGACAGTAAGAAGAGCCAATCTTCTTGTACTTGAGTCGGCATTGTGCTTTTTGTATTTAATTCCGACGCAATTTCTGTGTTTCGTCGTCAATAAGAAGGTCCAAGGGATACAGTAAATCCGAGGTGAAGCATCACAATCTATAACTAGTGCCACAGGAATGGTTCAAAACATAGACAGTAAGAAGAGCCAGTCTTCTTATACTTAAGTCGGCATTGTGCCTTTCGTATTTAATTCCGATGCAATTTCTGTGTTTCATCGTCAGTAAGAAGGTGCAAGGGATACAGTAAAAATATAGTGTGGCATCGGAATTTAATACTGGTCTCACAGGAGATGTTCAAAACATAGTCAGTAAGAAGAGTCAGTCTTCTTCTTGTACTTAAGTCGGCATTGTGCCTTTTGTATTTAATTCCGATGCAATTTTTGTGTTTCGTCGTGAATAAGGAGGTCCAAGGGATACAGTAAATCTGAAGTGAAGCATCGGAATCCATAACTAGTGTCACAGGAATGGTTGAATACATAGACTGTATGACGAGCCACTCTTCTTGTACTTAAGTCAGCATTGTGCCTTTTGTATTTAATTCCGATGCAATTTCTGTGTTTCATCGTCAATAAGAAGGTCCAAGCGATACAGAAAACATATAGTGAAGCATCGGAATTTAATACTGGTCTCACAGGAAATGTTCAACACATAGTCAGTAAGAAGAGCCAGTATTCTTGTACTTAAGTCGGCATTGTGCCTTTTGTATTTAATTCCGATGCAATTTCTGTGTTTCGTCGTCAATACGAAGGTCCAAGGGATACAGTAAATCTGAAATGAAGCATCGGAATCTATAACTAGTGTCACAGGAATTGTTCAAAACATATACAGTAAGAAGAGTCAGTCTTCTTGTACTTAAGTCGGCATTGTGCCTTTTGTATTTAATACCGATGCAATTTCTGTGTTTCGTCGTCAATAAGAAGGTCCAAGGGCTACAGAAAACCTGAAGTGAAACATCGGAATCTATAACTAGTGCCACAGGAGTGGTCCAAAACATAGACAGTAAGAAGAGCCAGTCTTCTTGTACTTAAGTCGGCATTGTGCCTTTTGCATTTAATTCTGAAGCAATTTCTGTGTTTCGTCGTCAACAATAAGGTCCAAGGGATACAGTAAACCTGAAGTAAAGCATCGGAATCTATAACTAGTGTCACAGGAATGGTTCAAAGCATAGACAGTAAGAAGAGCCACTCTTCTTGTACTTAAGTCGGCATTGTGCCTGTTTTATTTAATTCCGATGCAATATCTGTGTTTCATCGTCAATAAGAAGGTCCAAGGGATCCAGCAAACATATAGTGAAGCATCGGAATTGAATACTGGTCTCACAGGAGATGTTCAAAACATAGTCAGTGAGAAGAGCCAGTCTTCTTGTACTTAAGTCGGCATTGTGCCTTTTGTATATAATTCCTGGGTAATTTCTGTGTTTCATCGTCAATAAGATGGTCCAAGGGATACAGTAAACATATAGTGAAGCATCGGAATTTAAAACTGGTCTCACAGGAGGTGTTCAAAACATAGTCATTAAGAAGAGTCAGTCTTCTAGTACTTAAGTCGGCCTTGTGCCTTTTGTATTTATATCTGAAGCAATTTCTGTGTTTCGTCGCAATAATAAGGTCCAAGGGATACAGTAAACCTGAAGTGAAGCATCGGAATCAATAACTACTGTCACAGGAATGGTTGAAAACATAGACCGTAAGAAGAGCCACTCTTCGTGTACTTAAGTCAGCATTGTGCCTTTTGTATTTAAATCTGAAGCTATTTCAGTGTTTCGTCGCAATAATAAGGTCCAAGGGATACAGCAAACCTGAAGTGAAGCATCGGAATCAATAACTAGTGTCACAGGAATGGTTGAAAACATAGACCGTAAGAGGAGCCAGTCTTCTTGTACTTAAGTCGGCATTGTGCCTTTTGTATTTAATCCCGAAGCAATTTCTGTGTTTTGTCGTCAATTAGAAGGTCCAAGGGATACAACAAAACCTGAAGTGAAGCATGGCAATCTATAACTAGTGTCACAGGAATGGTTCAAAACATAGACAGTAAGAAGAGCCAGTCTTCTTGTACTTAAGTCGGCATTGTGCCTTTTGTATTTAATTCTGAGCAATTTCTGTGTTTCATCGTCAATAAGAAGGTCCAAGGGATACAGTAAACCTGAGGTGAAGCATCGGAATTTAATACTGGTCTCACAGGAGGTGTTCAAAACATAGTCAGTAAAAAGAGCCAGTCTTCTTGTACTTAAGTCGGCATTGTGCCTTTTGTATTTAATTCCGATGCAATTTCTGTGTTTCGTCGCAATAATAAGGTCCAAGGGATACAGTAACCTGAAGTGAAGCATCGGAATCAATAACTAGTGTCGCAGAAATGGTTGAAAACATAGACCGTAAGAAGAGCCACTCTTCTTGTACTTAAGTCAGCATTGTGCCTTTTGTATTTAATTCCGATGCAGTTTCTGTGTTTCATCGTCAATACGAAGGTCCAAGCGATACAGTAAACATATAGTGAAGCATCGGAATTTAATAATGGTCTCACAGGAAATGTTCAAAACATAGTCAGTAAGAAGAGTCAGTATTCTTGTACTTAAGTCGGTATTGTGCCTTTTGTATTTATTTCCGATGCAATTTCTGTGTTTCGTGGTCAATACGAAGGTCCAAGGGATACAGTAAACCTGAAGTGAAGCATCGGAATCTATAACTAGTGTCACAGGAATTGTTCAAATCATAGACAGTATGAAGAGCCAGTCTTCTTGTACTTAAGTCGGCATTGTGCCTTTTGTAATTAATTCCGATGCAATTTCTGTGTTTCGTCGTCAATAAGACGGTCCAAGGGCTACAGTAAACCTGAAGTGAAACATCGGAATCTATAACTAGTGCCACAGGAATGGTTAAAAGCATAGACAGTAAGAAGAGCCAGTGTTCTTGTACTTAAGTCGGCATTGTGCCTTTTGTATTTAATCCCGATGCAATTTCTGTGTTTTGTCGTCAATTAGAAGGTCCAAGGGATACAGTAAACCTGACATGAAGCATCGGAATCTATAACTAGTTTCACAGGAATGGTTCAAAACATAGACAGTAAGAAGAGCCAGTCTTCTTGTACTTAAGTCGGCATTGTGCCTTTTGTATTAATTCTGAAGCAATTTCTGTGTTTCGTTGTCAATAATAAGGTCCAAGGGATACAGTAAACCTGTAGTGAAGCATCGGAATCCATAACTAGTGTCACAGGAATGGTTCAAAACATAGACAGTAAGAAGAGCCAGTCTTCCTGTACTTATGTCGGCATTGTGCCTTTTGTGTTTAATTCCGATGCAATTTCTGTGTTTCATCGTCAATAAGAAGGTCCAAGGGATACAGTAAACCTGAGGTGAAGCATCGGAATTTAATACTGGTCTCACAGGAGGTGTTCAAAACATAGTCAGTAAAAAGAGCCAGTCTTCTTGTACTTAAGTCGGCATTGTGCCTTTTGTATTTAATTCCGATGCAATTTCTGTGTTTCGTCGTCAATAAGAAGGTCCAAGGGATACAGTAAACCTGAAGTGAAGCATCGGAATCCATAAATAGAGTCACAGGAATGGTTGAAAACATAGACCGTAAGAAGAGCCAGTCTTCTTGTACTTAAGTCGGCATTGTGCCTTTTGTATTTAATTCTGAAGCAATTTCTGTGTTTCGTCGTCAATAATAAGGTCCAAGGGATACAGTAAACCTGAAGTGAAGCATCGGAATCTATAACTAGTGTCACAGGAATGGTTCGAAGCATAGACAGTAAGAAGAGCCACTCTTCTTGTACTTAAGTCGGCATTTGCCTGTTGTATTTAATTCCGATGCGATTTCTGTGTTTCATCGTCAATAAGAAGGTCCAAGGGATCCAGTAAACATATAGTGAAGCATCGGAAATTAATACTGGTCTCACAGGAGATGTTCAAAACATAGTCAGTAAGATGAGTCAGTCTTTTTGTACTTAAGTCGGTATTGTGCCTTTTGTATTTAATTCCGATGCAATTTCTGTGTTTCATCGTCAATACGAAGGTCCAAGCGATACAGTAAACATATAGTGAAGCATCGGAATTAAATTCTGGTCTCCAAGGAGGTGTTCAAAACTTAGTCAGTAAGAGGAGTCAGTCTTCTTGTACTTAAGTCGGCATTGTGCCTTTTGTATTTAATTCCGATGCAATTTCTGTGTCTCGTCGTCAATAAGAAGGTCCAGGGGATACAGTAAACCTGAAGTGAAGCATCGGAATCTATAACTAGTGTCACACGAATGGTTCAAAACATAGACAGTAAGAAGAGCCAGTCTCCTTGTACTTAAGTCGGCATTGTGCCTTTTGTATTTAAATCTGAAGCAATTTCTGTGTTTCGTCGCAATAATAAGGTCCAAGGGATACAGTAAACCTGAAGTGAAGCATCGGAATCTATAACTAGTGTGATAGGAATGGTTCAAAACATTGACAGTAACAAGAGCCAGTCTTCTTGTACTTAAGTCGGCTTTGTGCCTTTTGTATTTAATTCCGATACAATTTCTGTGTTTCGTCGTCAATAAGAAGGTCCAAGGGCTACAGTAAACCTGAAGTGAATCATCGGAATCTATAACTAGTGCCACACGAAAGGTTCAAAACATAGAAAGTAAAAAGAGCCAGTCTTCTTGTACTTAAGTCGGCATTGTGCCTTTTGAATTTAATCCCGATGCTATTTCTGTGTTTTGTCGTCAATTAGAAGGTCCAAGGGATACAGTAAACCTGAAGTGAAGCATGGGAATCTATAACTAGTGTCACAGGAATGGTTCAAAACATAGACAGTAAGAAGAGCCAGTCTTCTTGTACTAAGTCGCCATTGTGCCTTTTGTATTTAATTCTGAAGCAATTTCTGTGTTTCGTCGTCAATAATAAGGTCCAAGGGATACAGTAAACCTGAAGTGAAGCATCGGAATCTATAACTAGTGTCACAGGAATGGTTCAAAGCATAGACAGTAAGAAGAGGCACTCTTCTTGTACTTAAGTCGGCATTGTGCCTGTTGCTTTTATTCCGATGCAATTTCTGTGTTTCATCGCCAATAAGAAGGTCCAAGGGATCCAGTAAACATATAGTGAAGAATCGGAATTTAATACTGGTCTCACAGGAGATGTTCAAAACATAGTCAGTAAGATGAGTCAGTCTTTTTGTACTTAAGTCGGCATTGTGCCTTTTGTATTTAATTCCGATGCAATTTCTGTGTTTCATCGTCAATAAGAAGGTCCAAGCGATACAGTAAACATATAGTGAAGTATCGGAATTTAATACTGGTCTCACAGGAGATGTTCAAAACATAGTCAGTAAGAAGAGTTAGTCTTCTTGTACTTAAGTCGGCATTGTGCCTTTTGTATTTAAATCTGAAGCAATTTCTGTGTTTCGTCGCAATAATAAGGTCCAAGGGATACAGTAAACCTGAAGTGAAGCATCGGAATCAATAACTAGTGTCACAGGAATGGTTGAAAACATAGACCGTAAGACGAGCCACTCTTCTTGTACTTAAGTCATCATTGTGCCTTTTGTATTTAATTCCGATGCAATTTCTGTGTTTCATCGTCAATACGAAGGTCCAAGCGATACAGTAAACATATAGTGAAGCATCGGAATTTAATACTGGTCTCACAGGAAATGTTCAAAACATAGTCAGTAAGAAGAGTCAGTATTCTTGTACTTAAGTCGGTATTGTGCCTTTTGTATTTAATTCCGATGCAATTTCTGTGTTTCGTCGTCAACACGAAGGTCCAAGGGATACAGTAAACCTGAAGTGAAGCATCGGAATCCATAACTAGTGTCGCAGGAATTGTTCAAATCATAGACAGTAAGAAGAGCCAGTCTTCTTGTACTTAAGTCGGCATTTGCCTTTTGTATTTAATTCCGATGCAATTTCTGTGTTTCGTCGTCAATAAGAAGGTCCAAGGGCTACAGAAAACCTGAAGTGAAACATCGGAATCTATAACTAGTGCCACAGGAATGG
This sequence comes from Schistocerca serialis cubense, assembly GCF_023864345.2. Taxonomy (NCBI): domain Eukaryota; kingdom Metazoa; phylum Arthropoda; class Insecta; order Orthoptera; family Acrididae; genus Schistocerca; species Schistocerca serialis. The sequence continues at coordinate 12,324,966 of NW_026047617.1, forward strand.
TTCAAAACATAGACAGTAAGAAGAGCCAGTCTTCTTGTACTTAAGTCGGCATTGTGCCTTTTGTATTTAATTCTGAAGCAATTTCTGTCTTTCGTCGTCAATAATAAGGTCCAAGGGATACAGTAAACCTGAAGTGAAGCATCGGAATCTATAACTAGTGTCACAGGAATGGTTCAAAGCATAGACAGTAAGAAGAGTCACTCTTCTTGTACTTAAGTCGGCATTGTGCATGTTGTATTTAATTCCGATGCAATTTCTGTGTTTCATCGTCAATAAGAAGGTCCAAGGCATCCAGTAAACATATAGTGAAGCATCGGAATTTAATACTGGTCTCACAGGAGATGTTCAAAACATAGTCAGTAAGAAGAGTCAGTATTCTTGTACTTAAGTCGATATTGTACCTTTTGTATTTAATCCCGATGCAATTTCTGTGTTTCGTCGTCAATACGAAGGTCCAAGGGATACAGTAAACCTGAAGTGAAGCATCAGAATCTATAACTAGTGTCACAGGAATTGTTCAAAACATAGACAATAAGAAGAGCCAGTCTTCTTGTACTTAAGTTGGCATTGTGCCTTTTGTATTTAATTCCGATGGAATTTCTGTGTTTCGTCGTCAATAAGAAGGTCCGAGGGCTACAGTAAACCGGAAGTGAAACATCGGAATCTATAACTAGTGCCACAGGAATGGTTCAAAACATAGACAGTAAGAAGAGCCAGTCTTCTTGTACTAAAGACGGCATTGTGCCTTTTCTATTTAATCCCGATGCAATTTCTGTGTTTTGTCGTCAATTAGAAGGTCCAAGGGATACAGTAAACCTGAAGTGAAGCATCGGAATCTATAACTAGTGTCACAGGAATGGTTCAAACATAGACAGTGAGAAGAGCCAGTCTTCTTGTACTTAAGACGGCATTGTGTCTCTTGTATATAATTGCGGGGTAATTTCTGTGTTTCATCGTCAATAAGAAGGTCCAAGGGATACAGTAAACATATAGTGAAGCATCGGAATTTAATACTGGTCTCACAGGAGGTGTTCAAATCATAGTCATTAAGAAGAGTCAGTCTTCTTGTACTTAAGTCGGCAATGTGCCTTTTGTATTTAAATCTGAAGCAATTTCTGTGTTTCGTCGCAATAATAAGGTCCAAGGGATACAGTAAACCTGAAGTGAAGCATCGGAATCAATAACTAATGTCTCAGGAATGGTTGAAAACATAGACCATAAGAAGAGCCACTCTTCTTGTACTAAAGTCAGCATTGTGCCTTTTGTATTTAAATCTGAAGCAATTTCTGTGTTTCGTCGCAATAATAAGGTCCAAGGGATTCAGTAAACCTGAAGTGAAGCATCGGAATCAATAACTAGTGTCACAGGAATTGTTCAAAACATAGACAGTAAGAAGAGCCAGTCTTCTTGTACTTAAGTCGGCTTTGTGCCTTTTGTATTTAATTCCGATACAATTTCTGTGTTTCGTCGTCAATAAGAAGGTCCAAGGGCTACAGAAAACCTGAAGTGTAACATCGGTATCTATTACTTGTGCCACAGGAATGGTTCAAAACATAGACAGTAAAAAGAGCCAGTCTTCTTGTACTTAAGTCGGCATTGTGCCTTTTGTATGTAATCCCGATGCAATTTCTGTGTTTTGTCGTCAATTAGAAGGTCCAAGGGATACAGTAAACCTGAAGTGAAGCATGGGAATCTATAACTAGTGTCACAGGAATGGTTCAAAACATATACAGTAAGAAGAGCCAGTCTTCTTGTACTTAAGTCGGCATTGTGCTTTTGTATTTAATTCTGAAGCAATTTCTGTGTTTCGTCGTCAATAATAAGGTCGAAGGGATACAGTAAACCTGAAGTGACGCATCGGAATCAATAACTAGCGTCTCAGGAATGGTTGAAAACATAGACCGTAAGAAGAGCCAGTCTTCTTGTACTTAAGTCGGCATTGTGCCTTTTGTATTTAATCCCGATGCAATTTCTGTGTTTTGTCGTCAATTAGAAGGTCCAAGGGATGCAGTAAACCTGAAGTGAAGCATGGCAATCTATAACTAGTGTCACAGGAACGGTTCAAAACATAGACAGTAAGAAGAGCCAGTCTTCATGTACTTAAGTCGGCATTGTGCCTTTTGTATTTAATTCTGAAGCAATTTCTGTGCTTCATCGTCAATAAGAAGGTCCTAGCGATACAGTAAACATATAGTGAAGTATCGGAATTTAATACTGGTCTCACAGGAGATGTTCAAAACATAGTCAGTAAGAAGAGTCAGTCTTCTTGTACTTCAGTCGGCATTGTGCCTTTTGTATTTAAATCTGAAGCAATTTCTGTGTTTCGTCGCAATAATAAGGTCCAAGGGATACAGTAAACCTGAAGTGAAGCATCGGAATCCATAACTAGTGTCACAGGAATTGTTCAAATCATAGACAGTAAGAAGAGCCAGTCTTTTTGTACTTAAGTCGGCATTGTGCCTTTTGTAATTAATTCCGATGCAATTTCTGTGTTTCGTCGTCAATAAGAAGGTCCAAGGGCTACAGTAAACCTGAAGTGAAACATCGGAATCTATAACTAGTGCCACACGAATGGTTCGAAACGTAGACAGTAAGAAGAGCCAGTCTTCTTGTACTTAAGTCGGCATTGTGCCTTTTGTATTTAATCCCGATGCAATTTCTGTGTTTTGTCGTCAATTAGAAGGTCCAAGGGATACAGAAAACCTGACATGAAGCATCGGAATCTATAACTAGTGTCACAGGAATTGTCCAAATCATAGACAGTAAGAAGAGCCAGTCTTCTTGTACTTAAGTCGGCATTGTGCCTTTTGTATTTAATTCCGATGCAATTTCTGTGTTTCGTCGTCAATAAGAAGGTCCAAGGGCTACAGTAAACCTGAAGTGAAACATCGGAATCTATAACTAGTGCCACAGGAATGGTTCAAAACATAGACAGTAAGAAGAGCCAGTCTTCTTGTACTTAAGTAGGCATTGTGCCTTTTGTAATTAATCCCGATCCAATTTCTGTGTTTTGTCGTCAATTAGAAGGTCCAAGGGATACAGTAAACCTGACGTGAAGCATCGGAATCTATAACTAGTGTCACAGGAATGGTTCAAAACCTAGACAGTAAGATGAGCCACTCTTCTTGTACTTAAGTCGGCATTCTGCCTTTTGTATTTAATTCCGATGCAATTTCTGTGTTTCATCGTCAATGAGAAGGTCCAAGCGAGACAGTAAACATATAGTGAGGCATTGGAATGTAATACTAGTGTCACAGGAATTGTTCAAAACATAGACAGTAAGAAGAGCCACTCTTCTTGTACTTAAGTCGGCATTGTGCTTTTTGTATTTAATTCCGATGCAATTTCTGTGATTCGTCGTCAATAAGAAGGTCCAAGGGCTACAGTTAACCTGAAGTGAAACATCGGAATCTATAACTAGTGCCACCGGAATGGTTCAAAGCATAGACAGTAAGAAGAGCCAGACTTATTGTACTTAAGTCGGCAATGTGCCTTTTGTATTTAATCCCGATGCAATTTCTGTGTTTTGTCGTCAATAAGAAGGTCCAAGGGATACAGTAAACCAAAGGGGAAGCATCGGAATTTAATACTGGTCTCACAGGAGGTGTTCAAAAGATAGTCAGTAAGAAGAGCCAGTCTTCTTGTACTTAAGTCGGCATTGTGCCTTTTGTATTTAATTCCGATGCAATTTGTGTGTTTCGTCATCAATAAGCAGGTCCAAGGGATACAGTAAACCTGAAGTGAAGCATCGGAATCCATAAATAGTGTCACAGGAATGGTTGAAAACATAGACCGTAAGAAGAGCCACTCTTCTTGTACTTAAGTCGGCATTGTGCCTTTTGTATTTAATTCCGATGCAATTTCTGCGTTTCATCGTCAATAAGAAGGTCCAAACAATACAGTAAACATATAGTGAAGCATCGGAATATAATACTGGTCTCACAGGAAATGTTCAAAACATAGTCAGTAAGATGAGTCAGTACTCTTGTACTTAAGTCGTCATTGTGCCTTTTGTATTTAATCCCGATGCAATTTCTGTGTTTTGTCGTCAATTAGAAGGTCCAAGGGATACAGTAAACCTGAAGTGAAGCTTCGGAATCTATAACTAGTGTCACAGGAATGGTTCAAAACATAGACAGTAAGAAGAGCCAGACTTCTTGTACTTAAGTCGGCATTGTGCCTTTTGTATTTAATTCTGAAGCAATTTCTGTGTTTCGTCGTCAATAATAAGGTCCAAGGGATACAGTAAACCTGAAGTGAAGCATCGGAATCTATAACTAGTGTCACAGGAATGGTTCAAAGCATAGACTGTAAGAAGAGCCACTCTTCTTGTACTTAAGTCGGCATTGTGCCTGTTGTATTTAATTACGATGCAATTTCTGTGTTTCATCGTCAATAAGAAGGTCCAAGGGATCCAGTAAACATATAGTGAAGCATCGGAATTTAATACTGGTCTCACAGGAGATGTTCAAAACATAGTCAGTAAGATGAGTCAGTCTTTTTGTACTTAAGTCAGCATTGTGCCTTTTGTATTTTATTCCGATGCAATTTCTGTGTTTCATCGTCAATAAGAAGGTCCAAGCGATACAGTAAACATATAGTGAAGTATCGGAATTTAATACTGGTCTCACAGGAGATGTTCAAATCATAGTCAGTAAGAAGAGTCAGTCTTCTTGTACTTAAGTCGGCATTGTGCCTTTTGTATTTAAATCTGAAGCAATTTCTGTGTTTCGTCGCAATAATAAGGTCCAAGGGATACAGTAAACCTGAAGTGCAGCATCGGAATCAATAACCAGTGTCACAGGAATGGTTGAAAACATAGACCGTAAGAAGAGCCACTCTTCTTGTACTTAAGTCAGCATTGTGCCTTTTCTATTTAATTCCGATGCAATTTCTGTGTTTCATCGTCAATACGAAGGTCCAAGCGATACAGTAAACATATAGTGCAGCATCGGAATTTAATACTGGTCTCACATGAAATGTTCAAAGCATAGTCAGTAAGAAGAGTCAGTATTCTTGTACTTAAGTCGGTATTATGCCTTTTGTATTTAATTCCGATGCAATTTCTGTGTTTCGTCGTCAATACGAAGGTCCAAGGGATACAATAAACCTGAAGTGAAGCATCGGAATCTATAACTAGTGTCACAGGAATTGTTCAAATCATAGACAGCAAGAAGAGCCAGTCTTCTTTTACTTAAGTCAGCATTGTGCCTTTTGTATTTAATTCCGATGCAATTTCTGTGTTTCGTCGTCAATAAGAAGGTCCAAGGGCTACAGTAAACCTGAAGTGAAACATCGGAATCTACAACTAGTGCCACAGGAATGGTTCAAAACATAGACAGTAAGAAGAGCCAGTCTTCTTGTACTTAAGTAGGCATTGTGCCTTTTGTATTTAATCCCGATGCAATATCTGTGTTTTGTCGTCAATTAGAAGGTCCAAGGGATACAGTAAACCTGACGTGAAGCATCGGAATCTATAACTAGTGTCACAGGAATGGTTCAAAACATAGACAGTAAGAAGAGCCACTCTTGTTGTACTTAAGTCGGCATTCTGCCTTTTGTATTTAATTCCGATGCAATTTCTGTGTTTCATCGTCAATAAGAAGGTCCAAGCGATACAGTAAACATATAGTGAGGCATCGGAATTTAATACTAGTGTCACAGGAATTGTTCGAAACATAGACAGTAAGAAGAGCCACTCTTCTTGTACTTAAGTCGGCATTGTGCTTTTTGTATTTAATTCCATGCAATTTCTGTGATTCGTCGTCAATAAGAAGGTCCAAGGGCTACAGTTAACCTGAAGTGAAACATCGGAATCTATAACTAGTGCCACCGGAATGGTTCAAAACATAGACAGTAAGAAGAGCCAGTCTTATTGTACTTAAGTCGGCAATGTGCCTTTTGTATTTAATCCCGATGCAATTTCTGTGTTTTGTCGTCAATAAGATGGTCCAAGGGATACAGTAAACCAAAGGGGAAGCATCGGAATTTAATACTGGTCTCACAGGAGGTTTTCAAAAGATAGTCAGTAAGAAGAGCCGGTCTTCTTGTACTTAAGTCGGCATGGTGCCTTTTGTATTTAATTCCGATGCAATTTCTGTGTTTCGTCATCAATAAGAAGGTCCAAGGGATACAGTAAACCTGAAGTGAAGCATCGGAATCCATAAATAGTGTCACAGGAATGGTTGAAAACATAGACCGTAAGAAGAGCCACTCTTCTTGTACTTAAGTCGGCATTGTGCCTTTTGTATTTAATTCCGATGCAATTTCTGCGTTTCATCGTCAATAAGAAGGTCCAAACAATACAGTAAACATATAGTGAAGCATCGGAATATAATACTGGTCTCACAGGAAATGTTCAAAACATAGTCAGTAAGATGAGTCAGTAATCTTGTACTTAAGTCGGCATTGTGCCTTTTGTATTTAATCCCGATGCAATTTCTGTGTTTTGTCGTCAATTAGAAGGTCCAAGGGATACAGTAAACCTGAAGTGAAGCTTCGGAATCTATTACTAGTGTCACAGGAATGGTTGAAAGCATAGACAGTAAGAAGTGCCACACTTCTTGTACTTAAGTCGGCATTGTGCCTGTTGTATTTAATTCCGATGCAATTTCTGTGTTTCATCGTAAATAAGAAGGTCCAAGGGATCCAGTAAACATATAGTGAAGCATCGGAATTTAATACTGGTCTCACAGGAGATGTTCAAATCATAGTCAGTAAGATGAGTCAGTCTTTTTGTACTTAAGTCGACATTGTGCCTTTTGTATTTAATTCCGATGCATTTTCTGTGTTTCATCGTCAATAAGAAGGTCCAAGCGATACAGTAAACATATAGTGAGGTATCGGAATTTAATACTGGTCTCACAGGAGATGTTCAAAACATAGTCAGTAAGAAGAGTCAGTCTTCTTGTACTTAAGTCGGCATTGTGCCTTTTGTATTTAAATCTGAAGCAATTTCTGTGTTTCGTCGCAATAATAAGGTCCAAGCGATACAGTAAACCTCAAGTGAAGCATCGGAATCAATAACTAGTGTCACAGGAATGGTTGAAAACATAGACTGTAAGAAGAGCCACTCTTCTTGTACTTAAGTCAGCATTGTGCCTTTTGTATTTAATTCCGATGCAATTTCTGTGTTTCATCGTCAATACGAAGGTCCAAGCGATACAGTAAACATATTGTGAAGCATCGGAATTTAATACTGGTCTCACAGGAAATGTTCAAAACATAGTCAGTAAGAAGAGACAGTATTCTTGTACTTAAGTCGGTATTGTGCCTTTTGTATTTAATTCCGATGCAATTTCTGTGTTTCGTCGTCAATAGGAAGGTCCAAGGGATACAGTAAACCTGAAGTGAAGCATCGGAATCTATAACTAGTGTCACAGGATTGTTCAAATCATAGACAGTAAGAAGAGCCAGTCTTCTTTTACTTAAGTCGGCATTGTGCCTTTTGTATTTAACTCCGATGCAATTTCTGTGTTTCGTCGTCAATAAGAAGGTCCAAGGGATACAGTAAACCTGACGTGAAGCATCGGAATCTATAACTAGTGTCACAGGAATGGTTCAAAACATAGACAGTAAGAAGAGCCAGTCTTCTTGTACTTAAGTCGGCATTGTGCCTTTTGTATTAAATTCTGAAGCAATTTCTGTGTTTCGTCGTCAATAATAAGGTCCAAGGGATACTGTAAACCTGAAGTGAAGCATCGGATTCTATAACTAGTGTCACAGGAATGCTTCAAAACATAGACAGTAAGAAGAGCCACTCTTCTTGTACTTAAGTCGGCATTCTGCCTTTTGTATTTAATTCCGCTGCAATTTCTGTGTTTCATCGTCAATAAGAAGGTCCAAGGGATACAGTAAACATATAGTGAAGCATCGGAATTTAATACTGGTCTCACAGGAGATGTTCAAAACATAGCCACTAAGAAGAGTCAGTCTTCTTGTACTTAAATCGGCATAGTGCCATTTGTATTTAATTCCGATGCAATTTTTGTGTTTCGTCGTCAATAAGAAGGTCCAAGGGATACAGTAAATCTGAAGTGACGCATCGGAATCCATAACTAGTGTCACAGGAATGGTTGAAAGCATAGACATTAAGAAGTGCCAGTCTTCTTGTACTTAAGTCGGAATTGTAACTTTTGTGTTTAATTCCGATGCAATTTCTGTGTTTCGTCGTCAATAAGAAGGTCCAAGGGATACAGTAATCCTGAAGTGAAGCATCGGAATCTATAACTAGTGTCACAGGAATGGTTCAAAACATAGACAGTAAGAAGAGCCAGTCTTCTTGTACTTAAGTCGGCATTGTGTCTTTTGTATTTAATTCTGAAGCAATTTCTGTGTTTCGTCGTCAATAATAAGGTCCAAGGGATATATGTAAACCTGAAGTGAAGCATCGGAATCTATAACTTGTGTCACAGGAATGGTTCAAAGCATAGACAGTTAGAAGAGCCACTCTTCTTGTACTTAAGTCGGCATTGTGCCTGTTGTATTTAATTCCGATGCAATTTCTGTGTTTCATCGTCAATAAGAAGGTCCTAGGGATCCAGTAAACATATAGTGAAGCATCGGAATTTAATACTGGTCTCACAGGAGATGTTCAAAACATAAACAGTAAGACGAGTCAGTCTTTTTGTACTTAAGTCGGCATTGTGCCTTTTGTATTTAATTCCGATGCAATTTCTGTGTTTCATCGTCAATAAGAAGGTCCAAGTGATACAGTAAACATATAGTGAAGTATCGGAATTTAGTACTGGTCTCACAGGAGATGTTCAAAACATAGCCAGTAAGAAGAGTCAGTCTTCTTGTACTTAAGTCGGCACTGTGCCATTTGTATTTAATTCCGATGCAATTTTTGTGTTTCGTCGGCAATAAGAAGGTCCAAGGGATACAGTAAATCTGAAGTGACGCATCGGAATCCATAACTAGTGTCACAGGAATGGTTGAAAGCATAGACCGTAAGAAGAGCCACTCTTCTTGTACTTAAGTCAGCATTAAGCCTTTTGTATTTAATTCCGATGCAATTTCTGTGTTTCATCGTCAATAAGGAGGTCCAAGCGATACAGTAAACATATAGTGAAACATCGGAATTAAATACTAGTGTCACAGGAATTGTTCAAAACATAGACAGTAAGAAGAGCCAGTCTTCTTGTACTTAAGTCGGCATTGTGCCTTTTGTATTTAATTCCGATGCAATTTCTGTGATTCGTCGTCAATAAGAAGGTCCAAGGGCTACAGTTAACCTGAAGTGAAACATCGGAATCTATAACTAGCGCCACAGGAATGGTTCAAAACGTAGACAGTAAGAAGAGCCAGTCTTCTTGTACTTAAGTCGGCATTGTGCCTTTTGTATTTAATCCCGATGCAATTTCTGTGTTTTGTCGTCAATTAGAAGGTCCAAGGGATACAGTAAACCTGAAGTGAAGCATCGGAATCTATAACTAGTGTCACAGGAATGGTTCAAAACTTAGACAGTAAGAAGAGCCAGTCTTCCTGTACTTATGTCGGCATTGTGCCTTTTGTATTTTATTCCGATGCAATTTCTGTGTTTCATCGTCAATAAGAAGGTCCAAGGGATACAGTAAACCTGAGGTGAAGCATCGAAATTTAATACTGGTCTCACAGGAGGTGTTCAAAACATAGTCAGTAAGAAGAGTCAGTCTTCTTGTACTTAAGTCGGCATTGTGCCTTTTGTATTTAATTCCGAAGCAATTTCTGTGTTTCGTCGTCAACAAGAAGGTCCAAGGGATACAGTAAACCTGAAGTGAAGCATCGGAATCCATAACTAGTGTCACAGTAATGGTCGAAAACATAGACCGTAAGAAGAGCCACTCTTCTTGTACTTAAGTCGGCATTGTGCCTTTTGTATTTAATTCAGATGCAATTTCTGCGTTTCATCGTCAATAAGAAAGTCCAAACGATACAGTAAACTTATAGCGAAGTATCGGCATTTAATACTGGTCTCACAGGAGATGTTCAAAACATAGTCAGTAAGAAGAGTCAGTCTTCTTGTACTTAAGTCGGCATTGTGCCTTTTGTATTTAATTCCGGTGCAGTTTCTGTGTTTCGTCGTCAATAAGAAGGTCCAAGGGATACAGTAAACCTGAAGTGAAGCATCGGAATCCATAACTAGTGTCACAGGAATGGTTGAAAACATAGACCGTAAGAATAGCCACTCTTCTTGTACTTAGGTCGGCATTGTGCCTTTTGTATTTAATTCCGATGCAATTTCTGCGTTTCATCGTCAATAAGAAGGTCCAAACGATACAGCTAACATATAGTGAAGCATCGGAATATAATACTGGTCTCACAGGAAATGTTCAAAACATAGTCAGTAAGAAGAGTCAGTATTCTTGTACTTAAGTCGGCATTGTGCCTTTTGTATTTAATTCCGATGCAATTTCTGTCTTTGTCGTCAATACGAAGGTCCAAGGGATACAGTAAACCTGAAGTGAAATATCGGAATCTATAACTAGTGCCACAGGAATTGTTCAAAACATAGACAGTAAGAAGAGCAAGTCTTCTTGTACTTAAGTCGGCATTGTGCCTTTTGTATTTAATTCCGATGCAATATATGTGTTTTGTCGTCAATAAGAAGGTCCAAGGGATACAGAAAACCTGAAGTGAAGCATCGGAATCTATAACTAGTGTCACAGGAATGGTTCAAAACATAGACAGTAAGAAGAGTCAGTAATCTTGTACTTAAGTCGGCATTATGCCTTTTGTATTTAATTCCGATGCAATTTCTGTGTTTCGTCACCAATACGAAGGTCCAAGGGATACAGTAAACCTGAAGTGAAGCATCGGAATCTATAACTAGTGTCACAGGAATGGTTGAAAACATAGACCGTAAGAAGAGCCACTCTTCTTGTACTTAAGTCGGCATTGTGCCTTTTGTATTTAATTCCGATGCAATTTCTGCGTTTCATCGTCAATAAGAACGTCCAAACGATACAGTAAACATATAGTGAAGCATCGGAATATAATACTGGTCTCACAGGAATTGTTGAAAACATAGACAGTAAGAAGAGCCAGTCTTATTGCACTTAAGTCGGCATTGTGCCTTTTGTATTTAATTCTGATGCAATCTCTGTGTTTCGTCGTCAATAAGAAGGTCCAAGTGATACAGCAAACCTGAAGTGAAACATCGGAATCTATAACTAGTGCCACAGGAGTAATTCAAAACATAGACAGTAAGAAGAGCCAGTCTTCTTGTACTTAAGTCGGCATTGTGCCTTTTGTATTTAATTCCGATGCAATATCTGTGTTTTGTCGACAATAAGAAGGTCCAAGGGATACAGAAAACCTGAAGTGAAGCATCTCAATCTATAACTAGTGTCACAGGAATGGTTCAAAACATAGACAGTAAGAAGAGCCAGTCTTCTTGTACTTAAGTCGGCATTGTGCCTTTTGTATTTAATTCCGATGCAATTCCTGTGTTTCGTCGTCAATGGGAAGGTCCAAGGAATACAGTAAACCTGAAGTGAAGCATCGGAATCCATAACTAGTGCCACAGCAATGGTTGAAACATAGACCGTATGAAGAGCCACTCGTCTTGTACTTAAGTCGGCATTGTGCATTTTGTATTTAATTCCGATGCAATTTCTGTGTGTCATTGTCAACAAGAAGGTCCAAACGATACAGTAAACATATAGTGAAGCATCGGAATATAATACCGGTCTCACAGGAAATGTTCAAAACATAGTCAGTAAGAAGAGTCAGTATTCTTGTACTTAAGTCGGCATTGTGCCTTTTGTATTTAATTCCGATGCAATCTCTGTGTTTCGTCGTCAATACGAAGGTCCAAGGGATACAGTAAAACTGAAGTGAAGCATCGGAATCTATAAATAGTGTCACAGAAATGGTTCAATACATAGACAGTTAGAATACCCAGTCTTCTTGTACTTATGTCGGCATTGTGCCATTTGCATTTAATTCCGATGCAATTTCTGTGTTTCGACGTCAATAAGAAGATCCAAGGGATACAGTAAACCTGAAGTGAAGCATCGGAATCTATAACTAGTATGACAGGAATGGTTCATAACACAGACAGTAAGAAGAGTTAATCTTCTTGTACTTAAGTCGGCATTCTACCTTTTGTATTTCAGTCCGATGCAATTTTTTGTTTCGTCGTCAATAAGAAGGACCAAGGGAAACAGTATACCTGAAGTGAGGCTTCGGAATCTATAACTAGTGTCACAGGAATGGTTCAAAGCATAGACAGTAAGAAGAGCCAGTCTTCTTGTAGTTAAGTGGGCATTATGCCTTTTGGATTTAATTCCGATGCAATTTCTGTGATTCGTCGTCAATAAGAAGGTCCAAGGGATACAGTAAACCTGAAGTGAAGCAAAGGAATCTATAGCTAGTGTCACAGAAATGGTTCAAAACATAGTCAGTAAAAAGAGCGAGTCTTTTTGTACTTAAGTCGGCATTGTGACTTTTGTATTTAATTCCGATGCAATTTCTGTGTTTCGTAGTCAATAAGAACGTCCAAGGGATACAGTAAACCTGAGGTGAAGCATCGGAATCCATAACTAGTGTCATAGGAATGGTTGAAAACATAGACCGTAGGAAGAGCCACTCTTCTTGTACTTAAGTCGGCATTGTGCCTTTTGCATTTAATTCTGATGCAATTTCTGGGTTTCATCGTCAAAAGGAAGGTCCAAGGCATACAGTAAACATATTGTGAGGCATCGGAATTTAATACTGATCTCACAGGAGATGTTCAAAACATAGTCAGTTAGAAGAGTCAGTGTTCTTGTACTTAAGTCGGCATTGAGCCTTTTGTATTTAATTCCGATGCAATTCCTATGTTTCGTCGTCAATGGGAAGGTCCAAGGGATACAGTAAACCTGAAGTGAAGCATCGGAATCCATAACTAGTGCCACAGCAATGGTTGAAAACATAGACCGTATGAGGAGCCACTCTTCTTGTACTTAAGTCGGCATTGTGCCTTTTGTATTTAATTCCGATGCAATTTCTGTGTGTCATTGTCAATAAGAAGGTACAAGCGATACAGTAAACATATAGTGAAGCATCGGAATTTAATACTGGTCTCACAGGAAATCTTCAAAACATAGTCAGTAAGAAGAGTCAGTATTCTTGTACTTAAGTCTGCATTGTGCCTTTTGTAATTAATTCCGATGCAATTTCTGTGTTTCGTCATCAATAAGAAGGTCAGAGGGATACAGTAAACCTGAAGTGAAGCGTCGGAATGTATAACTAGTGTCAAAGGAATTGTTCAAAACCTAGACAGTAAGAAGAGCCAGTCTTCTAGTACTTAAGTCGGCGTTGTGCTTTTGTATTTAATTCCGATGCAATTTCTGTGTTTCGTCGTCAATAAGAACGTCTAAGGGATACAGTAAACCTGAAGTGAAGCATCGGAATCCATAACTAGTGCCACAGGAATGGTTCAAAACATAGACAGTAAGAAGAGCCAGTCTTCTTGTACTTAAGTCGGCATTGTGAATATTGTATTTAATTCCGATGCAATATCTGTGTTTTGTCGTCAATAAGAAGGTCCAAGGGATACAGTAGACCTAAAGTGAAGCATCGGAATCTATAACTAGTGTCACAGGAATGGTTCAAAACAGAGACAGAAAGAAGAGCCACTCTTCTTGTACTTTAGTCGGCATTGTGCCTTTTGTATTTAATTCCGATGCAATTTCTGTGTTTCATCGTCAATAAGAAGGTCCAAGGTATACAGTAAACATATAGTGAAGCATTGGAATTTAATACTGGTCTCACAGGAGATGTTCAAAACATAGTCAGTAAGAATAGTCAGTCTCGTTGTACTTAAGTCGACATTGTGCCTTTTGTGTTTAATTCCGATGCAATTTCTGTGTTTCGGCGTCAATAAGAAGATCCAAGGGATACAGTAAACCTGAAGTGAAGCATCGGAATCCATAACTAGTGTCACAGGAAAGGTTGAAAGCATAGACCGTAAGAAGAGCCGCTCTTCTTGTACTAAAGTCGGCATTGTGCCTTTTGTATTTAATTCCGATGTAATATCTGTGTTACATCGTCAATAAGAAGGTCCAAGGGATACAGTAAACATATAATGAAGCATCGGAATGGGTAACTAGTGTCACAGGAATTGTTCAAAATATAGCCAGTAAGAAGAGCCAGCCTTCTCGTACTTGAGTGGGCATTGTGCCTTTTGTATTTAATTCCGATGCAATTTCTGTGTTTCGTCGTCAATAAGAAGGTCCAAGGGATACAGTAAACCTGAAGTGAAGCATCGGAATCTATAAGTAGTGTCACAGGAATTGTTCAAAACATAGACAGTAAGAAGAGCCAGTCTTCTTGTACTTAAGTCGGCATTGTGCTTTTGTATTTAATTCTGAAGCAATTTCTATGTTTCGTCGTCAATAATGAGGTCCAAGGGATACAGTTAACCTGAAGTGAAGCGTCGGAATCTATAACTAGTGCCACAGGAATGGTTCAAAACATAGACAGTAAGAATAGCCACTCTTCTTGTACTTACGTCGGCATTGTGCCTTTTGTATTTAATTCCGATGCAATTTCTGTGTTTCATCGTCAATAAGAAGGTCCAAGGGATACAGTAAACATATAGTGAAGCATCGGAATTTAATACTGGTCTCACAGGAGATGTTCAAAACATAGTCAGTAAGAAGAGTCAGTCTTCTTGTACTTAATTCGGCATTGTGCCTTTTGTATTTAATTCCGATGCAATCTCTGTGTTTCATCGTCAATAAGATGGTCCAAGGGATACAGTAAACCTGAAGTAAAGCATCGGAATCCATAACTAGTGTCACAGGAATGGTTCAAAACAATGACAGTAAGAAGAGCCAGGCTTCTTGAAGTTAAGTCGGCATTATGCATTTTGGATTTAATTCCGATGCAATTTCTGTGATTCGTCGTCAATAAGAAGGTCCGAGGGATACAATCAACCTGAAGTGAAGCATAGGAATCTATAACTAGTGTCACAGAAATGGTTCAAAACATAGACAGTAAGAAGAGCCAGTCTTCTTGTACTTAAGACGACATTGTCCTTTTGTATTTAATTCCGATGCAATTGCTGTGTTTCGTCGTCAATAAGAAGGTCCAAGGCATACAGTTACCCTGAAGTGAAGCATCGGAATCTATAAGTAGTGTCACAGGAAAGGTTCAAAACACAGGCAGTAAGAAGAGTCAGTCTTCTTGTACTTAATTCGGCATTGTACCTGTTGTATTTCATTCCGATGCAATTTCTGTGTTTCGTCGTCAATAAGGAGGTCCAAGGGATACAGTAAATCTGAAGTGAAGCATCGGAATCTATAACTAGTGTCTCAGGAATGGTTCAAATCTTAGACAGTAAGAAGAGGCAGTTTATTTGTACTTAAGTCGGCATTGTACCTTTTATATTTAATTCCGATGAAATTTCAGTGTTTCGTCGTCAATAAGAAGGTCCAAGGGATACAGTTAACCTGATGTGATGCATAGGAATCTATAACTAGTGTCACAGAAATGGTTCAAAACATAGTCAGTAAGAAGAGCCAGTCGTCTTGTACTTTAGTCGGCATTGTGACTTTTTGTATTTAATTCCGATGCAATTTCTGTGTTTCGTCGTCAATAAGAAGGCCCAAGGGATACAGTAAACCTGAGGTGAAGCATCGGAATCCATAACTAGTGTCACAGGAATGGTTGAAAACATAGACCGTAAGAAGAGCCACTCTTCTTGTACTTAAGTCGGCATTGTGCCTTTTGTATTTAATTCCGATGCAATTTCTGTGTTTCATCGTCAATACGAAGGTCCAAGGGATACAGTAAACCTGAAGTGAAGCATCGGAATCCATAACTAGTGTCACAGGAATGGTTGAAAACATAGACCGTATGAAGAGCCACTCTTCTTGTACTTAAGTAGGCATTGTGCCTTTTGTATTTAATTCCGAAGCAATTTCTGTGTGTCATCGTCAATACGAAGGTCCAAGCGATACAGTAAACATATAGTGAAGCATCGGAATTTAATACTGGTCTCACAGGAAATGTTCAAAACATAGTCAGTAAGAAGATTCAGTATTCTTGTACTTTAGTCGGCATTGTGCCTTTTGTAATTAATTCCGATGCAAAATCTGTGTTTCGTCGTCAATAAGAAAGTCCAAGGGATACAGTAAACCTGAAGTGAAGCATCGGAATGTATAACTAGTGTCACAGGAATTGTTCAAAACATAGACAGTAAGAAGAGCCAGGCTTCTTGAAGTTAAGTCGGCATTGTGCCTTTTGTATTTAATTCCGATGCAATTTCTGTGTTTCGTCGTCAATAAGATGGTCCAAGGGATACAGTAAACCTGAAGTGAAGCATCGGAATCTATAACTAGTGCCACAGGAATGGTTCAAAACATAGACAGTAAGAAGAGCCAAGTCTTCTTGTAGTTAAGTCGGCATTATGCATTTTGGATTTAACTCCGATGCAATTTCTGTGATTCGTCGTCAATAAGAAGGTCCAAGGGATACAGTCAACCTGATGTGAAGCATAAGAATCTATAACTAGTGTCACAGGAATGGTTCAAAACATAGACAGTAAGAAGAGCCAGACTTCTTGTAGTTAAGTCGGCATTGTGCTTCTGTATTTAATTCCGATGCAATATCTGTGTTTCTTCGTCAATAAGAAGGTCCAAGGGATACAGTAAACCTGAAGTGAAGCATCGGAATCTATAACTAGTGTCTCAGGAATGGTTCCAAACATAGACGGTAAGAAGAAAAAAATGGTTCAAATGGCTCTGAGCACTATGGGACTCAACTGCTGTGGTCATACGTCCCCTAGAACTTAGAACTACTTAAACCTAACTAACCTAAGAACAGCACACAACACCCATCCATCACGAGGCAGAGAAAATCGCTGACCCCGCCGGGAATCGAACCTGGGAACCCGGGCGTGGGAAGCGAGAACGCTACCGCAAGACCACGAGATGCGGGCAACGGTAAGAAGAGCCAGTCTCCCTGTATTTAGGTCGGCATTGAGCCTTTTGTATTTAATTCCGATCCAATTTCTGTAATTCGTCGTCAATAAGAGGGTCCAAGGGATACAGTAAACCTGAAGTGAAGCATCGGAATCTATAACTAGTGTCACAGGAATGGTTCAAAACACAGACAGTAAGAAGAGGCTTTATTGTTGTACTGAAGTCGGCATTGTCCTTATGTATTTAAATCCGACGCAATTTCTGTGTTTCGTCGTCAATAAGAAGGTCTAAGGAATACAGTAAACCTGAAGTGAAGCATCGGAATTTATAACTAGTGTCACAGAAATGGTTCAAAACATAGGCAGTAAGAATAGTCAGTCTTCTTGTACTTATTTCAGCATTGTACGTTTTGTATTTAGTTCCGATGCAATTTCTGTGTTTCGTCGTCAATAAGAAGGTCCAAGGGATACAGTAAACCTGAAGTAAAGCATCAGAATCGATAACTAGTGTCACAGGAATGGGTGAAATCATAGACATTAAGAAGAGCCAGTCTTCTTGTACTTAAGTCGGCATTGTGCCTTTTGTATTTAATTCCGATGCAATTTCTTTGTTTCATCGTCCATAAGAAGGTCAGAGGGATACAGTAAACCTGAAGTGACGCATCGGAATCTATAACTAGTGTCACAGGAATGGTTCAAAACATAGACACTAAGAAGAGTCAGTCATCTTGTACTTAAGTCGGCATTGTGCCTTATGTATTTAATTCCGATGCAATTTCTGTGTTTCTTCGTCAATAAGAAGGCCCAAGGGAAATAGTAAGCCTGCAGTGAAGCATCGGAATCTATAACTAGTGCCACAGGAATGGTTCAAAACATAGACAGTAAGAATAGCCACTCTTCTTGTACTTAAGTCGGCATTGTGCCTTTTGTATTTAATTCCGATGCAATTTCTGTGTTTCATCGTCAATAAGAAGGTCCAAGGGATACAGTAAACATATAGTGAAGCATCGGAATTTAATACTGGTCTCACAGGAGATGTTCAAAACATAGTCAGTAAGAAGAGTCAGTATCCTTGTACTTAATTCGGCATTGTGCCTTTTGTATTTAATTCCGATGCAAGTTCTGTGTTTCATCGTCAATAAGAAGGTCCAAGGGATACAGTAAACCTGAGGTAAAGAATCGGAATCCATAACTAGTGTCACAGGAATGGTTCAAATCATAGACAGTAAGAAGAGCCAGGCTTCTTGAAGTTAAGTCGGCATTATGCATTTTGGATTTAATTCCGATGCAATTTCTGTGATTCGTCGTCAATAAAAAGGTCCGAGGGATACAATCAACCTGAAGTGAAGCATAGGAATCTATAACTAGTGTCACAGAAATGGTTCAAAACATAGACAGTAAGAAGAGCCAGTCTTCTTGTACTTAAGTCGACATTGTCCTTTTGTATTTAATTCCGATGCAATTGCTGTGTTTCGTCGTCAATAAGAAGGTCCAAGGCATACAGTTACCCTGAAGTGAAGCATCGGAATCTATAAGTAGTGTCACAGGAAAGGTTCAAAACACAGACAGTAAGAAGAGTCAGTCTTCTTGTACTTAATTCGGCATTGTACCTGTTGTATTTCATTCCGATGCAATTTCTGTGTTTCGTCGTCAATAAGGAGGTCCAAGGGATACAGTAAATCTTAAGTGAAGCATCGGAATCTATAACTAGTGTCTCAGGAATGGTTCAAATCTTAGACAGTAAGAAGAGGCAGTTTATTTGTACTTAAGTCGGCATTGTACCTTTTGTATTTAATTCCGATGATATTTCAGTGTTTCGTCGTCAATAAGAAGGTCCAAGGGATACAGTTAACCTGATGTGATGCATAGGAATCTATAACTAGTGTCACAGAAATGGTTCAAAACATAGTCAGTAAGAAGAGCCAGTCGTCTTGTACTTAAGTCGGCATTGTGACTTTTTGTATTTAATTCCGATGCAATTTCTGTGTTTCGTCGTCAATAAGAAGGCCCAAGGGATACAGTAAACCTGAGGTGAAGCATCGGAATCCATAACTAGTGTCACAGGAATGGTTGAAAACATAGACCGTAAGAAGAGCCACTCTTCTTGTACTTAAGTCGGCATTGTGCCTTTTGTATTTAATTCCGATGCAATTTCTGTGTTTCATCGTCAATACGAAGGTCCAAGGGATACAGTAAACATATAGTGAGGCATCGGAATTTAATAGTGGTCTCATAGGAGATGTCCAAGACATAGTCAGTAAGAAGAGTCAGTCTCCTTGTACTTAAGTCGGCATTGTGCCTTTTGTGTTTAATTCCTATGCAATTTCTGTGTTTCGTCGTCAATGAGAAGGTCCAAGGGATACAGTAAACCTGAAGTGAAGCATCGGAATCCATAACTAGTGTCACAGGAATGGTTGAAAACATAGACCGTATGAAGAGCCACTCTTCTTGTACTTAAGTAGGCATTGTGCCTTTTGTATTTAATTCCGAAGCAATTTCTGTGTGTCATCGTCAATACGAAGGTCCAAGCGATACAGTAAACATATAGTGAAGCATCGGAATTTAATACTGGTCTCACAGGAAATGTTCAAAACATAGTCAGTAAGAAGATTCAGTATTCTTGTACTTTAGTCGGCATTGTGCCTTTTGTAATTAATTCCGATGCAAAATCTGTGTTTCGTCGTCAATAAGAAAGTCCAAGGGATACAGTAAACCTGAAGTGAAGCATCGGAATGTATAACTAGTGTCACAGGAATTGTTCAAAACATAGACAGTAAGAAGAGCCAGTCTTCTTGTGCTTAAGTCGGCATTGTGCCTTTTGTATTTAATTCCGATGCAATTTCTGTGTTTCGTCGTCAATAAGAAGGTCCAAGGGATACAGTAAACCTGAAGTGAAGCATCGGAATCTATAACTAGTGCCACAGGAATGGTTCAAAACATAGACAGTAAGAAGAGCCAGTCTTCTTGTAGTTAAGTCGGCATTATGCATTTTGGATTTAACTCCGATGCAATTTCTGTGATTCGTCGTCAATAAGAAGGTCCAAGGGATACAGTCAACCTGATGTGAAGCATAAGAATCTATAACTAGTGTCACAGAAATGGTTCAAAACATAGACAGTAAGAAGAAACAGTCTTCTTGTACTTAAGTCTAATTGTGCCTTTTGTATTTAATTCCGATGCAATTTCTGTGTTTCATCGTCAATAAGAAAGTCAGAGGGATACAGTAAACCTGAAGTGAAGCATCGGAATCTATAACTAGTGTCACAGGAATGGTTCAAAACATAGACAGTAAGAAGAGCCAGTCTTCTTGTAGTTAAGTCGGCATTGTGCTTCTGTATTTAATTCCGATGCAATATCTGTGTTTCTTCGTCAATAAGAAGGTCCAAGGGATACAGTAAACCTGAAGTGAAGCATCGGAATCTATAACTAGTGTCTCAGGAATGGTTCCAAACGTAGACGGTAAGAAGAAAAAAATGGTTCAAATGGCTCTGAGCACTATGGGACTCAACTGCTGTGGTCATACGTCCCCTAGAACTTAGAACTACTTAAACCTAACTAACCTAAGAACAGCACACAACACCCATCCATCACGAGGCAGAGAAAATCGCTGACCCCGCCGGGAATCGAACCTGGGAACCCGGGCGTGGGAAGCGAGAACGCTACCGCAAGACCACGAGATGCGGGCAACGGTAAGAAGAGCCAGTCTCCCTGTATTTAGGTCGGGATTGAGCCTTTTGTATTTAATTCCGATCCAATTTCTGTAATTCGTCGTCAATAAGAGGGTCCAAGGGATACAGTAAACCTGAAGTGAAGCATCGGAATCTATAACTAGTGTCACAGGAATGGTTCAAAACACAGACAGTAAGAAGAGGCTTTATTGTTGTACTGAAGTCGGCATTGTCCTTATGTATTTAAATCCGACGCAATTTCTGTGTTTCGTCGTCAATAAGAAGGTCTAAGGAATACAGTAAACCTGAAGTGAAGCATCGGAATTTATAACTAGTGTCACAGAAATGGTTCAAAACATAGGCAGTAAGAAGAGTCAGTCTTCTTGTACTTATTTCAGCATTGTACGTTTTGTATTTAGTTCCGATGCAATTTCTGTGTTTCGTCGTCAATAAGAAGGTCCAAGGGATACAGTAAACCTGAAGTAAAGCATCAGAATCTATAACTAGTGTCACAGGAATGGGTGAAATCATAGACATTAAGAAGAGCCAGTCTTCTTGTACTTAAGTCGGCATTGTGCCTTTTGTATTTAATTCCGATGCAATTTCTTTGTTTCATCGTCCATAAGAAGGTCAGAGGGATACAGTAAACCTGAAGTGACGCATCGGAATCTATAACTAGTGTCACAGGAATGGTTCAAAACATAGACACTAAGAAGAATCAGTCATCTTGTACTTAAGTCGGCATTGTGCCTTACGTATTTAATTCCGATGCAATTTCTGTGTTTCTTCGTCAATAAGAAGGCCCAAGGGAAATAGTAAGCCTGCAGTGAAGCATCGGAATCTATAACTAGTGCCACAGGAATGGTTCAAAACATAGACAGTAAGAATAGCCACTCTTCTTGTACTTAAGTCGGCATTGTGCCTTTTGTAAATTATTCCGATGCAATTTCTGTGTTTCATCGTCAATAAGAAGGTCCAAGGGATACAGTAAACATATAGTGAAGCATCGGAATTTAATACTGGTCTCACAGGAGATGTTCAAAACATAGTCAGTAAGAAGAGTCAGTCTCCTTGTACTTAATTCGGCATTGTGCCTTTTGTATTTAATTCCGATGCAATTTCTGTGTTTCATCGTCAATAAGAAGGTCCAAGGGATACAGTAAACCTGAGGTAAAGCATCGGAATCCATAACTAGTGTCACAGGAATGGTTCAAAACATAGACAGTAAGAAGAGCCAGGCTTCTTGAAGTTAAGTCGGCATTATGCATTTTGGATTTAATTCCGATGCAATTTCTGTGATTCGTCGTCAATAAGAAGGTCCGAGGGATACAATCAACCTGAAGTGAAGCATAGGAATCTATAACTAGTGTCACAGAAATGGTTCAAAACATAGACAGTAAGAACAAACAGTCTTCTTGTACTTAAGTCTAATTGTGCCTTTTGTATTTAATTCCGATGCAATTTCTGTGTTTCATCGTCAATAAGAAAGTCAGAGGGATACAGTAAACCTGAAGTGAAGCATCGGAATCTATAACTAGTGTCACAGGAATGGTTCAAAACATAGACAGTAAGAAGAGCCAGTCTTCTTGTAGTTAAGTCGGCATTGTGCTTCTGTATTTAATTCCGATGCAATATCTGTGTTTCTTCGTCAATAAGAAGGTCCAAGGGATACAGTAAACCTGAAGTGAAGCATCGGAATCTATAACTAGTGTCTCAGGAATGGTTCCAAACATAGACGGTAAGAAGAAAAAAATGGTTCAAATGGCTCTGAGCACTATGGGACTCAACTGCTGTGGTCATACGTCCCCTAGAACTTAGAACTACTTAAACCTAACTAACCTAAGAACAGCACACAACACCCATCCATCACGAGGCAGAGAAAATCGCTGACCCCGCCGGGAATCGAACCTGGGAACCCGGGCGTGGGAAGCGAGAACGCTACCGCAAGACCACGAGATGCGGGCAACGGTAAGAAGAGCCAGTCTCCCTGTATTTAGGTCGGCATTGAGCCTTTTGTATTTAATTCCGATCCAATTTCTGTAATTCGTCGTCAATAAGAGGGTCCAAGGGATACAGTAAACCTGAAGTGAAGCATCGGAATCTATAACTAGTGTCACAGGAATGGTTCAAAACACAGACAGTAAGAATAGGCTTTATTGTTGTACTGAAGTCGGCATTGTCCTTATGTATTTAAATCCGACGCAATTTCTGTGTTTCGTCGTCAATAAGAAGGTCTAAGGAATACAGTAAACCTGAAGTGAAGCATCGGAATTTATAACTAGTGTCACAGAAATGGTTCAAAACATAGGCAGTAAGAAGAGTCAGTCTTCTTGTACTTATTTCAGCATTGTACGTTTTGTATTTAGTTCCGATCCAATTTCTGTGTTTCGTCGTCAATAAGAAGGTCCAAGGGATACAGTAAACCTGAAGTAAAGCATCAGAATCTATAACTAGTGTCACAGGAATGGGTGAAATCATAGACATTAAGAAGAGCCAGTCTTCTTGTACTTAAGTCGGCATTGTGCCTTTTGTATTTAATTCCGATGCAATTTCTTTGTTTCATCGTCCATAAGAAGGTCAGAGGGATACAGTAAACCTGAAGTGACGCATCGGAATCTATAACTAGTGTCACAGGAATGGTTCAAAACATAGACACTAAGAAGAATCAGTCATCTTGTACTTAAGTCGGCATTGTGCCTTACGTATTTAATTCCGATGCAATTTCTGTGTTTCTTCGTCAATAAGAAGGCCCAAGGGAAATAGTAAGCCTGCAGTGAAGCATCGGAATCTATAACTAGTGCCACAGGAATGGTTCAAAACATAGACAGTAAGAATAGCCACTCTTCTTGTACTTAAGTCGGCATTGTGCCTTTTGTATTTAATTCCGATGCAATTTCTGTGTTTCATCGTCAATAAGAAGGTCCAAGGGATACAGTAAACATATAGTGAAGCATCGGAATTTAATACTGGTCTCACAGGAGATGTTCAAAACATAGTCAGTAAGAAGAGTCAGTCTCCTTGTACTTAATTCGGCATTGTGCCTTTTGTATTTAATTCCGATGCAATTTCTGTGTTTCATCGTCAATAAGAAGGTCCAAGGGATACAGTAAACCTGAGGTAAAGCATCGGAATCCATAACTAGTGTCACAGGAATGGTTCAAAACATAGACAGTAAGAAGAGCCAGGCTTCTTGAAGTTAAGTCGGCATTATGCATTTTGGATTTAATTCCGATGCAATTTCTGTGATTCGTCGTCAATAAGAAGGTCCGAGGGATACAATCAACCTGAAGTGAAGCATAGGAATCTATAACTACTGTCACAGAAATGGTTCAAAACATAGACAGTAAGAAGAGCCAGTCTTCTTGTACTTAAGTCGACATTGTCCTTTTGTATTTAATTCCGATGCAATTGCTGTGTTTCGTCGTCAATAAGAAGGTCCAAGGCATACAGTTACCCTGAAGTGAAGCATTGGAATCTATAAGTAGTGTCACAGGAAAGGTTCAAAGCACAGGCAGTAAGAAGAGTCAGTCTTCTAGAACTTAATTCGGCATTGTACCTGTTGTATTTCATTCCGATTCAATTTCTGTGTTTCGTCGTCAATAAGGAGGTCTAAGGGATACAGTAAATCTTAAGTGAAGCATCGGAATCTATAACTACTGTCTCAGGAATGGTTCAAATCTTAGACAGTAAGAAGAGGCAGTTTATTTGTACTTAAGTCGGCATTGTACCTTTTGTATTTAATTCCGATGAAATTTCAGTGTTTCGTCGTCAATAAGAAGGTCCAAGGGATACAGTTAACCTGAAGTGAAGCATCGGAATCTATAACTAGTGTCACAGGAATGGTTCAAAACACAGACAGTAAGAATAGGCTTTATTGTTGTACTGAAGTCGGCATTGTCCTTATGTATTTAAATCCGACGCAATTTCTGTGTTTCGTCGTCAATAAGAAGGTCTAAGGAATACAGTAAACCTGAAGTGAAGCATCGGAATTTATAACTAGTGTCACAGAAATGGTTCAAAACATAGGCAGTAAGAAGAGTCAGTCTTCTTGTACTTATTTCAGCATTGTACGTTTTGTATTTAGTTCCGATCCAATTTCTGTGTTTCGTCGTCAATAAGAAGGTCCAAGGGATACAGTAAACCTGAAGTAAAGCATCAGAATCTATAACTAGTGTCACAGGAATGGGTGAAATCATAGACATTAAGAAGAGCCAGTCTTCTTGTACTTAAGTCGGCATTGTGCCTTTTGTATTTAATTCCGATGCAATTTCTTTGTTTCATCGTCCATAAGAAGGTCAGAGGGATACAGTAAACCTGAAGTGACGCATCGGAATCTATAACTAGTGTCACAGGAATGGTTCAAAACATAGACACTAAGAAGAATCAGTCATCTTGTACTTAAGTCGGCATTGTGCCTTACGTATTTAATTCCGATGCAATTTCTGTGTTTCTTCGTCAATAAGAAGGCCCAAGGGAAATAGTAAGCCTGCAGTGAAGCATCGGAATCTATAACTAGTGCCACAGGAATGGTTCAAAACATAGACAGTAAGAATAGCCACTCTTCTTGTACTTAAGTCGGCATTGTGCCTTTTGTATTTAATTCCGATGCAATTTCTGTGTTTCATCGTCAATAAGAAGGTCCAAGGGATACAGTAAACATATAGTGAAGCATCGGAATTTAATACTGGTCTCACAGGAGATGTTCAAAACATAGTCAGTAAGAAGAGTCAGTCTCCTTGTACTTAATTCGGCATTGTGCCTTTTGTATTTAATTCCGATGCAATTTCTGTGTTTCATCGTCAATAAGAAGGTCCAAGGGATACAGTAAACCTGAGGTAAAGCATCGGAATCCATAACTAGTGTCACAGGAATGGTTCAAAACATAGACAGTAAGAAGAGCCAGGCTTCTTGAAGTTAAGTCGGCATTATGCATTTTGGATTTAATTCCGATGCAATTTCTGTGATTCGTCGTCAATAAGAAGGTCCGAGGGATACAATCAACCTGAAGTGAAGCATAGGAATCTATAACTACTGTCACAGAAATGGTTCAAAACATAGACAGTAAGAAGAGCCAGTCTTCTTGTACTTAAGTCGACATTGTCCTTTTGTATTTAATTCCGATGCAATTGCTGTGTTTCGTCGTCAATAAGAAGGTCCAAGGCATACAGTTACCCTGAAGTGAAGCATTGGAATCTATAAGTAGTGTCACAGGAAAGGTTCAAAGCACAGGCAGTAAGAAGAGTCAGTCTTCTAGAACTTAATTCGGCATTGTACCTGTTGTATTTCATTCCGATTCAATTTCTGTGTTTCGTCGTCAATAAGGAGGTCTAAGGGATACAGTAAATCTTAAGTGAAGCATCGGAATCTATAACTACTGTCTCAGGAATGGTTCAAATCTTAGACAGTAAGAAGAGGCAGTTTATTTGTACTTAAGTCGGCATTGTACCTTTTGTATTTAATTCCGATGAAATTTCAGTGTTTCGTCGTCAATAAGAAGGTCCAAGGGATACAGTTAACCTGATGTGATGCATAGGAATCTATAACTAGTGTCACAGAAATGGTTCAAAACATAGTCAGTAAGAAGAGCCAGTCGTCTTGTACTTAAGTCGGCATTGTGACTTTTTGTATTTAATTCCGATGCAATTTCTGTGTTTCGTCGTCAATAAGAAGGCCCAAGGGATACAGTAAACCTGAGGTGAAGCATCGTAATCCATAACTAGTGTCACAGGAATGGTTGAAAACATAGACCGTATGAAGAGCCACTCTTCTTGTACTTAAGTAGGCATTGTGCCTTTTGTATTTAATTCCGAAGCAATTTCTGTGTGTCATCGTCAATACGAAGGTCCAAGCGATACAGTAAACATATAGTGAAGCATCGGAATTTAATACTGGTCTCACAGGAAATGTTCAAAACATAGTCAGTAAGAAGATTCAGTATTCTTGTACTTTAGTCGGCATTGTGCCTTTTGTAAATTATTCCGATGCAAAATCTGTGTATCGTCGTCAATAAGAAAGTCCAAGGGATACAGTAAACCTGAAGTGAAGCATCGGAATGTATAACTAGTGTCACAGGAATTGTTCAAAACATAGACAGTAAGAAGAGCTAGTCTTCTTGTGCTTAAGTCGGCATTGTGCCTTTTGTATTTAATTCCGATGCAATTTTTGTGTTTCGTCGTCAATAAGAAGGTCCAAGGGATACAGTAAACCTGAAGTGAAGCATCGGAATCTATAACTAGTGCCACAGGAATGGTTCAAAGCATAGACAGTAAGAAGAGCCAGTCTTCTTGAAGTTATGTCGGCATTATGCATTTTGGATTTAACTCCGATGCAATTTCTGTGATTCGTCGTCAATAAGAAGGTCCAAGGGATACAGTCAACCTGATGTGAAGCATCGGAATCTATAACTAGTGTCACAGGAATGGTTCAAAACATAGACAGTAAGAAGAGCCAGTCTTCTTGTAGTTACGTCGGCATTGTGCATCTGTATTTAATTCCGATGCAATATCTGTTTTTCTTCGTCAATAAGAAGGTCCAAGGGATACAGTAAACCTGAAGTGAAGCATCGGAATCTATAACTAGTGTCACAGGAATGGTTCCAAACATAGACGGTAAGAAGAAAAAAATGGTTCAAATGGCTCTGAGCACTATTGGACTCAACTGCTGTGGTCATACGTCCCGTAGAACTTAGAACTACTTAAACCTAACTAACCTAAGAACAGCACACAACACCCAGCCATCACGAGGCGGAGAAAATCGCTGACCCCGCCGGGAATCGAACCTGGGAACCCGGGCGTGGGAAGCGAGAACGCTACCGCAAGACCACGAGATGCGGGCAACGGTAAGAAGAGCCAGTCTCCCTGTATTTAGGTCGGCATTGAGCCTTTTGTATTTAATTCCGATCCATTTCTGTAATTCGTCGTCAATAAGAGGGTCCAAGGGATACAGTAAACCTGAAGTGAAGCATCGGAATCTATAACTAGTGTCACAGGAATGGTTCAAAACACAGACATTAAGAAGAGGCTTTATTGTTGTACTGAAGTCGGCATTGTCCTTATGTATTTAAATCCGACGCAATTTCTGTGTTTCGTCGTCAATAAGAAGGTCTAAGGAATACAGTAAACCTGAAGTGAAGCATCGGAATTTATAACTAGTGTCACAGAAATGGTTCAAAACATAGGCAGTAAGAAGAGTCAGTCTTCTTGTACTTATTTCAGCATTGTACGTTTTGTATTTAGTTCCGATGCAATTTCTGTGTTTCGTCGTCAATAAGAAGGTCCAAGGGATACAGTAAACCTGAAGTAAAGCATCAGAATCTATAACTAGTGTCACAGGAATGGGTGAAATCATAGACATTAAGAAGAGCCAGTCTTCTTGTACTTAAGTCGGCATTGTGCCTTTTGTATTTAATTCCGATGCAATTTCTTTGTTTCATCGTCCATAAGGTCAGAGGGATACAGTAAACCTGAAGTGACGCATCGGAATCTATAACTAGTGTCACAGGAATGGTTCAAAACATAGACACTAAGAAGAGTCAGTCATCTTGTACTTAAGTAGGCATTGTGCCTTTTGTATTTAATTCCGATGCAATTTCTGTGTTTCTTCGTCAATAAGAAGGCCCAAGGGAAATAGTAAGCCTGCAGTGAAGCATCGGAATCTTTAACTAGTGTCACAGGAATGGTTCAAAATATAGACAGTAAGAAGAGCCAGTCTTCCTGTACTTAAGTCTGCATTGTGCCATTTGTATTTAATTCCGATGCAATTTCTGTGTTTCGCCGTAAATTAGAAGGTCCAAGGGATAAAGTAAACCTGAAGTGAAGCATCGGAACCTATAACTAATGTCACAGGAATAGTTCAAATCGCAGACAGTAAGAAGAGCCAGTCGTGGTGTACTTAAGTCGGCATTGTGTATTTAGTATTTAATTCCGATGCAATATCTGTGTTTCGTCGTCAATACGAAGGTCCAAGGGATACAGTAAACTGGATGTGAAGCATCGGAATCTATAACTAGTGTCACAGGAATGGTTCAAAACAGAGACAGTAAGAAGAGCCAGTCTTCTTGTACTTAAGTCGGAATTGTGCCTTTTCTATTTCATTCCGATGCAATTTCTGTGTTTAGTCGTCAATAAGAAGGATGAAGGGATACAGTAAACCTGAAGTGAAGCATCGGAATCTATAACTAGTGTCACAGGAATTGTTCATAGCAGACACAGTAACATGAGCCAGTCTTCTTGTACTTAGGTCGGCATTGTGCCTTTTGTATTTTATTCCGACACAATTTCTGTGTTTCATCGTCAATATGAAGGTCCACGGGATACACTAAACATATAGTGAAGCATCGGAATTTAATACTGGTCCCACAGGAAATGTTCAAAACATAGTCAGTAAGAAGGGTCAGTCTTCTTGTACTTAAGCCGGCATTGTGTCTTTTGTATTTCATTCCGATGCAATTTCTGTGTTTCGTCGTCAATAAGAGGGTCCAAGGGATACAGTAAATCTGAAGTGAAGTATTGGAATCTATAACTAGTGTCACAGCAATGGTGCAAAACATAGGCAGTAAGAAGAGTCAGTCCACTTGTACTTAATTCGGCCTTGTACCTTTCGTATTTAATTCCGATGCAATTTCTGTGTTTCGTCGTCAATAAGAAGGTCCAAGGGATACAGTTAACCTGATGTGAAGCATCGGAATCTATAACTAGTGCACAGGAATGGTTCAAAACATAGACAGTAAGAAGAGCCAGTCTTCCTGTACTTAAGTCTCATAGTGCCTTTTGTATTTAATTCCGATGCAATTTCTGTGTTTCATCGTGTATAAGAAAGTCAGAGGGATACAGTAAACATATAGTGAAGCATCGGAATTTAATACTGGTCTCACAGGAAATGTTCAAAACATAGTCAGTAAGAAGAGTCAGTCTTCTTGTACATAAGCCGGCATTGTGCCTTTTGATTTTAATTCCGATGCAACTTCTGTGTTTCATTGTCAATAAGAAGGTCCAAGAGATACAGTAGACATATAGTGAAGCATCGGAATCAAAAACTGGTCTTACATGAAATGTTCAAAACATAGTCAGTAAGAAGAGTCAGTCTTCTTGTACTGAATTCGGCATTGTGCCTTTTGTAATTAATTCCGATGCAAAATCTGTGTTTCGTCGTCAATAAGAAAGTCCAAGGGATACAGTAAACCTGAAGTGAAGCATCGGAATGTATAACTAGTGTCACAGGAATTGTTCAAAACATAGACAGTAAGAAGAGCCAGGCTTCTTGAAGTTAAGTCGGCATTGTGCCTTTTGTATTTAATTCCGATGCAATTTCTGTGTTTCGTCGTCAATAAGATGGTCCAAGGGATACAGTAAACCTGAAGTGAAGCATCGGAATCTATAACTAGTGCCACAGGAATGGTTCAAAACATAGACAGTAAGAAGAGCCAAGTCTTCTTGTAGTTAAGTCGGCATTATGCATTTTGGATTTAACTCCGATGCAATTTCTGTGATTCGTCGTCAATAAGAAGGTCCAAGGGATACAGTCAACCTGATGTGAAGCATAAGAATCTATAACTAGTGTCACAGGAATGGTTCAAAACATAGACAGTAAGAAGAGCCAGACTTCTTGTAGTTAAGTCGGCATTGTGCTTCTGTATTTAATTCCGATGCAATATCTGTGTTTCTTCGTCAATAAGAAGGTCCAAGGGATACAGTAAACCTGAAGTGAAGCATCGGAATCTATAACTAGTGTCTCAGGAATGGTTCCAAACATAGACGGTAAGAAGAAAAAAATGGTTCAAATGGCTCTGAGCACTATGGGACTCAACTGCTGTGGTCATACGTCCCCTAGAACTTAGAACTACTTAAACCTAACTAACCTAAGAACAGCACACAACACCCATCCATCACGAGGCAGAGAAAATCGCTGACCCCGCCGGGAATCGAACCTGGGAACCCGGGCGTGGGAAGCGAGAACGCTACCGCAAGACCACGAGATGCGGGCAACGGTAAGAAGAGCCAGTCTCCCTGTATTTAGGTCGGCATTGAGCCTTTTGTATTTAATTCCGATCCAATTTCTGTAATTCGTCGTCAATAAGAGGGTCCAAGGGATACAGTAAACCTGAAGTGAAGCATCGGAATCTATAACTAGTGTCACAGGAATGGTTCAAAACACAGACAGTAAGAAGAGGCTTTATTGTTGTACTGAAGTCGGCATTGTCCTTATGTATTTAAATCCGACGCAATTTCTGTGTTTCGTCGTCAATAAAAAGGTCTAAGGAATACAGTAAACCTGAAGTGAAGCATCGGAATTTATAACTAGTGTCACAGAAATGGTTCAAAACATAGGCAGTAAGAATAGTCAGTCTTCTTGTACTTATTTCAGCATTGTACGTTTTGTATTTAGTTCCGATGCAATTTCTGTGTTTCGTCGTCAATAAGAAGGTCCAAGGGATACAGTAAACCTGAAGTAAAGCATCAGAATCGATAACTAGTGTCACAGGAATGGGTGAAATCATAGACATTAAGAAGAGCCAGTCTTCTTGTACTTAAGTCGGCATTGTGCCTTTTGTATTTAATTCCGATGCAATTTCTTTGTTTCATCGTCCATAAGAAGGTCAGAGGGATACAGTAAACCTGAAGTGACGCATCGGAATCTATAACTAGTGTCACAGGAATGGTTCAAAACATAGACACTAAGAAGAGTCAGTCATCTTGTACTTAAGTCGGCATTGTGCCTTATGTATTTAATTCCGATGCAATTTCTGTGTTTCTTCGTCAATAAGAAGGCCCAAGGGAAATAGTAAGCCTGCAGTGAAGCATCGGAATCTATAACTAGTGCCACAGGAATGGTTCAAAACATAGACAGTAAGAATAGCCACTCTTCTTGTACTTAAGTCGGCATTGTGCCTTTTGTATTTAATTCCGATGCAATTTCTGTGTTTCATCGTCAATAAGAAGGTCCAAGGGATACAGTAAACATATAGTGAAGCATCGGAATTTAATACTGGTCTCACAGGAGATGTTCAAAACATAGTCAGTAAGAAGAGTCAGTATCCTTGTACTTAATTCGGCATTGTGCCTTTTGTATTTAATTCCGATGCAAGTTCTGTGTTTCATCGTCAATAAGAAGGTCCAAGGGATACAGTAAACCTGAGGTAAAGAATCGGAATCCATAACTAGTGTCACAGGAATGGTTCAAATCATAGACAGTAAGAAGAGCCAGGCTTCTTGAAGTTAAGTCGGCATTATGCATTTTGGATTTAATTCCGATGCAATTTCTGTGATTCGTCGTCAATAAAAAGGTCCGAGGGATACAATCAACCTGAAGTGAAGCATAGGAATCTATAACTAGTGTCACAGAAATGGTTCAAAACATAGACAGTAAGAAGAGCCAGTCTTCTTGTACTTAAGTCGACATTGTCCTTTTGTATTTAATTCCGATGCAATTGCTGTGTTTCGTCGTCAATAAGAAGGTCCAAGGCATACAGTTACCCTGAAGTGAAGCATCGGAATCTATAAGTAGTGTCACAGGAAAGGTTCAAAACACAGACAGTAAGAAGAGTCAGTCTTCTTGTACTTAATTCGGCATTGTACCTGTTGTATTTCATTCCGATGCAATTTCTGTGTTTCGTCGTCAATAAGGAGGTCCAAGGGATACAGTAAATCTTAAGTGAAGCATCGGAATCTATAACTAGTGTCTCAGGAATGGTTCAAATCTTAGACAGTAAGAAGAGGCAGTTTATTTGTACTTAAGTCGGCATTGTACCTTTTGTATTTAATTCCGATGATATTTCAGTGTTTCGTCGTCAATAAGAAGGTCCAAGGGATACAGTTAACCTGATGTGATGCATAGGAATCTATAACTAGTGTCACAGAAATGGTTCAAAACATAGTCAGTAAGAAGAGCCAGTCGTCTTGTACTTAAGTCGGCATTGTGACTTTTTGTATTTAATTCCGATGCAATTTCTGTGTTTCGTCGTCAATAAGAAGGCCCAAGGGATACAGTAAACCTGAGGTGAAGCATCGGAATCCATAACTAGTGTCACAGGAATGGTTGAAAACATAGACCGTAAGAAGAGCCACTCTTCTTGTACTTAAGTCGGCATTGTGCCTTTTGTATTTAATTCCGATGCAATTTCTGTGTTTCATCGTCAATACGAAGGTCCAAGGGATACAGTAAACATATAGTGAGGCATCGGAATTTAATAGTGGTCTCATAGGAGATGTCCAAGACATAGTCAGTAAGAAGAGTCAGTCTCCTTGTACTTAAGTCGGCATTGTGCCTTTTGTGTTTAATTCCTATGCAATTTCTGTGTTTCGTCGTCAATGAGAAGGTCCAAGGGATACAGTAAACCTGAAGTGAAGCATCGGAATCCATAACTAGTGTCACAGGAATGGTTGAAAACATAGACCGTATGAAGAGCCACTCTTCTTGTACTTAAGTAGGCATTGTGCCTTTTGTATTTAATTCCGAAGCAATTTCTGTGTGTCATCGTCAATACGAAGGTCCAAGCGATACAGTAAACATATAGTGAAGCATCGGAATTTAATACTGGTCTCACAGGAAATGTTCAAAACATAGTCAGTAAGAAGATTCAGTATTCTTGTACTTTAGTCGGCATTGTGCCTTTTGTAATTAATTCCGATGCAAAATCTGTGTTTCGTCGTCAATAAGAAAGTCCAAGGGATACAGTAAACCTGAAGTGAAGCATCGGAATGTATAACTAGTGTCACAGGAATTGTTCAAAACATAGACAGTAAGAAGAGCCAGTCTTCTTGTGCTTAAGTCGGCATTGTGCCTTTTGTATTTAATTCCGATGCAATTTCTGTGTTTCGTCGTCAATAAGAAGGTCCAAGGGATACAGTAAACCTGAAGTGAAGCATCGGAATCTATAACTAGTGCCACAGGAATGGTTCAAAACATAGACAGTAAGAAGAGCCAGTCTTCTTGTAGTTAAGTCGGCATTATGCATTTTGGATTTAACTCCGATGCAATTTCTGTGATTCGTCGTCAATAAGAAGGTCCAAGGGATACAGTCAACCTGATGTGAAGCATAAGAATCTATAACTAGTGTCACAGAAATGGTTCAAAACATAGACAGTAAGAAGAAACAGTCTTCTTGTACTTAAGTCTAATTGTGCCTTTTGTATTTAATTCCGATGCAATTTCTGTGTTTCATCGTCAATAAGAAAGTCAGAGGGATACAGTAAACCTGAAGTGAAGCATCGGAATCTATAACTAGTGTCACAGGAATGGTTCAGAACATAGACAGTAAGAAGAGCCAGTCTTCTTGTAGTTAAGTCGGCATTGTGCTTCTGTATTTAATTCCGATGCAATATCTGTGTTTCTTCGTCAATAAGAAGGTCCAAGGGATACAGTAAACCTGAAGTGAAGCATCGGAATCTATAACTAGTGTCTCAGGAATGGTTCCAAACGTAGACGGTAAGAAGAAAAAAATGGTTCAAATGGCTCTGAGCACTATGGGACTCAACTGCTGTGGTCATACGTCCCCTAGAACTTAGAACTACTTAAACCTAACTAACCTAAGAACAGCACACAACACCCATCCATCACGAGGCAGAGAAAATCGCTGACCCCGCCGGGAATCGAACCTGGGAACCCGGGCGTGGGAAGCGAGAACGCTACCGCAAGACCACGAGATGCGGGCAACGGTAAGAAGAGCCAGTCTCCCTGTATTTAGGTCGGGATTGAGCCTTTTGTATTTAATTCCGATCCAATTTCTGTAATTCGTCGTCAATAAGAGGGTCCAAGGGATACAGTAAACCTGAAGTGAAGCATCGGAATCTATAACTAGTGTCACAGGAATGGTTCAAAACACAGACAGTAAGAAGAGGCTTTATTGTTGTACTGAAGTCGGCATTGTCCTTATGTATTTAAATCCGACGCAATTTCTGTGTTTCGTCGTCAATAAGAAGGTCTAAGGAATACAGTAAACCTGAAGTGAAGCATCGGAATTTATAACTAGTGTCACAGAAATGGTTCAAAACATAGGCAGTAAGAAGAGTCAGTCTTCTTGTACTTATTTCAGCATTGTACGTTTTGTATTTAGTTCCGATGCAATTTCTGTGTTTCGTCGTCAATAAGAAGGTCCAAGGGATACAGTAAACCTGAAGTAAAGCATCAGAATCTATAACTAGTGTCACAGGAATGGGTGAAATCATAGACATTAAGAAGAGCCAGTCTTCTTGTACTTAAGTCGGCATTGTGCCTTTTGTATTTAATTCCGATGCAATTTCTTTGTTTCATCGTCCATAAGAAGGTCAGAGGGATACAGTAAACCTGAAGTGACGCATCGGAATCTATAACTAGTGTCACAGGAATGGTTCAAAACATAGACACTAAGAAGAATCAGTCATCTTGTACTTAAGTCGGCATTGTGCCTTACGTATTTAATTCCGATGCAATTTCTGTGTTTCTTCGTCAATAAGAAGGCCCAAGGGAAATAGTAAGCCTGCAGTGAAGCATCGGAATCTATAACTAGTGCCACAGGAATGGTTCAAAACATAGACAGTAAGAATAGCCACTCTTCTTGTACTTAAGTCGGCATTGTGCCTTTTGTAAATTATTCCGATGCAATTTCTGTGTTTCATCGTCAATAAGAAGGTCCAAGGGATACAGTAAACATATAGTGAAGCATCGGAATTTAATACTGGTCTCACAGGAGATGTTCAAAACATAGTCAGTAAGAAGAGTCAGTCTCCTTGTACTTAATTCGGCATTGTGCCTTTTGTATTTAATTCCGATGCAATTTCTGTGTTTCATCGTCAATAAGAAGGTCCAAGGGATACAGTAAACCTGAGGTAAAGCATCGGAATCCATAACTAGTGTCACAGGAATGGTTCAAAACATAGACAGTAAGAAGAGCCAGGCTTCTTGAAGTTAAGTCGGCATTATGCATTTTGGATTTAATTCCGATGCAATTTCTGTGATTCGTCGTCAATAAGAAGGTCCGAGGGATACAATCAACCTGAAGTGAAGCATAGGAATCTATAACTAGTGTCACAGAAATGGTTCAAAACATAGACAGTAAGAAGAAACAGTCTTCTTGTACTTAAGTCTAATTGTGCCTTTTGTATTTAATTCCGATGCAATTTCTGTGTTTCATCGTCAATAAGAAAGTCAGAGGGATACAGTAAACCTGAAGTGAAGCATCGGAATCTATAACTAGTGTCACAGGAATGGTTCAAAACATAGACAGTAAGAAGAGCCAGTCTTCTTGTAGTTAAGTCGGCATTGTGCTTCTGTATTTAATTCCGATGCAATATCTGTGTTTCTTCGTCAATAAGAAGGTCCAAGGGATACAGTAAACCTGAAGTGAAGCATCGGAATCTATAACTAGTGTCTCAGGAATGGTTCCAAACATAGACGGTAAGAAGAAAAAAATGGTTCAAATGGCTCTGAGCACTATGGGACTCAACTGCTGTGGTCATACGTCCCCTAGAACTTAGAACTACTTAAACCTAACTAACCTAAGAACAGCACACAACACCCATCCATCACGAGGCAGAGAAAATCGCTGACCCCGCCGGGAATCGAACCTGGGAACCCGGGCGTGGGAAGCGAGAACGCTACCGCAAGACCACGAGATGCGGGCAACGGTAAGAAGAGCCAGTCTCCCTGTATTTAGGTCGGCATTGAGCCTTTTGTATTTAATTCCGATCCAATTTCTGTAATTCGTCGTCAATAAGAGGGTCCAAGGGATACAGTAAACCTGAAGTGAAGCATCGGAATCTATAACTAGTGTCACAGGAATGGTTCAAAACACAGACAGTAAGAATAGGCTTTATTGTTGTACTGAAGTCGGCATTGTCCTTATGTATTTAAATCCGACGCAATTTCTGTGTTTCGTCGTCAATAAGAAGGTCTAAGGAATACAGTAAACCTGAAGTGAAGCATCGGAATTTATAACTAGTGTCACAGAAATGGTTCAAAACATAGGCAGTAAGAAGAGTCAGTCTTCTTGTACTTATTTCAGCATTGTACGTTTTGTATTTAGTTCCGATGCAATTTCTGTGTTTCGTCGTCAATAAGAAGGTCCAAGGGATACAGTAAACCTGAAGTAAAGCATCAGAATCTATAACTAGTGTCACAGGAATGGGTGAAATCATAGACATTAAGAAGAGCCAGTCTTCTTGTACTTAAGTCGGCATTGTGCCTTTTGTATTTAATTCCGATGCAATTTCTTTGTTTCATCGTCCATAAGAAGGTCAGAGGGATACAGTAAACCTGAAGTGACGCATCGGAATCTATAACTAGTGTCACAGGAATGGTTCAAAACATAGACACTAAGAAGAATCAGTCATCTTGTACTTAAGTCGGCATTGTGCCTTACGTATTTAATTCCGATGCAATTTCTGTGTTTCTTCGTCAATAAGAAGGCCCAAGGGAAATAGTAAGCCTGCAGTGAAGCATCGGAATCTATAACTAGTGCCACAGGAATGGTTCAAAACATAGACAGTAAGAATAGCCACTCTTCTTGTACTTAAGTCGGCATTGTGCCTTTTGTATTTAATTCCGATGCAATTTCTGTGTTTCATCGTCAATAAGAAGGTCCAAGGGATACAGTAAACATATAGTGAAGCATCGGAATTTAATACTGGTCTCACAGGAGATGTTCAAAACATAGTCAGTAAGAAGAGTCAGTCTCCTTGTACTTAATTCGGCATTGTGCCTTTTGTATTTAATTCCGATGCAATTTCTGTGTTTCATCGTCAATAAGAAGGTCCAAGGGATACAGTAAACCTGAGGTAAAGCATCGGAATCCATAACTAGTGTCACAGGAATGGTTCAAAACATAGACAGTAAGAAGAGCCAGGCTTCTTGAAGTTAAGTCGGCATTATGCATTTTGGATTTAATTCCGATGCAATTTCTGTGATTCGTCGTCAATAAGAAGGTCCGAGGGATACAATCAACCTGAAGTGAAGCATAGGAATCTATAACTACTGTCACAGAAATGGTTCAAAACATAGACAGTAAGAAGAGCCAGTCTTCTTGTACTTAAGTCGACATTGTCCTTTTGTATTTAATTCCGATGCAATTGCTGTGTTTCGTCGTCAATAAGAAGGTCCAAGGCATACAGTTACCCTGAAGTGAAGCATTGGAATCTATAAGTAGTGTCACAGGAAAGGTTCAAAGCACAGGCAGTAAGAAGAGTCAGTCTTCTAGAACTTAATTCGGCATTGTACCTGTTGTATTTCATTCCGATTCAATTTCTGTGTTTCGTCGTCAATAAGGAGGTCTAAGGGATACAGTAAATCTTAAGTGAAGCATCGGAATCTATAACTAGTGTCTCAGGAATGGTTCAAATCTTAGACAGTAAGAAGAGGCAGTTTATTTGTACTTAAGTCGGCATTGTACCTTTTGTATTTAATTCCGATGAAATTTCAGTGTTTCGTCGTCAATAAGAAGGTCCAAGGGATACAGTTAACCTGATGTGATGCATAGGAATCTATAACTAGTGTCACAGAAATGGTTCAAAACATAGTCAGTAAGAAGAGCCAGTCGTCTTGTACTTAAGTCGGCATTGTGACTTTTTGTATTTAATTCCGAAGCAATTTCTGTGTGTCATCGTCAATACGAAGGTCCAAGCGATACAGTAAACATATAGTGAAGCATCGGAATTTAATACTGGTCTCACAGGAAATGTTCAAAACATAGTCAGTAAGAAGATTCAGTATTCTTGTACTTTAGTCGGCATTGTGCCTTTTGTAAATTATTCCGATGCAAAATCTGTGTATCGTCGTCAATAAGAAAGTCCAAGGGATACAATAAACCTGAAGTGAAGCATCGGAATGTATAACTAGTGTCACAGGAATTGTTCAAAACATAGACAGTAAGAAGAGCTAGTCTTCTTGTGCTTAAGTCGGCATTGTGCCTTTTGTATTTAATTCCGATGCAATTTTTGTGTTTCGTCGTCAATAAGAAGGTCCAAGGGATACAGTAAACCTGAAGTGAAGCATCGGAATCTATAACTAGTGCCACAGGAATGGTTCAAAGCATAGACAGTAAGAAGAGCCAGTCTTCTTGAAGTTATGTCGGCATTATGCATTTTGGATTTAACTCCGATGCAATTTCTGTGATTCGTCGTCAATAAGAAGGTCCAAGGGATACAGTCAACCTGATGTGAAGCATAAGAATCTATAACTAGTGTCACAGAAATGGTTCAAAACATAGACAGTAAGAATAAACAGTCTTCTTGTACTTTAGTCTAATTGTGCCTTTTGTATTTAATTCCGATGCAATTTCTGTGTTTCATCGTCAATAAGAAAGTCAGAGGGATACAGTAAACCTGAAGTGAAGCATCGGAATCTATAACTAGTGTCACAGGAATGGTTCAAAACATAGACAGTAAGAAGAGCCAGTCTTCTTGTAGTTACGTCGGCATTGTGCATCTGTATTTAATTCCGATGCAATATCTGTTTTTCTTCGTCAATAAGAAGGTCCAAGGGATACAGTAAACCTGAAGTGAAGCATCGGAATCTATAACTAGTGTCACAGGAATGGTTCCAAACATAGACGGTAAGAAGAAAAAAATGGTTCAAATGGCTCTGAGCACTATTGGACTCAACTGCTGTGGTCATACGTCCCGTAGAACTTAGAACTACTTAAACCTAACTAACCTAAGAACAGCACACAACACCCAGCCATCACGAGGCGGAGAAAATCGCTGACCCCGCCGGGAATCGAACCTGGGAACCCGGGCGTGGGAAGCGAGAACGCTACCGCAAGACCACGAGATGCGGGCAACGGTAAGAAGAGCCAGTCTCCCTGTATTTAGGTCGGCATTGAGCCTTTTGTATTTAATTCCGATCCAATTTCTGTAATTCGTCGTCAATAAGAGGGTCCAAGGGATACAGTAAACCTGAAGTGAAGCATCGGAATCTATAACTAGTGTCACAGGAATGGTTCAAAACACAGACATTAAGAAGAGGCTTTATTGTTGTACTGAAGTCGGCATTGTCCTTATGTATTTAAATCCGACGCAATTTCTGTGTTTCGTCGTCAATAAGAAGGTCTAAGGAATACAGTAAACCTGAAGTGAAGCATCGGAATTTATAACTAGTGTCACAGAAATGGTTCAAAACATAGGCAGTAAGAAGAGTCAGTCTTCTTGTACTTATTTCAGCATTGTACGTTTTGTATTTAGTTCCGATGCAATTTCTGTGTTTCGTCGTCAATAAGAAGGTCCAAGGGATACAGTAAACCTGAAGTAAAGCATCAGAATCTATAACTAGTGTCACAGGAATGGGTGAAATCATAGACATTAAGAAGAGCCAGTCTTCTTGTACTTAAGTCGGCATTGTGCCTTTTGTATTTAATTCCGATGCAATTTCTTTGTTTCATCGTCCATAAGGTCAGAGGGATACAGTAAACCTGAAGTGACGCATCGGAATCTATAACTAGTGTCACAGGAATGGTTCAAAACATAGACACTAAGAAGAGTCAGTCATCTTGTACTTAAGTAGGCATTGTGCCTTTTGTATTTAATTCCGATGCAATTTCTGTGTTTCTTCGTCAATAAGAAGGCCCAAGGGAAATAGTAAGCCTGCAGTGAAGCATCGGAATCTTTAACTAGTGTCACAGGAATGGTTCAAAATATAGACAGTAAGAAGAGCCAGTCTTCCTGTACTTAAGGCTGCATTGTGCCATTTGTATTTAATTCCGATGCAATTTCTGTGTTTCGCCGTAAATTAGAAGGTCCAAGGGATAAAGTAAACCTGAAGTGAAGCATCGGAACCTATAACTAATGTCACAGGAATAGTTCAAATCGCAGACAGTAAGAAGAGCCAGTCGTGGTGTACTTAAGTCGGCATTGTGTATTTAGTATTTAATTCCGATGCAATATCTGTGTTTCGTCGTCAATACGAAGGTCCAAGGGATACAGTAAACTGGATGTGAAGCATCGGAATCTATAACTAGTGTCACAGGAATGGTTCAAAACAGAGACAGTAAGAAGAGCCAGTCTTCTTGTACTTAAGTCGGAATTGTGCCTTTTCTATTTCATTCCGATGCAATTTCTGTGTTTAGTCGTCAATAAGAAGGATGAAGGGATACAGTAAACCTGAAGTGAAGCATCGGAATCTATAACTAGTGTCACAGGAATTGTTCATAGCAGACACAGTAACATGAGCCAGTCTTCTTGTACTTAGGTCGGCATTGTGCCTTTTGTATTTTATTCCGACACAATTTCTGTGTTTCATCGTCAATATGAAGGTCCACGGGATACACTAAACATATAGTGAAGCATCGGAATTTAATACTGGTCCCACAGGACATGTTCAAAACATAGTCAGTAAGAAGGGTCAGTCTTCTTGTACTTAAGCCGGCATTGTGTCTTTTGTATTTCATTCCGATGCAATTTCTGTGTTTCGTCGTCAATAAGAGGGTCCAAGGGATACAGTAAATCTGAAGTGAAGTATTGGAATCTATAACTAGTGTCACAGCAATGGTGCAAAACATAGGCAGTAAGAAGAGTCAGTCCACTTGTACTTAATTCGGCCTTGTACCTTTCGTATTTAATTCCGATGCAATTTCTGTGTTTCGTCGTCAATAAGAAGGTCCAAGGGATACAGTTAACCTGATGTGAAGCATCGGAATCTATAACTAGTGTCACAGGAATAGTTCAAAACATAGACAGTAAGAAGAGCCAGTCTTCCTGTACTTAAGTCTCATAGTGCCTTTTGTATTTAATTCCGATGCAATTTCTGTGTTTCATCGTGTATAAGAAAGTCAGAGGGATACAGTAAACATATAGTGAAGCATCGGAATTTAATACTGGTCTCACAGGAAATGTTCAAAACATAGTCAGTAAGAAGAGTCAGTCTTCTTGTACATAAGCCGGCATTGTGCCTTTTGATTTTAATTCCGATGCAACTTCTGTGTTTCATTGTCAATAAGAAGGTCCAAGAGATACAGTAGACATATAGTGAAGCATCGGAATCAAAAACTGGTCTTACATGAAATGTTCAAAACATAGTCAGTAAGAAGAGTCAGTCTTCTTGTACTGAATTCGGCATTGTGCCTTTTGTAATTAATTCCGATGCAATTTCTGTGTTTCGTCTTCAATAAGTAGGTCCAAGCGATACAGTAAACCTGAAGTGAAGCATCGGAATTTATAACTAGTGTCACAGGAATGGTTCAAAATATAGACAGTAAGAAGAGCCAGTCTTCTTGTACTTAAGTCGGCATTGTGCCTTTTGTATTTAATTCCGATGCAATTTCTGTAATTCGTCGCAATCAGAAGGTCCAAGGGATACAGTAAACCTGAAGTGAAGCATCGGAACCTATTACTAGTGTCACAGGAATAGTTTAAAACATAGAGAGTAAGTAGAGCTAGTCGTCTTGTACTTAAGTGGGCATTGGGCCTTTAGTATTTAATTCCAATGCAATTTCTGTGTTTCGTCGTCAATAAGAGGGTCCAAGGGATACAGTAAATCTGAAGTGAAGTATTGGAATCTATAACTAGTGTCACAGCAATGGTGCAAAACATAGGCAGTAAGAAGGGTCAGTCCACTTGTACTTAATTCGGCATCATGCCTTTTCTATTTAATTCCGATGCAATATCTGCGTTTCTTCGTCAACAAGAAGGTTGATGGGATACAGTAAACCTGAAGTGAAGCATCGGAGTCTATAACTAGTGTCACAGGAATGGTTCCAAACATAGACGGTAAGAAGAGCCAGTCATCCCGTACTTAAGTCGGCATTGAGACTTTTGTATTTAATTCCGATGCAATTTCTGTGATTCGTCGTCAATAAGAGGGTCCAAGGTATACAGCAAACCTGAAGTGAAGCATCGGAATCAATAACTAGAGTATCAGGAATGGTTCAAGACATAGACAGTAA
The DNA here is from genome assembly GCF_023864345.2 of Schistocerca serialis cubense. Classification (NCBI taxonomy): domain Eukaryota; kingdom Metazoa; phylum Arthropoda; class Insecta; order Orthoptera; family Acrididae; genus Schistocerca; species Schistocerca serialis. The sequence goes on from NW_026047617.1 coordinate 12,367,372, forward strand.
GAAGAGCCAATCTTCTTGTACTTAAGTCGGCATTATCCTTTTGTAATTAATTCCGATGCAATCTCTGTGTTTCGTCGTCAATAAGAAGGTCCAAGGGATACAGTAAACCTGAAGTGAAGCATCGGAATCTATAACTAGTGTCACAGGAAAGGTTCAAAACATAGACAATAAGAAGAGCCAGTCTTCTTGTACTTAAGTCGGCATTGTGCCTTTTGGATTTAATTCCGATGCAATTTCTGTGATTCGTCGTCAATAAGAGGGTCCAAGGTATACAGCAAACCTGAAGTGAAGCATCGGAATCAATAACTAGAGTATCAGGAATGGTTCAAGACATAGACAGTATGAAGAGCCAATCTTCTTGTACTTAAGTCGGCATTATCCTTTTGTAATTAATTCCGATGCAATCTCTGTGTTTCGTCGTCAATAAGAAGGTCCAAGGGATACAGTAAACCTGAAGTGAAGCATCGGAATCTATAACTAGTGTCACAGAAATGGTTCAAAACACATGCAGTAAGAAGAGTCAGTCTTCTTGTACTTAATTCGGCATTGTACCTTTTGTATTTAGTTCCGATGCTATCTCTGTGTTTCGTCGTCAATACGATGGTGCAAGGGATACAGTAAACCTGAAGTGAAGCTTCGGAATCTATAACTAGTATCTCAGGAATGGTTCAAATCATAGACATTAAGAAGAGCCAGTCTTATTGTACTTAAGTCGGCATTGTGCTCTTTGTTTTTAATTCCGATGCAATTTCTGTGTTTCGTCGTCAATAAGAAGGTCCAATAGATACAGTAAACCTGAAGTGAAGCATCGGAAACTATAACCAGTGTCACAGGAATGGTTGAAAACATAGACAGTAAGAACAGCCAGTCTTCATGTATTTAAGTCGGTATTGTGCCCTTTGTATTTAATTCCGATTCAATTTCTGTGTTTCGTCGTCAATAAGAAGGTCCAAGGGATACAGTAAACCTGAAGTGAAGCATCGGAATCTATAACTAGTGTCACAGAAATGGTTCAAAACACATGCAGTAAGAAGAGTCAGTCTTCTTGTACTTAATTCGGCATTGTGCCTTTTGTATTTAATTCCGATGCAATTTCTGTGTTTCATCGTCAATAAGAAGGTCCAAGGGATACAGTAAACCAGAAGTGAAGCATCGGAATCTATAACTAGTGTCACTGGAATGGTTCAAAACATAGACAGTATGAAGAGCCACTCTTCTTGTACTTCAGTCGGCATTGTGCCTTTTGTATTTAATTCCGATGCAACTTCTGTGTTTCATCGTCAATAAGAAGGTCCAAGAGATACCGTAGACATATAGTGAAGCATCGGAATCAAAAACTGGTCTCACATGAAATGTTCAAAACATAGACAGTAAGAAGAGCCAGTCTTCTTGTACTTAAGTCGGCATTGTCCTTTTGTATTTAATTCCGATGCAATTGCTGTGTATCGTTGTCAATAAGAAGGTCCAAGGTATACATTTAACCAGAAGTGAGGCATCGGAATCTATAACTAGTGTCACTGGAATGGTTCAAAACATTGGCAGTAAGAAGAGTCAATCTTCTTGTACTTAATTCGGCATTGTACCTTTTGTATTTAATTCCGATGCGATTTCTGTGCTTCGTCGTCAATAAGAAGGTCCAAGGGATGCAGTAAATCTGAAGTGAAGCATCGGAATCTATAACTAGTGTCTCAGGAATGGTTCAAATCTTAGACAGTAAGAAGTGCCAGTCTCCTTGCACTTAAGTCGGCATTTTCCCTTCTGTATTTAATTGCGATGAAATTTCTGTGTTTCGTCGTCAATAAGAAGGTCCAAGGGCTACAGTTAACCTGATGTGAAGCATCGGAATCTATAACTAGTGTCACAGGAATGGTTCAAAACATAGGCAGTAAGAAGAGTCAGTCTTCTTGTACTTAATTCGGCATTGTATGTTTTGTATTTAATTCCGATGCAATTTCTGGGTTTCGTCGTCAATATGAAGGTCGAAGGGATACAGTTAACCTGATGTGAAGCATCGGAATCTAGAACTAGTTTCACAGGAATGGTTCAAATCATAGACAGTAAGAAGAGCCAGTCTTCTTGTAATTAAGTCTCATTGTGCCTTTTGTATTTAATTCCGATGCAATTTCTGTGTTTCATCGTCTATAAGAAAGTCACAGGGATACAGTTAACCTGAAGTGAAGCATCGGAATCTATAACTAGTGACACAGGAATGGTTCAAAACATAGACAGTAAAAAGAGTCAGTCTTCTTGTACTTAAGTCGGCATTGTGCCTTTTGTATTTAATTCCGATGGAATTTCTGTGTTTCGTCTTCAACAAGTAGGTCCAAGGGATACAGTAAACCTGAAGTGAAGCATCGGAATCCATAACTAGTGTCACAGGAATGGTCCAAAATATAGACAGTAAGAAGAGCCAGTCTTCTTGTACTTAAGTCGGCATTGTGCCTTTTGTAATTAATTATGATGCAATTTCTGTGTTTCGTCACAATAAGAAGGTCCAAGGGATACAGTTAACCTGAAGTGAAGCATCGAAACCTATAACTAGTGTCACAGGAATAGTTCAAAGCATAGAGAGTAAGAAGAGCTAGTCGTCTTGTACTTAAGTCGGCATTGGGCCTTTAGTATTTAATTCCAATGCAATTTCTGTGTTTCGTCGTCAATAAGAACGTCCAAGGGATACAGTAAACCTGAAGTGAAGCATCGGAATCTATAACTAGTGTCACAGGAATGGTTCAAAACATAGACAGTAAGAAGAGCAACACTTCTTGTACTTAAGTCGGCATTGTGCCTTTTGTATTTTATTCCGATGCAATTTCTGTGTTTCATCGTCAATAAGAAGGTCCACAGGATACAGTAAACATATAGTGAAGCATCGGAATTTAATACTGGTCTCACAGGAAATGTTCAAAACATAGTCAGTAAGAAGAGTCAGTCTTCTTGTACTTAAGTCGGCATTGTGTCTTTTGTATTTAATTCCGATGCAATTTCTGTGTTTCGTCATCAATAAGAGGCTCCAAGGGATACAGTAAACGTGAAGTGAAGCATAGGAATCTAAAACTAGTGTCACAGAAATGGTTCAAAACATAGACAGTAAGAAGCGCCAGTCTTCTTGTACTTAAGTCGGCATTGTCCTTATGTATTTGATTCCGATGCAATTGCTGTGTTTCGTCGTCAATAAGAAGGTCCAAGTGATACAGTTAACCAGAAGTGAAGCATCGGAATCTATAACTAGTGTCACTGGAATGGTTCAAAACATAGACAGTAAGAAGAGCCAGTCTTCTTGTACTTAAGTCTCATTGTGCCATTTTTATTTAATTCCGATGCAATTTCTGTGTTTCATCGTCTATAAGAAAGTCAGAGGGATACAGTAAACCTGAAGTGAAGCATCGGAATCTATAACTAGTGTCACAGGAATGGTTCAAAACATAGACAGTAAGAAGAGTCAGTCTTCTTGTACTTAAGTCGGCATTGTGCCTTTTGTATTTAATTCCTATGCAATTTCTGTGTTTCGTCTTCAATAAGTAGGTCCAAGCGATACAGTAAACCTGAAGTGAAGCATCGGAATTTATAACTAGTGTCACAGGAATGGTTCAAACTATAGACAGTAAGAAGAGCCATTCTTCTTGCACTTAAGTCGGCATTGTGCCTTTTGTATTTAATTCCGATGCAATTTCTGTGTTTCGTCGCAATCAGAAGGTCCAAGGGATACAGTAAACCTGAAGTGAAGCATCGGAACCTATTACTAGTGTCACAGGAATAGTTTAAAACATAGAGAGTAAGAAGAGCTAGTCGTCTTGTACTTAAGTGGGCATTAGGCCTTTAGTATTTAATTCCAATGCAATTTCTGTGTTTCGTCGTCAATAAGAAGTTCCAAAGGATACAGTAAACCTGAGGTAAAGCATCGGAATCTATAACTAGTGTCACAGAAATGGTTCAAAACATAGACAGTAAGAAGAGGCAGTCTTCTTCTACTTAAGTCGGCATCATGCCTTTTCTATTTAATTCCGATGCAATATCTGTGTTTCTTCGTCAATAAGAAGGTTAATGGGATACAGTAAACCTGAAGTGAAGCATCGGAATCTATAACTAGTGTCACAGGAATGGTTCCAAACATTGACGGTAAGAAGAGCCAGTCTTCCCGTACTTAAGTCGGCATTGAGCCTTTTGTATTTAATTCCGATGCAATTTCTGTATTTCGTCGTCAATAAGAAGGTCGAAGGGATACAGTAAACCTGATGTGAAGCATCGGAAGCTATAACTAATGTCACAGGAAAGGTTCAAAACATAGACAATAAGAAGAGCCAGTCTTCTTGTACTTAAGTCGGCATTGTGCCTTTTGGATTTAATTCCGATGCAATTTCTGTTATTCGTCGTCAATAAGAGGGTCCAAGGTATACAGCAAACCTGAAGTGAAGCATCGGAATCAATAACTAGAGTCACAGGAATGGTTCAAGACATAGACAGTAAGAAGAGCCAATCTTCTTGTACTTAAGTCGGCATTGTGCTTTTGTAATTAATTCCGATGCAATCTCTGTGTTTCGTCGTCAATAAGAAGGTCCAAGGGATACAGTAAACTTGAAGTGAAGCATCGGAATCTATAACTAGTGTCACAGAAATGGTTCAAAACACATGCAGTAAGAAGAGTCAGTCTTCTTGTACTTAATTCGGCACTGTACCTTTTGTATTTAGTTCCGATTCAATTTCTGTGTTTCGTCGTCAATACGAAGGTGCAAGGGATACAGTAAACCTGAACTGAAGCTTCGGAATCTATAACTAGTGTCTCAGGAATGGTTCAAATCATAGACATTAAGAAGAGCCAGTCTTCTTGTACTTAAGTCGGCATTGTGCCCTTTGTTTTTAATTCTGATGCAATTTCTGTGTTTCGTCGTCAATAAGAAGGTCCAACGGATACAGTAAACCTGAAGTGAAGCATCGGAATCTATAACTAGTGTCACAGGAATGGTTGAAAACATAGACAGGAAGAAGAGCCAGTCTTCTTGTATTTAAGTCGGCAATGTGCCCTTTGTATTTAATTCCGATTCAATTTCTGTGTTTCGTCGTCAATAAGAAGGACCTAGGGATACATTAAACCTGAAGTGAAGCATCGGAATCTATAACTAGTGTCACAGGAATGGTTCAAACATGGACAGTAAGAAGAGCCAGTCTTCTTGTACTTAAGTCGGCATTTTGCCTTTTGTATTTCATTCCGAAGCAATTCCTGTTTTTCGTCCTCAATACGAAGGTCCAAGGGATACAGTTAACCTGAAGTGAAGCATCGGAATCTATAACTAGTGTCACTGGAATGGTTCAAAACATAGACTGTATGAAGAGCCACTCTTCTTGTACTTCAGTCGGCATTGTGCCTTTTGTATTTAATTCCGATGCAACTTCTGTGTTTCATCGTCAATAAGAAGGTCCAAGAGATACCGTAGACATATAGTGAAGCATCGGAATCAAAAACTGGTCTTACATGAAATGTTCAAAACATAGACAGTAAGAAGAGCCAGTCTTCTTGTACTTAAGGCGGCATTGTCCTTTTGTATTTAATTCCGATGCAATTGCTGTGTATCGTCGTCAATAAGAAGGTCCAAGGGATACATTTAACCAGAAGTGAGGCATCGGAATCTATAACTAGTGTCACAGGAATGATTCAAAACATAGGCAGTAAGAAGAGTCAGTCTTCTTGTACTTAATTCGGCATTGTACCTTTTGTATTTAATTCCGATGCAATTTCTGTGCTTCGTCGTCAATAAGAAGGTCCCAGGGATGCAGTAAATCTGAAGTGAAGCATCGGAATCTATAATTAGTGTCTCAGGAATGGTTCAAATCTTAGACAGTAAAAAGAGCCAGTCTTCTTGTAATTAAGTCTCATTGTGCCTTTTGTATTTAATCCCGATGCAGTTTCTGTGTTTCATCGTCTATAAGAAAGTCAGCGGGATACAGTAAACCTGAAGTGAAGCATCGGAATCTATAACTAGTGACACAGGAATGGTTCAAAACATAGACAGTAAGAAGAGTCAGTCTTCTTGTACTTAAGTCGGTATTGTGCCTTTTGTATTTCATTCCGATGTAATTTCTGTGTTTAGTCGTCAATAAGAAGGATGAAGGGATACAGTAAACCTGAAGTGAAGCATCGGAATCTATAACTAGTGTCACAGGAATGGTTCAAAACTTAGCCAGTAAGAAGAGCCAGTCTTCCCGGACTTAAGTCGGCATTGTGCCTTCTGTATTTAATTCCGATGCAATTTCTGTGTTTCGTCGTCAATAAGAAGGTCCAAGGGATACAGTAAACCTGAAGTGATGCATCGGAATCCATAACTAGTGTCACAGGAATGGTTCAAAACATAGACAGTAAGAAGAGCCATACTACTTGTACTTAAGTCGGCATTGTGCCTTTTGTATTTTATTCCAACGCAATTTCTCTGATTCGTCGTCAATAAGAGGGTCCAAGGTATACAGCAAACCTGAAGTGAAGCATCGGAATCAATAACTAGAGTCACAGGAATGGTTCAAGACATAGACAGTAAGAAGAGCCAACCTTCTTGTACTTAAGTCGGCATTGTCCTTTTGTAATTAATTCCGATGCAATTTCTGTTTTTCGTCGTCAATAAGAAGGTCCAAGGGATACAGTAAACCTGAAGTGATGCATCGGAATCTATAACTAGTTTCACAGAAATGGTTTAAAACACATGCAGTATGAAGAGTCAGTCTTCTTGTACTTAATTCGGCATTGTAACTTTTGTATTTAGTTCCGATGCAATTTCTGTGTTTCGTCGTCAATACGAAGGTGCAAGGGATACAGTAAACCTGAAGTGAAGCTTCGGAATCTATAACTAGTATCTCAGGAATGGTTCAAATCATAGACATTAAGAAGAGCCAGTCTTCTTGTACTTAAGTCGGCATTGTGCTCTTTGTTTTTAATTCCGACGCAATTTCTGTGTTTCGTCGTCAATAAGAAGGTCCAATGGATACAGTAAACCTGAAGTGAAGCATCGGAATCTATAACTAGTGTCACAGGAATGGTTGAAAACATAGACAGTATGAAGAGCCACTCTTCTTGTACTTCAGTCGTCATTGTGCCTTTTGTATTTAATTCCGATGCAACTTCTGTGTTTCATCGTCAATAAGAAGGTCCAAGAGATACCGTAGACATATAGTGAAGCATCGGAATCAAAAACTGGTCTTACATGAAATGTTCAAAACATAGACAGTAAGAAGAGCCAGTCTTCTTGTACTTAAGGCGGCATTGTCCTTTTGTATTTAATTCCGATGCAATTGCTGTGTATCGTCGTCAATAAGAAGGTCCAAGGGATACATTTAACCAGAAGTGAGGCATCGGAATCTATAACTAGTGTCACAGGAATGGTTCAAAACATAGGCAGTAAGAAGAGTCAGTCTTCTTGTACTTAATTCGGCATTGTACCTTTTGTATTTAATTCCGATGCAATTTCTGTGCTTCGTCGTCAATAAGAAGGTCCCAGGGATGCAGTAAATCTGAAGTGAAGCATCGGAATCTATAACTAGTGTCTCAGGAATGGTTCAAATCTTAGACAGTAAGAAGAGCCAGTCTTCTTGTAATTAAGTCTCATTGTGCCTTTTGTATTTAATTCCGATGCAATTTCTGTGTTTCATCGTCAATAAGAAAGTCAGCGGGATACAGTAAACCTGAAGTGAAGCATCGGAATCTATAACTAGTGACACAGGAATGGTTCAAAACATAGACAGTAAGAAGAGTCAGTCTTCTTGTACTTAAGTCGGTATTGTGCCTTTTGTATTTAATTCCGATGCAATTTCTGTGTTTCGTCTTCAACAAGTAGGTCCAAGGGATATAGTAAACCTGAAGTGAAGCATAGGAATCCATAACTAGTGTCACAGGAATGGTTCAAAATATAGACAGTAAGAAGAGCCAGTCTTCTTGTACTTAAGTCGGAATTGTGCCTTTTCTATTTCATTCCGATGCAATTTCTGTGTTTAGTCGTCAATAAGAAGGATGAAGGGATACAGTAAACCTGAAGTGAAGCATCGGAATCTATAACTAGTGTCACAGGAAAGGTTCAAAACATAGACAATAAGAAGAGCCAGTCTTCTTGTACTTAAGTCGGCATTGTGCCTTTTGGATTTAATTCCGATGCAATTTCTGTTATTCGTCGTCAATAAGAGGGTCCAAGGTATACAGCAAACCTGAAGTGAAGCATCGGAATCAATAACTAGAGTCACAGGAATGGTTCAAGACATAGACAGTAAGAAGAGCCAATCTTCTTGTACTTAAGTCGGCATTGTGCTTTTGTAATTAATTCCGATGCAGTCTCTGTGTTTCGTCGTCAATAAGAAGGTCCAAGGGATACAGTAAACTTGAAGTGAAGCATCGGAATCTATAACTAGTGTCACAGAAATGGTTCAAAACACATGCAGTAAGAAGAGTCAGTCTTCTTGTACTTAATTCGGCACTGTACCTTTTGTATTTAGTTCCGATTCAATTTCTGTGTTTCGTCGTCAATACGAAGGTGCAAGGGATACAGTAAACCTGAACTGAAGCTTCGGAATCTATAACTAGTGTCTCAGGAATGGTTCAAATCATAGACATTAAGAAGAGCCAGTCTTCTTGTACTTAAGTCGGCATTGTGCCCTTTGTTTTTAATTCTGATGCAATTTCTGTGTTTCGTCGTCAATAAGAAGGTCCAACGGATACAGTAAACCTGAAGTGAAGCATCGGAATCTATAACTAGTGTCACAGGAATGGTTGAAAACATAGACAGGAAGAAGAGCCAGTCTTCTTGTATTTAAGTCGGCAATGTGCCCTTTGTATTTAATTCCGATTCAATTTCTGTGTTTCGTCGTCAATAAGAAGGACCTAGGGATACAATAAACCTGAAGTGAAGCATCGGAATCTATAACTAGTGTCACAGGAATGGTTCAAACATGGACAGTAAGAAGAGCCAGTCTTCTTGTACTTAAGTCGGCATTTTGCCTTTTGTATTTCATTCCGAAGCAATTCCTGTTTTTCGTCCTCAATACGAAGGTCCAAGGGATACAGTAAACCTGAAGTGAAGCATCGGAATCTATAACTAGTGTCACTGGAATGGTTCAAAACATAGACTGTATGAAGAGCCACTCTTCTTGTACTTCAGTCGGCATTGTGCCTTTTGTATTTAATTCCGATGCAACTTCTGTGTTTCATCGTCAATAAGAAGGTCCAAGAGATACCGTAGACATATAGTGAAGCATCGGAATCAAAAACTGGTCTTAAATGAAATGTTCAAAACATAGACAGTAAGAAGAGCCAGTCTTCTTGTACTTAAGGCGGCATTGTCCTTTTGTATTTAATTCCGATGCAATTGCTGTGTATCGTCGTCAATAAGAAGGTCCAAGGGATACATTTAACCAGAAGTGAGGCATCGGAATCTATAACTAGTGTCACAGGAATGGTTCAAAACATAGACAGTAAGAAGAGTCAGTTATCTTGTACTTAAGTCGGTATTGTGCCTTTTGTATTTAATTCCGATGCAATTTCTGTGTTTCGTCTTCAACAAGTAGGTCCAAGGGATATAGGAAACCTGAAGTGAAGCATAGGAATCCATAACTAGTGTCACAGGAATGGTTCAAAATATAGACAGTAAGAAGAGCCAGTCTTCTTGTACTTAAGTCGGAATTGTGCCTTTTCTATTTCATTCCGATGCAATTTCTGTGTTTAGTCGTCAATAAGAAGGATGAAGGGATACAGTAAACCTGAAGTGAAGCATCGGAATCTATAACTAGTGTCACAGGAATGGTTCAAAACATAGCCAGTAAGAAGAGCCAGTCTTCCCGGACTTAAGTCGGCATTGTGCCTTTTGTATTTAATTCCGATGCAATTTCTGTGTTTCGTCGTCAATAAGAAGGTCCAAGGGATACAGTAAACCTGAAGTGATGCATCGGAATCCATAACTAGTGTCACAGGAATGGTTCAAAACATAGACAGTAAGAAGAGCCATACTACTTGTACTTAAGTCGGCATTGTGCCTTTTGTATTTTATTCCAACGCAATTTCTCTGATTCGTCGTCAATAAGAGGGTCCAAGGTATACAGCAAACCTGAAGTGAAGCATCGGAATCTATAACTAGTTTCACAGAAATGGTTTAAAACACATGCAGTATGAAGAGTCAGTCTTCTTGTACTTAATTCGGCATTGTAACTTTTGTATTTAGTTCCGATGCAATTTCTGTGTTTCGTCGTCAATACGAAGGTGCAAGGGATACAGTAAACCTGAAGTGAAGCTTCGGAATCTATAACTAGTATCTCAGGAATGGTTCAAATCATAGACATTAAGAAGAGCCAGACTTCTTGTACTTAAGTCGGCATTGTGCTCTTTGTTTTTAATTCCGACGCAATTTCTGTGTTTCGTCGTCAATAAGAAGGTCCAATGGATACAGTAAACCTGAAGTGAAGCATCGGAATCTATAACTAGTGTCACAGGAATGGTTGAAAACATAGACAGTATGAAGAGCCACTCTTCTTGTACTTCAGTCGTCATTGTGCCTTTTGTATTTAATTCCGATGCAACTTCTGTGTTTCATCGTCAATAAGAAGGTCCAAGAGATACCGTAGACATATTGTGAAGCATCGGAATCAAAAACTGGTCTCACATGAAATGTTCAAAACATAGACAGTAAGAAGAGCCAGTCTTCTTGTACTTAAGTCGGCATTGTCCTTTTGTATTTAATTCCGATGCAATTGCTGTGTATCGTCGTCAATAAGAAGGTCCAAGGGATACATTTAACCAGAAGTGAGGCATCGGAATCTATAACTAGTGTCACAAGAATGGTTCAAAACATAGGCAGTAAGAAGAATCAGTCTTCTTGTACTTAATTCGGCATTGTACCATTTGTATTTAATTCCGATGAATTTCTGTGCTTCGTCGTCAATAAGAAGGTCTTAGGGATGCAGTAAATCTGAAGTGAAGCATCGGAATCTATAACTAGTGTCGCAGGAATGGTTCATATCTTAGACAGTAAGAAGAGCCAGTCTTCTTGTACTTAAGTCGGCATTTTCCCTTTTGTATTTAATTCCGATGAAATTTCTGTGTTTCGTCGTCAATAAGAAGGTCCAAGGGCTACAGTTAACCTAATGTGAGGCATCGGAATCTATAACTAGTGTCACAGGAATGGTTCAAAACATAGACTGTATGAAGAGCCACTCTTCTTGTACTTCAGTCGGCATTGTGCCTTTTGTATTTAATTCCGATGCAACTTCTGTGTTTCATCGTCAATAAGAAGGTCCAAGAGATACCGTAGACATATAGTGAAGCATCGGAATCAAAAACTGGTCTTACATGAAATGTTCAAAACATAGACAGTAAGAAGAGCCAGTCTTCTTGTACTTAAGGCGGCATTGTCCTTTTGTATTTAATTCCGATGCAATTGCTGTGTATCGTCGTCAATAAGAAGGTCCAAGGGATACATTTAACCAGAAGTGAGGCATCGGAATCTATAACTAGTGTCACAGGAATGGTTCAAAACATAGGCAGTAAGAAGAGTCAGTCTTCTTGTACTTAATTCGGCATTGTACCTTTTGTATTTAATTCCGATGCAATTTCTGTGCTTCGTCGTCAATAAGAAGGTCCCAGGGATGCAGTAAATCTGATGTGAAGCATCGGAATCTATAACTAGTGTCTCAGGAATGGTTCAAATCTTAGACAGTAAGAAGAGCCAGTCTTCTTGTAATTAAGTCTCATTGTGCCTTTTGTATTTAATTCCGATGCAATTTCTGTGTTTCATCGTCAATAAGAAAGTCAGCGGGATACAGTAAACCTGAAGTGAAGCATCGGAATCTATAACTAGTGACACAGGAATGGTTCAAAACATAGACAGTAAGAAGAGTCAGTCTTCTTGTCCTTAAGTCGGTATTGTGCCTTTTGTATTTAATTCCGATGCAATTTCTGTGTTTCGTCTTCAACAAGTAGGTCCAAGGGATATAGTAAACCTGAAGTGAAGCATAGGAATCCATAACTAGTGTCACAGGAATGGTTCAAAATATAGACAGTAAGAAGAGCCAGTCTTCTTGTACTTAAGTCGGAATTGTGCCTTTTCTATTTCATTCCGATGCAATTTCTGTGTTTAGTCGTCAATAAGAAGGATGAAGGGATACAGTTAACCTGAAGTGAAGCATCGGAATCTATAACTAGTGTCACAGGAATGGTTCAAAACATAGCCAGTAAGAAGAGCCAGTCTTCCCGGACTTAAGTCGGCATTGTGCCTTTTGTATTTAATTCCGATGCAATTTCTGTGTTTCGTCGTGAATAAGAAGGTCCAAGGGATACAATAAACCTGAAGTGATGCATCGGAATCCATAACTAGTGTCACAGGAATGGTTCAAAACATAGACAGTAAGAAGAGCCATACTACTTGTACTTAAGTCGGCATTGTGCCTTTTGTATTTTATTCCAATGCAATTTCTGTGATTCGTCGTCAATAAGAGGGTCCAAGGTATACAGCAAACCTGAAGTGAAGCATCGGAATCAATAACTAGAGTCACAGGAATGGTTCAAGACATAGACAGTAAGAAGAGCCAACCTTCTTGTACTTAAGTCGGCATTGTCCTTTTGTAATTAATTCCGATGCAATTTCTGTTTTTCGTCGTCAATAAGAAGGCCCAAGGGATACAGTAAACCTGAAGTGAAGCATCGGAATCTATAACTAGTTTCACAGAAATGAATTAAAACACATGCAGTATGAAGAGTCAGTCTTCTTGTACTTAATTCGGCATTGTACCTTTTGTATTTAGTTCCGATGCAATTTCTGTGTTTCGTCGTCAATACGAAGGTGCAAGGGATACAGTAAACCTGAAGTGAAGCTTCGGAATCTATAACTAGTATCTCAGGAACGGTCCAAATCATAGACTTTAAGAAGAGCCAGTCTTCTTGTACTTAAGTCGGCATTGTGCTCTTTGTTTTTAATTCCGACGCAATTTCTGTGTTTCGTCGTCAATAAGAAGGTCCAACGGATACAGTAAACCTGAAGTGAAGCATCGGAATCTATAACTAGTGTCACAGGAATGGTTGAAAACATAGACAGTATGAAGAGCCACTCTTCTTGTACTTCAGTCGTCATTGTGCCTTTTGTATTTAATTCCGATGCAACTTCTGTGTTTCATCGTCAATAAGAAGGTCCAAGAGATACCGTAGACATATAGTGAAGCATCGGAATCAAAAACTGGTCTCACATGAAATGTTCAAAACATAGACAGTAAGAAGAGCCAGTCTTCTTGTACTTAAGTCGGCATTGTCCTTTTGTATTTAATTCCGATGCAATTGCTGTGTATCGTCGTCAATAAGAAGGTCCAAGGGATACATTTAACCAGAAGTGAGGCATCGGAATCTATAACTAGTGTCACAAGAATGGTTCAAAACATAGGCAGTAAGAAGAATCAGTCTTCTTGTACTTAATTCGGCATTGTACCATTTGTATTTAATTCCGATGAATTTCTGTGCTTCTTCGTCAATAAGAAGGTCTTAGGGATGCAGTAAATCTGAAGTGAAGCATCGGAATCTATAACTAGTGTCTCAGGAATGGTTCATATCTTAGACAGTAAGAAGAGCCAGTCTTCTTGTACTTATGTCGGCATTTTCCCTTTTGTATTTAATTCCGATGAAATTTCTGTGTTTCGTCGTCAATAAGAAGGTCCAAGGGCTACAGTTAGCCTAATGTGAAGCATCAGAATCTAAAACTAGTGTCACAGGAATGGTTCAAAACATAGGCAGTAAGAAGAGTCAGTCTTCTTGTACTTAATTCGGCATTGTATCGTTTGTATTTAATTCAGATGCAATTTCTGTGTTTCGTCGTCAATAAGAAGGTCCAAGGGATACAGTTAACCTGATGTGAAGCATCGGAATCTAAAACTAGTGTCACAGGAATGGTTCAAAACATAGACAGTAAGAAGAAAGAGTATTCTTGTAATTAAGTCTCATTGTGCCTTTTGTATTTAATTCCGATGCAATTTCTGTGTTTCATCGTCTATAAGAAAGTCACAGGAATACAGTAAACCTGAAGTGAAGCATCGGAATCTATAACTAGTGACACAGGAATGGTTCAAAACATAGACAGTAAGAAGAGTCAGTCTTCTTGTACTTAAGTCGGCATTGTGCCTTTTGTATTTAATTCCGATGCAATTTCTGTGTTTCGTCTTCAACAAGTAGGTCCAAGGGATACAGTAAACCTGAAGTGAAGCATCGGAATCCATAACTAGTGTCACAGGAATGGTTCAAAATATAGACAGTAAGAAGAGCCAGTCGTCTTGTACTTAAGTCGGCATTTTGCCATTTGTATTTAATTCCGATGCAATTTCTGTGTTTCGTCGCAATAAGAAGGTCCAAGGGATACAGTTAACATGAAGTGAAGCATCGGAACCTATAACTCTCTCTCTCTCTATTCGTTTAGTCGGTTCCGACTCTTCGTGACCCCATGAACCAAATCACGCCACTTTTTCCTGTCTTGCACTTTCTCCCGTAGACCTTTCAGGTTGGAACACATTGCTTCTGTGATGCCATCGATCCATCTCATCCTCTGACGTCCTCTTCTTCTAGTTCCTTCAATCTTCCCCAGCATTAATGTTTTTTTCCAGCGAGGCATGCCTTCGCATTGTGTGTTTAAAGTAGGTCAGCTTTTGTTTTAAGATTAGACCTTCCAGGGAGAAATCTGGTTTAATTTGCTCCAAAATTGATCTGTTGGTTCTCTTTGCACTCCATGGAACTCTAAGAAGTTTCCTCCAACACCACAATTCGAAGGAGTCAATTCTTCGCCGTGCAGCCTTTCTAATGGTCCAGGTCTCACATCCATACATCACAACTGGAAAGACCATAGCCCTCACAATACGGATCTTTGTTGCTAGTGTTATATCTCTGGACCTTATAACCTTGTCAAGGTTTGACATCGCCTGTCTACCGAGCAACAGGCGTCTCCGGATTTCATGGCTGCAGTCACCGTCAGCAGAGTTCTGGGAACCGAGATAACTGAATGTGGTCACTACTTCCATGGTTTCTCCTGCTATATCCCACGAATTGGTAGGTGTAGTTGCCATAATTTTCGTTTTCTTCACATTCAGCATAAGACCAGCCTTTTCACTTTCGTCTTTCACCTTCAGTAAGAGTGTTCTCAAATCTTCTTCACTTTCTGCCAATAGGATCGTATCATCCGCGTACCTGAGGTTGTTTACATTTATTCCAGCTATTTTAATTCCTGTTTCTCCTTCATCTAGCCTTGCATTCCTCATGACATGTTCTGCATACAGATTGAATAAGTACGGTGACAGTATGCAGCCTTGCCGGACCCCTTTCTGAATCTTTATCCATTTCGTTGTTCCATACATAGTTCTCACCGTGGCTTCTTGGTCAAGGTATAAACTCCGTATCAGATGAATGAGGTGATCTGGTACACCCATGTTTTTCAGTACGTTCCATAATTTGTTGTGATCGACGCAGTCAAAGGCTTTGGCGTAGTCAATAAAGCAGAGGTACACATCTTTCTGGAATTCTCTCGCTTTTTCCATAATCCACCGAATGTTAGCAATTTGATCTCTAGTTCCTCTTCCTTTCCTAAATCCAGCTTGTTCTTCTGGCAGCTCTCGATCTAGATATTGGCGAAGTCTATTTTGTAAGATTTTCAACATAACTTTGCTAGCATGTGAAATAAGTGCGATTGTTCGATAATCTGAGCATTCTTTAGAACTTTTCTTCTTTGGAATGGGGATGAATACTGATCTTTTCCAGTCTTCTGGCCACTGCTGCGTGATCCATATTTTTTGACATATTGAGTGCAGCACTTTCACTGCATCCTTTCCAGTGACTTTAAACAATTCTGCTGGTATTTCATCATGTCCACTAGTTTTGTTATCAGCCATATTTTCAAGGGCCCACTGGATTTCGCTCTCCAAAATATCTGGCTCTAGTTCTAAATTAACATTAACATCAGCAGTAGGAGCCCTGTCATGATGCAGTTCTCTCTTGTATAGGTCTTCTACATATTCTGCCCATCTTTCCTTAACATCCTCCGCTTCACTCAGATCTTTCCCGTTTCTATCTTTTATCATTCCAATTTTTGTCTGGAATTTTCCTTTAATTTCTCTAATTTTCTTATAAAGATCTCTTGTCTTCCCCATTACGTTACTATCTTCAACTTCCTTGCACTGTTCATTAAAGAATATATTTTTATCTCTTCTAGCTAATTTCTGAAAATCTTTATTTAATACAAACATAGCTGATCTATCTCCCTTGATTTTTGCTTTCCTTCGTTCTTCTGCAACTTGCAGTGCCTCAACTGATAGCCATCTAGCCTTCTTACTGTTCCTTTTCTTGGGAATGTGTTTCTCTGCTGCCTCCTTGACAGTATTAGCTACTTCTGTCCACATCTCTTGCGAGCTTTTGTCCTCCAGCTGTAATACATTAAATCTGTTTTGTACCTCTGCAGCATAGTCGGAGGGTATAGAGTTAAGGTCGTATCTGCAAGTTGGGATACTTTTTGGTACATTCTGAAGTTTCATCTGAAATTTTGCAATCAGGAGCTCATGATCTGATCCGCAGTCAGCACCAGGTCTTGTTGTAGCTGACTGAACCGCGCTCTTCCACCTCTGATTACAAAGTATGTAATCAATTTGGTTCCGGTGTTGGCCATCTGGCGAAGTCCAGGTATATAGGCGTCGTTTTGGTAGTTGAAACAGTGTATTAGTAATTATCAATGAATTTTCTTGGCAGAATTCTAGGAGTCTCTGTCCAGCTTCATTTGTTGTACCAAGACCATATTTCCCTGTTATACCTTCTACAGCTTCATTTCCCACTTTTGCATT
The DNA here is from genome assembly GCF_023864345.2 of Schistocerca serialis cubense. Lineage (NCBI taxonomy): Eukaryota > Metazoa > Arthropoda > Insecta > Orthoptera > Acrididae > Schistocerca > Schistocerca serialis. Next base: position 12,384,181 of record NW_026047617.1, read on the forward strand.
CCAATCTCCAACTATGAAGACGATATCCTTTTTTGGTGTTGACAGTAGTAATTCTTGTAAATCTCCATAGAACTGGTCAATAATTTCCTTTTCAGCATCGGTTGTTGGTGCATAAACTTGAATTACTGTGATGTTGAGGGGCTGACCTTGAAGTCTGATGGACATCATTCTATCATTTTTATATTTGCATCCGATCACAGCTTTTCTCACTTTATCACTAACTATGAAGGCTACTCCATTACTTCTGTTGTTATCGTGCCCAGAATAATACACCATATGGCCATCCGAAGCAAATTCTCCCATGTCAGTCCACCTCATTTCACTTATTCCCAATATGTCGATGTTAATTTTCTCCATTTCTCTTTTCACTATGTCTAGTTTTCCTTGATACATGGATCTTACATTCCATGTTCCTATGCAGTGCTTCTCTTTGCACCATCTTACTCTTCGTGAAGCTCCTCTCAACCTGGTTCCCCCCGGAGATCCGATCGGGGAACTTGAAACTCCGGAACATTCTGAGCTGAGCCAAGACATGGGGTTTTCTTGGGATAGTTCAGTGGTGGTTTCCCGTTGTCTTCCACTGTCCTCCAACTCCTATCTGCTCACCGACTCAGTTTCCCGCTGGGGTTGGTTACCCAACCTTCCGCTGAGTTGCTCGGCTTAACAGGGGCACCACGTGTAGGTAGGAAGTTGGAGAACTGAGGTGACAGAGGCTGTGAGAACTCTCTTGCTGAGTTCTTGTAATCGCATATCACCCCCATTTTATGCCAGAGTCTCATGATGTCTGCAGAGACCACCCCAGGTCATTTCCTGGGCCCCAACCTATAACTAGTGTCACAGAAATGGTTCAAAACATAGACAGTAAGAAGAGCCAGTCTGATTGTACTTAAGTCGGAATTGTGCCTTTTCCATTTCATTCCGACGCAATTTCTGTGTTTAGTCGTCAATAAGAAGGATGGAGGGATACAGTAAACCTGAAGTGAAGCATCAGAATCTATAACTAGTGTCACAGGAATGGTTGAAAACATAGACAGTAAGAAGAGCCAGTCTTCCTGTACTTAAGTCGGCATTGTGCCTTTTGTATTTAATTCCGATGCAATTTCTGTGTTTCGTCGTCAATACGAAGGTGCAAGGGATACAGTAAACCTGAAGTGAAGCTTCGGAATCTATAACTAGTGTCAGAGGAATGGTTGAAAACATAGACAGTAAGAAGAGCCAGTCTTCTTGTATTTAAGTCGGCATTGTGCCCTTTGTATTTAATTCCGATTCGATTTCTATGTTTCGTCGTCAATAAGAAGGACCTAGGGATACATTAAACCTGAAGTGAAGCATCGGAATCTATAACTAGTGTCACAGGAATGGTTCAAACATGGACAGTAAGAAGAGCCAGTCTTCTAGTACTTAAGTCGGCATTTTGCCTTTTGTATTTCATTCCGAAGCACTTCCTGTGTTTCGTCCTCAATAAGAAGGTCCAAGGGATACAGTAAACCTGAAGTGAAGCATCGGAATCTATAACTAGTGTCACTGGAATGGTTCAAAACATAGACAGTAAGAAGAGCCACTCTTCTTGTACTTCAGTCGGCATTGTGCATTTTGTATTTAATTCCGATGCAACTTCGGTGTTTCATTGCCAATAAGAAGGTCCAAGAGATACCGTAGACATATAGTGAAGCATCGGAATCAAAAACTGGTCTTACATGAAATGTTCAAAACAAAGACAGTAAGAAGAGCCAGTCTTCTTGTACTTAAGTCGGCATTGTCCTTTTGTATTTAATTCCGATGCAATTGCTGTGTATCGTCGTCAATAAGAAGGTCCAAGGGATACATTTAACCAGAAGTGAGGCATCGGAATCTATAACTAGTGTCACAGGAATGGTACAAAACATAGGCAGTAAGAAGAGTCAGTCTTCTTGTACTTAATTCGGCATTGTACCTTTTGTATTTAATTCCGATGCAATTTCTGTGCTTCGTCGTCAATAAGAAGGACCAAGGGATGCAGTAAATCTGAAGTGAAGCATCGGAATCTATAACTAGTGTCTCAGGAATGGTTCAAATCTTAGACAGTAAGAAGAGCCAGTCTTCTTGTAATTAAGTCTCATTGTGTCTTTTGTATTTAATTCCGATGCAATTTTTGTGTTTCATCGTCTATAAGAAAGTCAGCGGTATACAGTAAACCTGAAGTGAAGCATCGGAATCTATAACTAGTGACTCAGGAATGGTTCAAAATATAGACAGTAAGAAGTGTAAGTCTTCTTGTACTTAAGTCGGCATTGTGCCTTTTGAATTTAATTCCGATGCAATTACTGTGTTTCGTCTTCAACAAGTAGGTCCAAGGGATACAGTAAACCTGAAGTGAAGCATCGGAATCCATAACTAGTGTCATAGAAATGGTTCAAAACATAGACAGTAAGAAGAGCCAGTCTTCTTGTACTTAAGTCGGAATTGTGCCTTTTCTATTTCATTCCGATGCAATTTCTGTGTTTAGTCGTCAATAAGAAGGATGAAGGGATACAGTAAACCTGAAGTGAAGCATCGGAAACTATAACTAGTGTCACAGGAATGGTTCAAAGCATAGACAGTAAGAAGAGCCTGTCTTCCTGTACTTAAGTCGGCATTGTGCCTTTTGTATTTAATTCCGATGCAATTTCTGTGTTTCGTCGTTAATAAGAAGGTCCAAGGGATACAGTAAACCTGAAGTGAAACATCGGAATCTATAACTAGTGTCACAGGAATGGTTCAAAACATAGACAGTAAGAAGAGCCATACTTCTTGTACTTAAGTCGGCATTGTGCCTTTTGTATTTTATTCCGATGCAATATCTGTGATTCGTCGTCAATAAGAGGGTCCAAGGTATACAGCAAACCTGAGGTGAAGCATCGGAATCAATTACTAGAGTCACAGGAATGGTTCAAGACATAGACAATAAGAAGAGCCTATCTTCTTGTACTTAAGTCGGCATTGTCCTTTTGTAATTAATTCCGATGCAATCTCTGTGTTTCGTCGTCAATAAGAAGGTCCAAGGGATACAGTAAACCTGAAGTGAAGCATCGGAATCTATAACTAGTGTCACAGAAATGGTTCAAAACACATGCAGTAAGAAGAGTCAGTCTTCTTGTACTTAATTCGGCATTGTACCTTTTGTATTTAGTTCCGATGCAATTTGTGTGTTTCGTCGTCAATACGAAGGTGCAAGGGATACAGTAAACCTGGAGTGAAGCTTCGGAATCTATAACTAGTAACTCAGGAATGGTTCAAATCATAGACATTAAGAAGAGCCAGTCTTCTTGTACTTAAGTCGGCATTGTGCTCTTTGCTTTTAATTCCGATGCAATTTCTGTGTTTCGTCGTCTATAAGAAGGTCCAACGGATACAGTAAACCTGAAATGAAGCATCGGAATCTATAACTAGTGTCACAGGAATGGTTGAAAACATAGACAGTAAGAAGAGCTAGTCTTCTTGTATTTAAGTCGGCATTGTGCCCTTTGTATTTAATTCCGATTCAATTTCTGTGTTTCGTCGTCAATAAGAAGGACCTAGGGATACATTAAACCTGAAGTGAAGTATCGGAATCTGTAACTAGTGTCAGAGGAATGGTTCAAACATGGACAGTAAGAAGAGCCAGTCTTCTTGTACTTTAGTCGGCATTTTGCCTTTTGTATTTCATTCCGAAGTAATTCCTGTGTTTCGTCCTCAATAATAAGGTCCAAGGGATACAGTAAACCTGAAGTGATGCATCGGAATCTATAACTAGTGTCACTGGAATGGTTCAAAACATAGACAGTATGAAGAGCCACTCTTCTTGTACTTCAGTCGGCATTGTGCCTTTTGTATTTAATTCCTTTGCAACTTCTGTGTCATCGTCAATTAGAAGGTCCAAGAGATACCGTAGACATATAGTGAAGCATCGGAATCAAAAACTCGTCTCACATGAAATGTTCAAAACATAGACAGTAAGAAGAGCCAGTCTTCTTGTACTTAATTCGGCATTGTCCTTTTGTATTTAATTCCGATGCAATTGCTGTGTATCGTCGTCAATACGAAGGTCCAAGGGATACATTTAACCAGAAGTGAGGCATCGGAATCTGTAACTAGTGTCACAGGAATGGTTCAAAACATAGGCAGTAAGAAGAGTCAGTCTTCTTGTACTTAATTCGGCATTGTACCTTTTGTATTTAATTCCGATGCAATTTCTGTGCTTCGTCGTCCATAAGAAGGTCCAAGGGATGCAGTAAATCTGAAGTGAAGCATCGGAATCTATAACTAGTGTCACAGGAATAGTTCAAAACATAGGCAGTAAGAAGAGTCAGTCTTCTTGTACTTAATTCGGCATTGTATCGTTTGTATTTAATACTGATGCAATTTCTGTGTTTCGTCGTCAATAAGAAGGTCCAAGGGATACAGTTAACCTGATGTGAAGCATCGGAATCTAGAACTAGTGTCACAGGAATGGTTCAAAACATAGACAGTAAGAAGAGCTAGTCTTCTTGTAATTAGGTCTCATTGTGCCTTTTGTATTTAATTCCGATGCAATTTCTGTGTTTCATCGTCTATAAGAAAGTCACAGGGATACAGTAAACCTGAAGTGAAGCATCGGAATCTATAACTAGTGACACAGGAATGGTTCAAAACATAGACAGTAAGAAGAGTCAGTCTTCTTGTACTTAAGTCGGCATTGTGCCTTTTGTATTTAATTCCGATGCAATTTCTGTGTTTCGTCTTCAACAAGTAGGTCCAAGGGATACAGTAAACCTGAAGTGAAGCATCGGAATCCATAACTAGTGTCACAGGAATGGTTCAAGATATAGACAGTAAGAAGAGCCAGTCTTCTTGTACTTAAGTCGGCATTGTGCCTTTTGTATTTAATTCCGATGCAATTTCTGTGTTTCGTCGCAATAAGAAGGTCCAAGGGATACAGTTAACCTGAAGTGAAGCATCGGAAGCTATAACTAGTGTCACAGGAATAGTTCAAAGCATAGAGAGTAAGAAGAGCTAGACGTCTTGTACTTAAGTCGGCATTGGGCCTTTAGTATTTAATTCCAATGCAATTTCTGTGTTTCGTCGTCAATAAGAAGGTCCAAGGGATACAGTAAACCTGACGTGAAGCATCGGAATCTATAACTAGTGTCACAGAAATGGTTCAAATCATAGACAGTAAGAAGAGCCAGTCTGATTGTACTTAAGTCGGAATTGTGCCTTTTCTATTTCATTCCGATGCATTTTCTGTGTTTAGTCGTCAATAAGAAGGATGAAGGGATACAGTAAACCTGAAGTGAAGCATCGGAATCTATAACTAGTGTCACAGGAATGGTTCAAAACATAGACAGTGGGAAGAGCCAGTCTTCCTGTACTTAAGTCGGCATTGTGCCTTTTGTATTTAATTCCGATGCAATTTCTGTGTTTCGTCGTCAATAAGAACGTCCAAGGGATACAGTAAACCTGAAGTGAAGCATCGGAATCTATAACTAGCGTCACAGGAATGGTTCAAAACACAGACAGTAAGAAGAGCCACACTTCTAGTCCTTAAGTCGGCATTGTGCCTTTTGTAATTTATTACGATGCAATTTCTGTGTTTCATCGTCAATAAGAAGGTCCACGGGATACAGTAAACATATAGTGAAGCATCGGAATTTAAAACTGGTATCACAGGAAATGCTCAAAGCATAGTCAGTAAGAAGAGTCAGTCTTCTTGTACTTAAGTCGGCATTGTCCTTTTGTATTTGATTCCGATGCAATTGCTGTGTTTCGTCGTCAATAAGAAGGTCCAAGGGATACAGTTAACCAGAAGTGAAGCATCGGCATCTATAACTAGTGTCACAGGAATGGTTCAAAACATAGGCAGTAAGAAGAGCCAGTCTTCTTGTACTTAAGTCTCATTGTGCCATTTGTATTTAATTCCGATGCAATTTCTGTGCTTCATCGTCAATAAGAAGGTCCACGGGATACAGTAAACATATAGTGAAACATCGGAATTTAAAACTGGTATCACAGGAAATGCTCAAAGCATAGTCAGTAAGAAGAGTCAGTCTTCTTGTACTTAAGTCGGCATTGTCCTTTTGTATTTGATTCCGATGCAATTGCTGTGTTTCGTCGTCAATAAGAAGGTCCAAGGGATACAGTTAACCAGAAGTGAAGCATCGGCATCCATAACTAGTGTCACAGGAATGGTTCAAAACATAGGCAGTAAGAAGAGTCAATCTTCTTGTACTTAAGTCGGCATTGTGCCTTTTGTATTTAATTCCAATGCAATTTCTGTGTTTCGTCTTCAATAAGTAGGTCCAAGCGATACAGTAAACCTGAAGTGAAGCATCGGAATTAATAGCTAGTGTCACAGGAATGGTTCAAAATATAGACAGTAAGAAGAGCCAGTCTTCTTGTACTTAAGTCGGCATTGTGCCTTTTGTATTTAATTCCGATGCAATTTCTGTGTTTCGTCGCAATCAGAAGGTCCAAAGGATGCAGTGAAACTGAAGTGAAGCATCGGAGCCTATTACTAGTGTCACAGGAATAGTTTAAAACATAGAGAGTAAGAAGAGCTAGTCGTCTTGTACTTAAGTGGGCATTGGGCTTTTAGTATTTAATTTCAATGCAATTTCTGTGTTTCGTCGTCAATAAGAAGGTCCAAAGGATACAATAAACCTTAGGGAAAGCATCGGAATCTATAACTAGTGTCACAGAAATGGTTCAAAACATAGACAGTAAGAAGAGGCAGTCTTCTTCTACTTAAGTCGGCATCATGCCTTTTCTATTTAATTCCGACGCAACATCTGTGTTTCTTCGTCAATAAGAAGGTTAATGGGATACAGTAAACCTGAAGTGAAGCATCGGAATCTATAACTAGTGTCACAGGAATGGTTCCAAACATAGACGGTAAGAAGAGCCAGTCTTCCCGTACTTAAGTCGGCATTGAGTCTTTTGTATTTAATTCCGATGCAATTTCTGTATTTCGTCGTCAATAACAAGGTCGAAGCGATACAGTAAACCTGATGTGAAGCATCGGAATCTATAACTAATGTCACAGGAAAGGTTCAAAACATAGACAATAAGAAGAGCTAGTCTTCTTGTACTTAAGTCGGCATTGTGCCTTTTGGATTTAATTCCGATGCAATTTCTGTTATTCGTCGTCAATAAGTGGGTCCAAGGTATACAGCAAACCTGTAGTGAAGCATCGGAATCAATAACTAGAGTCACAGGAATGGTTCAAGGCATAGACAGTAAGAAGAGCCAATGTTCTTGTACTTAAGTCGGTATTGTCCTTTTGTAATTAATTCCGATGCAATCTCTGTGTTTCGTCGTCAATAAGAAGGTCCAAGGGATACAGTAAACCTGAAGTGAAGCATCGGAATCTATAACTAGTGTCACAGAAATGGTTCAAAACACATGCAGTAAGAAGAGTCAGTCTTCTTGTACTTAATTCGGCATTGTACCTTTTGTATTTAGTTCCGATGCAATTTATGTGTTTCGTCGTCAATACGAAGGTGCAAGGGATACAGTAAACCTGAAGTGAAGCTTCGGCATCTATAACTAGTGTCTCAGGAATGGTTCAAATCATAGACAGTAAGAAGAGTCAGTCTTCTTGTACTTAAGTCGGCATTGTGCCTTTTGTATTTAATTCCGATGCAATTTCTGTGTTTCGTCTTCAACAAGTAGGTCCAAGGGATACAGTAAACCTGAAGTGAAGCATCGGAATCCATAACTAGTGTCACAGGAATGGTTCAAAATATAGACAGTAAGAAGAGCCAGTCTTCTTGTACTTAAGTCGGCATTGTGCCTTTTGTATTTAATTCCGATGCAATTTCTGTGTTTCGTCGCAATAAGAAGGTCCAAGGGATACAGTTAACCTGAAGTGAAGCATCGGAACCTATAACTAGTGTCACAGGAATAGTTCAAAGCATAGAAAGTAAGAAGAGCTAGTCGTCTTGTACTTATGTCGGCATTGGGCCTTGAGTATTTAATTCCAATGCAATTTCTGTGTTTCGTCGTCAATAAGAAGGACCTAGGGATACATTAAACCTGAAGTGAAGCATCGGAATCTATAACTAGTGTCACAGGAATGGTTCAAACATGGACAGTAAGAAGAGCTAGTCTTCTTGTACTTAAGTCGGAATTTTGACTTTTGTATTTCATTCCGAAGCAATTCCTGTGTTTCGTCCCCAATAAGAAGGTCCAAGGGATACAGTAAACCTGAAGTGAAGCATCGGAATCTATAACTAGTGTCACTGGAATGGTTCAAACATAGACAGTATGAAGAGCCACTCTTCTTGTACTTCAGTCAGCATTGTACCTTTTGTATTTAATTCCGATGCAACTTCTGTGTTTCATCGTCAATAAGAAGGTCCAAGAGATACCGTAGACATATAGTGAAGCATCGAAATCAAAAACTGGTCTTACATGAAATGTTCAAAACATAGACAGTAAGAAGAGCCAGTCTTCTTGTACTTAAGTCGGCATTGTCCTTTTGTATTTAATTCCGATGCAATTGCTGTGTATCGTCGTCAATAAGAAGGTCCAAGGGATACATTTAACCAGAAGTGAGGCATCGGAATCTATAACTAGTGTCATAGTAATGGTTCAAAACATAGGCAGTAAGAAGAGTCAGTCTTCTTGTACTTAATTCGGCATTGTACCTTTTGTATTTAATTCCGAAGCAATTTCTGTGCTTCGTCGTCAATAAGAAGGTCCAAGGGATGCAGTTAATCTGAAGTGAAGCATCGGAATCTATAACTAGTGTCTCAGGAATGGTTCAAATCTTAGACAGTAAGAAGAGCCAGTTTTCTTGAACTTAAGTCGGCATTTTCCCCTTTGTATTTAATTCCGATGAAATTTCTGTGTTTCGTCGTCAATAAGAAGGTCCAAGGGCTACAGTTAACCTGATGTGAAGCATCGGAATCTATAACTAGTGTCTCAGGAATGGTTCAAAACATAGGCAGTAAGAAGAGTCAGTCGTCTTGAACTTAATTCGGTATTGTATCTTTTGTATTTAATTCCGATGAAATTTCTGTTTTTCGTCGTCAATAAGAAGGTCCAAGGGATACAGTTAACCTGATGTGAAGGATTGGAATCTATAACTAGTGTCACAGGAATGGTTCAAAACATAGACAGTAAGAAGAGCCAGTCTTCTTGTAATTAAGTCTCATTGTGCCTTTTGTATTTAATTCCGATACAATTTCTGTGTTTCATCGTCTATAAGAAAGTCAGCGGGATACAGTAAACCTGAAGTGAAGCATTGGAATCTGTAACTAGTGACACAGGAATGGTTCAGAACATAGACAGTAAGAAGAGTCAGTCATCTTGTACTTAAGTCGGCATTGTGCCTTTTGTATTTAATTCCGATGCAATTTCTGTGTTTCGTCTTCAACAAGTAGGTCCAAGGGATACAGTAAACCTGAAGTGAAGCATCGGAATCCATTACTAGTGTCACAGGAATGGTTCAAAATATAGACAGTATGAAGAGCCAGTCTTCTTGTAGTTAAGTCGGCATTGTGCCTTTTGTATTTAATTCCGATGCAATTTCTGTGTTTCGTCGCAATAACAAGGTCCAAGGGATACAGTTAACCTGAAGTGAAGCATCGGAACCTATAACTAGTGTCACAGGAATAGTTCAAAGCATAGAGAGTAAGAAGAGCTAGTCGTCTTGTACTTATGTCGGCATTGGGCCTTTAGTATTTAATTCCAATGCAATTTCTGTGTTTCGTCGTCAATAAGAAGGTCCAAGGGATACAGTAAACCTGACGTGAAGCATCGGAATCTATAACTAGTGTCACAGAAATGGTTCAAATCATAGACAGTAAGAAGAGCCAGTCTTCTTGTACTTAAGTCGGAATTGTGCCTTTTCTATTTCATTCCGATGCAATTTCTGTGTTTAGTCGTCAATAAGAAGGATGAAGGGATACAGTAAACCTGAAGTGAAGCATCGGAATCTATAACTAGTGTCACAGGAATGGTTCAAAACATAGACAGTGGGAAGACCCAGTCTTCCTGTACTTAAGTCGGCATTGTGCCTTTTGTATTTAATTCCGATGCAATTTCTGTGTTTCGTCGTCAATAAGAACGTCCAAGGGATACAGTAAACCTGAAGTGAAGCATCGGAATCTATAACTAGCGTCACAGGAATGGTTCAAAACACAGACAGTAAGAAGAGCCACACTTCTAGTCCTTAAGTCGGCATTGTGCCTTTTGTAATTTATTACGATGCAATTTCTGTGTTTCATCGTCAATAAGAAGGTCCACGGGATACAGTAAACATATAGTGAAGCATCGGAATTTAAAACTGGTATCACAGGAAATGCTCAAAGCATAGTCAGTAAGAAGAGTCAGTCTTCTTGTACTTAAGTCGGCATTGTCCTTTTGTATTTGATTCCGATGCAATTGCTGTGTTTCGTCGTCAATAAGAAGGTCCAAGGGATACAGTTAACCAGAAGTGAAGCATCGGCATCTATAACTAGTGTCACAGGAATGGTTCAAAACATAGGCAGTAAGAAGAGCCAGTCTTCTTGTACTTAAGTCTCATTGTGCCATTTGTATTTAATTCCGATGCAATTTCTGTGCTTCATCGTCAATAAGAAGGTCCACGGGATACAGTAAACATATAGTGAAACATCGGAATTTAAAACTGGTATCACAGGAAATGCTCAAAGCATAGTCAGTAAGAAGAGTCAGTCTTCTTGTACTTAAGTCGGCATTGTCCTTTTGTATTTGATTCCGATGCAATTGCTGTGTTTCGTCGTCAATAAGAAGGTCCAAGGGATACAGTTAACCAGAAGTGAAGCATCGGCATCTATAACTAGTGTCACAGGAATGGTTCAAAACATAGGCAGTAAGAAGAGTCAATCTTCTTGTACTTAAGTCGGCATTGTGCCTTTTGTATTTAATTCCAATGCAATTTCTGTGTTTCGTCTTCAATAAGTAGGTCCAAGCGATACAGTAAACCTGAAGTGAAGCATCGGAATTAATAACTAGTGTCACAGGAATGGTTCAAAATATAGACAGTAAGAAGAGCCAGTCTTCTTGTACTTAAGTCGGCATTGTGCCTTTTGTATTTAATTCCGATGCAATTTCTGTGTTTCGTCGCAATCAGAAGGTCCAAAGGATGCAGTGAAACTGAAGTGAAGCATCGGAGCCTATTACTAGTGTCACAGGAATGGTTCAAAATATAGACAGTAAGAAGAGCCAGTCTTCTTGTACTTAAGTCGGCATTGTGCCTTTTGTATTTAATTCCGATGCAATTTCTGTGTTTCGTCGCAATAAGAAGGTCCAAGGGATACAGTTAACCTGAAGTGAAGCATCGGAACCTATAACTAGTGTCACAGGAATAGTTCAAAGCATAGAAAGTAAGAAGAGCTAGTCGTCTTGTACTTATGTCGGCATTGGGCCTTGAGTATTTAATTCCAATGCAATTTCTGTGTTTCGTCGTCAATAAGAAGGACCTAGGGATACATTAAACCTGAAGTGAAGCATCGGAATCTATAACTAGTGTCACAGGAATGGTTCAAACATGGACAGTAAGAAGAGCTAGTCTTCTTGTACTTAAGTCGGAATTTTGACTTTTGTATTTCATTCCGAAGCAATTCCTGTGTTTCGTCCCCAATAAGAAGGTCCAAGGGATACAGTAAACCTGAAGTGAAGCATCGGAATCTATAACTAGTGTCACTGGAATGGTTCAAACATAGACAGTATGAAGAGCCACTCTTCTTGTACTTCAGTCAGCATTGTACCTTTTGTATTTAATTCCGATGCAACTTCTGTGTTTCATCGTCAATAAGAAGGTCCAAGAGATACCGTAGACATATAGTGAAGCATCGAAATCAAAAACTGGTCTTACATGAAATGTTCAAAACATAGACAGTAAGAAGAGCCAGTCTTCTTGTACTTAAGTCGGCATTGTCCTTTTGTATTTAATTCCGATGCAATTGCTGTGTATCGTCGTCAATAAGAAGGTCCAAGGTATACAGTTAACCAGAAGTGAGGCATCGGAATCTATAACTAGTGTCATAGTAATGGTTCAAAACATAGGCAGTAAGAAGAGTCAGTCTTCTTGTACTTAATTCGGCATTGTACCTTTTGTATTTAATTCCGAAGCAATTTCTGTGCTTTGTCGTCAATAAGAAGGTCCAAGGGATGCAGTTAATCTGAAGTGAAGCATCGGAATCTATAACTAGTGTCTCAGGAATGGTTCAAATCTTAGACAGTAAGAAGAGCCAGTTTTCTTGAACTTAAGTCGGCATTTTCCCCTTTGTATTTAATTCCGATGAAATTTCTGTGTTTCGTCGTCAATAAGAAGGTCCAAGGGCTACAGTTAACCTGATGTGAAGCATCGGAATCTATAACTAGTGTCTCAGGAATGGTTCAAAACATAGGCAGTAAGAAGAGTCAGTCGTCTTGAACTTAATTCGGTATTGTATCTTTTGTATTTAATTCCGATGAAATTTCTGTTTTTCGTCGTCAATAAGAAGGTCCAAGGGATACAGTTAACCTGATGTGAAGGATTGGAATCTATAACTAGTGTCACAGGAATGGTTCAAAACATAGACAGTAAGAAGAGCCAGTCTTCTTGTAATTAAGTCTCATTGTGCCTTTTGTATTTAATTCCGATACAATTTCTGTGTTTCATCGTCTATAAGAAAGTCAGCGGGATACAGTAAACCTGAAGTGAAGCATTGGAATCTGTAACTAGTGACACAGGAATGGTTCAGAACATAGACAGTAAGAAGAGTCAGTCATCTTGTACTTAAGTCGGCATTGTGCCTTTTGTATTTAATTCCGATGCAATTTCTGTGTTTCGTCTTCAACAAGTAGGTCCAAGGGATACAGTAAACCTGAAGTGAAGCATCGGAATCCATAACTAGTGTCACAGGAATGGTTCAAAATATAGACAGTATGAAGAGCCAGTCTTCTTGTACTTAAGTCGGCATTGTGCCTTTTGTATTTAATTCCGATGCAATTTCTGTGTTTCGTCGCAATAACAAGGTCCAAGGGATACAGTTAACCTGAAGTGAAGCATCGGAACCTATAACTAGTGTCACAGGAATAGTTCAAAGCATAGAGAGTAAGAAGAGCTAGTCGTCTTGTACTTATGTCGGCATTGGGCCTTTAGTATTTAATTCCAATGCAATTTCTGTGTTTCGTCGTCAATAAGAAGGTCCAAGGGATACAGTAAACCTGACGTGAAGCATCGGAATCTATAACTAGTGTCACAGAAATGGTTCAAATCATAGACAGTAAGAAGAGCCAGTCTTCTTGTACTTAAGTCGGAATTGTGCCTTTTCTATTTCATTCCGATGCAATTTCTGTGTTTAGTCGTCAATAAGAAGGATGAAGGGATACAGTAAACCTGAAGTGAAGCATCGGAATCTATAACTAGTGTCACAGGAATGGTTCAAATCATAGACAGTAAGAAGAGCCAGTCTTCCTGTACTTAAGTCGGCATTGTGCCTTTTGTATTTAATTCCGATGCAATTTCTGTGTTTCGTCGTCAATAAGAAGGTCCAAGGGATACAGTAAACCTGAAGTGAAGCATCGGAATCCATAACTAGTGTCACAGGAATGGTTCAAAACATAGACAGTAAGAAGAGCCACACTTCTTGTACTTCAGTCGGCATTGTGCCTTTTGTATTTTATTCCGATGCAATTTCTGTGTTTCATTGTCAATAAGAAGGTCCACGGGATACAGTAAACAGATAGTGAAGCATCGGAATTTAATACTGGTCTCACAGGAAATGTTCAAAACATAGTCAGTAAGAAGAGTCAGTCTTCTTGTACTTAATCCGGCATTGTGCCTTTTGATTTTAATTCCCATGCAACTTCTGTGTTTCATCGTCAATAAGAAGGTCCAAGAGATACAGCAGACATATAGTGAAGCATCGGAATCAAAAACTCGTCTCACATGAAATGTTCAAAACATAGTCAGAAAGAAGAGTCAGTCTTCTTGTACTTAAGTCGGCATTGTGTCTTTTGTATTTAATTCTGATGCAATTTCTGTGTTTCGTCATCAATAAGAGGGTCCAAGGGATGCAGTAAACCTGAAGTGAAGCATAGGAATCTAGAACTAGTGTCACAGAAATGGTTCAAAACATAGACAGTAAGAAGAGTCAGTCTTCTTGCACTTAAGTCGGCATTGTCCTTTTGTATTTGATTCCGATGCAATTGCTGTGTTTCTTCGTCAATGAGAAGGTCCAAGGGATACAGTTCACCAGAAGTGAAGCATCGGAATCTATAACTAGTGTCACAGGAATGGTTCAAAACATAGGCAGTAAGAAGAGTCAGACTTCTTGTACTTAAGTCGGCATTGTACCTTTTGTATTAAATTCCGATGAAATTTCTGTGTTTCGTCGTCAATAAGAAGGTCCCAGGGATACAGTAAACCTGAAGTGAAGCATCGGAAATTATAACTAGTGTCACAGGAATGGTTCAAAATATAGACAGTTAGAAGAGCCTGTCTTCTTGTACTTAAGTCGGCATTGTGCCTTTTGTATTTAATTCCGATGCAATTTCTGTGTTTCGACGTGAATAAGAAGGTCCAAGGGATACAGTTAACCTGATGTGAAGCATCGGAATCTATAACTAGTGTCACAGGAATGGTTCAAAGCATAGACAGTAAGAAGAGCCAGTCTTCTTGTACTTATGTGGGCATTGTCCTTTTGTATTTGATTCCGATGCAATTGCTGTGTTTAGTCGTCAATGAGAAGGTCCAAGGGATACAGTTAACCAGAAGTGAAGCATCGGAATCTATAACTAGTGTCACAGGAATGGTTCAAAACATAGGCAGTAAGAAGAGTCAGTCTTCTTGTACTTAAGTCGGCATTGTACCTTTTGTATTAAATTCCGATGAAATTTCTGTGTTTCGTCGTCAATAAGAAGGTCCAAGGGATACAGTTAACCTGATGTGAGGCATCGGAATCTATAACTAATGTCACAGGAATGGTTCAAAACATAGGCAGTAAGAGGAGCCAGTCTTCTTGTACTTAAGTCTCATTGTGCTATTTGTATTTAATTCCGATGCAATTTCTTTGTTTCATCGTCTATAAGAAAGTCAGAGGGATACAGTAAACCTGAAGTGAAGCATCGGAATCTATAACTAGTGTCACAGGAATGGTTCAAAACATAGACAGTAAGAAGAGTCAGTCTTCTTGTACTTAAGTCGGCATTGTGCCTTTTGTATATAATTCCGATGCAATTTCTGTGTTTCGTCTTCAATAAGTAGGTCCACGGGATACTGTAAACCTGAAGTGAAGCATCGGAATTTATAACTAGTGTCACAGGAATGGTTCAAAATATAGACAGTTAGAAGTGCCAGCCTTCTTGTACTTAAGTCGGCATTGTTCCTTTTGTATTTAATTCCGATGCAATTTCTGTGTTTCGTCGCAATAAGAAGGTCCAAGGGATACAGTTACCCTGAAGTGAAGCATCGGAACCTATAACTAGTGTTACAGGAATAGTTCAAAGCATAGAGAGTAAGAAGAGCTAGTCGTCTTGTACTTATGTCGGCATTGGGCCTTTAGTATTTAATTCCAATGCAATTTCTGTGTTTCGTCGTCAATAAGAAGGTCCAAGGGATACAGTAAACCTGACGTGAAGCATCGGAATCTATAACCAGTGTCACAGAAATGGTTCAAATCATAGACAGTAAGAAGAGCCAGTCTTCTTGTACTTAAGTCGGAATTGTGCCTTTTCTATTTCATTCCGATGCAATTTCTGTGTTTAGTCGTCAATAAGAAGGATGAAGGGATACAGTAAACCTGAAGTGAAGCATCGGAATCTATAACTAGTGTCACAGGAATGGTTCAAAACATAGACAGTAAGAAGAGCCACACTTCTTGTACTTAAGTCGTCATTGTGCCTTTTGTATTTTATTCCGATGCAATTTCTGTGTTTCATCGTCAATAAGAAGGTCCACGGGATACAGTAAACAGATAGTGAAGCATCGGAATTTAATACTGGTCTCACAGGAAATGTTCAAAACATAGTCAGTAAGAAGAGTCAGTTTCTTGTACTTAATCCGGCATTGTGCCTTTTGATTTTAATTCCCATGCAACTTCTGTGTTTCATGGTCAATAAGAAGGTCCAAGAGATACAGTAGACATATTGTGAAGCATCGGAATAAAAAACTGGTCTCACATGACATGTTCAAAACATAGTCAGTAAGAAGAGTCAGTCTTCTTGTACTTAAGTCGGCATTGTGTCTTCTGTATTTAATTCTGATGCAATTTCTGTGTTTCGTCATCAATAAGAGGGTCCAAGGGATGCAGTAAACGTGAAGTGAAGCATAGGAATCTAGAACTAGTGTCACAGAAATGGTTCAAAACATAGACAGTAAGAAGAGTCAGTCTTCTTGCACTTAAGTCGGCATTGTCCTTTTGTATTTGATTCCGATGCAATTGCTGTGTTTCTTCGTCAATGAGAAGGTCCAAGGGATACAGTTCACCAGAAGTGAAGCATCGGAATCTATAACTAGTGTCACAGGAATGGTTCAAAACATAGGCAGTAAGAAGAGTCAGACTTCTTGTACTTAAGTCGGCATTGTACCTTTTGTATTAAATTCTGATGAAATTTCTGTGTTTCGTCGTCAATACGAAGGTCCCAGGGATACAGTTAACCTCATGTGAAGCATCGGAATCTATAACTAGTGTCACAGGAATGGTTCAAAACATAGACAATAAGAAGAGCCAGTCTTCTTGTACTTAAGTCGGCATTGTACCTTTTGTATTAAATTCCGATGAAATTTCTGTGTTTCTTCGTGAATTAGAAGGTCCAAGGGATACAGTTAACCTGATGTAAAGCATCGGAATCTATAACTAGTGTCACAGGAATGGTTCAAAGCATAGACAGTAAGAAGAGCCAGTCTTCTTGTACTTATGTGGGCATTGTCCTTTTGTATTTGATTCCGATGCAATTGCTGTGTTTACTCGTCAATGAGAAGGTCCACGGGATACAGTTAACCAGAAGTGAAGCATCGGAATCTATAACTAGTGTCACAGGAATGGTTCAAAACATAGGCAGTAAGAAGAGTCAGTCTTCTTGTACTTAAGTCGGCATTGTACCTTTTGTATTAAATTCCGATTAAATTTCTGTGTTTCGTCGTCAATAAGAAGGTCCAAGGGATACAGTTAACCTGATGTGAAGCATCGGAATCTATAACTAATGTCACAGGAATGGTTCAAATCATAGACAGTAAGAGGAGCCAGTCTTCTTGTACTTAAGTCTCATTGTGCCATTTGTATTTAATTCCGATGCAATTTCATTGTTTCATCGTCTATAAGAAAGTCAGAGGGATACAGTAAACCTGAAGTGAAGCATCGGAATCTATAACTAGTGCCACAGGAATGGTTCAAAACATAGTCAGTAAGAAGAGTCAGTCTTCTTGTATTTAATCCGGCATTGTGCCTTTTGATTTTAATTCCCATGCAACTTCTGTGTTTCATCGTCAATAAGAAGGTCCAAGAGATACAGCAGACATATAGTGAAGCATCGGAATCAAAAACTCGTCTCACATGAAATGTTCAAAACATAGTCAGAAAGAAGAGTCAGTCTTCTTGTACTTAAGTCGGCATTGTGTCTTTTGTATTTAATTCTGATGCAATTTCTGTGTTTCGTCATCAATAAGAGGGTCCAAGGGATGCAGTAAACCTGAAGTGAAGCATAGGAATCTAGAACTAGTGTCACAGAAATGGTTCAAAACATAGACAGTAAGAAGAGTCAGTCTTCTTGCACTTAAGTCGGCATTGTCCTTTTGTATTTGATTCCGATGCAATTGCTGTGTTTCTTCGTCAATGAGAAGGTCCAAGGGATACAGTTCACCAGAAGTGAAGCATCGGAATCTATAACTAGTGTCACAGGAATGGTTCAAAACATAGGCAGTAAGAAGAGTCAGACTTCTTGTACTTAAGTCGGCATTGTACCTTTTGTATTAAATTCCGATGAAATTTCTGTGTTTCGTCGTCAATAAGAAGGTCCCAGGGATACAGTTAACCTGATGTGAAGCATCGGAATCTATAACTAGTGTCACAGGAA
This sequence comes from Schistocerca serialis cubense, assembly GCF_023864345.2. Lineage (NCBI taxonomy): Eukaryota > Metazoa > Arthropoda > Insecta > Orthoptera > Acrididae > Schistocerca > Schistocerca serialis. Next base: position 12,402,184 of record NW_026047617.1, read on the forward strand.
TGGTTCAAAACATGGACAGTAAGAAGAGTCAGTCTTCTTTTACTTAAGTCGGCATTGTGCCTTTTGTATTTAATTCCGATGAAATTTCTGTGTTTCGTCGTCAATAAGAAGGTCCAAGGGATACAGTTAACCTGATGTGAAGCATCGGAATCTATAACTAGTGTCACAGGAATGGTTCAAAGCATAGACAGTAAGAAGAGCCAGTCTTCTTGTACTTATGTGGGCATTGTCCTTTTGTATTTGATTCCGATGCAATTGCTGTGTTTAGTCGTCAATGAGAAGGTCCAAGGGATACAGTTAACCAGAAGTGAAGCATCGGAATCTATAACTAGTGTCACAGGATTGGTTCAAAACATAGGCAGTAAGAAGAGTCAGTCTTCTTGTACTTAAGTCGGCATTGTACTTTTTGTATTAAATTCCGATGAAATTTCTGTGTTTCGTCGTCAATAAGAAGGTCCAAGGGATACAGTTAACCTGATGTGAGGCATCGGAATCTATAACTAATGTCACAGGAATGGTTCAAAACATAGACAGTAAGAGGAGCCGGTCTTCTTGTACTTAAGTCTCATTGTGCCATTTGTATTTAATTCCGATACAATTTCCTTGTTTCATCGTCTATAAGAAAGTCAGAGGGATACAGTAAACCTGAAGTGAAGCATCGGAATCTATAACTAGTGTCACAGGAATGGTTCAAAATATAGACAGTAAGAAGAGTCAGTCTTCTTGTCCTTAAGTCGGCATTGTGCCTTTTGTATAAAATTCCGATGCAATTTCTGTGTTTCGTCTTCAATAAGTAGGTCCATGGGATACTGTAAACCTGAAGTGAAGCATCGGAATTTATAACTAGTGTCACAGGAATGGTTCAAAATATAGACAGTAAGAAGAGCCAGTCTTCTTGTACTTAAGTCGGCATTGTGCCTTTTGTATTTAATTCCGATGCAATTCCTGTGTTTCGTCGGAATCAGAAGGTCCAAGGGATACAGTAAACCTGAAGTGAAGCATCGGAACTTATAACTAGTGTCACTGGAATAGTTCAAAACATAGAGAGTAAGAAGAGCTAGTCGTCTTGTACTTAAGTCGGCATTGGGCCTTTAGTATTTAATTCCAATGCAATTTCTGTGTTTCGTCGTCAATAAGAAGGTCCAACGGATACAGTAGACCTGAAGTGAAGCATCGGAATCTATAACTAGTGTCACAGGAGTGGTTGAAAACATAGACAGTAAGAAGAGCCAGTCTTTTTGTACTTAAGTCGGCATTGTGCCTTTTGTATTTAATTCCGATTCAATTTCTGTGTTTCGTCGTCAATAAGAAGGACCTAGGTATACATTAAACCTGAAGTGAAGCATCGGAATCTATAACTAGTGTCACAGGAATGGTTCAAACATGGACAGTAAGAAGAGCCAGGAATCTTGTACTAAAGTCCGCATTTTGCCTTTTGTATTTAATTCCGAAGCAATTCCTGTTTTTCGTCGTCAATAAGAAGGACCAAGGGATACAGTAAACCTGAAGAGAAGCATCGGAATCTATAACTAGTGTCACTGGAATGGTTCAAAACATAGAAAGTGAGAAGAGCCACTCTTCTTATACTTAAGTCGGCATTGTGCCTTTTGTATTTAATTCCGATGCAACTTCTGTGTTTCATCGCCAATAAGAAGGTCCAAGAGATACAGTAGACATATAGTGAACCATCGGAATCAAAAACTGGTCTCACATGAAATGTTCGAAACATAGTCAGTAAGAAGAGTCAGTCTTCTTGTACTTAAGTCGGCATTGTGTCTTTTGTATTTAATTCCGATGCAATTTCTGTGTTTCGTCGTCAATAAGAAGGTCCAAGGGATACAGTAAACCTAAAGTGAAGCATAGGAATCTATAACAAGTGTCACAGAAATGGTTCAAAACATAGACAGTAAGAAGAGCCAGTCTTCTTGTACTTAAGTCGGCAATGTCCTTTTGTATTTAATTCCGATGCAATTGCTGTGTTTCGTCGTCAACAAGAAGGTCCAAGGGATACAGTTAACCAGAAGTGAAGCATCGGAATCTATTACTAGTGTCACAGGAATGGTTCAAAACATGGGCAGTAAGAAGAGTCAGTCTTCTTGTACTTAATCCGCCATTGTACCTTTTGTATTTAGTTCCGATGAAATATCTGTGTTTCGTCGTCAATGAGAAGGCCCAAGGGATACAGTTAACCTGATGTGAAGCATCGGAATCTATAACTAGTGTCACAGGAATGGTTCAAAACATAGACAGTAAGAAGAGCCAGTCTTCTTGTACTTAAGTCGGCATTGTGCCTTTTATATTTAATTCCGATGCAATTTCTGTGTTTCGTCGCAATAAGAAGGTCCAAGGAATGCAGTAAACCTGAAGTGAAGCATCGGATCCTATAACTAGTGTCATAGGAATAGTTAAAACATAGAGAGTAAGAAGAGCTAGTCGTCTTGTACTTAAGTCGGCATTGGGCCTTTAGTATTTAATTCCATTGTAATTTCTGTGTTTCGTCGTCAATAAGAAGGTCCAAGGGATACAGTAAACCTTACGTGAAGCATCGGAATCTATAACTAGTGACACAGAAATGGTTGAAAACATAGACAGTAAAAAGAGGCAGTCTTCTTGTACTTAAGTCCGCATCATGCCTTTACATTTAATTCCGATGCAATATCTGTGTTTCTTCGTCAATAAGAACGTCCAAGGGATACAGTAAATTTGAAGTGAAGCATCGGAATCTATAACTAGTGTCACAGGAATGGTTCAAAACATAGACAGTTAGAAGAGCCAAACTTCTTGTACTTAAGTCGTCGTTGTCCTTTTGTATTTAATTCCGATGCAATTTCTGTGTTTCGTCGTCAATAAGAAGGTCCAAGCGATACAGTAAACCTGAAGTGAGGCATCGGAATCTATAACTAGTGTCTCAGAAATGGTTCAAAACATAGGCAGTAAGGAGAATCAGTCATCTTGTACTTAATTCGGCACTGTACCTTTTCAATTTAGTTCCGATGCAATTTCTGTGTTTCGTCGTCAATACGAAGGTGCAAGGGATACAGTAAACCTGAAGTGAAGCTTCGAAATCCATTACTAGTGTCTCAGGAATGGTTCAAATAATAGACATTAAGAAGAGCCAGTCATCTTGTACTTAAGTGAGCATTGTGCCCTTTGTTTTTAATTCCGATGCAATTTCTGGGTTTCGTCGTCAATAAGAAGGTCCAAGGGATACAGTAAACCCGAAGTGAAGCATCGGAATCTATAACTAGTGTCACAAGAATGGTTGAAACATAGACAGTAAGAAGGCCCAGTCTTCTTGTACTTAAGTCGGCATTGTGCCTTTTGTATTTATTTCCGATTCAATATCTGTGTTTCGTCGTCAATAAGAAGGACCAAGGGATACAGTAAACCTGAAGTGAAGCATCGGAATCTATAACGAGTGTCAGAGGAATGGTTCAAAACATAGACTGTAAGACGAGCCAGTCTTCTTGTACTTACGTCGGCATTGTGCCTTTTGAATTTAATTACGATGCAATTTCTGTGTTTTGTCGTCAATAAGGTCCAAGGGATATTGTAAACCTAAAGTGAAGCATCGGAAACTATAACTAGTGTCACAGGAATGGTTCAAACATTTACAGTAAGAAGAGCCAGTCTTCTTGTACTTAAGTCGGCATTTTGCCTTTTGTATTTAATTCCGAAGCAATTCCTGTGTTTCGTCGTCAATAAGAAGGTCCAAGGGATACAGTAAATCTGAAGTGAAGCATCGGAATCTATATCTAGTGTCTCAGGAATGGTTCACATTTTAGACAGTAAGAAGAGCCAGTGTTCTTGTACTTAAGTCGGCATTGTACCTTTTGTATTTAATTCCGATGAAATTTCTGTGTTTCGTCGTCAATAAGAAGGTCCAAGGGATACAGTTAACCTGATGTGAAGCATCGGAAACTATAACTAGTGTCACAGGAATGGTTCAAACATGTACAGTAAGAAGAGCCAGTCTTCTTGTACTTAAGTCGGCATTTTGCCTTTTGTATTTGATTTCGAAGCACTTCCTGTGTTTCTTCGTCAATAAGAAGGTCCATGGGATACGGTAAACCTGAAGTGAAGCATCGGAATCTATAACTAGTGTCACAGGAATGGTTCCAACCATAGACGGTAAGAAGAGCCAGTCTTCCCGTACTTAAGTCGGCATTGAGCTTTTTGTATATAATTCCGATGCAATTTTTGTATTTCGTCGTCAATAAGAAGGTCCAAGGGATACAGTAAACCTGATGTGAAGCATCGAAATCTATAACTAATGTCAAAGGAATGGTTCAAAACATAGACAATATGAAGAGCCAGTCTTCTTGTACTTAAGTCGGCATTGTACCTTTTGTATTAAATTCCGATGAAATTTCTGTGTTTCGTCGTCAATAAGAAGGTCCAAGGGATACAGTTAACCTGATGTGAAGCATCGGAATCTATAACTAGTGTCACAGGAATGGTTCAAAGCATAGACAGTAAGAAGAGCCAGTCTTCTTGTACTTATGTGGGCATTGTCGTTTTGTATTTGATTCCGATGCAATTGCTGTTTTAGTCGTCAATGAGAAGGTCCAAGGGATACAGTTAACCAGAAGTGAAGCATCGGAATCTATAACTAGTGTCACAGGATTGGTTCAAAACATAGGCAGTAAGAAGAGTCAGTCTTCTTGTACTTAAGTCGGCATTGTACCTTTTGTATTAAATTCCGATGAAATTTCTGTGTTTCGTCGTCAATAAGAAGGTCCAAGGGATACAGTTAACCTGATGTGAAGCATCGGAATCTATAACTAATGTCACAGGAATGGTTCAAAACATAGACAGTAAGAGGAGCCAGTCTTCTTGTACTTAAGTCTCATTGTGCCATTTGTATTTAATTCCGATACAATTTCCTTGTTTCATCGTCTATAAGAAAGTCAGAGGGATACAGTAAACCTGAAGTGAAGCATCGGAATCTATAACTAGTGTCACAGGAATGGTTCAAAATATAGACAGTAAGAAGAGTCAGTCTTCTTGTCCTTAAGTCGGCATTGTGCCTTTTGTATAAAATTCCGATGCAATTTCTGTGTTTCGTCTTCAATAAGTAGGTCCATGGGATACTGTAAACCTGAAGTGAAGCATCGGAATTTATAACTAGTGTCACAGGAATGGTTCAAAATATAGACAGTAAGAAGAGCCAGTCTTCTTGTACTTAAGTCGGCATTGTGCCTTTTGTATTTAATTCCGATGCAATTTCTGTGTTTCGTCGGAATCAGAAGGTCCAAGGGATACAGTAAACCTGAAGTGAAGCATCGGAACCTATAACTAGTGTCACTGGAATAGTTCAAAACATAGAGCGTAAGAAGAGCTAGTCGTCTTGTACTTAAGTCGGCATTGGGCCTTTAGTATTTAATTCCAATGCAATTTCTGTGTTTCGTCGTCAATAAGAAGGTCCAAAGGACACAGTAAACCTGAGGAAAAGCATCGGAATCTATAACTAGTGTCACAGAAATGGTTCAAAACATAGACAGTAAAAAGAGCAGTCTTCTTCTACTTAAGTAGGCATCATGCCTTTTCTATTTAATTCCGATGCAATATCTGTGTTTCTTCGTCAATAAGAAGGTCCATGGGATACAGTAAACCTGACGTGAAGCATCGGAATCTATAACAAGTGTCACAGGAATGGTTCCAACCATAGACGGTAAGAAGAGCCTGTCTTCCCGTACTTAAGTCGGCATTGAGCCTCTTGTATTTAATTCCGATGCAATTTCTGTATTTCGTCGTCAATAAGAAGGTCCAAGGGATACAGTAAACCTGATGTGAAGCATCGAAATCTATAACTAATGTCACAGGAATGGTTCAAAACATAGACAATAAGAAGAGCCAGCCTTCTTGTACTTATGTCGGCATTGTGCCTTTTGGATTTAATTCCGATGCAATTTCTGTGATTCGTCGTCAATAAGAGGGTCCAAGGTATACAGCAAACCTGAAGTGAAGCATCGGAATCTATAACTAGAGTCACAGGAATGGTTCAAAACATAGACAGTAAGAAGAGCCAATCTTCTTGTACTTAAGTCGGCATTGTGCTTTTGTATTTAATTCCGATGCAATCTCTGTGTTTCGTCGTCAATAAGAAGGTCCAAGGGATACAGTAAACCTGGAGTGAAGCATCGGAATCTATAACTAGTGTCACAGAAATGGTTCAAAACACATGCAGTGAGAAGAGTCAGTCTTCTTGTACTTAATTCGGCATTGTACCTTTTGTATTTAGTTCCGATGCAATTTCTGTGTTTCGTCGTCAATATGAAGGTGCAAGGGATACAGTAAACCTGAAATGAATCTTCGGAATCTATAACTAGTGTCTCAGGAATGGTTCAAATCATAGACATTAAGAAGTGCCAGTGTTCTTGTACTTAAGTCGGCATTGTGCCCTTTGATTTTAATTCCGATGCAATTTCTGTTTTTCGTCGTCAATAAGAAGGTCGAACGGATACAGTAAACCTGAAGTGAAGCATCGGAATCTATAACTACTGTCACAGGAATGGTTGAAAACATAGACAGTAAGAAGAGCCAGTCTTCTTGTACTTAAGTCGGCATTGTGCCTTTTGTATTTAATTCCGATTCAATTTCTGTGTTTCGTCATCAATAAAAAGGACCTAGGGATACATTAAACCTGAAGTGAAGCATGGGAATCTATAACTAGTGTCACAGGAATGGTTCAAACATGGACAGTAAGAAGAGCCAGTCTTCTTGTACTTAAGTCGGCATTTTGCCTTTTGTATTTCATTCCGAAGCAATTCCTGTTTTTCGTCGTCAATAAGAAGGACCAAGGGATACAGTAAACCTGAAGTGAAGCATCGGAATCTATAACTAGTGTCACTGGAATGGTTCAAAACATAGAAAGTGAGAAGAGCCACTCTTCTTATACTTAAGTCGGCATTGTGCCTTTTGTATTTAATTCCGATGCAACTTCTGTGTTTCATCGCCAATAAGAAGGTCCAAGAGATACAGTAGACATATAGTGAAGCATCGGAATCAAAAACTGGTCTCACATGAAATGTTCAAAACATAGTCAGTATGAAGAGTCAGACTTCTTGTACTTAAGTCGGCATTGTGTCTTTTGTATTTAATTCCGATGCTATTTCTGTGTTTCGTCGTCAATAAGAAGGTCCAAGGGATACAGTAAACCTGAAGTGAAGCATAGGAATCTATAACTAGTGTCACAGAAATGGTTCCAAACATAGACAGTAAGAAGAGCCAGTCTTCTTGTACTTAAGTCGGCAATGTCCTTTTGTAATTAATTCCGATGCAATTGTTGTGTTTCGTCGTCAACAAGAAGGTCCAAGGGATACAGTTAACCAGAAGTGAAGCATCGGAATCTATTACTAGTGTCACAGGAATGGTTCAAAACATGGGCAGTAAGGAGATTCAGTCTTCTTGTACTTAATTCGCCATTGTACCTTTTGTATTTAATTCCGATGAAATTTCTGTGTTTCGTCGTCAATAAGAAGGCCCAAGGGATACAGTTAACCTGATGTGAAGCATCGGAAGCTATAACTAGTGTCACAGGAATGGTTCAAAGCATAGACAGTAAGAAGAGCCAGTCTTCTTGTACTTAAGTCGGCATTGTGCCTTTTATATTTAATTCCGATGCAATTTCTGTGTTTCGTCGCAATAAGAAGGTCCAAGGAATGCAGTAAACCTGAAGTGAAGCATCGGATCCTATAACTAGTGTCATAGGAATAGTTAAAAACATAGAGAGTAAGAAGAGCTAGTCGTCTTGTACTTAAGTCGGCATTGGGCCTTTAGTATTTAATTCCAATGCAATTTCTGTGTTTCGTCGTCAATAAGAAGGTCCAAGGGATACAGTAAACCGGACGTGAAGCATCGGAATCTATAACTAGTGACACAGAAATGGTTGAAAACATAGACAGTAAAAAGAGCCAGTCTTCTTGTACTTAAGTCCGCATCATGCCTTTTCTATTTAATTCCGATGCAATATCTGTGTTTCTTCGTCAATAAGAACGTCCAAGGGATACAGTAAATTTGAAGTGAAGCATCGGAATCTATAACTAGTGTCACAGGAATGGTTCAAAACATAGACAGTTAGAAGAGCCAATCTTCTTGTACTTAAGTCGTCGTTGTCCATTTGTATTTAATTCCGATGCAATTTCTGTGTTTCGTCGTCATTAAGAAGGTCCAAGCGATACAGTAAACCTGAAGTGAGGCATCGGAATCTATAACTAGTGTCACAGAAATGGTTGAAAACATAGGCAGTAAGGAGAATCAGTCTTCTTGTACTTAATTCGGCATTGTACCTTTTCAATTTAGTTCCGATGCAATTTCTGTGTTTCGTCGTCAATACGAAGGTGCAAGGGATACAGTAAACCCGAAGTGAAGCATCGGAATCTATAACTAGTGTCACAAGAATGGTTGAAAACATAGACAGTAAGAAGAGTCAGTCTTCTTGTACTTAAGTCGGCATTGTGCCTTTTGTATTTATTTCCGATTCAATTTCTGTGTTTCGTCGTCAATAAGAAAGACCAAGGGATACAGTAAACCTGAAGTGAAGCATCGGAAACTATAACTAGTGCCACAGGAATGGTTCAAACATGTACAGTAAGAAGAGCCAGTCTTCTTGTACTTAAGTCGGCATTTTGCCTTTTGTATTTAATTCCGAAGCAATTCCTGTGTTTCGTCGTCAATAAGAAGGTCCAAGGGATACAGTAAATCTGAAGTGAAGCATCGGAATCTATATCTAGTGTCTCAGGAATGGTTCAAATTTTACACAGTAAGAAGAGCCAGTGTTCTCGACTTAAGTCGGCATTGTACCTTTTGTATTTAATTCCGATGAAATTTCTGTGTTTCGTCGTCAATAAGAAGGTCCAAGGGATACAGTTAACCTGATGTGAAGCATGGGAATCTATAACTAGTGTCACAGGAATGGTTCAAAACATGTACAGTAAGAAGAGCCAGACTTCTTGTACTTAAGTCTCATTGTGCCTTTTGTATCTAATTCCGATTCAATTTCTGTGTTTCATCGTCAATAAGAAAGTCAGAGGGATACAGAAAACCTGAAGTGAAGCATCGCAAACTATAACTAGTGTCACAGGAATGGTTCAAAACATAGACAGTAAGAAGATCAGTCTTCTTGTACTTAAGTCGGCATTGTGCCTTTTGTATTTAATTCCGATGCAATTTCAGTGTTTCGTTTTCAATAAGTCGGTCCAAGGGATACAGTAAACCTGAAGCGAAGCATCGGAATCCATAACTAGTGTCACAGGAATGGTTCAAAATATAGACAGTAAGAAGAGCCAGTCTTCTTGTACTTAAGTCGGCATTGTGCCTTTTGTTATTATTTCCGATGCAATTTCTGTGTTTCGTCGTCAATAAGAAGGTCCAAGGGATACAGTAAACCTGAAGTGAAGCATAGGAATCTATAACTAGTGTCACAGAAATGGTTCAAAACATAGACAGTAAGAAGAGCCAGTCTTCTTTTACTTAAGTCGGCAATGTCCTTTTGTATTTAATTCCGAAGCAATTGCTGTGTTTCGTCGTCAATAAGAAGGTCCAAGGGATACAGTTAACCAGAAGTGAAGCATCGGAATCTATAACTAGTGTCACAGGAATGGTTCAAAACATAGGCAGTAAGATGAGTCAGTCTTCTTGTACTTAATTCGGCATTGTACATTTTGTATTTAATTCCGATTCAATTTCTGTCTTTCGTCGTCAATAAGAAGGTCCAAGGGATACAGTAAATCTGAAGTGAAGCACCGGAATCTATAACTAGTGTCTCAGGAATGGTTCAAATCTTAGACAGTAAGAAGAGCCAGTCTTCTTGTACTTAAGTCGGCACTGTACCTTTTGTATTTAATTCCGATGAAATTTCTGTGTTTCGTCGTCAATAAGAAGGTCCAAGGGATACAGTTAACCTGATGTGAAGCATCGGAATCTATAACTAGTGTCACAGGAATGGTTCAAAACATAGTCAGTAAGTGGAGCGAGTCTTCTTGTGCTTAAGTGTCATTGTGCCTTTTATATTTAATTCCGATGCAATCTCTGTGTTTCATCGTCTATAAGAAAATCAGAGGGATACAGTTAACCTCAAGTGAAGCATCGGAATCTATAACTAGTGTCACAGGAATGGTTCAAAACATAGACAGTAAGAAGAGTCAGAATTCTTGTACTTAAGTCGGCATTGTGCCTTTTGTATTTCATTCCGATGCAATTTCTGTGTTTCGTCTTCAATAAGTAGGTCCAAGGGATACAGTAAACCTGAAGTGAAGCATCGCAATCCATAACTAGTGTCACAGGAATGGTTCAAAATATAGACAATAAGAAGAGCCAGTCTTCTTGTACTGAAGTCGGCATTGTGCCTTTTGTATTTAATTCCGATGCAATTTCTGTGTTTCGTCGCAATTAGAAGGTCCAATGGATGCAGTAAACCTGAAGTGAAGCATCGGATCCAATTACTAGTGTCACAGGAATAGTTCAAAAATTAAAGAGAGTAAGAAGAGCTAGTCGTCTTTTACTTAAGACGGCATTGTGCCTTTAGTATTTAATTCCAATGCAATTTCTGTGTTTCGTCGTCAATAAGAAGGTCCAAGGGATACAGTAAACCTGACGTAAGGCATCGGAATCTACAACTAGTGACACAGAAATGGTTCAAACCATAGACAGTAAAAAGAGCCAGTCTTCTTGTGCTTAAGTCGGCATCATGCCTTTTCTATTTAATTCCGATGCAATATCTGTGTTTCTTCGTCAATACGAACGTCCAAGGGATACAGCAAACTTGAAGTGAAGCATCGGAATCTATAACTAGTGTCACAGGAATGGTTCCAAACATAGGCGGTAAGAAGAGCCAGTCTTCCCGTACTTAAGTCGGCATTGAGCCTTTTGTATTTAATTCCGACGCAATTTCTGTGTTTCGTCGTCAATTAGAAGGTCCAAGGGATACAGTAAACCAGAAGTGAAGCATCGGACTCTATAACTAGAGTCACATGAATGGTTCAAAACATAGACAGTTAGAAGAGCCAATCTTCTTGTACTTAAGTCGACGTTGTCCTTTTGTATTAAATTCCGATGCAATTTCTGTGTTTCGTCGTCAATAAGAAGGTCCAAGGGATATAGTAAACCTGAAGTGAAGCATAGGAATCTATAACTAGTGTAACAGAAATGGTTCAAAACATATACAGTAAGACGAGCCAGTCTTCTTGTACTTAAGTCGGCAATGTCCTTTTGTATTTAATTCCGATGCAATTGCAGTGTTTCGTCGTCAATAAGAAGGTCCAAGGGATACTGTTAACCAGGAGTGAAGCATCGGAATCTATAACTGGTGTCACAGGAATGTTTCAAAACATAGGCAATAAGAAGAGTCAGTCTTCTTGTATATAAATCGGCATTGTACCTTTTGTATTTAATTCCGATGCAATTTCTGTGTTTCGTCGTCAATAAGAAGGTCCAAGGGATACAGTAAATCTGAAGTGAAGCACCGGAATCTATAACTAGTGTCTCAGGAATGGTTCAATTCTTAGACAGTAAGAAGAGCCAGTTTTCTTGTACTTAAGTCGGCATTGTACCTTTTGTATTTAATTCCGATGAAATTTCTGTGTTTCGTCGTCAATAAGAAGGCCCAAGGGATACAGTTAACCTGATGTGAAGCATCGGAATCTATAACTAGTGTCACAGGAATGGTTCAAAACATAGACAGTAAGTAGAGCGAGTCTTCTTGTACTTAAGTGTCATTGTGCCTTTTGTATTTATTTCCGATCCAATGTCTGTGTTTCATCGTTAATATGAAAGTCAGAGGGATACAGTAAACCTGAAGTGAAGCATCGGAATCTATAACTAGTGTCAGAGGAATGGTTCAAACATAGACAGTAAGAAGAGTCAGAATTCTTGTACTTAAGTCGGCATTGTGCCTTTTGTATTTCATTCCGATGCAATTTCTGTGTTTCGTCTTCAATAAGTGGGTCCAAGGGATACAGTAAACCTGAAGTGAAGCATCGCAATCCATAACTAGTGTCACAGGAATGGTTCAAAATATAGACAATAAGAAGAGCCAGTCTTCTTGTACTGATGTCGGCATTGTGACTTTTGTATTTAATTCCGATGCAATTTCTGTGTTTCGTCGCAATAAGAAGGACCAAGGGATACAGTAAACCGGAAATGAAGCATCGGAATCTATAACGAGTGTCAGAGGAATGGTTCAAAACATAGACAGTAAGACGAGCCAGTCCTCTTGTACTTACGTCGGCAATGTGCCTTTTGTATTTAATTACGATACAATTTCTGTGTTTTGTCGTCAATAAGGTCCAAGGGATACAGTAAACCTGAAGTGAAGCATCGGAAACTATAACTAGTGTCTCAGGAATGGTTCAATTCTTAGACACTAAGAAGAGCCAGTTTTCTTGTACTTAAGTCGGCATTTTGCCTTTTGTATTTAATTCCGAAGCAATTCCTGTGTTTCGTCGTCAATACGAAGGTCCAAGGGATACAGTAAACCTGAAGTGAAGCTTCGGAATCTGTAACTAGTGTCACTGGGATGGTTCTAAGCATAGACAGTAAGAAGAGCCACTCATCTTGTACTTATGTCGGCATTGTGCCTTTTGTATTTAATTCCGATGCAACTTCTGTGTTTCATCGTCAATAAGAAGATCCAAAGAATACAGTAGACATATAGTGAAGCACCGGAATCAAAAGATGGTCTCACATGAAATGTTCAAAACATAGTCAGTAAGAAGAGTCAGTCTTCTTGTACTTAAGTCGGCATTGTGTCTTTTGTATTTAATTCCGATGCAATTTCTGTGTTTCGTCGTCAATAAGAAGGTCCAAGGGATACAGTAAACCTGAAGTGAAGCATAGGAGTCTAAAACTAGTGTCACAGAAATGGTTCAAAACATAGACAGTAAGAAGAGCCAGTCTTCTTGTACTTAAGTCGGCAATGTCCTTTTGTATTTAATTCCGATGCAATTGCTGTGTTTCGTCGTCAATAAGAAGGTCCAAGGTATACAGTTAACCAGAAGTGAAGCATCGGAATCTATAACTAGTGTCACAGGAACGGTTCAAAGCATAGGCAGTAAGAAGAATCTGTCTTCTTGTACTTAATTCGGCATTGTACCCTTTTGTATTTAATTCCGATGCAATTACTGTGTTTCGTCGTCAATAAGAAGGTCCAAGGGATACAATAAATCTGAAGTGAAGCACCAGAATCTATAACTAGTGTCTCAGGAATGGTTCAAATCATAGACAGTAAGAAGAGCCAGTCTTCTTGTACTTATGTCGGCATTGTACCTTTTGTATTTTATTCCGATGAAATTTCTGTGTTTCGTCGTCAATAAGAAGGCCCAAGGGATACAGTTAACCTGATGTGAAGCATCGGAATCTATAAATAGTGTCACAGCAATGGTTCAAAACATAGACAGTAAGAAGAGCCAGTCTTCTTGTACTTAAGTCTCATTGTGCCTTTTGTATTTAATTCCGATGCAATCTCTGTGTTTCATCGTCAATAAGAAAGTCAGAGGGATACAGTAAACCTGAAGTGAAGCATCGGAATCTATAACTAGTGTCACAGGAATGGTTCAAAACATAGACAGTAAGAAGAGTCAGAATTCTTATACTTTAGTCGGCATTGTGCCTTTTGTATTTCATTCCGATGCAATTTCTGTGTTTCGTCTTCAATAAGTAGGTCCAAGGGATACAGTAAACCTGAAGTGAAGCATCGGAATCCATAACTAGTGTCACAGGAATGGTTCAAAATATAGACAGCAAGAAGAGCCAGTCTTCTTGTACTTATGTCGGCATTATGCGTTTTATATTTAATTCCGATGCAATTTCTGTGTTTCATCGTCAATAAGAAGGTCCAAGGGATACAGTAAAGCCGAAGTGAGGCATCGTAATCTATAACTAGTGTCACAGGAATGGTTGAAAACATAGACAGTAAGAAGAGCCAGTCTTCTTGTACTTAAGTCGGCATTGTTCCTTTTGTATTTATTTCAGATTCAATTTCTGTGTTTCGTCGTCAATAAGAAGGACCAAGGGATACAGTAAACCTGAAGTGAAGCATCGGAATCTATAACGAGTGTCAGAGGAATGGTTCAAAACATAGACAGTAAGACGAGCCAGTCTTCTTGTACTTAAGTCGGCATTTTGCCTTTTGTATTTAATTCCGATGCTACTTCTGTGTTTCATCGTCAATAAGAAGGTCCAAAGGATACAGTAGACATATAGTTAAGCATCGGAATCAAAAAATGGTCTCACATGAAACGTTCAAATCATAGTCAGTAAGAAGAGTCAGTCTTCTTGTACTTAAGTCGGCATTGTGTCTTTTGTATTTAATTCCGATGCAATTTCTGTGTTTCGTCGTCAATAAGAAGGTCCAAGGGATACAGTAAACCTGAAGTGAAGCATAGGAATCTATAACTAGTGTCACAGAAATGGTTCAAAACATAGACAGTAAGAAGAGTCAGTCTTCTTGTACTTAATTCGGCATTGTACCTTTTGTATTTAATTCAGATGCAATTTCTGTGTTTTGTCGTAGATAAGAAGATCCAAGGGATACAGTACATCTGAAGTAAAGGACCGGAATCTATAACTAGTGTCTCAGGAATCGTTCAAATCTTAGACAGTAAGAAGAGCCAGTCTTCTTGTACTTAAGTCGGCATTGTACCTTTTGTATTTAATTATGATGAAATTTCTGTGTTTCGTCGTTAATAAGAAGGCCCAAGGGATTCAGTTAACCTGATGTGAAGCATCGGAATCTATAACTAGTGTCACAGGAATGGTTCAAATCATAGACAGTAAGAAGAGCCAGTCTTCTTGTACTTAAGTCTCATTGTGCCTTTTGTATTTAATTCCAATGCAACTTCTGTGTTTCATCGTCAACAAGAAGGTCCAAAGGATACAGTAGACATATAGTAAAGCATCGGAATCAATAACTGGTCTCACATGAAATGTTCAAAGCATAGTCAGTAAGAAGAGTCAGTCTTCTTGTACTTAAGTCGGCATTGTATCTTTTGTATTTAATTCCGATGCAATTACTGTGCTTCGTCGTCAATAACAAGGTTCAAGGGATACAGTAAACCTGAAGTGAAGCATAGGAATCTATAACTAGTGTGACAGAAATGGTTCAAAACATAGACAGGAAGAAGAGCCAGTCTTCTTGTACTTAAGTCGGCAATGTCCATTTGTATTTAATTCCGATGCAATTGCTGTGTTTCGTCGTCAATAAGAAGGTCCGAGGGATACAGTAAACTAGAAGTGAAGCATCGGAATCTATAACTAGGGTCACAGGAATGGTTCAAAACATAGACAGTAAGAAGAACCAGTTTTCTTGTACTTAAGTCGGCATTGTGCCTTTTGTATTTAATTCCGATGCAATTTCTGTGTTTCATCATCAATAAGAAGGTCAGAGGGATAGAGTAAACCTGAATTGAAGCATCGGAATCTGTAACTAGTGTCACAGGAATGGTTCAAAACATAAACAGTAAGAAAAGCCAGTCTTCCTGTACTTGTCGGGATTGTGCCTTTTGCATTTAATTCCGATGAAATTTCTGTGTTTCGTCGTTATTAAGAAGGCCCAAGGAATACAGTTAACCTGATGTGAAGCATCGGAATCTATAACTAGTGTCACAGGAATGGTTGAAAACATAGACAGTAAGAAGAGCAAGTCTTCTTGTACTTAAGTCTCATTGTGCATTTTGTATTTAATTCCGATGCAATCTCTGTGTTTCATCGTCAACAAGAAAGTCAGAGGGATACAGTAAACCTGAAGTGAAGCATCGGAATCTATAACTAGTGTCACAGGAATGGTTCAAAACATAGACAGTAAGAAGAGTCAGATTTCTTGTACTTAAGTCGGCATTGTGCCTTTTGTATTTCATTCCGATGCAATTTCTGTGTTTCGTCTTCAATAAGTAGGTCCAAGGGATACAGTAAAGCTGAAGTGAAGCATCGGAATCCGTAACTAGTGTCACAGGAATGGTTAAAAATACAGACAGTAAGAAGAGCCAGTCTTCTTGTACTTAAGGCGGCATTGTGCCTTCTATATTTAATTCCGATGCAATTTCTGTGTTTCGTCGCAATAAGAAGGTCCAAGGGATGCAGTAAACCTGAAGTGAAGCATCGGAATCTATAACTAGTGACACAGAAATGGTTCAAAACATAGACAGTAAAAAGAGCCAGTCTTCCTGTACTTGTCGGCATTGTGCCTTTTGTATTTAATTCCGATGAAATTTCTGTGTTTCGTCGTCATTTAGAAGGTCCAAGGGATACAGTAAACCAGAAGTGAAGCATCGGAATCTATAACTAGTGTCACAGAAATGGTTCAAAACATAAACAGTAAGAAAAGCCAGTCTTCCTGTACTTGTCGGCATTGTGCCTTTTGCATTTAATTCCGATGAAATTTCTGTGTTTCGTCGTCAATAAGAAGGCCCAAGGAATACAGTTAACCTGATGTGAAGCATCGGAATCTATAACTAGTGTCACAGGAATGGTTCAAAACATAGACAGTAAGAAGAGGCAGTCTTCTTGTACTTAAGTCTCATTGTGCCTTTTGTACTTAATTCCGATGCAATCTCTGTGTTTCATCGTCAATAAGAAAGTCAGAGGGATACAGTAAACCTGAAGTGAAGCATCGGAATCTATAACTAGTGTCACAGGAATGGTTCAAAACATAGACAGTTCGAAGAGACAATCTTCTTGTACTTAAGTCGGCGTTGTCCTTTTGTATTTAATTCCGATGCAATTTCTGTGTTTCGTAGTCAATAAGAAGGTCCAAGCGATACAGTAAACCTGAAGTGAAGCATCGGAATCTATAACTAGTGTCACAGAAATGGTTCAAAACATAGGCAGTAAGGAGAGTCAGTCTTCTTGTACTTAATTCGGCATTGTACCTTTTCAATTTAGTTCCGATGCAATTTCTGTGTTTCGTCGTCAATACGAAGGTGCAAGGGATACAGTAAACCTGAAGTGATGCTTCGGAATCTATAACTAGTGTCTCAGGAATGGTTCAAATCATAGACATTAAGAAGAGCCAGTCATATTGTACATAAGTCGGCATTGTGCTCTTTGTTATTAATTCCAATGCAATTTCTGTGTTTCGTCGTCAATAAGAAGGTCCAAGGGATACAGTAAACCTGAAGTGAAGCATCGGAATCTATAACGAGTGTCAGAGGAATGGTTGAAAACATAGACAGTAGGACGAGCCAGTCTTTTTACTTACGTCGGCATTGTGCCTTTTGCATTTAATTACGATGCAATTTCTGTGTTTTGTCGTCAATAAGGTGCAAGGGATACAGTAAACCTGAAGTGAAGCATCGGAAACTACAACTAGTGTCACAGGAATGGTTCAAAACATAGACAGTAAGAAGAGCCACTCTTCTTGTACTTAAGTCGGCATTCGGCCTTTAGTATTTTATTCCGATGCAATTTCTGTGTTTCATCGTCAATAATAAGGTCCAAGGGATACAGTAAACATATTGTGAAGCATCGGAATTTAATACTGGTCTCACAGGAAATGTGCAAAACATATTCAGTAAGAAGAGTCAGTCTTCTTGTACTTAAGCCGGCATTGAGCCTTTTGTATTTAATTCCGATGAAACTTCTGTGTTCCGTCGTCAATAAGAAGGTCCAAGGGATACAGTAGACATATAGTGACGCATCGGAATTAAATACTGGTCTCACATGAAATGTTCAAAACATAGTCGGTAAGAAGAGTCAGACTTCTTGTACTTAAGTCGGCATTGTGTCTTTCATATTTAATTCCGATGCAATTTCTGCGTTTCGTCGTCAATAAGAAGGTCCAAGGGATACGGTAAACCTGAAGTGAGGCATCTGAATCTATAACTAGTGTCATAGGAATGGTTCAAAACATAGACAGTAAGAAGAGCCAGTCTTTTTGTACTTAAGTCGGCATAGTGCCTTTTGTATTTATTTCCGATGCAATGTCGGTGTTTCGTCGTCAATAAGAAGGTCCAAGGGATACAGTAAACCTGAAGTGAAGCATCGGAATCTATAACTAGTGTCACAGGAACGGTTCTAAACATAGACAGTAAGACGAGCCAGTCATCTTGTACTTACGTCGCATTGTGCCTTTTGTATTTAATTCCGGTGGAATTTCTGTGTTTTGTCGTCAATAAGAAGGTCCAAGGGATACAGTAAACCTGAAGTGAAGCACCGTAATCTATAACTAGTGTCACAGGAATGGTTCGAAACATATACAGTAAGAAGAGCCAGTCTTCTTGTACTTATGTCGGCATTGTGCATTTTGGATTTAATTCCGATGTAATTTCTGTGATTCGTCGTCTACAAGAGGGCCCAAGGGATACAGTAAACCTGAATTGAGGCATCGGAAACTATAACTAGTGTCACAGGAATGGTTCTAAACATAGACAGTAAGAAGAGCCAGTCTTCTTATACTTAAGTCGGCATTGTGCGTCTTGGATTTAATTCCGATGCAATCTCTATGTTTTATTGTCAATAAGAATGCCCAAGGGATACAGTAAACATATAGTGAAGCATCGGAATTTAAAACTGGTCTCACAGGAAATGTTGAAACATAGTCAGTAAGAAGAGCCAGTCTTCTTGTACTTAAGTCGGCATTGCGTCTTTTGTATTTAATTCCGATGCAATCTTTGTGTTTCATTGTCAATAAGAATGCCCAAGGGATACAGTAAACATATAGTGAAGCATCGGAATCTAAAACTGGTCTCACAGGAAATGTTCAAAACTTAGTCAGTAAGAAGGGTCAGTCTATTTGTACTTAAGTCGGCATTGTGCATTTTGGATTTAATTCCGATGTAATTTCTGTGATTCGTCGTCTATGAGAGGGCCCAAGGGATACAGTAAACCTGAATTGAGGCATCGGAAACTATAACTAGTGTCACAGGAATGGTTCTAAACATAGACAGTAAGAAGAGTCCTTCTTCTTTTACTTAAGTCGGCATTGTGCCTTTCGGATTTAATTCCGATGCAACTTCTGTGTTTCATCGTCAATAAGAAGGTCCGAGGGATACAGTAGACATATAGTGAAGAATCGGTATCAAGACTGGTCTCACAGGAAATGTTGAAACATAGTCAGTAAGAAGAGTTAGTCTTTTTGTACTTAAGTCGGCATTGTGCCTTTTGTATTTAATTCCGATGCATTCTCTGTGTATCGTCATCAATAAGAAGGATGAAGGGATACTGTAAACCTGAAGTGAAGCATCGGAAACTATAACTAGTGTCACAGGAATGGTTCAATACATGGACAGTAAGAAGAGCCAGTCTTCCTGTACTTAATTCGGCATTGTGCCTTTTGTATTTAATTCCGATGCAATTTCTGTGTTTCGTCGGCAATAAGAAGGCCCAAGGGATACAGTAAACCTGAAGTGAAGCATCGGAATCTATAACTAGTGACACAGGAATGGTTCAAAACATAGACAGTAAGAAGACCCAACCTTCTTGTACTTAAGTCGGCATTGTGCCTTTTGTATTTAATTCCGATGCAATTTGTGTATTTCGTCGTCAATAAGAAGGTCCAAGGGATACAGTAAACCTGAAGTGAAGCATCGGAATCTATAACTAGTGTCACAGGAATGGTTCAAAACATAGACAGTAAGACGAGCCAGTCTTCTTGTAATTAAGTCATCATTGTGCCTTTTGTATTTAATTCCGATGCCATTTCTGTGTTTTGTCGTCAATAAGAAAGTCCAAGGGATACAGTGAAGCTGAAGTGAAGCATCGGAATCTATAACTAGTGTCACAGGAATGGTTCAAAACATAGACTGTAAGAAGAGCCAGACTTCTTGTACTTAAGTCTCATTGTGCCTTTTGTATTTAATTCCGATGCAATTTCTGTGTTTCATCGTCAATAAGAAAGTCAGAGGGATACAGTAAACCTGAAGTGAAGCATCGCAATCTATAACTAGTGTCACAGGAATGGTTCAAAGCATAGACAGTAAGAAGATCAGTCTTCTTGTACTTAAGTCGGCATTGTGCCTTTTGTATTCAATTCCGATGCAATTTCAGCGTTTCGTCTTCAATAAGTAGGTCCAAGGGATACAGTAAACCTGAAGCGAAGCATCGGAATCCATAACTAGTGTCACAGAAATGGTTCAAAACATAGGTAGTAAGAAGAGTCAGTCTTCTTGTACTTAATTCGGCATTGTACCCTTTCTATTTAGTTCCGATGCAATTTCTGTGTTTCCTCGTCAATACGAAGGTCCAAGGGATACAGTAAACCTGAAGTGAAGCATCGGAATCTATAACGAGTGTCAGAGGAATGGTTCAAAACATAGACAGTAAGACGAGCCAGTCTTCTTGTACTTAAGTCGGCATTGTGCCTTTTGTATTTAATTACGATGCAATTTCTGTGTTTTTTCGTCAATATGAAGGTCCAAGGGATACAGTAAACCTGAAGTGAAGCATCGGAATCTATAACTAGTGTCACAGGAATGGTTGAAACATGGACAGTAAGAAGAGGCAGTCTTCTTGTACTAAAGTCGGCATATTGCCTTTTGTATATAATTCCGAAGCAATTCCTGTGTTTCGTCGTCAATAAGAAGGTCCAAGGGATACAGTAAACCTGAAGTGAAGCATCGGAATCTATAACTAGTGTCACTGGAATGGTTCAAAACATAGACAGTAAGAAGAGCCACTCTTCTTGTACTTAAGTCGGCATTCTGCCTTTAGTATTTTATTCCGATGCAATTTCTGTGTTTCATCGTCAATAATAAGGTCCAAGGGATACAGTAAACATATTGTGAAGCATCGGAATTTAATACTGGTCTCACAGGAAATGTGCAAACCATATTCAGTAAGAAGAGTCAGTCTTCTTGTACTTAAGCCGGCATTGAGCCTTTTGTATTTAATTCCGATGAAACTTCTGTGTTCCGTCGTCAATAAGAAGGTCCAAGGGATACAGTAGACATATAGTGACGCATCGGAATTAAAAACTGGTCTCACATGAAATGTTCAAAACATAGTCAGTAAGAAGAGTCAGTCTTCTTGTACTTAAGTCGGCATTGTGTCTTTCATATTTAATTCCGATGCAATTTCTGCGTTTGGTCGTCAATAAGAAGGTCCAAGGGATACGGTAAACCTGAAGTGAGGCATCGGAATCTATAACTAGTGTCACAGGAATGGTTCAAAACATAGACAGTAAGAAGAGCCAGTCTTTTTGTACTTAAGTCGGCATAGTGCCTTTTGTATTTATTTCCGATGCAATGTCGGTGTTTCGTCGTCAATAAGAAGGTCCAAGGGATACAGTAAACCTGAAGTGAAGCATCGGAATCTAGAACTAGTGTCACAGGAACGGTTCTAAACATAGACAGTAAGACGAGCCAGTCATCTTGTACTTACGTCGGCATTGTGCCTTTTGTATTTAATTCCGGTGGAATTTCTGTGTTTTGTCGTCAATAAGAAGGTCCAAGGGATACAGTAAACCCGAAGTGAAGCACCGTAATCTATAACTAGTGTCACAGGAATGGTTCAAAACATATACAGTAAGAAGAGCCAGTCTTCTTGTACTTAAGTCAGCATTGTGCCTTTTGTATTTAATTCCGATGCAATTTCTGTGTTTCATCGTCAAGAAGAAGCTCCAAGGGATACAGTAAACATATGGTGAAGCAACGGAATTTAATACTGGTCTCACAGGTAATGTTCAAAACATAGTCAGTAAGAAGAGCCAGTCTTCTTGTACTTATGTCGGCATTGTGCCTTTTATATAAAATTCTGATGCAATTTCTGTGTTTCGTCGTCAATTAGAAGGTCCAAGGGATACAGTAAACTTGAAGTGAAGCATCGGAATCCATAACTAGTGTCACAGGAACGGTTCAAAACATAGACAGTAAAAAGAGCCACTCTTCTTGTACTTAAGTCGGCATTGCGTCTTTTGTATTTAATTCCGATGCAATCTTTGTGTTTCAATGTCAATAAGAATGCCCAAGGGATACAGTAAACATATAGTGAAGCATCGGAATCTAAAACTGGTCTCACAGGAAATGTTCAAAACTTAGTCAGTAAGAAGGGTCAGTCTTTTTGTACTTAAGTAGGCATTGTGCATTTTGGATTTAATTCCGATGTATATTTCTGTGATTCGTCGTCTAAAAAAGGGCCCAAGGGATACAGTAAACCTGAATTGAGGCATCGGAAACTATAACTAGTGTCACAGGAATAGTTCTAAACATAGACAGTAAGAAGAGTCCTTCTTCTTGTACTTAAGTCGGCATTGTGCCTTTTGGATTTAATTCCGATGCAACTTCTGTGTTTCATCGTCAATAAGAAGGTCCGAGGGATACAGTAGACATATAGTGAAGCATCGGTATCAAGACTGGTCTCACAGGAAATGTTCAAAACATAGACAGTAAGAAGAGCCAGTCTTCTTGTACTTAAGTTGGCATTGTGCCTTTTGTATTTAATTCCGAGGCAATTTCTGTGTTTCGTCGTCAATAAGGAGGTCCAAGGGATACAGTAAACCAGAAGTGAGGCATCGGAATCTATAACTAGTGTCACAGGAATGGTTCAAAACATAGACAGTAAGAAGAGCCAGTCTTCTTGTACTTAAGTCGGCATTGTGCGTTTAGGATTTAATTCCGATGCAATCTCTATGTTTTATTGTCAATAAGAATGCCCATGGGATACAGTAAACATATAGTGAAGCATCGGAATTTAAAACTGGTCTCACAGGAAATGTTGAAACATAGTCAGTAAGAAGAGTTAGTCTTTTTGTACTTAAGTCGGCATTGTGCCTTTTGTATTTAATTCCGATGCATTCTCTGTGTATCGTCATCAATAAGAAGGATGAAGGGATACTGTAAACCTGAAGTGAAGCATCGGAAACTATAACTAGTGTCACAGGAATGGTTCAATACATAGACAGTAAGAAGAGCCAGTCTTCCTGTACTTAATTCGGCATTGTGCCTTTTGTATTTAATTCCGATGCAATTTCTGTGTTTCGTCGGCAATAAGAAGGCCCAAGGGATACAGTAAACCTGAAGTGAAGCATCGGAATATATAACTAGTGACACAGGAATGGTTCAAAACATAGACAGTAAGAAGACCCAACCTTCTTGTACTTAAGACGGCATTGTGCCTTTTGTATTTAATTCCGATGCAATTTGTGTGTTTCGTCGTCAATAAGAAGGTCCAAGGGATACAGTAAACCTGAAGTGAAGCATCGGAATCTATAACTAGTGTCACAGGAATGGTTCAAAACATAGACAGTAAGACGAGCCAGTCTTCTTGTAATTAAGTCATCATTGTGCCTTTTGTATTTAATTCCGATGCAATTTCTGTGTTTTGTCGTCAATAAGAAAGTCCAAGGGATACAGTAAACCTGAAGTGAAGCATCGGAATCTATAACTAGTGACACAGGAATGGTTCAAAACATAGACAGTAAGAAGAGCCAGTCTTCTTGTACTTAAGTCGGCATTGTGCGTTTTGTATTTACTTCCGAAGCAATTTTTGTATTTAGTCGTCAATAAGAAGCTCCAAGGGATACAGTAAACCTGAAGTGAAGCATCGGAATCTATAACTAGTGTCACAGGAACGGTTCAAATCATATACAGTAAGAAGAGCGACTCCTCTTGTACTTAAGTCCGCGTTGTGCCTTTTGTATTTAATTACTATGCAATTTCTGTGTTTCATCGTCAATAAGAAGGTCCAAGGGATACAGTAAACATATAGCGAAGCTTCGGAATTTAATACTGGTCTCACAGGAAATGTTCAAACATAGTCAGTAAGAAGAGTCAGTCTTCTTGTACTTAAGTCGGCATTGTGCCTTTTGTATTAAATCCTGATGCAATTTCTGTGTTTCGTCGTCAATAAGAACGTCCAAGGGTTACAGTAAACCTGAAGTGAAGCATCGGAATCTATAACTAGTGTCGCAGGAATGGTTCAAAACATAGACAGTAAGATGAGCCACTCTTCTTGTACTTAAGTCGGCATTGTGTCTTTTGTATTTAATTCCGATGTAAGTTCTGTGTTTCATCGTCAATAAGAAGGTCCAAGGGATATAGTAAACATATAGTGAAGCATCGGAACATAATACTGGTCTCACAGGAAATGTTCAAATCATAGTCAGTGAGAAGAGTCAGTCATCTTGTACTTAAGCCGGCATTGTGCCTTTTGTATTTAATTCCGATGCAACTTCTGTGTTTCATCGTCAATAAGACGGTCCAAGAGATACAGTAGACATATAGTGAAGCATCGGAATTTAATACTGGTCTCACAGGAAATATTCAAAACATAGTCAGTAAGAAGAGTCAGTCTTCTTGTACTTAAGCCAGCCTTGTGCCTTTTGTATTTAATTCCAATGCAACTTCTGTGTTTCATCGTCAATAAGAGGGTCCAAGGGATACAGTAGACATATAGTGAAGCATCGGAATCTAAAACTGGTCTCACGGGAAATGTTCATAACATAGTCAGTAAGATGAGTCAGTGTTCTAGTACTTAAGTCGGCATTGTGCCTTTTGTATTTAATTCCGATGCAACTTTTGTGTTTCGTCGACAATAAGAAGGTCCAATGGATACAGTAAACCTGAAGTGAAGCATCGGATCTATATCTAGTGTCACAGGAATGGTTCAAACCATAGGCAGTAAGAAGAGTCAGTCTTCTTGTACTTTAATCGGCATTGTACCTTTTGTATTTAATTCCGATGCAATTTCTGTGTTTCGTCGTCAATAAGAAGGTCCAAGGGATACAGTAAACCTGAAGTGAAGCTTCGGAATCTATGATTAGTGTCTCAGGAATGGTTCAAATCATAGACAGTAAGAAGTGCCAGTCTTCTTGTACTTAAGTCGGCATTGTGCCTTTTATATTTAATTCCGATGAAATTTCTGTGTTTCGTCGTCAATAAGAAGGTCCAAGGAATACAGTAAACATGAAGTGAAGCATCGGAATCTATAACTAGTGTCACAGGAATGGTTCAAAACATAGACAGTATGAAGAGCCAGTCTTCTTGTACTTTAGTCGGCATTGTGCCTTTTGTATTTAATTCCGACGCAATTTCTGTGTATCATCGTCAATAATAAGGTCAGAGGAATACAGTAAACCGGAAGTGAAGCATCGGATCTTATAACTAGTGTCACAGGAATAGTTCAAAACATAGACAGTAAGAAGAGCCAGTCTTCTTGTACTTAAGTCGGCATTGTGCCTTTAGTATTTAATTCCCATGCAATTTCTGTGTTTCGTCGTCAATAAGAAGGACCAAGGGATACAGTAAACCTGAAGTGAAGCATCGGAATCTATAACTAGTGTCACAGCAATGGTTCAAAACATAGACAGTAATAAGAGCCACTCTTCTTGCTTGTACTTAAGTCGGCATTGTGCCTTTTGTATTTAAATCCGATGCAATTTCTGTGTTTCATCGTCAATAAGTAGGTCCAAGGGATACAGTAAACATATAGTGAAGCATCGGAATTTAATACTGGTCTCACAGGAAATGTTCAAATCATAGTCAGTAAGAAGAGTCAGTCTTCTTGTACTTAAGTCGGCATTGTGCCTTTTGTTTTTATATCTGATGCAATTTCTGTGATTCGTCGTCAATAAGAAGGTCCAAGGGATACAGTAAACCTGAAGTGAAGCATCGGAATCTATAACTAGTGTCACAGCAATGGTTCAAAACATAGACAGTAATAAGAGCCACTCTTCTTGCTTGTACTTAAGTCGGCATTGTGCCTTTTTTATTTAAATCCGATGCAATTTCTGTGTTTCATCGTCAATAAGAAGGTCCAAGGGATACAGTAAACATATAGTGAAGCATCGGAATTTAATACTGGTCTCACAGGAAATGTTCAAAACATAGTCAGTAAGAAGAGTCAGTCATCTTGTACTTAAGCCGGCATTGTGCGTTTTTTATTTGATTCCAATGCAACGTCTGTGTTTCATCGTCAATAAGATGGTCCATGGGATACAGTAGACATATAGTGAAGCATCGGAATCTAAAACTGGACTCACAGGAAATGTTCAAAGCATAGTCAGTAAGAAGAGTCAGTCTTCTTGTACTTAAGTCATCATTGTGCCTTTTGTATATATATCCGATGCAATTTCTTTGTTTCATCGTCAACAAGAAGGTCCAAGGGATACAGTAGACATATAGTCAAGCATCGGAACCTAAAACTGGTCTCACAGGAAATGTTCAAAGCATAGTCAGTAAGAAGAGTCAGTCTTCTTGTACTTAAGTCATAATTGTTCCTTTTGTATATATATCCGATGCAATTTCTTTGTTTCATCGTCAACAAGAAGGTCCAAGGGATACAGTGGACATATAGCCAAGCATCGGAACCTAAAACTGGTCTCACAGGAAATGTTCAAAATATAGTCAGTAAGAAGAGTCAGTCCTCTTGTACTTAAGTCGGCATTGTGCCTTTTGAATTAAATTCCGATGCAATTTCTGTGATTCGTCGTCAATAAGAAGGTCCAAGGGTTACAGTAAACCTGAAGTGAAGCATCGGAATCTATAACGAGTGTCAGAGGAATGGTTCAAAACATAGACAGTAAGACGAGCCCGTCTTCTTGTACTTAAGTCGGCATTGTGCCTTTTGTATTTAATTCCGATGCAAATTCTGTGTTTCATCGTCAATAAGAAGGTCCAAAGGATACAGTTAACCTGATGTGAAGCATCGGAATCTATAACTAGTGTCACAGGAATGGTTCAAAACATAGACTGTAAGATGAGCCAGATTTCTTGTACTTAAGTCTCATTGTGCCTTTTGTATTTAATTCCGATGCAATTTCTGTGTTTCATCGTCAATAAGAAAGTCAGAGGGATACAGTAAACCTGAAGTGAAGCATCGCAATCTATAACTAGTGTCACAGGAATGGTTCAAAACATAGACAGTAAGAAGATCAGTCTTCTTGTACTTAAGTCGGCATTGTGCCTTTTGTATTTAATTCCGATGCAATTTCAGTGTTTCGTCATCAATAAGTAGGTCCAAGGGATACAGTAAACCTGAAGCGAAGCATCGGAATCCATAACTAGTGTCACAGAAATGGTTCAAAGCATAGGTAGTAAGAAGAGTCAGTCTTCTTGTACTTATTTCGGCATTGTACCCTTTCTATTTAGTTCCGATGCAATTTCTGTGTTTCGTCGTCAATACGAAGGTCCAAGGGATACAGTAAACCTGAAGTGAAGCATCGGAATCTATAACGAGTGTCAGAGGAATGGTTCAAAACATAGACAGTAAGACGAGCCAGTCTTCTTGTACTTAAGTCGGCATTGTGCCTTTTGTATTTAATTACGATGCAATTTCTGTGTTTTTTCGTCAATATGAAAGTCCAAGGGATACAGTAAACCTGAAGTGAAGCATCGGAATCTATAACTAGTGTCACAGGAATGGTTGAAACATGGACAGTAAGAAGAGCCAGTCTTCTTGTACTTAAGTAGGCATATTGCCTTTTGTATATAATTCCGAAGCAATTCCTGTGTTTCGTCGTCAATAAGAAGGTCCAAGGGATACAGTGAACCTGAAGTGAAGCGTCGGAATCTATAACTAGTGTCACGGGAATGGTTCAAAACATAGACAGTAAGAAGAGCCACTCTTCTTGTACTTAAGTCGGCATTCTGCCTTTAGTATTTTATTCCGATGCAATTTCTGTGTTTCATCGTCAATAATAAGGTCCAAGGGATACAGTAAACATTTTGTGAAGCATCGGAATTTAATACTGGTCTCACAGGAAATGTGCAAAACATATTCAGTAAGAAGAGTCAGTCTTCTTGTACTTATGCCGGCATTGAGCCTTTTGAATTTAATTCCAATGAAACTTCTGTGTTTCGTCGTCAATAAGAAGGTCCAAGGGATACAGTAGACATATAGTGACGCATCGGAATTAAAAACTGGTCTCACATGAAATGTTCAAAACATAGTCAGTAAGAAGAGTCAGTCTTCTTGTACTTAAGTCGGCATTGTGTCTTTTGTATTTAATTCCGATGCAACTTCTGTGTTTCATCGTCAATAAGAAGGTCCGAGGGATACAGTAGACATATAGTGAAGCATCGGTATCAAGACTGGTCCCACAGGAAATGTTCAAAACATAGACAGTAAGAAGAGCCAGTCTTCTTGTACTTAAGTTGGCATTGTGCCTTTTGTATTTAATTCCGAGGCAATTTCTGTGTTTCGTCGTCAATAAGAAGGTCCAAGGGATACAGTAAACCTGAAGTGAAGCATCGGAATCTATAACTAGTGTCACAGGAATGGTTCAAAACATAGACAGTAAGACGAGCCAGTCTTCTTGTAATTAAGTCATCATTGTGCCTTTTGTATTTAATTCCAATGCAATTTCTGTGTTTTGTCGTCAATATGAAAGTCCAAGGGATACAGTAAACCTGAAGTGAAGCATCGGAATCTATAACTAGTGTCACAGGAATGGTTCAAAACATAGACAGTAAGAAGAGCCAGTCTTCTTGTACTTAAGTCGGCATTGTGCGTTTTGTATTTACTTCCGAAGCAATTTTTGTATTTAGTTGTCAATAAGAAGCTCCAAGGGATACAGTAAACCTGAAGTGAAGCATCGGAATCTATAACTAGTGTCACAGGAACGGTTCAAGTCATATACAGTAAGAAGAGCGACTCTTCTTGTACTTAAGTCCGCGTTGTGCCTTTTGTATTTAATTACTATGCAATTTCTGTGTTTCATCGTCAATAAGAAGGTCCAAGGGATACAGTAAACATATAGCGAAGCTTCGGATTTTAATACTGGTCTCACAGGTAATGTTCAAACATAGTCAGTAAGAAGAGTCAGTCTTCTTGTACTTAAGCCGGCATTGTGCCTTTTGTATTTAATTCCGATGCAACTTCTGTGTTTCATCGTCAATAAGACGGTCCAAGAGATACAGTAGACATATAGTGAAGCATCGGAATTTAATACTGGTCTCACAGGAAATGTTCATAACATAGTCAGTAAGAAGAGTCAGTGTTCTAGTACTTAAGTCGGCATTGTGCCTTTTGTATTTAATTCCGATGCAACTTCTGTGTTTCGTCGACAATAAGAAGGTCCAATGGATACAGTAAACCTGAAGTGAAGCTTCGGAATCTATGATTAGTGTCTCAGGAATGGTTCAAATCATAGACAGTAAGAAGTGCCAGTCTTCTTGTACTTAAGTTGGCATTGTGCCTTTTATATTTAATTCCGATGAAATTTCTGTGTTTCGTCGTCAATAAGAAGGTCCAAGGGATACAGTAAACCTGAAGTGAAGCATCGGAATCTATAACTAGTGTCACAGGAATGGTTCAAAACATAGACAGTATGAAGAGCCAGTCTTCTTGTACTTAAGTCGGCATTGTGCCTTTTGTATTTAATTCCGATTTAATTTCTGTGTTTCATCGTCAATAAGAAGGTCAGAGGAATACAGTAAACCGGAAGTGAAGCATCGGATCTTATAACTAGTGTCACAGGAATAGTTCAAAACATAGACAGTAAGAAGAGCTAGTCTTCTTGTACTTAAGTCGGCATTGTGCCTTTTGTATTTAATTCTGATGCAATTTCTGTGTTTCGTCGTCAATAAGAAGGTCCAAGGGATACAGTAAACCTGAAGTGAAGCATCCGAATCTATAACTAGTGTCACAGGAATGGTTCAAAGCATAGACAGTAAGAAGAGCCAGTCTTCTTGTACTTAAGTCGGCATTGTGCCTTTTGTATTTAATTCCCATGCAATTTCTGTGTTTCATCGTCAATAAGAAGGTCCAAGGGATACAGTAAACCTGAAGTGAAGCATCGGAATCTATAACTAGTGTCACAGGAATGGTTCAAAACATAGACAGTAAGAAGAGCCACTCTTCTTGTACTTAAGTCGGCATTGTGCCATTTGTATTTAATTCCGATGCAATTTATGTGTTTCATCGTCAATAAGTAGGTCCAAGGGATACAGTAAGCATATAGTGAAGCATCGGAATTTAATACTGGTCTCACAGGAAATGTTCAAAACATAGTCAGTAAGAAGAGTCAGTCTTCTTGTACTTAAGTCGGCATTGTGCCTTTTGTTTTTAATTCTGATGCAATTTCTGTGATTCGTCGTCAATAAGAAGGTCCAAGGGATACAGTAAACCTGAAGTGAAGCATCGGAATCTATAACTAGTGTCCCAGCAATGGTTCAAAACATAGACAGTAAGAAGAGCCAATCTTCTTGCTTGTACTTAAGTCGACATTGTGCCTTTTGTATTTAAATCCGATGCAATTTCTGTGTTTCATCGTCAATAAGAAGGTCCAAGGGATACAGTAAACATATAGTGAAGCATCGGAATTTAATACTGGTCTCACAGGAAATGTTCAAAACATAGTCAATGAGAAGAGTCAGTCCTCTTGTACTTAAGCCGGCATTGTGCATTTTGTATTTAATTCCGATGCAACTTCTGTGTTTCATCGTCAATAAGAACGTCCATGGGATACAGTAGACATATAGTGAAGCATCGGAATCTAAAACTGGACTCACAGGAAATGTTCAAACATAGTCAGTAAGAAGAGTCAGTGTTCTTGTACTTAAGTCATCATTGTGCCTTTTGTATATAAATCCGATGCAATTTCTTTGTTTCATCGTCAACAAGAAGGTCCAAGGGATACAGTAGACATATAGTCAAGCATCGGAACCTAAAACTGGTCTCACAGGAAATGTTCAAAATATAGTCAGTAAGAAGAGTCAGTCCTCTTATACTTAAGTCGGCATTGTGCCTTTTGAATTAAATTCCGATGCAATTTCTGTGATTCGTCGTCAATAAGAAGGTCCAAGGGTTACAGTAAACCTGAAGTGAAGCATCGGAATCTATAACTAGTGCAACAGGAATCGTTCAAAACATAGACAGTAAGAAGAGCCAGTCTTCATGTACGTAAGTCGGCATTGTCATTTTGTATTTAAATCCGATGCTATTTCTGTGTTTCGTCGTCAATAAGAAGGTCCAAGAGATACAGTAAACCTGAAGTGAAGCATCGGAATCTATAACTAGTGTCACAGGAATCATTCAAAACATAGGCAGTAAGAAGAGTCAGTCTTCTTGTACTTAATTTGGCGTTGTACCTTTTGTATTTAATTCCGATGCAATTTCTCTGTTTCGTCGTCAATATGAAGGTCCAAGGGATACAGTAAAACCTGAAGTGAAGCATCGGAATCTATAACTAGTGTCACAGGAATGGTTCAAATCATAGATAGTTTGAAGAGCCAGTCTTCTTGTACTTAAGTCGGCATTGTGCATTTTGTATTTAATTCCGATGATATTTCTGTGTTTCATCGTCAATAAGAAGGTCAGAGGGATACAGTAAACCTGAAGTGAAGCATCGGAATCTGTAATTAGTGTCACAGGAATGGTTCAAAACATAGACAGTAAGAAGAGTCAGTCTTCTTTTACTTAAGTCGGCATTGTGCCTTTTGTATTTAATTCCGATGCAATTTCTGTGTTTCGTCGTAAATAAGAAGGTCCAAGGGATACAGAAAACCTGAAGTGAAGCATCGGAATCTATAACTAGTGTCAGAGGAATGGTTCAAAATATAGACAGTAAGAAGAGCCAGTCTTCTTGTACTTAAGTCGGCATTGTGCCGTTTGTATTTAATTCCGATGCAATTTCTCTGTTTCGTCGTCTATAAGAAGGTCCAAGGGATACAGTAAAACCTGAAGTGAAGCATCGGAATCTATAACTAGTGTCACAGGAATGGTTCAAATCATAGACAGTAAGAGGGGCCAGTCTTCTTGTACTTAAGTCGTCATTGTGCCTTTTGAATTTCATTCCGATTCAATTTCTGTGTTTCGTCGTCAATAAGAAGGTCCAAGGGATACAGTAAACTTGAAGTGAAGCATCGGAATCTATAACTAGTGTAACAGAAATGGTTCAAAACATAGACAGCAAGAAGAGCCAGTCTTCTTGTACTTAAGTCGGCATTGTGCCTTTTGTATTTAATTCCGATGCAATTTCTGTGTTTCATCATCAATAAGAAGGTCAGAGGTATACAGTAAACCTGAAGTGAAGCATCGGAATCTATAACTAATGTCACAGGAATGGTTCATAACATAGACAGTTAGAATTGCCAGTCTTCCTGTACTTGTCGGCATTGTGCCTTTTGTATTTAATTCCGATGCAATTTCTGTGTTTCGTCGTCAATAAGAAGATCCAAGGGATACAGTAAAATTGAAGCGAAGCATCTGAATCTATAACTAGTGTCACAGGAATGGTTCAAACCATAGACAGTAAGAAAAACCAGTCCTCCTGTACTTGTTGGCATTGTGCCTTTTGTATTTAATTCCGAAGCAATTTCTGTGTTTCGTCGTCAATAAGAAGGTCCAAGGGATACAGTAGAAATATAGTGAAGCATCGGAATCTAAAACTGGTCTCACAGGAAATGTTGAAACATAGTCAGTAAGAAGAGTCAGTCTTCTTTTACTTAAGTCGGCATTGTGGTTTTGTATTTAATTGCGATGCATGTTCTGTGTTTCGTCGTCAATAAGAAGGACCAACGGATACAGTAAACATGAAGTGAGGCATCGGAATCTATAACTAGTGTCACAGGAATGGTTCAATTCATAGACAGTAAGAAGAGCCAGTCTTCTTGTACTTAAGTCGTCATTGTGCCTTTTGTATTTAATTCCGATGCAAATACTGTGTTTCATCGTCAATAAGAAGGTCCAAGGGATACAATAAACATATAGTGAAGCACCGGAATCTAAAACTGGTCTCACAGTAAATGTTCAAAGCATAGTCAGTAAGAAGAGTCAATCTTTTGTACTTAAGTCGGCATTGTGCCTTTTGTATTTAATTCCGATTCAATTTCTGTGTTTTGTCGTCAATCGAAAGTCCACGGGATAAAGTAAACCTGAAATGAAGCACCGGAATCTATAACTAGTGTCACTGGAATGGTTCAAAACATAGACAGTAAGAAGAGTCAGTCTTCTTGTACTTAATTCGACATTGTACATTATGTATTTAATTCCGATGCAATTTCTGTGTTTCGTCGTCAATACGAAGGTCCAAGGGATATAGTATACCTGAAGTGACGCTTCGGAATCTATAACTAGTGTCACAGGAATGGTTCAAATCATCGACAGTAAGAAGAGCCAGTCTTCTTGTACTTAAGTCAGCATTGTACCTTTTGTATTTAATTCCAATGAAATTTTTGTGTTTCGTCGTCAATAAGAAGGTCCAAGGGATACAGTAAACTTGAAGTGATGCATCGGAACCTATAACTAGTGTCACAGGAATGGTTCAAACCATAGACAGTAAGAAGAGCCAGTCTTCTTGTACTTAAGTCGGCATTGTGCCTTTTGTATTTAATTCCGATGCTATTTCTGTGTTTCATCATCAATAAGAAGGTCAGAGGGATACAGTAAACCTGAAGTGAAGCATCGGAATCTATAACTAGTGTCACAGGAATGGTTCTAAACATAGACAGTGAGAAGAGCCAGTCTTCTTGTACATAGGTCGGCATTGTGGCTTTTGTATTTAATTTCGATGCAATTTATGTGTTTCGTCGTCTATAAGAAGGTACAAGGGATACAGTAAATTTAAAGTGAATCACAATTATCTATAACTAGTGTCACAGGAATGGTTCAAAACATAGACAATAAGAGGAGTCAGTCTTCTTGTACTTAAGTCGGCATTATGCATTTTGTATTTAATCCGATGCAATTTCTGTGTTTCGTCGTCAATAAGAAGGATGAAGGGATACAGTAAACTTGAAGTGAAGCATCGGAATCTATAACTAGCGTCACAGGAATGGTTCAAAACATAGACAGTAAGAAGAGCCAGTCTTCTTGTACTTAAGTCGGCATTGTGCCTTTTGTATTTAATTCCGAAGCAATCTCTGAGTTTCGTCGGCAATAAGAAGGTGCAAGGGGTACAGTATACCTGAAGTGAAGCATCGGAAACTATAACTAGTGTCACAGGAATAGTTCAAAACATAGACAGTAAGAAGAGCCACTCTTCTTGTTCTTAAGTCGGCATTGTGCCTTTTGTATTTAATTCCGATGCAATTTCTGTGTTTCATCGTCAATAAGAAGGTCCAAGGAATAAAGTAAACATGTAGGGAAGCATCGGAATTTAATACTAGTCTCACAGGAAATGTTGAAACATAGTCAGTAAGAATAGGCAGTCTTCTTGTACTTAAGTCGGCATTGTGCCTTTTGTATTTAATTCCGATGCAATTTCTGTGTTTCGTCGTCAATAAGAATGTCCAAAGGATACAGTAAACCTGAAGTGAAGCATCGGAATCTATAACTAGTGTCACAGGAATGGTTCAAAACATAGACAGTAAGAAGAACCACTCTTCTTGTAGTTAAGTCTGCATTGTGCCTTTTGTATTTAATTCCGATGCAATTTCTGTGTTTCATCGTCAATAAGAACGTCCCAGGGATACAGTAAACATATAGTGAAGCATCGTAATTTAATACTGGTCTCACAGGAAATATTCAAAACATAGTCAGTAAGAAGAGTCAGTCTTCTTGTACTTAAGCCGGCATTGTGCATTTTGTATTTAATTCCGATGCAACTTCTGTTTTTCATCGTCAATAAGAAGGTCCAAGGGATACAGTAGAAGTATAGTGAAGCATCGGAATCTAAAACTGGTCTCACAGGAAATGTTCAAACATAGTCAGTAAGAAGAGTCAGTCTTCTTGTACTTAAGTCGGCATTGTGGTTTTGTATTTAATTGCGATGCATGTTCTGTGTTTCGTCGTCAATAAGAAGGACCAAGGGATACAGTGAACATGAAGTGAGGCATCGGAATCTATAACTAGTGTCACAGGAATGGTTCAAAACATAGACAGTAAGAAGAGCCAGTCCTCTTGTTCTTAAGTCGACATTGTGCTTTTTGTATTTAATTCCGATGCAAATACTGTGTTTCATCGTCAATAAGAAGGTCCAAGGGATACAACAAACTTATAGTGAAGCATCGGAATCTAAAACTGGTCTCACAGTAAATGTTCAAAGCATAGTCAGTAAGAAGAGTCAGTCTTTTTGTACTTAAGTCGGCATTGTGCCTTTTGTATTTAATTCCGATTCAATTTCTGTGTTTTGTCATCAATCAGAAAGTCCACGGGATAAAGTAAACCTGAAATGAAGCACCGGAATCTATAACTAGTGTCACTGGAATGGTTCAAAACATAGACAGTAAGAAGAGCCAGTCTTCTTGCACTTAAGTAGGCATTGTGGCTTTTGAATTTAATTCCGATGCAAGTTCTGTGTTTCGCCGCCAATAAGAAGGTCCAAGGGAAACAGTAAATCTCAAGTGAAGCATCGGAATTTATAACTAGTGTCACAGGAATGGTTCAAAACATAGACAGTATGAAGAGTCAGTCTTCTTGTACTTAATTCGGCATTGTACCTTATGTATTTAATTCCGATGCAATTTCTGTGTTTCGTCGTCAATACGAAGGTCAAAGGGATATAGTATACCTGAAGTGAAGCTTCGGAATTTATAACTAGTGTCACAGGAATGGTTCAAATCATCGATAGTAAGAAGAGCCAATCTTCTTGTACTTAAGTCGGAATTGTACCTTTTGTATTTCATTCCGATGATATTTTTGTGTTTCGTCGTCAATAAGAAGGTCCAAGGGATACAGTAAATTTAAAGTGAAGCACAATTATCTATAACTAGGGTCACAGGAATGGTTCAAAACATAGACAATAATAGGAGTCAGTCTTCTTGTACTTAAGTCGGCATTGTGCATTTTGTATTTAATCCGATGCAATTTCTGTGTTTCGTCGGCAATAAGAAGGATGAAGGGATACAGTAAACTTGAAGTAAAGCATCGGAATCTATAACTAGCGTCACAGGAATGGTTCAAAACATAGACGGTAAGAAGAGCCAGTCTTCTTGTACTTAAGTCGGCATTGTGCCTTTTGTATTTAATTCCGAAGCAATCTCTGAGTTTCGTCGGCAATAAGAAGGTCCAAGGGATAAAGTAAACATATAGGGAAGCATCGGAATTTAATACTGGTCTCACAGGAAATGTTCAAAACATAGTCAGTAAGAAGAGTCAGTCTTCTTGTACTTAAGCCGGCATTGTGCATTTTGTATTTAATTCCGATGCAACTTCTGTGTTTCATCGTCAATAAGAAGTTCCAAGGGATACAGTAGAAGTATAGTGAAGCATCGGAATCTAAAACTGGTCTCACAGGAAATGTTCAAACATAGTCAGTAAGAAGAGTCAGTCTTCTTGTACTTAAGTCGGCATTGTGGTTTTGTATTTAATTCCGATGCATGTTCTGTGTTTCGTCGTCAATAAGAAGGACCAAGGGATACAGTAAACCTGAAGTGAGGCATCGGAATCTATAACTAGTGTCACAGGAATGGTTCAAAACATAGACAGTAAGAAGAGCCAGTCTTCTTGTACTTAAGTCGGCATTGTGCTTCTTGTATTTAATTCCGAGGCTAATTCTGTGTTTCATCGTCAATAAGAAGGTCCAAGGGATACATTAAACTTATAGTGAAGCATCGGAATCTAAAACTGGTCTCACAGTAAATGTTCAAACCATAGTCAGTAAGAAGAGTCAGTCTTTTTGTACTTAAGTCGGCATTGTGCCTTTTGTATTTAATTCCGATTCAATTTCTGTGTTTTGTCGTCAATAAGAAAGTCCACGGGATACAGTAAACCTGAAATGAAGCACCGGAATTTATAACTAGTTTCACCGGAATGGTTCAAAACATAGGCAATAAGAGGAGTCAGTCTTCTTGTACTTAAGTCGGCATTGTGCATTTTGTATTTAATCCGATGCAATTTCTGTGTTTCGTCGTCAATAAGAAGGATGAAGGGATACAGTAAACTTGAAGTGAAGCATCGGAATCTATAGCTAGTGTCACAGGAATGGTTCAAAACATAGACAGTAAGAAAAACCAGTCCTCCTGTACTTGTCGGCATTGTGCCTTTTGTATTTAATTCCGATGCAATTTCTGTGTTTCGTCGTCAATAAGAAGGTCCAAGGGTTACATTAAACCTGAAGTGAAGCATCGGAATCTACAACTAGTGTCACAGGAATGGTTCAAATCATAGACAGTAAGAAGAGCCAGCCTTCTTGTACTTAAGTCGGCATTGTGCTTTTTGTATTTAATTCCGATGCAATTTCTGTTTTTAGTCGTCAATAAGAAGGTCCAAGGGATATAGTAAAACTGAAGTGAAACATCGGAATCCATAACTAGTGTCACAGGAATGGTTCAAATCATAGACAGTAAGAAGAGCCAGTCTTCTTTACTTAAGTCGGCATTGTGCATTTTGTATTTAATTCCGATGCAATTTCTGTGTTTCGTCGTCAATAAGAAGGTCCAAGGGATACAGTAAACCTGAAGTGAAGCATCGGAATCTGTAACTAGTGTCAGAGGAATGGTTCTAAAGATTGACAGTGAGAAGAGCCAGTCTTGTTGTACTTAAGTCGGCATTGTGCATTTTGTTTTTAATCCGATGCAATTTCTGTGTTTCGTCGTCAATAACAAGGATGAAGGGATACAGTAAAGTTGAAGTGAAGCATCGGAATCTATAACTAGTGTCACAGGAATGGTTCAAAATATACTCAGTAAGAAGAGCCAGTCTTCCTGTACTTAAGTCTTCATTGTGCTTTTTGTATTTAATTCCGATGCTATATCTGTGTTTCGTCGTCAATAAGAAGGTCCAAGGGATACAGTAAATCTGAAGTGAAGCATCGGAATCCATAACTAGTGTCAAAGGAATAGTCCAAAACAGAGCCAGTAAGAAGAGCCAATCTTCTAGTACATAAGTCGGCATTGTGCCTTTTGTATTTAATTCCGATGCAATTTCTGTGTTTCGTCGTCAATAAGAAGGTCCGAGGGATACAGTAAACCTGAAGTGAAGCATCGGGATCTATAACTAGAGTTACAGAACGGTTCAAAACATAGACATTAAGAAGAGCTAATCTTCTTGTACTTAAGTCGGCAATGTGCCTTTTGTATTTAATTCTGATGCAATTTCTGTGTTTCGTCGTCAATAAGAAGGTCCAAGGGATACAGTAGAAATATAGTGAAGCATCGGAATCTAAAACTGGTCTCACAGGAAATGTTCAAACATAGTCAGTAAGAAGAGTCAGTCTTCTTGTACTTAAGTCGGCATTGTGGTTTTGTATTTAATTGCGATGCATGTTCTGTGTTTCGTCGTCAATAAGAAGGACCAAGGGGTACAGTAAACATGAAGTGAGGCATCGGAATCTATAACTAGTGTCACAGGAATGGTTCAAAACATAGACAGTAAGAAGGGCCAGTCTTCTTGACTTAAGTCGGCATTGTGCCTTTTGTATTTAATTCCGATGCAAAAATCTGTGTTTAGTCGTCAATAAGAAGGTCTAAGGGATACAGTAAACCTGAAGTGAAGCATCGGAATCTGTAACTAGTGTCACAGGAATGGTTCTAAACATAGACAGTGAGAAGAGCCAGTCTTCTTGTACTTAAGTCGGCATTGTGCATTTTGTATTTAATCCGATGCAATTTCTGTGTTTTGTCGTCAATAAGAAGGATGAAGGGATACAGTAAACTTGAAGTGAAGCATCGGAATCTATAACTAGTGTCACAGGAATGGTTCAAAATATACACAGTAAGAATAGCCAGTCTTCCTGTACTTAAGTCCTCATTGTGCATTTTGTATTTCATTCCGATGCTATTTCTGTGTTTCGTCGTCAATAAGAAGGTCCGAGTTATACACTAAACCTGAAGTGAAGCTTCGGGATCTATAACTAGTGTTACAGGAACGGTTCAAAACATAGACATTAAGAAGAGCTAGTCTTCTTGTACTTAAGTCGGCATTGTGCCTTTTGTATTTAATTCCTATGCAATTTCTGTGTTTCGTCGTCAATAAGAAGGTCCAAGGGATACAGTAGAAATATAGTGAAGCATCGGAATCAAAAACTGGTCTCACAGGAAATGTTCAACCATAGTCAGTAAGAAGAGTCAATATTCTTGTACTTAAGTCGTCATTGTGGTTTTGTATTTAATTGCGATGCATGTTCGGTGTTTCGTCGTCAATAAGAAGGACCAAGGGATGCAGTAAACATGAAGTGAGGCATCGGAATCTATAACTAGTGTCACAGGAATGGTTCAAAACATAGACAGTAAGAAGAGCTAGTCTTCTTGTACTTAAGTCGGCATTGTGCCTTTTGTATTTAATTCCGATGCAATTTCTATGTTTTGTCGTCAATCAGAAAGTCCACGGGATACAGTAAACCTGAAATGAAGCACCGGAATCTACAACTAGTGTCACCGGAATGGTTCAAAACATAGACAGTAAGAAGAGGCAGTCTTCTTGTACTTAATTAGGCATTGTGGCTTTTGAATTTAATTCCGATGCAATTTCTGTGTTTCGTCGTCAATAAGAAGGTCCAAGGGATACAGTAAACTTGAAGTGAAGCATCGGAATCTATAACTAGTGTCACAGGAATGGTTCAAAATATAGACAGTAAGAAGAGCCAGTCTTCTTGTACTTAATTCGGCATTGTACCTTTTGTATTTAATTCCGGTGCAATTTCTGTGTTTCGTCGTTAATACGAAGGTCCAAGGGATATAGTAAACCTGAAGTGAAGCTTCGGAATCTATAACTAGTGTCTCAGGAATGGTTCAAATCATCGACAGTAAGAAGAGCCAGTCTCCTTGTACTTAAGTCGGCATTGTACCTTTTGTATTTAATTCCGATGAAATTTTTGTGTTTCGTCGTCAATAAGAAGGTCCAAGGGATTCAGTAAACTTGAAGTGAAGCATCGGAATCTATAACTAGTGTCACAGGAATGGTTCAAAACATAGACAGTAAGAAGAGCCAGTCTTCTTGTACTTAAGTCGTCATTGTGCATTTTGTATTTAATTCCGATGCAATTTCTGTGTTTCATCATCAATAAGAAGGTCAGAGGGATACAGTAAACCTGAAGTGAAGCATCGGAAACTAGTGTCACTGGAATGGTTCAAAACATAGACAGTAACAATAGCCAGTCTTCCTGTACTTGAAGGCATTGTGCCTTTTGTATTTCATTCCGATGCAATTTCTGTGTTTCGCCGTCAATAAGAAGCTCCAAGTGTTACAGTAAATCTGAAGTGAAGCATTGGAATCTATAACTAGTGTCACAGGAATGGTTCAAAACATAGACAGTAAGAGGAGCCAGTCTTCTTGTACTTAAGTAGGCATTGTGGCTTTTGTATTTAATTCCGATGCAATTTCTGTGTTTTGTCGTCAATAAGAAGGTCCAAGGGATACAGTAAACCTGAAGTGAAGCATCGGAATCTGTAACTAGTGTCACAGGAATGGTTCTAAACATAGACAGTAAGAAGAGCCAGTCTTTTTGTACTTATGTCGGCATTGTGCCTTTTCTGTTTCATTCCGATGCAATTTTTGTGTTTCGTCGTCAATAAGAAGGATGAAGGGATACAGTAAACCTGAAGTGAAGCATCGTATTCTATAACTTGTGTCACAGGAATGGTTCAAAACATAGACAGTAAGAAAAGCCTGTCTTCCAGTACTTATGTCGCCATTGTGCCTTTTGTATTTAATTCCGTTGCAATTTCTGTGTTTCGTCGTCAATAAGAAGGTCCAAGGGAAACAGTAAACCTGAAGGGAAGCATCGGAATCTATAACTAGTGTCACAGGAATGGTTCAAAACATAGCCAGTAAGAAGAGCCAACCTTATTGTACGTAAGTCGACATTGTGCCTTTTGTATTTAATTCCGATGCAATTTCTCTGTTTCGTCGTCAATAAGAAGGTCCAAGGGATACAGTAAACCTGCAGTGAAGCATCGGGATCTATAACTAGTGTCACAGGAATAGTTCAAAACATAGTCACTAAGAAGAGCCAGTCTTCTTGCACTTATGTCGGCATTGTGCCTTTTGTATTTAATTCCGATGCAATTTCTGTGTTTCATCGTCAATAAGAAGGTCCAAGGGATACTGTAAACCTGAAGTGAAGCATCGGAATCTATAACTAGTGTCACAGGAATCATTCAAACATAGACAGTAAGAGGAGTCTGTCTTCTTGTACTTAAGTCGGCATTGTGCATTTTGTATTTAATTCCGATGCTATTTCTGTGTTTCGTTGTCAATAAGAAGGTCCAAGGGATACAGTAAATCTGAAGTGAAGCATCGGAATCTATAACTAGCGTCGATGGAATAGTTCAAAACATACCCAGTAACAAGAGCCAATCTCCTTGTACGTAAGTCGGCATTGTGCCTTTTGTATTTTAATCCGATGCAATTTCTGTGTTTCGTCGTCAATAAGAAGGTCCGAGGGATACAGTAAACCTGAAGTGAAGCATCGGGATCTATAACTAGTGTCACAGGAACGGTTCAAAACATGGACAGTAAGAAGAGATAGTCTTCTTGTACTTAAGACGGCATTGTGCCTTTTGTATTTAATTCCGATGCAATTTCTGTGTTTTGTCGTCAATAAGAAGGTCCAAGCCATACAGTGAACCTGAAGTGAATCATCGGAATCTATAACTAGCGTCACAGGAATGGTTCAAATCATAGACAGTAAGAAGAGCCAGTCTACTTGTACTTAAGTCGGCATTGTGCCTTTTGTATTTAATTCCGAAGCAATCTCAGTGTTTCGTCGTCTATAAGAAGGTCCAAGGGATACATTATACCTGAATTGAAGCATCGGAATCTATAACTAGTGTCACAGGAATAGTTCAAAACATAGACAGAAAGAAGAGCCACTCTTCGTGTTCTTAAGTCGGCATTGTGCCTTTTGTATTTAATTCCGATGCAATTTCTGTGTTTCATCGTCAATAAGAAGGTCCAAGGGATAAGGTAAACATATAGGGAAGCATCGGAATTTAATACTGGTCTCACAGGAAATGTTCAAATCGTAGTCAGTAAGAAGAGTGAGTCTTCTTGTACTTATGTCGGCATTGTGCCTTTTGTATTTAATTCCGATGCAATTTCTGTGTTTCTTCGTCAATAAGACGGTCCTAGGGATACAGTAAACCTGAAGTGAAGCATCGGGATCTATAACTAGTGTCACAGGAACGGTTTAAAACATAGACAGTAAGAAA
Organism: Schistocerca serialis cubense; assembly: GCF_023864345.2. Taxonomy (NCBI): domain Eukaryota; kingdom Metazoa; phylum Arthropoda; class Insecta; order Orthoptera; family Acrididae; genus Schistocerca; species Schistocerca serialis. The sequence goes on from NW_026047617.1 coordinate 12,444,084, forward strand.
AGCTAGTCTTCTTGTACTTAAGACGGCATTGTGCCTTTTGTATTTATTTCCGATGCAATTTCGGTGTTTTGTCGTCAATAAGAAGGTCCAAGGAATACAGTAAACCTGAAGTGAAGCATCGGAATCTGTAACTAGCGTCACAGGAAAGGTTCAAAACATAGACAGTAAGAAGAGCCAGTCTTCTTGTACTTAAGTCAGCATTGTGCCTTTTGTATTTAATTTCGAAGCAATCTCTGTGTTTCGTCGTCAATAAGAAGGTCCAAGGGATACAGTATACCTGAAGTGAAGCATCGGAATCAATAACTAGTGTCACAGGAATAGTTCAAAACATAGACAGAAAGAAGAGCCACTCTTCTTGTTCTTAAGTCGGCATTGTGCCTTTTGTATATAATTCCGATGCAATTTCTGTGTTTCATCGTCAATAAGAAAGTCCAAGGGATAAAGTAAACATTTAGGGAAGCACCGGAATTTAATACTGGTATCACAGAAAATGTTCAAAACATAGTCAGTAAGAAGAGTCAGTCTTCTTGTACTTAAGTCGGCATTGTGCCTTTTGTATTTAATTCCGATGCAACTTCTGTGTTTCATCGTCAATAAGAAGGTCCAAGGGACACAGTAGACATATAGTGAAGCATTGGAATCTAAAACTGGTCTCACAGGAAATGTTCAAACATAGACAGTAAGAAGAGTGAGTCTTCTTGTACTTAAGTCGGCATTGTGGCTTTTGTATTTAATTCCGATGCATGTTCTGTGTTTCGTCGTCAATAAGAAGGACCAAGGGATACAGTAAACCTGAAGTGAGGCATCGGAATCTATAACTAGTGTCACAGCAATGGTTCAAAACATAGACAGTAAGAAGAGCAAGTCTTCTTATACTTAAGTCGGCATTGTGCCTTTTGTATTTAATTCCGATGCAATTTCTGTGTTTCATCGTCAATAAGAAGGTCCAAGGGATACAGTAAACTTATAGTGAAGCATCGGAATCTATAACTGGCCTCACAGCAAATGTTCAAAACATAGTCCGTAAGAAGAGCCAGTCTTTTTGTACTTAAGTCGGCATTGTGCCTTTTGTATTTTATTCCGATTCAATTTCTGTGTTTTGTCGTCAATAAGAAAGTCCACGGGATACAGTAAACCTGAAATGAAGCATCAGAATCTATAACTAGTGTCACCGGAATGATTCAAAACATAGACAGTAAGAAAAGCCAGTCTTCCTGTACTTGTCGGAATTGTGCCTTTTGTATTTAATTCCGATGCAATTTCTGTGTTTCGTCGTCAATAAGAAGGTCCTAGGGTTACAGTAAACCTGAAGTGAAGCATCGGAATGTATAACTAGTGTCACAGGAATGGTTCAAAACATAGACAGTAAGAAGAGCCAGTCTTCTTGTACTTAAGTAGGCGTTGTGGCTTTTGTATTTAATTCCGATGCAATTTCTGTGTTTCGTCGTCAATAAGAAGGTCCAAGGGATACAGTAAAACTGAAGTGAGGCATCGGAATCTATAACTAGTGTCACAGGAATGGTTCGAAACATAGACAGTAAGAGGAGCCAGTCTTCTTGTACTTAAGTCGGCATTGTGCTTTTTGTATTTAATTCCGATGCAAATTCTGTGTTTCGTCGTCAATAAGAAGGTCCAAGGGATACAATAAACTTATAGTGAAGCATCAGAATCTAAAACTGTTCTCACAGTAAATGTTCAAAGCATAGTCAGTAAGAAGAGTCAGTCTTTTTGTACTTAAGTCGGCATTGTGCCTTTTGTATTTAATTCCGATTCAATTTCTGTGTTTTGTCGTGAATAAGAATGTCCACGGGATACAGTAAACCTGAAATGAAGCACCGGAATCTATAACTAGTGTCACCGGAATGGTTCAAAACATAGACAGTAAGAAGAGCCAGCCTTCTTGTACTGAAGTAGGCATTGTGGCTTTAGTATTTAATTCCGATGCAATTTCTGTGTTTTGTCGTCAATAAGATGGTCCAAGGGATACAGTATACCTGAAGTGAAGCATCGGAATCTATAACTAGTGTCACAGGAATGGTTCAAATTATAGACAGTAAGAGGAGCCAGTCTACTTGTACTTAAGTCGGCATTGTGCCTTTTGAATTTAATTCCGATGCAATTTCTGTGCTTCGTCGTCAATAAGAAGGTCCAAGGGATACAGTAAACTTGAAGTGAAGCATCGGAACCTATATCTAGTGTCACAGGAATAGTTCAAAACATAGACAGTAAGAAGAGCCAGTCGTCTAGTACTTAAGTTGGCTTTGTGCCTTTAGTATTTAATTCCGATGCAATATCTGTGTTTCGTCGTCAAAAAGAAGGTCCAAGGGATACAGCAAACTTGACGTGAAGCATCGGAATCTATAACAAGTGACACAGGATTGCTTCAAAGCATAGACAGTTAGAAGAGCCAGTCTTCTTGGACTTATGTCGGCATTGTGCCTTTTCTGTTTCATTCCGATGCAATTTTTGTGTTTCGTCGTCAATAAGAACGATGAAGGGAAACAGTAAACCTGAAGTGAAGCATCGTATTCTATAACTTGTGTCACAGGAATGGTTCAAAACATAGACAGTAAGAAAAGCCTTTCTTCCAGTACTTAAGTCGGCATTGTGCCATTTGAATTTAATTCCGATGCGAAATCTGTGTTTTGTCGTCAATAAGAAGGTCAAAGGGATACAGCAAACCTGAAGTGAAGCATCGAAATCTATATCTAGTGTCACAGGAATGGTTCAAATCTTAGAAAGTAAGAAGAGCCAATCTTCTTGACTTATGTCGTCATTGTGCCTTTTGTATTTAATTCCAAAGCAATTTCTGTGTTTCGTCGTCAATAAGAGGGTCCAAGGGATACAGTAAACCTGAAGTGAAGCATCGGAATCTGTAACTAGCGTCACAGGAATGGTTCTAAACATAGACAGTAAGAAGAGACAGTCTTCTTGTACTTAAGTCGGCATTGTGGCTTTTGAATTAATTTCGATGCAATTTATGTGTTTCGTCGTCTATAAGAAGGATGAAGGGATACAGTAAACTTGAAGTGAAGCATCGGAATCTATAACTAGTGTCGCAGGAATGGTTTAAAATATAGACAGTAAGAAGAGCCAGTCTTCCTGTACTTAAGTCGGCATTGTGCCATTTGTATTTAATTCCGATGCTATTTCTGTGTTTCGTCGTCAATAAGAAGGTCCAAGGGATACAGTAAATCTGAAGTGAAGCATCGGAATCTATAACTAGGGTCAAAGGAATAGTTCTAAACATACCCACTAAGAAGAGCCAATCTCCTTGTATGTAAGTCGGCATTGTGCCTTATGTATTTTATTCCGATGCAATTTCTGTGTTTCGTCGTCAATGAGAAGGTCCGAGGGATACAGTACACCTGAAGTGAAGCATCGGGATCTATAACTAGTGTCACAGGAACGGTTCAAAGCATAGACAGTAAGAAGAGCTAGTCTTCTTGTACTTAAGACGGCATTGTGCCTTTTGTATTTCATTCCGATGCAATTTCTGTGTTTTGTCGTCAATAAGAAGGTCCAAGGGATACAGTGAACCTGAAGTGAAGCATCGGAATCTATAACTAGCGTCACAGGAATGGTTCAAAACATAGACAGTAAGAAGAGCGAGTCCACTTGTACTTAATCGGCATTGTGCCTTTTGCATTTAATTCCGAAGCAATCTCTGTGTTTCGTCGTCAATAAGAAGGTCCAAGGGATACAGTATACCTGAAGTGAAGCATCGGAATCTATAACTAGTGTCACAGGAATAGTTCAAAACATAGACAGAAAGATGAGCCACTCTTCTTGTTCTTAAGTCGGCATTGTGCCTTTTGTATTTAATTCCGATGCAATTTCTGTGTTTCGTCGTCAATAAGAATGTCCAAGGGATACAGTAAACCTGAAGTAAAGCATCGGAATCTATAACTAGTGTCACAGGAATGGGTCAAAACATAGACAGTAAGAAGAGCAAGTCTTCTTGTACTTAAGTCGGCATTGTGCCTTTTGTATTTAATTCCGATGCAATTTCTGTGTTTCGTCGTCAATAAGAAGGTCCAAGGGATACAGTAAACCTGAAGTGAAGCATCGGAATCTATAACAAGTGTCACAGGAATGGTTCAAAGCATAGACAGTTAGAAGACCCAGTCTTTTTGTACTTAATTCGGCATTGTACCTTTGGTATTTAATTCCGATGCAATTTCTGTGTTTCGTCGTCAATACGAAGGTCCAAGGGATACAGTAAACCTGAAGTCAAACATCGGAATCTATAACTAGTGGCACAGGAACGGTTCAAAACATAGACAGTAAGAAGAGCCAGTCTTCTTGTACTTAAGTCAGCATTGTGCCTTTTGTATTTAATTTCGAAGCAATCTCTGTGTTTCGTCGTCAATAAGAAGGTCCAAGGGATACAGTATACCTGAAGTGAAGCATCGGAATCAATAACTAGTGTCACAGGAATAGTTCAAAACATAGACAGAAAGAAGAGCCACTCTTCTTGTTCTTAAGTCGGCATTGTGCCTTTTGTATATAATTCCGATGCAATTTCTGTGTTTCATCGTCAATAAGAAAGTCCAAGGGATAAAGTAAACATTTAGGGAAGCACCGGAATTTAATACTGGTATCACAGAAAATGTTCAAAACATAGTCAGTAAGAAGAGTCAGTCTTCTTGTACTTAAGTCGGCATTGTGCCTTTTGTATTTAATTCCGATGCAACTTCTGTGTTTCATCGTCAATAAGAAGGTCCAAGGGACACAGTAGACATATAGTGAAGCATTGGAATCTAAAACTGGTCTCACAGGAAATGTTCAAACATAGTCAGTAAGAAGAGTGAGTCTTCTTGTACTTAAGTCGGCATTGTGGCTTTTGTATTTAATTCCGATGCATGTTCTGTGTTTCGTCGTCAATAAGAAGGACCAAGGGATACAGTAAACCTGAAGTGAGGCGTCGGAATCTATAACTAGTGTCACAGCAATGGTTCAAAACATAGACAGTAAGAAGAGCAAGTCTTCTTATACTTAAGTCGGCATTGTGCCTTTTGTATTTAATTCCGATGCAATTTCTGTGTTTCATCGTCAATAAGAAGGTCCAAGGGATACAGTAAACTTATAGTGAAGCATCGGAATCTATAACTGGCCTCACAGCAAATGTTCAAAACATAGTCCGTAAGAAGAGCCAGTCTTTTTGTACTTAAGTCGGCATTGTGCCTTTTGTATTTTATTCCGATTCAATTTCTGTGTTTTGTCGTCAATAAGAAAGTCCACGGGATACAGTAAACCTGAAATGAAGCATCAGAATCAATAACTAGTGTCACCGGAATGATTCAAAACATAGACAGTAAGAAAAGCCAGTCTTCCTGTACTTGTCGGAATTGTGCCTTTTGTATTTAATTCCGATGCAATTTCTGTGTTTCGTCGTCAATAAGAAGGTCCTAGGGTTACAGTAAACCTGAAGTGAAGCATCGGAATGTATAACTAGTGTCACAGGAATGGTTCAAAACATAGACAGTAAGAAGAGCCAGTCTTCTTGTACTTAAGTAGGCGTTGTGGCTTTTGTATTTAATTCCGATGCAATTTCTGTGTTTCGTCGTCAATAAGAAGGTCCAAGGGATACAGTAAAACTGAAGTGAGGCATCGGAATCTATAACTAGTGTCACAGGAATGGTTCGAAACATAGACAGTAAGAGGAGCCAGTCTTCTTGTACTTAAGTCGGCATTGTGCTTTTTGTATTTAATTCCGATGCAAATTCTGTGTTTCGTCGTCAATAAGAAGGTCCAAGGGATACAATAAACTTATAGTGAAGCATCAGAATCTAAAACTGTTCTCACAGTAAATGTTCAAAGCATAGTCAGTAAGAAGAGTCAGTCTTTTTGTACTTAAGTCGGCATTGTGCCTTTTGTATTTAATTCCGATTCAATTTCTGTGTTTTGTCGTGAATAAGAATGTCCACGGGATACAGTAAACCTGAAATGAAGCACCGGAATCTATAACTAGTGTCACCGGAATGGTTCAAAACATAGACAGTAAGAAGAGCCAGCCTTCTTGTACTGAAGTAGGCATTGTGGCTTTTGTATTTAATTCCGATGCAATTTCTGTGTTTTGTCGTCAATAAGATGGTCCAAGGGATACAGTATACCTGAAGTGAAGCATCGGAATCTATAACTAGTGTCACAGGAATGGTTCAAATTATAGACAGTAAGAGGAGCCAGTCTACTTGTACTTAAGTCGGCATTGTGCCTTTTGAATTTAATTCCGATGCAATTTCTGTGCTTCGTCGTCAATAAGAAGGACCAAGGGATACAGTAAACTTGAAGTGAAGCATCGGAACCTATATCTAGTGTCACAGGAATAGTTCAAAACATAGACAGTAAGAAGAGCCAGTCGTCTTGTACTTAAGTTGGCTTTGTGCCTTTAGTATTTAATTCCGATGCAATATCTGTGTTTCGTCGTCAAAAAGAAGGTCCAAGGGATACAGCAAACTTGACGTGAAGCATCGGAATCTATAACAAGTGACACAGGATTGCTTCAAAGCATAGACAGTTAGAAGAGCCAGTCTTCTTGGACTTATGTCGGCATTGTGCCTTTTCTGTTTCATTCCGATGCAATTTTTGTGTTTCGTCGTCAATAAGAACGATGAAGGGAAACAGTAAACCTGAAGTGAAGCATCGTATTCTATAACTTGTGTCACAGGAATGGTTCAAAACATAGACAGTAAGAAAAGCCTTTCTTCCAGTACTTAAGTCGGCATTGTGCCATTTGAATTTAATTCCGATGCGAAATCTGTGTTTTGTCGTCAATAAGAAGGTCAAAGGGATACAGCAAACCTGAAGTGAAGCATCGAAATCTATATCTAGTGTCACAGGAATGGTTCAAATCTTAGAAAGTAAGAAGAGCCAATCTTCTTGACTTATGTCGTCATTGTGCCTTTTGTATTTAATTCCAAAGCAATTTCTGTGTTTCGTCGTCAATAAGAGGGTCCAAGGGATACAGTAAACCTGAAGTGAAGCATCGGAATCTGTAACTAGCGTCACAGGAATGGTTCTAAACATAGACAGTAAGAAGAGACAGTCTTCTTGTACTTAAGTCGGCATTGTGGCTTTTGTATTTAATTTCGATGCAATTTATGTGTTTCGTCGTCTATAAGAAGGATGAAGGGATACAGTAAACTTGAAGTGAAGCATCGGAATTTATAACTAGTGTCGCAGGAATGGTTTAAAATATAGACAGTAACAAGAGCCAGTCTTCCTGTACTTAAGTCGGCATTGTGCCATTTGTATTTAATTCCGATGCTATTTCTGTGTTTCGTCGTCAATAAGAAGGTCCAAGGGATACAGTAAATCTGAAGTGAAGCATCGGAATCTATAACTAGGGTCAAAGGAATAGTTCTAAACATACCCACTAAGAAGAGCCAATCTCCTTGTATGTAAGTCGGCATTGTGCCTTATGTATTTTATTCCGATGCAATTTCTGTGTTTCGTCGTCAATGAGAAGGTCCGAGGGATACAGTACACCTGAAGTGAAGCATCAGGATCTATAACTAGTGTCACAGGAACGGTTCAAAGCATAGACAGTAAGAAGAGCTAGTCTTCTTGTACTTAAGACGGCATTGTGCCTTTTGTATTTCATTCCGATGCAATTTCTGTGTTTTGTCGTCAATAAGAAGGTCCAAGGGATACAGTGAACCTGAAGTGAAGCATCGGAATCTATAACTAGCGTCACAGGAATGGTTCAAAACATAGACAGTAAGAAGAGCGAGTCCACTTGTACTTAAGTCGGCATTGTGCCTTTTGCATTTAATTCCGAAGCAATCTCTGTGTTTCGTCGTCAATAAGAAGGTCCAAGGGATACAGTATACCTGAAGTGAAGCATCGGAATCTATAACTAGTGTCACAGGAATAGTTCAAAACATAGACAGAAAGATGAGCCACTCTTCTTGTTCTTAAGTCGGCATTGTGCCTTTTGTATTTAATTCCGATGCAATTTCTGTGTTTCGTCGTCAATAAGAATGTCCAAGGGAAACAGTAAACCTGAAGTGAAGCATCGGAATCTATAACTAGTGTCACAGGAATGGTTCAAAACATAGACAGTAAGAAGAGCAAGTCTTCTTGTACTTAAGTCGGCATTGTGCCTTTTGTATTTAATTCCGATGCAATTTCTGTGTTTCGTCGTCAATAAGAAGGTCCAAGGGATACAGTAAACCTGAAGTGAAGCATCGGAATCTATAACAAGTGTCACAGGAATGGTTCAAAGCATAGACAGTTAGAAGACCCAGTCTTTTTGTACTTAATTCGGCATTGTACCTTTGGTATTTAATTCCGATGCAATTTCTGTGTTTCGTCGTCAATACGAAGGTCCAAGGGATACAGTAAACCTGAAGTCAAACATCGGAATCTATAACTAGTGGCACAGGAACGGTTCAAAACATAGTCAGTAAGAAGAGCCTGTCTACTTGTACTTATGTCGGCATTGTGCTTTTTGTATTTAATACCGATGCAATTTCTGTGTTTCGTCGTCAATAAGAAGGTCCAAGGGATACAGTAAACCTGAAGTGAAGCATCGGAATCTATAACTAGTGCCACAGGAATGGTTCAAAATATAGAGTGAAAGAAGAGCCAGTCTTACTGTACTTAAGTCGGCATTGTGCCTTTTGTATTTAATTCCGATGCTATTTCTGTGTTTCGTCGTCAATAAGAAGGTCCAAGGGATACAGTAAATCTGAAGTGAAGCATCCGAATCTATAACTAATGTCAAAGGAATAGTTCAAAACCTAGCCAGTAAGAAGAGCCAATCTTCTTGTACGTAAGTCGGCATTGTGCATTTTGTATTTAATTCCGATGCAATTTCTGTGTTTCATCGTCAATAAGAAGGTTCCAGGGTTACAGTAAACATATAGTGAAGCATTGGAATTTAATACTGGTCTCACAGGAAATGTTCAAAACATAGTCAGTAAGAAGAGTCAGTCTTCTTGTACTTAAGCCGGCATGTGCCTTTTGTATTTAATTCCGATGCAACTTCTGTGTTTCATCGTCAATAAGAAGGTCCAAGGGATACAGTAGACATATAGTGAAGCATTGGAATCTAAAACTGGTCTCACAGGAAATGTTCAAACATAGTCAGTAAGAAGAGTCAGTCTTCTTGTACTTAAGTCGGAATTGTGGCTTTTGTATTTAATTCCGATGCATGTTCTGTGATTCGTCGTCAATAAGAAGGACCAAGGGATACAGTAAAACTGAAGTGAGGCATCGGAATCTATGACTAGTGTCACAGGAATGGTTCAAAACATAGACAGTAAGAAGAGCAAGTCATCTTGTACTTAAGTCGGCATTGTGCCTTTTGTGTTTAATTCCGATGCATTTTCTGTGTTTCATCATCAATAAGTAGGTCCAAGGGATACAGTAAACTTTTAGTGAAGCATCGGAATCTAAAACTGGTCTCACAGCAAATGTTCAAAACATAGTCGGTAAGAAGTGCAAGTCTTTTTGTACTTAAGTCGGGATTGTGCATTTTGTATTTTATTCCGATTCAATTTCTGTGTTTTGTCGTCAATAAGAAAGTCGACGGGATACAGTAAACCTGAAATGAAGCATCGGAATCTGTAACTAGTGTCACCGGAATGGTTCAAAACATAGACAGTAAGAAAAGCCAGGCTTCTTGTACTTAAGTCGGCATTGTGCCTTTAGATTTTATTCCGATGCAATTTCTGTGTTTCATCATCAATAAGAAGGTCAGAGGGATACAGTAAACCTCAAGTGAAGCATCGGAATCTATAACTAGTGTCTCAGGAATGGTTCAAATCATAGACAGTAAGAAGAGCCAGTCTTCTTGTACTTAAGTCGACATTGTACCTTTTGTATTTAATTCCGATGAAATTTTTGTGTTTCGTCGTCAATAAGAAGGTCCAAGGGATACAGTAAACTTGAAGTGAAGCATCGGAATCTATAACTAGTGTCACAGGAATGGTTCAAAAAATAGACAGTAAGAAGAACGAGTCTTCTTGTACTTAAGTCGGCATTGTGCCTTTTGTATTTAATTCCGATGCAATTTCTGTGTTTCATCATCAATAAGAAGGTCAGAGGGATACAGTAAACCTGAATTGAAGCATCGGAATCTATAACTAGTGTCACAGGAATGGTTCAAAACATAAACAGTAAGAAAAGCCAGTCTTCCTGTACTTGTCGGCATTGTGCCTTTTGTATTTAATTCCGATGCGATTTCTGTGTTTCGTCGTCAATAAGATGGTCCAAGGGTTACAGTAAACCTGAAGTGAAGCTTTGGAATCTATAACAAGTGTGACACGAACGGTTCAAAACATAGACAGTAAGAAGAGCCAGTCTTCTTGTACTTAAGTAGGCATTGTGGCTTTTGTATTTAATTCCGATGCAATTTCTGTGTTTCTTCGTCAATAAGAAGGTCCAAGGGATACAGTAAACCTGAAGTGAAGCATCGGAATCTATAACAAGTGTCACAGGAATGGTTCAAAACATAGACAGTAAGAAGAGTCAGTCTTCTTGTACTTAATTCGGCATTATACCTGTTGTATTTAATTCCGATGCAATTTCTGTGTTTCGTCGTCAATACGACGGTCCAAGGGATATAGTAAACATGAAGTGAAGCTTCGGAATCTATAACTAGTGTCTCAGAAATGGTTAAAATCATAGACAGTAAGAAGAGCCAGTCTTCTTGTACTTAACTCGGCATTGTACCTTTTGTATTTAATTCCGATGAAATTTCAGTGTTTCGTCGTCAATAAGAAGGTCCAAGGGATATAGTAAATCTGAAGTGAAGCATTGGAATCTATAACTAGTGTCAAAGGAATAGTTCAAAACATAACCAGTAAGAAGAGCCAGTCTTCTTGTACTTAAGTCGGCATTGTGCCTTTAGTATTTAATTCCGATGCAATTTCTGTGTTTCATCATCAGTAAGAAGGTCAGTGGGATACAGTAAACCTGAAGTGAAGCATTGGAATCTACAACTAGTGTCACAGGAATGGTTCAAAACATAGACAGTAAGAGGAGTCAGTCTTCTTGTACTTAAGTCGGCATTGTGCATTTTGTATTTAATTCCGATGCAATTTCTGTGTTTCGTCGTCAAGACGGAGGTCCAAGGGATACAGTAAACCTCAAGTGACGCATCGGAATCTATAACTATTGTCACAGGATTGGTTCAGAACATAGACAGTAAGAAGAGCCAGTCTTCTTGTACTTATGTCGGCATTGTGCATTTTGTATTTAATTCCGATGCAATTTCTGTGTTTCGTCGTCAATAAGAAGGTCCAAGGGATACGGTAAACCTGAAGTGAAGCATCGGAATCTATAACTAGTGTCACAGGAATGGTTCAAAATATAGAGAGTAAGAAGAGCCAGCCTTCCTGTACTTAAGTCGGCATTGTGGTATTAGTATTAAATTCCGATGCTATTTCTGTGTTTCGTCGTCAATAAGAAGGTCCGAGGGATGCAGTAATCCTGAAGTGAATCATCGAGATCTATAACTAGTGTCACAGGACCGGTTCAAAGATAGACAGTAAGAAGAGCTAGTCTTCTAGTACTTAAGACGGCATTGTGCTTTTTGTATTTAATTCCGATGCAATTTCTGTGTTTTGTCGTCAATAAGAAGGTCCAAGGGATACAGTAAACCTGAAGTGAAACATCGGAATGTATAACTTGCGTCACAGTAATGCTTCAAAACATAGACAGTAAGAAGAGCCAGTGTTCTTGTACTTAAGTCGGCATTGTGCTTTTGTATTTAATTCCGAAGCAATCTCTGTGTTTCGTCGTCAATGAGAAGGTCCAAGAGATACAGTATACCTGAAGTGAAGCATCAGAATCTATAACTAGTGTCAGAGGAATAGTTCAAAACATAGACAGAAAGAAGAGCCACTCTTCTTGATCTTAAGTCGGCATTGTGCCTTTTGTATTTAGTTCCGATGCAATTTCTGTGTTTCATCGTCAATAAGAAGGTCCAAGAAATTAAGTAAACATATAGGGAAGCATCGGAATTTAATGCTGGTCTCACAGGAAGTGTTCAAAACATAGTCAGTAAGAAGAGTCAGTCTTCTTGTACTTACGTCGGCATTGTGCCTTTTGTATTTAATTCCGATGCAATTTCTGTGTTTCGTCGTCAATAAGAATGTCGAAGGGATACAGTAAACCTGAGGTGAAGCATCGGAATCTATAACTAGTGCCACAGGAATGGTTCAAAACATAGACAGTGAGAAGAGCCAGTCTTCTTGTACTTAAGTAGGCATTGTGGTTTTTGTATTTAATTCCGATGCAATTTCTGTGTTTCGTCGTCAATAAGAAGGTCCAAGTGATACAGTAAACCTGAAGTGAAGCATCGGAATCGATAACTAGTGTCACAGGAATGGTTCAAAACATAGACAGTAAGAAGAGTCAGTCTTCTTGCACTTAATTCTGCATTGTACCTTTTGTATTTAATTCCGATGCAATTTCTGTGTGTCGTCGTCAATACGAAGGCCCTAGGGATATAGTAAAGCTGAAGTGAAGCTTCGGAATCTATAACTAGTGTCTCAGGAATGGTTCAAATCATAGACAGTAAGAAGAGCAAGTCTTCTTGTACATAAGTCGGCATCGTACCTTTTGTATTTAATTCCGATGAAATTTTTGTGTTTCGTCGTCAATAAGAGGGTCCAAGGGATACAGTAAACTTGAAGTGAAGCATCGATATGTATAACTAGTGTCATAGGAATGGTTCATAACATAGACAGTAAGAAGAGCCAGTGTTCTTGTTCTTATGTCGGCATTGTGCCTTTTCAATTTCATTCCGATGCTATTTCTGTGTTTCGTCGTCAATAAGAAGGATGAATGGATACAGTGAACCTGAAGTGAAGCATCGTATTCTATTACTTGTGTCACAGGAATTGTTCAAAACATAGACAGTAAGAAAAGCCTGTCTTCCAGTACTTATGTCGGCATTATGCCTTATGTATTTAATTAAGTTGCAATTTCTGTGTTTCATCGTCAATAAGAAGGTCCAAGGGATACAGTAAACCTGAAGTGAAGCATCGGAATCTATAACTAGTGTCACAGGAATGGTTCAAAACATAGCCAGTAAGAAGAGCCAACCTTCTTGTACGTAAGTCGCCATTGTGCCTTTGAATTTAATTCCGATGCGAATTCAGTGCTTTGTTGTCAATAAGAAGGTCCAAGGGATACAGTAAACCTGAAGTGAAGCATCGAAATCTATAACTAGTGTCACAGGAATGGTTCAAAACATAGGCAGTAAGAAGAACCAGTCTTCTTGTACTTAAGTCGGCAATGTGCCTTTTCTATTTAATTCCGAAGCAAATTCTGTGTTTCGTCGTCAATAAGAGGGTCCAAGGGATACAGTAAACCTGAAGTGAAGCATCGGAGTCTATAACTAGTGTCACAGGAATAGTTCAAAACATAGACAGTAAGAAGAGCCACTCTTCTTGTACTTAAGTCGGCATTGTGCCTTTTGTATTTAATTCCGATGCAATTTTTGTGTTTCATCGTCAATAAGAAGGTCCAAGGGATACAGTAAACATATAGTGTAGCATCGGAATTTAGTACTGGTCTCACAGGAAATGTTCATAACATAGTCAGTAAGAAGAGTCAGTCTTCTTGTACTTACGTCGGCATTGTGCATTTTGTATTTAAGTCCCATGCAATTTTTGTGTTTCGTCGTCAATGAGATGGTCCAAGGGATACAGTAAACCTGAAGTAAAGCATCGGAATCTATAACCAGAGTCACAGGAATGGTTCAAAACATAGACAATAAGAAGAGCTCCTCTTCTTGTACTTAAGTCGGCATTGTGCCTTTTGTATTTGATTCGGATGCAATTTCTGTGTTTCATCGTCAATAAGAACGTCCAAGGGATACGGTAGACATATAGTGAAGCATCGGAATCTGAAACTGGTCTCACAGGAAGTGTTGAAAACATAGGCAGTAAGAAGAGTCAGTCTACTTGTACTTAAGTCCGCATTGTGCCTTTTGTATTTAATTCCGATGCATGTTCTGTGCTTCGTCGTCAATAAGAAGGACCAAGGGATGCAGTAAACCTGAAGTGAGGCATCGGAATCTGTAACTAGTGTCACAGGAATGGTCCAAAATATAGACAGTAAGAAGAGCCACTCTTCTCGTACTTAAGTCGTCATTGTGCCATTTGTATTTAATTCCGATGGAATTTCTGTGTTTCATCTTCAATAAGAAGGTCCAAGGGATACAGTAAACATATAGTGAAGCATCGGAATCTAAAACTGTTCACACAGGAAATGTTCAAATCATAGTCAGGAAGAAGAGTCAGTCCGTTTATACTTAAGTCGGCATTGTGCCTTTTGCATTTAATTCCGATGAAATTTCTGTGTTTCGTCATCAATAAGGAGGTCCAAGGGATACAGTAATCCTGATGTGAAGCATCGGAATGTATAACTAATGTCACAGGAATGGTTCAGAACATAGACTGTAAGAAGAGACAGTAATCCTGTACTTAAGTCGGCATTGTGCCATTTGATTTTTAATTCCGTTGTAATTTTTGTGTTTCGTCGTTAATAAGAAAGTCCAAGGGTTACATTAAATCTGAAGTGAAGCATCGGAAACTATGACTAGTGTCACAGGAATGGTTCAAAACATAGACAGTAAGAAGAGCCGGTCTTCTTGTACTTAAGTCGGCATCGTGTCTTTTGTATTTAATTCCGATGCAATTTCTTTGTTTCGTCGTCAATAAGAAGGTCCAAGGTATACAGTAAACTTGAAGTGAAGCATCGGAATATATAACCAGTGTCACAGGAATGGTTCAAATCATAGACAGTAAGAAGAGCCAGTTTTCTTGTACATAAGTCGGCACTGTGTCTTTTGTATTCGATTCCGATCCAATTTCTGTGATTTGTCGTCAATAAGATGGTCGAAGGGATACAGTAATCCTGAAGTGAAGCATCCGAATCTAAAACTGGTCTCACAGGAAATGTTGAAAACATAGTCAGTAAGAAGAGTCAGTCTTCTTGTACTTAAGTCGGCATTGTGCCTTTTGTATTCAATGCCGATGCAATTTATGTGTTTCGTCGTCAATAATGAGGTCCAACGGATACAGTAAACCTGAAGTGAAGCATCGGAAACTATAACTAGTGTCACATGAATGGTTAAAACAGAGACAGTAAGAAGAGCCACTCTTCTTGTACTTAAGTCGGCATTGTGCCTTTTGTATTTAATTCCGATGCAATTTCTATGTTTCGTCGTCAATAAGAAGGTCCAACGGATACAGTAAACCTGAACTGAAGCATCGTAATCCATAACTAGTGTCACAGGAGAGGCTCAAAAACATAGACAGTAAGAAGGGCCTGCCTTCCTTTGCCTAATTGGGCATTGTGCCTTTTGTACTTAATTCCGATGCAATTTCTTTGTTTCATCGTCAATTAGATGAGGCAAGGGGAACAGTAAACCTGAAGTGTAGCATCGGAATCTATAACTAGTGTCACAGGAATGTTTCAAAACATAGACAGTGAGAAGAGCCGGTCTTCTTGTACTTAAGTCGACATTGTGCCTTTTGTATTTAATTCCGATGCAATGTCTGTGTTTCATCGTCAATAAGAAGGTCCAAGGGATACAGTAAACATATAGTGAAGAGCCGGAATTTAATACTGGTCTAACAGGAAATGTTCAAAACATAGTCAGTAAGAAGAGTCAGTCTTCTTCCACTTAAGTCGGCGATGTGCCTTTTGTATTTAATTCCGATTCAATTTCTGTGTATCGTCGTCAATAAGAAAGTCCACGGGATACAGTCAACCTGAAATGAAGCATCGGAATCTATAACTAGTGTCACCGGAATGGTTCAAAACATAGATAGTAAGAAAAGCCAGTCTTCCGGTACTTGTCGGCATTGTGCCTTTTGTATTTAATTCCGATGCAATTTCTGTGTTTCGTCGTCAATAAGAAGGTCCGAGGGTTACAGTAAACCTGAAGTGAAGCATCGGAATCTGTAACTAGTGTCATAGGAATGGTTCAATGCATAGACTGTAAGAATAGCCAGTCTACTTGCACTTATGTAGGCATTGTGGCTTTTGAATTTAATTCCGATGCAATTTCTGTGTTTCGTCGTCAATAAGAAGGTCCAAGGTATACAGTAAACCTGAAGTGAAGCATCGGAATCTATAACTAGTGTCACAGGAATTGTTCAAAACATAGATAGTAAGAAGAGTCAGTCTTCTTGTACTTAATTCGGCATTGTACCTTTTGTATTTAATTCCGATGCAATTTCTGTGTTTCGTCGTCAATAAGAAGGTCCAAGTGATACAGTAAATCTGAAGTGAAGCATCGGAATCTATAACTAGTGTCACAGCAATGGTTCAAAACATAGACAGTAAGAAGAGCCAGTCTTCTTGTACTTAAGTTGGCATTGTGAGTTTTGTATTTAATTCCGATGCAATTTCTGTGTTTCAACATCTTTAAGACGCTCAGAGGGATACAGTAATTCTGAAGTGAAGCATCGGAATCTATAACTTGTGTCACAGGAATGGTTCAAAACATAGACAGTAAGAAAAGCCAGTCTTCCAGGACTTATGTCGGCATTGTGCCTTTTGTATTTAATTCCGTTGCAAATTTTGTGTTTCGTAGTCAATAAGAAGGTCCAAGGATATAGTAAACCTGAAGTGAAGCATCGGAATCAATAACTAGTGTCACAGGAATGGTTCAAATCATAGCCAGTCGGAAGAGCCAGTCTTCTTGTACGTAAGTCGGCATTATGCCTTTTGTATTTAATTCCCATGCAATTTCTGTGTTTCGTCGTCAATGAGATGGTCCAAGGGATACAGTAAACCTGAAGTTAAGCATCGGGATCTATAACTAGTGTCACAGGAATGGTTCAAAACATAGACAGTAAGTAGAGCCCTCTTATTGTACTTAAGTCGGCATTGTACCTTTTGTATTTAATTCCGATACAATTTCTGTGTTTCATCGTCAATAAGAAGGTCCAAGGGATACAGTAAACATATAGTGAAGCATCGGAATTTAATACTCGTCTCACAAGAAATGCTCAAATAATAGTCAGTAAGAAAAGTCAGTCTTCTTGTACTTAAGCTGGCATTGTGCCTTTTGCACTTAATTCCGATGTAACTTCTGTGTTTCATCGTCAATAAGAAGGTCCAAGGGATACAGAAGACATATAGTGAATCATCGGAATCTGAAACTGGTCTCACAGGAAATGTTCAAATCATAGTCAGTAAGAAGAGTCAGTCTTTTTATACTTAAGTCGGCATTGTGCCTTTTGTATTTAATTCCGATGCAATATCTGCGTTTCGTCGTCAATAAGAAGGTCCAAGGGTTACAGTAAACCTGAAGTGAAGCATCGGAAGCTATAACTAGTGTCACGGGAATGGTTCAAACTTGGACAATAAGAAGAGCCAGTGCTCTTGTACTTAAGTCGGCATTGTGCCTTTTGTATTTATTTCCGATGCAATTTCTGTGTTTCTTCGTCAATAAGTAGGTTCAAGGGATACAGTAAACATATAGTGACGCATCGGAATTTAATACTGGTCTCACAGGATATGTTCAAAACATAGTCAGTAAGAAGAGTCACACTTCTTGTACTTAATTAGGCATTGTGCCTTTTTTATTTAATTCCCATGCAACTTCTGTGTTTCATCGTCAATAAGAAGGTCCAAGGGATACAGCAGACATATAGTGAAGCATCGAAATCGAAAACTGGTCTCACAGGAAATGTTCAAAACATAGACAGTGAGAAGAGTCAGTCTTTTTATACTTAAGTCGGCATTGTGCCTTTTGTATTTAATTCCAATGCAATTTCTGTGTTTCGTCATCAATAAGAAGGTCCAAGGGATACAGTAATCCTTAAGTGAAGCATCGGAATGTATAACTAGTGTCACAGAAATGGTTCAGAACATAGACAGTAAGAAGAGACAGTCTTCCTGTACTTAAGTCGGCATTGTGCCTTTTGTATTTAATTCTGATGCAATATCTGCGTTTCGTCGTCAATAAGAAGGTCCAAGGGTTACAGTAAACCTGAAGTGAAGCATCGGAAGCTATAACTAGTGTCACAGGAAATGCTCAAAACATAGACAGTAAGAAGGGCCCGCCTTCTTGTGCCTAAGTGGGCATTGTGCCTTTTGTATTTAATTCCGATGCAATTTCTTAGCTTCATCGTCAATAAGAAGGTGCAAGGGAAACAGTAAACCTGAAGTGAAGCATCGGAATCTGTAACTAGTGTCACAGGTATGGTTCAAAACATAGACAGTAAGAAGAGCCAGTCTTCTTGTACTTAAGTCGGCATTGTGCCTTTTGTATTTAATTCCGATGCAATTTCTGTGTTTTATCGTCAATAAGAAGGTATAAGGGATACAGTAAACAAATAGTGAAGCATCGGAATTTGATACTGGTCTCACAGGAAATGTTCAAAACATAGTCAGTAAGAAGAATCAGTCTTCTTGTACTTAAGTCGGCAATGTGCCTTTTGTATTTAATTCCGATGCAACTTCTGTGTTTCATCGTCAATAAGAAGGTCCAAGGGATACAGTAGACATATAGTGAAGCATCGGAATCTAAAACTAGTGTCACGGGAATGGTTCAAACTTGGACAATAAGAAGAGCCAGTGCTCTTGTACTTAAGTCGGCATTGTGCCTTTTGTATTTATTTCCGATGCAATTTCTGTGTTTCATCGTCAATAAGTAGGTTCAAGGGATACAGTAAACATATAGTGAAGCATCGGAATTTAATACTGGTCTCACAGGATATGTTCAAAACATAGTCAGTAAGAAGAGTCACTCTTCTTGTACTTAATTAGGCATTGTGCCTTTTTTATTTAATTCCCATGCAACTTCTGTGTTTCATCGTCAATAAGAAGGTCCAAGGGATACAGCAGACATATAGTGAAGCATCGAAATCGAAAACTGGTCTCACAGGAAATGTTCAAAACATAGACAGTAAGAAGAGTGAGTCTTCTTGTACTTAAGTCGGCATTGTGCCTTTTGTATTTAATTCCGATGCAATTTCTTTGTTTCGTTGTCAATAAGAAGGTCCAAGGGATACAGTAAACCTGAAGCGGGGCATCGGAATCTATAACTAGTGTCACAGGAATGGTTCAAAACATAGACAGTAAGAAGAGTCAGTCCTCTTGTACTTAAGTCGTCATTGTGCCTTTTGTATTTAATTCCGATGCAATTTCGGTGTTTCATCGTCAATAAGATTGTCCAAGGGATACAGTAAACATATAGTGAGGCATCGGAATCTAAAACTTGACACACGGTAAATGTTCAACACATAGTCAGAAAGAAGAGTCAGTGTTCTTGTACTTAAGTCGGCATTGTGCCATTTGTATTTGATTCCGATTTTATCTCTGTGTTTCGCCGTCAATAAGAAAGTCCAAGGGATACAGTAAACCTGAAGTGAAGCATCGGAATCTATAACTAGTGTCACCGGAATGGTTCAAATCATAGACAGTAAGAGACGCCTGTCTTCCTGTACTTGTCGGCATTGTGCCTTTTTATTTATTTCCGATGCAATTTCTGTGTTACGTCGTCAATAAGAAGGTCCAAGGGATACAGTAAACCTGAAGTCGGTCACCGGAATCTATAACTAGTGTCACAGGAATGGTTCAAATCATAGACAGTAAGAAGAGCTAGTTTTCTTGTACTTAAGTCGGCATTGTGCCTTTTGTATTTAATTCCGATGCAATTTCTGTGTTTCGTCGTCAATAAGGTCCAAGGGATACCGTAAACCTTAAGTGAAGCATCAGAATCTACAACTAGTGTCGCAGGAATTGTTCAGATCATAGACAGTAGGAAGAGCCAGTCTTCTTGTACTTAAGTCAGCACTGTACCTTTTGTATTTAATTCCGATGCAATTTCTGTGATTCGTCGTCAATAAGAAGGTCCAAGGGATACAGTAAACCTGAGGTGAAGCATCGGAATCCAAAACTGGTCTCACAGGAAGTGTTCAAAGCATAGTCAGTAAAAAGAGTCAGTCTTCTTGTACTTAAGTCGGCATTGTGCCTTTTGTATTTAATTCCGATGCAATTTCTATGTTTCGTCGTCAATAAGAAGGTCCAAGGGATAGAGTAAACCTGAAGTGAAGTATCGGAATCTATAACTAGTGTCACAGGAATGGTTCAAAACATAGACAGTAAGAAGAGCCAGTATTCTTGTTCTTAAGTCAGCATTGTGCATTTTGTATTTAATTCCGATGCAATTTCTGTGTTTCATCGTCGATAAGAAGGTCCAAGGGATACATTAAACATTTAGTGAAGCATCGGAACCTAAAACTGGTCTGACAGGAAATGTTCAAAACATAGTCAGTAAGAGAATCAGTCTTCTTGTACTTAAGTCGGCATTGTGCCTTTTGTATTTAATTCCGATGCAATTTCTGTGTTTCATCGTCAATAAGAAGGTCCAAGGGATACAGTAAACATGTAGTGAAGCAACGGAATTTAATACTGGTCTCACAAAAAATGTTCAAAGCATAGTCAGTAAGAAGTGTCACTCTTCTTGTACTTCAGTCGGCATTGCACCTTTTTTATTTAATTCCCATGCAACTTCTGTGTTTCATCGTCAATAAGAAGTTCCAAGGGATTTAGTAGACATATAGTGAAGCATCGGAATCTAAAACTGGTCTCACAGAAAATTTTCAAAACATAGACAGTAAGAAGAGTCTGTCTTCTTGTATTTAAGTCGGCAATGTGCCTTTTGTATTTAATTCCGATGCAATTTCTTTGTTTCGTTGTCAATAAGAAGGTCCAAGGGATACTGTAAACCTGAAGTGAGTCATCGGAATCTATTACTAGTGTCACAGGAATGGTTCAAAACATTGACAGTAAGAAGAGCCAGTCCTCTTGTACTTAAGCCGGCATTGTGCCTTTTGTATTTAATTCCGATGCAATATCTGTGTTACATCGTCAGTAAGAAAGTCCAAGGGATACAGTAAACATATAGTGAAGCATCGGAATTTAAAACTGGTCTCACAGTGTATGTTCAAAACATAGTCAGTAAGAAGAGTCAGTCTTCTTATACTTAAGTCGGCATTGTGCCTTTTGTATTCAATTCCGATGCAATTTCTGTGTTTCGTCGTCAATAAGAAGGTCCAAGGGATACAGTAAACTTGAAGTGAGGCATCGGAATCCGTAACTAGAGTCACAGGAATGGTTCAAACATATACAGTAAGAAGAGCCAGTCTTCTTGTACTTAAGTCGGCATTGTGCCTTTTGTATTTAATTCCGATGCAATTTCTGTGATTCGCCGTCAATAAGAAGGTCCAAGGGATACAGTAAACCTGAAGTGAAGCATCGGAATCCAAAATTGGTCTCACAGTAAATGCTCAAAGCATAGTCAGTAAGAAGAGTCAGTCTTCTTGTACTTAAGTCGGCATTGTGCCTTTTGTATTTAATTCCGATGCACTTTCTGTATTTCGTCGTCAATAAGAATGTCCAAGGGATACAGTAAACCTGAAGTGAATCATCGGAATCTATAACTAGTGTCACTGGAATGGTTCAAATCATAGACAGTAAGAAGAGCCAGTCTCCCTGTACCAAAGTCGGCATTGGGCATTTTGTATTTAATTCCGATGCAATTTATGTGTTTCGTCGTCAATAAGAAGGTCCAAGGGTTACAGTAAACCTGAAGTGAAGCATCGGAATATAACTAGTGTCACCGGAATGGTTCAAAACATACACAGTAAGAAGAGCCGGTCTTCTTGTACTTAAGTCGGCATTCTGCCTTTTGCAATTAATTCCGTTGCAATTTCTGTGTTTCGTCGTCAATAACAAGGTCCAAGGGATACACTAAACCTGAAGTGAAGCATCGGAATCTATAACTAGTGTCGCAGGAATGGTTCGGATCATAGACAGTAGGAGGAGCCAGTCTTCTTGTACTTAAGTCAGCATTGTACCTTTTGTAATTTATTCCGATGCAATTTCTGTGATTCGTCGTCAATAAGAAGGTCCAAGGGATACAGCAAACCGGAAGTGAAGCATCGGAATCCAAAACTGGTCTCACAGGAAATGTTCAAAGCATAGTCAGTAAGAAGAGTCAGTCTTCTTGTACTTAAGTCGGCATTGTGCCTTTTGTATTTAATTCAGAAGCAATGTCTGTGTTTCGTCGTCAATAAGAAGGTCAAGGGATACAGTAAACCTGAAGGGAAGCATCGAAATTTATAACTAGTGTCACAGGAATGGTTCAAAACATGGACAGTAAGAAGAGCCACTCTCCTTGTACTTCAGTCGGCAATGTGCCATTTGTTTTTAATTCCGATGCAATTTCTGTGTTATGTCGTCAATAAGAAGGTCCAAGGGATACAGTAACCTGAAGTGAAGCATCGGAATCTATAACTAGTGTCGCAGGAATGGTTCAGATCATAGACAGTAGGAAGAGCCAGTCTTCTTGTACTTAAGTCGGCACTGTAGCTTTTGTATTAAATTCCGATGCAATATCTGTGATTCGTCGTCAATAAGAAGGTCCAAGGGATACAGTAAACCTGAAGTGAAGCATCGGAATCCAAAACTGGTCTCACAGGAAATGTCCAAAACATAGTCAGTAAGAAGGGTCAGTCTTCTTGTACTTAAGTCGGCATTGTGCCTTTTGTATTTAATTCCGATGCTATTTCTGTGTTTCGTCGTCAATAAGAAGGTCCAAGGGCTACAGTAAACCTGAAGTGAGGCATCGGAATCATAACTAGTGTCACTCGAATGGTTCAAAACATAGCCAGTAAAAAGAGTCAGTCTTCTTGTACTTAAGTCGGCATTGTGCCTTTTGTATTTAATTCCGATGCAATTTCTGTGTTTCGTCGTCAATACGAAGGTCCAAGGGATACAGTAAACCTGAAGTGAAGCATCGGAATCTATAACTAGTGTCACAGGAATGGTTCAAATCATAGACACTAAGAAGAGCCAGTCTTCTTGTACTTAAGACGGGATTGTGCCTTTTGTATATCATTCAGATGCAATTTCTGTGTTTAATGGTCAATAAGAAGGTCCAAGGGATACAGTAAACATATAGTGAAGCATCGGAATCTAAAACTGGTCTCACAGAAAATGTTCAAAACATAGTCAGTAAGAAGAGTAAGTCTTCTTGTACTTTAGTCGGCATTGTGCCTTTTGTATTTAATTCCGATGCAATTTGTGTGTTTCGTCGTCAATAAGAAGGTCCAAAGGATACAGTAAACCTGAAGTGAAGCATCGGAATCTATAACTAGTGTCATAGGAAAAGTTCTCAACATAGTAAGAAGAGCCAGTCTTCTTGTACTTAAGTCGGCATTGTGCCTTTTGTATTTAATTCCGATGCAATTTCTGTGTTTCATCGTCAATAAGAAGGTCCAAGGGATACAGTAAACATATACTGAGGCATCGGAATCTAAAACCGGTCTCACAGAAAATGTTCAAAACATACTCAGTACGAAGAGTCAGTCTTCTTGTACTTAAGTCGGCATTGTGCCTTATGTATTTAATTCCGATGCAATTTCTATGTTTCGTCGTCAATAAGAAGGTCCAAGGGATAGAGTAAACCTGAAGTGAAGTATCGGAATCTATAACTAGTGTCACAGGAATGGTTCAAAACATAGACAGTTAGAATAGCCAGTCTCCCTGTACTTAAGTCGGCATTGTGCCTTTTGTATTTAATTCCGATGCAATATCTGTGTTTCGTCGTCAATAAGAAGGTCCAAGGGTTACAGTAAACCTGAAGTGAAGCATCGGAATCTAGAACTAGTGTCACCGGAATGGTTCAAAACATAGACAGTAAGAAGAGCCGGTCTTCTTGTACTTAAGTCAGCATTGTGCCTTTTGTATTTAATTCCGATGCAATTTCTGTGTTTCGTCGTCAATAAGGTCCAAGGGATACAGTAAACCTGAAGTGAAGCATCAGAATCTACAACTAGTGTCGCAGGAATGGTTCAGATCATAGACAGTAGGAAGAGCCAGTCTTCTTGTACTTAAGACAGCACTGTACCTTTTGTATTTAATTCCGATGCAATTTCTGTGATTCGTCGTCAATAAGAAGGTCCAAGGGATACAGTAAACCTGAAGTGAAGCATCGGAATCCAAAACAGGTCTCACAGGAAATGTTCAAAGCATAGTCAGTAACAAGAGTCAGTCTTCTTGTACTTAAGTCGGCATTGTGCCTTTTGTATTTAATTCCGATGCTATTTCTGTGTATCGCCGACAATAAGAAGGTCCAAGGGATACAGTAAACCTGAAGTGAAGCATAGGAATCTATAAGTAGTGTCACAGGAATGATTCAAAACATAGACAGTAAGGAGAGCCACTCTCCTTGTACTTCAGTCGGCATTGTGCCTTTTGTATTTAATTCCGATGCAATTTCTGTGTTTCTTCGTCAATAAGAAGGTCTAAGGGATACAGTTACCATATAGTGAAGCATCGGAATTTAAAACTGTTCTCACAGGAAATGTTCAAACATCGTCAGTAAGAAGAGTCAGTCTTCTTGTACTTATGTCGGCATTGTGCCTTTTGTATTTAATTCCGATGCATCTTCTGTGTTTCATCGTCTATAAGAAGGTCCAAGGGATACAGTAGACATATAGTGAAGCATCGGAATCTAATACTGGTCTCACAGGAAATGTTCAAGACATAGTCAGTAAGAAGAGTCAGTCTTCTTGTACGAAAGTCGGCATTGTGCCTTTTTTATTTAATTCCTATGCAATTTCTGTGTTTCGTCGTCAACAAGAAGGTCCAAGGGATACAGTAAACCTGAAGTGAGGCATCGGAATCAACAACTAGTGTCACAGGAATGGTTCAAATCATAGACAGTTAGAAGAGCCAGTCTTCTTGTACTTAAGTCAACATTGTGCTTTTTGTATTTAATTCCGATGCAATTTCTGTGTTTCGTTGTCAATAAGAAGGTCGAAGGGATACAGTAAACCTGAAGTGAAGCATCGGAATCTATAACTAGTGTCAGAGGAATGGTTCAATTCATAGACAGTGAGAAGAGGGGTCTTCTTGTACTTAAGTCGGCACTGTGCATTTTGTATTTAATTCCGATGCAATTTCTGTGTTTCTTCGTCAATACGAAGGTCCAAGGGATACAGTAAACCTGAAGTGAAGCATCGGAATCTATAACTAGTGTCACAGGAATTATTCAAAACATAGACAGTAAGAAGAACCAGTCTTCTTGTACTAAAGTCGGCATTGTGGCTTTTGTATTTAATTCCGATGCAATTTCTGTAATTCGTCGTCAATAAGAAGGTCCAAGGGATACAGTAAACCTGAAGTGAAGCATCGGAATCCATAACTAGTGTCACAGGAATGGTTCAAATCATAGACAGTAAGAAGAGCCAGTCTTCTTGTACTTAAGTCGGCATTGTGCCTTTTGTATTTAATTCCGATGCAATTTCTGTGTTTCGACGTCTATAAGAAGGTGCAAGGCATGCAGTAAACCTGAAGTGAAGCATCGGAATCTATAACTAGTGTCACAGGAATGGT
Source organism: Schistocerca serialis cubense (assembly GCF_023864345.2). Classification (NCBI taxonomy): domain Eukaryota; kingdom Metazoa; phylum Arthropoda; class Insecta; order Orthoptera; family Acrididae; genus Schistocerca; species Schistocerca serialis. The sequence continues at coordinate 12,469,473 of NW_026047617.1, forward strand.
TTGAAACATAGACAATAAGAAGAGCCAGTCTTCTTGTAGTTAAGCAGGCATTGTGGTTTTGTATTTATTCTGATGCAATTTCTGTGTTTTGTCGTCAATAAGAAGGTCCAAGGGAAACAGTAAGCCTGACGTGAAGCATCGGAATATATAAGTATTGTCACATGAATGGTTCAAAACGTAGACACTAAGAAGAGCCAGTCTTCTTGTACTTAAGCCGGCATTGTGCCTTTTGTATTTAATTCCGATGCAATTTCTGTGTTCGTCGTCAATAAGAAGGTCCAAGGGATACAGTAAACCTGAAGTGAAGCATCGGAATCTATAACTAGTGTAACAGGAATGGTTCAAAACATAGACAGTAAGAAGAGCCAGTCTTCTTGTACTTAAGTCGGCATTGTGCCTTTTGTATTTAATTCCGATGCAATTTCTGTGTTTCATCGTCGATAAGAAGGTCCAAGGGATACGTTAAACATTTAGTGAAGAATCGGAACCTAAAACTGGTCTCACAGGAAATGTTCAAAACATAGTCAGTAAGAGAATCAGTCTTCTTGTACTTAAGTCGGCATTGTGCCTTTTGTATTTAATTCCGATGCAATTTCTGTGTTTCATCGTCAATAAGAAGGTCCAAACGATACAGTAAACATATAGTGAAGCAACGGAATTTAATACTGGTCTCACAAAATATGTTCAAAGCATAGTCAGTAAGAAGTGTCACTCTTCTTGTACTTAAGTCGGCATTGTACCTTTTTTATTTAATTCCCATGCAACTTCTGTGTTTCATCGTCAATAAGAAGGTCCAAGGGATATAGTAGACATATAGTGAAGCATCGGAATCTAAAACTGGTCTCACAGAAAATTTTCAAAACATAGACAGTAAGAAGAGTCGGTCTTCTTGTATTTAAGTCGGCAATGTGCCTTTTGTATTTAATTCCGATGCAATTTCTTTGTTTCGTTGTCAATAAGAAGGTCCAAGGGATACTGTAAACCTGAAGTGAGTCATCGGAATCTATTACTAGTGTCACAGGAATGGTTCAAAACATAGACAGTAAGAAGAGCCAGTCCTCTTGTACTTAAGCCGGCATTGTGCCCTTTGTATTTAATTCCGATGCAATATCTGTGTTACATCGTCAGTAAGAATGTCCAAGGGATACAGTAAACATATAGTGAAGCATCTGAATTTAAAACTGGTCTCACAGTATATGTTCAAAACATAGTCAGCAAGAAGAGTCAGTCTTCTTATACTTAAGTCGGCATTGTGCCTTTTGTATTCAATTCCGATGCAATTTCTGTGTTTCGTCGTCAATAAGAAGGTCCAAGGGATACAGTAAACTTGAAGTGAGGCATCGGAATCCGTAACTAGAGTCACAGGAATGGTTCAAACATATACAGTAAGAAGAGCCAGTCTTCTTGTACTTAAGTCGGCATTGTGCCTTTTGTATTTAATTCCGATGCAATTTCTGTGATTCGTCGTCAATAAGAAGGTCCAAGGGATACAGTAAACCTGAAGTGAAGCATCGGAATCCAAAATTTGTCTCACAGTAAATGCTCAAAACATAGTCAGTAAGAAGAGTCAGTCTTCTTGTACTTAAGTCGGCATTGTGCCTTTTGTATTTAATTCCGATGCACTTTCTGTGTTTCGTCGTCAATAAGAAGGTCCAAGGGATACAGTAAACCTGAAGTGAATCATCGGAATCTATAACTAGTGTCACTGGAATGGTTCAAATCATAGACACTAAGAAGAGCCAGTCTCCCTGTACCAAAGTCGGCATTGTGCATTTTGTATTTAATTCCGATGCAATTTATGTGTTTCGTCGTCAATAAGAAGGTCCAAGGGTTACAGTAAACCTGAAGTGAAGCATCGGAATATAACTAGTGTCACCGGAATGATTCAAAACATACACAGTAAGAAGAGCCGGTCTTCTTGTACTTAAGTCGGCATTGTGCCTTTTGCATTTAATTCCGTTGCAATTTCTGTGTTTCGTCGTCAATAACAAGGTCCAAGGGATACACTGAACCTGAAGTGAAGCATCGGAATCTATAACTAGTGTCGCAGGAATGGTTCGGATCATAGACAGTAGGAGGAGCCAGTCTTCTTGTACTTAAGTCAGCATTGTACATTTTGTAATTTATTCCGATGCAATTTCTGTGATTCGTCGTCAATAAGAAGGTCCAAGGGATACAGCAAACCGGAAGTGAAGCATCGGAAACCAAAACTGGTCTCCCAGGAAATGTTCAAAGCATAGTCAGTAAGAAGAGTCAGTCTTCTTGTACTTAGATCGGCATTGTGCCTTTTGTATTTAATTCAGAAGCAATGTCTGTGTTTCGTCGTCAATAAGAAGGTCAAGGGATACAGTAAACCCGAAGTGAAGCATCGAAATTTATAACTAGTGTCACAGGAATGGTTCAAAACATGGACAGTAAGAAGAGCCACTCTCCCTGTACTTCAGTCGGCATTGTGCCTTTTGTATTTAATTCCGATGCAATTTCTGTGTTTCGTCGTCAATAAGAAGGTCCAAGGGATACAGTAACCTGAAGTGAAGCATCGGAATCTATAACTAGTGTCGCAGGAATGGTTCAGATCATAGACAGTAGGAAGAGCCAGTCTTCTTGTACTTAAGTCGCCACTGTAGCTTTTGTATTAAATTCCGATGCAATATCTGTGATTCGTCGTCAATAAGAAGGTCCAAGGGATACAGTAAACCTGAAGTGAAGCATCGGAATCCAAAACTGGTCTCACAGGAAATGTTCAAAACATAGTCAGTAAGAAGAGTCAGTCTTCTTGTACCTATGTCGGCATTGTGCCTTATAAATATAATTCCGATGCAATTTCTGTGTTTCGTCGTCAATAAGAAGCAACAAGAAATACAGTAAACCTGAAGTGAAGCATCGGAATCTTTAACTAGTGTCACAGGAATAGTTCAAAACATAGACAGTAAGATGAGAATGTCTTCTTGTACTTAAGGCGGCATTGTGCCTTTTGTGTTAATTCCGATGCAATTTCTGTGTTTCGTCGTCAATAAAAAGGTCCAAGGAATACAGTAAACCTGAAGTGAAGCAACGGAATCAATAACTAGTATCACAGGAATGGTTCATATCATAGACAGTAAGAAGAGCCAGTCTTCTTGTACTTAAGTCTGCACTGTGCCTTTTGTATTTAATTCCGATGCAAATTCTGTGTTTCGTCGTCAATAAGAAGGTCCAAGGGATACAGTAAACCTAAAGTGAAGCATCGGAATCTATAACTAGTGTCACAGGAATGGTTCAAACAGAGACAGTAAGAAGAACCAGCCTTCTTGTACTAAAGTCGGCATTGTGGCTTTTGTTTTTAATTCCAATGCAATTTCTGTAATTCGTCGTCAATAAGAAGGTCCAAGGGATGCAGTAAACCTGAAGTGAAGCATCGGAATCTATAACTAGTATCACAGGAATGGTTCAAAACATAGACAGTAAGAAGAGGCAGTCTTCTTGTACTTCAGTCGGCATTGTGCCTTTTGTATTTAATTTTGATGCAATTCCTGTCTTTCGTCGTCAATAAGAAGGACCAAGGGATACAGTAAACCTGTAGTGTAGCATCGGAATCTATAACTAGAGTCACAGGAATGGTTCAAAACATAGACAGTAAGAAGAGCCAGTCTTCTTGTACTTAAGTCGGCATTGTGCCTTTTGTATTTAATTCCGATGCAAATTCTGTGTTTCATCGTCAATAAGAAGGTCCAAGGGATACAGTAAACATATAGTGATGCATCGGAATGTAAAACTGTTCTCAAAGGAGATGTTCAAAGCATAGTCAATAAGAAGAGTCAGTCTTCTTGTACTTAAGTCAGCATTGTGACTTTTGTATTTAATTCCGATGCAATTTCTGTGTTTCGTCGTCAATAAGAAGGTCCAAGGGATACAGTAAACCTAAAGTGAAACATCGGTATCCATAACTAGTGTCACAGGAATGTTTCAAATCATAGTCAGTAAGAAGAGTCAGTCTTCTTATACTTAAGTCGGCATTGTGCCTTTTGTATTCAATTCCGATGCAATTTCTGTGTTTCGTCGTCAATAAGAAGGTCCAAGGGATACAGTAAACTTGAAGTGAGGCATCGGAATCCGTAACTAGAGTCACAGGAATGGTTCAAACATATACAGTAAGAAGAGCCAGTCTTCTTGTACTTAAGTCGGCATTGTGCCTTTTGTATTTAATTCCGATGCAATTTCTGTGATTCGTCGTCAATAAGAAGGTGCAAGGGATACAGTAAACCTGAAGTGAAGCATCGGAATCCAAAATTGGTCTCACAGTAAATGCTCAAAACATAGTCAGTAAGAAGAGTCAGTCTTCTTGTTCTTAAGTCGGCATTGTGACTTTTGTATTTAATTCCGATGCACTTTCTGTGTTTCGTCGTCAATAAGAAGGTCCAAGGGATACAGTAAACCTGAAGTGAATCATCGGAATCTATAACTAGTGTCACTGGAATGGTTCAAATCATAGACAGTAAGAAGAGCCAGTCTCCCTGTACCAAAGTCGGCATTGTGCATTTTGTATTTAATTCCGATGCAATTTATGTGTTTCGTCGTCAATAAGAAGGTCCAAGGGTTACAGTAAACCTGAAGTGAAGCATCGGAATATAACTAGTGTCACCGGAATGGTTCAAAACATACACAGTAAGAAGAGCCAGTCTTCTTGTACTTAAGTCGGCATTGTGCCTTTTGCATTTAATTCCGTAGCAATTTCTGTGTTTCGTCGTCAATAACAAGGTCCAAGGGATACACTAAACCTGAAGTGAAGCATCGAAATTTATAACTAGTGTCACAGGAATGGTTCAAAACATGGACAGTAAGAAGAGCCACTCTCCTTGTACTTCAGTCGGCATTGTGCCTTTTGTATTTAATTCCGATGCAATTTCTGTGTTTCGTCGTCAAAAAGAAGGTCCAAGGGATACAGTAACCTGAAGTGAAGCATCGGAATCTATAACTAGTGTCGCAGGAATGGTTCAGATCATAGACAGTAGGAAGAGCCAGTCTTCTTGTACTTAAGTCGCCTCTGTAGCTTTTGTATTAAATTCCGATGCAATATCTGTGATTCGTCGTCAATAAGAAGGTCCATGGGATACAGTAAACCTGAAGTGAAGCATCGGAATCCAAAACTGGTCTCACAGGAAATGTTCAAAACATAGTCAGTAAGAAGGGTCAGTCTTCTTGTACTTAAGTCGGCATTGTGCCTTTTGTATTTAATTCCGATGCAATTTCTGTGTTTCGTCGTCAATACGAAGGTCCAAGGGATACAGTAAACCTGAAGTGAAGCATCGGAATCTATAACTAGTGTCACAGGAATGGTTCAAATCATAGACACTAAGAAGAGCCAGTCTTCTTGTACTTAAGACGGCATTGTGCCTTTTGTATTTCATTCCGATACAATTTCTGTGTTTAATGGTCAATAAGAAGGTCCAAGGGATACAGTAAACATATAGTGAAGCATCGGAATCTAAAACTGGTCTCACAGAAAATGTTCAAAACATAGTCAGTAAGAAGAGTCAGTCTTCTTGTACCTATGTCGGCATTGTGCCTTATAAATTTAATTCCCATGCAATTTCTGTGTTTCGTCGTCAATAAGAAGGAACAAGAAATACAGTAAACCTGAAGTGAAGCATCGGAATCTATAACTAGTGTCACAGGAATAGTTCAAAACATAGCCAGTAAGATGAGAAAGTCTTCTTGTACTTAAGTCGGCATTGTGCCTTTTGTGTTAATTCCGATGCAATTTCTGTGTTTCGTCGTCAATAAAAAGGTCCAAGGAATACAGTAAACCTGAAGTGAAGCAACGGAATCAGTAACTAGTATCACAGGAATGGTTCATATCATAGACAGTAAGAAGAGCCAGTCTTCTTGTACTTAAGTCGGCACTGTGCCTTTTGTATTTAATTCCGATGCAATTTCTGTGTTTCGTCGTCAATAAGAAGGTCCAAGGGATACAGTAAACCTAAAGTGAAGCATCGGAATCTATAACTAGTGTCACAGGAATGGTTCAAACAGAGACAGTAAGAAGAACCAGTCTTCTTGTACTAAAGTCGGCATTGTGGCTTTTGTATTTAATTCCAATGCAATTTCTGTAATTCGTCGTCAATAAGAAGGTCCAAGGGATGCAGTAAACCTGAAGTGAAGCATCGGAATCTATAACTAGTATCACAGGAATGGTTCAAAACATAGACAGTAAGAAGAGGCAGTCTTCTTGTACTTCAGTCGGCATTGTGCCTTTTGTATTTAATTTTGATGCAATTCCTGTCTTTCGTCGTCAATAAGAAGGACCAAGGGATACAGTAAACCAGAAGTGTAGCATCGGAATCTATAACTAGAGTCACTGGAATGGTTCAAAAATAGACAGTAAGAAGAGGCAGTCTTCTTGTACTTAAGTCGGCATTGTGCCTTTTGTATTTAATTCCGATGCAAATTCTGTGTTTCATCGTCAATAAGAAGGTCCAAGGGATACAGTAAACATATAGTGATGCATCGGAATGTAAAACTGTTCTCAAAGGAGATGTTCAAAGCATAGTCAATAAGAAGAGTCAGTCTTCTTGTACTTAAGTCAGCATTGTGACTTTTGTATTAAATTCCGATGCAATTTCTGTGTTTCGTCGTCAATAAGAAGGTCCAAGGGATACAGTAAACCTAAAGTGAAACATCGGTATCCATAACTAGTGTCACAGGAATGTTTGAAATCATAGACAGTAAGAAGAGCCAGCCTCCTTGTACTTAAGTCGGCATTGTGCCTTTTGTATTTAATTCCGATGCAATTTCTGTGTTTCGTCGTCAATAAGAAGGTCCAAGGGATGCAGTAAACCTGAAGTGAAGCATCGGAATCTATAACTAGTGTCACAGGAATGGTTCAAAACATAAACAGTAAGAAGAGCCAGTCTTCTTGTACTTAAGCCGGCATTGTGGCTTTTGTAATTATTCCGATGCCATTTCTGTGTTTCGTCGTCAATAAGAAGGTCCAAATGCAACAGTAAACCTGACGTGAAGCTTCGAAATATATAAGTATTGTCACAGGAATGGTTCAAAACATAGACACTAAGAAGAGCCAGTCTTCTTGTACTTAAGCCGGCATTCTGCCATTTGTATATAAATCCGATGCAATTTCTGTGTTTCATCGTCAATAAGAAGGTCCAAGGGATACAGTAAACGTTTAGTGAAGCATCGGAATCTATAACTGGTCTCACAGGAAATGTTCAAAACATAGTCAGTAAGAAGAATCAGTCTTCTTGTACTTAAGTCGGCATTGTGCCTTTTGCATTTAATTCCGATGCAAATTCTGTGTTTCATCGTCAATAAGAAGGTCCAAGGGATACAGTAAACATATAGTGAAGCATCGGAATCTAAAACTGGTCTGACAGGAAATGTTCAAAAGATAGTCAGTAAGAAGAGACAGTCTTCTTGTACTTAAGTCGGCATTGTGCCTTTTGTATTTCATTCCGATGCAATTTCTGTGTTTCATCGTCAATAAGAATGTCCAAGGGATACAGTAAACATATAGTGAAGCATCGGAATTTACTACTGGTCTCACAAAACATGTTCAAATCATAGTCAGTAAGAAGAGTCACTCTTCTTGTACTTAAGTCGGCATTGTGCCTTTTTTATTTAATTCCCATGCAACTTCTGTGTTTCATCGTCAATAAGAAGGTCCAAGGGATACATTAGACATATAGTGAAGCATCGGAACGTAAAACTGGTCTCACAGGAAATGATCAAAACATAGACAGTAAGAAGAGTCAGTCTTCTTGTATTTAAGTCGGCATTGTGCCTATTGTATTTAATTCCGATGCAATTTCTGTGTTTCATCGTCAACAAGAATGTCCAAGGGATACAGTAAACATATAGTGAAGCATCGGAATCTAAAACTGGTCTGACAGGAAATGTTCAAAACATAGTCAGTAAGAAGAGACAGTCTTCTTGTACTTAAGTCGGCATTGTGCCTTTTGTATTTAATTCCGATGCAATTTCTGTGTTTCATCGTCAACAAGAATGTCCAAGGGATACAGTAAGCATATAGTGAAGCATCGGAATCTTAAACTGGTCTCACAGTGTATGTTCCAAACATAGTCAGTAAGAAGAGTCAGTCTTCTTGTACTTAAATCGGCATTGTGCCTTTTGTATTTAATTCCGATTCAATTTCTGTGTTTCGTCGTCAATAAGAAAGTACAAGGGATACAGTAAACCTGAAGTGAAGCATCGGAATCTATAACTAGTGTCACCGGAATGATTCAAAAGATAGACAATAAGAAAATCCAGTCTTCCTGTACTTGTCGGCATGGTGCCTTTTGTATTTAATTCCGATGCAATTTCTGTGTTTCGTCGTCAATAAGAAGGTCCAAGGGATACAGTAAACCTGAAGTGAAGCATCGCAATTTAAAACCGGTCTCACAGGAAATGTTCAAAGCATAGTCAGTAAGAAGAGTCAGTCTTCTTGTACTTATGTCAGCATTGTGCCTTTTGTATTTAATTCCGATGCAATTTCTGTGTTTCATCGCCAATAAGAAGGTCCAAGGGATACAGTAGACATTAAGTGAAGCATCGGAATCTAAAACTTGTCTCACAGGAAATGTTCAAAACATAGTCAGTAAGAAGAGTCAGTCTTCTTGTACTTAAGTCGGCATTGTGCCTTTTGTATTTAATTCCGATGCAATTTCTGTGTTTAATCGTCAATAAGAAGGTCCAAGCATTACAGTAAACCTAAAGTGTGGCATCGGAACCTATAACTAGTGTCACTCGAATGGTTCAAAACATAGACAGTAAGAAGAGTCAGTCTTCTTGTACTTCAGTCGGCATTGTGCCTTTTGTATTTAATTCCGATGCAATTTCTGTGTTTCGTCGTCAATACGAAGGTCCAAGGGATACAGTAAACCAGAAGTGAAGCATCGGAATCTCTAACTAGTGTCACAGGAATGGTTCAAATCATAGACACTAAGAAGAGCCAGTCTTCTTGTACTTAAGACGGCATTGTGCCATTTGTATTTAAATCCGATGCAATATCTGTGTTTCATCGTCAATAAGAAGGTCCAAGGGATACAGTAAACGTTTAGTGAAGCATCGGAATCTATAACTAGTCTCACAGGAAATGTTCAAAACATAGTCAGTAAGAAGAATCAGTCTTCTAGTACTTAAGTCGGCATTATGCCTTTTGCATTTAATTCCGATGCAATTTCTGTGTTTCATCGTCAATAAGAAGGTCCAAGGGATACAGTAAACATATAGTGAAGCATCGGAATCTATAACTAGTGTCACAGGAATAGTTCAAACCATAGACAGAAAGATGAGAAAGTCTTCTTGTACTTCAGTCGGCATTGTGCCCTTTGTATTTAATTTTGATGCACTTCCTGTCTTTCGTCGTCAATAAGAAGGACCAAGGGATACAGTAAACCTGAAGTGTAGCATCGGAATCTATAACTAGTGTCACAGGAATGGATCAAAACATACACAGTAAGAAGAGCCAGTCTTATTGTACTTAAGCCAGCATTGTGGCTTTTGTAATTATTCCGATGCAATTTCTGTGTTTCGTCGTCAATAAGAAGGTCTAAATGCAACAGTAAACCTGATGTGAAGCACCGAAATATATAAGTATTGTCACAGGAATGGTTCAAAACATAGACACTAAGAAGAGCCAGTCTTCTTGTACTTAAGCCGGCATTGTGCCATTTGTATTTAAATCCGATGCAATTTCTGTGTTTCATCGTCAATAAGAAGGTCCAAGGGATACAGTAAACGTTTAGTGAAGCATCGGAATCTATAACTGGTCTCACAGGATATGTTCAAACATAGTCAGTAAGAAGAATCAGTCTTCTTATACTTAAGTCGGCATTATGCCTTTTGCATTTAATTCCGATGCAATTTCTGTGTTTCATCGTCAATAAGAAGGTCCAAGGGATACTGTAAACCTGAAGTGAGTCATCGGAATCTATAACTAGTGTCACAGGAATGGTTCACAACATAGACAGTAAGAAGAGCCAGTCCTCTTGTACTTAAGCCTGCATTGTGCCTTTTGTATTTAATTCCGATTCAATTTCTGTGTTTCGTCGTCAATAAGAACGTACAAGGGATACAGTAAACCTGAAGTGAAGCATCGGAATCTATAACTAGTGTCACCGGAATGGTTCAAAACATAGACGGTAAGAAAATCCAGTCTTCCTGTACTTGACGGCATTGTGCCTCTTGTATTTAATTCCGATGCAATTTCTGTGTTTCGTCGTCAATAAGAAGGTCCAAGGGATACAGTAAACCTGAAGTGAAGCATCGCAATTTAAAACTGGTCTCACAGGAAATGTTCAAAGCATAGTCAGTAAGAAGAGTCAGTCTTCTTGTACTTATGTCAGCATTGTGCCTTTTGTATTTAATTCCGATGCAAATTCTGTGTTTCATCGCCAATAAGAAGGTCCAAGGGATACAGTAGACATTAAGTGAAGCATCGGAATCTAAAACTTGTCTCACAGGAAATATTCAAAACATAGTCAGTAAGAAGAGTCAGTCTTCTTGTACTTAAGTCGGCATTGTGCCTTTTGTATTTAATTCCGATGCAATTTCTGTGTTTAATCGTCAATAATAAGGTCCAAGGGATACAGTAAAATGAAAGTGTGGCATCGGAACCTATAACTAGTGTCACAGGAATGGTTCAAAACATAGACAGTAAGAAGACTCAGTCTTCTTGTACTTAAGTCGGCATCGTGCCTTTTGTATTTAATTCCGATGCAATTTCTGTGTTTCGTCGTCAATAAGAAGGTCCAAGGGATACAGTAAACATATAGTGAAGCATCGGAATCTAAAACTGGTCTCACAGGAAATGTTCAAAACATAGTCAGTAAGAAGAGTCAGTCTTCTTGTACTTAAGTCGGCATTTTGCCTTTTGTATTTAATTCGGATGCAACATCTGTGTTTCATCAACAATAAGAAGGTCCAAGGGATACAGTAGACATATAGTGAAGCATCGGAATCTAAAACAGGTCACACAGGAAATGTTCAAACATAGTCAGTACGAAGAGTCAGTCTTCTTGTACTTAAGTCGGCATTGTGCCTTTTGTATTTAATTCCTATGCAATTTCTGTGTTTCGGCGTCTATAAGACGGTCCAAGGGATACAGTAAACTTGAAGTGAGGCATCGGAATCCGTAACTAGAGTCACACGAATGGTTAAACTTATACAGTAAGAAGAGCCAGTCTTCTTGTACATAAGTCGGCATTGTGCCTTTTGTATTTAATTCCGATGCAATTTCTGTGATTCGTCGTCAATAAGAAGGTCCAAGGGATACAGTAAACCTGAAATGAAGCATCGGAATTTATAACTAGTGCCACAGGAATGGTTAAGAACACAGACAGTAAGAATAGCCACTCTCCTTGTACTTCAGTCGGCATTGTGCCTTTTGTAGTAAATTCCGATGCAATTTCTGTGTTTCATCGTCAATAAGAAGGTCCAAGGGATACAGTAAACCTGAAGTGAAGCATCGGAATCTATAACTAGTGTCCCCGGAATGGTTCAAACATAGACAGTAAGAAAAGCCAGTCTTCCTGTACTTGTCTTCATTGTGCCTTTTGTACTTAATTCCGATGCAATTTCTGTGCTTCGTCGTGAATAATAAGGTCCAAGGGATACCGTAAACCTGAAGTGAAGCATCGGAAACTATAAATAGTGTCACAGGAATGGTTCAAATCATAGACAGTAAGAAGAGCTAGTCTTCTTGTACTTAAGTCGGCATTGTGCCTTTTGTTTTTAATTCCGATACAATTTCTGTGTTTCGTCGTCAATAAGAAGGTCCAAGGGATAAGTAAACCTGAAGTGAAGCATCGGAAACTAAAACCGGTCTCACAGGAAAGGTTCAAATTATAGACAGTAAGAAGAGCCAGTTTTCTTGTACTTGAGTCGGCATTATGCCTTTTGTATTTAATTCCAATGGAATTTCTGGGTTTCATCGTCAATAAGAACGTCCAAGGGAAACAGTAAACCAGAAGTGTGGCATCGGAACCTATAACAAGTGTGACAGGAATGGTTCAAATCATAACAGTAAGAAAAGTCAGACTTCTTGTACTTAAGTCAGCATTGTGCCTTTTATATTTAATTCCGATGCCATTTATGTGTTTCGTCGTCAATAAGAAGGTCCAAGGGATACAGTAAACCCGAAATGAAACATCGGAATCTATAACTAGTGTCACAGAAATGGCTCAAATCATAGACAGTAAGAGGAGCCAGTCTTCTTGTACTTAAGTCGGCATTGTGCCTTTTGTATTTAATTCCGTTGCAATTTCTGTGTTTCGTCGTCAATAAGAAGGTCCAAGGGATACAGTAAACATATAGTGAAGAATCGGAATCTAATACTTGTCTCACAGGAAATGTTCGAAACATAGTCAGTAGGAAGAGTCAGTCTTCTTGTACCTAAGTTGGCATTGTGCCTTTTGAATTTAATCCCGATGCAATTTCTGTGTTTCGTCGTCAATAAGAAGGTCCAAGGGATACAGTAAACCTGAAGTGTAGCATCGGAATCTATAACTAGTGTCACAGGAATGGTTCAAATAATAGACAGGAAGAAGAGCCAGTCCTCTTGTACTTAAGACGGCATTGTGAGTTTTGTATTTAATTCCGATGCAATTTCTGTGTTTAATCGTCAATAAGAAGGTCCAAGGGATGCAGTAAACTTGAAGTGAGGCATCGGAATCCGTAACTAGAGTCACAGGAATAGTTCAAACATATACAGTAAGAAGAGCCAATCTTCTTGTACTTAAGTCGGCATTGTGCCTTTTGTATTTAATTCCGACGCAATTTCTGTGTTTCGTCGTCAATAAGAAGGTCCAAGGGATACAGTATATCTGAAGTGAAGCATCGGAATCCAAAACTGGTCTCACAGGAAATGTTCAAAACATAGTCAGTAAGAAGAGTCAGTCTTCTTGTACCTAAGTCGGCATTGTGCCTTTTGTATTTAATTCCGATGCAATTTCTGTGTTTCGTCGTCAATAAGAAGGTGCAAGGTATACAGTAAACCTGAAGTGAAGCATCGGAATCAATAACTAGTGTCACTGGAATGGTTTAAACATAGACAGTAAGAAGAGCCAGTCTCCCTGTACCTAAGTCGGCATTGTGCCTTTTGTGTTAATTCCGATGCAATTTCTGTGTTTCGTCGTCAATAAGAAGGTCCAAGGAATACAGTAAACCTGCAGTGAAGCATCGGAATCAATAACTAGTATCACAGGAATGGTTCAAATCATAGACAGTAAGAAGAGCCAGTCTTCTTGTACCTAAGTCGGCAATGTGATTTTTGTACTTAATTCCGATGCAATTTCTGTGTTTCGTTGTCAATATGAAGGTCGAAGGGATACAGTAAACCTGAAGTGAAGCATCGGAATCTGTAACTATTGTCACAGGAATGGTTCAAAACATAGGCAGTAAGAAGAACCAGTCTTCTTGAACTAAAGACGGCATTGTGGATTTTGTATTTAATTCCGATGCAATTTCTGCAATTCGTCGTCAATAAGAAGGTCCAAGGGAGGCAGTAAACCTGAAGTGAAGCAACGGAAACTATAACTAGTGTCACAGGAATGGTTCAAAGCATGGACAGTAAGAAGATCCAGTCTTCTCGTACTTAAGACGGCATTGTGCCTTTTGTATTTAATTCCGATGCAAATTCTGTGTTTCATCATATAAGAAGGTCCAAGGGATACAGTAAACATATAGTGAAGCGTCGGAATCCAAAACTGTTCTCAAAGGAGATGTTCAAATCATAGACAGTAAGAGGAGCCAGTCTTCTTGTACTTAAGTCAGCATTGTGCCTTTTGTATTTGATTCCGATGCAATTTCTGTGATTCGTCGTCAATAAGAAGGTCCAAGAGATGCAGTAAACCTAAAGTGAAGCATCGGAATCAATAACTAGTGTCACAGGAATGGTTCAAAACATAGACAGTAAGAAGAGCCAGTCATCTTGTACTTAAGCCGGCATTGTGGCTTTTGTATTTATTCTGATGCAATCTCTGTGTTTCGTCGTCAATAAGAAGGTCCAAGGGAAACAGTAAATTTGACGTGAAGCATCGGAATATATAAGTATTGTCACAGGAATGCTTCAAAACATAGACACTAAGAAGAGTCAGTCTTCTTGTATTTAAGTCGGCATTGTGCCTTTTGTATTTAATTCCGATTCAATTTCTGTGTTTCGTCGTCAATAAGAAAGTACATGGGATACAGTAAACCTGAAGTGAAGCATCGGAATCTATAACTAGTGTCACCGGAATGGTTCAAAACATAGACAGTAAGAAAAGCCAGTCTTCCTGTACTTGTCGGCATTGTGCATTTTGTATTTAATTCCGATGCAATTTCTGTGTTTCGTCGTCAATAAGAAGATCCAAGGGATACAGTTAACATATAGTGAAGCATCGCAATTTAAAACTGATCTCACAGGAAATGTTCAAAGCATAGTCAGTAAGAAGAGTCAGTCTTCTTGTACTTATGTCAGCATTGTGCCTTTTGTATTTAATTCCGATGCAATTTCTGTGTTTCATCACCAATAAGAAGGTCCAAGGGATACAGTAGACATTAAGTGAAGCATCGGAATCTAAAACTTGTCTCACAGGAAATGTTCAAAACATAGTCAGTAAGAAGAGTCAGTCTTCTTGTACTTAAGTCGGCATTGTGCCTTTTGTATTTAAATCCGATTCAATTTCTGTGTTTCGTCGTCAATAAGAAGGTCCAAGGGATACAGTAAACCTGAAGTGAAGCATCGGAATCTATAACTAGTGTCACTGGAATGGGTCAAAACACAGACAGTAAGAAGAGCCAGTCTTCTTGTACTTAACTCGGCATTGTGCCTTTTGTATTTAATTCCGATTCAATTTCTATGTTTCGTCGTCAATAAGAAAGTACCAAAGGGATACAGTAAACCTGAAGTCAAGCATCGGAATCTATAACTAGTGTCCCTGGAATGGTTCAAAACATTGACAGTAAGAGGAGCCAGTCTTCTTGTACTTAAGTCGGCATTGTGCCTTTTGTATTTAATTCCGATGCAACATCTGGGTTTCATCAACAATAAGAAGTTCCAAGGGATACAGTTGACATATAGTGAAGCATCGGAATCTAAAAGAGGTCTCACAGGAAATGTTCAAACATAGTCAGTACGAAGAGTCAGTCTTCTTGTACTTAAGTCTGTATTGTGCCTTTTGTAGTTAATTCCGATGCAATTTCTGTGTTTCGTCGTCAATAAGAAGGTCCAAGGGATACAGTAAACTTGAAGTGAGTAATCGGAATCCGTAACTAGAGTCACAGGAATGGTTCAAACATATACAGTAAGAAGAGCAAGTCATCTTGTACTTAAGTCGGCATTGTGCCTTTTGTATTTAATTCCGATGCAATTTCTGTGATTCGTCGTCAATAAGAAGGTCCAACGGTTACAGTAAACCTGAAGTGAAGCATCGGAATCTCTAACTAGTGTCACCGGAAAGGTTCAAACAATGACAGTAAGAAGAGCCGTTCTTCTTGTACTTAAGTCGGCATTGTACCTTTTGTATTTAATTCCGATGCAATTTCTGTGTTTCGTCGTCAATAGGAAAGTCCAAGGGCTATGGTAAACCTGAAATGAAGCATCGTATTCTATTACTAGTGTCGAAGGAATGGTTCAGATCGTTGACAGTAGGAAGAGCCAGTCTTCTTGTACTTAAGTCAGCATTGTACTTTTGTATTTAATTCCGATGCAATTTCTGAGATTCGTCGTCAATAAGAAGGTCCAAGGGATACAGTAAACCCGAAGTGAAGCATCGGAATCCAAAACTGGTCTCACAGGAAATGTTCAAAACATATTCAGTAAGAAGAGTCAGTCTTCTTGTACTTAAGTCGGCATTGTGCCTTTTGTATTTAATTCCGATGCAAATTCTGTGTTTCGTCGTGAATAAGAAGGTCCAAGGGATACAGTAAACCTGAAGTGAAGCATCGGAAACTATAACTAGTGTCACAGGAATGATTCAAATCATAGACAGTAAGAAGAGCCAGTCTTCTTCTACTTATGTCGGCATTGTGCCTTTTGTATTTATTTCCGATGCAATTTCTGTGTTTCGTCGTCAATACGAAGGTCCAAGGGATAAAGTAAACCCGAAGTGAAGCATCGGAATCTATAACTAGTGTCACAGGAATGGTTCAAATCATTGACAGTAAGAGGAGCAAGTCTTCTTGTACTTAAGTCGGCATTGTGCCTTTTGTATTTAATTCCGATGCAACATCTGTGTTTCATCAACAATAAGAAGTTCCAAGGTATACAGTTGACATATAGTGAAGCATCGGAATCTAAAAGAGGTCTCACAGAAAATGTTCAAACATAGTCAGTACGAAGAGTCAGTCTTCTTGTACTTAAGTCTGTATTGTGCCTTTTGTAGTTAATTCCGATGCAATTTCTGTGTTTCGTCGTCAATAAGAAGGTCCAAGGGATACAGTAAACTTGAAGTGAGTAATCGGAATCCGTAACTAGAGTCACAGGAATGGTTCAAACATATACAGTAAGAAGAGCAAGTCATCTTGTACTTAAGTCGGCATTGTGCCTATTGTATTTCATTCCGATGCAATTTCTGTGATTCGTCGTCAATAAGAAGGTCCAAGGGATACAGTAAACCTGAAGTGAAGCATCGGAATCCAAAACTGGTCTCACAGGAAATGTTCAAAACATAGTCAGTAAGAAGAGATAGTCTTCTTGTATTTAAGTCGGCATTGTGCCTTTTGCATTTAATTCCGATGCAATTTCTCTGTTTCGTCGTCAATAAGAAGGTCCAAGGGATACAGTAAACCTGAAGTGAAGCATCGGAATTTATAACTAGTGTCACAGGAATGGTTCAAAATATAGACAGTAGGAAGAGCCACTCTCCTTGTACTTCAGTCGGCATTGTGCCTTTTGTATTTAATTCCGATGCAATTTCTGTGTTTCGTCGTCAATACGAAGGTCCTAGGGATATAGTAAACCTGAAGTGAAGCATCGGAATCTATAGCTAGTGTCTCAGGAATGGTTCAAATCATAGACAGTAAGAAGAGCCAGTCTTCTTGTACTTAACTCGGCATTGTGCCTTTTGTATTTAATTCCGATTCAATTTCTATGTTTCGTCGTCAATAAGAAAGTACCAAAGGGATACAGTAAACCTGAAGTCAAGCATCGGAATCTATAACTAGTGTCCCTGGAATGGTTCAAAACATAGACAGTAAGAAAAGCCAGTCCTCCTGTACTTGTCTGCATTGTGCCTTTTGTATTTAATTCCGATGCAATTTCTGTGTTTCGTCGTCAATACGAAGGTCCTAGGGATACAGTAAACCTGAAGTGAAGCATCAGAATCTATAACTAGTGTCACAGGAATGGTTCAAACATAGACAGTAAGAAGAGCCACTGTTCTTGTACTTAAGTCGGCATTGTGCTTTTTGTATTTAATTCCGATGCAACTTCTGTGTTTCATCGTCAATAAGAAGGTCCAAGGGATACAGTAGACATATAGTGAAGCATCGGAATCTAAAACTGGTCTCACAGGAAATGTTCAAAACATAGTCAGTAAGAAGAGTCAGTCTTCTTGTACTTAAGTCGGCATTGTACCTTTTGTATTTAATTCCGATGCAATTTCTGTGTTTCGTCGTCAATAGGAAAGTCCAAGGGCTACGGTAAACCTGAAATGAAGCATCGTATTCTATTACTAGTGTCGCAGGAATGGTTCAGATCGTTGACAGTAGGAAGAGCCAGTCTTCTTGTACTTAAGTCAGCATTGTACTTTTGTATTTAATACCGATGCAATTTCTGTGATTCGTCGTCAATAAGAAGGTCCAAGGGATACAGTAAACCAGAAGTGAAGCATCGGAATCCAAAACTGGTCTCATAGGAAATATTCAAAACATATTCAGTAAGAAGAGTCAGTCTTCTTGTACTTAAGTCGGCATTGTGCCCTTTGTATTTAATTCCGATGCAATTTCTGTGTTTCGTCGTCAATAAGAAGGTCCAAGGTATACAGTAAACCTGAAGTGAAGCATCGGAAGCTATAACTAGTGTCACTGGAATGGGTCAAAACATAAACAGTAAGAAGAGCCAGTCTCCCTGTACCTAAGTCGGCATTGTGCCTTTTGTGTTTAATTCCGAAGCAATGTCTGTGTTTCGTCGTCAATAAGAAGGTCCAAGGGTTACAGTAAACCCGAAGTGAAGCATCGGAATCTATAACTAGTGTCCCCGGAATGGTTCAAAACATAGACAGTAAGAAAAGCCAGTCTTTTTGTACTTGTCTGCATTGTGCCTTTTGTATTTAATTCCGATGCAATTTCTGTGTTTCGTCGTGAATAAGAAGGTCCAAGGGATACAGTAAACCTGAAGTGAAGCATCGGAAACTATAACTAGTGTCACAGGAATGATTCAAATCATAGACAGTAAGAAGAGCCAGTCTTCTTCTACTTAAGTCGGCATTGTGCCTTTTGTATTTAATTCCGATGCAATTTCTGTGTTTCGTCGTCAATAAGAAGGTCCAAGGGATAAAGTAAACCCGAAGTGAAGCATCGGAAACTATAACTAGTGTCACAGGAATGGTTCAAATCATTGACAGTAAGAGGAGCCAGTCTTCTTGTACTTAAGTCGGCATTGTGCCTTTTGTATTTAATTCCGATGCAACATCTGTGTTTCATCAACAATATGAAGTTCCAAGGGATACAGTTGACATATAGTGAAGCATTGGAATCTAAAAGAGGTCTCACAGGAAATGTTCAAACATAGTCAGTACGAAGAGTCAGTCTTCTTGTACTTAAGTCTGTATTGTGCCTTTTGTATTTAATTCCGATGCAATTTCTGTGTTTCGTCGTCAATAAGAAGGTCCAAGGGATACAGTAAACTTGAAGTGAGTAATCGGAATCCGTAACTAGAGTCACAGGAATGGTTCAAACATATACATTAAGAAGAGCAAGTCATCTTGTACTTAAGTCGGCATTGTGCCTTTTGTATTTAATTCCGATGCAATTTCTGTGATTCGTCGTCAATAAGAAGGTCCAAGGGATACAGTAAACCTGAAGAGAAGCATCGGAATCCAAAACTGGTCTCACAGGAAATGTTCAAAACATAGTCAGTAAGAAGAGATAGTCTTCTTGTATTTAAGTCGGCATTGTGCCTTTTGCATTTAATTCCGATGCAATTTCTCTGTTTCGTCGTCAATAAGAAGGTCCAAGGGATACAGTAAACCTGAAGTGAAGCATCGGAATTTATAACTAGTGTCACAGGAATGGTTCAAAATATAGACAGTAAGAAGAGCCACTCTCCTTGTACTTCAGTCGGCATTGTGCCTTTTGTATTTAATTCCGATGCAATTTCTGTGTTTCGTCGTCAATACGAAGGTCCTAGGGATATAGTAAACCTGAAGTGAAGCATCGCAATCTATAGCTAGTGTCTCAGGAATGGTTCAAATCATAGACAGTAAGAAGAGCCAGTCTTCTTGTACTTAACTCGGCATTGTGCCTTTTGTATTTAATTCCGATTCAATTTCTATGTTTCGTCGTCAATAAGAAAGTACCAAAGGGATACAGTAAACCTGAAGTCAAGCATCGGAATCTATAACTAGTGTCCCTGGAATGGTTCAAAACATAGACAGTAAGAAAAGCCAGTCTTCCTGTACTTGTCTGCATTGTGCCTTTTGTATTTAATTCCGATGCAATTTCTGTGTTTCGTCGTCAATACGAAGGTCCTAGGGATACGGTAAACCTGAAGTGAAGCATCAGAATCTATAACTAGTGTCACAGGAATGGTTCAAACATAGACAGTAAGAAGAGCCACTCTTCTTGTACTTAAGTCGGCATTGTGCTTTTTGTATTTAATTCCGATGCAACTTCTGTGTTTCATCGTCAATAAGAAGGTCCAAGGGATACAGTAGACATATAGTGAAGCATCGGAATCTAAAACTGGTCTCACAGGAAATGTTCAAAACATAGTCAGTAAGAAGAGTCAGTCTTCTTGTACTTAAGTCGGCATTGTACCTTTTGTATTTAATTCCGATGCAATTTCTGTGTTTCGTCGTCAATAGGAAAGTCCAAGGGCTACGGTAAACCTGAAATGAAGCATCGTATTCTATTACTAGTGTCGCAGGAATGGTTCAGATCGTTGACAGTAGGAAGAGCCAGTCTTCTTGTACTTAAGTCTGCATTGTACCTTTTGTATTTAATTCCGATGCAATTTCTGTGATTCGTCGTCAATAAGAAGGTCCAAGGGATACAGTAAAACCGAAGTGAAGCATCGGAATCCAAAACTGGTCTCACAGGAAATGTTCATAACATATTCAGTAAGAAGAGTCAGTCTTCTTGTACTTAAGTCGGCATTGTGCCTTTTGTATTTAATTCCGATGCAATTTCTGTGTTTCGTCGTCAATAAGAAGGTCCAAGGTATACAGTAAACCTGAAGTGAAGCATCGGAAGCTATAACTAGTGTCACTGGAATGGGTCAAAACATAAACAGTAAAAAGAGCCAGTCTCCCTGTACCTAAGTCGGCATTGTGCCTTTTGTGTTTAATTCCGAAGCAATTTCTGTGTTTCGTCGTCAATAAGAAGGTCCAAGGGTTACAGTAAACCCGAAGTGAAGCATCGGAATCTATAAGTAGTGTCCCCGGAATGGTTCAAAACATAGACAGTAAGAAAAGCCAGTCTTTTTGTTCTTGTCTGCATTGTGCCTTTTGTATTTAATTCCGATGCAATTTCTGTGTTTCGTCGTGAATAAGAAGGTCCAAGGGATGCAGTAAACCTGAAGTGAAGCATCGGAAACTATAACTAGTGTCACAGGAATGATTCAAATCATAGACAGTAAGAAGAGCCAGTCTTCTACTACTTAAGTCGGCATTGTGCCTTTTGTATTTAATTCCGATGCAATTTCTGTGTTTCGTCGTCAATAAGAAGGTCCAAGGGATACAGTAAACCCAAAGTGAAGCATCGGAATCTATAACTAATGTCACAGGAATGGTTCAAATCATTGACAGTAAGAGGAGCCAGTCTTCTTGTACTTAAGTCGGCATTGTGCCTTTTGTATTTAATTCCGATGCTACATCTGTGTATCATCAACAATAAGAAGTTCCATGGGATACAGTTGACATATAGTGAAGCATCGGAATCTAAAAGAGGTCTCACAGGAAATGTTCAAACATAGTCAGTACGAAGAGTCAGTCTTCTTGTACTTAAGTCTGCATTGTGCCTTTTGTATTTAATTCCGATGCAATTTCTGTGTTTCGTCGTCAATAAGAAGGTCCAAGGGATACAGTAAACTTGAAGTGAGTAATCGGAATCCGTAACTAGAGTCACAGGAATGGTTCAAACATATACAGTAAGAAGAGCAAGTCATCTTATACTTAAGTCGGCATTGTGCCTTTTGTATTTAATTCCGATGCAATTTCTGTGATTCGTCGTCAATAAGATGGTCCAAGGGATACAGTGAACCTGAAATGAAGCATCGGAATCCAAAACTGGTCTCACAGGAAATGTTCAAAACATAGTCAGTAAGAAGAGATAGTCTTCTTGTATTTAAGTCGGCATTGTGCCTTTTGCATTTAATTCCGATGCAATTTCTCTGTTTCGTCGTCAATAAGAAGGTCCAAGGGATACAGTAAACCTGAAGTGAAGCATCGGAATTTATAACTAGTGTCACAGGAATGGTTCAAAATATAGACAGTAAGAAGAGCCACTCTCCTTGTACTTCAGTCGGCATTGTGCCTTTTGTATTTAATTCCGATGCAATTTCTGTGTTTCGTCGTCAATACGAAGGTCCTAGGGATATAGTAAACCTGAAGTGAAGCATCGGAATCTATAGCTAGCGTCTCAGGAATGGTTCAAATCATAGACAGTAAGAAGAGCCAGTCTTCTTGTACTTAACTCGGCATTGTGCCTTTTGTATTTAATTCCGATTCAATTTCTATGTTTCGTCGTCAATAAGAAAGTACCAAAGGGATACAGTAAACCTGAAGTCAAGCATCGGAATCTATAACTAGTGTCCCTGGAATGGTTCAAAACATAGACAGTAAGAAAAGGCAGTCTTATTGTACTTGTCTGCATTGTGCCTTTTGTATTTAATTCCGATGCAATTTCTGTGTTTCGTCGTCAATACGAAGGTCCTAGGGATACAGTAAACCTGAAGTGAAGCATCAGAATCTATAACTAGTGTCACAGGAATGGTTCAAACATAGACAGTAAGAAGAGCCACTGTTCTTGTACTTAAGTCGGCATTGTGCTTTTTGTATTTAATTCCGATGCAACTTCTGTGTTTCATCGTCAATAAGAAGGTCCAAGGGATACAGTAGACATATAGTGAAGCATCGGAATCTAAAACTGGTCTCACAGGAAATGTTCAAAACATAGTCAGTAAGAAGAGTCAGTCTTCTTGTACTTAAGTCGGCATTGTGCCTTTTGTATTTAATTCCTATGCAATTTCTCTGTTTCGTCGTCAATAAGAAGCTCCAAGGGATACAGTAAACCTGAAGTGAGGCATCGGAATACATAACTAGTGTCACAGGAAGGGTTCAAAACATAGACAGTAAGAAGAGCCAGTCTTCTTGTACTTAAGTCGGCATTGTGCTTTTTGTATTTAATTCCGATGCAATTTCTGTGTTTAATCGTCAATAAGAACGTCCAAGGGAAACAGTAAACCTGGAGTGCGGCATCGGAACCAATAAATAGTGTCACAGGAATGGTTCAAAACATAGACAGTAAGAAGAGTCAGACTTCTTGTACTTAAGTCAGCATTGTGCCTTTTATATTTAATTCCGATGCCAATTCTGTGTTTCGTCGTCAACAAGAATGTCCAAGGGAAACAGTAAACCCGAAGTGAAGCATCGGAATCTATAACTAGTGTCACATGAATGGTTCACATCATAGACAGTAAGAGGAGCCAGTCTTCTTGTTTTTAAGTCGGCATTGTGTTTTTGTATTTAATTCCGTTGAAATTTCTGCGTTTCGACGTCAATAAGAAGATCCAAGGGATACAGTAAACATATAGTGAAGCATCGGAATCTAAAACTGGTCTCACAGGAAATGTTCAAAACAAAGTCAGCAAGAAGAGTCAGTCTTCTTGTACCTAAGTCGGCGTTGTGCCTTTTGAATTTAATTCCGATGCAATTTCCGTGTTTCGTCGTCAATAAGAAGGTCGAAGGGATACAGTAAACCTGAAGTGTAGCATCGGAATCTATAACTAGTGTCACAGGAATGGTTCAAATCATAGACATTAAGAAGAGCCAGTCCTCTTGTACTTAAGACGGCATTATGCCTTTTGTATTTAATTCCGATGCAATTTCTGTGTTTAATCGTCAATAAGAAAGTCCAAGGGATGCAGTAAACATATAGTGAAGCATCGGAATCTAAAACTGGTCTTACAGGAAATGATCAGAACATAGTCAATAAGAAGAGTCAGTCTTCTTGTACGTAAGTTGGCATTGTGCCTTTTGTATTTAATTCCGATGCAATTTCTGTGATTCGTCGTCAATAAGAAGGTCCAAGGGATATAGTAAATCTGAAGTGAAGCATCGGAATCCAAAACTGGTCTCACAGGAAATGTTCAAAACATAGTCAGTAAGAAGAGTCAGTCTTCTTGTACTTAAGTCGGCATTGTGCCTTTTGTATTTAATACCGATGCACTTTCTGTGTTTCGTCGTCAAAACGAAGGTCCAAGGTATACAGTGAACCTGAAGTGAAGCATCGGAATCTATAACTAGTGTCACTGGAATGGGTCAAAACATAGACAGTAAGAAGAGCCAGTCTCCATGTACCTAAGTCGGCATTGTGCCTTTTGTGTTTAATTCCGATGCAATTTCTGTATTTCGTCGTCAATAAGAAGGTCCAAGGGTTACAGTAAACATGAAGTGAAGCATCGGAATCTATAACTAGTGTCACCGGAATTGTTCAAAACATAGACAGTAAGAACAGCCGGTCTTCTTGTACTTAAGTCAGCTTTGTGCCTTTTGTAGTTAATTCTGATGCAATATCTGTGTTTTGTCGTCAATAAGAAGGTCCAAGGGATACAGTAAACCTGAAGTGAAGCATCGGAATCTATAACTAGTGTCGCAGGAATGGTTCAGACCATAGACAGTAAGAAAAGCCAGTCTTCTTGTACTTAAGTCGACATTGTGCTTTTTGTATTTAATTCCGATGCAATTTCTGTGTTTAATCGTCAATAAGTATGTCCAAGGGATACAGTAAACCTGAAGTGTGGCATCGGAACCTATAAGTAGAGTCACAGGACTGGTTCGAAACATGGACAGTAAGAAGAGTCAGTCTTCTTGTACTTAAGTCGGCATTGTGCCTTTTGTATTTAATTTCGATTCAATTTCTATGTTTCGTCGTCAATAAGAAAGTCCAAGGGATACAGTAAACCTGACGTGAAGCATCAATATCTATAACTAGTGTCCCTGGAATGGTTCAAAACATAGACAGTAAGAAAAGCCAGTCTTCCTGTACTTGTCTGCATTGTGCCTTTTGTATTTAATTCCGATGCAATTTCTGTGTTTCGTCGTCAATAAGAAGGTCCAGGGGATACAGTAAACCTGAAGTGAAGCATCGGAATCAGTAACTAGTGTCACAGGAATGGTTCTAAACATAGACATTAAGAAGAGCCTGTCTTCTTGTACTTACGTCGGCATTGTGGCTTTTGTATATAATTCCGATGGAATTTATGTGTTTCGTCGTCAATAAGAAGGTCCAAGGGACACAGTAATCCTGAAGTGAAGCATCGGAATCTATATCTAGTGTCACCGGAATGGTTCAAATCATAGACAGGAAGAAGAGCCGTTCTTCTTGTACTTAAGTCGGCATTGTGCTTTTTGTATTTAATTCCGATGCAATTTCTGTGTTTAATCGTCAATAAGAAGCTCCAAGGGATACAGTAAACCAGAAGTGAAGCATCGGAATCTATAACTAGTGTCACAGGAATGGTTCAAAACAAAGTCAGCAAGAAGAGTCAGTCTTCTTGTACCTAAGTCGGCATTGTGCCTTTTGAATTTAATTCCGATGCAATTTCCGTGTTTCGTCGTCAATAAGAAGGTCGAAGGGATACAGTAAACCTGAAGTGTAGCATCGGAATCTATAACTAGTGTCACAGGAATGGTTCAAATCATAGACATTAAGAAGAGCCAGTCCTCTTGTACTTAAGACGGCATTATGCCTTTTGTATTTAATTCCGATGCAATTTCTGTGTTTAATCGTCAATAAGAAAGTCCAAGGGATGCAGTAAACATATAGTGAAGCATCGGAATCTAAAACTGGTCTTACAGGAAATGATCAGAACATAGTCAATAAGAAGAGTCAGTCTTCTTGTACGTAAGTTGGCATTGTGCCTTTTGTATTTAATTCCGATGCAATTTCTGTGATTCGTCGTCAATAAGAAGGTCCAAGGGATACAGTAAATCTGAAGTGAAGCATCGGAATCCAAAACTGGTCTCACAGGAAATGTTCAAAACATAGTCAGTAAGAAGAGTCAGTCTTCTTGTACTTAAGTCGGCATTGTGCCTTTTGTATTTAATACCGATGCACTTTCTGTGTTTCGTCGTCAAAACGAAGGTCCAAGGTATACAGTGAACCTGAAGTGAAGCATCGGAATCTATAACTAGTGTCACTGGAATGGGTCAAAACATAGACAGTAAGAAGAGCCAGTCTCCATGTACCTAAGTCGGCATTGTGCCTTTTGTGTTTAATTCCGATGCAATTTCTGTATTTCGTCGTCAATAAGAAGGTCCAAGGGTTACAGTAAACATGAAGTGAAGCATCGGAATCTATAACTAGTGTCACCGGAATTGTTCAAAACATAGACAGTAAGAACAGCCGGTCTTCTTGTACTTAAGTCAGCTTTGTGCCTTTTGTAGTTAATTCTGATGCAATATCTGTGTTTTGTCGTCAATAAGAAGGTCCAAGGGATACAGTAAACCTGAAGTGAAGCATCGGAATCTATAACTAGTGTCGCAGGAATGGTTCAGACCATAGACAGTAAGAAAAGCCAGTCTTCTTGTACTTAAGTCGACATTGTGCTTTTTGTATTTAATTCCGATGCAATTTCTGTGTTTAATCGTCAATAAGTATGTCCAAGGGATACAGTAAACCTGAAGTGTGGCATCGGAACCTATAAGTAGAGTCACAGGACTGGTTCGAAACATGGACAGTAAGAAGAGTCAGTCTTCTTGTACTTAAGTCGGCATTGTGCCTTTTGTATTTAATTTCGATTCAATTTCTATGTTTCGTCGTCAATAAGAAAGTCCAAGGGATACAGTAAACCTGACGTGAAGCATCAATATCTATAACTAGTGTCCCTGGAATGGTTCAAAACATAGACAGTAAGAAAAGCCAGTCTTCCTGTACTTGTCTGCATTGTGCCTTTTGTATTTAATTCCGATGCAATTTCTGTGTTTCGTCGTCAATAAGAAGGTCCAGGGGATACAGTAAACCTGAAGTGAAGCATCGGAATCAGTAACTAGTGTCACAGGAATGGTTCTAAACATAGACATTAAGAAGAGCCTGTCTTCTTGTACTTACGTCGGCATTGTGGCTTTTGTATATAATTCCGATGGAATTTATGTGTTTCGTCGTCAATAAGAAGGTCCAAGGGACACAGTAATCCTGAAGTGAAGCATCGGAATCTATATCTAGTGTCACCGGAATGGTTCAAATAATAGACAGGAAGAAGAGCCGTTCTTCTTGTACTTAAGTCGGCATTGTGCTTTTTGTATTTAATTCCGATGCAATTTCTGTGTTTAATCGTCAATAAGAAGCTCCAAGGGATACAGTAAACCAGAAGTGAAGCATCGGAATCTATAACTAGTGTCACAGGAATGGTTCAAATCATAGACAGTAAGAGGAGCCAGTCTTCTTGTACTTAAGTCGGCATTGTGCCTTTTGTATTTAATTCCGTTGCAATATCTGTGTTTCGACGTCAATAAGAAGATCCAACGGATACGGTAAACATATAGTGAAGTATCGGAATCTAAAACTGGTCTCACAGGAAATGTTCAAAACATAGTCAGTAAGAAGAGTCAGTCTTCTTGTACCTAAGTCGGCATTGTGCCATTTGAATTTAATTCCGATGCAATTTCTGTGTTTCGTCGTCAATAAGAAGGTCCAAGGGATACAGTAAACTTGAAGTGAGGAATTGAATCCGTAACTAGAGTCACAGGAATGGTTCCAACATATACAGTAAGAAGAGCCAGTCTTCTTCTACTTAAGTCGGCATTGCGTTTTTTGTATTTAATTCCGATGCAATTTCTGTGTTTCGTCGTAAATAAGAAGGTCCAAGGGATACAGTAAACCTGAAGTGAAGCATCGGAAACTATAACTAGTGTCACAGGAATGGTTCAAATCATTGACAGTAAGAGGAGCCAGTCTTCTTGTACTTAAGTCGGCATTGTGCCTTTTGTATTTAATTCCGATGCAACATCTATGTTTCATCAACAATAAGAAGTTCCAAGGGATACAGTTGACATATAGTGAAGCATCGGAATCTAAATGAGGTCTCACAGGAAATGTTCAAACATAGTCTGTACGAAGAGTCAGTCTTCTTGTACTTAAGTCTGTATTGTGCCTTTTGTATTTAATTCCGATGCAATTTCTGTGTTTCGTCGTCGATAAGAAGGTCCAAGGGATACAGTAAACTTGAAGTGAGTAATCGGAATCCGTAACTAGAGTCACAGGAATGGTTCAAACATATACAGTAAGAAGAGCAAGTCATCTTGTACTTAAGTCGGCATTGTGCCTTTTGTATTTAATTCCGATGCAATTTCTGTGATTCGTCGTCAATAAGAAGGTCCAAGGGATACAGTAAACCTGAAGTGAAGCATCGGAATCCAAAACTGGTCTCACAGGAAATGTTCAAAACATAGTCAGTAAGAAGAGATAGTCTTCTTGTATTTAAGTCGGCATTGTGCCTTTTGCATTTAATTCCGATGCAATTTCTCTGTTTCGTCGTCAATAAGAAGGTCCAAGGGATACAGTAAACCTGAAGTGAAGCATCGGAATTTATAACTAGTGTCACAGGAATGGTTCAAAATATAGACAGTAAGAAGAGCCACTCTCCTTGTACTTCAGTCGGCATTGTGCCTTTTGTATTTAATTCCGATGCAATTTCTGTGTTTCGTCGTCAATACGAAGGTCCTAGGGATATAGTAAACCTGAAGTGAAGCATCGGAATCTATAGCTAGTGTCTCAGGAATGGTTCAAATCATAGACAGTAAGAAGAGCCAGTCTTCTTGTACTTAACTCGGCATTGTGCCTTTTGTATTTAATTCCGATTCAATTTCTATGTTTCGTCGTCAATAAGAAAGTACCAAAGGGATACAGTAAACCTGAAGTCAAGCATCGGAATCTATAACTAGTGTCCCTGGAATGGTTCAAAACATAGACAGTAAGAAAAGCCAGTCTTCCTGTACTTGTCTGCATTGTGCCTTTTGTATTTAATTCCGATGCAATTTCTGTGTTTCGTCGTCAATACGAAGGTCCTAGGGATACAGTAAACCTGAAGTGAAGCATCAGAATCTATAACTAGTGTCACAGGAATGGTTCAAACATAGACAGTAAGAAGAGCCACTGTTCTTGTACTTAATTCGGCATAGTGCTTTTTGTATTTAATTCCGATGCAACTTCTGTAATTCATCGTCAATAAGAAGGTCCAAGGGATACAGTAGACATATAGTGAAGCATCGGAATCTAAAACTGGTCTCACAGGAAAGCTTCAAAACATAGTCAGTAAGAAGAGTCAGTCTTCTTGTACTTAAGTCGGCATTGTACCTTTTGTATTTAATTCCGATGCAATTTCTGTGTTTCGTCGTCAATAGGAAAGTCCAAGGGCTACGGTAAACCTGAAATGAAGCACCGTATTCTATTACTAGTGTCGCAGGAATGGTTCAGATCGTTGACAGTAGGAAGAGCCAGTCTTCTTGTACTTAAGTCAGCATTGTACTTTTGTATTTAATTCCGATGCAATTTCTGTGATTCGTCGTCAATAAGAAGGTCCAAGGGATACAGTAAACCCGAAGTGAAGCATCGGAATCCAAAACTGGTCTCATAGGAAATGTTCAAAACATATTCAGTAAGAAGAGTCAGTCTTCTTGTACTTAAGTCGGCATTGTGCCTTTTGTATTTAATTCCGATGCAATTTCTGTGTTTCGTCGTCAATAAGAAGGTCCAAGGTATACAGTAAACCTGAAGTGAAGCATCGGAAGCTATAACTAGTGTCACTGGAATGGGTCAAAACATAAACAGTAAAAAGAGCCAGTCTCCCTGTACCTAAGTCGGCATTGTGCCTTTTGTGTTTAATTCCGAAGCAATGTCTGTGTTTCGTCGTCAATAAGAAGGTCCAAGGGTTACAGTAAACCCGAAGTGAAGCATCGGAATCTATAACTAGTGTCCCCGGAATGGTTCAAAACATAGACAGTAAGAAAAGCCAGTCTTTTTGTACTTGTCTGCATTGTGCCTTTTGTATTTAATTCCGATGCAATTTCTGTGTTTCGTCGTGAATAAGAAGGTCCAAGGGATACAGTAAACCTGAAGTGAAGCATCGGAAACTATAACTAGTGTCACAGGAATGATTCAAATCATAGACAGTAAGAAGAGCCAGTCTTCTTCTACTTAAGTCGGCATTGTGCCTTTTGTATTTAATTCCGATGCAACATCTGTGTTTCATCAACAATAAGAAGTTCCAAGGGATACAGTTGACATATAGTGAAGCATCGGAATCTAAAAGAGGTCTCACAGGAAATGTTCAAACATAGTCAGTACGAAGAGTCAGTCTTCTTGTACTTAAGTCTGCATTGTGCCTTTTGTATTTAATTCCGATGCAATTTCTGTGTTTCGTCGTCAATAAGAAGGTCCAAGGGATACAGTAAACTTGAAGTGAGTAATCGGAATCCGTAACTAGAGTCACAGGAATGGTTCAAACATATACAGTAAGAAGAGCAAGTCATCTTGTACTTAAGTCGGCATTGTGCCTTTTGTATTTAATTCCGATGCAATTTCTGTGATTCGTCGTCAATAAGATGGTCCAAGGGATACAGTAAACCTGAAGTGAAGCATCGGAATCCAAAACTGGTCTCACAGGAAATGTTCAAAACATAGTCAGTAAGAAGAGATAGTCTTCTTGAATTTAAGTCGGCATTGTGCCTTTTGCATTTAATTCCGATGCAATTTCTCTGTTTCGTCGTCAATAAGAAGGTCCAAGGGATACAGTAAACCTGAAGTGAAGCATCGGAATTTATAACTAGTGTCACAGGAATGGTTCAAAATATAGACAGTAAGAAGAGCCACTCTCCTTGTACTTCAGTCGGCATTGTGCCTTTTGTATTTAATTCCGATGCAATTTCTGTGTTTCGTCGTCAATACGAAGGTCCTAGGGATATAGTAAACCTGAAGTGAAGCATCGGAATCTATAGCTAGTGTCCCAGGAATGGTTCAAATCATAGACAGTAAGAAGAGCCAGTCTTCTTGTACTTAACTCGGCATTGTGCCTTTAGTATTTAATTCCGATTCAATTTCTATGTTTCGTCGTCTATAAGAAAGTACCAAAGGGATACAGTAAAACTGAAGTCAAGCATCGGAATCTATAACTAGTGTCCCTGGAATGGTTCAAAACATAGACAGTAAGAAAAGACAGTCTTCCTGTACTTGTCTGCATTGTGCCTTTTGTATTTAATTCCGATGCAATTTCTGTGTTTCGTCGTCAATACGAAGGTCCAAGGTATACAGTAAACCTGAAGTGAAGCATCGGAATCTATAACTAGTGTCACTGGAATGGGTCAAAACATAGACAGTAAGAAGAGCCAGTCTCCATGTACCTAAGTCGGCATTGTGCCTTTTGTGTTTAATTCCGATGCAATTTCTGTATTTCGTCGTCAATAAGAAGGTCCAAGGGTTACAGTAAACCTGTAGTGAAGCATCGAAATCTATAATTAGTGTCACCGGAATTGTTCAAAACATAGACAGTAAGAACAGCCGGTCTTCTTGTACTTAAGTCAGCATTGTGCCTTTTGTAGTTAATTCTGATGCAATATCTGTGTTTTGTCGTCAATAAGAAGGTCCAAGGGATACAGTAAACCTGAAGTGAAGCATCGGAATCTATAACTAGTGTCGCAGGAATGGTTCAGACCATAGACAGAAAGAAAAGCCAGTCTTCTTGTACTTAAGTCGACATTGTGCTTTTTGTATTTAATTACGATGCAATTTCTGTGTTTAATCGTCAATAAGTATGTCCAAGGGATACAGTAAACCTGAAGTGTGGCGTCGGAACCTATAAGTAGAGTCACAGGACTGGTTCGAAACATGGACAGTAAGAAGAGTCAGTCTTCTTGTACTTAAGTCGGCATTGTGCCTTTTGTATTTAATTTCGATTTAATTTCTATGTTTCGTCGTCAATAAGAAAGTCCAAGGGATACAGTAAACCTGACGTGAAGCATCAAAATCTATAACTAGTGTCCCCGGAATGGTTCAAAACATAGACAGTAAGAAAAGCCAGTCTTCCTGTAATTGTCTGCATTGTGCCTTTTGTATTTAATTCCGATGCAATTTCTGTGTTTCGTCGTGAATAAGAAGGTCCAAGGGATACAGTAAACCTGAAGTGAAGCATCGGAAACTATAACTAGTGTTACAGGAATGGTTCAAATCATAGACAGTAAGAAGAGCCAGTCTTCTTGTACTTAAGTCGGCATTGTGCCTTTTGTATTTAATTCCGATACAATTTCTGTGTTTCGTCGTCAATAAGAAGGTCCAGGGGATACAGTAAACCTGAAGTGAAGCATCGGAATCAGTAACTAGTGTCACAGGAATGGTTCTAAACATAGATATTAAGAAGAGCAAGTCTTCCTGTACTTACGTCGGCATTGTGGCTTTTGTATATAATTCCGATGGAATTTATGTGTTTCGTCGTCAATAAGAAGGTCCAAGGGACAAAGTAAACCTGAAGTGAAGCATCGGAATCTATATCTAGTGTCACCGGAATGGTTCAAATCATAGACAGGAAGAAGAGCTGTTCTTCTTGTACTTAAGTCGGCATTGTGCTTTTTGTATTTAATTCCGATGCAATTTCTGTGTTTCATCGTCAATAAGAAGCTCCAAGGGATACAGTAAACCAGAAGTGAAGCATCGGAATCTATAACTAGTGTCACAGGAATGGTTTAAATCATAGACAGTAAGAGGAGCCAGTCTTCTTGTACTTAAGTCGGCATTGTGCCTTTTGTGTTTAATTCCGATGCAATTTCTGTGTTTCGTCGTCAATAAGAAGGTCCAAGGATTACAGTAAACCTGAAGTGAAGCATCGGAATCTATAACTAGTGTCACCGGAATTGTTCAAAACATAGACAGTAAGAACAGCCGGTCTTCTTGTACTTAAGTCGGCATCGGCTTTCTGTATTAAATTTCAATGCAATATCTCTGTTTCGTCGTCAATAAGAAGGTCCAAGGGATACAGTAAACCTGAAGTGGGGCATCGGAATCCATAACTAGTGTCACAGGCATGATTCCAAACATAGACAGTAAGAAGAGCCAGTCTTCTTGTACTTAAGTCGACATTGTGCTTTTTGTATTTAATTTTGATGCAATTTCTGTGTTTAATAGTCAATAAGGAGGTCCAAGGGATACAGTGAACCTGAAGTGTGGCATCGGAACCTATAACTACAGTCACAGGAATGGTTCAAAACATGGACAGTAAGCTGAGTCAGTCTTCTTGTACTTAAGTCGGCATTGTGCCTTTTGTATTTAATTCCTATGCCATTTCAGTGTTTCGTCGTCAATAAGAATTTCCATGGGATACAGTAAACTCGAAGTGAAGCATCGGAATCTACAACTAGTGTCACAGGAACGGTTCAAGTCATAGACACTAAGAAGAGCCAGTCCTCTTGTGCTTAACGGCATTGTGATTTTTGTATTTAATTCCGATGCAATTTCTGTGTTTAATCGTCAATAAGAAGGTCCTAGGGATGCAGTAAACATATAGTGAAGCATCGGAAACTAAAACTGGTCTCACAGGAAATGTTCAAAACATAGTCAGTAAGAAGAGTCAGTCTTCTTGTACTTAAGTCGGCATTGTGCCTTTTGTATTTAATTCCGATGCAATTTCTGTGTTTCGTTGTGAATAAGAAGGTCCAAGGGATACAGTAAACCTGAAGTGTAGCATCGGAAACTATGACTAGTGTCACAGGAATGGTTCAAATCGTAGACAGTAAGAAGAGCCAGTCTTCTTGTACTTAAGTCGGCATTGTGCCTTTTGTATTTAATTAAGATACAATTTCTGAGTTTCGTCGTCAACAAGAAGGTCCACGGGATACAGTAAACCTGAAGTGATCCATCGGAATCGGTAACTAGTTTCACACTAATGGTTCCAACATATACAGTAAGAAGAGCCAGTGTTCATGTACTTAAGTCGGCATTGCGCCTTTTGTATTTAATTCCAATGCAATTTCTGTGATTCGTCGTCAATAAGAAGGTCCAAGGGATACAGTAAACCCGAAGTGAAGCATCGGATTCCAAATCTGGTCTCACAGGAAATGTTCAAAACATAGTCAGTGAGAAGAGTCATTCTTCTTGTACTTAAGTCGGCATTGTGCCTTTTGTATTTAATTCCGATGCAATTTCTGTGTTTCGTCGTCAATAAGAAGGTCCAAGGTATACAGTAAACCTGAAGTGAAGCATCGGAATCTATAACTAGTGTCACTGGAATGGGTCAAAACATAGACAGTAAGAAGAGCCAGTCTCCCTGTACCTAAGTCGGCATTGTGCCTTTTGTGTTTAATTCCGATGATATTTCTGTGTTTCGTCGTCAATAAGAAGGTCCAAGGGTTACAGTAAACCTCAAGTGAAGCATCGGAATCTTTAACTAGTGTCACCGGAATTGTTCAAAACATAGACAGTAAGAAGAGCCGGTCTTCTTGTACTTAAGTCAGCATTGTGCCTTTTGTAGTTAATTCCGATGCAATATCTGTGTTTCGTCGTCAATAAGAAGGTCCAAGGGATACAGTAAACCTGAAGTGAAGCATCGGAATCTATAACTAGTGTCGCAGGAATGGTGCAGATCATAGACAGTAGGATGAGCCAGTCTTCTTGTACTTAAGTTGGCATCGGCCTTTTATATTTAATTCCTATGCAATATCTCTGTTTCGTCGTCAATAAGAAGGTCCAAGGGATACAGTAAACCTGAAGTGGGGCATCGGAATCCATAACTAGTGTCATAGGCATGGTTCCAAACATAGACAGTAAGAAGAGCCAGTCTTCTTGTACTTAAGTCGACATTGTGCTTTTTGTATTTAATTTAGATGCAATTTCTGTGTTTAATAGTCAATAAGAATGTCCAAGGGATACAGTAAACCTGAAGTGTGGCCTCGGAACCTATAACTAGAGTCACAGGAATGGTTCCAAACATGGACAGTAAGAACAGTCAGTCTTCTTGTACTTAAGTCGGCATTGTGCCTTTTGCATTTAATTCCCATGCCATTTCTGTGTTTCGTCGTAAATAAGAATTTCCAAGGGATACAGTAAACCCGAAGTGAAGCATCGGAATCTATAACTAGTGTCACAGGAACGGTTCAAGTCATAGACACTAAGAAGAGCCAGTCTTCTTGTGCTTAACGGCATTGTGATTTTTGTATTTAATTCCGATGCAATATCTGTGTTTAATCGTCAATAAGAAGGTCCAAGGGATGCAGTAAACATATAGTGAAGCATCGGAATCTAAAACTGGTCTCACAGGAAATGTTCAAAACATAGTCAGTAAGAAGAGTCAGTCTTCTTGTATTTAAGTCGGCATTGTGACTTTTGTATTTAATTCCGATTCAATTTCTGTGTTTCGTCGTCAATAAGAAAGTCCAAGGGATACAGTAAACCTGAAGTGAAGCATCGGAATCTATAAGTAGTGTCCCCGGAATGGTTCAAAACATAGACAGTAAAAGTAGCCAGTCTTCCTGTACTTGTCGGCATTGTGCCTTTTGTATTTAATTCCGATGCAATTTCTGTGTTTCGTCGTGAATAAGAAGGTCCAAGGGATACAGGAAACCTGAAGTGAAGCATCGGAAACTATGACTAGTGTCACAGGAATGGTTCAAATCATAGACAGTAAGAAGAGCCAGTCTTCTTGTACTTAAGTCGGCATTGTGCATTTTGTATTTTATTAAGATACAATTTCTGAGTTTCGTCTTCAACAAGAAGGTCCACGGGATACAGTAAACCTGAAGTGAAGCATCGGAATCGGTAACTAGTTTCACAGGAATGGTTCCAACATATACAGTAAGAATTGCCAGTGTTCTTGTACTTAAGTCGGCATTGCGCCTTTTGTATTTAATTCCGATGCAATTTCTGTGATTCGTCGTCAATAAGAACGTTCAAGGTATACAGTAAATTTCAAGTGAAACATCAGAATTCAAAACTGGTCTCACAGGAAATGTTCAAATCATAGTCAGTAAGAAGAGTCAGTCTTCTTGTACTTAAGTCGGCATTGTGCCTTTTGTATTTAATTCCGATGCAATTTCTGTGTTTCGTCGTCAATAAGAAGGTCCAAGGGATACAGTAAACTTGAAGTGAGGAATCGGAATCCGTAACTACAGTCACAGGAATGGTTCCAACATATACAGTAAGAAGAGCCAGTCTTCTTGTACTTAAGTCGGCGTTGCGCCTTTTGTATTTAATTACGATGCAATATCTGTGTTTCGTCGTAAATAAGAAGGTCCAACGGTTACAGTAAACCTGAAGTGAAGCATCGGAATCTCTAACTAGTGTCACCGGAAAGGTTCAAACATAGACAGTAAGAAGAGCCGGTCTTCTTGTACTTAAGTCGTAATTGTGCCTTTTGTATTTAATTCCGATGCAATTTTTGTGTTTAATCGTCAATAAGAAGGTCCACGGGATGCAGTAAACATATAGTGAAGCATCGGAATCTAAAACTTGTCTCACAGGAAATGTTCAAAACATAGTCAGTAAGAAGAGTCAGTCTTCTTGTACTTAAGTCGGCATTGTGCCTTTTGTATTTAATTCCGATTCAATTTCTGTGTTTCGTCGTCAATAAGAACGTTCAAGGTATACAGTAAATTTCAAGTGAAGCATCGGAATTCAAAACTGGTCTCACAGGAAATGTTCAAATCATAGTCAGTAAGAAGAGTCAGTGTTCATGTACTTAAGTCGGCATTGCGCCTTTTGTATTTAATTCCGATGCAATTTCTGTGATTCGTCGTCAATAAGAACGTTCAAGGTATACAGTAAATTTCAAGTGAAGCATCGGAATTCAAAACTGGTCTCACAGGAAATGTTCAAATCATAGTCAGTAAGAAGAGTCAGTCTTCTTGTACTTAAGTCGTCATTGTGCCTTTTGTATTTAATTCCGATGCAATTTCTGTGTTTCGTCGTCAATAAGAAAGTCCAAGGGATACAGTAAACCTGAAGTGAAGCATCGGAATCTTTAACTAGTGTCCCCGCAATGGTTCAAAACATAGACAGTAAAAGTAGCCAGTCTTCCTGTACTTGTCGGCATTGTGCCTTTTGTATTTAATTCCGATGCAATATCTGTGTTTCGTCGTAAATAAGAAGGTCCAAGGGTTACAGTAAACCTGAAGTGAAGCATCGGAATCTCTAACTAGTGTCACCGGAAAGGTTCAAACATAGACAGTAAGAAGAGCCAGTCTTCTTGTACTTAAGTCGGCATTGCGCCTTTTGTATTTAATTACGATGCAATATCTGTGTTTCGTCGTAAATAAGAAGGTCCAACGGTTACAGTAAACCTGAAGTGAAGCATCGGAATCTCTAACTAGTGTCACCGGAAAGGTTCAAACATAGACAGAAAGAAGAGCCGTACTTCTTGTACTTAAGTCGGCATTGTGCCTTTTGTATTTAATTCCGATGCAATTTCTGTGTTTCGTCGTCAATAAGAAGGTCCAAGGTCTACGGTAAACCTGAAGTGAAGCATCGGATTCTATTACTAGTGTCGCAGGAATGGTTCAGATCGTAGACTGTAGGAAGAGCCAGTCTTTTTGTACTTAAGTCAGCATTGTACCTTTTGGATTTAATTCCGATGCAATTTCTGTGATTCGTCGTCAATAAGAAGGTCCAAGGGATACAGTAAACCCGAAGTGAAGCATCGGAATACAAAACTGGTCTCACAGGAAGTGTTCAAAACATAGTCAGTAAGAAGAGTCAGTCTTCCTGTGCTTAAGTCGGCATTGTGCCTTTTGTATTTAATTCCGATGCAATTTCTGTGTTTCGTCGTCAATAAGAAGGTCCAAGGTATACAGTAAACCTGAAGTGAAGCATCGGAATCTATAACTAGTGTCACTGGAATGCGTCAAAACATAGACAGTAAGAAGAGCCAGTCTCCCTGTACCTATGTCGGCATTGTGCCTTTTGTGTTTAATTCCGATGCAATTTCTGTGTTTCGTCGTCAGTAAGAAGGTCCAAGGGATACAGTAAACCTGAAGTGAAGCATCGGAATCTATAACTAGTGTCGCAGGAATGGTTCAGATCATAGACAGTAGGAAGAGCCACTCTTCATGTACTTAAGTTGGCATCGGCCTTTTGTATTTAATTCCTATGCAATATCTCTGTTTCGTCGTCAATAAGAAGGTCCAAGGGATACAGTAAACCTGAAGTGGGGCATCGGAATCCATAACTAGTGTCACAGGCATGGTTCCAAACATAGACAGTAAGAAGAGCCAGTCTTCTTGTACTTAAGTCGACATTGTGCTTTTTGTATTTAATTTTGATGCAATTTCTGTGTTTAATAGTCAGTAAGAATGTCCAAGGGATACAGTAAACCTGAAGTGTGGCATCGGAACTCAATAAGAAGGTCCAAGGGATGCAGTAAACATATAGTGAAGCATCGGAATCTAAAAGTGGTCTCACAGGAAATGTTCAAAACATAGTCAGTAAGAAGAGTCAGTCTTCTTGTACTTAAGTCGGCATTGTGCCTTTTGTGTTTAATTCCGATGATATTTCTGTGTTTCGTCGTCAATAAGAAGGTCCAAGGGTTACAGTAAACCTCAAGTGAAGCATCGGAATCTTTAACTAGTGTCACCGGAATTGTTCAAAACATAGACAGTAAGAAGAGCCGGTCTTCTTGTACTTAAGTCAGCATTGTGCCTTTTGTAGTTAATTCCGATGCAATATCTGTGTTTCGTCGTCAATAAGAAGGTCCAAGGGATACAGTAAACCTGAAGTGAAGCATCGGAATCTATAACTAGTGTCGCATGAATGGTGCAGATCATAGACAGTAGGATGAGCCAGTCTTCTTGTACTTAAGTTGGCATCGGCCTTTTATATTTAATTCCTATGCAATATCTCTGTTTCGTCGTCAATAAGAAGGTCCAAGGGATACAGTAAACCTGAAGTGGGGAATCGGAATCCATAACTAGTGTCATAGGCATGGTTCCAAACATAGACAGTAAGAAGAGCCAGTCTTCTTGTACTTAAGTCGACATTGTGCTTTTTGTATTTAATTTAGATGCAATTTCTGTGTTTAATAGTCAATAAGAATGTCCAAGGGATACAGTAAACCTGAAGTGTGGCCTCGGAACCTATAACTAGAGTCACAGGAATGGTTCCAAACATGGACAGTAAGAACAGTCAGTCTTCTTGTACTTAAGTCGGCATTGTGCCTTTTGCATTTAATTCCCATGCCATTTCTGTGTTTCGTCGTCAATAAGAATTTCCAAGGGATACAGTAAACCCGAAGTGAAGCATCGGAATCTATAACTAGTGTCACAGGAACGGTTCAAGTCATAGACACTAAGAAGAGCCAGTCTTCTTGTGCTTAACGGCATTGTGATTTTTGTATTTAATTCCGATGCAATATCTGTGTTTAATCATCAATAAGAAGGTCCAAGGGATGCAGTAAACATATAGTGAAGCATCAGAATCTAAAACTGGTCTCACAGGAAATGTTCAAAACATAGTCAGTAAGAAGAGTCAGTCTTCTTGTATTTAAGTCGGCATTGTGACTTTTGTATTTAATTCCGATTCAATTTCTGTGTTTCGTCGTCAATAAGAAAGTCCAAGGGATACAGTAAACCTGAAGTGAAGCATCGGAATCTATAAGTAGTGTCCCCGGAATGGTTCAAAACATAGACAGTAAGAGTAGCCAGTCTTCCTGTACTTGTCGGCATTGTGCCTTTTGTATTTAATTCCGATGCAATTTCTGTGTTTCGTCGTGAATAAGAAGGTCCAAGGGATACAGGAAACCTGAAGTGAAGCATCGGAAACTATGACTAGTGTCACAGGAATGGTTCAAATCATAGACAGTAAGAAGAGCCAGTCTTCTTGTACTTAAGTCGGCATTGTGCATTTTGTATTTAATTAAGATACAATTTCTGAGTTTCGTGTTCAACAAGAAGGTCCACGGGATACAGTAAACCTGAAGTGAAGCATCGGAATCGGTAACTAGTTTCACAGGAATGGTTCCAACATATACAGTAAGAATTGCCAGTGTTCTTGTACTTAAGTCGGCATTGCGCCTTTTGTATTTAATTCCGATGCAATTTCTGTGATTCGTCGTCAATAAGAACGTTCAAGGTATACAGTAAATTTCAAGTGAAACATCAGAATTCAAAACTGGTCTCACAGGAAATGTTCAAATCATAGTCAGTAAGAAGAGTCAGTCTTCTTGTACTTAAGTCGGCATTGTGCCTTTTGTATTTAATTCCGATGCAATTTCTGTGTTTCGTCGTCAATAAGAAGGTCCAAGGGATACAGTAAACTTGAAGTGAGGAATCGGAATCCGTAACTACAGTCACAGGAATGGTTCCAACATATACAGTAAGAAGAGCCAGTCTTCTTGTACTTAAGTCGGCGTTGCGCCTTTTGTATTTAATTACGATGCAATATCTGTGTTTCGTCGTAAATAAGAAGGTCCAACGGTTACAGTAAACCTGAAGTGAAGCATCGGAATCTCTAACTAGTGTCACCGGAAAGGTTCAAACATAGACAGTAAGAAGAGCCGGTCTTCTTGTACTTAAGTCGTAATTGTGCCTTTTGTATTTAATTCCGATGCAATTTTTGTGTTTAATCGTCAATAAGAAGGTCCACGGGATGCAGTAAACATATAGTGAAGCATCGGAATCTAAAACTTGTCTCACAGGAAATGTTCAAAACATAGTCAGTAAGAAGAGTCAGTCTTCTTGTACTTAAGTCGGCATTGTGCCTTTTGTATTTAATTCCGATTCAATTTCTGTGTTTCGTCGTCAATAAGAACGTTCAAGGTATACAGTAAATTTCAAGTGAAGCATCGGAATTCAAAACTGGTCTCACAGGAAATGTTCAAATCATAGTCAGTAAGAAGAGTCAGTGTTCATGTACTTAAGTCGGCATTGCGCCTTTTGTATTTAATTCCGATGCAATTTCTGTGATTCGTCGTCAATAAGAACGTTCAAGATATACAGTAAATTTCAAGTGAAGCATCGGAATTCAAAACCGGTCTCACAGGAAATGTTCAAATCATAGTCAGTAAGAAGAGTCAGTCTTCTTGTACTTAAG
The DNA here is from genome assembly GCF_023864345.2 of Schistocerca serialis cubense. Taxonomy (NCBI): domain Eukaryota; kingdom Metazoa; phylum Arthropoda; class Insecta; order Orthoptera; family Acrididae; genus Schistocerca; species Schistocerca serialis. Next base: position 12,509,889 of record NW_026047617.1, read on the forward strand.
TCGTCATTGTGCCTTTTGTATTTAATTCCGATGCAATTTCTGTGTTTCGTCGTCAATAAGAAAGTCCAAGGGATACAGTAAACCTGAAGTGAAGCATCGGAATCTTTAACTAGTGTCCCCGCAATGGTTCAAAACATAGACAGTAAAAGTAGCCAGTCTTCCTGTACTTGTCGGCATTGTGCCTTTTGTATTTAATTCCGATGCAATATCTGTGTTTCGTCGTAAATAAGAAGGTCCAAGGGTTACAGTAAACCTGAAGTGAAGCATCGGAATCTCTAACTAGTGTCACCGGAAAGGTTCAAACATAGACAGTAAGAAGAGCCAGTCTTCTTGTACTTAAGTCGGCATTGCGCCTTTTGTATTTAATTACGATGCAATATCTGTGTTTCGTCGTAAATAAGAAGGTCCAACGGTTACAGTAAACCTGAAGTGAAGCATCGGAATCTCTAACTAGTGTCACCGGAAAGGTTCAATCATAGACAGAAAGAAGAGCCGGTCTTCTTGTACTTAAGTCGGCATTGTGCCTTTTGTATTTAATTCCGATGCAATTTCTGTGTTTCGTCGTCAATAAGAAGGTCCAAGGTCTACGGTAAACCTGAAGTGAAGCATCGGATTCTATTACTAGTGTCGCAGGAATGGTTCAGATCGTAGACTGTAGGAAGAGCCAGTCTTTTTGTACTTAAGTCAGCATTGTACCTTTTGGATTTAATTCCGATGCAATTTCTGTGATTCGTCTTCAATAAGAAGGTCCAAGGGATACAGTAAACCCGAAGTGAAGCATCGGAATACAAAACTGGTCTCACAGGAAGTGTTCAAAACATAGTCAGTAAGAAGAGTCAGTCTTCCTGTACTTAAGTCGGCATTGTGCCTTTTGTATTAATTCCGATGCAATTTCTGTGTTTCGTCGTCAATAAGAAGGTCCAAGGTATACAGTAAACCTGAAGTGAAGCATCGGAATCTATAACTAGTGTCACTGGAATGCGTCAAAACATAGACAGTAAGAAGAGCCAGTCTCCCTGTACCTAAGTCGGCATTGTGCCTTTTGTGTTTAATTCCGATGCAATTTCTGTGTTTCGTCGTCAGTAAGAAGGTCCAAGGGATACAGTAAACCTGAAGTGAAGCATCGGAATCTATAACTAGTGTCGCAGGAATGGTTCAGATCATAGACAGTAGGAAGAGCCACTCTTCATGTACTTAAGTTGGCATCGGCCTTTTGTATTTAATTCCTATGCAATATCTCTGTTTCGTCGTCAATAAGAAGGTCCAAGGGATACAGTAAACCTGAAGTGGGGCATCGGAATCCATAACTAGTGTCACAGGCATGGTTCCAAACATAGACAGTAAGAAGAGCCAGTCTTCTTGTACTTAAGTCGACATTGTGCTTTTTGTATTTAATTTTGATGCAATTTCTGTGTTTAATAGTCAGTAAGAATGTCCAAGGGATACAGTAAACCTGAAGTGTGGCATCGGAACTCAATAAGAAGGTCCAAGGGATGCAGTAAACATATAGTGAAGCATCGGAATCTAAAAGTGGTCTCACAGGAAATGTTCAAAACATAGTCAGTAAGAAGAGTCAGTCTTCTTGTACTTAAGTCGGCATTGTGCCTTTTGTATTTAATTCCGATTCAATTTCTGTGTTTCGTAGTCAATAGGAAAGTCCAAGGGATACAGTAAACCTGAAGTGAAGCATCGGAATCTATAACTAGTGTCCCCGGAATAGTTCAAAACATAGACAGTAAAAGTAGCCAGTCTTCCTGTACTTGTCGGCATTGTGCCTTTTGTATTTAATTCCGATGCAATTTGTGTGTTTCGTCGTGAATAAGAAGGTCCAAGGGATACAGTAAACCTGAAGTGAAGCATCGGAAACTATGACTAGTGTCACAGGAATGGTTCAAATCATAGACAGTAAGAAGAGCCAGTGTTCTTGTACTTATGTCGGCATTGTGCCTTTTGTATTTAATTCTGATGCAATCTCTGTGTTTCGTCGTCAATAAGAAGGTCCAAGGGATACAGTAAACTTGAAGTGAGGAATCGGAATCCGTAACTAGAGTCACAGGAATGGTTCCAACATATACAGTGAGAAGAGCCAGTCTTCTTGTTCTTAATTCGGCATTGCGCCTTTTGTATTTAATTACGATGCGATATCTGTGTTTCGTCGTAAATAAGAAGGTCCAACGGTTACAGTAAACCTGAAGTGAAGCATCGGAATTTCTAACTATAGTCACCGGAAAGGTTCAAACATAGACAGTAAGAAGAGCCGGTCTTCTTGTACTTAAGTCGGAATTGTGCCTTTTGTATTTAATTCCGATGCAATTTCTGTGTTTCGTCGTCAATAAGAAGGTCCAAGGGCTACGGTAAACCTGAAGTGAAGCATCGGATTCTATTACTAGTGTCGCAGGAATGGTTCAGATCGTAGACACTAGGAAGAGCCAGTCTTTTTGTACTTAAGTCAGCATTGTACCTTTTGTATTTAATTCCGATGCAATTTCTGTGATTCGTCGTCAATAAGAAGGTCCAAGGGATACAGTAAACCCGAAGTGAAGCATCGGAATCCAAAACTGGTCTCACAGGAAATGTTCAAAACATAGTCAGTAAGAAGAGTCAGTCTTCTTGTACCTAGGTCGGCATTGTGCCTTTTGTAATTTATTCCGATGCCATTTCTGCGTTTCGTCGTCAATAAGAAGGTCCAAGGGATACAGTAAACCAGAAGTGAAGCATCGGAATTTATAACTAGTGTGACAGGAATGGTTCAAAACATAGACAGTAAGAAAAGCCACTCTGCTTGTACTTCAGTCGGCATTGTGCCTTTTGTATTATATTCCGATGCAATTTCTGTGTTTCATCGTCAATAAGAAGGTCCAAGAGATACAGTAAACATATCGTGAAGCATCGGAATTTGAAACTGGTCTCACAGGAAATGTTCAAACATAGTCAGTAAGAAGAGTCAGTCTTCTTGTACTTATGTCGGCATTGTGCCTTTTATATTTAATTCCGATAAAATTTCTGTGTTTCGTCGTCAATAAGAAGGTCCACGGGATACAGTAAACCGGAAGTGAAGCATCGGAATCGGTAACTAGTGTCACAGGAATGGTTCCAACATATACAGTAAGAAGAGCCAGTCTTCTTGTACTTAAGTCGCCATTGCGCCTTTTGTATTTAATTCCGATGCAATTTCTGTGATTCGTCGTCAATAAGAACGTTCAAGGTATACACTAAACCTCAAGTGAAGCATCGGAATTCAAAACTGGTCTCACAGGAAATGTTCAAATCATAGTCAGTAAGAAGAGTCAGTCTTCTTGTACTTAAGTCGGCATTGTCCCTTTTGTATTTAATTCCGATGCAATTTCTGTGTTTCGTCGTCAATAAGAAGGTCCAAGGGATTCAGTAACTCTGAAGTGAGGCATCGGAATCTATAACTAGTGTCACAGGAATGGTTCAAAACATAGACAGTAAGAAGAGCCAGTCTTCTTGTACTTAAATCGGCATTATGCTTTTTGTATTTAATTACGATGCAAATTCTGTGTTTAATCGTCAATAAGACGGTCCAAGGGATACAGTAAACGTGAAGTGAGGCATCGGAATCAATAACTTGTGTCACAGGAATGGTTCAAAACATAGATAGTAAGAAGAGTCAGTCCTCTTGTACTTAAATCGGCATTGTGCCTTTTGTATTTAATTCCGATGCAATTTCTGTGTTTCGTCGTCAATACGAAGGTCCAAGGGATACAGTAAACCTGAAGTGATGCATTGGAATCCATAACTAGTGTCACAGGAATGGTTCAAATCTTAGACAGTAAGAAGAGCCAGTCTTCTTTTGTTTAAGACGGCATTGTGCCTTTTGTATTTAATTCCGATTCAATTTCTATGTTTAATCGTCAATAAGAAGGTCCAAGGGATACAGTAAACATATAGTGAAGCATCCGAATCTAAAACTGGTCTCACAGGAAATGTTCAAAACGTAGTCAGTAAGAAGAGTCAGTCTTCTTGTACTTATGTCGGCATTGTGCCTTTAGTATTTAATTCCGATGCAATTTCTGTTTTTCGTCGTCAATAAGAAGAACAAGGGATACAGTAAACATGAAGTGAAGCATCGGAATCTATAACTAGTGTCTCAGGAATGGATCAAAACATAGACAGTAAGAAGAGCCAGTCTTCTTGTACTTAAGCAGGCATTGTGGCTTTTGTATTTAATTGCGATGCAATTTCTGTGTTTCGTCGTCAATAAGAAGGTCCAAGGGATGCACTAAACCTGAAGCGAAGCATCGGAATCTATAACTAGTGTCACAGGATTAGTTCAAAACATAGTCAGTAAGAAGAGCGAGTCTTCTTGTACTTCAGTCGGCATTGTGCCTTTTGTATTTAATTCCGATGCAATTTCTGTGTTTCGTCGTCAATAAGAAGGTCCAAGGGATACAGTAAACCTGAAGTGAAGCATTGGAATCTATAACTAGTGGCACAGGAATGGTTCAAATCATAGACAGTAAGAAGAGCCAGTCTTCTTGTACTTAAGTTGGCATTGTGCCTTTTGTATTTAATTCCGATGCAATTTCTGTGTTTCGTCGTCAATAAGAAGGTCCAAGGGATACGGTAAACCTGAAGTGAAGCATCGGAATCTATAACTAGTGTCACAGGAATTTTTCAAAACATAGACAGTAAGAAGAGCCAGTCTTCTTGTACTTAAGTCGGCATTGTGGCTTTTGTATTTATTCCGATGCAATTTCTGTGTTTCGTCGTCAATATGAAGGTCCAAGGGAAACAGTAAACCTGAAGTGAAGCATCGGAATCTATAGTGTCACAGGAATGGTTAAAACATAGACACTAAGAAGAGCCAGTCTTCTTGTACTTAAGTCTTCATTGTCCTTTTGTATTTAATTCCGATGCAATTTTTGTGTTACGTCGTCAATAAGAAGGTCCAAGGAATACAGTAAACCTGAAGTGAAGCATCAGAATATATAACTAGTGTCACAGGAATGGTTCAAAGCATAGACAGAAGAAGAGCAAGTCTTCTTGTACTTAGGTCGGCATTGTGCCTTTTGTATATAATTCCGATGCACTTTCTGTGTTTCATCGTCAATAAGAAGGTCCAAGGGATACAGTAAACATTTAGTGAAGCATCGGAATCTAAAACTGGTCTCACGCGAAATGTTCAAAGCATAGTCAGTAAGAAGAATCAGTCTTCTTGTACTTAAGTCGGCATTGTGCCTTTTGTATTTAATTCCGATGCAATTTCTGTGTCTCATCGGCAATAAGAAGGTCCAAGGGATACAGTAAACATATAGTGAAGCATCGGCATCTTAAACTGCTCTCACAGGAAATGTTCAAACATAGTCAGTGAGAAGAGTCGGTCTTCTTGTACTTAAGTCGGCATTGTGCATTTTGTATTTAATTCCGATGCTATATATGTATTTCATCGTCAATAAGGAGGTCAGAGGTATATAGTAAACCTGAAGTGAAGCATCGGAATCTATAACTAGTGTCACAGGAATGGTTCAAAGCATAGACGGTAAGAAGAGTCAGATTTCTTGTACTTAAGTCGGAATTGTGACTTTTCTGTGTCATTCCGATGCAATTTCTGTGTTTCATCGTCAATAAGAAGGTCCACGGGATACAGTAAACCTGAAGTGAAGCATCGGAATCGGTAACTAGTGTTACAGGAATGGTTCCAACATATACAGTAAGAAGAGCCAGTCTTCTTGTACTTAAGTCGCCATTGCGCCTTTTGTATTTAATTCCGATGCAATTTCTGTGATTCGTCGTCAATAAGAACGTTCAAGGTATACACTAAACCTCAAGTGAAGCATCGGAATTCAAAACTGGTCTCACAGGAAATGTTCAAATCATAGTCAGTAAGAAGAGTCAGTCTTCTTGTACTTAAGTCGGCATTGTCCCTTTTGTATTTAATTCCGATTCAATTTCTGTGTTTCGTCGTCAATAAGAAGGTCCAAGGGATTCAGTAACTCTGAAGTGAGGCATCGGAATCTATAACTAGTGTCACAGGAATGGTTCAAAACATAGACAGTAAGAAGGGCCAGTCTTCTTGTACTTACATCGGCATTATGCTTTTTGTATTTAATTACGATGCAAATTCTGTGTCTAATCGTCAATAAGACGGTCCAAGGGATACAGTAAACCTGAAGTGAGGCATCGGAATCAATAACTAGTGTCACAGGAATGGTTCAAAACATAGATAGTAAGAAGAGTCAGTCCTCTTGTACTTAAATCGGCATTGTGCCTTTTGTATTTAATTCCGATGCAATTTCTGTGTTTCGTCGTCAATACGAAGGTCCAAGGGATACAGTAAACCTGAAGTGAAGCATCGGAATCTATAACTATGGTCACAGGAATGGTTCAAATCTTAGACAGTAAGAAGAGCCAGTCTTCTTTTATTTAAGACGGCATTGTGCCTTTTGTATTTAATTCCGATTCAATTTCTATGTTTAATCGTCAATAAGAAGGTCCAAGGGATACAGTAAACATATAGTGAAGCATCCGAATCTAAAACTGGTCTCACAGGAAATGTTCAAAACGTAGTCAGTAAGGAGAGTCAGTCTTCTTGTAACTATGTCGGCATTGTGCCTTTTGTATTTAATTCCGATGCAATTTCTGTGTTTCGTCGTCAATAAGAAGTTCCAAGGGATACTGTGAACATGAAGCGAAGCATCGGACTCTATAACTAGTGTCCCAGGAATGGTTCAAAATATAGACAGTAAGAAGAGCCAGTCTTCTTGAACTTCAGTCAGCATTGTGCCTTTTGTATTTAATTTTGATGCAATTTCTGTGTTTCGTCGTCAATAAGAAGGACCAAGGGATACAGTAAACATATAGTGAAGCATCGGAATCTTAAACTGGTCTTAAAGGAGATGTTCAAAGCATAGTCAGTAAGAAGAGTCAGTCTTCTTGTACTTAAGTCGGCATTGTGCCTTTTGTATTAAATTCCGATGCAATTTCTGTGGTTCGTCGTCAACAAGAGGGTCCAAGTTATACAGTAAACCTGAAGTGAAGCATCGGAATCTATAACTAGTGTCACAGGAATGGCTCAAATCATAGACAGTAAGAAGAGCCAGTCTTCATGTACCTAAGTCGGCATTGTGCCTTTTGCATTTAATTCCGATGCAATTTCTGTGTTTCGTCGTCAATAAAAAGGTCCAAGGGATACGGTAAACCTGACGTGAGGCATCGGAATCTATAACTAGTGTCACAGGAATGGTTCAAAACATTGACAGTAAGAAGAGCCAGTTTCCTTGTAATTAAGTAGGCATTGTGGCTTTTGTATTTATTCTGATGCAATTTCTGTGTTTCGTCGTCAATAAGAAGGTCCAAGAGAAACAGTAAACCTGAAGTGAAGCATCGGAATCTATAACTAGTGTCACAGGAATGGTTCAAAACATAGACACTAAGAAGAGCCAGTCTTCTTGTACTTAAGACGGTATTGTGCCTTTTGTATTTAATTCCGATGCAATTTCTGTGTTACGTAGTCAATAAGAAGGTCCAAGGGATACAGTAAATCTGAAGTGAAGAATCGGAATATATAACTAGTGTCACAGGATTGGTTCAAAACATAGTCAGTAATAAGAGCGAGTCTTCTTGTACTTCAGTCAGCATTGTGCCTTTTGTATTTAATTCCGATGCAATTTCTGTGTTTCGTCGTCAATAAGAAGGTCCAAGGGATACAGTGAACCTGAAGTGAAGCATCGGACTTTATAACTAGTGTCACAGGAATGCTTCAAATCATAGACGGTAAGGAGAGCCAGTCTTCTTGTACTTAAGTCGTCATTGTGCCTTTTGTATTTAATTCTGATGCAATTTCTGTGTTTCGTCGTCAATAAGAAGGTCCAAGGGATACAGTAAACGTATAGTGATGCATCGGAATCTAAAACTGGACTTAAAGGAGATGTTCAAAGCATAGTCAGTAAGAAGAGTCAGTCTTCTTGTACTTAAGTCGTCATTGTGCCATTTGTATTTAATTCCGATGCACTTTCTGTGTTTCGTCGTCAATAAGAAGGTCCAAGGGATACAGTAAACCTGAAGTGAAGCATCGGAATCTATAACTAGTGGCACAGGAATGGTTCAAATCATAGACAGTAAGAAGAGCCAGTCTTCTTGTACTTAAGTTGGCATTGTGCCTTTTGTATTTAAATCCGATGCAATTTCTGTGTTTCGTCGTCAATAAGAAGGTCCAAGGGATACGGTAAACCTGAAGTGAAGCATCGGAATCTATAACTAGTGTCACAGGAATTTTTCAAAACATAGACAGTAAGAAGAGCCAGTCTTCTTGTACTTAAGTCGGCATTGTGGCTTTTGTATTTATTCCGATGCAATTTCTGTGTTTCGTCGTCAATATGAAGGTCCAAGGGAAACAGTAAACCTGAAGTGAAGCATCGGAATCGATAACTAGTGTCACAGGAATGGTTAAAACATAGACACTAAGAAGAGCCAGTCTTCTTGTACTTAAGCCGGCATTGTGCCTTTTGTATTTAATTCCGATGCAATTTCTGTGTTACGTCGTCAATAAGAAGGTCCTAGGAATACAGTAAACCTGAAGTGAAGCATCAGAATATATAACTAGTGTCACAGGAATGGTTCAAAGCATAGACAGAAGAAGAGCCAGTCTTCTTGTACTTAAGTCGGCATTGTGCCTTTTGTATATAATTCCGATGCAATTTCTGTGTTTCATCGTCAATAAGAAGGTCCAAGGGATACAGTAAACATTTAGTGAAGCATCGGAATCTAAAACTAGTCTCACACGAAATGTTCAAAGCATAGTCAGTAAGAAGAGTCAGTCTTCTTGTACTTAAGTCGGCATTGTGCCTTTTGTATTTAATTCCGATGCAATTTCTGTGTCTCATCGTCAATAAGAAGGTCCAAGGGATACAGTAAACATATAGTGAAGCATCGGAATCTTAAACTGGTCTCACAGGAAATGTTCAAACATAGTCAGTGGGAAGAGTCGGTCTTCTTGTACTTAAGTCGGCATTGTGAATTTTGTATTTAATTCCGATGCTATATATGTGTTTCATCGTCAATAAGGAGGTCAGAGGTATACAGTAAACCTGAAGTGAAGCATCGGAATCTATAACTAGTGTCACAGGAATGGTTCAAAGCATAGACGGTAAGAAGAGTCAGATTTCTTGTACTTAAGTCGGAATTGTGACTTTTCTGTGTCATTCCGATGCAATTTCTGTGTTTCATCGTCAATAAGAAGGTCAGAGCGATACAGTAAACCTGAAGTGAAGCATCGGAATCTATAACTAGTGTCACAGGAATGGTTCAAAACATAGACAGTAAGAAGAGCGAGTCTTCTTGTACTTAAGTCGGCATTGTGGCTTCTGTATTTATTCCTATGGAATTTCTGTGTTTCGTCTTCAATAAGAAGGTCCAAGGGAAACAGTAAATCTGAAGTGAAGCATCGGAATCTATAACTAGTGTCACAGGAATGGTTCAAAACATTGACACTAAAAAGAGCCAGTTTTGTTGAACTTATGCTGGCATTGTACCTTTTGTTGTTAATTCCGATGCAATTTCTGTGTTACGTCGTCAATATGAAGGTCCAAGGGATACAGTAAACCTGAAGTGAAGCATCGGAATATATAACTAGTGTCACAGGAATGGTTCAAAGCATAGACAGTAAGAAGTGCCAGTCTTCTTGTACTTAAGTCGGCATTCTGCCTTTTGTATTTAATTCCGATGCAATTTCTGTGTTTCATCGTCAATAAGAAGTTCCAAGGGATACAGTAAACATTTAGTGAATCATCGGAATCTAAAACAGGTCTCACAGGAAATGTTCAAAGCATAGTCAGGAAGAAGAATCAGTCTTCTTGTACTTAAGTCGGCATTGTGCCTTTTGTATTTAATTCCGACGCAATTTCCGTGTTTCATCGTCAACAACAAGGTCCAAGGGATACAGTAAACCTGACGTGAAGCATCGGAACCTATAACTAGTGTCACAGGAATGGTTCAAAGCATAGACGGTAAGAAGAGCCAGTCGTCTTGTACTTAAGTCGGCATTGTGCATTTTGTATTTCATTCCGATGCTATTTCTGTGTTCCGTCGTCAATAAGAAGGTCCAAGGGATACAGTAAACCTGACGTGAAGCATCGGAATCTATAACTAGTGTCACAGGAATGGTTCAAAGCATAGACGGTAAGAAGAGTCAGATTTCTTGTACTTAAGTCGGAATTGTGATTTTTCTGTGTCATTCCGATGCAATTTCTGTGTTTCATCGTCAATAAGAAGGTCCACGGGATACAGTAAACCTGAAGTGAAGCATCGGAATCGGTAACTAGTGTCACAGGAATGGTTCCAACATATACAGTAAGAAGAGCCAGTCTTCTTGTACTTAAGTCGCCATTGCGCCTTTTGTATTTAATTCCGATGCAATTTCTGTGATTCGTCGTCAATAAGACGGTCCAAGGGATACAGTAAACCTGAAGTGAGGCATCGGAATCAATAACTAGTGTCACAGGAATGGTTCAAAACATAGATAGTAAGAAGAGTCAGTCCTCTTGTACTTAAATCGGCATGGTGCCTTTTGTATTTAATTCCGATGCAATTTCTGTGTTTCGTCGTCAATACGAAGGTCCAAGGGATAATGTACACCTGAAGTGAAGCATCGGAATCCATAACTAGTGTCACAGGAATGGTTCAAATCTGAGACAGTGAGAAGAGCCAGTCTTCTTTTATTTAAGACGGCATTGTGCCTTTTGTATTTAATTCCGATTCAATTTCTATGTTTAATCGTCAATAAGAAGGTCCAAGGGATACAGTAAACATATAGTGAAGCATCCGAATCTAAAACTGGTCTCACAGGAAATGTTCAAAACGTAGTCAGTAAGAAGAGTCAGTCTTCTTGTACTTATGTCGGCATTGTGCCTTTTGTATTTAATTCCGATGCAATTTCCTTGTTTCGTCGTCAATAAGAAGAACAAGGGATACAGTAAACATGAAGTGAAGCATCGGAATCTATAACTAGTGTCACAGGAATGGTTCAAAACATAGACAGTAAGAAGTGCCAGTCTTCTTGTACTTAAGTCGGCATTCTGCCTTTTGTATTTAATTCCGATGCAATTTCTGTGTTTCATCGTCAATAAGAAGTTCCAAGGGATACAGTAAACATTTAGTGAATCATCGGAATCTAAAACTGGTCTCACAGGAAATGTTCAAAGCATAGTCAGGAAGAAGAATCAGTCTTCTTGTACTTAAGTCGGCATTGTGCCTTTTGTATTTAATTCCGATGCAATTTCCGTGTTTCATCGTCAACAACAAGGTCCAAGGGATACAGTAAACCTGAAGTGAAGCATCGGAATCTATAACTAGTGTCACAGGATTGGTTCAAAACATAGTCAGTAAGAAGAGCGAGTCTTCTTGTACTTCAGTCGGCATTGTGCCTTTTGTATTTAATTCCGATGCAATTTCTGTGTTTCGTCATCAATAAGAAGTTCCAAGGGATACTGTGAACATGAAGCGAAGCATCGGACTCTATAACTAGTGTCCCAGGAATGGTTCAAAACATAGACAGTAAGAAGAGCCAGTCTTCTTGTACTTAAGTCAGCATTGTGCCTTTTGTATTTAATTTTGATGCAATTTCTGTGTTTCGTCGTCAATAAGAAGGACCAAGTGATTCAGTAAACCTGAAGTGAAGCATCGGAATCTATAACTAGTGTCACAGGAATGGTTCAAACATATACAGTAGGAAGAGTCAGTCTTCTTGTACTTGAGTCGGCATTGTGCCTTTTGAATTTAATTCGGATGCAATTTCCTTGTTTCATCGTCAATAAGAAGGTCCAAGGTATACAGTAAACCTGAAGTGAAGCATCGTAATCTATAACTAGTGTCACAGGAATGTTTCAAAACATAGTCAGTAAGAAGAGTCTGTCTTCTTTTACTTAAGTCGGCATTGTGCATTTTCTATTTAATTCCGATGGAATTTCTGTGTTTCATCGTCAATAAGAAGGTCCAAGGGATACAGTATACCTGGAGTGAAGCATCGGAATCTATAACTAGTGTCACAGGAATGGTTCAAACGTAGACAGTAAGAAGAGTCAGTCTTCTTGTACTTAAGTCGGCATTGTGGCTTTTGTATTTAATTCCGATGCAATTTCTGTCTTTCATCGTCAATAAGAAGATCAGAGCGATACAGTATACCTGAAGTGAAGCATCGGAATCCAAAACTAGTGTCACAGGAATGGTTCAAAACATAGACAGTAGGAAGAGTCAGTCTTCTTGTACTTAAGTCAGCATTTTGCCTTTTGAATTTAATTCCGATGCAATTTCTGTGTTTCATCGTCAATAAGAAGGTCCAAGGTATACAGTAAACCTGAAGTGAAGCATCGTAATCTATAACTAGTGTACACAGGAATGTTTCAAAACATAGTCAGTAAGAAGAGTCTGTCTTCTTTTACTTAAGTCGGCATTGTGCCTTTTGTATTTAATTCCGATGCAATTTCTGTGTTTCATCGTCAATAAGTAGGTCCAAGGGATACAGTAAACCTGGAGTGAAGCATCGGAATCTATAACTAGTGTCACAGGAATGGTTCAAAACATAGACAGTAAGAAGAGTCAGTCTTCTTGTACTTAAGTCGACATAGTGCCTTTTCTACTTAATTCCGATGCAATTTCCGTGTTTCATCGCCAATAAGAAGGTCAGAGGGATTCAATAAACCTGAAGTGAAGCATCGGAATCTATAACTAGTGTCACAGGAATGGTTCAAAACATAGTCAGTAAGAAGAGTCAGTCTTCTTGTACTTAAGTCCTCATTGTGCCTTTCCTATTTAATTCCGATGCAATTTCTGTGTTTCATCGTCAATAAGAAGGTCAGAGGGATAGAGTAAACCTGAAGTGTAGCATCGGAATCTATAGCTAGTGTCACTGGAATGGTTCAAAACATAGTCATTAGGAAGAGTCAGTCTTCTTGTACTTAAGTCAGCATTGTGCTTTTTCTATTTAATTCTGATTCAATTTCTGTGTTTCATCGTCAATAAGAAGGTCCAAGGGATACAGTAAACCTGGAGTGAAGCACCGGTATCTATAACTAGTGTCACAAGAATGGTTCAAAACATAGACTGTAAGAAGAGTCAGTCTTCTTGTACTTTAGTCTGCATTGTGCCTTTTGTATTTAATTCCGATGCAATTTCTGTGTTTCATCGTCAATAAGAAGATCCAAGGGATACAGTAAACCTGAAGTGAAGCATTGGAATTTATAAGTAGTGTCACAGGAATGGATCAAAACATAGTCAGTAAGAAGAGCCAGCCTTCTTGTACTTAAGTCGGAATTTTGCCATTTGTATTTAATTCCGATTCAATTTCTGTGTTACATCGTCAATAAGAAGGACCAAGGGATACAGTAAACCTGGAGTGTAGCATCGGAATGTATAACTAGTGTCACAGGGATGGTTCAAAACATAGTCAGTAAGAAGAGTCAGTCTTCTTGTACTTAAGTCCTCATTGTGCCTTTCCTATTTAATTCCGATGCAATTTCTGTGTTTCATCGTCAATAAGAAGGTCAGAGGGATACAGTAAACCTGAAGTGTAGCATCGGAATCTATAGCTAGTGTCACTGGAATGGTTCAAAACATAGTCAGTAAGAAGAGTCAGTCTTCTTGTACTTAAGTCCTCATTGTGCCTTTCCTATTTAATTCCGATGCAATTTCTGTGTTTCATCGTCAATAAGAAGGTCAGAGGGATACAGTAAACCTGAAGTGTAGCATCGGAATCTATAGCTAGTGTCACTGGAATGGTTCAAAACATAGTCATTAAGAAGAGTCAGTCTTCTCGTACTTAAGTCAGCATTGTGCCTTTTCTATTTAATTCTGATGCAATTTCAGTGTTTCATCGTCAATAAGAAGGTCCAAGGGATACAGTAAACCTGGAGTGAAGCACCGGTATCTATAACTAGTGTCACAAGAATGGTTCAAAACATAGACTGTAAGAAGAGCGTCTTCTTGTACTTTAGTCGGCATTGTGCCTTTTGTATTTAATTCCGCTGCAATTTCGGTGTTTCATCGACAATAAGAAGATCCAAGGGATACAGTAAACCTGAAGTGAAGCATCGGAATTTATAACTAGTGTCACAGGAATGGATCAAAACATAGTCAGTAAGAAGAATCAGTCTTCTTGTACTTAAGTCGGAATTTTGCCTTTTGTGTTTAATTCAGATGCAATTTCTGTGTTTCATCGTCAATAAGAAGGACCAAGGGATACAGTAAACATGAAGTGAAGCATCGGAATCTATAACTAGTGTCACAGCAATGGTTCAAACATAGACAGTAGGAAGAGTCAGTCTTCTTGTACTTAAGTCGGCATTGTGGCTTTTGTATTTAATTCCGATGCAATTTCTGTGTTTCATCGTCAATAAGAAGGTCAGAGGGATACAGTAAACCTCAAGTGAAGCATCGGAAGCTATAACTAGTGTCACAGGAATGGTTCAAAGCATAGTCAGTAAGAAGAGTCAGTCTTCTTGTCCTAAAGTCGGCATTGTGCCTCTTTTATTTAATTCCGAAGCAATTTCTGTGTTTCATCGGCAATAAGGTCAGAGGTCTACAGTAAACCTGAAGTGAAGCATCGGAATCTATAACTAGTGTCACAGGAATAGTTCAAAACATAGTCAGGAAGAAGAGTCAGTCTTCTTGTCCTTAAGTCGGCATTGTGCCTTTTGTATTTAATTCCGATGCAATTTCTGTCTTTCATCGTCAATAATAAGATCAGACGGATACAGTAAACCTGTAGTGAAGCATCGGAATCCAAAACTAATGTCATAGGAATGGTTCAAAACATAGACAGTAGGAAGTGTCAGTCTTCTTGTACTTAAGTCAGCATTTTGCCTTTTGAATTTAATTCCGATGCAATTTCTGTGTTTGATCGTCAATAAGAAGGGCCAAGGTATACAGTAAACCTGAAGTCAAGCATCGTAACCTATAACTAGTGTCACAGGAATGGTTCAAAACATAGTCAGTAAGAAGAGTCTGTCTTCATTTACTTACGTGGGCATTGTGCCTTTTCTATTTAATTCCGATGCAATTTATGTGTTTCATCGTCAGTAAGAAGGTCCAAGGGATACAGTAAACCTGGAGTGAACACCGGTATCTATAACTAGTGTCACAAGAATGGTTCAAAACATAGACTGTAAGAGGAGTCACTCTTCTTGTACTTTAGTCGGCATTGTGCCTTTTGTATTTAATTCCGACGCAATTTCTGTGTTTCATCGGCAACAAGGTCAGAGGTCTACAGTAAACCTGAAGTGAAGCATCGGAATCTATAACTAGTGTCCCAGGAATAGTTCATAACATAGTCCGTAAGAAGAGTCAGTCTTCTTGTCCTTAAGTCGGCATTATGCCTTTTGTATTTAATTCCGATGCAATTTCTGTCTTTCATCGTCAATAAGAAGATCAGAGGGATATAGTAAACCTGAAGTGAAGCATCATAATCCAAAACTAGGGTCACAGGAATGGTTCAAAACATAGACATTAGGAAGAGTCAGTCTTCTTGTACTTAAGTCAGCATTGTGCCTTTCCTATTTAATTCTGATGCAATTTCTGTGTTTCATCGTCAATAAGAAGGTCCAAGGGATACAATACACCTGAAGTGAAGCATCGGAATCTATAACTATTGTCACAGGAATGTTTCAAACATAGTCAGTAAGAAGAGTCAGTCTTCTTGTACTTAAGTCCTCATTGTGCCTTTCCTATTTAATTCCGATGCAATTTCACTGTTTCATCGTCAATATTAAGGTCGGAGGGATACAGTAAACCTGAAGTGTAGCATCGGAATCTATAGCTAGTGTCACTGGAATGGTTCAAAACATAGTCAGTAAGAAGAGTCAGTCTTCTTGTACTTAAGTCAGCTTTGTGCCTTTTCTATTTAATTCTGATGCAATTTCTGTGTTTCATCGTCAATAAGAAGTTCCAAGGGATACAGTAAACCTGGAGTGAAGCACCGGTATCTATAACTAGTGTCACAAGAATGGTTCAAATTATAGACTGTAAGAGGAGTCACTCTTCTTGTACTTTAGTCGGCATTGTGCGTTTTGTATTTAATTCCGATGCAATATCTGTGTTTCATCGTCAATAAGAAGATCCAAGGGATACAGTAAACCTGAAGTGAAGCATCGGAATTTATAACTAGTGTCACAGGAATGGATCAAAATATAGTCAGTAAGAAGAGTCAGTCTCCTTGTACTTAAGTCGGAATTTTGCATTTTGTATTTAAATCCGATGCAATTTCTGTGTTTCATCGTCTATAAGAAGGACCAAGGGATACAGTAAACCTGGAGTGTAGCATCGGAATCAATAACTAGTGTCACAGGGATGGTTCAAAACATAGACAGTTATAAGAGTCAGTCTTCTTGCACTTAAGATGACATTGTGCCTTTTGTATTTAATTCCGATGCAATATCTGTGTTTCATCGTCAGTAAGAAGGTCAGAGGGATACAGTAATCCAAAAGTGATGCATCGGAATCTATAACTAGTGTCACAGGAATGGTTCAAACATAGAAAGTAGGAAGAGTCAGTCTTCTTGTACTTAAGTCGGCATTGTGGCTTTTGTATTTAATTCCGATGCAATTTCTGTGTTTCATCGTCAATAAGAAGGTCAGAGGGATACAGTAAACCTGAAGTGAAGCATCGGAAGCTATAACTAGTGTCACAGGAATAGTTCAAAATATAGTCAGTAAGAAGAGTCAGTCTTCTTGTCCTAAAGTCGGCATTGTGCCATTTGTATTTAATTCCGACGCAATTTCTGCGTTTCATCGGCAATAAGGTCAGAGGTCTACAGTAAACCTGAAGTGAAGCATCGGAATCTATAACTAGTGTCACAGGAATCGTTCAAAACATAGTCAGTAAGAAGAGTCAGTCTTCTAGTCCTTAAGTCGGCATTGTGCCTTTTGTATTTAATTCCGATGCAATTTCTGTCTTTCATCGTGAATATTAAGATCAGAGGGATACAGTAATCCTGAAGTGAAGCATCGGAATCCAAAACTAGTGTCACAGGAATGGTTCAAAACATAGACAGTAGGAAGAGTCAGTCTTCTTGTACTTAAGACGGCATTTTGCCTTTTGAATTTAATTCCGATGCAATTTCTGTGTTTCGTCGTCAATAAGAAGGTCCAAGGTATACAGTAAACCTGAAGTGAAGCATCGTAATCTATAACTAGTGTCACAGGAATGTTTCAAAACATAGTCAGTAAGAAGAGTCTGTCTTCTTTTACTTAAGTCGGCATTGTGCCATTTCTATTTAATTCCGATGCAATTTATGTGTTTCATCGTCAATAAGAAGGTCCAAGGGATACAGTAAACCTGGAGTGAAGCATCGGAATCTATAACTAGTGTGACAGGAATGGTTCAAAACATAGACAATAAGAAGAGTCAGTCTTCTTGTACTTAAGTCGACATAGTGCCTTTTCTACTTAATACTGATGCAATTTCCGTGTTTCATCGTCAATAAGAAGGTCAGAGGGATACAATAAACATGAAGTGAAGCATCGGAATCTATAACTAGTGTCACAGGAATGGTTCAAAACATAGTCAGTAAGAAGAGTCAGTCTTCTTGTACTTAAGTCCTCATTGTGCCTTTCCTATTTAATTCCGATGCAATTTCTGTGTTTCATCGTCAATAAGAAGGTCAGAGGGATACAGTAAACCTGAAGTGTAGCATCGGAATCTATAGCTAGTGTCAACTGGAATGGTTCAAAACATAGTCAGTAAGAAGAGTCAGTCTTCTTGTACTTAAGTCAGCATTGTGCCTTTTCTATTTAATTCTGATGCAATTTCTGTGTTTCATCGTCAATAAGAAGTTCCAAGGGATACAGTAAACCTGGAGTGAAGCACCGGTATCTATAACTAGTGTCACAAGAATGGTTCAAAACATAGACTGTAAGAAGAGTCAGTCTTCTTTTACTTTAGTCGGCATTGTGCCTTTTGTATTTAATCCCGATGCAATTTCTGTGATTCATCGTCAATAAGAAGATCCAAGGGATACAGTAAACCTTAGGTGAAGCATCGCAATTTATAACTAGTGTCACAGGAATGGATCAAAACATAGACAGTAAGAAGAGTCAGTCTTCTTGTATTTAAGTCGGAATTTTGCCTTTTGTATTTAATTCCGATGCAATATCTTTGTTTCATCGTCAGTAAGAAGGTCAGAGGGATACAGTAATCCTAAAGTGAAGCATCGGAATCTATAACTAGTGTCACAGGAATGGTTCAAAGCATAGTCAGTAAGAATAGTCAGACTTCTTGTACTTAAGTCATCATTGTGCATTTTCTATTTAATTCGGATGCAATTTCTGTGTTTCGTCGTCAATAAGAAGGTCCAAGGGATGCAGTAAACCTGAAGTGAAGCATCGGAATCTATAACTAGTGTCACAGGATTGGTTCAAAACATAGTCAGTAAGAAGAGCGAGTCTTCTTGTACTTCAGTCGGCATTGTGCCTTTTGTATTTAATTCCGATGCAATTTCTGTGTTTCGTCGTCAATAAGAAGTTCCAAGGGATACTGTGAACATGAAGCGAAGCATCGGACTCTATAACTAGTGTCCCAGGAATGGTTCAAACATATACAGTAGGAAGAGTCAGTCTTCTTGTACTTGAGTCGGCATTGTGCCTTTTGAATTTAATTCCGATGCAATTTCCTTGTTTCATCGTCAATAAGAAGGTCCAAGGTATACAGTAAACCTGAAGTGAAGCATCGTAATCTATAACTAGTGTCACAGGAATGTTTCAAAACATAGTCAGTAAGAAGAGTCTGTCTTCTTTTACTTAAGTCGGCATTGTGCATTTTCTATTTAATTCCGATGGAATTTCTGTGTTTCATCGTCAATAAGAAGGTCCAAGGGATACAGTATACCTGGAGTGAAGCATCGGAATCTATAACTAGTGTCACAGGAATGGTTCAAACGTAGACAGGAAGAAGAGTCAGTCTTCTTGTACTTAAGTCGGCATTGTGGCTTTTGTATTTAATTCCGATGCAATTTCTGTCTTTCATCGTCAATAAGAAGATCAGAGCGATACAGTAAACCTGAAGTGAAGCATCGGAATCCAAAACTAGTGTCACAGGAATGGTTCAAAACATAGACAGTAGGAAGAGTCAGTCTTCTTGTACTTAAGTTAGCATTTTGCCTTTTGAATTTAATTCCGATGCAATTTCTGTGTTTCATCGTCAATAAGAAGGTCCAAGGTATACAGTAAACCTGAAGTGAAGCATCGTAATCTATAACTAGTGTCACAGGAATGTTTCAAAACATAGTCAGTAAGAAGAGTCTGTCTTCTTTTACTTAAGTCGGCATTGTGCATTTTCTATTTAATTCCGATGCAATTTCTGTGTTTCATTGTCAATAAGTAGGTCCAAGGGATACAGTAAACCTGGAGTGAAGCATCGAAATCTATAACTAGTGTCACAGGAATGGTTCAAAACATAGACAATAAGAAGAGTCAGTCTTCTTGTTCTTAAGTCGACATAGTGCCTTTTCTACTTAATTCCGATGCAATTTCCGTGTTTCATCGTCAATAAGAAGGTCAGAGGGATTCAATAAACCTGAAGTGAAGCATCGGAATCTATAACTAGTGTCACAGGAATGGTTCAAAACATAGTCAGTAAGAAGAGTCAGTCTTCTTGTACTTAAGTCCTCATTGTGCCTTTCCTATTTAATTCCGATGCAATTTCTGTGTTTCATCGTCAATAAGAAGGTCAGAGGGATAGAGTAAACCTGAAGTGTAGCATCGGAATCTATAGCTAGTGTCACTGGAATGGTTCTAAACATAGTCAGTAGGAAGAGTCAGTCTTCTTGTACTTAAGTCAGCATTGTGCTTTTTCTATTTAATTCTGATTCAATTTCTGTGTTTCATCGTCAATAAGAAGGTCCAAGGGATACAGTAAACCTGGAGTGAAGCACCGGTATCTATAACTAGTGTCACAAGAATGGTTCAAAACACAGACTGTAAGAAGAGTCAGTCTTCTTGTACTTTAGTCTGCATTGTGCCCTTTGTATTTAATTCCGATGCAATTTCTGAGTTTCATCGTCAATAAGAAGATCCAAGGGATACAGTAAACCTGAAGTGAAGCATCGGAATTTATAACTAGTGTCACAGGAATGGATCAAAACATAGTCAGTAAGAAGAGCCAGCCTTCTTGTACTTAAGTCGGAATTTTGCCATTTGTATTTAATTCCGATGCAATTTCTGTGTTACATCGTCAATATGAAGGACCAAGGGATACAGTAAACCTGGAGTGTAGCATCGGAATGTATAACTAGTGTCACAGGGATGGTTCAAAGCATAGACAGTAATAAGAGTCAGTCTTCTTGTACTTAAGTCGGCATTGTGCCTTTTCTATTTAATTCCGATGCAATATCTGTGTTTCATCGTCAGTAAGAAGGTCAGAGGGAAACAGTAATCCTGAAGTGAAGCATCATAATCCAAAACTAGAGTCACAGGAATGGTTCAAAACATAGACAATAAGAAGAGTCAGTCTTCTTGTACTTAAGTCGACATAGTGCCTTTTCTACTTAATTCTGATGCAATTTCCGTGTTTCATCGTCAATAAGAAGGTCAGAGGGATACAATAAACATGAAGTGAAGCATCGGAATCTATAACTAGTGTCACAGGAATGGTTCAAAACATAGTCAGTAAGAAGAGTCAGTCTTCTTGTACTTAAGTCCTCATTGTGCCTTTCCTATTTAATTCCGATGCAATTTCTGTGTTTCATCGTCAATAAGAAGGTCAGAGGGATACAGTAAACCTGAAGTGTAGCATCGGAATCTATAGCTAGTGTCAACTGGAATGGTTCAAAACATAGTCAGTAAGAAGAGTCAGTCTTCTTGTACTTAAGTCAGCATTGTGCCTTTTCTATTTAATTCTGATGCAATTTCTGTGTTTCATCGTCAATAAGAAGTTCCAAGGGATACAGTAAACCTGGAGTGAATCACCGGTATCTATAACTAGTGTCACAAGAATGGTTCAAAACATAGACTGTAAGAAGAGTCAGTCTTCTTTTACTTTAGTCGGCATTGTGCCTTTTGTATTTAATCCCGATGCAATTTCTGTGATTCATCGTCAATAAGAAGATCCAAGGGATACAGTAAACCTGAAGTGAAGCATCGCAATTTATAACTAGTGTCACAGGAATGGATCAAAACATAGACAGTAAGAAGAGTCAGTCTTCTTGTATTTAAGTCGGAATTTTGCCTTTTGTATTTAATTCGATGCAATATCTTTGTTTCATCGTCAGTAAGAAGGTCAGAGGGATACAGTAATCCTAAAGTGAAGCATCGGAATCTATAACTAGTGTCACAGGAATGGTTCAAAGCATAGTCAGTAAGAATAGTCAGTCTTCTTGTACTTAAGTCATCGTTGTGCATTTTCTATTTAATTCGGATGCAATTTCTGTGTTTCGTCGTCAATAAGAAGGTCCAAGGGATGCAGTAAACCAGAAGTGAAGCATCGGAATCTATAACTAGTGTCACAGGATTGGTTCAAAACATAGTCAGTAAGAAGAGCGAGTCTTCTTGTACTTCAGTCGGCATTGTGCCTTTTGTATTTAATTCCGATGCAATTTCTGTGTTTCGTCGTCAATAAGAAGTTCCAAGGGATACTGTGAACATGAAGCGAAGCATCGGACTCTATAACTAGTGTCCCAGGAATGGTTCAAAACATAGACAGTAAGAAGAGCCAGTCTTCTTGTACTTAAGTCAGCATTGTGCCTTTTGTATTTAATTTTGATGCAATTTCTGTGTTTCGTCGTCAATAAGAAGGACCAAGTGATTCAGTAAACCTGAAGTGAAGCATCGGAATCTATAACTAGTGTCACAGGAATGGTTCAAACATATACAGTAGGAAGAGTCAGTCTTCTTGTACTTGAGCCGGCATTGTGCCCTTTGAATTTAATTCCGATGCAATTTCCTTGTTTCATCGTCAATAAGAAGGTCCAAGGTATACAGTAAACCTGAAGTGAAGCATCGTAATCTATAACTAGTGTCACAGGAATGTTTCAAAACATAGTCAGTAAGAAGAGTCTGTCTTCTTTTACTTAAGTCGGCATTGCGCATTTTCTATTTAATTCCGATGGAATTTCTGTGTTTCATCGTCAATAAGAAGGTCCAAGGGATACAGTATACCTGGAGTGAAGCATCGGAATCTATAACTAGTGTCACAGGAATGGTTCAAACGTAGACAGTAAGAAGAGTCAGTCTTCTTGTACTTAAGTCAGCATTGTGGCTTTTGTATTTAATTCCGATGCAATTTCTGTCTTTCATCGTCAATAAGAAGATCAGAGCGATACAGTAAACCTGAAGTGAAGCATCGGAATCCAAAACTAGTGTCACAGGAATGGTTCAAAACATAGACAGTAGGAAGAGTCAGTCTTCTTGTACTTAAGTTAGCATTTTGCCTTTTGAATTTAATTCCGATGCAATTTCTGTGTTTCATCGTCAATAAGAAGGTCCAAGGTATACAGTAAACCTGAAGTGAAGCATCGTAATCTATAACTAGTGTCACAGGAATGTTTCAAAACATAGTCAGTAAGAAGAGTCTGTCTTCTTTTACTTAAGTCGGCATTGTGCATTTTCTATTTAATTCCGATGCAATTTCTGTGTTTCATTGTCAATACGTAGGTCGAAGGGATACAGTAAACCTGGAGTGAAGCATCGAAATCTATAACTAGTGTCACAGGAATGGTTCAAAACATAGACAATAAGAAGAGTCAGTCTTCTTGTTCTTAAGTCGACATAGTGCCTTTTCTACTTAATTCCGATGCAATTTCCGTGTTTCATCGTCAATAAGAAGGTCAGTGGGATTCAATAAACCTGAAGTGAAGCATCGGAATCTATAACTAGTGTCACAGGAATGGTTTATAACATAGTCAGTAAGAAGAGTCAGTCTTCTTGTACTTAAGTCCTCATTGTGCCTTTCCTATTTAATTCCGATGCAATTTCTGTGTTTCATCGTCAATAAGAAGGTCAGAGGGATAGAGTAAACCTGAAGTGTAGCATCGGAATCTATAGCTAGTGTCACTGGAATGGTTCAAAACATAGTCAGTAGGAAGAGTCAGTCTTCTTGTACTTAAGTCAGCATTGTGCTTTTTCTATTTAATTCTGATTCAATTTCTGTGTTTCATCGTCAATAAGAAGGTCCAAGGGATACAGTAAACCTGGAGTGAAGCACCGGTATCTATAACTAGTGTCACAAGAATGGTTCAAAACACAGACTGTAAGAAGAGTCAGTCTTCTTGTACTTTAGTCTGCATTGTGCCTTTTGTATTTAATTCCGATGCAATTTCTGTGTTTCATCGTCAATAAGAAGATCCAAGGGATACAGTAAACCTGAAGTGAAGCATCGGAATTGATAACTAGTGTCACAGGAATGGATCAAAACATAGTCAGTAAGAAGAGCCAGCCTTCTTGTACTTAAGTCGGAATTTTGCCATTTGTATTTAATTCCGATGCAATTTCTGTGTTACATCGTCAATAAGAAGGACCAAGGGATACAGTAAACCTGGAGTGTAGCATCGTAATGTATAACTAGTGTCACAGGGATGGTTCAAAGCATAGACAGTAATAAGAGTCAGTCTTGTTGTACTTAAGTCGGCATTGTGCCTTTTCTATTTAATTCCGATGCAATATCTGTGTTTCATCGTCAGTAAGAAGGTCAGAGGGAAACAGTAATCCTGAAGTGAAGCATCATAATCCAAAACTAGAGTCACAGGAATGGTTTAAAACATAGACATTAGGAAGAGTCAGTCTTCTTGTACTTAAGTCAGCATTGTGCCTTTCCTATTTAATTCTGATGCAATTTCTGTGTTTCATCGTCAATAAGAAGGTCCAAGGGATACAATACACCTGAAGTGAAGCATCGGAATCTATAACTATTGTCACAGAAATGTTTCAAACATAGTCAGTAAGAAGAGTCAGTCTTCTTGTACTTAAGTCCTCATTGTGCCTTTCCTATTTAATTCCGATGCAATTTCACTGTTTCATCGTCAATATGAAGGTCGGAGGGATACAGTAAACTTGAAGTGTAGCATCGGAATCTATAGCTAGTGTCACTGGAATGGTTCAAAACATAGTCAGTAAGAAGAGTCAGTCTTCTTGTACTGAAGTCAGCTTTGTGCCTTTTCTATTTAATTCTGATGCAATATCTGTGTTTCATCGTCAATAAGAAGTTCCAAGGGATACAGTAAACCTGGAGTGAAGCACCGGTATCTATAACTAGTGTCACAAGAATGGTTCAAAATATAGACTGTAAGAGGAGTCACTCTTCTTGTACTTTAGTCGGCATTGTGCGTTTTGTATTTAATTCCGATGCAATTTCTGTGTTTCATCGTCAATAAGAAGATCCAAGGGATACAGTAAACCTGAAGTGAAGCATCGGAATTTATAACTAGTGACACAGGAATGGATCAAAATATAGTCAGTAAGAAGAGTCAGTCTCCTTGTACTTAAGTCGGAATTTTGCATTTTGTATTTAAATCCGATGCAATTTCTGTGTTTCATCGTCAATAAGAAGGACCAAGGGATACAGTAAACCTGGAGTGTAGCATCGGAATCAATAACTAGTGTCACAGGGATGGTTCAAAACATAGACAGTTATAAGAGTCAGTCTTCTTGCACTTAAGATGGCATTGTGCCTTTTGTATTTAATTCCGATGCAATATCTGTGTTTCATCGTCAGTAAGAAGCTCAGAGGGATACAGTAATCCAAAAGTGATGCATCGGAATCTATAACTAGTGTCACAGGAATGGTTCAAACATAGACAGTAGGAAGAGTCAGTCTTCTTGTACTTAAGTCGGCATTGTGGCTTTTGTATTTAATTCCGATGCAATTTCTGTGGTTCATCGTCAATAAGAAGGTCAGAGGGATACAGTAAACCTGAAGTGAAGCATCGGAAGCTATAACTAGTGTCACAGGAATAGTTCAAAACATAGTCAGTAAGAAGAGTCAGTCTTCTTGTCCTAAAGTCGGCATTGTGCCATTTGTATTTAATTCCGACGCAATTTCTGTGTTTCATCGGCAATAAGGTCAGAGGTCTACAGTAAACCTGAAGTGAAGCATCGGAATCTATAACTAGTGTCACAGGAATCGTTCAAAACATAGTCAGTAAGAAGAGTCAGTCTTCTAGTCCTTAAGTCGGCATTGTGCCTTTTGTATTTAATTCCGATGCAATTTCTGTCTTTCATCGTGAATAATAAGATCAGAGTGATACAGTAATCCTGAAGTGAAGCATCGGAATCCAAAACTAGTGTCACAGGAATGGTTCAAAACATAGACAGTAGGAAGAGTCAGTCTTCTTGTACTTAAGACGGCATTTTGCCTTTTGAATTTAATTCCGATGCAATTTCTGTGTTTCATCGTCAATAAGAAGGCCCAAGGTATACAGTAAACCTGAAGTGAAGCATCGTAATCTATAACTAGTGTCACAGGAATGTTTCAAAACATAGTCAGTAAGAAGAGTCTGTCTTCTTTTACTTAAGTCGGCATTGTGCCATTTCTATTTAATTCCGATGCAATTTATGTGTTTCATCGTCAATAAGAAGGTCCAAGGGATACAGTAAACCTGGAGTGAAGCATCGGAATCTATAACTAGTGTGACAGGAATGGTTCAAAACATAGACAATAAGAAGAGTCAGTCTTCTTGTACTTAAGTCGACATAGTGCCTTTTCTACTTAATTCTGATGCAATTTCCGTGTTTCATCGTCAATAAGAAGGTCAGAGGGATACAATAAACATGAAGTGAAGCATCGGAATCTATAACTAGTGTCACAGGAATGGTTCAAAACATAGTCAGTAAGATGAGTCAGTCTTCTTGTACTTAAGTCCTCATTGTGCCTTTCCTATTTAATTCCGATGCAATTTCTGTGTTTCATCGTCAATAAGAAGGTCAGAGGGATACAGTAAACCTGGAGTGAAGCACCGGTATCTATAACTAGTGTCACAAGAATGGTTCAAAACATAGACTGTATGAAGAGTCAGTCTTCTTTTACTTTAGTCGGCATTGTGCCTTTTGTATATAATCCCGATGCAATTTCTGTGATTCATCGTCAATAAGAAGATCCAAGGGATACAGTAAACCTTAGGTGAAGCATCGCAATTTATAACTAGTGTCACAGGAATGGATCAAAACATAGACAGTAAGAAGAGTCAGTCTTCTTGTATTTAAGTCGGAATTTTGCCTTTTGTATTTAATTCCGATGCAATATCTTTGTTTCATCGTCAGTAAGAAGGTCAGAGGGATACAGTAATCCTAAAGTGAAGCATCGGAATCTATAACTAGTGTCACAGGAATGGTTCAAAGCATAGTCAGTAAGAATAGTCAGTCTTCTTGTACTTAAGTCATCATTGTGCATTTTCTACTTAATTTGGATGCAATTTCTGTGTTTCATCGTCAATAAGAAGGTCCAAGGGATACAGTGAACCTGGAGTGAAGCATCGGAATCTATAACTAGTGTCACAGGGACGGGTCAAAACATTGAGAGTAAGATGAGTCAGTATTCTTGTATTTAAGTCGGCATTGTGCTTTTTTAATTAATTCCGATGCAATTTCTGTGTTTCATCGTCACTAAGAAGGTCAGAGGGATTCAGTAATCCTGAAGTGAAGCATCGGAATCTATAACTAGTGTCACAGGATTGGTTCAAAACATAGTCAGTAAGAAGAGCGAGTCTTCTTGTACTTCAGTCGGCATTGTGCCTTTTGTATTTAATTCCGATGCAATTTCTGTGTTTCGTCATCAATAAGAAGTTCCAAGGGATACTGTGAACATGAAGCGAAGCATCGGACTCTATAACTAGTGTCCCAGGAATGGTTCAAAACATAGACAGTAAGAAGAGCCAGTCTTCTTGTACTTAAGTCAGCATTGTGCCTTTTGTATTTAATTTTGATGCAATTTCTGTGTTTCGTCGTCAATAAGAAGGACCAAGTGATTCAGTAAACCTGAAGTGAAGCATCGGAATCTATAACTAGTGTCACAGGAATGGTTCAAACATATACAGTAGGAAGAGTCAGTCTTCTTGTACTTGAGTCGGCATTGTGCCTTTTGAATTTAATTCCGATGCAATTTCCTTGTTTCATCGTCAATAAGAAGGTCCAAGGTATACAGTAAACCTGGAGTGAAGCATCGGAATCTATAACTAGTGTCACAGGAATGTTTCAAATCATAGTCAGTAAGAAGAGTCTGTCTTCTTTTACTTAAGTCGGCATTGTGCATTTTCTATTTAATTCCGATGGAATTTCTGTGTTTCATCGTCAATAAGAAGGTCCAAGGGATACAGTATACCTGGAGTGAAGCATCGGAATCTATAACTAGTGTCACAGGAATGGTTCAAACGTAGACAGTAAGAAGAGTCAGTCTTCTTGTACTTAAGTCGGCATTGTGGCTTTTGTATTTAATTCCGATGCAATTTCTGTCTTTCATCGTCAATAAGAAGATCAGAGCGATACAGTAAACCTGAAGTGAAGCATCGGAATCCAAAACTAGTG
This sequence comes from Schistocerca serialis cubense, assembly GCF_023864345.2. Taxonomy (NCBI): domain Eukaryota; kingdom Metazoa; phylum Arthropoda; class Insecta; order Orthoptera; family Acrididae; genus Schistocerca; species Schistocerca serialis. The sequence goes on from NW_026047617.1 coordinate 12,537,345, forward strand.
TCACAGGAATGGTTCAAAACATAGACAGTAGGAAGAGTCAGTCTTCTTGTACTTAAGTTAGCATTTTGCCTTTTGAATTTAATTCCGATGCAATTTCTGTGTTCCATTGTCAATAAGTAGGTCCAAGGGATACAGTAAACCTGGAGTGAAGCATCGGAATCTATAACTAGTGTCACAGGAATGGTTTAAAACATAGACAATAAGAAGAGTCAGTCTTCTTGTTCTTAAGTCGACATAGTGCCTTTTCTACTTAATTCCGATGCAATTTCCGTGTTTCATCGTCAATAAGAAGGTCAGAGGGATTCAATAAACCTGAAGCGAAGCATCGGAATCTATAACTAGTGTCACAGGAATGGTTCAAAACATAGTCAGTAAGAAGAGTCAGTCTTCTTGAACTTAAGTCCTCATTGTGCCTTTCCTATTTAATTCCGATGCAATTTCTGTGTTTCATCGTCAAGAAGAAGGTCAGAGGGATAGAGTAAACCTGAAGTGTAGCATCGGAATCTATAGCTAGTGTCACTGGAATGGTTCAAAACATAGTCAGTAGGAAGAGTCAGTCTTCTTGTACTTAAGTCAGCATTGTGCTTTTTCTATTTAATTCTGATTCAATTTCTGTGTTTCATCGTCAATAAGAAGGTCCAAGGGATACAGTAAACCTGGAGTGAAGCAACGGTATCTATAACTAGTGTCACAAGAATGGTTCAAAACATAGACTGTAAGAAAAGTCAGTCTTCTTGTACTTTAGTCTGCATTGTGCCTTTTGTATTTAATTCCGATGCAATTTCTGTGTTTCATCGTCAATAAGAAGATCCAAGGGATACAGTAAACCTGAAGTGAAGCATCGGAATTTATAACTAGTGTCACAGGAATGGATCAAAACATAGTCAGTAAGAAGAGCCAGCCTTCTTGTACTTAAGTCGGAATTTTGCCATTTGTATTTAATTCCGATGCAATTTCTGTGTTACATCGTCAATAAGAAGGACCAAGGGATACAGTAAACCTGGAGTGTAGCATCGGAATGTATAACTAGTGTCACAGGGATGGTTCAAAGCATAGACAGTAATAAGAGTCAGTCTTCTTGTACTGAAGTCGGCATTGTGCCTTTACTATTTAATTCCGATGCAATATCTGTGTTTCATCGTCAGTAAGAAGGTCAGAGGGAAACAGTAATCCTGAAGTGAAGCATCGGAATCTATAACTAGCGTCACAGGAATGGTTCAAATCATAGACAGTAAGAAGAGGCAGGCTTCTAGTACTTAAGTCATCATTGTGCACTTTGTACTTAATTCTGATGCAATTTCTGTGTTTCATTGTCAATAAGAAGGTCCAAGGGATACAGTAAACCTAGAGTGAAGCATTGGAAGCTATAACTAGTGTCACAGGAATGGTTCAAAACATAGTCAGTAAGAAGAGTCAGTCTTCTTGTACTTAAGTCCTCATTGTGCCTTTCCTATTTAATTCCGATGCAATTTCTGTGTTTCATCGTCAATAAGAAGGTCAGAGGGATACAGTAAACCTGAAGTGTAGCATCGGAATCTATAGCTAGTGTCACTGGAATGGTTCAAAACATAGTCATTAAGAAGAGTCAGTCTTCTTGTACTTAAGTCAGCATTGTGCCTTTTCTATTTAATTCTGATGCAATTTCAGTGTTTCATCGTCAATAAGAAGGTCCAAGGGATACAGTAAACCTGGAGTGAAGCACCGGTATCTATAACTAGTGTCACAAGAATGGTTCAAAACATAGACTGTAAGAAGAGCGTCTTCTTGTACTTTAGTCGGCATTGTGCCTTTTGTATTTAATTCCGCTGCAATTTCGGTGTTTCATCGACAGTAAGAAGATCCAAGGGATACAGTAAACCTGAAGTGAAGCATCGGAATTTATAACTAGTGTCACAGGAATGGATCAAAACATAGTCAGTAAGAAGAGTCAGTCTTCTTGTACTTAAGTCGGAATTTTGCCTTTTGTGTTTAATTCAGATGTAATTTCTGTGTTTCATCGTCAATAAGAAGGACCAAGGGATACAGTAAACATGAAGTGAAGCATCGGAATCTATAACTAGTGTCACAGCAATGGTTCAAACATAGACAGTAGGAAGAGTCAGTCTTCTTGTACTTAAGTCGGCATTGTGGCTTTTGTATTTAATTCCGATGCGATTTCTGTGTTTCATCGTCAATAAGAAGGTCAGAGGGATACAGTAAACCTCAAGTGAAGCATCGGAAGCTATAACTAGTGTCACAGGAATGGTTCAAAACATAGTCAGTAAGAAGAGTCAGTCTTCTTGTCCTAAAGTCGGCATTGTGCCTCTTTTATTTAATTCCGAAGCAATTTCTGTGTTTCATCGGCAATAAGGTCAGAGGTCTACAGTAAACCTGAAGTGAAGCATCGGAATCTATAACTAGTGTCACAGGAATAGTTCAAAACATAGTCAGTAAGAAGAGTCAGTCTTCTTGTCCTTAAGTCGGCATTGTGCCCTTTGTATTTAATTCCGATGCAATTTCTGTCTTTCATCGTCAATAATAAGATCAGACGGATACAGTAAACCTGAAGTGAAGCATCGGAATCCAAAACTAATGTCACAGGAATGGTTCAAAACATAGACAGTAGGAAGTGTCAGTCTTCTTGTACTTAAGTCAGCATTTTGCCTTTTGAATTTAATTCCGATGCAATTTCTGTGTTTGATCGTCAATAAGAAGGGCCAAGGTATACAGTAAACCTGAAGTCAAGCATCGTAACCTATAACTAGTGTCACAGGAATGGTTCAAATCATAGTCAGTAAGAAGAGTCTGTCTTCTTTTACTTACGTCGGCATTGTGCCTTTTCTATTTAATTCCGATGCAATTTATGTGTTTCATCGTCAGTAAGAAGGTCCAAGGGATACAGTAAACCTGGAGTGAACACCGGTATCTATAATTAGTGTCACAAGAATGGTTCAAAACATAGACTGTAAGAGGAGTCACTCTTCTTGTACTTTAGTCGGCATTGTGCCTTTTGTATTTAATTCCGACGCAATTTCTGTGTTTCATCGGCAACAAGGTCAGAGGTCTACAGTAAACCTGAAGTGAAGCATCGGAATCTATAACTAGTGTCCCAGGAATAGTTCATAACATAGTCAGTAAGAAGAGTCAGTCTTCTTGTCCTTAAGTCGGCATTATGCCTTTTGTATTTAATTCCGATGCAATTTCTGTCTTTCATCGTCAATAAGAAGATCAGAGGGATATAGTAAACCTGAAGTGAAGCATCGGAATCTATAACTATTGTCACAGGAATGTTTCAAACATAGTCAGTAAGAATAGTCAGTCTTCTTGTACTTAAGTCCTCATTGTGCCTTTCCTATTTAATTCCGATGCAATTTCACTGTTTCATCGTCAATATGAAGGTCGGAGGGATACAGTAAACCTGAAGTGTAGCATCGGAATCTATAGCTAGTGTCACTGGAATGGTTCAAAACATAGTCAGTAAGAAGAGTCAGTCTTCTTGTACTTAAGTCAGCTTTGTGCCTTTTCTATTTATTTCTGATGCAATTTCTGTGTTTCATCGTCAATAAGAAGTTCCAAGGGATACAGTAAACCTGGAGTGAAGCACCGGTATCTATAACTAGTGTCACAAGAATGGTTCAAAATATAGACTGTAAGAGGAGTCACTCTTCTTGTACTTTAGTCGGCATTGTGCGTTTTGTATTTAATTCCGATGCAATTTCTGTGTTTCATCGTCAATAAGAAGATCCAAGGGATACAGTAAACCTGAAGTGAAGCATCGGAATTTATAACTAGTGTCACAGGAATGGATCAAAATATAGTCAGTATGAAGAGTCAGTCTCCTTGTACTTAAGTCGGAATTTTGCATTTTGTATTTAAATCCGATGCAATTTCTGTGTTTCATCGTCAATAAGAAGGACCAAGGGATACAGTAAACCTGGAGTGTAGCATCGGAATCAATAACTAGTGTCACAGGGATGGTTCAAAACATAGACAGTAATAAGAGTCAGTCTTCTTGCACTTAAGATGGCATTGTGCCTTTTGTAATTATTTCCGATGCAATATCTGTGTTTCATCGTCAGTAAGAAGGTCAGAGGGATACAGTAATCCAAAAGTGATGCATCGGAATCTATAACTAGTGTCACAGGAATGGTTCAAACATAGACAGTAGGAAGAGTCAGTCTTCTTGTACTTAAGTCGGCATTGTGGCTTTTGTATTTAATTCCGATGCAATATCTGTGTTTCATCGTCAATAAGAAGGTCAGAGGGATACAGTAAACCTGAAGTGAAGCATCGGAAGCTATAACTAGTGTCACAGGAATAGTTCAAAACATAGTCAGTAAGAAGAGTCAGTCTTCTTGTCCTAAAGTTGGCATTGTGCCATTTGTATTTAATTCCGACGCAATTTCTGTGTTTCATCGGCAATAAGGTCAGAGGTCTACAGTAAACCTGAAGTGAAGCATCGGAATCTATAACTAGTGTCACAGGAATAGTTCAAATCATAGTCAGTAAGAAGAGTCAGTCTTCTTGTCCTTAAGTCGGCATTGTGCCTTTTGTATTTAATTCGGATTCAATTTCTGTCTTTCATCGTGAATATTAAGATCAGAGGGATACAGTAATCCTGAAGTGAAGCATCGGAATCCAAAACTAGTGTCACAGGAATGGTTCAAAACATAGACAGTAGGAAGAGTCAGTCTTCTTGTACTTAAGACGGCATTTTGCCTTTTGAATTTAATTCCGATGCAATTTCTGTGTTTCATCGTCAATAAGAAGGTCCAAGGTATACAGTAAACCTGAAGTGAAGCATCGTAATCTATAACTAGTGTCACAGGAATGGTTCAAAACACAGTCAGTAAGAAGAGTCTGTCTTCTTTTACTTAAGTCGGCATTTTCCCATGTCTATTTAATTCCGATGCAATTTATGTGTTTCATCGTCAATAAGAAGGTCCAAGGGATACAGTAAACCTGGAGTGAAGCATCGGAATCTATAACTAGTGTGACAGGAATGGTTCAAAACATAGACAATAAGAAGAGTCAGTCTTCTTGTACTTAAGTCGACATAGTGCCTTTTCTACTTAATTCTGATGCAATTTCCGTGTTTCATCGTCAATAAGAAGGTCAGAGGGATACAATAAACATGAAGTGAAGCATCGGAATCTATAACTAGTGTCACAGGAATGGTTCAAAACATAGTCAGTAAGAAGAGTCAGTCTTCTTGTACTTAAGTCCTCATTGTGCCTTTCCTATTTAATTCCGATGCAATTTCTGTGTTTCATCGTCAATAAGAAGGTCAGAGGGATACAGTAAACCTGAAGTGTAGCATCGGAATCTAGAACTAGTGTCAACTGGAATGGTTCAAAACATAGTCAGTAAGAAGAGTCAGTCTTCTTGTACTTAAGTTAGCATTGTGCCTTTTCTATTTAATTCTGATGCAATTTCTGTGTTTCATCGTCAATAAGAAGTTCCAAGGGATACAGTAAACCTGGAGTGAAGCACCGGTATCTATAACTAGTGTCACAAGAATGGTTCAAAACATAGACTGTAAGAAGAGTCAGTCTTCTTTTACTTTAGTCGGCATTGTGCCTTTTGTATTTAATCCCGATGCAATTTCTGTGATTCATCGTCAATAAGAAGATCCAAGGGACACAGTAAACCTTAGGTGAAGCATCGCAATTTATAACTAGTGTCACAGGAATGGATCAAAACATAGACAGTAAGAAGAGTCAGTCTTCTTGTATTTAAGTCGGGATTTTGCCTTTTGTATTTAATTCCGATGCAATATCTTTGTTTCATCGTCAGTAAGAAGGTCAGAGGGATACAGTAATCCTAAAGTGAAGCATCGGAATCTATAACTAGTGTCACAGGAATGGTTCAAAGCATAGTCAGTAAGAATAGTCAGTCTTCTTGTACTTAAGTCATCATTGTGCATTTTCTATTTAATTCGGATGCAATTTCTGTGTTTCATCGTCAATAAGAAGGTCCAAGGGATACAGTAAAGCTGAAGTGAAGCATCGGAATCCATAACTAGTGTCACAGGAATGGTTCAAAACATAGTCAGTAAGAAGAGTCAGTCTTCTTGTACTTAAGTTGGCATTGTGCCTTTTGTATTTAATTCCGATGCAATTTCTGTGTTTCATCGTCAATACGAAGGTCCAAGGGATACAGTAAACCTGGAGTGAAGCAACGGAATCTATAACTAGTGTCACAGGAACGGTTCAAAACATAGACAGTAAGATGAGTCAGTAATCTTGTACTTAAGTCGGCATTGTGCATTTTGTATTTAATTCCGATGCAATTTCTGTGTTTCATCGTCACTAAGAAGGTCTGAGGGATACAGTAATCCTGAAGTTAAGCATCGGAATCTATAACTAGTGTCACAGGAATGGTTCAAAGCATAGTCAGTAAGAAGAGTCAGTCTTCTTGTAGTTAAGTCGGCATTGTGCCTTTTGTACTGAATTCTAATGCAATTTCTGTGTTTCATCGTCAATAAGAAGGTCCAAGGGATACAGTAAACCTGCAGTGAAGCATCGGAATCTATAACTAGTGTCACAGGAATGGTTCAAAGCATGGACAGTAGGAAGAGTCAGGCTTCTAGAACTTAAGTCTGCATTGAGCCCTTTCTGTTTTATTCCGATGCAAATCCTGTGTTTCATCGTCAATAAGAAGGTCAAAGGGAATCAGTAAACCTGGAGTGAAGCACCGGAATCTATAACTAGTGTCACAGAATTGGTTAAAACATAGACTGTTAGAAGAGTCAGTCTTCTTGTACTTTAGTCGGCATTGTGCCTTTTGTATTTAATTCCGATGCCATTTCTGTGTTTCATCGTCAATAAGAAGGTACAAGGGATACAGAGAACCTGGAGTGAAGAATCGGAATCTATAACTAGTGTCTCAGGAATGGATCAAAACATTGTCAGTAAGAAGAGTCAGTCTTCTTGTAGTTAAGTCGGCATTGTGCCTTTTGTTCTGAATTTCAATGCAATTTCTGTGTTTCATCGTCAATAAGAAGGTCCAAGGGATACAGTAAACCTGAAGTGAAGCATCGGAATCTATAACTAGTGTCACAGGAATGGTTTAAAACATAGTCAGTAATAAGCGACAGTCTTTTTGTACTTAAGTCAGCATTGTGCCTTTTCAATTTAATTCTAATGCAATTTCTGTGTTTCATCGTCAATAAGAAGGTCCAAGTTATACAGTAAACCTGGAGTGAAGCATCGGAATCTATAACTAGTGTCACAGGAAAGGTTCAAAACATAAACAGTAAGAAGAGTCAGTCTTCTTGTACTTAAGTCGGCATTGTGCCTTTTCTATTTAATTCCGATGCAATATCTGTGTTTCATCGTCAATACGAAGGTCCAAGGGATACAGTAAACCTGAAGTGAAGCATCGGAATTTATAACTAGTGTCACAGGAACGGTTCAAAACATAGTCAGTAAGAAGAGTCAGTCTTCTTGTACTTAAGTCGGCATTGTGCCTTTTGTATTTAATTCCGCTGCAATTTCTGTGTTTCATCGGCAATAAGGTCAGAGGTCTACAGTAAACCTGAAGTGAAGCATCGGAATCTATAACTAGTGTCACAGGAATAGTTGAAAACATAGTCAGTAAGAAGAGTCAGTCTTCTTGGCCTTAAGTCGGCATTGTGCCTTTTGTATTTAATTCCGATGCAATTTCTGTCTTTCATCGTCAATAAGAAGATCAGTGGGATACAGTAAACCTGAAGTGAAGCATCGGAATCCAAAACTAGTGTCACAGGAATGGTTCAAAACATAGACAGTTGGAAGAGTCTATTTTCTTGTACATAAGTCGGCATTGTGCCTTTTGTATTTAATTCCGATGCAATTTCTGTGTTTCATCGTCAATAAGTTGGTCAGAGGGATACAGTAAACCTGAAGTGAAGCATCGGAATCTATAAGTAGTGTCACAGGAATGGTTCAAAACGTAGTCAGTAAGAAGCGTCAGTCTTCTTGTACTTAAGTCGGAATTGTGCCTTTTCTATTTAATTATGATGCAATTCCTGTGTTTCATCGTCAATAAGAAGGTCCAAGGGAATCAGTAAACCTGGAGTGAAGCAACGGAATCTACAACTAGTGTCACAGAAATGGTTCAAAACATAGATTGTTAGAAGAGTCAGTCTTCTTCAACTTTAGTCGGCATTGTGCCTTTTGTATTTAATTCCGATGCAATTTCTGTGTTACATCGTCAATAAGAAGGTCCAAGGGATACAGTAAACCTGGAATGAAGCATCGGAATCTATAACTAGTGTCACAGGAGTGGATCAAAACATAGACCGTAAGAAGAGTCAGTCTTCTTGTACTTAATTCTGCATTGTGCCTTTTGTATTTAATTCCGATGCAATTTCTGTGTTTCATCGTCAATAAGAAGATCCAAGGGATACAGTAAACCTGAAGTGAAGCATCGGAATTTATAACTAGTGTCACAGGAATGGATCAAAGCATAGTCAGTAAGAAGAGTCAGCCTTCTTGTACTTATGTCATCATTGTGCATTTTCTATTTAATTCGGATGCAATTTCTGTGTTTCATCGTCAATAAGAAGGTTCAAGGGATACAGTAAACCTGGAGTGAAGCGTCGGATTCTATAACTAGTGTCACAGGAATGGTTCAAATCATAGACAGTAAGAAGAGTCAGACTTCTTTCACTTAAGTCGGCATTGTGCCTTTTGTATTTAATTCCGATGCAATTTCTGTGTTTCATGGACAATAAGAAGGTCCAAGGGATACAGTAAACCTGGAGTGAAGCATCGGAATCTATAACTAGTGTCACAGGGACGGTTCTAAACATAGACAGAAAGATGAGTCAGTATTCTTATACTTAAGTCGGCATTGTGCTTTTTGTATTTAATTCCGATGCAATTTCTGTGTTTCATCGGCAATAAGGTCTGAGGTCTACAGTAAACCTGAAGTGAAGCATCGGAATCAATAACTAGTGTCACAGGAATAGTTCAAAACACAGTCGTTAAGAAGAGTCAGTCTTCTTGGCCTTAAGTCGGCATTGTGCCTTTTGTATATATTTCGATGCAATTTCTGTCTTTCATCGTCAATAAGAAGATCAGTGGTATACAGTAAACCTGAAGTGAAGCATCGGTATCCAAAACTAGTGTCACATGAATGGTTCAAAGCATAGACAGTAGGAAGAGTCAGTCTTCTTGTACTTAAGTCGGCATTTTGCCTTTTGAATTTAATTCCGATGCAATTTCTGTGTTTCATCGTCAATAAGAAGGTCCAAGGTATACAGAAAACCTGAAGTGAACCATCGTAATATATAACTAGTGTCACAGGAATGGTTCAAAACATAGTCAGTAAGAAGAGTCAGTCTTCTTTTACTTAAGTCGGCATTGTGCCTTTTGTATTTAATTCCGATGCAATTTCTGTCTTTCATCGTCAATAAGAAGATCAGTGGGATACAGTAAACCTGAAGTGAAACATCGGAATCCAAAACTAGTGTCACAGGAATGGTTCAAAACATAGACAGTTGGAAGAGTAAGTCTTCTTGTACTTAAGTCGGCATTTTGCCTTTTGAATTTAATTCCGATTCAATTTCTGTGTTTCATCGTCAATAAGAAGGTCCAAGGTATACAGTAAACCTGAAGTGAAGCATCGTAATCTATAACTAGTGTCACAGGAATGGTTCAAACATAGTCAGTAAGAAGAGTCAGTCTTCTTGGCCTTAAGTCGGCATTGTGCCTTTTGTATTTAATTCCGATGCAATTTCTGTCTTTCATCGTCAATAAGAAGATCAGTGGGATACAGTAAACCTGAAGTGAAGCATCGGAATCCAAAACTAGTGTCACAGGAATGGTTCAAAACATAGACAGTTGGAAGAGTCTATTTTCTTGTACATAAGTCGGCATTGTGCCTTTTGTATTTAATTCCGATGCAATTTCTGTGTTTCATCGTCAATAAGTTGGTCAGAGGGATACAGTAAACCTGAAGTGAAGCATCGGAATCTATAAGTAGTGTCACAGGAATGGTTCAAAACGTAGTCAGTAAGAAGCGTCAGTCTTCTTGTACTTAAGTCGGAATTGTGCCTTTTCTATTTAATTATGATGCAATTCCTGTGTTTCATCGTCAATAAGAAGGTCCAAGGGAATCAGTAAACCTGGAGTGAAGCAACGGAATCTACAACTAGTGTCACAGAAATGGTTCAAAACATAGATTGTTAGAAGAGTCAGTCTTCTTCAACTTTAGTCGGCATTGTGCCTTTTATATTTAATTCCGATGCAATTTCTGTGTTTCATCGTCAATAAGAAGGTCCAAGGGATACAGTAAACCTGGAATGAAGCATCGGAATCTATAACTAGTGTCACAGGAGTGGATCAAAACATAGACCGTAAGAAGAGTCAGTCTTCTTGTACTTAATTCTGCATTGTGCCTTTTGTATTTAATTCCGATGCAATTTCTGTGTTTCATCGTCAATAAGAAGATCCAAGGGATACAGTAAACCTGAAGTGAAGCATCGGAATTTATAACTAGTGTCACAGGAATGGATCAAAGCATAGTCAGTAAGAAGAGTCAGCCTTCTTGTACTTATGTCATCATTGTGCATTTTCTATTTAATTCGGATGCAATTTCTGTGTTTCATCGTCAATAAGAAGGTTCAAGGGATACAGTAAACCTGGAGTGAAGCGTCGGATTCTATAACTAGTGTCACAGGAATGGTTCAAATCATAGACAGTAAGAAGAGTCAGACTTCTTTCACTTAAGTCGGCATTGTGCCTTTTGTATTTAATTCCGATGCAATTTCTGTGTTTCATGGACAATAAGAAGGTCCAAGGGATACAGTAAACCTGGAGTGAAGCATCGGAATCTATAACTAGTGTCACAGGGACGGTTCTAAACATAGACAGAAAGATGAGTCAGTATTCTTATACTTAAGTCGGCATTGTGCTTTTTGTATTTAATTCCGATGCAATTTCTGTGTTTCATCGGCAATAAGGTCTGAGGTCTACAGTAAACCTGAAGTGAAGCATCGGAATCAATAACTAGTGTCACAGGAATAGTTCAAAACACAGTCGTTAAGAAGAGTCAGTCTTCTTGGCCTTAAGTCGGCATTGTGCCTTTTGTATATATTTCGATGCAATTTCTGTCTTTCATCGTCAATAAGAAGATCAGTGGTATACAGTAAACCTGAAGTGAAGCATCGGTATCCAAAACTAGTGTCACATGAATGGTTCAAAGCATAGACAGTAGGAAGAGTCAGTCTTCTTGTACTTAAGTCGGCATTTTGCCTTTTGAATTTAATTCCGATGCAATTTCTGTGTTTCATCGTCAATAAGAAGGTCCAAGGTATACAGAAAACCTGAAGTGAACCATCGTAATATATAACTAGTGTCACAGGAATGGTTCAAAACATAGTCAGTAAGAAGAGTCAGTCTTCTTTTACTTAAGTCGGCATTGTGCCTTTTGTATTTAATTCCGATGCAATTTCTGTCTTTCATCGTCAATAAGAAGATCAGTGGGATACAGTAAACCTGAAGTGAAACATCGGAATCCAAAACTAGTGTCACAGGAATGGTTCAAAACATAGACAGTTGGAAGAGTAAGTCTTCTTGTACTTAAGTCGGCATTTTGCCTTTTGAATTTAATTCCGATTCAATTTCTGTGTTTCATCGTCAATAAGAAGGTCCAAGGTATACAGTAAACCTGAAGTGAAGCATCGTAATCTATAACTAGTGTCACAGGAATGGTTCAAACATAGTCAGTAAGAAGAGTCAGTCTTCTTTTACTTAAGTCGGCATTGTGCCTTTTCTATTTAATTCCGATGCAATTTCTGTGATTCATCGACAATAAGAAGGTCCAAGGGATACAGTAAACCTGGAGTGAAGCATCGTAATCTATAACTAGTGTCACAGGAATGGTTCAAAACATAGTCAGTAAGAAGAGTCAGTCTGCTTTTACTTAAGTCGGCATTGTGCCTTTTCTATTTAATTCCGATGCAATTTCTGTGTTTCATCGTCAATACTAAGGTCCAAGGGATACAGTAAACCTGAAGTGTAGCATCGGAATCTATAGCTACTGTCACTGGAATGGTTAAAAACATAGTCAGTAAGAAGAGTCAGTCTTCTTGTCCTTAAGTCGGCATTGTGCTTTTGTATTTAATTCCGATGCAATATCTGTGTTTCATCGTCAATACGAAGGTCCAAGGGATACAGTAAACCTGAAGTGAAGCATCGGAATTTATAACTAGTGTCACAGGAACGGTTCTAAACATAGTCAGTAAGAAGAGTCAGTCTTCTTGTACTTAAGTCGGCATTGTGCCTTTTGTATTTAATTCCGATGCAATTTCTGTGTTTCATCGGCAATAAGGTCAGAGGTCTACAGTAAACCTGAAGTGAAGCATCGGAATCTATAACTAGTGTCACAGGAATAGTTCAAAACATAGTCAGAAAGAAGAGTCAGTCTTCTTGGCCTTAAGTCGGCATTGTGCCGTTTGTATTTAATTCCGATGCAATTTCTGTCTTTCATCGTCAATAAGATGATCAGTCGGATACAGTAAACCTGAAGTGAAGCATCGGAATCCCAAACTATTGTCACAGGTATGGTTCAAAACATAGACAGTAGGAAGAGTCAGTCTTCTTGTACTTAAGTCGGCATTTTGCCTTTTGAATTTAATTCCGATTCAATTTCTGTGTTTCATCGTCAATAAGAAGGTCCAAGGTATACAGTAAACCTGAAGTGAAGCATCGTAATCTATAACTAGTGTCACAGGAATGGTTCAAATCATAGTCAGTAAGAAGAGTCAGTCTTCTTTTACTTAAGTCGGCATTGTGCCTTTTCTATTTAATTCCGATGCAATTTCTGTGTTTCATCGTCAATAAGAAGGTCCAAGGGATACAGTGAACCTGGAGTGAAGAATCGGAATCTATAACTAGTGTCACAGGAATGGATCAAAACATAGACAGTAAGAAGAGTCAGTCTTCTTGTACTTAATTCTGCATTGTGCCTTTTGTATTTAATTCCGATGCAATCTCTGTATTTCATCGTCAATAAGAAGATCCAAGGGATACAGTAAACCTGAAGTGAGGCATCGGAATTTATAACTAGTGTCTCAGGAATGGATCAAAGCATAGTCACTAAGAAGAGTCAGTCTTCTTGTACTTAAGTCGGCATTGTGCCATTTGTATATAATTCGGATACAATATCTGTGTTTCATCGTCAATTAGAAGGTAAGAGGGATACAGTAATCCTAATTTGAAGCATCGGAATCTATAACTAGTGTCACAGGAATGGTTCAAAGCATAGTCAGTAAGAATAGTCAGTCTTCTTGTACTTAAGTCATCATTGTGCATTTTCTATTTAATTTGGATGCAATTTCTGTGTTTCATCGTCAATAAGAAGGTCCAAGGGATACAGTGAACCTGGAGTGAAGCATCGGAATCTATAACTAGTGTCACAGGGACGGTTCAAAACATTGACAGTAAGATGAGTCAGTATTCTTGTATTTAAGTCGGCATTGTGCTTTTTTAATTAATTCCGATGCAATTTCTGTGTTTCATCGTCACTAAGAAGGTCCAAGGGATACAGTAAACCTGAAGTGAAGCATCGGAATCTATAACTAGTGTCACAGGAATGGTTCAAAACATAGTCAGTAATAAGCGTCAGTCGTCTTGTACTTAAGTCAGCATGTGCCTTTTCAATTTAATTCTAATGCAATTTCTGTGTTTCATCGTCAATAAGAAGGTCCAAGGGATACAGTAAACCTGGAGTGAAGCATCGGAATCTATATCTAGTGTCACAGGAATGGTTCAAAACATAAACAGTAAGAAGAGTCAGTCTTCTTGTACTTAAGTCGGCATTGTGCCTTTTCTATTTAATTCCGATGCAATATCTGTGTTTCATCGTCAATACGAAGGTCCAAGGGATACAGTAAACCTGAAGTGAAGCATCGGAATTTATAACTAGTGTCACAGGAACGGTTCAAAACATAGTCAGTAAGAAGAGTCAGTCTTCTTGTACTTAAGTCGGCATTGTGCCTTTTGTATTTAATTCCGCTGCAATTTCTGTGTTTCATCGGCAATAAGGTCAGAGGTCAACAGTAAACCTGAAGTGAAGCATCGGAATCTATAACTAGTGTCACAGGAATAGTTGAAAACATAGTCAGTAAGAAGAGTCAGTCTTCTTGGCCTTAAGTCGGCATTGTGCCTTTTGCATTTAATTCCGATGCAATTTCTGTCTTTCATCGTCAATAAGAAGATCAGTGGGATACAGTAAACCTGAAGTGAAGCATCGGAATCCAAAACTAGTGTCACAGGAATGGTTCAAAACATAGACAGTTGGAAGAGTCAATTTTCTTGTACATAAGTCGGCATTGTGACTTTTGTATTTAATTCCGATGCAATTTCTGTGTTTCATCGTCAATAAGTTGGTCAGAGGGATACAGTAAACCTGAAGTGAAGCATCGGAATCTATAAGTAGTGTCACAGGAATGGTTCAAAACGTAGTCAGTAAGGAGCGTCAGTCTTCTTGTACTTAAGTCGGAATTGTGCCTTTTCTATTTAATTATGATGCAATTCCTGTGTTTCATCGTCAATAAGAAGGTCCAAGGGAATCAGTAAACCTGGAGTGAAGCAACGGAATCTACAACTAGTGTCACAGAAATGGTTCAAAACATAGATTGTTAGAAGAGTCAGTCTTCTTCAACTTTAGTCGGCATTGTGCCTTTTGTATTTAATTCCGATGCAATTTCTGTGTTTCATCGTCAATAAGAAGGTCCAAGGGATACAGTAAACCTGGAATGAAGCATCGGAATCTATAACTAGTGTCACAGGAGTGGATCAAAACATAGACCGTAAGAAGAGTCAGTCTTCTTGTACTTAATTCTGCATTGTGCCTTTTGTATTTAATTCCGATGCAATTTCTGTGTTTCATCGTCAATAAGAAGATCCAAGGGATACAGTAAACCTGAAGTGAAGCATCGGAATTTATAACTAGTGTCACAGGAATGGATCAAAGCATAGTCAGTAAGAAGAGTCAGTCTTCTTGTACTTATGTCATCATTGTGCATTTTCTATTTAATTCGGATGCAATTTCTGTGTTTCATCGTCAATAAGAAGGTTCAAGGGATACAGTAAACCTGGAGTGAAGCGTCGGATTCTATAACTAGTGTCACAGGAATGGTTCAAATCATAGACAGTAAGAAGAGTCAGACTTCTTTCACTTAAGTCGGCATTGTGCCTTTTGTATTTAATTCCGATGCAATTTCTGTGTTTCATGGACAATAAGAAGGTCCAAGGGATACAGTAAACCTGGAGTGAAGCATCGGAATCTATAACTAGTGTCACAGGGACGGTTCTAAACATAGACAGAAAGATGAGTCAGTATTCTTATACTTAAGTCGGCATTGTGCTTTTTGTATTTAATTCCGATGCAATTTCTGTGTTTCATCGGCAATAAGGTCTGAGGTCTACAGTAAACCTGAAGTGAAGCATCGGAATCAATAACTAGTGTCACAGGAATAGTTCAAAACACAGTCAGTAAGAGGAGTCAGTCTTCTTGGCCTTAAGTCGGTATTGTGCCTTTTGTATATATTTCGATGCAATTTCTGTCTTTCATCGTCAATAAGAAGATCAGTGGGATACAGTAAACCTGAAGTGAAGCATCGGAATCCAAAACTAGTGTCACATGAATGGTTCAAAGCATAGACAGTAGGAAGAGTCAGTCTTCTTGTACTTAAGTCGGCAATTTGCCTTTTGAATTTAATTCCGATGCAATTTCTGTGTTTCATCGTCAATAAGAAGGTCCAAGGTATACAGAAAACCTGAAGTGAACCATCGTAATATATAACTAGTGTCACAGGAATGGTTCAAAACATAGTCAGTAAGAAGAGTCAGTCTTCTTTTACTTAAGTCGGCATTGTGCCTTTTGTATTTAATTCCGATGCAATTTCTGTCTTTCATCGTCAATAAGAAGATCAGTGGGATACAGTAAACCTGAAGTGAAGCATCGGAATCCAAAACTTGTGTCACAGGAATGGTTCAAAACATAGACAGTTGGAAGAGTAAGTCTTCTTGTACTTAAGTCGGCATTTTGCCTTTTGAATTTAATTCCGATTCAATTTCTGTGTTTCATCGTCAATAAGAAGGTCCAAGGTATACAGTAAACCTGAAGTGAAGCATCGTAATCTATAACTAGTGTCAAAGGAATGGTTCAAACATAGTCAGTAAGAAGAGTCAGTCTTCTTTTACTTAAGTCGGCATTGTGCCTTTTCTATTTAATTCCGATGCAATTTCTGTGATTCATCGACAATAAGAAGGTCCAAGGGATACAGTAAACCTGGAGTGAAGCATCGTAATCTATAACTAGTGTCACAGGAATGGTTCAAAACATAGTCAGTAAGAAGAGTCAGTCTGCTTTTACTTAAGTCGGCATTGTGCCTCTTCTATTTAATTCCGATGCAATTTCTGTGTTTCATCGTCAGTACTAAGGTCCAAGGGATACAGTAAACCTGAAGTGTAGCATGGGAATCTATAGCTAGTGTCACTGGAATGGTTCAAAACATAGTCAGTAAGAAGAGTCAGTCTTCTTGTCCTTAAGTCGGCATTGTGCTTTTGTATTTAATTCCGATGCAATTTCTGTGTTTCATAGTCAACAAGAAGGTCCAAGGGATACAGTAAACCTGGAGTGAAGCATCGGAATCTATAACTAGTGTCACAGAAATGGTTCAAAACATAGACAGTAAGAAGAGTCTATTTTCTTGTACATAAGTCTGCATTGTGCCTTTTGTATTTAATTCCGATGCAATTTCTGTGTTTCATCGTCAATAAGATGGTCAGAGGGATACAGTAAACCTGAAGTGAAGCATCGGAATCTATAAGTAGTGTCACAGGAATGGTTCAAAACATAGTCAGTAAGAAGCGTCAGTCTTCTTGTACTTAAGTCGGAATTGTGCCTTTTCTATTTAATTATGATGCAATTCCTGTGTTTCATCGTCAATAAGAAGGTCCAAGGGAATCAGTAAACCTGGAGTGAAGCAACGGAACCTATAACTAGTGTCACAGAAATGGTTCAAAACATAGACTGTTAGAAGAGTCAGTCTTCTTCAACTTTAGTCGGCATTGTGCTTTTGTATTTAATTCCGATGCAATTTCTGTGTTACATCGTCAATAAGAAGGTCCAAGGGATACAGTAAACCTGGAATGAAGCATCGGAATCTATAACTAGTGTCACAGGAGTGGATCAAAACATAGACCGTATGAAGAGTCAGTCTTCTTGTACTTAATTCTGCATTGTGCCTTTTGTATTTAATTCCGATGCAATTTCTGTGTTTCATCGTCAATAAGAAGATCCAAGGGATACAGTAAACCTGAAGTGAAGCATCGGAATTTATAACTAGTGTCACAGGAATGGATCAAAGCATAGTCAGTAAGAAGAGTCAGTCTTCTTGTACTTATGTCATCATTGTGCATTTTCTATTTAATTCGGATGCACTTTCTGTGTTTCATCGTCAATAAGAAGGTTCAAGGGATACAGTAAACCTGGAGTGAAGCATCGGATTCTATAACTAGTGTCACAGGAATAGTTCAAATCATAGACAGTAAGAAGAGTCAGACTTCTTTCACTTAAGTCGGAATTGTGCCTTTTGTATTTAATTCCGATGCAATTTCTGTGCTTCATGGACAATAAGAAGGTCCAAGGGATACAGTAAACCTGGAGTGAAGCATCGGAATCTATAACTAGTGTCACAGGGACGGTTCAAAACATAGACAGAAAAATGAGTCAGTATTCTTATACTTAAGTCGGCATTGTGCTTTTTATATTTAATTCCGATGCAATTTCTGTGTTTCATAGGCAATAAGGTCTGAGGTCTACGGTAAACCTGTAGTGAAGCATCTGAATCAATAACTAGTGTCACAGGAATAGTTCAAAACACAGTCAGTAAGAAGAGTCAGTCTTCTTGGCCTTAAGTCGGCATTGTGCCTTTTGTATATATTTCGATGCAATTTCTGTCTTTCATCGTCAATAAGAAGATCAGTGGGATACAGTAAACATGAAGTGAAGCGTCGGAATCTATATCTAGTGTCACAGGAATGGTTCAAATCATAGACAGTACGAAGAGTCAGTGTGCTTGTACTTTAGTCGGCATTGTGGCTTTTGTATTTAATTCCGATGCAATTTCTGTGTTTCATCGTCAATAAGAAGGTCAGAGGGATACAGTAAACCTGAAGAGGAGCATCGGAATCCACAACTAGTGTCACAGGAATGGTTCAAAGCATAGACAGTAGGAAGAGTCAGTCATCTTGTACTTAAGTTGGCATTGTGCCTTTTGTATTTAATTCCGATGCAATTTCTGTCTTTCATCGTCAATAAGAAGATCAGTGGGATACAGTAAACCTGAAGTGAAGCACCGGAATCCAAAACTACTGTCACAGGAATGGTTCAAAACATAGACAGTTGGAAGAGTCTATTTTCTTGTACATAAGTCGGCATTGTGCCTTTTGTATTTAATTCCGATGCAATTTCTGTGTTTCATCGTCAATAAGTTGGTCAGAGGGATACAGTAAACCTGAAGTGAAGCATCGGAATCTATAAGTAGTGTCACAGGAATGGTTCAAAACGTAGTCAGTAAGAAGCGTCAGTCTTCTTGTACTTAAGTCGGAATTGTGCCTTTTCTATTTAATTATGATGCAATTCCTGTGTTTCATCGTCAATAAGAAGGTCCAAGGGAATCAGTAAACCTGGAGTGAAGCAACGGAATCTACAACTAGTGTCACAGAAATGGTTCAAAACATAGATTGTTAGAAGAGTCAGTCTTCTTCAACTTTAGTCGGCATTGTGCCTTTTGTATTTAATTCCGATGCAATTTCTGTGTTTCATCGTCAATAAGAAGGTCCAAGGGATACAGTAAACCTGGAATGAAGCATCGGAATCTATAACTAGTGTCACAGGAGTGGATCAAAACATAGACCGTAAGAAGAGTCAGTCTTCTTGTACTTAATTCTGCATTGTGCCTTTTGTATTTAATTCCGATGCAATTTCTGTGTTTCATCGTCAATAAGAAGATCCAAGGGATACAGTAAACCTGAAGTGAAGCATCGGAATTTATAACTAGTGTCACAGGAATGGATCAAAGCATAGTCAGTAAGAAGAGTCAGCCTTCTTGTACTTATGTCATCATTGTGCATTTTCTATTTAATTCGGATGCAATTTCTGTGTTTCATCGTCAATAAGAAGGTTCAAGGGATACAGTAAACCTGGAGTGAAGCGTCGGATTCTATAACTAGTGTCACAGGAATGGTTCAAATCATAGACAGTAAGAAGAGTCAGACTTCTTTCACTTAAGTCGGCATTGTGCCTGTTGTATTTAATTCCGATGCAATTTCTGTGTTTCATGGACAATAAGAAGGTCCAAGGGATACAGTAAACCTGGAGTGAAGCATCGGAATCTATAACTAGTGTCACAGGGACGGTTCTAAACATAGACAGAAAGATGAGACAGTATTCTTATACTTAAGTCGGCATTGTGCTTTTTGTATTTAATTCCGATGCAATTTCTGTGTTTCATCGGCAATAAGGTCTGAGGTCTACAGTAAACCTGAAGTGAAGCATCGGAATCAATAACTAGTGTCACAGGAATAGTTCAAAACACAGTCAGTAAGAAGAGTCAGTCTTCTTGGCCTTAAGTCGGCATTGTGCCTTTTGTATATATTTCGATGCAATTTCTGTCTTTCATCGTCAATAAGAAGATCAGTGGGATACAGTAAACCTGAAGTGAAGCATCGGAATCCAAAACTAGTGTCACATGAATGGTTCAAAGCATAGACAGTAGGAAGAGTCAGTCTTCTTGTACTTAAGTCGGCATTTTGCCTTTTGAATTTAATTCCGATGCAATTTCTGTGTTTCATCGTCAATAAGAAGGTCCAAGGTATACAGAAAACCTGAAGTGATCCATCGTAATATATAACTAGTGTCACAGGAATGGTTCAAAACATAGTCAGTAAGAAGAGTCAGTCTTCTTTTACTTAAGTCGGCATTGTGCCTTTTGTATTTAATTCCGATGCAATTTCTGTCTTTCATCGTCAATAAGAAGATCAGTGGGATACAGTAAACCTGAAGTGAAACATCGGAATCCAAAACTAGTGTCACAGGAATGGTTCAAAACATAGACAGTTGGAAGAGTAAGTCTTCTTGTACTTAAGTCGGCATTTTGCCTTTTGAATTTAATTCCGATTGAATTTCTGTGTTTCATCGTCAATAAGAAGGTCCAAGGTATACAGTAAACCTGAAGTGAAGCATCGTAATCTATAACTAGTGTCACAGGAATGGTTCAAACATAGTCAGTAAGAAGAGTCAGTCTTCTTTTACTTAAGTCAGCATTGTGCCTTTTCTATTTAATTCCGATGCAATTTCTGTGATTCATCGACAATAAGAAGGTCCAAGGGATACAGTAAACCTGGAGTGAAGCATCGTAATCTATAACTAGTGTCACAGGAATGGTTCAAAACATAGTCAGTAAGAAGAGTCAGTCTGCTTTTACTTAAGTCGGCATTGTGCCTTTTCTATTTAATTCCGATGCAATTTCTGTGTTTCATCGTCAATACTAAGGTCCAAGGGATACAGTAAACCTGAAGTGTAGCATCGGAATCTATAGCTACTGTCACTGGAATGGTTAAAAACATAGTCAGTAAGAAGAGTCAGTCTTCTTGTCCTTAAGTCGGCATTGTGCTTTTGTATTTAATTCCGATGCAATATCTGTGTTTCATCGTCAATACGAAGGTCCAAGGGATACAGTAAACCTGAAGTGAAGCATCGGAATTTATAACTAGTGTCACAGGAACGGTTCTAAACATAGTCAGTAAGAAGAGTCAGTCTTCTTGTACTTAAGTCGGCATTGTGCCTTTTGTATTTAATTCCGATGCAATTTCTGTGTTTCATCGGCAATAAGGTCAGAGGTCTACAGTAAACCTGAAGTGAAGCATCGGAATCTATAACTAGTGTCACAGGAATAGTTCAAAACATAGTCAGAAAGAAGAGTCAGTCTTCTTGGCCTTAAGTCGGCATTGTGCCGTTTGTATTTAATTCCGATGCAATTTCTGTCTTTCATCGTCAATAAGAAGATCAGTCGGATACAGTAAACCTGAAGTGAAGCATCGGAATCCCAAACTATTGTCACAGGTATGGTTCAAAACATAGACAGTAGGAAGAGTCAGTCTTCTTGTACTTAAGTCGGCATTTTGCATTTTGAATTTAATTCCGATTCAATTTCTGTGTTTCATCGTCAATAAGAAGGTCCAAGGTATACAGTAAACCTGAAGTGAAGCATCGTAATCTATAACTAGTGTCACAGGAATGGTTCAAATCATAGTCAGTAAGAAGAGTCAGTCTTCTTTTACTTAAGTCGGCATTGTGCCTTTTCTATTTAATTCCGATGCAATTTCTGTGTTTCATCCTCAATAAGAAGGTCCAAGGGATACAGTGAACCTGGAGTGAAGAATCGGAATCTATAACTAGTGTCACAGGAATGGATCAAAACATAGACAGTAAGAAGAGTCAGTCTTCTTGTACTTAATTCTGCATTGTGCTTTTTGTATTTAATTCCGATGCAATCTCTGTATTTCATCGTCAATAAGAAGATCCAAGGGATACAGTAAACCTGAAGTGAGGCATCGGAATTTATAACTAGTGTCTCAGGAATGGATCAAAGCATAGTCACTAAGAAGAGTCAGTCTTCTTGTACTTAAGTCGGCATTGTGCCATTTGTATATAATTCGGATACAATATCTGTGTTTCATCGTCAATTAGAAGGTAAGAGGGATACAGTAATCCTAATTTGAAGCATCGGAATCTATAACTAGTGTCACAGGAATGGTTCAAAGCATAGTCAGTAAGATTAGTCAGTCTTCTTGAACTTAAGTCATCATTGTGCATTTTCTATTTAATTTGGATGCAATTTCTGTGTTTCATCGTCAATAAGAAGGTCCAAGGGATACAGTGAACCTGGAGTGAAGCATCGGAATCTATAACTAGTGTCACAGGGACGGTTCAAAACATTGACAGTAAGATGAGTCAGTATTCTTGTATTTAAGTCGGCATTGTGCTTTTTTAATTAATTCCGATGCAATTTCTGTGTTTCATCGTCACTAAGAAGGTCCAAGGGATACAGTAAACCTGAAGTGAAGCATCGGAATCTATAACTAGTGTCACAGGAATGGTTTAAAACATAGTCAGTAATAAGCGTCAGTCGTCTTGTACTTAAGTCAGCATGTGCCTTTTCAATTTAATTCTAATGCAATTTCTCTGTTTCATCGTCAATAAGAAGGTCCAAGGGATACAGTAAACCTGGAGTGAAGCATCGGAATCTATATCTAGTGTCACAGGAATGGTTCAAAACATAAACAGTAAGAGGAGTCAGTCTTCTTGTTCTTAAGTCGGCATTGTGCCTTTTCTATTTAATTCCGATGCAATATCTGTGTTTCATCGTCAATACGAAGGTCCAAGGGATACAGTAAACCTGAAGTGAAGCATCGGAATTTATAACTAGTGTCACAGGAACGGTTCAAAACATAGTCAGTAAGAAGAGTCAGTCTTCTTGTACTTAAGTCGGCATTGTGCCTTTTGTATTTAATTCCGCTGCAATTTCTGTGTTTCATCGGCAATAAGGTCAGAGGTCAACAGTAAACCTGAAGTGAAGCATCGGAATCTATAACTAGTGTCACAGGAATAGTTGAAAACATAGTCAGTAAGAAGAGTCAGTCTTCTTGGCCTTAAGTCGGCATTGTGCCTTTTGCATTTAATTCCGATGCAATTTCTGTCTTTCATCGTCAATAAGAAGATCAGTGGGATACAGTAAACCTGAAGTGAAGCATCGGAATCCAAAACTAGTGTCACAGGAATGGTTCAAAACATAGACAGTTGGAAGAGTCTATTTTCTTGTACATAAGTCGGCATTGTGACTTTTGTATTTAATTCCGATGCAATTTCTGTGTTTCATCGTCAATAAGTTGGTCAGAGGGATACAGTAAACCTGAAGTGAAGCATCGGAATCTATAAGTAGTGTCACAGGAATGGTTCAAAACGTTGTCAGTAAGAAGCGTCAGTCTTCTTGTACTTAAGTCGGAATTGTGCCTTTTCTATTTAATTATGATGCAATTCCTGTGTTTCATCGTCAATAAGAAGGTCCAAGGGAATCAGTAAACCTGGAGTGAAGCAACGGAATCTACAACTAGTGTCACAGAAATGGTTCAAAACATAGATTGTTAGAAGAGTCAGTCTTCTTCAACTTTAGTCGGCATTGTGCCTTTTGTATTTAATTCCGATGCAATTTCTGTGTTTCATCGTCAATAAGAAGGTCCAAGGGATACAGTAAACCTGGAATGAAGCATCGGAATCTATAACTAGTGTCACAGGAGTGGATCAAAACATAGACCGTAAGAAGAGTCAGTCTTCTTGTACTTAATTCTGCATTGTGCCTTTTGTATTTAATTCCGATGCAATTTCTGTGTTTCATCGTCAATAAGAAGATCCAAGGGATACAGTAAACCTGAAGTGAAGCATCGGAATTTATAACTAGTGTCACAGGAATGGATCAAAGGATAGTCAGTAAGAAGAGTCAGTCTTGTTGTACTTAAGTCGGCAATTTGCCTTTTGAATTTAATTCCGATGCAATTTCTGTGTTTCATCGGCAATAAGGTCTGAGGTCTACAGTAAACCTGAAGTGAAGCATCGGAATCAATAACTAGTGTCACAGGAATAGTTCAAAACACAGTCAGTAAGAGGAGTCAGTCTTCTTGGCCTTAAGTCGGTATTGTGCCTTTTGTATATATTTCGATGCAATTTCTGTCTTTCATCGTCAATAAGAAGATCAGTGGGATACAGTAAACCTGAAGTGAAGCATCGGAATCCAAAACTAGTGTCACATGAATGGTTCAAAGCATAGACAGTAGGAAGAGTCAGTCTTCTTGTACTTAAGTCGGCAATTTGCCTTTTGAATTTAATTCCGATGCAATTTCTGTGTTTCATCGTCAATAAGAAGGTCCAAGGTATACAGAAAACCTGAAGTGAACCATCGTAATATATAACTAGTGTCACAGGAATGGTTCAAAACATAGTCAGTAAGAAGAGTCAGTCTTCTTTTACTTAAGTCGGCATTGTGCCTTTTGTATTTAATTCCGATGCAATTTCTGTCTTTCATCGTCAATAAGAAGATCAGTGGGATACAGTAAACCTGAAGTGAAGCATCGGAATCCAAAACTAGTGTCACAGGAATGGTTCAAAACATAGACAGTTGGAAGAGTAAGTCTTCTTGTACTTAAGTCGGCATTTTGCCTTTTGAATTTAATTCCGATTCAATTTCTGTGTTTCATCGTCAATAAGAAGGTCCAAGGTATACAGTAAACCTGAAGTGAAGCATCGTAATCTATAACTAGTGTCACAGGAATGGTTCAAACATAGTCAGTAAGAAGAGTCAGTCTTCTTTTACTTAAGTCGGCATTGTGCCTTTTCTATTTAATTCCGATGCAATTTCTGTGATTCATCGACAATAAGAAGGTCCAAGGGATACAGTAAACCTGGAGTGAAGCATCGTAATCTATAACTAGTGTCACAGGAATGGTTCAAAACATAGTCAGTAAGAAGAGTCAGTCTGCTTTTACTTAAGTCGGCATTGTGCCTTTTCTATTTAATTCCGATGCAATTTCTGTGTTTCATCGTCAGTACTAAGGTCCAAGGGATACAGTAAACCTGAAGTGTAGCATGGGAATCTATAGCTAGTGTCACTGGAATGGTTCAAAGCATAGTCAGTAAGAAGAGTCAGTCTTCTTGTCCTTAAGTCGGCATTGTGCTTTTGTATTTAATTCCGATGCAATTTCTGTGTTTCATAGTCAACAAGAAGGTCCAAGGGATACAGTAAACCTGGAGTGAAGCATCGGAATCTATAACTAGTGTCACAGAAATGGTTCAAAACATAGACAGTAAGAAGAGTCTATTTTCTTGTACATTAGTCTGCATTGTGCCTTTTGTATTTAATTCCGATGCAATTTCTGTGTTTCATCGTCAATAAGATGGTCAGAGGGATACAGTAAACCTGAAGTGAAGCATCGGAATCTATAAGTAGTGTCACAGGAATGGTTCAAAACATAGTCAGTAAGAAGCGTCAGTCTTCTTGTACTTAAGTCGGAATTGTGCCTTTTCTATTTAATTATGATGCAATTCCTGTGTTTCATCGTCAATAAGAAGGTCCAAGGGAATCAGTAAACCTGGAGTGAAGCAACGGAATCTATAACTAGTGTCACAGAAATGGTTCAAAACATAGACTGTTAGAAGAGTCAGTCTTCTTCAACTTTAGTCGGCATTGTGCTTTTGTATTTAATTCCGATGCAATTTCTGTGTTTCATCGTCAATAAGAAGGTCCAAGGGATACAGTAAACCTGGAATGAAGCATCGGAATCTATAACTAGTGTCACAGGAGTGGATCAAAACATAGACCGTATGAAGAGTCAGTCTTCTTGTACTTAATTCTGCATTGTGCCTTTTGTATTTCATTCCGATGCAATTTCTGTGTTTCATCGTCAATAAGAAGATCCAAGGGATACAGTAAACCTGAAGTGAAGCATCGGAATTTATAACTAGTGTCACAGGAATGGATCAAAGCATAGTCAGTAAGAAGAGTCAGTCTTCTTGTACTTATGTCATCATTGTGCATTTTCTATTTAATTCGGATGCAATTTCTGTGTTTCATCGTCAATAAGAAGGTTCAAGGGATACAGTAAACCTGGAGTGAAGCATCGGAATCTATAACTAGTGTCACAGGGACGGTTCAAAACATAGACAGAAAAATGTGTCAGTATTCTTATACTTAAGTCGGCATTGTGCTTTTTATATTTAATTCCGATGCAATTTCTGTGTTTCATAGGCAATAAGGTCTGAGGTCTACAGTAAACCTGTAGTGAAGCATCGGAATCAATAACTAGTGTCACAGGAATAGTTCAAAACAGAGTCAGTAAGAAGAGTCAAGCTTCTTGGCCTTAAGTCGGCATTGTGCCTTTTGTATATATTTCGATGCAATTTCTGTCTTTCATCGTCAATAAGAAGATCAGTGGGATACAGTAAACCTGAAGTGAAGCATCGGAATCCAAAACTAGTGTCACATGAATGGTTCAAAGCATAGACAGTAGGAAGAGTCAGTCTTCTTGTACTTAAGTCGGCATTTTGCCTTTTGAATTTAATTCCGATGCAATTTCTGTGATTCATCGTCAATAAGAAGGTCCAAGGTATACAGAAAACCTGAAGTGAACCATCGTAATATATAACTAGTGTCACAGGAATGGTTCAAAACATAGTCAGTAAGAAGGGTCAGTCTTCTTTTACTTACGTCGGCATTGTGCCTTTTCTATTTAATTCCGATGCAATTTCTGTGTTTCATCGTCAATACGAAGGTCCAAGGGATACAGTAAACCTGGAGTGAAGCATCGGAATCTATAACTAGTGTCACAGGAATGGTTCAAAACATAGACAATAAGAAGAGTCAGTCTTCTTGTACTTAAGTCGAAATTGTGCCGTTTCTACTTAACTCCGATGCAATTTCAGTGTTTCATCGTCAATAAGAAGGTCAGAGGGATACAATAAACCTGAAGTGAAGCATCGGTATCTATAACTAGTGTCACAGGAATGGTTAAAAACATAGTCAGTAAGAAGAGTCAGTCTTCTTGTACTTAAGTCCTCATTGTGCCTTTCCTATTTAATTCCGATGCAATTTCTGTGTTTCATCGTCAATAAGAAGGTCAGAGGGATACAGTAAACCTGAAGTGTAGCATCGGAATCTATAACTAGTGTCACTGGAATGGTTCAAAACATAGTCAGTAATAAGAGTCAGTCTTCTTGTCCTTAAGTCGGCATTGTGCTTTTGTATTTAATTCCGATGCAATTTCTGTGTTTCATAGTCAACACGAAGGTCCAAGCGATACTGTAAACCTGGAGTGAAGCATCGGAATCTATAACTAGTGTCACAGGAATGGTTCAAAACATAGACAGTAAGAAGAGTCAGTCTTCTTGTACTTAGGTCGGCATTGTGCCTTTTGTATTTAATTCCGATGCAATTTCTGTGTTTCATCGTCAATAAGAAGGTCAGAGGGATACAGTAAACCTCAAGTGAAGCATCGGAATCTTTAACTAGTGTCACGGGAATGGTTCAAAACATAGTCAGTAAGAAGCGTCAGTCTTCTTGTACTTAAGTCGGAATTGTGCCTTTTCTATTTAATTATGGTGCAATTCCTGTGTTTCATCGTCAATAAGAAGGTCCAAGGGAAACAGTAAACCTGGAGTGAAGCAACGGAATCTATAACTAGTGTCACAGGAATGGTTCAAAACATAGACTGTTAGAAGAGTCAGTCTTCTTGTACATTAGTCGGCATTGTGCCTTTTGTATTTAATTCCGATGCAATTTCTGTGTTTCATCGTCAATAAGAAGGTGCAAGGGATACAGTAAACTTGGAATGAAGCATCGGAATCTATAACTAGTGTCACAGGAATGGATCAAAACATAGACCGTAAGAAGAGTCAGTCTTCTTGTACTTAATTCTGCATTGTGCCTTTTGTATATAATTGCGATGCAATTTCTGTGTTTCATCGTCAATAAGAAGAACCAAGGGATACAGTAAATCTGAAGTGAAGCATCGGAATTTATAACTAGTGTCACAGGAATGGATCAATACATAGTCAGTAAGAAGAGTCAGTCTTCTTGTACTTATGTCATCATTGTGCATTTTCTATTTAAATTACGGATGCAATTTCTGTGTTTCATCGTCAATAAGAAGGTTCAGGGGATACAGTAAACCTGGAGTAAAGCATCGGGATCTATAACTAGTGTCACAGGAATAGTTCAAAACATAGTCAGTCAGAAGAGTCAGTCTTCTTGGCCTTAAGTCGGCATTGTGCCTTTTGTATATAATTCCGATGCAATTTCTGTCTTTCATCGTCAATATGAAGATCAGTGGGATACAGTAAACCTGAAGTGAAGCATCGGAATCCAAAACTAGTGTCACAGGAATGGTTCAAAGCATAGACAGTAGGAAGAGTCAGTCTTCTTGTACTTAAGTCGGCATTTTGCCTTTTGAATTTAATTCCGATGCAATTTCTGTGTTTCATCGTCAATAAGAAGGTCCAAGGTATACAGTAAACCTGAAGTGAAGCATCGTAATATTTAATTAGTGTCACAGGAATTGTTCAAAACATAGTCAGTAAGAAGAGTCAGTCATCTTTTACTTAAGTCGGCATTGTGCCTTTTCTATTTAGTTCCGATGCAATTTCTGTGTTTCATCGTCAATACGAAGGTCCAAGGGATACAGTAAACCTGGAGTGAAGCATCGGAATCTATAACTAGTGTCACAGGAATGGTTCAAAACATAGACAATAAGAAGAGTCAGTCTTCTTGTACTTAACTCGAAATTGTGCAGTTTCTACTTAATTCCGATGCAATTTCTGTGTTTCATCGTCATTAAGAAGGTCAGAGGGATACAATAAACCTGAAGTGAAGCTTCGGAATCTATAACTAGTGTCACAGGAATGGTTCAAAACATAGTCAGTAAGAATCGTCAGTCTTCTTGTACTTAAGTCGGAATTGTGCCTTTTCTATTTAATTATGATGCAATTCCTGTGTTTCATCGTCAATAAGAAGGTCCAAGGGAAACAGTAAACCTGGAGTGAAGCAACGGAATTTATAACTAGTGTCACAGGAATGGTTCAAAACATAGACTGTTAGAAGAGTCAGTCTTCTTGTACTTTAGTTGGCATTGTGCCTTTTGTATTTTATTCCAATGCGATTTCAGTGTTTCGTCGTCAATAAGAAGGTCCAAGGGATACAGTAATCGTGAAGTGAAGTATCGGAATCAGTAACTAGTGTCACAGGAATGATTCAAATCATAGACAGTAAGAAGAGTCAGGCTTCTTTCACTTAAGTCGGCATTGTGCCTTTTGTATTTAATTCCGATGCAATTTCTGTGTTTCATGGACAATAAGAATGTCCAAGGGATACAGTAAACCTGGAATGAAGCATCGGAATCTATAACTAGTGGCACAGGAATGGATCAAAACATAGACAGTAAGAAGAGTCAGTCTTCTTGTACTTAATTCTGCATCGTGCCTTTTGTATTTAATTCCGATGCAATTTCTGTGTTTCATGGACAATAAGAATGTCCAAGGGATACAGTAAACCTGGAAAGAAGCATCGGAATCTATAACTAGTGTCACAGGAATGGATCAAAACATAGACAGTAAGAAGAGTCAGTCTTCTTGTACTTAATTCTGCATCGTGCCTTTTCTATTTAATTATGATGCAATTCCTGTGTTTCATCGTCAATAAGAAGATCCAAGGGATACAGTAAACCTGAAGTGAAGCATCGGACTTTATAACTAGTGTCACAGGAATGGATCAAAGCATAGTCAGTAAGAAGAGTCAGTCTTCTTGTACTTATGTCATCATTGTGCATTTTCTATTTAATTCGGATGCAATTTCTGTGTTTCATCGTCAATAAGAAGGTTCAAGGGATACAGTAACCCTGGAGTGAAGCATCGGAATCTATAACTAGTGTCACAGTAATGGTTCAAATCATAGACAGTAAGAGGAGTCAGACTTCTTTCACTTAAGTCGGCATTGTGCCTTTTGTATTTAATTCCGATGCAATTTCTGTGTTTCATCGACAATAAGAAGGTCCAAGGGATACAGTAAACCTGGAGTGAAGCGTCGGAATCTATAACTAGTGTCACAGGGACGGTTCAAAACATAGACAGTAAGATGAGTCAGTATTCTTGTACTTAAGTCGGCATTGTGTTTTTGTATTTAGTGTGTCACTAAGAAGGTCATAGGGATACATTAATCCTGAAGTTGAGCATCGGAATCTATAACTAGTGTCGCAGGAATGGTTCAAAGCATAGTCAGTAAGAAGAGTCAGTCTTCTTGTAGTTAATTCGGCATTGTGCCATTTGTACTGAATTCCAAGGCAATTTCTGTGTTTCATCGTCAATAAGACGGTCAGAGGGATACAGTAAACCTGAAGTGAAGCATCGGAATCTATAACTAGTGTCACAGGAATGGTTCAAAACATAGACAGTTCGAACAGTCAGTCTTCTTGTACTTAAGTTGGCGTTGTGTCTTTTGTATTTAATTCTGATGCAATTTCTGTGTTTCATCGTCAATAAGAAGGTCCGAGGTATACAGTAAACCTGAAGTGAAGCATCGGAATCTATAACTAGTGTCACAGGAATGGTTCAAAACATAGACTGTAAGAAGAGTCAGTCTTCTTGTACTTTAGTCGGCATTGTGCCTTTTGTATTTCATTCCGATGCAATTTCTGTTTTTCATCGTCAATAAGAAGGTCCAAGGGATACAGTAAACCTGGAGTGAAGCATCGGAATCTATAACTAGTGTCACAGGAATGGTTCAAAACATAAACAGTAAGTAGACTCAATATTCTTGTACTTAAGTCGGCATTGTGCCTTTTCTATTTAATTCCGAAGCAATATCTGTGTTTCATCGTCAATAAGAAGGTCCAAGGGATACAGTAAACCTGAAGTGAAGCATCGGAATTTATAACTAGTGTCACACGAACGGTTCAAAACATAGTCTGTAAGAAGAGTCAGTCTTCTTGTACTTAAGTCGGCATTGTGCCTTTTGTATTTAATTCCGATGCAATTTCTGTGTTTCATCGTCAATAAGAAGGACCAAGGGATACAGTAAACCTGGAGTGAAGCATCCGAATCTATAACTAGTGTCACAGGGATGGTTCAAAACATAGACAGTAAGAATAGTCAGACTTCTTGTTCTTTAGTCGGCATTGTGCCTTTTGTATTTAATTCCGATGCAATTTCTGTGCTTCATCGTCAATAAGAAAGTCAGAGGGATACAGTAATCCTGAAGTGAAGCATCGGAATCTAATACTAGTGTCATAGGAATGGTTCAAAACATAGTCAGTAAGAAGAGTCAGTCTTCTTGTCCTTAAGTCGGCATTGTGCTTTTGTATTTAATTCCGATGCAATTTCTGTGTTTCGTAGTCAACACGAAGGTCCAAGGGATACAGTAAACCTGGAGTGAAGCATCGGAATCTAACTAGTGTCACAGGAATGGTTCAAAACCTAGACAGTAAGAAGAGTCAACCTTCTTGTACTTAGGTCGGCATTATGCCTTTTGTATTTAATTCCGATGCAATTTCTGCGTTTCATCGTCAATAAGAAGGTCCAAGGGATACAGTAAACCTGGAGTGAAGCAACGGATTCTATAACTAGTGTCACAGGAATGGTTCAAAACCTAGACTGTTAGAAGAGTCAGTCTTCTTGTACTTTAGTCGGCATTGTGCATTTTGTATTTAATTCCGATGCAATTTCTGTGTTTCATCGTCAATAAGAAGGTCCAAGGGATGCAGTAAACCTGGAATGAAGCATCGGAATCTATAACTAGTGGCACAGGAATGGATCAAAACATAGACAGTAAGAAGAGTCAGTCTTCTTGTACTTAATTCTGCATTGTGTCTTTTGTATTTAATTCCGATGCAATTTCTGTGTTTCATCGTCAATAAGAAGATCCAAGGGATACAGTAAACCTGAAGTGAAGCATCGGAATTTATAACTAGTGTCTCAGGAATGGTTCAAAACATAGTCAGTAAGAAGAGTCAGTCTTCTTGTACGTATGTCAACATTGTGCATTTTCTATTTAATTCGGATGCAATTTCTGTTTTCATCGTCAATAAGAAGGATCAAGGGATACAGTAAACCTGGAGTGAAGCATCGGAATCTATAACTAGTGTCACAGGAATGGTTCAAATCATAGACAGTAAGAAGAGTCAGACTTCTTTCACTTAAGTCGGCATTGTGCCTTTTGTATTTAATTCCGATGCAATTTCTGTGTTTCATCGACAATAAGAAGGTCCAAGGGATACAGTAAACCTGGAGTGAAGCATCGGAATCTATAACTAGTGTCACAGGGACGGTTCAAAACATAGACAGTAAGATGAGTCAGTATTCTTGTACTTAAGTCGGCATTGTGCTTTTTGTATTTAATTCCGATGCAATTTCTGTGTTTCATCGTCACTAAGAAGGTCAGAGGGATACAGTAATCCTGAAGTTAAGCATCGGAATCTATAACTAGTGTCACAGGAATGGTTCAAAGCATAGTCAGTAAGAAGAGTCAGTCTTCTTGTAGTTAATTCGGCATTGTGCCTTTTGTACTGAATTCCAATGCAATTTCTGTTTTTCATCGTCAATAAGAAGGTCCAAGGGATGCAGTAAACCTGGAGTGAAGCATCGGAATCTATAACTAGTGTCACAGGAATGGTTCAAAACATAAACAGTAAGTAGACTCAATATTCTTGTACTTAAGTCGGCATTGTGCCTTTTCTATTTAATTCCGAAGCAATATCTGTGTTTCATCGTCAATAAGAAGGTCCAAGGGATACAGTAAACCTGAAGTGAAGCATCGGAATTTATAACTAGTGTCACACGAACGGTTCAAAACATAGTCTGTAAGAAGAGTCAGTCTTCTTGTACTTAAGTCGGCATTGTGCCTTTTGTATTTAATTCCGATGCAATTTCTGTGTTTCATCGTCAATAAGAAGGACCAAGGGATACAGTAAACCTGGAGTGAAGCATCCGAATCTATAACTAGTGTCACAGGGATGGTTCAAAACATAGACAGTAAGAATAGTCAGACTTCTTGTTCTTTAGTCGGCATTGTGCCTTTTGTATTTAATTCCGATGCAATTTCTGTGCTTCATCGTCAATAAGAAAGTCAGAGGGATACAGTAATCCTGAAGTGAAGCATCGGAATCTAATACTAGTGTCATAGGAATGGTTCAAAACATAGTCAGTAAGAAGAGTCAGTCTTCTTGTCCTTAAGTCGGCATTGTGCTTTTGTATTTAATTCCGATGCAATTTCTGTGTTTCGTAGTCAACACGAAGGTCCAAGGGATACAGTAAACCTGGAGTGAAGCATCGGAATCTAACTAGTGTCACAGGAATGGTTCAAAACCTAGACAGTAAGAAGAGTCAACCTTCTTGTACTTAGGTCGGCATTATGCCTTTTGTATTTAATTCCGATGCAATTTCTGCGTTTCATCGTCAATAAGAAGGTCCAAGGGATACAGCAAACCTCAAGTGAAGCATCGGAATCTTTTACTAGTGTCACAGGAATGGTTCAAAACATAGTCAGTAAGAAGCGTCAGTCTTCTTGTACTTAAGTCGGAATTGTGCCTTTTCTATTTAATTATGATGGAATTCCTGTGTTTCATCGTCAATAAGATGGTCCAAGGGAAACAGTAAACCTGGAGTGAAGCAACGGATTCTATCACTAGTGTCACAGGAATGGTTCAAAACCTAGACTGTTAGAAGAGTCAGTCTTCTTGTACTTTAGTCGGCATTGTGCCTTTTGTATTTAATTCCGATGCAATTTCTGTGTTTCATCGTCAATAAGAAGGTCCAAGGGATGCAGTAAACCTGGAATGAAGCATCGGAATCTATAACTAGTGGCACAGGAATGGATCAAAACATAGACAGTAAGAAGAGTCAGTCTTCTTGTACTTAATTCTGCATTGTGCCTTTTGTATTTAATTCCGATGCAATTTCTGTGTTTCATCGTCAATAAGAAGGTCCAAGGGATACAGTAAACCTGAAGTGAAGCATCGGAATTTATAACTAGTGTCTCAGGAATGGATCAAAACATAGTCAGTAAGAAGAGTCAGTCTTCTTGTACGTATGTCATCATTGTGCATTTTCTATTTAATTCGGATGCAATTTCTGTTTTCATCGTCAATAAGAAGGATCAAGGGATACAGTAAACCTGGAGTGAAGCATCGGAATCTATAACTAGTGTCACAGGAATGGTTCAAATCATAGACAGTAAGAAGAGTCAGACTTCTTTCACTTAAGTCGGCATTGTGCCTTTTGTATTTAATTCCGATGCAATTTCTGTGTTTCATCGACAATAAGAAGGTCCAAGGGATACAGTAAACCTGGAGTGAAGCATCGGAATCTATAACTAGTGTCACAGGGACGGTTCAAAACATAGACAGTAAGATGAGTCAGTATTCTTGTACTTAAGTCGGCATTGTGCTTTTTGTATTTAATTCCGATGCAATTTCTGTGTTTCATCGTCACTAAGAAGGTCAGAGGGATACAGTAATCCTGAAGTTAAGCATCGGAATATATAACTAGTGTCACAGGAATGGTTCAAAGCATAGTCAGTAAGAAGAGTCAGTCTTCTTGTAGTTAATTCGGCATTGTGCCTTTTGTACTGAATTCCAATGCAATTTCTGTGTTTCATCGTCAATAAGAAGGTCCAAGGGATACAGTAAACCTGAAGTGAAGCATCGGAATCTATAACTAGTGTCATAGGAATAGTTCAAAACATAGACAGTAGGAAGAGTCAGGCTTCTAGAACTTAAGTCGGCATTGTGCCCTTTCTATTTGATTCCGATGCAATTTCTGTGTTTCATCGTCAATAAGACGGTCAGAAGGATACAGTAAACCTGAAGTGAAGCATCTGAATCTATAACTAGTGTCACAGGAATGGTTCAAAACATAGTCAGTAAGAAGAGTCAGTCTTCTAGTACTTAAGTCGTCATTGTGCATTTTCTATTTAATTCTGATGCAATTTCTGTGTTTCATCGCCAATACGAAGGTCCAAGGGATACAGTAAACCTGGAGTGAAGCTCGGAATCTATAACTAGTGTCACAGGAATGGTTCAAAACATAGTCAGTAAGGAGAGTCAGTCTTCTTGTACGTAAGTTGGCATTGTGCCTTTCGTATTTAAATCCGATGCAATTTCTGTGTTTCACCGGCAATAAGAAGGTCAGAGGGATACAGTAAACCTGAAGTCAAGCACCGGAATCTATAACTAGTGTCACAGGAATGGTGCAAAACGTAGACTGCAGGAAGAGTCAGTCTTCTTGTACTTAAGTCGGCATTGTGCCTTTTGTATTTAATTCCGATGCAATTTCTGTGTTTCGTCGTCCTTAAGAAGGTCAGAGTGACACAGTAAACCTGAAGTGAAGCATCGGAATCTATAGCTAGTGTCACTGGAATGGTTCAAAACATAGTCAGTAAGAAGAGTCAGTTTTCTTATCCTTAAGTCGGCATTGTGCCTTTTGTATTTAATTCCGATGCAATTTCTGTAATTCATAGTCAACAAAAAGGTCCAAGGGATACAGTAAACCTGAAGTGAAGCATCGGAATCTATAACTAGTGTCGCAGGAATGGTTCAAAACATAGACAGTAAGAAGAGTCAGTCTTCTTGTACTTAAGTCGGCATTGTGCCTTTTGTATTTAATTCCGATGCAATTTCTGTGCTAAATAGTCAACAAAAAGGTCCAAGGGATACAGTAAACCTGAAGTGTAGCATCGGAATCTATAACTAGTGTCGCAGGAATGGTTCAAAACATAGAGAGTAAGAAGAGTCAGTCTTTTTGTACTTAATTCTGCATTGTGCCTTTTGTATTTAATTCCGATGCAATCTCTGTGTTTCATCGTCAATAAGAAGATCCCAGGGATACAGTAAACCTGAATTGAAGCATCGGAATTTATAACTAGTGTCACAGGAATGGTTCAAAACATAGTCAGTAAGAAGAGTCAGTCTTCTAGTACTTAGGTAATCATTGTGCATTTTCTATTTAATTCTGATGCAATTTCTGTGTTTCATCGCCAATACGAAGGTCCAAGGGATACAGTAAACCTGGAGTGAAGCATCGGAATCTATAACTAGTGTCACAAGAATGGTTCAAAACATAGTCAGTAAGGAGAGTCAGTCTTCTTGTACTTAAGTTGGCATTGTGCCTTTCGTATTTAAATCCGATGCAATTTCTGTGTTTCACCGGCAATAAGAAGGTCAGAGGGATACAGTAAACCTGAAGTCAAGCACCGGAATCTATAACTAGTGTCACAGGAATGGTTCAAAACATAGACAGTAAGAAGAGTCAGTCTTCTGGTCCTTAAGTCGGCATTGTGCCTTTTGTATTTAATTCCGATGCAATTTCTGTGTTTCATCGGCAATAAGGTCAGAGGGATACAATAAACCTCAAGTGAATCATCGGAATCTATAACTAGTGTCACAGGAATGGTGCAAAACGTAGACTGCAGGAAGAGTCAGTCTTCTTGTACTTAAGTCGGCATTGTGCCTTTTGTATTTCATTCCGATGCAATTTCTGTGTTTCATCGTCAATAAGTATGTCCAAGGGATACAGTAAACCTGGAGTGAAGCATCGGAATCTATAACTAGTGTCACAGGAATGATTCAAAACATAAACAGTAAGAAGACTCAGTCTTCTTGTACTTAAGTCGGCATTGTGCCTTTTCTATTTAATTCCGATGCAATATCTGTGTTTCATCGTCAATAAGAAGGTCCAAGGGATACAGTAAACCTGAAGTGAAGCATCGGAATTTATAACTAGTGTCACATAAACGGCTCAAAACATAGTCAGTAAGAAGAGTCAGTCTTCTTGTACTTAAGTCGGCATTGTGCCTTTTGTATTTAATTCCGATGCAATTTCTGTGTTTCATAGTCAACAAAAAGGTCCAAGGGATACAGTAAACCTGAAGTGAAGCATCGGAATCTATAGATAGTGTCACTGGAATGGTCCAAAACATAGTCAGTAAGAAGAGTCAGTTTTCTTATCCTTAAGTCGGCATTGTGCCTTTTGTATTTAATTCCGATGCAATTTCTGTGTTTCATAGTCAACAAAAAGGTCCAAGGGATACAGTAAACCTGAAGTGAAGCATCGGAATCAATAACTAGTGTCGCAGGATTGGTTCAAAACATAGACAGTAAGAAGAGTCAGTCTTCTTGTACTTAAGTCGGCATTGTGCCTTTTGTATTTAATTCCGATGCAATTTCTGTGTTTCATAGTCAACAAAAAGGTCCAAGGGATACAGTAAACCTGAAGTGAAGCATCGGAATCTATAGCTAGTGTCACTGGAATGGTCCAAAACATAGTCAGTAAGAAGAGTCAGTTTTCTTATCCTTAAGTCGGCATTGTGCCTTTTGTATTTAATTCCGATGCAATTTCTGTGTTTCATAGTCAACAAAAAGGTCCAAGGGATACAGTAAACCTGAAGTGAAGCATCGGAATCAATAACTAGTGACGCAGGAATGCTTCAAATCATAGACAGTAAGAAGAGTCAGTCATCTGGTACTTAAGTCGGCATTGTGCCTTTTGTATTTAATTCCGATAAAATATCTGTGTTTCATCGTCAATAAGAAGGTCATAGGGATACAGTAATCCTAAAGTGAAGCATCGGAATCTATAACTAGTGTCACAGGAATGGTTCAAAGCATAGTCAGTAAGAATAGTCAGTCTTCTTGTACTTAAGTCATCATTGTGCATTTTCTATTTAATTCGGATGCAATTTCTGTGTTTCATCGTCAATAAGAAGGCCCAAGGGATACAGTAAACCTGGAGTGAAGCATCGGAATCCATAACTAGTGTCACAGGAATGCTTCAAATCATAGACAGTAAGAAGAGTCAATCTTCTTGTACTTAAGTCGGCATTGTGCCTTTTGTATTTCATTCCGATGCAATTTCTGTGTTTCATTGTCACTAAGAAGGTCAGAGGGATACAATAATCCTGAAGTGATGCATCGGAATCTATAACTAGTGTCACAGGAATGGTTCAAAGCATAGTCAGTAAGAAGAATCAGTCTTCTTGTAGTTAAGTCGGTATTGTGCCTTTTGTACTGTATTCCAACGCAATTTCTGTGTTTCTTCGTCAATAAGAAGGTCCAAGGGATACAGTAAACCTGAAGTGAAGCATCGGAATCTATAACTAGTGTCACAGGAATGGTTCAAAACATAGACAGTAGGAAGAGTCAGGCTTCTAGTACTTAAGTCGGCATTGTGCATTTTCTATTTGATTCCGATGCAATTTCTGTGTTTCATCGTCAATAAGACGGTCAGAGGGATACAGTAAACCTGAAGTGAAGCATCGGAATCTATAACTAGTGTCACAGGAATGGTTCAAACATAGACAGTTGGAACAGTCAGTCTCCTGGTACTTAAGTCGGCGTTGTGTCTTTTGTATTTAATTCCGATGCAATTTCTGTGTTTCATCGTAAATAAGAAGGTCCGAGGTATACAGTAAACCTAAAGTGAAGCATCGGAATCTATAACTAGTGTCACAGCAATGGTTCAAATCATAGTCAGTAAGAAGAGTCAGTCTTCTTTGCCTTATGTCGGCATTGTGCCTTTCGTATTTAATTCCGATGCAATTTCTGTGTTTCATCGTCAATAAGAAGGTCCAAGGGATACAGTAAACCTGGAGTGAAGCATCGGAACCTATAACTAG
This sequence comes from Schistocerca serialis cubense, assembly GCF_023864345.2. Classification (NCBI taxonomy): domain Eukaryota; kingdom Metazoa; phylum Arthropoda; class Insecta; order Orthoptera; family Acrididae; genus Schistocerca; species Schistocerca serialis. The sequence goes on from NW_026047617.1 coordinate 12,575,590, forward strand.
TGTCACAGTAATGGTGCAAAACATAGACAGTAAGAAGAATCAGACGTCTTGTACTTAAGTCGGCATTGTGCCTTTTGTGTTTAATCCCGATGCAATATCTGTGTTTCATTGGCAATAGGAAGGTGCAAGGGATACTGTAAACCTGAAGTGAAGTATCGGAATCTATAACTAGTTTCACAGAAATGGTTCAAAACATAGACAGTAGGAAGAGTCAGTCTTCTTGTACTTAAGTCGACATTGTGCCTTTTGTATTTCATTCCGATGCAATTTCTGTGTTTCATCGTCAATAAGAAGGTCCAAGGGAAACAGTAATACTGAAGTGAAGCATCGGAATCTATAACTAGTGACACAGGAATGGTTCAAAACATAGTCAGTAAGAAGAGTCAGTCTTCTTGTCCTTAAGTCGGCATTGTGCCTTTTGTATTTAATTCCGATGCAATTTCTGTGTTTCATCGGCAATAAGGTCAGAGGGATACAGTAAACCTGAAGTGAAGTATCGGAATCTATAACTAGTGTCACAGGAATGGTTCAAAACATAGACAGTAGGAAGAGTCAGTCTTCTTGTACTTAAGTCGGCACTGTGCCTTTTGTATTTAATTCCGATGCAATTTCTGTGTTTCATCGTCAATAAGATGGTCAGAGGGATACAGTAAACCTGAAGTGAAGCATCGGAATCCAAAACTAGTGTCACAAGAATGGTTCAAATCATAGACAGTAGGAAGAGTCAGTCTTCTTGTACTTAAGTCGGCATTGTGCCTTTTGTATTTAATTCCGATGCAATTTCTGTGTTTCATCGTCAATAAGAAGGTCCAAGGTATACAGTAAACCTGAAGTGTAGCATCGGAATCTATAACTAGTGTCACAGGAATGGTTCAAAACATAGTCAGTAAGAAGAGTCAGTCTTCTTGTACTTAAGTCGGCATTGTGAATTTTCTATTTAATTCCGATGCAATTTCAGTGTTTCATCGTCAATAAGAAGGTCCAAGGGATCCAGTAAACCTGGAGTGAAGCATCGGAACCTATAACTAGTGTCACAGGAATGGTTCATAACATAGACAGTAAGAAGAGTCAGTCTCCTTGTACTTAAGTCGACATTGTGCTTTTTGTATTTAATTCTGATGCAATTTCTGTGTCTCATCGTCAAAAAGAATGTCCAAGGGATACAGTAAACCTGGGGTGTAGCATCGGAATCTATAACTAGTGTCACAGGAATGGTTCAAAACATAGACGGTAAGAAGAGTCAGTCTTCGTGTACTTAAGTCGGCATTTTGCCTTTTTTATTTATTTCCGATGCAATTTCTGTATTTCATCGTCAATAATAAGGTCCAAGGGATACAGTAAACCTGAAGTGAAGCATCGGAATCAATAACTAGTGTCACAGGAATGGTTCAAATCATAGTCAGTAAGAAGAGACAGTCTTCTAGTACTGAAGTCGGCATTGTGCCTTTTGTATTTAATTCCGATGCAATTTCTGTGTTTCATCGTCAATAAGAAGGTCCAAGGGATACAGTAAACCTGGAGTGAAGCATCGGAATCGATAACTAGTGTCACAGGGATGGTTCAAAACATAGACAGTAAGAAGAGTCAGACTTCTTGTTCTTTAGTCGGCATTGTGCCTTTTGTATTTAATTCCGATGCAATTTCTGTGCTTCATCGTCAATAAGAAAGTCAGAGGGATACAGTAATCCTGAAGTGAAGCATCGGAATCTATAACTAGTGTCATAGGAATGGTTCAAAACATAGTCAGTAAGAAGAGTCAGTCTTCTTGTCATTAAGTCGGCATTGTGCTTTTGTATTTAATTCCGATGCAATTTCTGTGCTTCATCGTCAATAAGAAAGTCAGAGGGATACAGTAAACCTGAAGTGAAGCATCGGAATTTATAACTAGTGTCTCAGGAATGGATCAAAACATAGTCAGTAAGAAGAGTCAGTCTTCTTCTACGTATGTCATCATTGTGCATTTTCTATTTAATTCGGATGCAATTTCTGTGTTTCATCGTCAATAAGAAGGATCAAGGGATACAGTAAACCTGGAGTGAAGCATCGGAATCTATAACTAGTGTCACAGGAATGGTTCAAATCATAGACAGTAAGAAGAGTCAGACTTCTTTCACTTAAGTCGGCATTGTGCCTTTTGTATTTAATTCCGATGCAATTTCTGTGTTTCATCGGCAATAAGAAGGTCCAAGGGATACAGTAAACCTGAAGTGAAGCATCGGAATCTATAACTAGTGTCATAGGAATGGTTCAAAACATAGACAGTAGGAAGAGTCAGGCTTCTAGAACTTAAGTCGGCATTGTGCCCTTTCTATTTGATTCCGATGCAATTTCTGTGTTTCATCGTCAATAAGACGGTCAGAAGGATACAGTAAACCTGAAGTGAAGCATCGGAATCTATAACTAGTGTCACAGGAATGGTTCAAAACATAGACAGTTGGAACAGTCAGTCTTCTTGTACTTAAGTCGGCGTTGTGTCTTTTGTATTTAATTCTGATGCAATTCTGTGTTTCATCGTCAATAAGAAGGTCCGAGGTATACAGTAAATCTGAAGTGAAGCATCGGAATCTATAACTAGTGTCACAGGAATGGTTCAAATCATAGACTGTAATAAGAGACAATCTTCTTGTACTTTAGTCGGCATTGTGCCTTTTGTATTTAATTCCGATGCAATTTCTGTGTTTCATCGTCAATAAGAATGTCCAAGGGATACAGTAAATCTGGAGTGAAGCATCGGAAACTATAACTAGTGTCACAGGAATGGTTCAAAACATAAACAGTAAGAAGACTCAGTTTTCTTGTACTTAAGTCGGCATTGTGCCTTTTCTATTTAATTCCGATGCAATATCTGTGTTTCATCGTCAATAAGAAGGTCCGAGGGATACAGTAAACCTGAAGTGAAGCATCGGAATCTATAACTAGTGTCACAGGAACGGTTCAAAACATTGTCAGTAAGAAGAGTCAGTCTTCTTGTACTTAAGTCGGCATTGTGCCTTTTGTATTTAATTCCGATGCAATTTCTCTGTTTCATCGTCAATAAGAATGACCAAGGGATACAGTAAACCTGCAGTGAAGCATCGGAATCTATAACTAGTGTAACAGGAATGGTTCAAAACATAGACAGTAAGAAGAGTCAGTCTTCTTGTACTTAAGTCGGCATTGTGCCTTTTGTATTTAATTCCGATGCAATTTCTGTGTTTCATCGTCACTAAGAAGGTCAGAGGGATACAATAATCCTGAAGTGAAGCATCGGAATCTATAACTAGTGTCACAGGAATGGTTCAAAGCATAGTCAGTAAGAAGAGTCAGTCTTCTTGTAGTTAAGTCGGTATTGTGCCTTTTGTACTGAATTCCGATGCAATTTCTGCGTTTCACCGTCAATAAGAAGGTCCAAGGGATACAGCAAACCTCAAGTGAAGCATCGGAATCTTTAACTAGTGTCACAGGAATGGTTCAAATCATAGTCAGTAAGAAGCGTCAGTCTTCTTGTACTTAAGTCGGAATTGTGCCTTTTCTATTTAATTATGATGCAATTCCTGTGTTTCATCGTCAATAAGATGGTCCAAGGGAAACAGTAAACCTGGAGTGAAGCAACGGAATCTATAACTAGTGTAACAGGAATGGTTCAAATCCTAGACTGTTAGAAGAGTCAGTCTTCTTGTACTTTAGTCGGCATTGTGCCTCTTGTATTTAATTCCGATGCAATTTCTGTGTTTCATCGTCAATAAGAAGGTCCAAGGGATACAGTAAACCTGGAATGAAGCATCGGAATCTATAACTAGTGTCACAGGAATGGATCAAAACATAGACAGTAAGAAGAGTCAGTCTTCTTGTACTTAATTCTGCATTGTGCCTTTTGTATTTAATTCCGATGCAATTTCTGTGTTTCATCGTCAATAAGAAGGTCCAAGGGATATAGTAAACCTGAAGTGAAGCATCGGAATTTATAACTAGTGTCTCAGGAATGGATCAAAACATAGTCAGTAAGAAGAGTCAGTCTTCTTGTACATATGTCATCATTGTGCATTTTCTATTTAATTAAGATGCAATTTCTGTGCTTCATCGTCAATAAGAAGGATCAAGGGATACAGTAAACCTGGAGTGAAGCATCGGAATAAATAACTAGTGTCACAGGAATAGTTCAAATCATAGACAGTAAGAAGAGTCAGACTTCTTTCACTTAAGTCGGCATTGTGCCTTTTGTATTTAATTCCGATGCAATTTCTGAGTTTCATCGACAATAAGAAGGTCCAAGGGATACAGTAAACCTGGAGTGAAGCATCGGAATCTATAACTAGTGTCACAGGGACGGTTCAAAGCATAGACAGTAAGATGAGTCAGTATTCTTGTACTTAAGTGGGCATTATGCTTTTTGTATTTAATTCCGATACAATTTCTGTGTTTCATCGTCACTAAGAAGGTCAGAGGGATACAGTAATCCTGAAGTTAAGCATCGGAATCTATAACTAGTGTCACAGGAATGGTTCAAAGCATAGTCGGTAAGAAGAGTCAGTCTTCTTGTAGTTAAGTCGGCGTTGTGTCTTTTGTATTTAATTCTGATGCAATTCTGTGTTTCATCATCAATAAGAAGGTCCGAGGTATACAGTAAATCTGAAGTGAAGCAACGGAATTTATAACTAGTGTCACAGGAATGGTTCAAATCATAGACTGTAATAAGTGACAATCTTCTTGTACTTTAGTCGGCATTGTGCCTTTTGTATTTAATTCCGATGCAATTTCTGTGTTTCATCGTCAATAAGAATGTCCACGGGATACAGTAAACCTGGAGTTAAGCATCGGAATCTATAACTAGTGTCACAGGATTGGTTCAAAACATAAACAGTAAGAAGACTCAGTCTTCTTGTACTTAAGTCGGCATTGTGCCTTTTCTATTTAATTCCGATGCCATATCTGTGTTTCATCGTCAATAAGAAGGTCCAAGGGATACAGTAAACCTGAAGTGAAGCATCGGAATTTATAACTAGTGTCACAGGAACGGTTCAAAACATAGTCAGTAAGAAGAGTCAGTCTTCTTGTACTTATGTCGGCATTGTGCCTTTTGTATTTAATCACGATGCAATTTCTCTGTTTCATCGTCAATAAGAATGACCAAGGGATACAGTAAACCTGCAGTGAAGCATCGGAATCTATAACTAGTGTCACAGGGATGGTTCAAAACATAGACAGTAAGAAGAGTCAGACTTCTTGTACTTTAGTCGGCATTGTGCCTTTTGTATTTAATTCCGATGCAATTTCTGTGTTTCATCGTCAATAAGAAGGTCAGAGGGATACAGTAATCCTGAAGTGAAGCATCGGAAACTATAACTATTGTCACAGGAATGGTTCAAAACATAGTCAGTAAGAAGAGTCAGTCTTCTTGTACTTATGTCGGCATTGTGCCTTTTGTATTTAATTCCGATGCAATTTCTGTGTTTCGTCGTCAATAAGAAGGTCAGAGTGACACAGTAAACCTGAAGTGAAGCATCGGAATCTATAGCTAGTGTCACTGGAATGGTTCAAAACATAGTCAGTAAGAAGAGTCAGTTTTCTTGTTCTTCAGTCGGCACTGTGCCTTTTGTATTTAATTCCGATGCAATTTCTGTGTTTCATAGTCAACAAAAAGGTCCAAGGGATCCACAAAACCTGAAGTGAAGCATCGGAATCAATAACTAGTGTCACAGGAATGGTTCAAAACATAGTCAGTTAGAAGAGTCAGTCTTCTAGTCCTTAAGTCGGCTATGTGCCTTTTGTATTTAATTCCGATGCAAATTCTGTGTTTCATCGTCAATAAGAAGGCCAAGGGATACAGTACACATAGAGTGTAGCATCGGAATCTATAACTAGTGTCACAGGAATGGTTCAACACATATAGTAAGAAGAGTCATTCATCATGTACTTAAGTCGGCATTGTGCCTTTTGTATTAAATTCCGATGCAATTTCTGTGTTTCATCGTCAATAATAAGGTCCAAGGGATACAGTAAACCTCAAGTGAAGCATCGGAATCTATAACTAGTATCACAGGAATGGTTCAAAACATAGTCAGTAGGAAGAGTCGGTCTTCATGTACTTAAGTCGGCATTGTGTCTATTGTATTTAATTCCGATGCAATTTCTGTGTTTCATCGTCAATAAGAAGGTCCAAGGGATACAGCAAATCTGAAAGGAAGCATCGGAATCTATAACTAGTGTCACAGGAATGGATCAAAACATAGACAGTAAGAAGAGTCAGTTTTCTTGTACTGAAGTCGGCATTTTGCCTTTTCTATTTAATTCCGATGCAATTTCTGTGTTTCATCGTCAATAAGAAGGTCCAAGGGATCCAGTAAACCTGGAGTGAAGCATCGGAATCTATAACTAGTGTCACAGGAATGGTACATAACATAGACAGTAAGAAGAGAAAGTCTCCTTGTACTTAAGTCGACATTGTGCCTTTTGTATTTAATTCCGATGCAATTTCTGTGTTTCATCGTCAATAAGAAGGTCCAAGGGATACAGTAAACGTGAAGTGAAGCATCGTAATCCATAACTAGTGTCACAGGAATGGTTGAAAACATAGACAGTAGGGAGAGTCAGTCTTCCTGTACTTAAGTCGGCATTGTGGCTTTTGTATTTAATTCCGATGCAATTTCTGTGTTTCATCGTCAATAAGAAGGTCCAAGGGATACAGTAAACCTGGAGTGTAGCAACGGAATCTATAACTAGTGTCACAGGAATGGTTCAAAACATAGACGGTAAGAAGAGACAGTCTTCGTGTACCTAAGTCGGCATTTTGAGTTTTTTATTTAATTCCGATGCAATTTCTGTGTTTCATCGTCAATAATAAGGTCCAAGGGATACAGTAAACCTGTAGTGAAGCATCGGAATCAATAACTAGTGTCACAGGAATGGTTCAAAAGTAGTCAGTAAGAAGAGTCAGTCTTCTAGTCCTTAAGTCGGCATTGTGCCTTTTGTATTTAATTCCACTGCAGTTTCTGTGTTTCATCGTCAATCAGAAGGTCCAAAGGATACAGTACACATAGAGTGTAGCATCGGAATCTATAACTAGTGTCACATTAATGGTTCAAAACATAGACAGTAAGAAGAGTCAGTCATCATGTACTTAAGTCGGCATTGTGCCTTTTGTATTAAATTCCGATGCATTTTCTGTGTTTCAACGTCAATAAGAAGGTCCAAGGGATACAGTAAACGTGAAGTGAAGCATCGTAATCCATAACTAGTGTCACAGGAATGGTTGAAAACATAGACAGTAGGAAGAGTCAGTCTTCTTGTACTTAAGTCGGCATTGTGCCTTTTGTATTAAATTCCGATGCAATTTCTGTGTTTCATCGTCAATAAGAAGGTCCAAGGGATCCAGTAAACCTGGAGTGAAGCATTGGAATCTATAACTAGTGTCACAGGAATGGTTCATAACATAGGCAGTAAGAAGAGTCAGTCTCCTTTTACTTAAGTCGACATTGTGCCTTTTCTATTTAATTCCGATGCAATTTCTGTGTTTCATCGTCAATAAGAAGGTCCAAGGGATACAGTTAACCTCAAGTGAAGCATCGGGATCTATAACTAGTGTCACACGAATGGTTCAAATCATAGTCAGTAGGAAGTGTCGGTCTTCATGTACTTAAGTCGACATTGTGCCTTTTGTATTTAATTCCGATGCAATTTCTGTGTTTCATCGTCAATAAGAAGGTCCAAGGGAAACAGTAAACGTGAAGTGAAGCATCGTAATCCATAACTAGTGTCACAGGAATGGTTGAAAACATAGACAGTAGGAAGAGTCAGTCTTCTTGTACTTAAGTCGGCATTGTGCCTTTTGTATTTAATTCCGATGCAATTGCTGTGTTTCATCGTCAACAAGAAGGTCCAAGGGATACAGTAAATCTGAAGGGAAGAATCGGAATCTATAACTAGTGTCACAGGAATGGTTCAAAACATAGACAGTAAGAAGAGTCAGTCTTCTTGTACTTAAGTCGGCATAGTGCCTTTTGTATTTAATTCCGATGCAATTTACGTGTTTAATCGTCAATAAGATGGTCAGAGGGATACAGTAAACCGAAAGTGAAGCATCGCAATCTATAACTAGTGTCACAGGAATGGTTCTAAACATAGTCAGTAAGAAGAGTCAGTATTTTTGTACTTAAGTCGGCATTGTGGCTGTTGTGTTTAGTTCCGATGCTATTTCTGTGTTTCAGCGTCAATAACAAGGTCCAAGGGATACAGTAAACCTGAAGTGAAGCATCGGAATCTATAACTAGTGTCACAGGAATCTTTCAAAACATAGTCAGTAAGATGAGTCAGTCTTCTTGTACTTAAGTCGGCATAGTGCCTTTTGTATTTAATTCCGATGCAATTTCTGTGTTTCATCGTCAATAAGAAGGTCCAAGGGATCCAGTAAACCTGGAGTGAAGCATCGGAATCTATAACTAGTGTCACAGGAATGGTTCATAACATAGACAGTAAGAAGAGTCAGTCTCCTTGTACTTAAGTCGACATTGTGCCTTTTGTATTTATTTCCGATGCAATTTCTGTGTCTCATCGTCAATAAGAAGGTCCAAGGGATACAGTAAACGTGAAGTGAAGCATCGTAATCCATAACTAGTTTCACAGGAATGGTTGAAAACATAGACAGTAGGAAGAGTCAGTCTTCTTGTACTTAAGTCGGCATTGTGCCTTTTGTATTAAATTCCGATGCAATTTCTGTGTTTCATCGTCAATAAGAAGGTCCAAGGGATCCAGTAAACCTGGAGTGAAGTATTGGAATCTATAACTAGTGTCACAGGAATGGTTCATAACATAGGCAGTAAGAAGAGTCAGTCTCCTTGTACTTAAGTCGACATTGTGCCTTTTCTATTTAATTCCGATGCAATTTCTGTGTTTCATCGTCAATAAGAAGGTCCAAGGGATACAGTTAACCTCAAGTGAAGCATCGGGATCTATAACTAGTGTCACACGAATGGTTCAAATCATAGTCAGTAGGAAGAGTCGGTCTTCATGTACTTAAGTCGACATTGTGCCTTTTGTATTTAATTCCGATGCAATTTCTGTGTTTCATCGTCAATAAGAAGGTCCAAGGGATACAGTAAACGTGAAGTGAAGCATCGTAATCCATAACTAGTGTCACAGGAATGGTTGAAAACATAGACAGTAGGAAGAGTCAGTCTTCTTGTACTTAAGTCGGCATTGTGCCTTTTGTATTTAATTCCGATGCAATTGCTGTGTTTCATCGTCAACAAGAAGGTCCAAGGGATACAGTAAATCTGAAGGGAAGAATCGGAATCTATAACTAGTGTCACAGGAATGGTTCAAAACATAGACAGTAAGAAGAGTCAGTCTTCTTGTACTTAAGTCGGCATAGTGCCTTTTGTATTTAATTCCGATGCAATTTCCGTGTTTAATCGTCAATAAGATGGTCAGAGGGATACAGTAAACCTAAAGTGAAGCATCGCAATCTATAACTAGTGTCACAGGAATGGTTCAAAACATAGTCAGTAAGAAGAGTCAGTATTTTTGTACTTAAGTCGGCATTGTGGCTGTTGTGTTTAATTCCGATGCTATTTCTGTGTTTCAGCGTCAATAACAAGGTCCAAGGGATACAGTAAACCTGAAGTGAAGCATCGGAATCTATAACTAGTGTCACAGGAATCGTTCAAAACATAGTCAGTAAGATGAGTCAGTCTTCTTGTACTTAAGTCGGCATAGTGCCTTTTGTATTTAATTCCGATGCAATTTCTGTGCTTCATCGTCAATAAGATGGTCAGAGGGATACAGTAAACCTGATGTGAAGCATCGCAATCTATAACTAGTGTCACAGAAATGGTTCAAAACATAGTCAGTAAGAAGAGTCAGTATTTTTGTACTTAAGTCGGCATTTTGCCTTTTGTGGTTAATTCCGATGCAATTACTGTGTTTCAGCGTCAATAACAAGGTCCTAAGGGATACAGTAAACCTGAAGTGAACCATCGGACTCTATAACTAGTTTCACAGAAATGGTTCAAAACATAGACAGTAGGAAGAGTCAGACTTCTTGTACTTAAGTCGGCATTGTGCCTTTTGTATTTAATTCCGATGCAATTTCTGTGTTTCATCGTCAATAAGAAGGTCCAAGGGATACAGTACACCTAGAGTTTAGCATCGGAATCAATAACTAGTGTCACAGGAATGGTTCAAAACATAGACAGTAAGAAGAGTCAGTCATCTTGTACTTAAGTCGGCATTGTGCCTTTTGTATTAAATTCCGATGCAATTTCTGTGTTTCATCGGCAATAAGAAGGTCCAAGGGATACAGTAAACCTCAAGTGAAGCATCGGGATCTATAACTAGTATCACAGGAATGGTTCAAAACATAGTCAGTAGGAAGAGTCGGTCTTCATGTACTTAAGTCGGCATTGTGCCTTTTGTATTTAATTCCGATGCAATTTCTGTGTTTCATCGTCAATACGAAGGTCCAAGGGATACAGTAAACGTGAAGTGAAGCATCGTAATCTATAACTAGTGTCACAGGAATGGTTGAAAACATAGACAGTAGGAAGAGTCAGTCTTCTTGTACATAAGTCGGCATTGTGCCTATTGTATTTAATTCCGATGCAATTGCTGTGTTTCATCGACAACAAGAAGGTCCAAGGGATACAGTAAATCTGAAGGGAAGAATCGGAATCTACAACTAGTGTCACAGGAATGGTTCAAAACATAGACAGTAAGAAGAGTCAGTCTTCTTGTACTTAAGTCGGCATAGTGCCTTTTGTATTTAATTCCGATGCAATTTACGTGTTTAATCGTCAATAAGATGGTCAGAGGGATACAGTAAACCGAAAGTGAAGCATCGCAATCTATAACTAGTGTCACAGGAATGGTTCAAAACATAGTCAGTAAGAAGAGTCAGTATTTTTGTACTTAAGTCGGCATTGTGGCTGTTGTGTTTAGTTCCGATGCTATTTCTGTGTTTCAGCGTCAATAACAAGGTCCAAGGGATACAGTAAACCTGAAGTGAAGCATCGGAATCTATAACTAGTGTCACAGGAATCTTTCAAAACATAGTCAGTAAGATGAGTCAGACTTCTTGTACTTAAGTCGGCATAGTGCCTTTTGTATTTAATTCCGATGCAATTTCTGTGTTTCATCGTCAATAAGAAGGTCCAAGGGATCCAGTAAACCTGGAGTGAAGCATCGGAATCTATAACTAGTGTCACAGGAATGGTTCATAACATAGACAGTAAGAAGAGTCAGTCTCCTTGTACTTAAGTCGACATTGTGCCTTTTGTATTTATTTCCGATGCAATTTCTGTGTCTCATCGTCATAAAGAAGGTCCAAGGGATACAGTAAACGTGAAGTGAAGCATCGTAATCCATAACTAGTTTCACAGGAATGGTTGAAAACATAGACAGTAGGAAGAGTCAGTCTTCTTGTACTTAAGTCGGCATTGTGCCTTTTGTATTAAATTCCGATGCAATTTCTGTGTTTCATCGTCAATAAGAAGGTCCAAGGGATCCAGTAAACCTGGAGTGAAGTATTGGAATCTATAACTAGTGTCACAGGAATGGTTCATAACATAGGCAGTAAGAAGAGTCAGTCTCCTTGTACTTAAGTCGACATTGTGCCTTTTCTATTTAATTCCGATACAATTTCTGTGTTTCATCGTCAATAAGAAGGTCCAAGGGATACAGTTAACCTCAAGTGAAGCATCGGGATCTATAACTAGTGTCACACGAATGGTTCAAATCATAGTCAGTAGGAAGAGTCGGTCTTCATGTACTTAAGTCGACATTGTGCCTTTTGTATTTAATTCCGATGCAATTTCTGTGTTTCATCGTCAATAAGAAGGTCCAAGGGATACAGTAAACGTGAAGTGAAGCATCGTAATCCATAACTAGTGTCACAGGAATGGTTGAAAACATAGACAGTAGGAAGAGTCAGTCTTCTTGTACTTAAGTCGGCATTGTGCCTTTTGTATTTAATTCCGATGCAATTGCTGTGTTTCATCGTCAACAAGAAGGTCCAAGGGATACAGTAAATCTGAAGGGAAGAATCGGAATCTATAACTAGTGTCACAGGAATGGTTCAAAACATAGACAGTAAGAAGAGTCAGTCTTCTTGTACTTAAGTCGGCATAGTGCCTTTTGTATTTAATTCCGATGCAATTTCCGTGTTTAATCGTCAATAAGATGGTCAGAGGGATACAGTAAACCTAAAGTGAAGCATCGCAATCTATAACTAGTGTCACAGGAATGGTTCAAAACATAGTCAGTAAGAAGAGTCAGTATTTTTGTACTTAAGTCGGCATTGTGGCTGTTGTGTTTAATTCCGATGCTATTTCTGTGTTTCAGCGTCAATAACAAGGTCCAAGGGATACAGTAAACCTGAAGTGAAGCATCGGAATCTATAACTAGTGTCACAGGAATCGTTCAAAACATAGTCAGTAAGATGAGTCAGTCTTCTTGTACTTAAGTCGGCATAGTGCCTTTTGTATTTAATTCCGATGCAATTTCTGTGCTTCATCGTCAATAAGATGGTCAGAGGGATACAGTAAACCTGATGTGAAGCATCGCAATCTATAACTAGTGTCACAGAAATGGTTCAAAAGATAGTCAGTAAGAAGAGTCAGTATTTTTGTACTTAAGTCGGCATTTTGCCTTTTGTGGTTAATTCCGATGCAATTACTGTGTTTCAGCGTCAATAACAAGGTCCTAAGGGATACAGTAAACCTGAAGTGAACCATCGGACTCTATAACTAGTTTCACAGAAATGGTTCAAAACATAGACAGTAGGAAGAGTCAGACTTCTTGTACTTAAGTCGGCATTGTGCCTTTTGTATTTAATTCCGATGCAATTTCTGTGTTTCATCGTCAATAAGAAGGTCCAAGGGATACAGTACACCTAGAGTTTAGCATCGGAATCAATAACTAGTGTCACAGGAATGGTTCAAAACATAGACAGTAAGAAGAGTCAGTCATCTTGTACTTAAGTCGGCATTGTGCCTTTTGTATTAAATTCCGATGCAATTTCTGTGTTTCATCGGCAATAAGAAGGTCCAAGGGATACAGTAAACCTCAAGGGAAGCATCGGGATCTATAACTAGTATCACAGGAATGGTTCAAAACATAGTCAGTAGGAAGAGTCGGTCTTCATGTACTTAAGTCGGCATTGTGCCTTTTGTATTTAATTCCGATGCAATTTCTGTGTTTCATCGTCAATACGAAGGTCCAAGGGATACAGTAAACGTGAAGTGAAGCATCGTAATCTATAACTAGTGTCACAGGAATGGTTGAAAACATAGACAGTAGGAAGAGTCAGTCTTCTTGTACATAAGTCGGCATTGTGCCTATTGTATTTAATTCCGATGCAATTTCTGTGTTTCATCGTCAATAAGAAGGTCCAAGGGATCCAGTAAACCTGGAGTGAAGCATCGGAATCTATAACTAGTGTCACAGGAATGGTTCATAACATAGACAGTAAGAAGAGTCAGTCTCCTTGTACTTAAGTCGACATTGTGCCTTTTCTATTTAATTCCGAAGCAATTTCTGTGTTTCTTCGTCAATAAGAAGGTCCAAGGGATACAGTAAACCTGAAGTGAAGCATCGGAATTTATAACTAGTGTCACAGGAACGGTTCAAAACATAGTCAGTAAGAAGAGTTAGTCTTCTTGTACTTAAGTCGGCATTGTGCCTTTTGTATTTAATTCCGATGCAATTTCTCTGTTTCATCGTCAATAAGAATGACCAAGGGATACAGTAAACCTGCAGTGAAGCATCGGAATCTATAACTAGTGTCACAGGGATGGTTCAAAACATAGACAGTAAGAAGAGTCAGACTTATTGTACTTTAGTCGGAATTGTGCCTTTTGTATTTAATTCCGATGCAATTTCTGTGTTTCATCGTCAATAAGAAGGTCAGAGGGATACAGTAATCCTGAAGTGAAGCATCGGAATCTATAACTATTGTCACAGGAATGGTTCAAAACATAGTCAGTAAGAAGAGTCAGTCTTCTAGTACTTAAGTCATCATTGTGCTTTTTCTATTTAATTCTGATGCAATTTCTGTGTTTCATCGTCAATACGAAGGTCCAAGGGATACAGTAAACCTGGAGTGAAGCTTCGGAATCTATAACTAGTGTCACAGGAATGGTTCAAAACATATTCAGTAAGGAGAGTCAGTCTTCTTGTAATTAAGTTGGCATTGTGCCTTTCGTATTTAAATCCCATGCAATTTCTGTGTTTCACCGGCAATAAGAAGGTCAGAGGGATACAGTAAACCTGAAGTCAAGCACCGGAATCTATAACTAGTGTCACAGGAATGGTTCAAATCATAGACAGTAAGAAGAGTCAGTCTTCTGGTCCTTAAGTCGGCATTGTGCCTTTTGTATGTAATTCCGATGCAATTTCTGTGTTTCATCGGCAATAAGGTCAGAGGGATACAGTAAACCTCAAGTGAATCATCGGAATCTATAACTAGTGTCACAGGAATGGTTCAAAACGTAGACTGCAGGAAGAGTCAGTCTTCTTGTACTTATGTCGGCATTGTGCCTTTTGTATTTAATTCCGATGCAATTTCTGTGTTTCGTCGTCAATAAGAAGGTCAGAGTGACACAGTAAACCTGAAGTGAAGCATCGGAATCTATAGCTAGTGTCACTGGAATGGTTCAAAACATAGTCAGTAAGAAGAGTCAGTTTTCTTGTTCTTAAGTCGGCACTGTGCCTTTTGTATTTAATTCCAATGCAATTTCTGTGTTTCATAGTCAACAAAAAGGTCCAAGGGATACAGTAAACCTGAAGTGAAGCATCGGAATCTATAACTAGTGTCGCAGGAATGGTTCAAAACGTATACAGTAAGAAGAGTCAGTCTTGTTGTACTTAAGCCGGCATTGTGCCTTTTGTATTTAATTCCGATGCAATTTCTGTGTTTAATAGTCAACAAAAAGGTCCAAGGGATACAGTAAACCTGAAGTGAAGCATCGGAATCTATAACTAGTGTCGCAGGAATGGTTCAAAACATAGACAGTAAGAAGAGTCAGTCTTTTTGTACTTAATTCTGCATTGTGCCTTTTGTATTTAATTCCGATGCAATCTCTGTGTTTCATCGTCAATAAGAAGATCCAAGGGATACAGTAAACCTGAATTGAAGCATCGGAATTTATAACTAGTGTCACAGGAATGGATCAAAACATAGTCAGTAAGATGAGTCAGTCATCTGGTACTTAAGTCGGCATTGTGCCTTTTGTATTT
This sequence comes from Schistocerca serialis cubense, assembly GCF_023864345.2. Classification (NCBI taxonomy): domain Eukaryota; kingdom Metazoa; phylum Arthropoda; class Insecta; order Orthoptera; family Acrididae; genus Schistocerca; species Schistocerca serialis. The sequence continues at coordinate 12,590,797 of NW_026047617.1, forward strand.
AATTCCGATGCAATTTCTGTGTTTCATCGTCAATAAGAAGGTCCGAGGTATACAGTAAACCTAAAGTGAAGCATCGGAATCTATAACTAGTGTCACAGGAATGGTTCAAAACATAGTCAGTAAGAAAAGTCAGTCTTCTTTGCCTTATGTCGGCATTGTGCCTTTCGTATTTAATTCCGATGCAATTTCTGTGTTTCATCGTCAATAAGAAGGTCCAAGGGATACAGTAAACCTGGAGTGAAGCATCGGAACCTGTAACTAGTGTCACAGTAATGGTGCAAATCATAGACAGTAAGAAGAATCAGACGTCTTGTACTTAAGTCGGCATTGTGCCTTTTGTGTTTAATCCCGATGCAATTTCTGTGTTTCATTGGCAATAGGAAGGTGCAAGGGATACTGTAAACCTGAAGTGAAGTATCGGAATCTATAACTAGTGTCACAGGAATGGTTCAAAATATAGACAGTAAGAAGAGTCAGTCTTCTTGTACTTAAGTCTGCATTGTGCCTTTTGTATTTAATTCCGACGCAATTTCTGTGATTCATCGTCAATAAGAAGGCCCAAGGGATACAGTAAACCTGAAGTGAAGCATGGGACTCTATAACTAGTTTCACAGAAATGGTTCAAAACATAGACAGTAGGAAGAGTCAGTCTTCTTGTACTTAAGTCGGCATTGTGCCTTTTGTATTTCATTCCGATGCAATTTCTGTGTTTCATCGTCAATAAGAAGGTCCAAGGGAAACAGTAATACTGAAGTGAAGCATCGGAATCTATAACTAGTGTCACAGGAATGGTTCAAAACATAGTCAGTATGAAGAGTCAGTCTTCTTGTCCTTAAGTCGGCATAGTGCCTTTTGTATTTAATTCCGATGCAATTTCTGTGTTTCATCGACAATAAGGTCAGAGGGATACAGTAAACCTGAAGTGAAGTATCGGAATCTATAACTAGTGTCACAGGAATGGTTCAAAACATAGACAGTAGGAAGAGTCAGTCTTCTTGTACTTAAGTCGGCATTGTGCCTTTTGTATTTAATTCCGATGCAATTTCTGGGTTTCATCGTCAATAAGAAGGTCCAAGGTATACAGTAAACCTGAAGTGAAGCATCGGAATCTATAACTAGTGTCACAGGAATGTTTCAAAATATAGTCAGTATGAAGTGTCAGTCTTCTTGTACTTAAGTCGGCATTGTGCCTTTTCTATTTAATTCCGATGCAATTTCTGTGTTTCATCGTCAATAAGAAGGTCCAAGGGATCCAGTAAACCTGGAGTGAAGCATCGGAATCTATAACTAGTGTCACAGGAATGGTTCAAAATATAGTCAGTAAGAAGTGTCAGTCTTCTTGTACTTAAGTCGGCATTGTGCCTTTTCTATTTAATTCCGATACAATTTCTGTGTTTCATCGTCAATAAGAAGGTCCAAGGGATCCAGTAAACCGGGAGTGAAGCATCGGAACCTATAACTAGTGTCACAGGAATGGTTCATAACATAGACAGTAAGAAGAGTCAGTCTCCTTGTACCTAAGTCGACATTGTGCCTTTTGTATTTAATTCTGATGCAATTTCTGTGTTTCATCGTCAAAAAGAATGTCCAAGGGATACAGTAAACCTGAAGTGAAGCATCGGACTCTATAACTAGTTTCACAGAAATGGTTCAAAACATAGACAGTAAGAAGACTCAGTCATTTTGTACTTAAGTCGGCATTGTGCCTTTTGTATTAAATTCCGATGCAATTTCTGCTTTTCATCGTCAATAAGAAGGTCCAAGGGATACAGTAAACCTTAAGTGAAGCATCGGAATCTATAACTAGTGTCACAGGAATGGTTCAAAGCATAGTCAGGAGGAAGAGTCGGTCTTCATGTACTTAAGTCGGCATTGTGCCTTTTGTATTTAATTCCGATGCAATTTCTGTGTTTCATCGTCAATAAGAAGAACCAAGGGATACAGTAAACCTGAAGTGAAGCATCGGAATCAATAACTAGTGTCACAGGAATGGTTCAAAACATAGACAGTAAGATCAGTCAGTCTTCGTGTCCTTAAGTCGGCATTGTGCCTTTTGTATTTAATTCCGATGCAATTTCTGTGTTTCATGGTCAATAAGAAGGTCCAAGGGATACAGTAAACCTGGAGTGTAGCAACGGAATCTATAACTAGGGTCACAGGAATGGTTCAATACATAGACGGTAAGATGAGTCAGTCTTCATGTACTTAAGTCGGCATTTTGCCTTTTTTATTCAATTCCGATGCAATTTCTGTGTTTCATCGTCAATAATAAAGTCCAAGGGATACAGTAAACCTGAAGTGAAGCATCGGAATCAATAACTAGTGTCACAGGAATGGTTCAAAACATAGTCAGTAAGAAGAGTCAGTCTTCTAGTCCTTAAGTCGGCAATGTGCTTTTTGTATTTAATTCCAATGCAATTTCTGTGTTTCATCGTCAATAAGAAGGCCAAGGGATACAGTACACATAGAGTGTAGCATCGGAATCTATAACTAGTGTCACAGGAATGGTTCAAAACATAGATAGTAAGAAGAGTCATTCATCATGTACTTAAGTCGGCATTGTGCCTTTTGTATTAAATTCCGATGCAATTTCTGTGTTTCATCGTCAATAAGAAGGTCCAAGGGATACAGTAAACCTCAAGTGAAGCACCGGAATCTATAACTAGTATCACAGGAATGGTTCAAAACATAGTCAGTAGGAAGAGTCGGTCTTCATGTACTTAAGTCGGCATTGTGTCTATTGTATTTAATTCCGATGCAATTTCTGTGTTTCATAGTCAACAAAAAGGTCCAAGAGATACAGTAAACCTGAAGTGAAGCATCGGAATCTATAACTAGTGTCGCAGGAATGGTTCAAAACATATACAGTAAGAAGAGTCAGTCTTGTTGTACTTAAGCCGGTATTGTGCCTTTTGTATTTAATTCCGATGCAATTTCTGTGTTTAATAGTCAACAAAAAGGTGCAAGGGATACAGTAAACCTGAAGTGAAGCATCGGAATCTATAACTAGTGTCGCAGGAATGGTTCAAAACATAGACAGTAAGAAGAGTCAGTCTTTTTGTACTTAATTCTGCATTGTGCCTTTTGTATTTAATTCCGATGCAATCTCTGTGTTTCATCGTCAATAAGAAGATCCAAGGGATACAGTAAACCTGAATTGAAGCATCGGAATTTATAACTAGTGTCACAGGAATGGATCAAAACATAGTCAGTAAGATGAGTCAGTCATCTGGTACTTAAGTCGGCATTGTGCCTTTTGTATTTAATTCCGATGCAATTTCTGTGTTTCATCGTCAATAAGAAGGTCCGAGGTATACAGTAAACCTAAAGTGAAGCATCGGAATCTATAACTAGTGTCACAGGAATGGTTCAAAACATAGTCAGTAAGAAAAGTCAGTCTTCTTTGCCTTATGTCGGCATTGTGCCTTTCGTATTTAATTCCGATGCAATTTCTGTGTTTCATCGTCAATAAGAAGGTCCAAGGGATACAGTAAACCTGGAGTGAAGCATCGGAACCTGTAACTAGTGTCACAGTAATGGTGCAAATCATAGACAGTAAGAAGAATCAGACGTCTTGTACTTAAGTCGGCATTGTGCCTTTTGTGTTTAATCCCGATGCAATTTCTGTGTTTCATTGGCAATAGGAAGGTGCAAGGGATACTGTAAACCTGAAGTGAAGTATCGGAATCTATAACTAGTGTCACAGGAATGGTTCAAAATATAGACAGTAAGAAGAGTCAGTCTTCTTGTACTTAAGTCTGCATTGTGCCTTTTGTATTTAATTCCGACGCAATTTCTGTGATTCATCGTCAATAAGAAGGCCCAAGGGATACAGTAAACCTGAAGTGAAGCATGGGACTCTATAACTAGTTTCACAGAAATGGTTCAAAACATAGACAGTAGGAAGAGTCAGTCTTCTTGTACTTACGTCGGCATTGTGCCTTTTGTATTTCATTCCGATGCAATTTCTGTGTTTCATCGTCAATAAGAAGGTCCAAGGGAAACAGTAATACTGAAGTGAAGCATCGGAATCTATAACTAGTGTCACAGGAATGGTTCAAAACATAGTCAGTATGAAGAGTCAGTCTTCTTGTCCTTAAGTCGGCATAGTGCCTTTTGTATTTAATTCCGATGCAATTTCTGTGTTTCATCGACAATAAGGTCAGAGGGATACAGTAAACCTGAAGTGAAGTATCGGAATCTATTACTAGTGTCACAGGAATGGTTCAAAACATAGACAGTAGGAAGAGTCAGTCTTCTTGTACTTAAGTCGGCATTGTGCCTTTTGTATTTAATTCCGATGCAATTTCTGGGTTTCATCGTCAATAAGAAGGTCCAAGGTATACAGTAAACCTGAAGTGAAGCATCGGAATCTATAACTAGTGTCACAGGAATGTTTCAAAATATAGTCAGTAAGAAGTGTCAGTCTTCTTGTACTTAAGTCGGCATTGTGCCTTTTCTATTTAATTCCGATGCAATTTCTGTGTTTCATCGTCAATAAGAAGGTCCAAGGGATCCAGTAAACCTGGACTGAAGCATCGGAATCTATAACTAGTGTCACAGGAATGGTTCAAAATATAGTCAGTAAGAAGTGTCAGTCTTCTTGTACTTAAGTCGGCATTGTGCCTTTTCTATTTAATTCCGATGCAATTTCTGTGTTTCAACGTCAATAAGAAGGTCCAAGGGATCCAGTAAACCTGGAGTGAAGCATCGGAACCTATAACTAGTGTCACAGGAATGGTTCATAACATAGACAGTAAGAAGAGTCAGTCTCCTTGTACCTAAGTCGACATTGTGCCTTTTGTATTTAATTCTGATGCAATTTCTGTGTTTCATCGTCAAAAAGAATGTCCAAGGGATACAGTAAACCTGAAGTGAAGCATCGGACTCTATAACTAGTTTCACAGAAATGGTTCAAAACATAGACAGTAAGAAGAGTCAGTCATTTTGTACTTAAGTCGGCATTGTGCCTTTTGTATTAAATTCCGATGCAATTTCTGCTTTTCATCGTCAATAAGAAGGTCCAAGGGATACAGTAAATCTTAAGTGAAGCATCGGAATCTATAACTAGTGTCACAGGAATGGTTCAAAGCATAGTCAGGAGGAAGAGTCGGTCTTCATGTACTTAAGTCGGCATTGTGCCTTTTGTATTTAATTCCGATGAAATTTCTGTGTTTCATCGTCAATAAGAAGAACCAAGGGATACAGTAAACCTGAAGTGAAGCATCGGAATCAATAACTAGTGTCACAGGAATGGTTCAAAACATAGACAGTAAGATCAGTCAGTCTTCGTGTCCTTAAGTCGGCATTGTGCCTTTTGTATTTAATTCCGATGCAATTTCTGTGTTTCATGGTCAATAAGAAGGTCCAAGGGATACAGTAAACCTGGAGTGTAGCAACGGAATCTATAACTAGGGTCACAGGAATGGTTCAATACATAGACGGTAAGATGAGTCAGTCTTCGTGTACTTAAGTCGGCATTTTGCCTTTTTTATTCAATTCCGATGCAATTTCTGTGTTTCATCGTCAATAATAAAGTCCAAGGGATACAGTAAACCTGAAGTGAAGCATCGGAATCAATAACTAGTGTCACAGGAATGGTTCAAACATAGTCAGTAAGAAGAGTCAGTCTTCTAGTCCTTAAGTCGGCAATGTGCTTTTTGTATTTAATTCCGATGCAATTTCTGTGTTTCATCGTCAATAAGAAGGCCAAGGGATACAGTACACATAGAGTGTAGCATCGGAATCTATAACTAGTGTCACAGGAATGGTTCAAAACATAGATAGTAAGAAGAGTCATTCATCATGTACTTAAGTCGGCATTGTGCCTTTTGTATTAAATTCCGATGCAATTTCTGTGTTTCATCGTCAATAAGAAGGTCCAAGGGATACAGTAAACCTCAAGTGAAGCACCGGAATCTATAACTAGTATCACAGGAATGGTTCAAAACATAGTCAGTAGGAAGAGTCGGTCTTCATGTACTTAAGTCGGCATTGTGTTTATTGTTCTTAATTCCGATGCAATTTCTGTGTTTCATCGTCAATAAGAATGTCCAAGGGATACAGTAAATCTGAAGGGAAGCATCGGAATCTATAACTAGTGTCACAGGAATGGATCAAAACATAGACAGTAAGAAGAGTCAGTCTTCTTGTACTTAAGTCGGCATTTTGCCTTTTCTATTTAATTCCGATGCAATTTCTGTGTTTCATCGTCAATAAGAAGGTCGAAGGGATCCAGTAAACCTGGAGTGAAGCATCGGAATCTATAACTAGTGTCACAGGAATGGTTCATAACATAGACAGTAAGAAGAGTAAGTCTCCTTGTACTTAAGTCGACATTGTGCCTTTTGTATTTAATTTCGATGCAATTTCTGTGTTTCATCGTCAATAAGAAGGTCCAAGGGATACAGTAAACGTGAAGTGAAGCATCGTAATCCATAACTAGTGTCACAGGAATGGTTGAAATCATAGACAGTAGGAAGAGTCAGTCTTCTTGTACTTAAGTCGGCATTGTGGATTTTGTATTTAATTCCGATGCAATTTCTGTGTTTCATCGTCAATAAGAAGGTCCAAGGGATACAGTAAACCTGGAGTGTAGCAACGGAATCTATAACTAGTGTCACAGGAATGGTTCAAAACATAGACGGTAAGAAGAGACAGTCTTCGTGTACCTAAGTCGGCATTTTGCGTTTTTTATTTAATTCCGATGCAATTTCTGTGCTTCATCGTCAATAATAAGGTCCAAGGGATACAGTAAACCTGTAGTGAAGCATCGGAATCAATAACTAGTGTCACAGGAATGGTTCAAAAATAGTCAGTAAGAAGAGTCAGTCTTCTAGTCCTTAAGTCGGCATTGTGCCTTTTGTATTTAATTCCGATGCAATTTCTGTGTTTCATCGTCAATAAGAAGGTCCAAAGGATACAGTACACCTAGAGTGTAGCATCGGAATCTATAACTAGTGTCACATTAATGGTTCAAAACATAGACAGTAAGAAGAGTCAGTCATCATGTACTTAAGTCGGCATTGTGCCTTTTGTATTAAATTCCGATGCAATTTCTGGGATTCAACGTCAATACGAAGGTCCAAGGGATACAGTAAACCTCAAGTGAAGCATCGGAATCTATAACTAGTATCACAGGAATGGTTCAAAACATAGTCAGTAGGAAGAGTCGGTCTTCATGTACTTAAGTCGGCATTGTGACTATTGTATATCATTCCGATGCAATTTCTGTGTTTCATCGTCAATAAGAAGGTCCAAGGGATACAGTAAATCTGAAGGGAAGCATCGGAATCTATAACTAGTGTCACAGGAATGGAACAAAACATAGACAGTAAGAAGAGTCAGTCTTCTTGTACTTAAGTCGGCATTGTGCCTTTTCTATTTAATTCCGATGCAATTTCTGTGTTTCATCGTCAATCAGAAGGTCCAAGGGATCCAGTAAACCTGGAGTGAAGCATCGGAATCTCTAACTAGTGTCACAGGAATGGTTCATAACATAGACAGTAAGAAGAGTCAGTCTCCTTGTACTTAAGTCGACATTGTGCCTTTTGTATTTAATTCCGATGCAATTTTTGTGTTTCATCGTCAATAAGAAGGTCCAAGGGATCCAGTAAACCTGGAGTGAAGCATCGGAATCTATAACTAGTGTCACAGGAATGGTTCATAACGTAGGCAGTAAGAAGAGTCAGTCTTCTTGTACTTAAGTCGGCATAGTGCCTTTTCTATTTAATTCCGATGCAATTTCCGTGTTTAATCGTCAATAAGATGGTCAGAGGGATACAGTAAACCTGAAGTGAAGCATCGCAATCTATAACTAGTGTCACAGGAATGGTTCAAAACATAGTCAGTAAGAAGAGTCAGTATTTTTGTACTTAAGTCGGCATTGTGGCTTTTGTGTTTAATTCCGATGCTATTTCTGTGTTTCAGCGTCAATAACAAGGTCCAAGGGATACAGTAAACCTGAAGTGAAGCATCGGAATCTAGAACTAGTGTCACAGGAATCGTTCAAAACATAGTCAGTAAGATGAGTCAGTCTTCTTGTACTTAAGTCGGCATAGTGCCTTTTGTATTTCATTCCGATGCAATTTCTGTGCTTCATCGTCAATAAGATGGTCAGAGGGATACAGTAAACCTGATGTGAAGCATCGCAATCTATAACTAGTGTCACGGGAATGGTTCAAAACATAGTCAGTAAGAAGAGTCAGTATTTATGTACTTAAGTTGGCATTTTGCCTTTTGTGTTTAATTCCGATGCAATTACTGTGTTTCAGCGTCAATAACAAGGTCCTAAGGGATACAGTAAACCTGAAGTGAAGCATTGGACTCTATAACTAGTTTCACAGAAATGGTTCAAAACATAGACAGTAGGAAGAGTCAGTCTTCTTGTACTTAAGTCGGCATTGTGCCTTTTGTATTTAATTCCGATGCAATTTCTGTGTTTCATCGTCAATAAGAAGGTCCAAGGGATACAGTACACCTAGAGTTTAGCATCGGAATCTATAACTAGTGTCACAGGAATGGTTCAAAACATAGACAGTAAGAAGAGTCAGTCATCTTGTACTTAAGTCGGCATTGTGCCTTTTGTATTAAATTCCGATGCAATTTCTGTGTTTCATCGTCAATAAGAAGGTCCAAGGGATACAGTAAACCTCAAGTGAAGCATCGGGATCTATAACTAGTATCACAGGAATGGTTCAAAACATAGTCAGAAGGAAGAGTCGGTCTTCATGTACTTAAGTCGGCATTGTGCCTTTTGTATTTAATTCCGATGCAATTTCTGTGTTTCATCGTCAATACGAAGGTCCAAGGGATACAGTAAACGTGAAGTGAAGCATCGTAACCTATGACTAGTGTCACAGGAATGGTTGAAAACATAGACAGTAGGAAGAGTCAGTCTTCTTGTACTTAAGTCGGCATTGTGCCTATTGTATTTAATTCCGATGCAATTTCTGTGTTTCATCGTCAATAAGAAGCTCCAAGGGATCCAGTAAACCTGGAGTGAAGCATCGGAATCTATAACTAGTGTCACAGGAATGGTTCATAACATAGACAGTAAGAAGAGTCAGTCTCCTTGTACTTAAGTCGACATTGAGCCTTTTCTATTTAATTCCGAATCAATTTCTGTGTTTCTTCGTCAATAAGAAGGTCCAAGGGATACAGTAAACCTCAAGTGAAGCATCGGAATCTATAACTAGTGTCACACGAATGGTTCAAAACATAGTCAGTAGGAAGAGTCGGTCTTCATGTACTTAAGTCGGCATTGTGCCTTTTGTATTTAATTCCGATGCAATTTCTGTGTTTCATCGTCAATACGAAGGTCCAAGGGATACAGTAAACGTGAAGTGAAGCATCGTAATCTATAACTAGTGTCACAGGAATGGTTGAAAACATAGACAGTAGGAAGAGTCAGTCTTCTTGTACTTAAGTCGGCATTGTGCCTATTGTATTTAATTCCGATGCAATTTCTGTGTTTCTTCGTCAATAAGAAGGTCGAAGGGATACAGTAAATCTGAAGGGAAGCATCGGAATCTATAACTAGTGCCACAGGTATGGATCAATACATAGACAGCAAGAAGAGTCAGTCTTCTTGTACTTAAGTCGGCATTGTGCCTTTTCTATTTAATTCCGATGCAATTTCTGTGTTTCATCGTCAATAAGAAGGTCCAAGGGATCCAGTAAAACTGGAGTGAAGCATCGGAATCTATAACTAGTGTCACAGGAATGGTTCATAACATAGACAGTAAGAAGAGTCAGTCTCCTTGTACTTAAGTCGACATTGTGCCTTTTCTATTTAATTCCGATGCAATTTCTGTGTTTCTTCGTCAATAAGAAAGTCCAAGGGATACAGTAAACCTCAAGTGAAGCATCGGGATCTATAACTAGTGTCACACGAATGGTTCAAAACATAGTCAGTAGGAAGAGTCGGTCTTCATGTACTTAAGTCGGCATTGTGCCTTTTGTATTTAATTCCGATGCAATTTCCGTGTTTCATCGTCAATAAGAAGGTCCAAGGGATACAGTAAACGTGAAGTGAAGCATCGTAATCTATAACTAGTGTCACAGGAATGGTTGAAAACATAGACAGTAGGAAGAGTCAGTCTTCTTGTACTTAAGTCGGCATTGTGCCTTTTGTATTTAATTCCGATGCAATTTCTGTGTTTCATCGTCAATAAGAAGGTCCAAGGGATACAGTAAATCTGAAGGGTAGCATCGTAATCCATAACTAGTGTCACAGGAATGGTTCAAAACATAGACAGTAAGAAGAGTCAGTCTTCTTGTACTTAAGTCGGCATAGTGCCTTTTGTATTTAATTCCGATGCAATTTCCGTGTTTAATCGTCAATAAGATGGTCAGAGGGATACAGTAAACCTGAAGTGAAGCATCGCAATCTATAACTAGTGTCACAGGAATGGTTCAAAACATAGTCAGTAAGAAGAGTCAGTATTTTTGTACTTAAGTCGGCATTGTGCATTTTGTGTTTAATTCCGATGCAATTTCTGTGTTTCAGCGTCAATAACAAGGTCCAAGGGATACAGTAAACCTGAAGTGAAGCATCGGAATCTACAACTAGTGTCACATGAATGGTTCAAAACATAGACAGTAAGATGAGTCAGTCTCCTTGTACTTAAGTCGGCAAAGTGCCTTTTGTATTTAATTCCGATGCAAATGCTGTGCTTCATCGTCAATAAGATGGTCAGAGGGATACAGTAAACCTGATGTGAAGCATCGCAATCTATAACTAGTGTCACAGGAACGGTTCAAAACATAGTCAGTAAGAAGAGTCAGTATTTTTGTACTTAAGTCGGCATTTTGCCTTTTGTGTTTAATTCCGATGCAATTACTGTGTTTCAGCGTCAATAACAAGGTCCTAAGGGATACAGTAATCCTGAAGTAAAGCATCGGAATCTATACCTAGTGTCACAGGAATGGTTCAAAATATAGACAGTAAGAAGAGTCAGTCTTCTTGTACTTAAGTCTGCATTGTGCCTTTTGTATTTAATTCCGATGCAATTTCTGTGATTCATCGTCAATAAGAAGGCCCAAGGGATACAGTAAACCTGAAGTGAAGCGTCCGACTCTATACCTAGTTTCACAGAAATGGTTCAAAACATAGACAGTAGGAAGAGTCAGTCTTCTTGTACTTAAGTCGGCATTGTGCCTTTTGTATTTAATTCCGATGCAATTTCTGTGTTTCTTCATCAATAAGAAGGTCCAAGGGATACAGTAAACCTCAAGTGAAGCATCGGAATCTATAACTAGTGTCACACGAATGGTTGAAAACATAGACAGTAGGAAGAGTCAGTCTTCTTGTACTTAAGTCGGCATTGTGCCTATTGTATTTAATTCCGATGCAATTTCTGTGTTTCATCGTCAATAAGAAGGTCCAAGGGATACAGTAAATCTGATGGGAAGCATCGGAATCTATAACTAGTGTCACAGGAATGGATCAAAACATAGACAATAAGATGAGACAGTCTTCTTGTACTTAAGTCGGCATTGTGCCTTTTCTATTTAATTCCGATGCAATTTCTGTGTTTCATCGTCAATAAGAAGGTCCAAGGGATCCAGTAAACCTGGATTGAAGCATCGGAATCTATAACTAGTGTCACAGGAATGGTTCATAACATAGACAGTTAGAAGAGTCAGTCTCCTTGTACTTAAGTCGACATTGTGCCTTTTCTATTTAATTCCGATGCAATTTCTGTGTTTCTGCGTCAATAAGAAGGTCCAAGGGATACAGTAAACCTCAAGTGAAGCATCGGAATCTATAACTAGTGTCACACGAATGTTCAAAACATAGTCAGTAGGAAGAGTCGGTCTTCATGTACTTAAGTCGGCATTGTGCCTTTTGTATTTAATTCCGATGCAATTTCTGTGTTTCATCGTCAATACGAAGGTCCAAGGGATACAGTAAACGTGAAGTGAAGCATCGTAATCTATAACTAGTGTCACAGGAATGGTTGAAAACATAGACCGTAGGAAGAGTCAGTCTTCTTGTACTTAAGTCGCCATTGTGCCTTTTGTATTTAATTCCGATGCAATTTCTGTGTTTCATCGTCAAAAAGAAGGTCCAAGGGATACAGTAAATCTGTAGGGAAGCGTCGGAATCTATAACTAGTGTCACAGGAATGGTTCAAAACATAGACAGTAAGAAGAGTCAGTCTTCTTGTACTTAAGTCGGCATAGTGCCTTTTGTATTTAATTCCGATGCAATTTCCGTGTTTCATCGTCAATATGTTGGTCAGAGGGATACAGTAAACATGAAGTGAAGCATCGCAATCTATTACTAGTGTCACAGGAATGGTTCAAAACATAGTCACTAAGAAGAGTCAGTATTTTTGTACTTAAGTCGGCATTGTGCCTTTTGTGTTTAATTCCGATGCAATTTCTGAGTTTCAGCGTCAATAACAAGGTCCAAGGTATACAGTAAACCTGAAGTGAAGCTTCGGAATCTATAACTAGTGTCACAGGAATGGTTCAAAACATAGACAGTAAGATGAGTCAGTCTCCTTGTACTTAAGTCGACATTGTGCCTTTTCTATTTAATTCCGATGCAATTTCTGTGTTTCATCGTCAATAAGAAGATCAGAGGGATACAATAAACCTGAAGTTTAGCATCGGAATCTATAACTAGTGTTACAGGAATGGTTCAATACATAGTCAGTAAGAACAGTCAGTCTTCTTGTCCTTAAGTCGGCATTGTGCCTTTTGTATTTAATTCCGATGCAATTTCTGTGTTTCATCGTCAATAAGAAGGTCCAAGGGATACAGTAAACCTGGAGTGTAGCATCGGAATCTATAACTAGTGTCACAGGAAAGATTCAAAACATAGACAGTAAGAAGAGTCAGTCATCATGTACTTAAGTCGGCATTGTGCCTTTTGTATTAAATTCCGATGCAATTTCTGTGTTTCATCGTCAATAAGATGGTCCAAGGGATACAGTAAACCTCAAGTGAAGCATCGGAATCTATAACTAGTGTCACAGGAATGGTTCAAAACTTAGTCAGTAGGAAGAGTCGGTCTTCATGTACTTAAGTCGGCATTGTGCCTTTTGTATTTAATTCCGATGCAATTTCTGTGTTTCATCGTCATTAAGAAGGTCCAAGGGATACAGTAAACGTGAAGTGAAGCATCGGAATCTATATCTAGTGTCACAGGAATGGTTCAAAACATAGACAGTAGGAAGAGTCAGTCTTCTTGTACTTAAGTCGGCATTGGGCCTTTTGTATTTAATTCCGATGCAATTTCTGTGTTTCATCGTCAATAAGAAGGTCCAAGGGATACAGTAAACCTGAAGTGAAGCATCGGAATCTATAACTAGTGTCACAGGAATGGTTCAAAACATAGACGGTAAGAAGAGTCAGTCATCTTGTACTTAAGTCGGCATAGTGCCTTTTGTATTTAATTCCGATGCAATTTCTGTGCTTCATCGTCAATAAGATGGTCAGAGGGATACAGTAAACCTGATGTGAAGCATCGCAATCTATAACTAGTGTCACAGGAATGGTTCAAAACATAGACAGTAGGAAGGGTCAGTCTTCTTGTACTTAAGTCGGCATTGTGCCTTTTGTATCTAATTCCGATGCAATTTCTGTGTTTCATCGTCAATAACAAGGTCAGAGGGATACGGTAAACATGAAGTGAAGTATCGGAATCTAAAACTAGTGTCACAGGAATGGTTCAAACATAGACAGTAGGAAGAGTCAGTCTTCTTGTACTTAAGTCGGCATTGTGCCTTTTGTATTTAACTGCGATGCAATTTCTGTGTTTCATCGTCAATACGAAGGTCCAAGGGATACAGTAAACGTGAAGTGAAGCATCGTAATCTATAACTAGTGTCACAGGAATGGTTGAAAACATAGACAGTAGGAAGAGTCAGTCTTCTTGTACTTAATTCGGCATTGTGCCTACTGTATTTAATTCCGATGCAATTTCTGTGCTTCATTGTCAATAAGAAGGTCCAAGGGATACAGTAAATCTGAAGGGAAGCATCTGAATCTATAACTAGTGTCACAGGAATGGATCAAAACATAGACAGTAAGAAGAGACAGTCTTCTTGTACTTAAGTCGGCATTGTGCCTTTTCTATTTAATTCCGATGCAATTTCTGTGTTTCATCGTCAATAAGAAGGTCCAAGGGATCCAGTAAACCTGGAGTGAAGCATCGGAATCTATAACTAGTGTCACAGGAATGGTTCATAACATAGACAGTAAGAAGAGTCAGTCTCCTTGTACTTAAGTCGACATTGTGCCTTTTCTATTTAATTCCGATGCAATTTCTGTGTTTCTTCGTCAATAAGAAGGTCCAAGGGATACAGTAAACCTCAAGTGAAGCATCGGAATCTATAACTAGTGTCACACGAATGGTTCAAAACATAGTCAGTAGGAAGAGTCGGTCCTCATGTACTTAAGTCGGCATTGTGCCTTTTGTATTTAATTCCGATGCAATTTCTGTGTTTCATCGTCAATAAGAAGGTCAGAGGGATACAATAAACCTGAAGTGTAGCATCGGAATCTATAACTAGTGTCACAGGAATGGTTCAAAACATAGTCAGTAAGAACAGTCAGTCTTCTTGTCCTTAAGTCGGCATTGTGCCTTTTGTATTTAATTCCGATGCAATTTCTGTGTTTCATCGTCAATAACAAGGTCCAAGGGATACAGTAAACCTGGAGAGTAGGATCGGAATCTATAACTAGTGTCACAGGAAAGATTCAAAACATAGACAGTATGAAGAGTCAGTCATCATGTACTTAAGTCGGCATTGTGCCTTTTGTATTAAATTCCGATGCAATTTCTGTGTTTCATCGTCAATAAGATGGTCCTAGGGATACAGGTAAACCTCAAGTGAAGCATCGGAATCTATAACTAGTGTCACAGGAATGGTTCAAAACTTAGTCAGTAGGAAGAGTCGGTCTTCATGTACTTAAGTCGGCATTGTGCCTTTTGTATTTAATTCCGATGCAATTTCTGTGTTTCATCGTCATTAAGAAGGTCCAAGGGATACAGTAAACGTGAAGTGAAGCATCGGAATCTATAACTAGTGTCACAGGAATGGTTCAAAACATAGACAGTAGGAAGAGTCAGTCTTCTTGTACTTAAGTCGGCATTGTGCCTTTTGTATTTAATTCCGATGCAATTTCTGTGTTTCATCGTCAATAAGAAGGTCCAAGGGATACAGTAAACCTGAAGTGAAGCATCGGAATCTATAACTAGTGTCACAGGAATGGTTCAAAACATAGACGGTAAGAAGAGTCAGTCTTCTTGTACTTAAGTCGGCATAGTGCCTTTTGTATTTAATTCCGATGCAATTTCTGTGCTTCATCGTCAATAAGATGGTCAGAGGAATACAGTAAACCTGATGTGAAGCATCGCAATCTATAACTAGTGTCACAGGAATGGTTCAAAACATAGTCAGTAAGAGGAGTCAGTATTTTTGTACTTAAGTCGGCATTTTGCCTTTTGTGTTTAATTCCGATGCAATTACTGTGTTTCAGCGTCAATAACAAGGTCCAAGCGATACAGTAATCCTGAAGTGAAGCATCGGAATCTATAACTAGTGTCACAGGAATGGTTCAAAATATAGACAGTAAGAAGGGTCAGTCTTCTTGTACTTAAGTCTGCATTGTGCCTTTTGTATTTAATTCCGATGCAATTTCTGTGATTCATCGTCAATAAGAAGGTCCAAGGGATACAGTAAACCTGAAGTGAAGCATCGGACTCTATAACTAGTTTCACAGAAATGGTTCAAAACATAGACAGTAGGAGTAGTCAGTCTTCTTGTACTTAAGTCGGCATTGTGCCTCTTGAATTTCATTCCGATGCAATTTCTGTGTTTCATCGTCAATAAGAAGGTCCAAGGGAAACAGTAATACTGAAGTGAAGCATCGGAATCTATAACTAGTGTCACAGGAATGGTTCAAAACATGGTCAGTAAGAAGAGTCAGTCTTCTTGTCCTTTAGTCGGCATTGTGCCTTTTGTATTTAATTCCGATGCAATTTCTGTGTTTCATCGGCAATAAGGTCAGAGGGATACAGTAAACCTGAAGTGAAGTATCGGAATCTAAAACTAGTGTCACAGGAATGGTTCAAAACATAGACAGTAGGAGGAGTCAGTCTTCTTGTACTGAAGTCGGCATTGTGCCTTTTGTATCTAATTCCGATGCAATTTCTGTGTTTCATCGTCAATAACAAGGTCAGAGGGATACAGTAAACATAAAGTGAAGTATCGGAATCTAAAACTTGTGTCACAGGAATGGTTCAAACATAGACAGTAGGAAGAGTCAATCTACTTGTACTTAAGTCGGCATTGTGCCTTTTGTATTTAACTCCGATGCAATTTCTGTGTTTCATCGTCAATACGAAGGTCCAAGGGATACAGTAAACGTGAAGTGAAGCATCGTAATCTATAAGTAGTGTCACAGGAATGGTTGAAAACATAGACAGTAGGAAGAGTCAGTCTTCTTGTACTTAAATCGGCATTGTGCCTATTGTATTTAATTCCGATGCAATTTCTGTGCTTCATCGTCAATAAGAAGGTCCAAGGGATACAGTAAATCTGAAGGGAAGCATCGGAATCTATAACTAGTGTCACAGGAATGGATCAAAACATAGACAGTAAGAAGAGACAGTCTTCTTGTACTTAAGTCGGCATTGTGCCTTTTCTATTTAATTCCGATGCAATTTCTGTGTTTCATCGTCAATAAGAAGGTCCAAGGGATCCAGTAAACCTGGAGTGAAGCATCGGAATCTATAACTAGTGTCACAGGAATGGTTCATAACATAGACAGTAAGAAGAGTCAGTCTCCTTGTACTTAAGTCGACATTGTGCCTTTTCTATTTAATTCCGATGCAATTTCTGTGTTTCTTCGTCAATAAGAAGGTCCAAGGGTACAGTAAACCTCAAGTGAAGCATCGGAATCTATAACTAGTGTCACACGAATGGTTCAAAACATAGTCAGTAGGAAGAGTCGGTCCTCATGTACTTAAGTCGGCATTGTGCCTTTTGTATTTAATTCCGATGCAATTTCTGTGTTTCATCGTCAATACGAAGGTAGAAGGGGTACAGTAAACGTGAAGTGAAGCATCGTAATCTATAACTAGTGACACAGGAATGGTTGAAAACATAGACAGTAGGAAGAGTCAGTCTTCTTGTACTTAAGTCGGCATTGTGCCTATTGTATTTAATTCCGATGCAATTTCTGTGTTTCATCGTCAATAAGAAGGTCCAAGGGATACTGTAAATCTGAAGGGAAGCATCGGAATCTATAACTAGTGTCACAGGAATGGATCAAAACATAGACAGTGAGAAGAGACAGTCTTCTTGTACTTAAGTCGGCATTGTCCCTTTTCTATTTAATTCCGATGCTATTTCTGTGTTTCATGGTCAATAAGAAGGTCCAAGGGATCCAGTAAACCTGGAGTGAAGCATCGGAAACTATAACTAGTGTCACAGGAATGGTTCATAAATAGACAGTAAGAAGAGTCAGTCTCCTTGTACTTAAGTCGACATTGTGCCTTTTCTATTTAATTCCGACGCAATTTCTGTGTTTCTTCATCAATAAGAAGGTCCAAGGGATACAGTAAACCTCAAGTGAAGCATCGGAATCTATAACTAGTGTCACACGAATGGTTCAAAACATAGTCAGTAGGAAGAGTCGGTCTTCATGTACTTAAGTCGGCATTGTGCCTTTTGTATTTAATTCCGATGCAATTTCTGTGTTTCATCGTCAATAAGAAGGTCCAAGGGATACAGTAAACGTGAAGTGAAGCATCGTAATCTATAACTAGTGTCACAGGAATGGTTGAAAACATAGACCGTAGGAAGAGTCAGTCTTCTTGTACTTATGTCGGCATTGTGCCTTTTGTATTTAATTCCGATGCAATTTCTGTGTTTCATCGTCAATAAGAAGGTGCAAGGGATACAGTAAATCTGAAGGGAAGCATCGGAATCTATAACTAGTGTCACAGGAATGGTTCAAAACATAGACAGTAAGAAGAGTCAGTCTTCTTGTACTTAAGTCGGCATAGTGCCTTTTGTATTTAATTCCGATGCAATTTCCGTGTTTCATCGTCAATAAATTGGTCAGAGGGATACAGTAAACCTGAAGTGAAGCATCGCAATCTATTACTAGTGTCACAGGAATGGTTCAAAACATAGTCACTAAGAAGAGTCAGTATTTTTGTACTTAAGTCGGCATTGTGCCTTTTGTGTTTAATTCCGATGCAATTTCTGAGTTTCAGCGTCAATAACAAGGTCCAAGGTATACAGTAAACCTGAAGTGAAGCTTCGGAATCTATAACTAGTGTCACAGGAATGGTTCAAAAAATAGACAGTAAGATGAGTCAGTCTCCTTGTACTTAAGTCGACATTGTGCCTTTTCCATTTAATTCCGATGCAATTTCTGTGTTTCATCGTCAATAAGAAGGTCAGAGGGATACAATAAACCTGAAGTGAAGCATCGGAATCTATAACTAGTGTCATAGGAATGGTTCAAAACATAGTCCGTAAGAACAGTCAGTCTTCTTGTCCTTAAGTCGGCATTGTGCCTTTTGTATTTAATTCCGATGCAATTTCTGTGTTTCATCGTCAATAACAAGGTCCAAGGGATACAGTAAACCTGGAGAGTAGGATCGGAATCTATAACTAGTGTCACAGGAAAGATTCAAAACATAGACAGTATGAAGAGTCAGTCATCATGTACTTAAGTCGGCATTGTGCCTTTTGTATTAAATTCCGATGCAATTTCTGTGTTTCATCGTCAATAAGATGGTCCAAGGGATACAGGTAAACCTCAAGTGAAGCATCGGAATCTATAACTAGTGTCACAGGAATGGTTCAAAACTTAGTCAGTAGGAAGAGTCGGTCTTCATGTACTTAAGTCGGCATTGTGCCTTTTGTATTTAATTCCGCTGCAATTTCTGTGTTTCATCGTCATTAAGAAGGTCCAAGGGATACAGTAAACGTGAAGTGAAGCATCGGAATCTATAACTAGTGTCACAGGAATGGTTCAAAACATAGACAGTAGGAAGAGTCAGTCTTCTTGTACTTAAGTCGGCATTGTGCCTTTTGTATTTAATTCCGATGCAATTTCTGTGTTTCATCGTCAATAAGAAGGTCCAAGGGATACAGTAAACCTGAAGTGAAGCATCGGAATCTATAAGTAGTGTCACAGGAATGGTTGAAAACATAGACAGTAGGAAGAGTCAGTCTTCTTGTACTTAAATCGGCATTGTGCCTATTGTATTTAATTCCGATGCAATTTCTGTGCTTCATCGTCAATAAGGAGGTCCAAGGGATACAGTAAATCTGAAGGGAAGCATCGGAATCTATAACTAGTGTCATAGGAATGGATCAAAACATAGACAGTAAGAAGAGACAGTCTTCTTGTACTTAAGTCGGCATTGTGCCTTTTCTATTTAATTCCGATGCAATTTCTGTGTTTCATCGTCAATAAGAATGTCCAAGGGATCCAGTAAACCTGGAGTGAAGCATCGGAATCTATAACTAGTGTCACAGGAATGGTTCATAACATAGACAGTAAGAAGAGTCAGTCTCCTTGTACTTAAGTCGACATTGTGCCTATTCTATTTAATTCCGATGCAATTTCTGTGTTTCTTCGTCAATAAGAAAGTGCAAGGGATACAGTAAACCTCAAGTGAAGCATCGGGATCTATAACTAATGTCACACGAATGGTTCAAAACATAGTCAGTAGGAAGAGTCGGTCTTCAATTACTTAAGTCGGCATTGTGCTATTTGTATTTAATTCCGATGCAATTTCTGTGTTTCATCGTCAATAAGAAGGTCCAAGGGATACAGTAAACGTGAAGTGAAGCATCGTAATCTATGACTAGTGTCACAGGAATGGTTGAAAACATAGACAGTAGGAAGAGTCAGTTTTCTTGTACTTAAGTCGGCATTGTGCCTTTTGTATTTAATTCCGATGCAATTTCTGTGTTTCATCGTCAATAAGAAGGTCCAAGGGATACAGTACACCTAGAGTGTAGCATCGGAATCTATAACTAGTGTCACAGGAATGGTTCAAAACATAGACAGTAAGAAGAGTCAGTCATCTTGTACTTAAGTCGGCATTGTGCCTTTTGTATTAAATTCCGATGCAATTTCTGTGTTTCATCGTTAATAAGAAGGTCCAAGGGATACAGTAAACCTCAAGTGAAGCATCGGAATGTATAACTAGTATCACAGGAATGGTTCAAAACATAGTCAGTAGGAAGAGTCGGTCTTCATGTACTTAAGTCGGCATTGTGCCTTTTGTATTTAATTCCGATGCAATTTCTGTGTTTCATCGTCAATACGAAGGTCCAAGGGATACATTAAACGTGAATTGAAGCATCGTAATCTATAACTAGTGTCACAGGAATGGTTGAAAACATAGACAGTAGGAAGAGTCAGTCTTCTTGTACTTAAGTCGGCATTGTGCCTTTTGTATTTAATTCCGATGCAATTTCTGTGTTTCATCGTCAATAAGAAGGTCCAGGGGATAAAGTAAATCTGAAGGGAATCATCGGAATCTATAACTAGTGTCACAGGAATGGTTCAAAACATAGACAGTAAGAAGAGTCAGTATTTTTGTACTTAAGTCGGCATTGTGCCTTTTGTGTTTAATTCCGATGCAATTTCTGTGTTTCAGCGTCAATAACAAGGTCCAAGGGATACAGTAAACCTGAAGTGAAGCATCGGAATCAATAACTAGTGTCACAGGAATGGTTCAAATCATAGACAGTAAGATGAGTCAGTCACCCTGTACTTAAGTCGACATTGTGCCTTTTCTATTTAATTCCGATGCAATTTCTGTGTTTCATCGTCAATAACAAGGTCAGATGGATACAATAAACCTGGAGTGAAGCATCGGAATCTATAACTAGTGTCACAGGAATGGTTCAAAACATAGGCAGTAAGTACAGTCGGTCTTCTTGTCCTTAAGTCGGCATTGTGCCTTTTGTATTTAATTCCGATGCAATTTCTGTGTTCCATCGTCAATAAGAAGTTCCAAGGGATACAGTAAACCTGGAGTGTGGCATCGGAATCTATAAATAGTGTCACAGGAATGGTTCAAACATAGACAGTAAGAAGAGTCAGTCATCATGTACTTAAGTCGGCATTGTGCCATTTGTATTAACTTCCGATGCAATTTCTGTGATTTATCGACAATACGAAGGCTCATAGGATACAGTAAACCTTAAGTGAAGCATCGGATTCTGTAACTAGTTTCACAGAAATGGTTCAAAGCATATACAGTAGGAAGAGTCAGTCTTCTTGTACTTAAGTCGGCATTGTGCCTCTTGTATTTCATTCCGATGCTATTTCTGTGTTTCATCGTCAATAAGAAGGTCCAAGGGAAACAGTAATACTGAAGTGAAGCATCGGAATCTATAACTAGTGTCACAGGAATGGTTCAAAACATAGTCAGTAAGAAGAGTCAGTCTTCTTGTCCTTAAGTCGGCATTGTGCCTTTTGTATCTAATTCCGATGCAATTTCTGTGTTTCATGGTCAATAACAAGGTCAGAGGGATACAGTAAACCTGAAGTGAACCATCGGAATCTATAACTAGTGTCACAGGAATGGTTCACAACATAGAGAGTAGGACGAGTCAGTCTTCTTGTAAATAAGGCGGCATTGATCCTTTTGTATTTAATTCCGATGCAATTTCTGTGTTTCATCGTCAATAAGAAGGTCCAAGGTATACAGTAAACCTGAAGTGAAGCATCGGAATCTATACCTAGTGTCACAGGAATGGTTCAAAACATAGTCAGTAAGAAGAGTCAGTCTTCTTGTACTTAAGTCGGCATTGTGCCTTTTCTATTTAATTCCGATGCAATTACTGTGTTTCAGCGTCAATAAGAAGGTCCAAGGGATCCAGTAAACCTGGAGTGAAGCATCGGAATCTATAACTAGTGTCACAGGAATGGTTCATAACATAGACAGTAAGACGAGTCAGTCTCCTTGTACTTAAGTCGGCATTGTGCCTTTTCTATTTAATTCCGATGCAATTTCTGTGTTTCTTCGTCAATAAGAAGGTCAGAGGGATACAGTATGCCTGGAGTGAGGCTTCGGAATCTATAACTAGTGTCACAGGAATGGTTCAAAACATAGACAGTAAGATCAGTCAGTCTGCTTGTCCTTATGTTGGCATTGTGCCTTTTGTATTTAATTCCGATGCAATTTCTGTGTTTCATCGTTAATAAGAAGGTCCAAGGGATACAGTAAACCTGGAGTGCAGCAACGGAATCTATAACTAGTGTCACAGGAATGGTTCAAAGCATAGACGGTAAGAAGAGTCAGTCTTCGTGTACTTAAGTCGGCATTTTGCCTTTTTTATTTACTTCCGATGCAATATCTGTGTTTCATCGTCAATAATAAGGTCCAAGGGATACAGTAAACCTGAAGTGAGCATCGGAATCAATAACTAGTGTCACAGGAATGGTTCAAAACATAGTAAGTAAGAAGAGTCAGACTTCTAGTCCTTAAGTCGGCATTGTGCCTTTTGTATTTAATGCCGATGCAATTTCTGAGTTTCATCGTCAATAAGAAGGTCCAAGGGATACAGTAAACGTGATGTGAAGCATCGTAATCTATAACTAGTGTCACAGGAATGGTTGAAAACATAGACAGTAGGAAGAGTCAGTCTTCTTGTACTTAAGTCGGCATTGTGCCTATTGTATTTAATTCCGATGCAATTTCTGTGTTTCATCGTCAATAAGAAGGTCCAAGGGATACAGTAAATCTGAAGGGAAGCATCGGAATCTATAACTAATGTCACAGGAATGGATCAAAACGTAGACAGTAAGAAGAGTCAGTCTTCTTGTACTTAAGTCGGCATTGTGCCTTTTCTATTTAATTCCGATGCAATATCTGTGTTTCATCGTCAATAAGAAGGTCCAAGGGATCCAGTAAACCTGGAGTGAAGCATCGGAATCTATAACTAGTGTCACAGGAATGGTTCATAGCATAGACAGTAAGAAGATTCAGTCTCCTTGTACTTAAGTCGACATTGTGAATTTTCTACATAATTCCGATGCAATTTCTGTGTTTCTTCGTCAATAAGAAGGTCCAAGGGATACAGTAAACCTCAAGTGAAGCATCGGAATCTATAACTAGTGTCAAACGAATGGTTCAAAACATAGTCAGTAGGAAGAGTCTGTCTTCATGTACTTAAGTCGGCATTGTGCCTTTTGTATTTAATTCCGATGCAATTTCAGTGTTTCATCGTTAATAAGAAGGTCCAAGGGATACAGTAAACGTGAAGTGAAGCATCGTAATCTATAACTAGTGTCACAGGAATGGTTGAAAACATAGACAGTAGGAAGAGTCAGTCTTCTTGTACTTAAGTCGGCATTGTGCCTTTTGTATTTAATTCCGATGCAATTTCCGTGTTTCATCGTCAATAAGATGGTCAGAGGGATACAGTAAACCTCAAGTGAAGCATCGTAATCTATTACTAGTGTCACAGGAATGGTTCCAAACATAGACAGTAGGAAGAGTCAGTCTTCTTGTACTTAAGTCGGCATTGTGCCCCTTGTATTTCATTCCGATGCAATTTCTCTGTTTTATCGTCAATAAAAAGGTCCAAGGGAAACAGTAATACTGAAGTGAAGCCTCGGAATCTATAACTAGTGTCACAGGACTGGTTCCAAACATAGTCAGTAAGAAGAGTCAGTCTTCATGTCCTTAAGTCGGCATTGTGCCTTTTGTATTTAATTCCGATGCAATTTCTGTGTTTCATCGGCAATAAGGTCAGAGGGATACAGTAAACCTGAAGTGAAGTATCGGAATCTATAACTAGTGTCACAGGAATTGTTCAAAACATAGACAGCAGGAAGAGTCAGTCTTCTTGTACTTAAGTCGGCATTGTGCCTTTAGTATCTAATTCCGATGCAATTTCTGTGTTTCTTCGTCAATAAGAATGTCAGAGGGATACAGTAAACCTGAAGTGAACCATCGGAATCCAAAACTAGTGTCACAGGAATGGTTCAAAACATAGAGAGTAGGACGAGTCAGTCTTCTTGTACATAAGGCGGCATTGTTCCTTTTGTATTTAATTCCGATGCAATTTCTGTGTTTCATCGTCAATACGAAGGTCCAAGGTAACAGTAAACCTGAAGTGAAGCATCGGAATCTATAACTAGTGTCACAGGAATGGTTCAAAACATAGTCAGTAAGAAGAGTCAGTCTTCTTGTACTTAAGTCGGCATTGTGCCTTTTCTATTTAATTCCGATGCAATTTCTGTGTTTCATCGTCAATAAGAAGGTCCAAGGGATCCAGTAAACCTGGAGTGAACCATCGGAATCCAAAACTAGTGTCACAGGAATGGTTCAATACATAGAGAGTAGGACGAGTCAGTCTTCTTGTACATAAGGCGGCATTGTTCCTTTTCTATTTAATTCCGATGCAATTTCTGTGTTTCTTCGTCAATAAGAAGGTCAGAGGGATACAGTATACCTGGAGTGTAGCTTCGGAATCTATAACTAGTGTCACAGGAATGGTTCAAAACATAGACAGTAAGATCAGTCAGTCTTCTTGTCCTTAACTCGGAATTTAGCCTTTTGTATTTAATTCCGATGCAATATCTGTGTTTCATCGTCAATAAGAAGGTCCAAGGGATACAGTAAACCTGGAGTGTAGCAACGGAATCAATAACTAGTGTCACA
Organism: Schistocerca serialis cubense; assembly: GCF_023864345.2. NCBI lineage: Eukaryota > Metazoa > Arthropoda > Insecta > Orthoptera > Acrididae > Schistocerca > Schistocerca serialis. The sequence continues at coordinate 12,615,470 of NW_026047617.1, forward strand.
GGAATGGTTCAAAACATAGTAAGTAAGAAGAGTCAGTCTTCTAGTCCTTAAGTCGGCATTGTGCCTTTTGTATTTAATTCCGATGCAATTTCTGTGTGTCATCGTCAATAAGTAGGTCCAAGGGATACAGTAAACCTGAAGTGAAGCTTCGGAATCTATAACTAGTGTCACAGGAATGGTTCAAAACATAGACAGTAAGAAGGGTCAGTCATCTTGTACTTAAGTAGGCATTGTGGCGTTTCTGTTTAATTCCGATGCAATTTTTGTGTTTCCTCGTCAATAAGAAGGTCAGAGGGATACAGTGAACCTGAAGTTAAGCACTGGGATCTATAAATAGTGTCACAGGAATGGTTCAAAACATAGTCAGTAAGAGGAGTCAGTCTTCTTGTACTTAAGTCGGCATTGTGCCTTTTGTATTTAATTCCGATGCAATTTCTGTGTTTCATCGTCAATAAGAAGGTCCAAGGGATACAGTAAATCTGAAGGGAAGCATCGGAATCTATAACTAGTGTCACAGGAATGGTTCAAAACATAGACAGTAAGAAGAGTCAGTCTTCTTGTACTTAAGTCGGCATAGTGCCTTTTGTATTTAATTCCGATGCAATTTCCGTGTTTCATCGTCAATAAGATGGTCAGAGGGATACAGTAAACCTGAAGTGAAGCATCGCAATCTATAACTAGTGTCACAGGAATGGTTCAAAACATAGTCAGTAAGAAGAGCCAGTATATTTGTACTTAAGTCGGCATTGTGCCTTTTGTGTTTAATTCCGATGCAATTTCTGTGTTTCAACGTTAATAACAAGGTCCAAGGGATACAGTAAACCTGAAGTGAAGCATCGGAATCTATAACTAGTGTCACAGGAATGGTTCAAAACATAGACAGTAAGATGAGTCAGTCTCCTTGTACTTAAGTCGACATTGTGCCTAATCTATTTAATTCCGATGCAATTTCAGTGTTTCATCGTCAATAAGATGGTCAGAGGGATACAATAAACCTGAGATGAAGCATCAGAATCTATAACTAGTGTCACAGGAATGGTTCAAAACATAGTCAGTAAGAACAGTCAGTCTTCTTGTCCTTAAGACGGGATTGTGCTTTTTGTATTTAATTCCGATGCAATTTCTGTGTTTCATCATCAATAAGAAGGTCCAAGATATACAGTGAAATTGGAGTGTAGCATCGGCATCTATAACTAGTGTCACAGGAATGGTTCAAAACATAGACAGTAAGAAGAGTCAGTCATCATGTACTTAAGTCGGCATTGTGCCTTTTGTATTAAATTCCGATGTAATTTCTGTGTTTCATCGTCAATAAGAAGGTCCAAGGGATACAGTAAACGTCAAGTGAAGCATCGGAATCTATAACTAGTGTCACAGGAATGGTTCAAAACATAGACAGTAGGAAGAGTCAGTCTTCTTGTACTTAAGTCGGCATAGTGCCTTTTGTATTTAATTCCGATGCAATTTCTGTGCTTCATCGTCAATAAGATGGTCAGAGGGATACAGTAAACCTGATGTGAAGCATCGGAATCTATAACTAGTGTCACAGGAATGGTTCAAAATATAGTCAGTAAGAAGAGTCAGTCTTCTTGTCCTTAAGTCGGCATTGTGCCTTTTGTATTTAATTCCGATGCAATTTCTGTGTTTCATCGGCAATAAGAAGGTCCAACTGATACAGTAAACCTGGAGTGAAGCATCGGAATCTATAACTAGTGTCACAGGAATGGTTCAAAACATAGACAGTAGGAAGAGTCAGTCTTCTTGTACTTAAGTCGGCATTGTGCCTCTTGTATTTCATTCCGATGCAATTTCTGTGTTTTATCGACAATAAGAAGGTCCAAGGGAAACAGTAATACTGAAGTGAAGCCTCGGAAAATATAACTAGTGTCACAGGAATGGTTCCAAACATAGTCAGTAAGAAGAGTCAGTCTTCATGTCCTTAAGTCGGCATTGTGCCTTTTGTATTTAATTCCGATGCAATTTCTGTGTTTCATCGGCAATAAGGTCAGAGGGATACAGTAAACCTGAAGTGAAGTATCGGAATCTATAACTAGTGTCACAGGAATTGTTCAAAACATAGACAGTAGGAAGAGTCAGTCTTCTTGTACTTAAGTCGGCATTGTGCCTTTTGTATCTAATTCCGATGCAATTTCTGTGTTTCTTCGTCAATAAGAATGTCAGAGGGATACAGTAAACCTGAAGTGAAGCATCGCAATCTATAACTAGTGTCACAGGAATGGTTCAAAGCATAATCAGTAAGAAGAGTCAGTATTTTTGTACTTAAGTCGGCATTGTGCCTTTTGTAATTAATTCCGATGCAATTTCTGTGTTTCATCGTCAATAAGAAGGTCAGAGGGATACAATAAACCTGAGATGAAGCATCGGAATCTATAACTAGTGTCACAGGAATGCTTCAAAACATAGTCAGTAAGAAGAGTCAGTCTTCTAGTCCTTAAGTCGGCATTGTGCCTTTTGTATTCAATTCCGATGCAATTTCTGTGTTTCACTGTCAATAAGAAGGTCCAAGGGATACAGTAAACCTGGAGTGTAGCAACGGAATCTATAACTAGTGTCACAGTAATGGTTCAAAACTTAGACGGTAAGAAGAGTCAGTCTTCGTGTACTTAAGTCGGCATTTTGCCTTTTTTATTTACTTCCGATGCAATTTCTGTGGTTCATCGTCAATAATAAGGTCCAAGGGATACAGTAAACCTGAAGTGAAGCATCGGAATCAATAACTAGTGTCACAGGCATGGTTCAAAACATAGTAAGTAAGAAGAGTCAGTCTTCTAGTCCTTAAGTCGGCATTGTGCCTTTTGTATTTAATTCCGATGCAATTTCTGTGTTTCATCGTCAATAAGAAGGTCCAAGGGATACAGTATACGTGAAGTGAAGCATCGTAATCTATAACTAGTGTCACAGGAATACTTGAAAACATAGACAGTAGGAAGAGTCAGTCTTCTTGTACTTAAGTCGGCATTGTGCCTATTGTATTTAATTCCGATGCAATTTCTGTGTTTCATCGTCAATAAGACGGACCAAGCGATACAGTAAATCTGAAGGGAAGCATCGGAATCTATAACTAGTGTCACAGGAATGGATCAAAACATAGACAGTAAGAAGAGTCAGTCTTCTTGTACTTAAGTCGGCATTGTCCCTTTTCTATTTAATTCCGATGCAACTTCTGTGTTTCATCGTCAATAAGAAGGTCCAAGGGATACAGTAAACCTGGAGTGAAGCATCAGAATCTGTAACTAGTGTCACAGGAATGGTTCATAACATAGACAGTAAGGAGAGTCAGTCTCCTTGTACTTAGGTCGACATTGTGCCTTTTCTACATAATTCCGATGCAATTTCTTTGTTTCTTCGTCAATAAGAAGGTCCAAGGGATACAGTAAACCTGGAGTGTAGCATCGGAATCTATAACTAGTGTCACAGGAATGGTTCAAAACATAGACAGTAAGAAGAGTCAGTCATCATGTACTTAAGTCGGCATTGTGCCTTTTGTTTTAAATTCCGATGCAATTTCTGTGTTTCATCGTCAATAAGAAGGTCCAAGGGATACAGTAAACCTCAAGTGAAGCATCGGAATCTATAACTAGTGTCACAGGAATGGTTCAAAACTTAGTCAGTAGGAAGAGTCGGTCTTCATGTACTTAAGTCGGCATTGTGCCTTTTGTATTTAATTCCGATGCTATTTCTGTGTTTCATCGTCATTAAGAAGGTCCAAGGGATACAGTAAACGAGAAGTGAATCATCGGAATCTATAACTAGTGTCACAGGAATGGTTCAAAACATAGACAGTAGGAAGAGTCAGTCTTCTTGTACTTAAGTCGGCATTGTGCCTTTTGTATTTAATTCCGATGCAATTTCTGTGTTTCATCGTCAATAAGAAGGTCAGAGTGATACAGTAAACCTGAAGTGAAGCATCGCAATCTATAACTAGTGTCACAGGAATGGTTCAGAGCATAATCAGTAAGAAGAGTCAGTATTTTTGTACTTAAGTCGGCATTGTGCCTTTTGTAATTAATTCCGATGCAATTTCTGTGTTTCATCGTCAATAAGAAGATCAGAGGGATACAGGAAACCTGAAGTGATGCATCGGAATCTATAACTAGTATCACAGGAAAGGTTCAAATCACTGACTGTAGGAAGAGTCAGTCTTCTTGTACTTAAGTCGGCATGGTGCCTTTTGTACTTAATTTCGATGGAATTTCTGTGTTTCATCGTCAATAAGAAGCTCCAAGGGATACAGTAAACCTGAAGTGAAGCATCGGAATCAATAACTAGTGTCACAGGAATGGTTCAAAACATAGACAGTAAGAAGAGTCAGTCTTCTTGTACTTAATGCGGTATTGTGCCTTTTGTATTTAATTCTGAGGCAATTTCTATGATTCATCGTCAATAAGAAGGTCCAAGGAATACAGTAAACCTGAAGTGATGCATCAGATTCATAACTAGTGTCACAGGAATGGTTCAAAATATAGACAGTAAGAAGAGTCAGTCTTCTTGTACTTAAGTCAGCATTGTGCCTTTTCTATTTAATTCCGATGCAATTTCTGGGTTTCATCGTAATAAGAAGGTCCAAGGGATACAGTAAACCTGAAGTGTAGCATCGGAATCTATAACTAGAGTCACAGGAATGGTTCAAAACTTAGTCAGTGGGAAGAGTCGGTCTCCATGTACTTAAGTCAGCACTGTGCCTTTTGTATTTAATTCCGATGCAATTTCTGTGTTTCATCGTCAATAAGAAGGTGCAAGGGATATAGTAAACGTGACGTGAAGCATCGGAATCTATAACTAGTGTCACAGGAATGGTTCAAAACATAGACAGTAGGAAGAGTCAGACTTCTTGTACTTAAGTCGGCATTGTGCCTTTTGTATTTAATTCCGATGCAATTTCTGTGTTTCATCGTCAATAAGAAGATCAGAGGGATACAGTAAACCTGAAGTGAAGAATCGGAATCTATAACTAGTGTCACAGGAATGGTTCGAAACAGACAGTAAGAAGGGTCAGCCTTCTTGTACTTAGGTCGGCATTGTGCCTTTTGTATTTAATTCCGATGCAATTTCTGTGTTTCGTCGACAATAAGAAGGTCCAAGGGATACAGTAAAACTGAAGTCAAGCATCGGAATCTATAACTAGTGTCGCAGGAATGGTTCAAAACATAGCCAGTAAGAAGAGTCAGTCTTCTTGCACTTAATTCGGCATTGTGCCTTTCGTATTTACTTCCGATGCAATTTCTATGTTTCATAGTCAATAAGAAGATCAGTGGGATACAGTATACCTGAAATGAATTATCGGAATCCATAACTAGTGTCACAGGAATGGTTCAAAACATAGACAGTAAGATGAGTCAGTCTTCTTGTACTTAAGTCAGCATTGTGCCTTTTCTATATAATTCCGATGCAATTTCTGTGTTTCATCGTCAATAAGAGGGTCCCAGGGATACAGTAAACCTGGAGTGAAGCATCGGAATCTATAACTAGTGTCACAAAGATGGTTCAAAACATAGACAGTAAGAAGAGTCAGTATTCTTGTACTTAAGTTGGCATTGTGCCTGTTGTATTTAATTCCGATGCAATATCTGTGTTTCATCGTCAATACGAAGATCAGAGGGACACAGTAAACCAGAAGTGAAGCATCAGAATCTATAACTAGTGTCACAGGAATGGTTCAAATCATTGACAATAGGAAGAGTCAGTCTTCTTGACTTAAGTCGGCATTGTGCCTTTTGTATTTAATTCCGATGCAATTTCTGTGTTTTATCGTCAATAAGAAGGTCCAAGGGATACAGTAAACCTGAAGTGAAGCATCTGAATCAATAACTAGTGTCACAGGAATGGTTCAAAACATAGTCAGTACGAAGAGTCAGTCTTCTAGTCCTTAAGTCGGCATTGTGACTTTTGTATATAATTCCGATGCAATTTCTGTGTTTCATCGTCAATAAGAAGGTCCAAGGGATGCAGTAAACCTGGAGTGTAGCATCGGAATCTATAACTAGTGTCACAGGAATGGTTCAAAACATAGACAGTAAGAATAGTTTTCTTGTACTTAAGTCGGCATTTTGCCATTTGTATTTAATTCCGATGCAATTTCTGTGTTTCGTCGTCAATAAGAAGTTCCAAGGGATACAGTAAAGCTGAAGTCAAGCATCGGAATCTGTAACTAGTGTCACAGGAATGGTTCAAAACATAGTCAGTAAGAAGAGTCAGTCTTCTTGTACTTAAGTCGGCATTGTGCCTTTTGTATTTAATTCCGATGCAATTTCTGTGTTTCATCGTCAATAAGAAGGTCCAAGGGATACAGAAAACCTGTAGTGAAGCATCGGAATCTATAACTAGTGTCACAGGAATAGTTTACAGCATAGTCAGTAAAAAGAGTCAGTCTTCTTGTACTTAAGTCGGCATTGTGCCTTATGTGTTTAATTCTGATGCAATTTCTGTGTTTCATCGTCAATAAGAAGGTCCAAGGGATGCAGTAAACCTGAAGTGAAGCATCGGAATCTATAACTAGTGTCACAGGAATGGTTCAAAACATAGCCAGTAAGAAGTGTCAGTCTTCTTGTACCTAAGTCGGCATTGTGCCTTTTGTATTTAATTCCGATGCAATGTCTATGTTTCATCGTCAATAAGAAGGTCCAAGGGATGCAGTAAACCTGAAGTGAAGCATCGGAATCTATAACTAGTGTCACAGGAATGGTTCAAATCATTGACAATAGGAAGAGTCAGTCTTCTTGTACTTAAGTCGGCATTGTGCCTCTTGTATTTAATTCCGATGCAATTCCTGTGTTTCATCGTCAATAAGAAGGTCCAAGGGATACAATGAACCTGGAGAGTAGCATCGGAATCTATAACTAGTGTCACAGGAATGGTTCAAAGCATAGACAGTAAGAAGAGTCAGTGTTCGTATACTTAAATCGGCATTTTGCCTTTTGCATTTAATTCCGATGCAATTTCTGTGTTTTATCGACAATAAGAAGGTCCAAGAGATACAGTAAACCTGAAGTGAACCATCGGAATCTATAACTAGTGTCACAGGAATGGTTCAAATCACAGTCAGTAAGAAGAGTCAGTCTTCTTGCCCTTAAGTCGGCATTGTGCCCTTTCTGTTTAATTCCGATGCAATTACTGTGTTTCATCGTCAATAACAAGTTCCAAGGGATACAGTAAAGCTGGAGTGAAGCATCGGAATCTATAACTAGTGTCACAGGAATGGTTCAAAACATAGTCAGTAAGAAGAGTCAGTCTTCTTGTCCTTAAGGTGGCATTGTGCATTTTGTATTTAATTCCGATGAAATTTCTGTGTTTCATCGTCAATAAGAAGGTCAGAGGGAAACAGTAACCCTGAAGAGAAGCATCGGAATCCACAACTAGTGTCACAGGAATGTTTCAAAACATAGACTGTAGGAAGAGTCTGTCTTCTTGTCCTTAAGGTGGCATTGTACCTTTTTATTTAATTCCGATGCAATTACTGTGTTTCATCGTCAATAAGAAGGTCTGAGGGAAACAGTAAACCTGAAGAGAAGCATCGGAATCCACAACTAGTGTCACAGGAATGGTTCAAAACATAGACTGTAGGAATAGTGTGTCTTCTTGTCCTTAAGTCGATTTGTGCCTTTTGTATTTAATTCCGATGCAATTTCTGTGTTTCATCGTCAATAAGAGGGTCCAAGGGATACAATAAAACTGGAGTGTAGCATCGGAATCTATAACTAGTGCAACAGGAATGGTTCAAAGCATAGACAGTAAGAAGAGTCAGTCCTCGTGTACTTAATTCGGCATTTTGCCTTTTGTATTTAATTCCGATGCAATTTCTGTGTTTCATCGTCAAAAAGAAGGTCAGAGGGATAGAGTAAACCAGAACAGAAGCATCGGAATCCATAACTAGTGTCACAGGAATGGTTCAAAACATAGTCAGTAAGAAGAGTCAGTCTTCTTGTCCTTAAGGTGGCATTGTACCTTTTTATTTAATTCCGATGCAATTACTGTGTTTCATCGTCAATAAGAAGGTCTGAGGGAAACAGTAAACCTGAAGAGAAGCATCGGAATCCACAACTAGTGTCACAGGAATGGTTCAAAACATAGACTGTAGGAATAGTGTGTCTTCTTGTCCTTAAGTCGATTTGTGCCTTTTGTATTTAATTCCGATGCAATTTCTGTGTTTCATCGTCAATAAGAGGGTCCAAGGGATACAATAAAACTGGAGTGTAGCATCGGAATCTATAACTAGTGCAACAGGAATGGTTCAAAGCATAGACAGTAAGAAGAGTCAGTCCTCGTGTACTTAATTCGGCATTTTGCCTTTTGTATTTAATTCCGATGCAATTTCGGTGTTTCATCGTCAATACGAATGTCCAAGGTATAGAGTAAAGCTGAAGTAAAGCATCGGAATCTATAACTAGTGTCACAGGAATGGTTCAAACTATAATCCGTAAGAAGAGTCAGTCTTCTTGTACTTAAGTCGGCATTGTGCCTTTTCTATTTAATTCCGATGCAATTTCTGTGTTTCATCGTCAATAAGAAGGTCCAAGGGATACAGTAAATCTGAAGTGAAGCATCGGAATCTATAACTAGTGTCACAGGAATGGTTCAAAACATAGTCAGTAAGAAGAGTCAGTCTTCTTGTTCTTAAGTGGGCATTGTGCTTTTCTATTTAATTCCGATGCAATATCTGTGATTCATCGTCAATAACAAGGTCCAAGGGATAAAGTAAAGCTGGAGTGAAGCATCGGAATCTATAACTAGTGTCACAGGAATGGTTCAAAACTTAGTCAGTAAGAAGAGTCAGTCTTCTTGTCCTTATGGTGGCATTGTGCCTTTTGTATTTAATTCCGATGCAATTACTGTGTTTCATGGTCAATAAGAAGGTCAGAGGTATACAGTAAACCTGAAGAGAAGCTTCGGAATCCACAACTAGTGCTACAGGAATTGTTCAAAACATAGACAGTAAGAAGATTCTGTCTTCTTGTCCTTAAGTCGGCTTTGTGCCTTTTGTATTTAATTCCGATGCAATTTTTGTGTTTCATCGTCAATAAGACGGTCCAAGAGATACAATAAAACAGGAGTGTAGCATCGGAATCTATAACTAGTGTAACAGGAATGGTTCAAAGCATAGACAGTAAGAAGAGTCAGTCTTCGTGTACTTAAGTCGGCATTTTGTCTTTTGTATTTAATTCCGATGCAATTTATGTGTTTCATCGTCACTAAGAAGGTCCAAAGGATACAGTAAACCTGAAGTGAAGCATCGGAATCTATAACTTGTGTCACAGGATTGGTTCAAAACATAGTCAGCAAGAAGACTCAGTCTTCTTGTTCTTAAGTCGGCATTGTGCCTTTTCTATTTAATTTCGATGCAATTTCTGTGTTTCATCGTCAATAACAAGGTCCAAGGGATACAGATAAGTCGGCTTTGTGCCTTTTGTATTTATTTGCAATGCAATTTCTGTCTTTCATCGTCAATAAGATGGTCCAAGGGATACAGTAAACCTGAAGTGAAGCATCGGAATCTATAACTAGTGTCACTGGAGTGGTTCAAAATATAGACAGTAAGAAGAGTCAGTCTTCTTGTCCTTAAGGTGGCATTGTGCCTTTTGTATTTAATTCCGATGCAATTTCTGTGTTTCATCGTCAATAAGAAGGTCAGAGGGATATAGTAATCCTGAAGAGAAGCATCGGAATCCACAACTTGTGTCACAGGAATGGTTCAAAGCATAGACAGTAGGAAGAATCTGTCAGCTTGTCCTTAAGTCGGCATTGTGCCTTTTGTATTTAATTCCGATGCAATTTCTGTGTTGCATCGTCAATATGAAGGTCCAAGGGATACAGTAAACTCGAAGTGAAGCATCGGAATCTATAACTAGTGTCACTGGAGTGGTTCAAAATATAGACAGTAAGAAGAGTCAGTCTTCTTGTACTTAAGACGGCATTGTGGCTTTCGTATTTAATTCCGATAAAATTTCTGGGATTCATTGTCAATAAGAAGGTCCAAGGGAAACAGTAAACCTGAAGTGAAGCATCGGAATCTATAACTAGTGTCACAGGAATGGTTCAAACTATAATCCGTAAGGAGAGTCAGTCTTCTTGTACTTAAGTCGGCATTGTGCCTTTTCTATTTAATTCCGATGCAATTTCTGTGTTTCATCGTCAATAAGAAGGTCCAAGGGATACAGTAAATCTGAAGAGAAGCATCGGAATCTATAACTAGTGTCACAGGAATGGTTCAAAACATAGTCAGTAAGAAGAGTCAGTCATCTTGTTCTTAAGTGGGCATTGTGCTTTTCTATTTAATTCCGATGCAATATCTGTGATTCATCGTCAATAACAAGGTCCAAGGGATAAAGTAAAGCTGGAGTGAAGCATCGGAATCTATAACTAGTGTCACAGGAATGGTTCAAAACTTAGTCAGTAAGAAGAGTCAGTCTTCTTGTCCTTATGGTGGCATTGTGCCTTTTGTATTTAATTCCGATGCAATTACTGTGTTTCATGGTCAATAAGAAGGTCAGAGGTATACAGTAAACCTGAAGAGAAGCTTCGGAATCCACAACTAGTGCTACAGGAATGGTTCAAAACATAGACAGTAAGAAGATTCTGTCTTCTTGTCCTTAAGTCGGCTTTGTGCCTTTTGTATTTAATTCCGATGCTATTTTTGTGTTTCATCGTCAATAAGACGGTCCAAGAGATACAATAAAACAGGAGTGTAGCATCGGAATCTATAACTAGTGTAACAGGAATGGTTCAAAGCATAGACAGTAAGAAGAGTCAGTCTTCGTGTACTGAAGTCGGCATTTTGTCTTTTGTATTTAATTCCGATGCAATTTATGTGTTTCATCGTCACTAAGAAGGTCCAAAGGATACAGTAAACCTGAAGTGAAGCATCGGAATCTATAACTTGTGTCACAGGATTGGTTCAAAACATAGTCAGCAAGAAGACTCAGTCTTCTTGTTCCTAAGTCGGCATTGTGCCTTTTCTATTTAATTTCGATGCAATTTCTGTGTTTCATCGTCAATAACAAGGTCCAAGGGATACAGATAAGTCGGCTTTGTGCCTTTTGTATTTATTTGCAATGCAATTTCTGTCTTTCATCGTCAATAAGAAGGTCCAAGGGATACAGTAAACCTGAAGTGAAGCATCGGAATCTATAACTAGTGTCACTGGAGTGGTTCTAAATATAGACAGTAAGAAGAGTCAGTCTTCTTGTCCTTAAGGTGGCATTGTGCTTTTTGTATTTAATTCCGATGCAATTTCTGTGTTTCATCGTCAATAAGAAGGTCAGAGGGATATAGTAATCCTGAAGAGAAGCATCGGAATCCACAACTAGTGTCACAGGAATGGTTCAAAGCATAGACAGTAGGAAGAATCTGTCATCTTGTCCTTAAGTCGGCATTGTGCCTTTTGTATTTAATTCCGATGCAATTTCTGTGTTGCATCGTCAATATGAAGGTCCAAGGGATACAGTAAACTCGAAGTGAAGCATCGGAATCTATAACTAGTGTCACTGGAGTGGTTCAAAATATAGACAGTAAGAAGAGTCAGTCTTCTTGTACTTAAGACGGCATTGTGGCTTTCGTATTTAATTCCGATGCAATTTCTGGGATTCATTGTCAATAAGAAGGTCCAAGGGAAACAGTAAACCTGAAGTGAAGCATCGGAATCTATAACTAGTGTCACAGGAATGGTTCAAAACATAGACAGTACGAAGGGTCAGTCTTTTGTACTTAAGTCGGCATTGTGCCTTATCTATTAAACTGCGATGCAATTTCTGTGTTTCATCGTCAATAACAAGGCCCAAGGGATACAGTAAACCTGGAGTGAAGCATCGGAATCTATAACTAGTGTCACAGGAATGGTTCAAAACATAGACATTAAGAAGGGTCAGTCGTCTTGTACTTAAGTCGGTATTGTGCCTTTTGTATTTAATTCCGATACAATTTCTGTGTTTCATCATCAATAAGAAGGTCCAAGGGATACAATAAACCTGGAGTGTAGCATCGGAATCTATAACTAGTGTCACAGGAATGGTTCAAAGCATAGACAGTAAGAAGAGTCAGTGTTCGTGTACTTAAGTCGGCATTTTGCCTTTTGTATTTAATTCATATGCAATTTCTGTGTTTCATCGTCATTAAGAAGGTCCAAGGGATACAGTAAACCTGAAGTGAAGCCTCGGAATCTATAACTAGTGTCACAGGAATGGTTCAAAACATAGTCAGTAAGAAGAGTCAGTCTTCTTGTCCTTAAGTCGGCATTGTGCCATTTCTATTTAATTCCGATGCAATTTCTGTGTTTCATCGTCATTAACAACGTCCAAGGGATACAGTAAAGCTGGAGTGAAGCATCGGAATCTATAACTAGTGTCACAGGAATGGTTCAAAACATAGTCACTAAGAAGTGTCAGTCTTCTTGTCCTTAAGGTGGCATTGTGCCTTTTGTATTTAATTCCGATGCAATTTCTGTGTTTCATTGTCAATAAGAAGGTCCAAGGGATACAATAAAACTGGAGTGTAGCATCGGAATCTATAACTAGTGTAACAGGAATGGTTCAAAGCATAGACAGTAGGAAGAGTCAGTCTTCTTGTACTTAAGTCGGCATTGTGCCTTTTGTATTTAATTCCGATGCAATTTCGGTGTTTCATCGTCAATAAGAAGGTCCAAGGTATACAGTAAACCTGAAGTAAAGCATCGGAATCTAAAACTAGTGTCACAGGAATGGTTCAAACTATAATCGGTAAGAAGAGTCAGTCTTCTTGTACTTAAGTCGGCATTGTGCCTTTTCTATTTAATTTCGATGCAATTTCTGTGTTTCATCGTCAATAACAAGGTCCAATCGAGACAGTACACCTGAAGTGAAGCATCGGAATCTATAACTAGTGTCACAGGAATGGTTCAAAACATAGTCAGTAAGAAGAGTCACTCTTCTTGTTCTTAAGTCGGCATTGTGCCTTTTCTAATCAATTCCGATGCAATTTCTGTGATTCATCGTCAATAACAAGGTTCAAGGGACACAGTAAAGCTGGAGTAAAGCATCGGAATCTATAACTAGAGTCACAGGAATGGTTCAAAACATAGTCAGTAAGAAGAGTCAGTCTTCTTGTCCTTAAGGTGGCATTGTGCCTTTTGTATTTAATTCCGATGCAATTTCTGTGTTTCATCGTCAATAAGAAGGTCAGAGGGATACAGTAAACCTAAAGAGAAGCATCGGAATCCACAACTAGTGCCACAGAAATGGTTCAAACCATAGACAGTAAGAAGAGTCTGTCTTCCTGTCCTTAAGTCGGCCTTGTGGCTTTTGTATTTAATTCCGATGTAATTTCTGTGTTTCATCGTCAATAAGAAGGTCCAAGGAATACAGTAAACCTGAAGTAAAGCATCTGAATCTATAACTAGTGTCACAGGAATGGTTCAAACGATAATCAGTAAGAAGAGTCAGTCTTCTTGTACATAAGTCGGCATTGTGCCTTTTGTATTTAATTCCGATGCAATTTCTATGTTTCATCGTCAATAAGAAGGTACAAGGGATACAGTAAACATGAAGTGAAGCGTCGGAATCTATATCTAGTGTCACAGGAATGGTTCAAATCATAGACAGTACGAACAGTCAGTGTGCTTGTACTTTAGTCGGCATTGTGCCTTTTGTATTTAATTCCGATGCAATTTCTGTGTTTCATCGTCAATAAGAAGGTCAGAGGGATACAGTAAACCTGAAGAGGAGCATCGGAATCCACAACTAGTGTCACAGGAATGGTTCAAAGCATAGACAGTAGGAAGAGTCAGTCATCTTGTACTTAAGTTGGCATTGTGCCTTTTCTATTTAATTCCGATGTAATTTCTGTGTTTCATCGTCAATAAGAATGTCCAAGGAATAGAGTAAACCTGAAGTAAAGCATCGGAATCTATTACTAGTGTCACAGGAATGGTTCAAACTATAATCAGTAAGAAGAGTCAGTCTTCATGTACTTAAGTCGGCATTGTGCCTTTTGTATTTAATTCCGATGCAATTTCTATGTTTCATCGTCAATAAGAAGGTACAAGGGATACAGTAAACATGAAGTGAAGCGTCGGAATCTATATCTAGTGTCACAGGAATGGTTCAAATCATAGACAGTACGAAGAGTCAGTGTGCTTGTACTTTAGTCGGCATTGTGCCTTTTGTATTTAATTCCGATGCAATTTCTGTGTTTCATCGTCAATAAGAAGGTCAAATGGATACAGTAAACCTGAAGTGAAGCATCGGAATCTACAACTAGTGTCACAGGATTGGTTCAAAACATAGACAGTAAGAAGAGTCAGTCTTCTTGTATTTAAGTCGGCATTGTGCCTTTTGTATTTAATTCGGATGCAATTTCTGTGTTTCATCGTCAATATGAAGGTCCAAGGGATACAGTAAACCTGAAGTGAAGCATCGGAATCTATAACTAGTGTCACAGGAATGGTTCAAAGCATAGACAGTTCGAAGAGTCAGTCTTCTTGTAATTAAGTCGGCATTGTGCCTTTTCTATTTAACTGCTATGCAATTTCTGTGTTTCATCGTCAATAACATGGTCCAAGGGATACAGTAAACCTAGAGTGAAGCATCGGAATCTATAACTAGTGTCACAGGAATGGTTGAAAACATAGTCAGTAAGAAGAGTCAGTCTCCTTGTCCTTAAGTTGGTATGGTGCCTTTTGTATTTAAATCCGATGCAATTCCTGTGTTTCATCGTCAATAAGAAGGTCAGAGGGATACAGTAAACTGAAGTGAAGCATCGGAATCCACAACTAGTGTCACAGGAATGTTTCAAAACAAAGACAGTAGGAAGAGTCATTCTTCTTGTACATAAGTCGTCATTGTGCCTTTTGTATTTAATTCCGATGCAATTTCTGTGTTTCATTGTCAATAAGAAGGTCCAAGGTATACACTAAATGTGAAGTAAAACATCGGAATCCATAACTAGTGTCACAGAAATGGTTCAAACTATAATCAGTAAGAAGAGTCAGTCTTCTTGTACTTAAGTCGGCATTGTGCCATTTCTACGTAATTCCGATGCAATTTCTGTGTTTCATCGTCAATAAGATGGTCCAAGTGATACAGTAAACCTGGAGTGAAGCATCGGAATCTATAACTAGTGTCACAGGAAAGGTTCAAAGCATAGACAGTAAGAAGAGTCAGTCTTCTTGTACTTAAGTCGGCATTGTGCCTTTTCTATTTAATTCCGATGCAATTTCTGTGTTTCATCGTCAATAAGAAGGTCAGAGGGATACAGTAAACCTGAAGTGAAGCATCGGAATCTATAACTAGTGTCACAGGAATGGTTCAAAACATAGTCAGTAAGAAGAGTCAGTCTTCTTGTTCTTAAGTCGGCATTGTGCCTTTTCTATTTAATTCCGATGCAATTTCTGTGTTTCATCGTCAATAAGAAGGTCCAAGGAATACAGTAAACGTGAAGTGAAGCATCGGAATCTGTAACTAGTGTCAATGGAATGGTTCAAAACATAGACAGTAAGAAGAATCAGTCTTCTTGTCCTTAAGTCGGCATTGTGCATTTTGTATTTAATTCCGATGCAATTTCTGTGTTTCATCGTCAATAAGAAGGTCCAAGGGATACAATAAAACTGGAGTGTAGCATCGGAATCTATAACTAGTGTCACAGGAATGGTTCAAAACATAGTCACTAAGAAGAGTCAGTCTTCTTGTCCTTAAGGTGGCATTGTGCCTTTTGTATTTAATTCCGATGCAATTTCTGTGTTTCATCGTCAATAAGAAGGTCCAAGGGATACAATAAAACTGGAGTGTAGCATCGGAATCTATAACTAGTGTAACAGGAATGGTTCAAAGCATAGACAGTAGGAAGAGTCAGTCTTCATGTACTTAAGTCGGCATTGTGCCTTTTGTATTTAATTCCGATGCAATTTCGGTGTTTCTTGGTCAATAAGAAGGTCCAAGGTATACAGTAAACCAGAAGTAAAGCATCGGAATCTAAAACTAGTGTCACAGGAATGGTTCAAACTATAATCGGTAAGAAGAGTCAGTCTTCTTGTACTTAAGTCGGCATTGTGCCTGTTCTATTTAATTCCGATGCAATTTTTGTGTTTCATCGTCAATAACAAGGTCCAATCGAGACAGTACACCTGAAGTGAAGCATCGGAATCTATAACTAGTGTCACAGGAATGGTTCAAAACATAGTCAGTAAGAAGAGTCACTCTTCTTGTTCTTAAGTCGGCATTGTGCCTTTTCTAATTAATTCCGATGCAATTTCTGTGATTCATCGTCAATAACAAGGTTCAAGGGACACAGTAAAGCTGGAGTGAAGCATCGGAATCTATAACTAGTGTCACAGGAATGGTTCAAAACATAGTCAGTAAGAAGAGTCAGTCTTCTTGTCCTTAAGGTGGCATTGTGCCTTTTGTATTTAATTCCGATGCAATTTCTGTGTTTCATCGTCAATAAGAAGGTCAGAGGGATACAGTAAACCTAAAGAGAAGCATCGGAATCCACAACTAGTGCCACAGAAATGGTTCAAACCATAGACAGTAAGATGAGTCTGTCTTCCTGTCCTTAAGTCGGCCTTGTGGCTTTTGTATTTAATTCCGATGTAATTTCTGTGTTTCATCGTCAATAAGAAGGTCCAAGGAATACAGTAAACCTGAAGTAAGGCATCGGAATCTATAACTAGTGTCACAGGAATGGTTCAAACTATAATCAGTAAGAAGAGTCAGTCTTCTTGTACTTAAGTCGGCATTGTGCCTTTTGTATTTAATTCCGATGCAATTTCTATGTTTCATCGTCAATAAGAAGGTAGAAGGGATACAGTAAACATGAAGTGAAGCGTCGGAATCTATATCTAGTGTCACAGGAATGGTTCAAATCATAGACAGTACGAAGAGTCAGTGTGCTTGTACTTTAGTCGGCATTGTGGCTTTTGTATTTAATTCCGATGCAATTTCTGTGTTTCATCGTCAATAAGAAGGTCAGAGGGATACAGTAAACCCGAAGAGGAGCATCGGAATCCACAACTAGTGTCACAGGAATGGTTCAAAGCATAGATAGTAGGAAGAGTCAGTCATCTTGTACTTAAGTTGGCATTGTGCCTTTTGTATTTAATTCCGATGTAATTTCTCTGTTTCATCGTCAATAAGAAGGTCCAAGGAATACAGTACACCTGAAGTAAAGCATCGGAATCTATAACTAGTGTCACAGGAATGGTTCAAACGATAATCAGTATGAAGAGTCAGTCTTCTTGTACTTAAGTCGGCATTGTGCCTTTTGTATTTAATTCCGATGCAATTTCTATGTTTCATCGTCAATAAGAAGGTACAAGGGATACAGTAAACATGAAGTGAAGCGTCGGAATCTATATCTAGTGTCACAGGAATGGTTCAAATCATAGACAGTACGAAGAGTCAGTGTGCTTGTACTTTAGTCGGCATTGTGCCTTTTGTATTTAATTCCGATGCAATTTCTGTGTTTCATCGTCAATAAGAAGGTCCAATGGATACAGTAAACCTGAAGTGAAGCATCGGAATCTACAACTAGTGTCACAGGATTGGTTCAAAATATAGACAGTAAGAAGAGTCAGTCTTCTTGTAATTAAGTCGGCATTGTGCCTTTTCTATTTAACTGCTATGCAATTTCTGTGTTTCATCGTCAATAACATGGTCCAAGGGATACAGTAAACCTGGAGTGAAGCATCGGAATCTATAACTAGTGTCACAGGAATGGTTGAAAACATAGTCAGTAAGAAGAGTCAGTCTCCTTGTCCTTAAGTTGGTATTGTGCCTTTTGTATTTAAATCCGATGCAATTCCTGTGTTTCATCGTCAATAAGAAGGTCAGAGGGATACAGCAAACTGAAGTGAAGCATCGGAATCCACAACTAGTGTCACAGGAATGGTTCAAAACATAGACAGTAGGAAGAGTCATTCTTCTTGTACATAAGTCGTCATTGTGCCCTTTGTATTTAATTCCGATGCAATTTCTGTGTTTCATTGTCAATAAGAAGGTCCAAGGTATACAGTAAACGTGAAGTAAAGCATCGGAATCCATAACTAGTGTCACAGAAATGGTTCAAACTGTAATCAATTAGAAGAGTCAGTCTTCTTGTACTTAAGTCGGCATTGTGCCATTTCTACGTAATTCCGATGCAATTTCTGTGTTTCATCGTCAATAAGAAAGTCCAAGTCATACAGTAAACCTGGAGTGAAGCGTCGGAATCTATAACTAGTGTCACAGGAAAGGTTCAAAGCATAGACAGTAAGAAGAGTCAGTCTTCTTGTACTTAAGTCGGCATTGTGCCTTTTCTATTTAATTCCGATGCAATTTCTGTGTTTCATCGTCAATAAGAAGATCAGAGGGATACAGTAAACCTGAAGTGAAGCATCGGAATCTATAACTAGTGTCACAGGAATGGTTCAAAACATAGTCAGTAAGAAGATTCAGTCTTCTTGTTCTTAAGTCGGCATTGTGCCTTTTCTATTTAATTCCGATGCAATTTCTGTGTTTCATCGTCAATAAGAAGGTCCAAGGAATACAGTAAACGTGAAGTGAAGCATCGGAATCTGTAACTAGTGTCAATGGGATGGTTCAAAACATAGACAGTAAGAAGAATCAGTCTTCTTGTCCTTAAGTCGGCATTGTGCATTTTGTATTTAATTCCGATGCAATTTCTGTCTTTCATCGTCAATAAGAAGGTCCAAGGAATACAGTAAACCTGGAGTGAAGCATCGGCATCTATAACTAGTGTCACAGGAATGGTTCAAAACATAGTCAGTAAGAAGAGTCAGTCTTCTTGTCCTTAAGTTGGCATTGTGCCTATTGTATTTAATTCCGATGCAATTTCTGTGTTTCATCGCCAATAAGAAGGTCAGAGAGATACAGTAATCCTGAAGTGAAGCATCGGAATCCACAACTAGTGTCACAGGAATGGTTAAAAACATAGACAGTAGGAAGAGTCAGTCTTCTTGTACTTAAGTCTTCATTGTGCCTTTTGTATTTAATTCCGATGCAATTTCTGTGTTTCATCGTCAATAAGAAGGTACAAGGGATACAGTTAACGTGAAGTGAAGCGTCGGAATCTATGACTAGTGCCACAGGAATGGTTCAAAACATAGACAGTGGCAAGAGTCAGTGTTCTTGTACTTAAGTCGGAATTGTGCCTTTTGTATTTAATTCCGATGCAATTTCTGTGTTTCATCGCCAATAAGAAGGTCAGAGAGATACAGTAAACGTGAAGTGAAGCATCGGAATCCACAACTAGTGTCACAGGAATGGTTCAAAACATAGACAGTAGGAAGTGTCAGTCTTCTTGTACTTAAGTCGGCATTGTGCATTTTGTATTTAATTCCGATGCAATTTCTGTGTTTCATCGTCCATAAGAAGGTCCAAGTTATACAGTAAACCTGAAGTAAAGCATCGTAATCTATAACTAGTGTCACAGGAATGGTTCAAACTATAATCAGTCAGAAGAGTTAGTCTTCTTGTACTTAAGTCGGCATTGTGCCTTTTCTATTTAATTCCCATGCAGTTTCTGTGTTTCATCGTCAATAAGAAGGTCCAAGGGATACAGTAAACCTGGAGTGAAGAGTCGGAATCTATAACTAGTGTCACAGGAAAGGTTCAAATCATAGACAGTAAGAAGAGTCAGTCTTCTTGTACCTAAGTCGGCATTGTGCCTTTTCTATTTAATTCCGATGCAATTTCAGTGTTTCATCGTCAATAAGAAGGTCAGAGGGATACAGTAAACCTGGAGTGTAGCATCGGAATCTATAACTAGTGTCACAGGAATGGTTCAAACTATAATCAGTAAGAAGTGTCAGTCTTCTTGTACTTAAGTCGGCATTGTGCCTCTTTCTATTTAATTTGAAGCAATTTCTGTGTTTCATCGTCAATAACAAGGTCCAAGGGATACAGTAAACCTGGAGTGAAGCATCGGAATCTATAATTAGTGTCACAGGAATGGTTGAAAACATAGTCAGTAAGAAGAGTCAGTCTCCTTGTCCTTAAGTTGGCATTGTGCCTTTTGTATTTAAATCCGATGCAATTCCTGTGTTTCATCGTCAATAAGAAGGTCAGAGGGATACAGTAAACTGAAGTGAATCATCGGAATCCACAACTAGTGTCACAGGAATGGTTCTAAACATAGACAGTAGGAAGAGTCATTCTACTTGTACATAAGTCGTCATTGTGCCTTTTGTATTTAATTCCGATGCAATTTCTGTGTTTCATTGTCAATAAGAAGGTCCAAGGTATACAGTTAACGTGAAGTAAAGCATCGGAATCCATAACTAGTGTCACAGAAATGGTTCAAACTATAATCAGTAAGAAGAGTCAGTCTTCTTGTACTTAAGTCGGCATTGTGCCATTTCTACGTAATTCTGATGCAATTTCTGTGTTTCATCGTCAATAAGAAGGTCCAAGTGATACAGTAAACCTGGAGTGAAGCATAGGAATCTATAACTAGTGTCACAGGAAAGGTTCAAAGCATAGACAGTAAGAAGAGTCAGTCTTCTTGTACTTAAGTCGGCATTGTGCCTTTTCTATTTAATTCCGATGCAATTTCTGGGTTTCATCGTCAATAAGAGGGTCAGAGGGATACAGTAAACCTGAAGTGAAGCATCGGAATCTATAACTAGTGTCACAGAAATGGTTCAAAACATAGTCAGTAAGAAGAGTCAGTCTTCTTGTTCTTAAGTCGGCATTGTGCCTTTTCTATTTAATTCCGATGCAATTTCTGTGTTTCATCGTCAATAAGAAGGTCCAAGGAATACAGTAAACGTGAAGTGAAGCATCGGAATCTGTAACTAGTGTCAATGGAATGGTTCAAAACATAGACAGTAAGAAGAATCAGTCTTCTTGTCCTTAAGTCGGCATTGTGCATTTTGTATTTAATTCCGATGCAATTTCTGTGTTTCATCGTCAATAAGAAGGTCCAAGGAATACAGTAAACCTGGAGTGAAGCATCGGAATCTATAACTAGTGTCACAGGAATGGTTCAAAACATAGTCAGTAAGAAGAGTCAGTCTTCTTGTCCTTAAGTTGGCATTGTGCCTATTGTATTTAATTCCGATGCAATTTCTGTGTTTCATCGCCAATAGAAGGTCAGAGAGATACAGTAAACCTGAAGTGAAGCATCGGAATCTGTAACTAGTGTCACTGGAATGGTTCTAAATATAGACAGTAAGAAGAGTCAGACTTCCTGTACTTAAGCCGGCATTGTGGCTTTTGGTTTTAATTCCGATGCAATTTCAGTGATTCATCGTCAATAAAAAGGTCCGAGGGAAACAGTAAATCTGAAGTGAAGCATCGGAATCTATAACTAATGACACAGGAATGGTTCAATACATAGACAGTACGAAGAGTCAGTCTTCTTGTACTTAAGTCGGCATTGTTCCTGTTCTATTTAATTCAGATGCAATTTCTGTGTTTCATCGTCAATAACAAGGTCCAAGGGATACAGTAAACCTGGAGTGAAGCATCGGAATCTATAACTAGTGTCACAGGAATGGTTCAAATCATAGTCAGTAGGAAGAGTCAGTCTTCTTGTCCTTAAGTTGGCATTGTGCCTTTTGTATTTAATTCCGATGCAATTTCTGGGTTTCATCGTCAATAAGAAGGTCAGAGGTATACAGTAAACCTGAAGTGAAGCATCGGAATCCACAACTAGTGTCACAGGAATGGTTCAAAACATAGACAGTAGGAAGAGTCAGTCTTCTTGTACTTAAGTCGGCATTGTGCCCTTTGTATTTAATTCCGATGCAATTTCTGTGTTTCATCGTCAATAAGAAGGTACAAGGGATACAGTTAACGTGAAGTGAAGCGTCGGAATCTATAACTAGTGCCACAGGAATGGTTCAAAACATAGACAGTAGCAAGAGTCAGTGTTCTTGTACTTAAGTCGGAATTGTGCCTTTTGTATTTAATTCCGATGCAATTTCTGTGTTTCATCGTCAATAAGAAGGTCAGAGGTACACAGTAAACTGAAGTGAAGCATCGGAATCCACAACTAGTGTCACAGGAATGGTTCAAATCATAGACAGTAGGAAGAGTCATTCTTCTTGTACATAAGTCGTCATTGTGTCTTTTGTATTTAATTCCGATGCAATTTCTGTGTTTCATTGTCAATAAGAAGGTCCAAGGTATACAGTAAACGTGAAGTAAAGCATCGGAATCCATAACTAGTGTCACAGAAATGGTTCAAACTATAATCAGTAAGAAGAGTCAGTCTTCTTGTACTTAAGTCGGCATTGTGCCATTTCTACGTAATTCCGATGCAATTTCTGTGTTTCATCGTCAATAAGAAGGTCCAAGTGATACAGTAAACCTGGAGTGAAGCATCGGAATCTATAACTAGTGTCACAGGAAAGGTTCAAAGCATAGACAGTAAGAAGAGTCAGTCTTCTTGTACTTAAGTCGGCATTGTGCCTTTTCTATTTAATTCCGATGCAATTTCTGTGTTTCATCGTCAATAAGAAGGTCAGAGGGATACAGTAAACCTGAAGTGAAGCATCGGAATCTATAACTAGTGTCACAGGAATGGTTCAAAACAAAGTCAGTAAGAAGAGTCAGTCTTCTTGTTCTTATGTCTTCATTGTGCCTTTTCTATTTAATTCCGATGCAATTTCTGTGTTTCATCGTCAATAAGAAGGTCCAAGAAATACAGTAAACGTGAAGTGAAGCATCGGAATCTGTAACTAGTGTCAATGGAATGGTTCAAAACATAGAGAGTAAGAAGAATCAGTCTTCTTGTCCTTAAGTCGGCATTGTGCATTTTGTATTTAATTCCGATGCAATTTCTGTGTTTCATCGTCAATAAGAAGGTCCAAGGAATACAGTAAACGTGAAGTGAAGCATCGGAATCTGTAACTAGTGTCAATGGAATGGTTCAAAACATAGACAGTAAGAAGAATCAGTCTTCTTGTCCTTAAGTCGGCATTGTGCATTTTGTATTTAATTCCGATGCAATTTCTGTCTTTCATCGTCAATAAGAAGGTCCAAGGAATACAGTAAACCTGGAGTGAAGCATCGGCATCTATAACTAGTGTCACAGGAATGGTTCAAAACATAGTCAGTAAGAAGAGTCAGTCTTCTTGTCCTTAAGTTGGCATTGTGCCTATTGTATTTAATTCCGATGCAATTTCTGTGTTTCATCGCCAATAAGAAGGTCAGAGAGATACAGTAATCCTGAAGTGAAGCATCGGAATCCACAACTAGTGTCACAGGAATGGTTAAAAACATAGACAGTAGGAAGAGTCAGTCTTCTTGTACTTAAGTCTTCATTGTGCCTTTTGTATTTAATTCCGATGCAATTTCTGTGTTTCATCGTCAATAAGAAGGTACAAGGGATACAGTTAACGTGAAGTGAAGCGTCGGAATCTATGACTAGTGCCACAGGAATGGTTCAAAACATAGACAGTGGCAAGAGTCAGTGTTCTTGTACTTAAGTCGGAATTGTGCCTTTTGTATTTAATTCCGATGCAATTTCTGTGTTTCATCGCCAATAAGAAGGTCAGAGAGATACAGTAAACGTGAAGTGAAGCATCGGAATCCACAACTAGTGTCACAGGAATGGTTCAAAACATAGACAGTAGGAAGTGTCAGTCTTCTTGTACTTAAGTCGGCATTGTGCATTTTGTATTTAATTCCGATGCAATTTCTGTGTTTCATCGTCCATAAGAAGGTCCAAGTTATACAGTAAACCTGAAGTAAAGCATCGTAATCTATAACTAGTGTCACAGGAATGGTTCAAACTATAATCAGTCAGAAGAGTTAGTCTTCTTGAACTTAAGTCGGCATTGTGCCTTTTCTATTTAATTCCCATGCAGTTTCTGTGTTTCATCGTCAATAAGAAGGTCCAAGGGATACAGTAAACCTGGAGTGAAGAGTCGGAATCTATAACTAGTGTCACAGGAAAGGTTCAAATCATAGACAGTAAGAAGAGTCAGTCTTCTTGTACCTAAGTCGGCATTGTGCCTTTTCTATTTAATTCCGATGCAATTTCAGTGTTTCATCGTCAATAAGAAGGTCAGAGGGATACAGTAAACCTGGAGTGTAGCATCGGAATCTATAACTAGTGTCACAGGAATGGTTCAAACTATAATCAGTAAGAAGTGTCAGTCTTCTTGTACTTAAGTCGGCATTGTGCCTCTTTCTATTTAATTTGAAGCAATTTCTGTGTTTCATCGTCAATAACAAGGTCCAAGGGATACAGTAAACCTGGAGTGAAGCATCGGAATCTATAATTAGTGTCACAGGAATGGTTGAAAACATAGTCAGTAAGAAGAGTCAGTCTCCTTGTCCTTAAGTTGGCATTGTGCCTTTTGTATTTAAATCCGATGCAATTCCTGTGTTTCATCGTCAATAAGAAGGTCAGAGGGATACAGTAAACTGAAGTGAATCATCGGAATCCACAACTAGTGTCACAGGAATGGTTCTAAACATAGACAGTAGGAAGAGTCATTCTACTTGTACATAAGTCGTCATTGTGCCTTTTGTATTTAATTCCGATGCAATTTCTGTGTTTCATTGTCAATAAGAAGGTCCAAGGTATACAGTTAACGTGAAGTAAAGCATCGGAATCCATAACTAGTGTCACAGAAATGGTTCAAACTATAATCAGTAAGAAGAGTCAGTCTTCTTGTACTTAAGTCGGCATTGTGCCATTTCTACGTAATTCCGCTGCAATTTCTGTGTTTCATCGTCAATAAGAAGGTCCAAGTGATACAGTAAACCTGGAGTGAAGCATAGGAATCTATAACTAGTGTCACAGGAAAGGTTCAAAGCATAGACAGTAAGAAGAGTCAGTCTTCTTGTACTTAAGTCGGCATTGTGCCTTTTCTATTTAATTCCGATGCAATTTCTGGGTTTCATCGTCAATAAGAGGGTCAGAGGGATACAGTAAACCTGAAGTGAAGCATCGGAATCTATAACTAGTGTCACAGAAATGGTTCAAAACATAGTCAGTAAGAAGAGTCAGTCTTCTTGTTCTTAAGTCGGCATTGTGCCTTTTCTATTTAATTCCGATGCAATTTCTGTGTTTCATCGTCAATAAGAAGGTCCAAGGAATACAGTAAACGTGAAGTGAAGCATCGGAATCTGTAACTAGTGTCAATGGAATGGTTCAAAACATAGACAGTAAGAAGAATCAGTCTTCTTGTCCTTAAGTCGGCATTGTGCATTTTGTATTTAATTCCGATGCAATTTCTGTGTTTCATCGTCAATAAGAAGGTCCAAGGAATACAGTAAACCTGGAGTGAAGCATCGGAATCTATAACTAGTGTCACAGGAATGGTTCAAAACATAGTCAGTAAGAAGAGTCAGTCTTCTTGTCCTTAAGTTGGCATTGTGCCTATTGTATTTAATTCCGATGCAATTTCTGTGTTTCATCGCCAATAAGAAGGTCAGAGAGATACAGTAAACCTGAAGTGAAGCATCGGAATCTGTAACTAGTGTCACTGGAATGGTTCTAAATATAGACAGTAAGAAGAGTCAGACTTCCTGTACTTAAGCCGGCATTGTGGCTTTTGGTTTTAATTCCGATGCAATTTCAGTGATTCATCGTCAATAAAAAGGTCCGAGGGAAACAGTAAATCTGAAGTGAAGCATCGGAATCTATAACTAATGACACAGGAATGGTTCAATACATAGACAGTACGAAGAGTCAGTCTTCTTGTACTTAAGTCGGCATTGTTCCTGTTCTATTTAATTCAGATGCAATTTCTGTGTTTCATCGTCAATAACAAGGTCCAAGGGATACAGTAAACCTGGAGTGAAGCATCGGAATCTATAACTAGTGTCACAGGAATGGTTCAAATCATAGTCAGTAGGAAGAGTCAGTCTTCTTGTCCTTAAGTTGGCATTGTGCCTTTTGTATTTAATTCCGATGCAATTTCTGGGTTTCATCGTCAATAAGAAGGTCAGAGGTATACAGTAAACCTGAAGTGAAGCATCGGAATCCACAACTAGTGTCACAGGAATGGTTCAAAACATAGACAGTAGGAAGAGTCAGTCTTCTTGTACTTAAGTCGGCATTGTGCCCTTTGTATTTAATTCCGATGCAATTTCTGTGTTTCATCGTCAATAAGAAGGTACAAGGGATACAGTTAACGTGAAGTGAAGCGTCGGAATCTATAACTAGTGCCACAGGAATGGTTCAAAACATAGACAGTAGCAAGAGTCAGTGTTCTTGTACTTAAGTCGGAATTGTGCCTTTTGTATTTAATTCCGATGCAATTTCTGTGTTTCATCGTCAATAAGAAGGTCAGAGGTACACAGTAAACTGAAGTGAAGCATCGGAATCCACAACTAGTGTCACAGGAATGGTTCAAATCATAGACAGTAGGAAGAGTCATTCTTCTTGTACATAAGTCGTCATTGTGTCTTTTGTATTTAATTCCGATGCAATTTCTGTGTTTCATTGTCAATAAGAAGGTCCAAGGTATACAGTAAACGTGAAGTAAAGCATCGGAATCCATAACTAGTGTCACAGAAATGGTTCAAACTATAATCAGTAAGAAGAGTCAGTCTTCTTGTACTTAAGTCGGCATTGTGCCATTTCTACGTAATTCCGATGCAATTTCTGTGTTTCATCGTCAATAAGAAGGTCCAAGTGATACAGTAAACCTGGAGTGAAGCATCGGAATCTATAACTAGTGTCACAGGAAAGGTTCAAAGCATAGACAGTAAGAAGAGTCAGTCTTCTTGTACTTAAGTCGGCATTGTGCCTTTTCTATTTAATTCCGATGCAATTTCTGTGTTTCATCGTCAATAAGAAGGTCAGAGGGATACAGTAAACCTGAAGTGAAGCATCGGAATCTATAACTAGTGTCACAGGAATGGTTCAAAACAAAGTCAGTAAGAAGAGTCAGTCTTCTTGTTCTTATGTCTTCATTGTGCCTTTTCTATTTAATTCCGATGCAATTTCTGTGTTTCATCGTCAATAAGAAGGTCCAAGAAATACAGTAAACGTGAAGTGAAGCATCGGAATCTGTAACTAGTGTCAATGGAATGGTTCAAAACATAGAGAGTAAGAAGAATCAGTCTTCTTGTCCTTAAGTCGGCATTGTGCATTTTGTATTTAATTCCGATGCAATTTCTGTGTTTCATCGTCAATACGAAGGTCCAAGGAATACAGTAAACCTGGAGTGAAGCATCGGAATCTATAACTAGTGTCACAGGAATGGTTCGAAACATAGTCAGTAAGAAGAGTCAGTCTTCTTGTCCTTAAGTTGGCATTGTGCCTATTGTATTTAATTCCGATGCAATTTCTGTGTTTCATCGCCAATAAGAAGGTCAGAGAGATACAGTAAACCTAAAGTGAAGCATCGGAATCCACAACTAGTGTCACAGGAATGGTTAAAAACATAGACAGTAGGAAGAGTCAGTCTTCTTGTACTTAAGTCTTCATTGTGCCTTTTGTATTTAATTCCGATGCAATTTCTGTGTTTCATCGTGAATAAGAAGGTCCAAGGAATACAGTAAACCTGAAGTGAAGCATCGGAACCAATAACTAGTGTCACAGGAATGGTTCAAAATATAGACAGTACGAAGAGTCAGTCTTCTTGTACTTAAGTCGGCATTGTGCCTTTTTCTATTTAATTTCATGCAATTTCTGTGTTTCATCGTCAATAACAAGGTCCAAGGGATACAGTAAACCTGGAGTGAAGCATCGGAATCTATAACTAGTGTCACAGGAATGGTTCAAAACATAGTCAGTAAGAAGAGTCAGTCTTCTTGTCGTTAAGTTGACTTTGTGCCATTCGTATTTTATTCCGATGCAATTTCTGTGTTTCATCGTCAATACGAAGGTCAGAGGTATTCAGTAAACCTGAAGTGAAGCATCGGAATCCACAACTAGAGTCACAGGAATGGTTCAAAACATAGACAGTAGGAAGAGTCAGTCTTCTTGTACTTAAGTCTTCATTGTGCCTTTTGTATTTAATTCCGATGCAATTTCTGTGTTTCATCGTGAATAAGAAGGTCCAAGGAATACAGTAGACCTGAAGTGAAGCATCGGAACCAATAACTAGTGTCACAGGAATGGTTCAAAATATAGACAGTACGAAGAGTCAGTCTTCTTGTACTTAAGTCGGCATTGTGCCTTTTTCTATTTAATTTGATGCAATTTCTGTGTTTCATCGTCAATAACACGGTCCAAGGGATACAGTAAACCTGGAGTGAAGCATCGGAATCTATAACTAGTGTCACAGGAATGGTTCAAAACATAGTCAGTAAGAAGAGTCAGTCTTCTTGTCGTTAAGTTGACTTTGTGCCATTCGTATTTTATTCCGATGCAATTTCTGTGTTTCATCGTCAATACGAAGGTCAGAGGTATTCAGTAAACCTGAAGTGAAGCATCGGAATCCACAACTAGAGTCACAGGAATGGTTCAAAACATAGACAGTAGGAAGAGTCAGTCTTCTTGTACTTAAGTCGGCATTGTGCCTTTTGTATTTAATTCCGATGCAATTTCTGTGTTTTATTGTCCATAAGAAGGTCCAAGTTATACAGTAAACCTGAAGTAAAGCATCGGAATCTATAACTAGTGTCACAGGAATGGTTCAAATCATAGACAGTAAGAAGAATCAGTCTTCTTGTCCTTAAGTCGGCATTGTGCATTTTGTATTTAATTCCGATGCAATTTCTGTGTTTCATCGTCAATAAGAAGGTCCAAGGAATACAGTAAACCTGGAGTGAAGCATCGGAATCTATAACTAGTGTCACAGGAATGGTTCAAACATAGTCAGTAAGAAGATTCAGTCATCTTGCACTTAAGTCCGCATTGTCACTTTTCTATTTAATTCCGATGCAATTTCTGTGTTTCATCGTCAATAAGAAGGTCCAAGGGATACAGTAAACCTGAAGAGAAGCATCGGAATCTGTAACTAGTGTCACTGGAATGGTTCTAAATATAGACAGTAAGAAGAGTCAGACTTCCTGTACTTAAGTCGGCATTGTGGCTTTTGGTTTTAATTCCGATGCAATTTCAGTGATTCATCGTCAATAAAAAGGTCCGAGGGAAACAGTAAACCTGAAGTGAAGCATCGGAATCTATAACTAATGTCACAGGAATGGTTCAATACATAGACAGTACGAAGAGTCAGTCTTCTTGTACTTAAGTCGGCATTGTTCCTTTTCTATTTAATTAAGATGCAATTTCTGTGTTTCATCGTCAATAACAAGGTCCAAGGGATACAGTAAACCTGGAGTGAAGCATCGGAATCTATAACTAGTGTCACAGGAATGGTTCAAATCATAGTCAGTAAGAAGAGTCAGTCTTCTTGTCCTTAAGTTGGCATTGTGCCTTTTGTATTTAATTCCGATGCAATTTCTGGGTTTCATCGTCAATAAGAAGGTCAGAGGTATACAGTAAACCTGAAGTGAAGCATCGGAATCCACAACTAGTGTCACAGGAATGGTTCAAAACATAGACAGTAGGAAGAGTCAGTCTTCTTGTACTTAAGTCGGCATTGTGCCTTTTGTATTTAATTCCGATGCAATTTCTGTGTTTCATCGTCAATAAGAAGGTACAAGGGATTCAGTTAACGTGAAGTGAAGCGTCGTAATCTATAACTAGTGCCACAGGAATGGTTCAAAACATAGACAGTAGCAAGAGTCAGTGTTCTTGTACTTAAGTCGGAATTGTGCCTTTTGTATTTAATTCCGATGCAATTTCTGTGTTTCATCGTCAATAAGACGGTCAGAGGTACACAGTAAACGTGAAGTGAAGCATCGGAATCCACAACTAGTGTCACAGGAATGGTTCAAAACATAGACAGTAGGAAGAGTCAGTCTTCTTGTACTTATGTCGGCATTGTGCATTTTGTATTTAATTCCGAAGCAATTTCTGTGTTTCATCGTCCATAAGAAGGTCCAAGTTATACAGCAAACCTGAAGTAAAGCATCGGAATCTATAACTGGTGTCACAGGAATGGTTCAAACTATAATCAGTCAGAAGAGTTAGTCTTCTTGTACTTAAGTCGGCATTGTGCCTTTTCTATTTAATTCCCATGCAGTTACTATGTTTCATCGTCAATAAGAAGGTCCAAGGGATACAGTAAACCTGGAGTGAAGAGTCGTAATCTATAACTAGTGTCACAGGAAAGGTTCAAATCATAGACAGTAAGAAGAGTCAGTCTTCTTGTACCTAAGTCGGCATTGTGCCTTTTCTATTTAATTCCGATGCAATTTCAGTGTTTCATCGTCAATAAGAAGGTCAGAGGGATACAGTAAACCTGGAGTGTAGCATCGGAATCTATAACTAGTGTCACAGGAATGGTTCAAACTATAATCAGTAAGAAGTGTCAATCTTCTTGTACTTAAGTCGGCATTGTGCCTCTTTCTATTTAATTTGATGCAATTTCTGTGTTTCATCGTCAATAACAAGGTCCAAGGGATACAGTAAACCTGAAGTGAAGCCTCGGAATCTATAACTAGTGTCACAGGAATGGTTCAAAGCATAGTCAGTAAGAAGAGTCAGTCTTCTTGCACTTAAGTCGGCATTGTGCCTTTTCTATTTAATTCCGATGCAATTTCTGTGTTTCATCGTCAATAAGAAGGTCCAAGGTATACAGTAAACCTGAAGTAAAGCATCGGAATCTATAACTAGTGTCACAGGAATGGTTCAAAATATAATCAGTAAGAAGAGTCAGTCTTCTTGTACTTAAGTCGGCATTGTGCCTTTTCTATTTAATTCCGATGCAGTCTCTGTGTTTCATCGTCAATAAGAATGTCCAAGGGATATAGTAAACCTGAAGTGAAGCATCGGAATCTATAACTAGTGTCACTGGAATGGTTCTGAGTATAGACAGTAAGAAGAGTCAGTGTTCCTGTACTAATGTCGGCATTGTTCCTTTTCTATTCAAGTCAGATGCAATTTCTGTGTTTCATCGTCAATAACAAGGTCCAAGGGATACAATAAACCTGGAGTGAAGCATCGGAATCTATAACTAGTGTCACAGGATTGGTTCAAAAAATAGTCAGTAAGAGGAGTCAGTCTTCTTGTCCTTAAGTTGGCATTGTGACTTTTGTATTTAATTCCGATGCAATTTCTGTGTTTCATCGTCAATAAGAAGGTCAGAGGTATACAGTACACCTGAAGTGAAGCACCGGAATGCACAACTAGTGTCACAGGAATGGTTCAAAATATAGACAGTAGGAAGAGTCAGTCTTCTTGTACTTAGGTCGGCATTGTGCCTTTTGTATTTAGTTCCATTGCAATTTCTGTGTTTCATCGTCAATAAGAAAGTCCAAGGTATACAGTAAACCTGAAGTAAAGCATCGGAATCTATAACTAGTGTCACAGGAATGGTTCAAACTATAATCAGTAAGAAGAGTCAGACTTCCTGTACTTGAGTCGGCATTGTGCCTTTTCTATTTAATTCCGATGCAGTTTCTGTGTTTCATCGTCAATAAGATGGTCCAAGGGATACAGGAAGCCTGGAGTGAAGCATCGGAATCAATAACTAGTGTCACAGGAAAGGTTCAAATCATAGACAGTAAGAGGAGTCAGTCTTTTTGTACTTAAGTCGGCATTGTGCCTTTTCTATTTAATTCCGATGCAGTTTCTGTGTTTCATCGTCAATAAGAAGGTCCAAGGGATACAGTAAACCTGAAGTGAAGCATCGGAATCTATAACTAGTGTCACTGGAATGGTTCTGAGTATAGACAGTAAGAAGAGTCAGTCTTCCTGTACTTATGTCGGCATTGTTCCTTTTCTATTTAAGTCAGATGCAATTTCTGTGTTTCATCGTCAATAACAAGGTCCAAGGGATACAGTAAACCTGGAGTGAAGCATCGGAATCTATAACTAGTGTCACAGGATTGGTTCAAAAAATAGTCAGTAAGAGTAGTCAGTCTTCTTGTCCTTAAGTTGGCATTGTGACTTTTGTATTTAATTCCGATGCAATTTCTGTGTTTCATCGTCAATAAGAAGGTCAGAGGTATACAGTAAACCTGAAGTGAAGCACCGGAATGCACAACTAGTGTCACAGGAATGGTTCAAAACATAGACAGTAGGAAGAGTCAGTCTTCTTGTACTTAAGTCGGCATTGTGCCTTTTGTATTTAATTCCATTGCAATTTCTGTGTTTCATCGTCAATAAGAAAGTCCAAGGTATACAGTAAACCTGAAGTAAAGCATCGGAATCTATAACTAGTGTTACAGGAATGGTTCAAACTATAATCAGTAAGAAGAGTCAGACTTCTTGTACTTGAGTCGGCATTGTGCCTTTTCTATTTAATTCCGATGCAGTTTCTGTGTTTCATCGTCAATAAGATGGTCCAAGGGATACAGGAAGCCTGGAGCGAAGCATCGGAATCTATAACTAGTGTCACAGGAATGGTTGAAATCATAGACAGTAAGAAGAGTCAGTCTTCTTGTACTAAAGTCGGCATTGTGTCTTTTCTATTTAATTCCGATGCAATTTCAGTGTTTCATCGTCAATAAGAAGGTCAGAGGGATACAGTAAACCTGAAGTGAAGCACCGGAATGCACAACTAGTGTCACAGGAATGGTTCTAAATATAGACAGTAAGAAGAGTCATACTTCCTGTACTTAAGTCGGCATTGTGGCTTTTGGTTTTAATTCCGATGCAATTTCAGTGATTCATCGTCAATAAGAAGGTCCGAGGGAAACAGTAAACCTGAGGTGAAGCATCGGAATCTATAACTAATGTCACAGGAATGGTTCAAGACATAGACAGTACGAAGAGTCAGTCTTCTTGTACTTAAGTCGGCATTGTTCCTTTTCTATTTAATTCAGATGCAATTTCTGTGTTTCATCGTCAATTACAAGGTCCAAGGGATACAGTAAACCTGGAGTGAAGCATCGGAATCTATAACTAGTGTCACAGGAATGGTTCAAATCATAGTCAGTAAGAAGAGTCAGTCTTCTTGTCCTTAAGTTGGCATTGTGCCTTTTGTATTTAATTCCGATGCAATTTCTGTGTTTCATCGTCAATAAGAAGGTCAGAGGTATACAGTAAACCTGAAGTGAAGTATCGGAATCCACAACTAGTGTCACAGGAATGGTTCAAAACATAGACAGTAGGAAGAGTCAGTCTTCTTGTACTTAAGTCGGCATTGTGCCTTTTGTATTTAATTCCGACGCAATGTCTGTGTTTCATCGTCAATAAGAAGGTCCAAGGTATACAGTAGACCTGAATTAAAGCATCGGAATCTATAACTAGTGTCACAGGAATGGTTCAAACTATAATCAGTCAGAAGAGTCAGTCTTCTTGTACTTAAGTCGGCATTGTGCTTTTTCTATTTAATTCCCATGCAGTTTCTGTGTTTCATCGTCAATAAGAAGGTCCAAGGGATACAGTAAACCTGAAGTGAAGCATCGGAATCTATAACTAGTGTCACAGGAATGGTTCAAACATAGTCAGTAAGAAGAGTCAGTCTTCTTGTACTTAAGTCGGCATTGGGCCTTTTCTCTTTAATTCCGATGCAATTTCTGTGTTTCATCGTCAATAAGAAGGTCCAAGGGACACAGTAAACCTGGAGTGAAGCATCGGAATCTGTAACTAGTGGCAATGGAATGGTTCAGAACATAGACATTAAGAAGAGTCAGTCTTCTTGTACTTAAGTCGGCATTGAGCCTTGTGTATTTAATTCCGATGCTATTTCTGAGTTTCATCGTCGATAAGAAGGACAGAGGGATTCAGTAAACCTGAAGTGAAGCATCGGAATCTATAACTAGTGTCACAGGAATGGTTCAAAACATAGTCAGTAAGAAGAATCAGTCGTCTTGTCCTTAAGTCGGCAATGTGCCTTTTGTATTTAATTCCTATGCAATTTCGTCAATAAGATGGTCCAAGGGATATAGTAAACCTGGAGTGAAGGATCGGAATCCATAACTAGTGTCACATTAATGGTTCAAATCATAAACAGTAAGAACAATCAGTCTTCTTGTACTTAAGTCGGCATTGTGCCTTTTGTATTTAATTCCGATGCAATTTCTGTGTTTCATCGTCAATAAGAAGGTCCAAATGATACAGTAAACCTGAAGTGAAGCTTCGGAATCTATAACTAGTATCACAGGAATGGTTCAAATCATTGTCAATAACAAGAGTCGGTCTTCATGTACTTAAGTCGGCATTGTGCCTTTTGTATTTAATTCCGATGCAATTTCTGTGTTTCATCGTCAATAAGAAGGTACAAGGGATACAGTTAACGTGAAGTGAAGCGTCGGAATCTATAACTAGTGCCACAGGAATGGTTCAAAACATAGACAGTAGCAAGAGTCAGTGTTCTTGTACTTAAGTCGGCATTGTGCCTTTTGTATTTAATTCCGATGCAATTTCTGTGTTTCATCGTCAATAAGAAGGTCCAAGGGATACAGTAAACCTGAAGTGAAGCATCGGAATCTGCAACTAGTGTCACAGGAATGGTTCAAAAAATAGACAGTAAGAAGAGTCAGTCTTCTTGTACTTAAGTCGGCATTGTGCCTTTGATATTTAATTCCGATGCAATTTCTGTGTTTCATCGTCAATAAGAGGGTCAGAGGGATACAGTAAACCTCAAGTGAAGCGTCGGAATCTATAACTAGTGTCACAGGATTGGTTCAAAACATAGTCAGTAAGAAGAGTCAGTCTTCTTGTACTTAAGTCGGCATTGTGCCTTTCGTATTAAATTCCGATGCAATTTCTGTGTTTCATCGTCAATAAGAAGGTCAGAGGTACACAGTAAACCTGAAGTGAAGCATCGGAATCCACAACTAGTGTCACAGGAATGGTTCAAAACATAGACAGTAGGAAGAGTCAGTCTTCTTGTACTTAAGTCGGCATTGTGCATTTTGTATTTAATTCCGATGCAATTTCTGTGTTTCATCGTCCATAAGAACGTCCAAGTTATACAGTAAACCTGAAGTAAAGCATCGGAATCTATAACTAGTGTCACAGGAATGGTTCAAACTATAATCAGTAAGAAGAGTCAGTCATCTTGTACTTAAGTCGGCATTGTGCCTTTTCTACTTAATTCCAATGCAATTTCTGTGTTTCATCGTCAATAAGAAGGTCCAAGGGATACAGTTAAACTGAAGTGAAGCATCGGAATCTATAACTAGAGTCACAGGAAAGGTTCAAAACATAGACAGTGAGAAGAGTCAGTCTTCTTGTACTCAAGTCGGCATTGTGCCTTTTCTATTTAATTCCGATGCAATTTCTGTGTTTCATCGTCAATAAGAAGGTCCAAGGGATACAGTAAACCTGAAGTGAAGCATCGGAACCTATAACTAGTGTCCCGGAATGGTTCAAACATAGTCAGTAAGAAGATTCAGTCATCTTGCACTTAAGTCGGCATTGTGCCTTTTCTATTTAATTCCGATGCAATTTCTGTGTTTCATCGTCAATAAGAAGGTCCAAGGTATACAGTAAACCTGAAGTAAAGCATCGGAATCTATAACTAGCGTCACAGGAATGGTTCAAACTATAATCAGTAAGAAGAGTCAGTCTTCTTGTACTTAAGTCGGCATTGTGCCTTTTCTATTTAATTCCGATGCAGTTTCTGTGTTTCATCGTCTATAAGAAGGTCCAAGGGATACAGTAAACCTGAAGTGAAGCATCGGAATCTATAACTAGTGTCACTGGAATGGTTCTAAATATAGACAGTAAGAAGAGTCAGACTTCCTGTACATAAGTCGGCATTGTGCCTTTTGGTTTTAATTCCGATGCAATTTCAGTGATTCATCGTCAATAAGAAGGTCCGAGGGAAACAGTAAACCTGAAGTGAAGCATCGGAATCTATAACTAATGTCACAGGAATGGTTCAATACATAGACAGTACGAAGAGTCAGTCTTCTTGTACTTAAG
This sequence comes from Schistocerca serialis cubense, assembly GCF_023864345.2. NCBI lineage: Eukaryota > Metazoa > Arthropoda > Insecta > Orthoptera > Acrididae > Schistocerca > Schistocerca serialis. Next base: position 12,651,251 of record NW_026047617.1, read on the forward strand.
TCGGCATTGTTCCTTTTCTATTTAATTCAGATGCAATTTCTGTGTTTCATCGTCAATTAAAAGGTCCAAGGGATACAGTAAACCTGGAGTGAAGCATCGGAATCTATAACTAGTGTCACAGGAATGGTTCAAATCATAGTCAGTTAGAAGAGTCAGTCTTCTTGTCCTTAAGTTGGCATTGTGCCTTTTGTATTAAATTCCGATGCAATTTCTGTGTTTCATCGTCAATAAGAAGGTCAGAGGTATACAGTAAACCTGAAGTGAAGCATCGGAATCCACAACTAGTGTCACAGGAATGATTCAAAACATAGACAGTAGGAAGAGTCAGTCTTCTTGTACTTAAGTCGGCATTGTAACTTTTGTATTTAATTCCGATGCAATTTCTGTGTTTCATCGTCAATAAGAAGGTCCAAGGTATACAGTAAACCTGAATTAAAGCATCGGAATCTATAACTAGTGTCACAGGAATGGTTCAAACTATAATCAGTCAGAAGAGTCAGTCTTCTTGTACTTAAGTCGGCATTGTGCCTTCTCTATTTAATTCCCATGCAGTTTCTGTGTTTCATCGTCAATAAGAAGGTCCAAGGGATACAGTAAACCTGGAGTGAAGAATCGGAATCTGTAACTAGTGTCACAGGAAAGGTTCAAATCATAGACAGTAAGAAGAGTCAGTCTTCTTGTACTTAAGTCGGCGTTGTGCCTTTTCTTTTTAATTCCGATGCAATTTCAGTGTTTCATCGTCAATAAGAAGGTCAGAGGGATACAGTAAACCTGGAGTGTAGCATCGGAATCTATAACTAGTGTCACAGGAATGGTTCAAACTATAATCAGTAAGAAGTGTCAGTCTTCTTGCACTTAAGTCGGCATTGTGCCTCTTTCTATTTAATTTGATGCAATTTCTGTGTTTCATCGTCAATAACAAGGTCCAAGGGATACAGTAAACCTGAAGTGAAGCATCGGAATCTATAATTAGTGTCACAGGAATGGTAAAAAACATAGTCAGTAAGAAGAGTCAATCTTCTTGTCCTTAAGTTGGCTTTGTGACTTTTGTATTTAATTCCGATGCAATTTCTGTGTTTCATCGTCAATAAGAAGGTCAGAGGTATACAGTAAACCTGAAGTGAAGCATCGGAATCCACAACTAGTGTCACAGGAATGGTTCAAATCATAGACAGTAGGAAGAGTCAGTCTTCTTGTACTTAAGTCGGCATTGTGCCTTTTGTATTTAATTCCGATGCAATTTCTGTGTTTAATCGTCCATAAGACGGTCCAAGTTATACAGTAAACCTGAAGTAAAGCATCGGAATCCATAACTAGTGTCACAGCAATGGCTCAAACTGTAATCAGAAAGAAGAGTCAGTCTTCTTGTACTTAAGTCGGCATTGTGCCTTTTCTACTTAATTCCAAGGCAATTTCTCTGCTTCATCGTCAATAAGAAGGTCCAAGGGATACAGTAAACCTGGAGTGAAGCATCGGAATCTATAACTAGAGTCACAGGATAGGTTCAAACATAGACAGTGAGAAGAGTCAGTCTTCTTGTACTTAAGTCGGGATTGTGCCTTTATTATTTAATTCCGAAGCAATTTCTGTGTTTCATCGCCAATAAGAAGGTCCAAGGGATACAGTAAACCTGAAGTGAAGCATCGGAATCTATAACTAGTGTCATAGGAATGGTTCAAAACATAGTCAGTAAAAAGAGTCAGTCTTCTTACACCTAAGTCGGCATTGTGCCTTTTCTATTTAATTACGATGCAATTTCTGTGTTTCATCGTCAATAAGAAGGTCCAAGGTATACAGTAAACCTGAAGTAAAGCATCGGAGTCTATAACTAGTGTCACAGGAATGGTTCAAAATATAATCAGTAAGAAGAGTCAGTCTTCTTGTACTTATGTCGGCATTGTGCCTTTTCTATTTAATTCCGATGCAGTTTCTGTGTTTCATCGTCAATAAGAAGGTCCAAGGGATACAGTAAACCTGAAGTGAAGCATCGGAATCTATAACTAGTGTCACTGGAATGGTTCTAAATATAGACAGTAAGAAGAGTCAGTCTTTCTGTACTTAAGTCGGCATTGTGGCTTTTGTAATTAATTCCGATGCATTTTCAGTGATTCATCGTCAATAAGAAGGTCCAAGGGAAACAGTAAACCTGAAGTGAAGCATCGGAATCTATAACTAGTATCACAGGAATGGTTCAAAACATAGACAGTACGAAGAGTCAGTCTTCTTGTACTTAAGTCGGCATTGTTCCTTTTCTATTTAAGTCAGATGCAATTTCTGTGTTTCATCGTCAATAACAAGGTCTAAGGGACACAGTAAACCTGGAAAGAAGCATCGGAATCTATAACTAGTGTCACAGGATTGGTTCAAAAAATAGTCAGTAAGAGGAGTCAGTCTTCTTGTCCTTAAGTTGGCATTGTGCCTTTTGTATTTAATTCCGATGCAATTTCTGTGTTTCATCGTCAATAAGAAGGTCAGAGGTATACAGTAAACCTGAAGTGAAGCACCAGAATCCACAACTAGTGTCACAGGAATGGTTCAAAACATAGACAGTAGAAAGAGTCAGTCTTCTTGTACTTAAGTCGGCATTGTGCCTTTTGTATTTAATTCCGATGCAATTTCTGTGTTTCATCGTCAATAAGAAAGTCCAAGGTATACAGTAAACACGAAGTAAACATCGGAATCTATAACTAGTGTTACAGGAATGGTTCAAACTATAATCAGTAAGAAGAGTCAGACTACTTGTACTTAAGTCGGCATTGTGCCTTTTCTATTTAACTCCGATGCAGTTTCTGTGTTTCATCGTCAACAAGAAGGTCCAAGGGATACAGGAAGCCTGGAGTGAAGCATCGGAATCTATAACTAGTGTCACAGGAAAGGTTCAAATCATAGACAGTAAGAAGAGTCAGTCTTCTTGTACTAAAGTCGGCATTACGCCTTTTCTATTTAATTCCGATGTAATTTCAGTGTTTCATCGTCAATAAGAAGGTCAGAGGGATACAGTAAACCTGGAGTGTAGCATCGGAATCTATAACTAGTGTCACAGGAATGGTTCAAAACATAGACAGTAAGAAGAGTCAGTCTTCGTGTACTTAAGTCGGCATTTTGCCTTTTGTATTTAATTCCGATGCAATTTCTGTGTTTCATCGTCAACAAGAAGGTCCAAGGGATACAGTAAACCTGAAGTGAAGCATCGGAATCTATAACTAGTGTCACAGGAATGATTCAAAACATAGTCAGTAAGAAGAGTCAGTCTTCTTGTACTTAAGTCGGCATTGGGTCTTTTCTCTTTAATTCCGATGCAATTTCTGTGTTTCATCGTCAATAAGAAGGTCCAAGGGACACAGTAAACCTGGAGTGAAGCATCGGAATCTATAACTAGTGTCATAGGAATGGTTCAAAACATAGTCAGTAAGAAGAATCAGTCGTCTTGTCCTTAAGTCGGCAATGTGCCTTTTGTATTTAATTCCGATGCAATTTCTATGCTTCATCGTCAATAAGATGGTCCAAGGGATATAGTAAACCTGGAGTGAAGGATCGGAATCCATAACTAGTGTCACATTAATGGTTCAAATCATAAACAGTAAGAACAATCAGTCTTCTTGTACTTAAGTCGGCATTGTGCCTTTTGTATTTAATTCCGATGCAATTTCTGTGTTTCATCGTCAATAAGAAGGTCCAAGGGATACAGCAAACCTGAAGTGAAGCATCGGAATCTATAACTAGTATCACAGGAATGGTTCAAATCATTGTCAATAAGAAGATTCGGTCTTCATGTACTTAAGTCGGCATTGTGCCTTTTGTATTTAATTCCGATGCAATTTCTGTGTTTCATCGTCAATAAGAAGGTACAAGGGATACAGTTAACGTGAAGTGAAGCGTCGGAATCTATAACTAGTTCCACAGGAATGGTTCAAAACATAGACAGTAGCAAGAGTCAGTGTTCTTGTACTTAAGTCGGCATGGTGCCTATTCTATTTAATTCCGTTGCAATTTCTGTGTATCATCGTCAATAAGAAGGTCCAAGGGATACAGTAAACCTGAAGTGAAGCATCGGAATCTACAACTAGTGTCACAGATGTGGTTCAAAAAATAGACATTAAGAAGAGTCAGTCTTCTCGTACTTAAGTCGGCATTGTGCCTTTGATATTTAATTCCGATGCAATTTCTGTGTTTCATCGTCAATAAGAGGGTCAGAGGGATACAGTAAACCTCAAGTGAAGCGTCGGAATCTATAACTAGTATCACAGGATTGGTTCAAAACATAGTCAGTAAGAAGAGTCAGTCTTCTTGTACTTAAGTCGGCATTGTGCCTTTCGTATTTAATTCCGATGCAATTTCTGTGTTTCACCGTCAATAAGGAGGTCCAAGGGATACAGTAAACCTGAAGTGAAGCATCGGAATCTACAACTAGTGACACAGAAATGGTTCAAAAAATAGACAGTAAGAAGAGTCAGTCTTCTTGTACTTAAGTCGGCATTGTGCCTTTGATATTTAATTCCGATGCAATTTCTGTGTTTCATCGTCAATAAGAGGGTCAGAGGGATACAGTTAACATGAAGTGAAGCATCGGAATCTATAACTAGGGTCACAGGAATGGTTCAAAACATAGTCAGTGAGAAGAGTCAGTCTTCTGGTCGGAAAGTCGGCTTTGTGCCATATGTATTTACTTCCGATGCAATATCTGTGTTTCATCGTCAATAAGTAGGTCTAAGGGATACAGTAAACCTGGAGTGAAGCATCGGAATCTATAACTAGAGTCACAATAATGGTTCAAAAGATCGACAGTAAGAAGGGTCGGTCTTCTTGTACTTAAGTCGGCATTGTGCCCTTTGTATTTAATTCCGATGCAATTTCTGTGTTTCATCGTCAATAAGAAGGTACATGGGATACAGTTAACCTGAAGTGAAGCGTGGAATCTATAACTAGTGCCACAGGAATGGTTCAAAACGTAGACAGTAGGAAGAGTCAGTGTTCTTGTACTTAAGTCGGCATTGTGCCTTTTGTATTTAATTCCGATGCAATTTCTGTGTTTCATCGTCAATAAGTAGGTCCAAGGGATACAGTAAACCTGAAGTGAAGCATCGGAATCTACAACTAGTGTCACAGGATTGGTTCAAAACATAGACAGTAAGAAGAGTCAATCTTCTTGTACTTATGTCGGCATTGTGCCTTTTCTATTTAACTCCGATGCAATTTCTGTGTTTCATCGTCAATAAGAAGGTCAGAGGGGTACAGTAAACCTGAAGTGAAGCATCGGAATCTATAACTAGTGACTCAGGAATGGTTCAAAACATAGTCAGTAAGAAGAGACCGTCTTCTTGTACTTAAGTCGGCATTGTGCCTTTCGTATTTAATTCCGACGCAATTTATGTGCTTCACCGTCAATAAGAAGGTCAGAGGGATACAGTAAACCTGAAGTGAAGCATCGGAATCTATAACTAGTGTCACAGGAATGGTTCAAACATATACAGTAAGAAGAGTCAGTCTTCTTGTACTTTAGTCGGCATTGTGCCTTTTGTATTTAATTCCGATGCAATTTCTGTGTTTCATCGTCAATAAGAGGGTCAGAGGGATACAGTAAACATGAAGTGAAGCATCGGAATCCATAATTAGTGTCACAGGAATGGTTCAAAACGTAGTCAGTAAGAAGAGTCAGTCCTCTTGTACTTAAGTCGGCAATGTGCCTTTCGTTTTTAATTCCGATGCAATTTCTCTAATTCACCGTCAATAAGAAGATCAGAGGTATACAGTAAACCTGAAGTGAAGCATCGGAATCTATAACTAGTGTCACAGGTATGGTTCAAACATATACAGTAAGAAGATTCAGTCTTCTTGTCCTTAAGACGCCATTGTGCCTTTCGTATTAAATTCCGATGCAATTTCTGTGTTTCATCGTCAATAAGTAGGTCCAAGAAATACAGTAAACCTGGAGTGAAGCACGGGAATCTATAACTAGAGTCACAGGAATGGACCAAAACATAGACAGTAAGAAGAGTAGGTCTTCTTGTACATAAGTTGGCATTGTGCCTTTTGTATTTAATTCCGATGCAATTTCTGTGTTTCATCGTCAATAAGAAGGTCCAAGGTATACAGTAAACCTGAAGTAAAGCATCGGCATCTATAACTAGTGTCACAGGAATGGTTCAAACTATAATCAGTAAGAAGAGTCAGTCTTCTTGTACTTAAGTCGGCATTATGCCTTTTCTATTTAATTCCGATGCAGTTTCTGTGTTTCATCGTCAATAAGAAGGTCCAAGGGATACAGTAAACCTGAAGTGAAGCATCAAAATCTATAACTAGTGTCACTGGGATGGTTCTAAATATAGACAGTAAGAAGAGTCAGTCTCCCTGTTCTGAAGTCGGCATTGTGACTTTTGTATTTAATTCCGATGCAATTTCAGTGTTTCATCGTCAATAAGAAGGTCCAAGGGAAACAGTAAACCTGAAGTGAAGCATCGGAATCTATAACTAGTGTCACAGAAATGGTTCAAAACATAGACAGTACGAAGAGTCAGTCTTCTTGTATTTAAGTCGGCATTGTTCCTTTTCTATTTAATTCAGATGCAATTTCTGTGTTTCATCGTCAATAACAAGGTCCAAGGGATACAGTAAACCTGGAGTGAAGCATCGGAATCTATAACTAGTGTCACAGGAATGGTTCAAAACATAGTCAGTTAGAAGAATCAGTCTTCTTGTACTTAAGTCGGCATTGTGCATTTTGTATTTAATTCCGATGCAATTTCTGTGTTTCATCGTCAATAAGAAGGTCCAAGATATACAGTAAACCTGAAGTGAAGCATCGGAATCTATAACTAGTGTCACAGGAATGGTTCAAAACATAGTCAGTAAGAAGAGTCAGTCTTCTTGTACTTAAGTCGCCATTCGGCCTTTTCTATTTAATTCCGATGCAATTTCTGTGTTTCATCGTCAATAAGAAGGTCCAAGGGATACAGTAAACCTGGAGTGAAGCATCGGAATCTGTAACTAGTGTCAATGGAATGGTTCAAAACATAGTCATTAAGAAGAGTCAGTCTTCTTGTACTTAAGTCGGCATTGAGCCTTTTGTATATTATTCCGATGCTATTTCTGAGTTTCATCGTCAATAAGAAGGTCAGAGGGATACAGTAAACCTGAAGTGAAGCATCGGAATCTATAACTAGTGTCACAGGAATGGTTCAAAACATAGTCAGTAAGAAGAGTCAGTCGTCTTGTCCTTAAGTCGGCATCTTGCCTTTTGTATTTAATTCCGTTGCAATTTCTATGTTTCATCGTCAATAAGAAGGTCCAAGGGATATAGTAAACCTGGAGTGAAGGATCGGAATCTATAACTAGTGTCACAGGAATGGTTCAAATCATAGACAGTAAGAAGAGTCAGTCCTCTTGTACTTAAGTCGGCATTGTGCCTTTTGTATTAAATTCCGATGCAATTTCTGTGTTTCATCGTCAATAAGAAGGTCAGAGGGATACAGTAAACCTGAAGTGAAGCATCGGAATCTATAACTAGTATCACAGGAATGGTTCAAATCATTGTCAATAAGAAGAGTCGGCCTTCATGTACTTAAGTCGGCATTGTGCCTTTTGTATTTAATTCCGATGCAATTTCTGTGTTTCATCGTCAATAAGTAAGTCTAAGGGATACAGTAAACCTGGAGTGAGCATCGGAATCTATAACTAGAGTCACAGTAATGGTTCAAAACATAGACAGTAAGAAGGGTCGGTGTTCTTGTACTTAAGTCGGCATTGTGCCTTTTGTATTTAATTCCGATGCAATGTCTGTGTTTCATCGTCAATAAGAAGGTACAAGGGATACAGTTAACGTCAAGTGAAGCGTCGGAATCTATAACTAGTGCCACAGGAATGGTTCAAAACATAGACAGTAACATGAGTCAGTGTTCTTGTACTTAAGTCGGCATTGTGCCTTTTGTATTTAATTCCGATGCAATTTCTGTGTTTCATCGTCAATAAGAAGGCCAAGGGATACAGTAAACCTGAAGTGAAGCATCGGAATCTACAACTAGTGTCACAGGATTGGTTCAAAACATAGACAGTAAGAAGAGTCAGTCTTCTTGTACTTAAGTCGGCATTGTGCCTTTGCTATTTAATTCCGATGCAATTTCTGTGTTTCATCGTCAATAAGAGGGTCAGAGGGATACAGTAAACCTCAAGTGAAACATCGGAATCTATAACTAGTGTCACAGGAATAGTTCAAAACATAGTCAGTAAGAAGAGTCAGTCTTCTTGTACTTAAGTTGGCATTGTGCCCTTCGTATTTAATTCCGATGCAATTTCTGTGTTTCACCGTCGATAAGAAGGTCAGAGGGGTACAGTAAACCTGAAGTGAAGCATCGGAATCTATAACTAGTGTCACAGGAATGGTTCAAACATATACAGTAAGAAGAGTCAGTCTTCTTGTACTTAAGTCGGCATTGTGCCTTTCGTATTTAATTCCGATGCAATTTCTGTGTTTCACCGTCGATAAGAAGGTCAGAGGTGTACAGTAAACCTGAAGTGAAGCATCGGAATCTATAACTAGTGTCACAGGAATGGTTCAAACGTATACAGTAAGAAGAGTAAGTCTTCTTGTACTTAAGTCGGCATGTACCTTTTGTATTTAATTCCGATGCAATTTCTGTGTTTCATCGTCAATAAGAGGGTCGGAGGGATACAGTAAACATGAAGTGATGCATCGGAATCTATAACTAGTGTCACAGGAATGGTTCAAAATATAGTCAGTAAGAAGAGTCAGTCTTCTGGTCGTAAAGTCGGCTTTGTGCCTTTTGTATTTAATTCCGATGCAATTTCTGTGTTTCATCGTCCATAAGACGGTCCAAGTTATACAGTAAACCTGAAGTAAAGCATCGGAATCTATAACTAGTGTCACAGCAATGGTTCAAACTATAATCAGTAAGAAGAGTCAGTCTTCTTGTACTTAAGTCGGCATTGTGCCTTTTCTACTTAAATCCAAGGCCATTTCTCTGTTTCATCGTCAATAAGAAGGCCCAAGCGATACAGTAAACCTGGAGTGAAGCATCGGAATCTATAACTAGAGTCACAGGAAAGGTTCAAAACATAGACAGTGAGAAGAGTCAGTCTTCTTGTACTTAAGTCGGCATTGTGCCTTTATTATTTAATTCCGAAGCAATTTCTGTGTTTCATCGCCAATAAGAAGGTCCAAGGGATACAGTAAAACTGAAGTGAAGCATCGGAATCTATAACTAGTGTCATAGGAATGGTTCAAAACATAGTCAGTAAGAAGAGTCAGTCTTCTTGCACTTAAGTCGGCATTGTGCCTTTTCTATTTCATTCCGATGCAATTTCTGTGTTTCATCGTCAATAAGAAGGTCCAAGGTATACAGTAAACCTGAAGTAAAGGATCGGAATCTATAACTAGGGTCACAGGAATGGTTCAAAATATAATCAGTAAGAAGAGTCAGTCTTCTGGTACTTAAGTCGGGATCGTGCCTTTTCTATTTAATTCCGATGCAGTTTCTGTGTTTCATCGTCAATAAGAAGATCCAAGGGATACAGTAAACCTGAAGTGAAGCATCGGAATCTATAACTAGTGTCTCTGGAATGGTTCTAAATATAGACAGTAAGAAGAGTCAGTCTTCCTGTACTTAAGTCGGCATTGTGGCTTTTGTAATTAATTCCGATGCATTTTCAGTGATTCATCGTCAATAAGAAGTCCAAGGGAAACAGTAAACCTGAAGTGAAGCATCGGAATCTATAACTAGTGTCACAGGAATGTTTCAAAACATAGACAGTACGAAGAGTCAGTCTTCTTGTACTTAAGTCGGCATTGTTCCTTTTCTATTTTAGTCAGATGCAATTTCCGTGTTTCATCGTCAATAACAATGTCTAAGGGATACAGTAAAAATGGAGTGAAGCATCGGAATCTATAACTAGTGTCACAGGATTGGTTCAAAAAATAGTCAGTAAGAGGAGTCAGTCTTCTTGTCCTTAAGTTGGCATTGTGCCTTTTGTATTTAATTCCGATGCAATTTCTGTGTTTCATCGTCAATAAGAATGTCAGAGGGATACAGGAAACCTACAGTGAAGCATCGGAATCTATAACTAGTGTCACAGGTATGGTTCAAAACATAGACAGTAAGAAGAGTCAGTCTTCTTGTACTTAAGTCGGCATTGTGCCTTTGCTATTTAATTCCGATGCAATTTCTGTGTTTCTACGTCAATAAGAGGGTCAGAGGGATACAGTAAACCTCAAGTGAAACATCGGAATCTATAACTAGTGTCACAGGAATAGTTCAAAACATAGTCAGTAAGAAGAGTCAGTCTTCTTGTACTTAAGTCGGCATTGTGCCTTTCGTATTTAATTCCGATGCTATTTCTGTGTTTCATCGTCAATAAGTAAGTCTAAGGGATACAGTAAACCTGGAGTGAGCATCGGAATCTATAACTAGAGTCACAGTAATGGTTCAAAACATAGACAGTAAGAAGGGTCGGTGTTCTTGTACTTAAGTCGGCATTGTGCCTTTTGTATTTAATTCCGATGCAATGTCTGTGTTTCATCGTCAATAAGAAGGTACAAGGGATACAGTTAACGTCAAGTGAAGCGTCGGAATCTATAACTATTGCCACAGGAATGGTTCAAAACATAGACAGTAGCATGAGTCAGTGTTCTTGTACTTAAGTCGGCATTGTGCCTTTTGTATTTAATTCCGATGCAATTTCTGTGTTTCACCGTCAATAAGAAGGTCCAAGGGATACAGTAAACCTGAAGTGAAGCATCGGAATCTACAACTAGTGTCACAGGATTGGTTCAAAACATAGACAGTAAGAAGAGTCAGTCTTCTTGTACTTAAGTCGGCATTGTGCCTTTGCTTTTTAATTCCGATGCAATTTCTGTGTTTCATCGTCAATAAGAGGGTCAGAGGGATACAGTAAACCTCAAGTAAAACATCCCAATCTATAACTAGTGTCACAGGAATAGTTCAAAACATAGTCAGTAAGAAGAGTCAGTCTTCTTGTACTTAAGTCGGCATTGTGCCTTTTGTATTTAATTCCGATGCAATTTCTGTGTTTCACCGTCGATAAGAAGGTCAGAGGGGTACAGTAAACCTGAAGTGAAGCATCGGAATCTATAACTAGTGTCACAGGAATGGTTCAAACATATACAGTAAGAAGAGTCAGTCTTCTTGTACTTAAGTCGGCATTGTGCCTTTCGTATTTAATTCCGATGCTATTTCTGTGTTTCACCGTCGATAAGAAGGTCAGACGTGTACAGTAAGCCTGAAGTGAAGCATCGGAATCTATAACTAGTGTCACAGGAATGGTTCAAACATATAGAGTAAGAAGAGACAGTCTTCTTGTACTTAAGTCGGCATTGTACCTTTTGTATTTAATTCCGATGCAATTTCTGTGTTTCATCGTCAATAAGAGGGGCAGAGGGATACAGTAAACATGAAGTGATGCATCGGAATCTATAACTAGTGTCACAGGAATGGTTCAAAACAAGTCAGTAAGAAGAGTCAGTCTTCTGGTCGTAAAGTCGGCTTTGTGCCTTTTGTATTTAATTCCGATGCAATTTCTGTGTTTCATCGTCCATAAGACGGTCCAAGTTATACAGTAAACCTGAAGTAAAGCATCGGAATCTAAAACTAGTGTCACAGCAATGGTTCAAACTATAATCAGTAAGAAGAGTCAGTCTTCTTGTACTTAAGTCGGCATTGTGCCTTTTCTACTTAATTCCAAGGCAATTTCTCTGTTTCATCGTCACTAAGAAGGTCCAAGCGATACAGTAAACCTGGAGTGAAGCATCGGAATCTATAACTAGAGTCACAGGAAAGGTTCAAAACATAGACAGTGAGAAGAGTCAGTCTTCTTGTACTTAAGTCGGCATTGTGCCTTTATTATTTACTTCCGAAGCAATTTCTGTGTTTCATCGCCAATAAGAAGGTCCAAGGGATACAGTAAACCTGAAGTGAAGCATCGGAATCTATAACTAGTGTCATAGGAATGGTTCAAAACATAGTCAGTAAGAAGAGTCAGTCTTCTTGCACTTAAGTCGGCATTGTGCCTTTATTATTTAATTCCGAAGCAATTTCTGTGTTTCATCGCCAAAAAGAAGGTCCAAGGGATACAGTAAACCTCAAGTGAAACATCGGAATCTATAAGTAGTGTCACAGGAATAGTTCAAAACATAGTCAGTAAGAAGAGTCAGTCTTCTTGTACTTAAGTCGGCATTGTGCCTTTCGTATTTAATTCCGATGCAATTTCTGTGTTTCATCGTCAATAAGTAAGTCTAAGGGATACAGTAAACCTGGAGTGAGCATCGGAATCTATAACTAGAGTCACAGTAATGGTTCAAAACATAGACAGTAAGAAGGGTCGGTGTTCTTGTACTTAAGTCGGCATTGTGCCTTTTGTATTTAATTCCGATGCAATTTCTGTGTTTCATCGTCAATAAGAAGGTACAAGGGATACAGTTAACGTCAAGTGAACCGTCGGAATCTATAACTAGTGCCACAGGAATGGTTCAAAACATAGACAGTAGCATGAGTCAGTGTTCTTGTACTTAAGTCGGCATTGTGCCTTTTGTATTTAATTCCGATGCAATTTCTGTGTTTCATCGTCAATAAGAAGGTCCAAGGGATACAGTAAACCTGAAGTGAAGCATCGGAATCTAAAACTAGTGTCACAGCAATGGTTCAAACTATAATCAGTAAGAAGAGTCAGTCTTCTTGTACTTAAGTCGGCATTGTGCCTTTTCTACTTAATTCCAAGGCAATTTCTCTGTTTCATCGTCACTAAGAAGGTCCAAGCGATACAGTAAACCTGGAGTGAAACATCGGAATCTATAACTAGAGTCACAGGAAAGGTTCAAAACATAGACAGTGAGAAGAGTCAGTCTTCTTGTACTTAAGTCGGCATTGTGCCTTTATTATTTAATTCCGAAGCAATTTCTGTGTTTCATCGTCCATAAGACGGTCCAAGTTATACAGTAAACCTGAAGTAAAGCATCGGAATCTAAAACTAGTGTCACAGCAATGGTTCAAACTATAATCAGTAAGAAGAGTCAGTCTTCTTGTACTTAAGTCGGCATTGTGCCTTTTCTACTTAATTCCAAGGCAATTTCTCTGTTTCATCGTCACTAAGAAGGTCCAAGCGATACAGTAAACCTGGAGTGAAGCATCGGAATCTATAACTAGAGTCACAGGAAAGGTTCAAAACATAGACAGTGAGAAGAGTCAGTCTTCTTGTACTTAAGTCGGCATTGTGCCTTTCGTATTTAATTCCGATGCAATTTCTGTGTTTCATCGTCAATAAGTAAGTCTAAGGGATACAGTAAACCTGGAGTGAGCATCGGAATCTATAACTAGAGTCACAGTAATGGTTCAAAACATAGACAGTAAGAAGGGTCGGTGTTCTAGTACTTAAGTCGGCATTGTGCCTTTTGTATTTAATTCCGATGCAATTTCTGTGTTTCATCGTCAATAAGAAGGTACAAGGGATACAGTTAACGTCAAGTGAACCGTCGGAATCTATAACTAGTGCCACAGGAATGGTTCAAAACTTAGACAGTAGCATGAGTCAGTGTTCTTGTACTTAAGTCGGCATTGTGCCTTTTGTATTTAATTCCGATGCAATTTCTGTGTTTCATCGTCAATAAGAAGGTCCAAGGGATACAGTAAACCTTAAGTGAAGCATCGGAATCTAAAACTAGTGTCACAGCAATGGTTCAAACTATAATCAGTAAGAAGAGTCAGTCTTCTTGTACTTAAGTCGGCATTGTGCCTTTTCTACTTAATTCCAAGGCAATTTCTCTGTTTCATCGTCACTAAGAAGGTCCAAGCGATACAGTAAACCTGGAGTGAAGCATCGGAATCTATAACTAGAGTCACAGGAAAGGTTCAAAACATAGACAGTGAGAAGAGTAAGTCTTCTTGTACTTAAGTCGGCATTGTGCCTTTATTATTTAATTCCGAAGCAATTTCTGTGTTTCATCGTCCATAAGACGGTCCAAGTTATACAGTAAACCTGAAGTAAAGCATCGGAATCTAAAACTAGTGTCACAGCAATGGTTCAAACTATAATCAGTAAGAAGAGTCAGTCTTCTTGTACTTAAGAAGGCATTGTGCCTTTTCTACTTAATTCCAAGGCAATTTCTCTGTTTCATCGTCACTAAGAAGGTCCAAGCGATACAGTAAACCTGGAGTGAAGCATCGGAATCTATAACTAGAGTCACAGGAAAGGTTCAAAACATAGACAGTGAGAAGAGTCAGTCTTCTTGTACTTAAGTCGGCATTGTGCCTTTATTATTTAATTCCGAAGCAATTTCTGTGTTTCATCGCCAATAGGAAGGTCCAAGGGATACAGTAAACCTGAAGTGAAGCATCGGAATCTATAACTAGTGTCACAGGATTGGTTCAAAACATAGACAGTAAGAAGAGTCAGTCTTCTTGTACTTAAGTCGGCATTGTGCCTTTGCTATTTAATTCCGATGCAATTTCTGTGTTTCATCGTCAATAAGAGGGTCAGAGGGATACAGTAAACCTCAAGTGAAACATCGGAATCTATAACTAGTGTCACAGGAATAGTTCAAAACATAGTCAGTAAGAAGAGTCAGTCTTCTTGTACTTAAGTCGGCATTGTGCCTTTTGTATTTAATTCCGATGCAATTTCTGTGTTTCATCGTCAATAAGAAGGTCCAAGGGATACAGTAAACCTTAAGTGAAGCATCGGAATCTAAAACTAGTGTCACAGCAATGGTTCAAACTATAATCAGTAAGAAGAGTCAGTCTTCTTGTACTTAAGTCGGCATTGTTCCTTTTCTACTTAATTCCAAGGCAATTTCTCTGTTTCATCGTCACTAAGAAGGTCCAAGCGATACAGTAAACCTGGAGTGAAGCATCGGAATCTATAACTAGAGTCACAGGAAAGGTTCAAAACATAGACAGTGAGAAGAGTCAGTCTTCTTGTACTTAAGTCGGCATTGTGCCTTTATTATTTAATTCCGAAGCAATTTCTGTGTTTCATCGTCCATAAGACGGTCCAAGTTATACAGTAAACCTGAAGTAAAGCATCGGAATCTAAAACTAGTGTCACAGCAATGGTTCAAACTATAATCAGTAAGAAGAGTCAGTCTTCTTGTACTTAAGAAGGCATTGTGCCTTTTCTACTTAATTCCAAGGCAATTTCTCTGTTTCATCGTCACTAAGAAGGTCCAAGCGATACAGTAAACCTGGAGTGAAGCATCGGAATCTATAACTAGAGTCACAGGAAAGGTTCAAAACATAGACAGTGAGAAGAGTCAGTCTTCTTGTACTTAAGTCGGCATTGTGCCTTTATTATTTAATTCCGAAGCAATTTCTGTGTTTCATCGCCAATAAGAAGGTCCAAGGGATACAGTAAACCTGAAGTGAAGCATCGGAATCTATAACTAGTGTCACAGGATTGGTTCAAAACATAGACAGTAAGAAGAGTCAGTCTTCTTGTACTTAAGTCGGCATTGTGCCTTTGCTATTTAATTCCGATGCAATTTCTGTGTTTCATCGTCAATAAGAGGGTCAGAGGGATACAGTAAACATGAAGTGATGCATCGGAATCTATAACTAGTGTCACAGGAATGGTTCAAAATATAGTCAGTAAGAAGAGTCAGTCTTCTGGTCGTAAAGTCGGCTTTGTGCCTTTTGTATTTAATTCCGATGCAATTTCTGTGTTTCATCGTCCATAAGACGGTCCAAGTTATACAGTAAACCTGAAGTAAAGCATCGGAATCTGTAACTAGTGTCACAGCAATGGTTCAAACTATAATCAGTAAGAAGAGTCAGTCTTCTTGTACTTTAGTCGGCATTGTGCCTTTTCTACTTAATTCCAAAGCAATTTCTCTGTTTCATCGTCAATAAGAAGGTCCAAGCGATACAGTAAACCTGGAGTGAAGCATCGGAATCTATAACTAGAGTCACAGGAAAGGTTCAAAACATAGACAGTGAGAAGAGTCAGTCTTCTTGTACTTAAGTCGGCATTGTGCCTTTATTATTTAATTCCGAAGCAATTTCTGAGTTTCATCGCCAATAAGAAGGTCCAAGGGATACAGTAAACCTGAAGTGAAGCATCGGAATCTATAACTAGTATCACAGGAATGGTTCAAATCATTGTCAATAAGAAGAGTCGGTCTTCATGTACTTAAGTCGGCATTGTGCCTTTTGTATTTAATTCCGATGCAATTTCTGTGTTTTATCGTCAATAAGTAAGTCTAAGGGATACAGTAAACCTGGAGTGAGCATCGGAATCTATAACTAGAGTCACAGTAATGGTTCAAAACATAGACAGTAAGAAGGATCGGTGTTCTTGTACTTAAGTCGGCATTGTGCCTTTTGTATTTAATTCCGATGCAATGTCTGTGTTTCATCGTCAATAAGAAGGTACAAGGGATACAGTTAACGTCAAGTGAAGCGTCGGAATCTATAACTAGTGCCACAGGAATGGTTCAAAACATAGACAGTAACATGAGTCAGTGTTCTTGTACTTAAGTCGGCATTGTGCCTTTTGTATTTAATTCCGATGCAATTTCTGTGTTTCATCGTCAATAAGAAGGTCCAAGGGATACAGTAAACCTGAAGTGAAGCATCGGAATCTACAACTAGTGTCACAGGATTGGTTCAAAACATAGACAGTAAGAAGAGTCAGTCTTCTTGTACTTAAGTCGGCATTGTGCCTTTGCTATTTAATTCCGATGCAATTTCTGTGTTTCATCGTCAATAAGAGGGTCAGAGGGATACAGTAAACCTCAAGTGAAACATCCCAATCTATAACTAGTGTCACAGGAATAGTTCAAAACATAGTCAGTAAGAAGAGTCAGTCTTCTTGTACTTAAGTCGGCATTGTGCCTTTCGTATTTAATTCCGATGCAATTTCTGTGTTTCTATGTCGATAAGAAGGTCAGAGGTGTACAGTAAACCTGAAGTGAAGCATCGGAATCTATAACTAGTGTCACAGGAATGGTTCAAACATATACAGTAAGAAGAGTCACTCTTCTTGTACTTAAGTCGGCATGTACCTTTTGTATTTAATTCCGATGCAATTTCTGTGTTTCATCGTCAATAAGAGGGTCGGAGGGAAACAGTAAACATGAAGTGATGCATCGGAATCTATAACTAGTGTCACAGGAATGGTTCAAAATATAGTCAGTAAGAAGAGTCAGTCTTCTGGTCGTAAAGTCGGCTTTGTGCCTTTTGTATTTAATTCCGATGCAATTTCTGTGTTTCGTTGTCCATAAGACGGTCCAAGTTATACAGTAAACCTGAAGTAAAGCATCGGAATCTATAACTAGTGTCACAGCAATGGTTCAAACTATAATCAGTAAGAAGAGTCAGTCTTCTTGTACTTAAGTCGGCATTGTGCCTTTTCTACTTAATTCCAAGGCAATTTCTCTGTTTCATCGTCAATAAGAAGGCCCAAGCGAAAGAGTAAACCTGGAGTGAAGCATCGGAATCTATAACTAGGGTCACAGGAAAGGTTCAAAACATAGACAGTGAGAAGAGTCAGTCTTCTTGTACTTAAGTCGGCATTGTGCCTTTATTATTTAATTCCGAAGCAATTTCTGTGTTTCATCGCCAATAAGAAGGTCCAAGGGATACAGTAAAACTGAAGTGAAGCATCGGAATCTATAACTAGTGTCATAGGAATGGTTCAAAACATAGTCAGTAAGAAGAGTCAGTCTTCTTGCACTTAAGTCGGCATTGTGCCTTTTCTATTTCATTCCGATGCAATTTCTGTGTTTCATCGTCAATAAGAAGGTCCAAGGTATACAGTAAACCTGAAGTAAAGGATCGGAATCAATAACTAGGGTCACAGGAATGGTTCAAAATATAATCAGTAAGAAGAGTCAGTCTTCTTGTACTTAAGTCGGCATTGTGCCTTTTCTATTTAATTCCGATGCAGTTTCTGTGTTTCATCGTCAATAAGAAGATCCAAGGGATACAGTAAACCTGAAGTGAAGCATCGGAATCTATAACTAGTGTCTCTGGAATGGTTCAAAATATAATCAGTAAGAAGAGTCAGTCTTCTTGTACTTAAGTCGGCATTGTGCCTTTTCTATTTAATTCCGATGCAGTTTCTGTGTTTCATCGTCAATAAGAAGTCCAAGGGAAACAGTAAACCTGAAGTGAAGTATCGGAATCTATAACTAGTGTCACAGGAATGTTTCAAAACATAGACATTACGAAGAGTCAGTCTTCTTGTACTTAAGTCGCCATTGTTCCTTTTCTATTTAAGTCAGATGCAATTTCTGTGTTTCATCGTCAATAACAAGGTCTAAGGGATACAGTAAACCTGGAGTGAAGCATCGGAATCTATAACTAGTGTCACAGGATTGGTTCAAAAAAT
Source organism: Schistocerca serialis cubense (assembly GCF_023864345.2). Taxonomy (NCBI): domain Eukaryota; kingdom Metazoa; phylum Arthropoda; class Insecta; order Orthoptera; family Acrididae; genus Schistocerca; species Schistocerca serialis. The sequence continues at coordinate 12,669,599 of NW_026047617.1, forward strand.
AGTCAGTAAGAGGAGTCAGTCTTCTTGTCCTTAAGTTGGCATTGTGCCTTTTGTATTTAATTCCGATGCAATTTCTGTGTTTCATCGTCAATAAGAAGGTCAGAGGTATACAGTAAACCTGAAGTGAAGCACCGGAATCCACAACTAGTGTCACAGGAATGGTTCAAAACATAGACAGTAGGAAGAGTCAGTCTTCTTGTACTTAAGTCGGCATTGTGCCTTTTGTACTTAATTCCGATGCAATTTCTGTGTTTCTTCGTCAATAAGAAAGTCCAAGGTATACAGTAAACCTGAAGTAAAGCATCGGAATCTATAACTAGTGTTACAGGAATGGTTCAAACTGTAATCAGTAAGAAGAGTCAGACTTCTTGTACTTAAGTCGGCATTGTGCCTTTTCTATTTAATTCTGATGCAGTTTCTGTGTTTCATCGTCAATAAGAAGGTCCAAGGGATACAGGAAGCCTGGAATGAAGCATCGGAATCTACAACTAGTGTCACAGGAAAGGTTCAAATCATAGACAGTAAGAAGAGTCAGTCTTCTTGTACTAAAGTCGGCATTGTGAATTTTCTATTTAATTCCGATGCAATTTCAGTGTTTCATCGTCAATAAGAAGGTCAGAGGGATACAGTAAACCTGGAGTGTAGCATCGGAATCTAAAACTAGTGTCACAGGAATGGTTCAAAACATAGACAGTAAGAAGAGTCAGTCTTCGTGTACTTAAGTCGGCATTTTGCCTTTTCTATTTAATTCCGATGCAATTTCTGTGTTTCATCGTCAACAAGAAGGTCCAAGGGATACAGTAAACCTGAAGTGAAGCATCGGAATCTATAACTAGTGTCACACAAATGGTTCAAAACATAGTCAGTAAGAAGAGTCAGTCTTCTTGTACTTAAGTCGGCATTGGGCCTTTTCTCTTTAATTCCGATGCAATTTCTGTGTTTCATCGTCAATAAGAAGGTCCAAGGGACACAGTAAACCTGGAGTGAAGCATCGGAATCTGTAACTAGTGTCAATGGAATGGTTCAGAACATAGACATTAAGAAGAGTCAGTCTTCTTGTACTTATGTCGGCATTGTGCCTTTGCTATTTAATTCCGATGCAATTTCTGTGTTTCATCGTCAATAAGAGGGTCAGAGGGATACAGTAAACCTCAAGTGAAACATCGGAATCTATAACTAGTGTCACAGGAATAGTTCAAATCATAGTCAGTAAGAAGAGTCAGTCTTCTTGTACTTAAGTCGGCATTGTTCCTTTCGTATTTAATTCCGATGCAAATTCTGTGTTTCATCGTCAATAAGAAGGTCCAAGGGATACAGTAAACCTGAAGTGAAGCATCGGAATCTACAACTAGTGTCACAGGATTGGTTCAAAACATAGACAGTAAGAAGAGTCAGTCTTCTTGTACTTAAGTCGGCATTGTGCCTTTGCTATTTAATTCCGATGCAATTTCGGTGTTTCATCATCAATAAGAGGGTCAGAGGGATACAGTAAATCTCAAGTGAAACATCGCAATCTATAACTAGTGTCACAGGAATAGTTCAAAACATAGTCAGTAAGAAGAGTCAGTCTTCTTGTACTTAAGTCGGCATTGTGCCTTTTGTATTTAATTCCGATGCAATTTCTGTGTTTCACCGTCGATAAGAAGGTCAGAGGGGTACAGTAAACCTGAAGTGAAGCATCGGAATCTATAACTAGTGTCACAGGAATGGTTCAAACATATACAGTAAGAAGAGTCAGTCTTCTTGTACTTAAGTCGGCATGTACCTTTTGTATTTAATTCCGATGCAATTTCTGTGTTTCATCGTCAATAAGAGGGTCGGAGGGAAACAGTAAACATGAAGTGATGCATCGGAATCTATAACTAGTGTCACAGGAATGGTTCAAAATATAGTCAGTAAGAAGAGTCAGTCTTCTGGTCGTAAAGTCGGCTTTGTGCCTTTTGTATTTAATTCCGATGCAATTTCTGTGTTTCGTTGTCCATAAGACGGTCCAAGTTATACAGTAAACCTGAAGTAAAGCATCGGAATCTATAACTAGTGTCACAGCAATGGTTCAAACTATAATCAGTAAGAAGAGTCAGTCTTCTTGTACTTAAGTCGGCATTGTGCCTTTTCTACTTAATTCCAAGGCAATTTCTCTGTTTCATCGTCAATAAGAAGGCCCAAGCGAAAGAGTAAACCTGGAGTGAAGCATCGGAATCTATAACTAGGGTCACAGGAAAGGTTCAAAACATAGACAGTGAGAAGAGTCAGTCTTCTTGTACTTAAGTCGGCATTGTGCCTTTATTATTTAATTCCGAAGCAATTTCTGTGTTTCATCGCCAATAAGAAGGTCCAAGGGATACAGTAAAACTGAAGTGAAGCATCGGAATCTATAACTAGTGTCATAGGAATGGTTCAAAACATAGTCAGTAAGAAGAGTCAGTCTTCTTGCACTTAAGTCGGCATTGTGCCTTTTCTATTTCATTCCGATGCAATTTCTGTGTTTCATCGTCAATAAGAAGGTCCAAGGTATACAGTAAACCTGAAGTAAAGGATCGGAATCAATAACTAGGGTCACAGGAATGGTTCAAAATATAATCAGTAAGAAGAGTCAGTCTTCTTGTACTTAAGTCGGCATTGTGCCTTTTCTATTTAATTCCGATGCAGTTTCTGTGTTTCATCGTCAATAAGAAGATCCAAGGGATACAGTAAACCTGAAGTGAAGCATCGGAATCTATAACTAGTGTCTCTGGAATGGTTCAAAATATAATCAGTAAGAAGAGTCAGTCTTCTTGTACTTAAGTCGGCATTGTGCCTTTTCTATTTAATTCCGATGCAGTTTCTGTGTTTCATCGTCAATAAGAAGTCCAAGGGAAACAGTAAACCTGAAGTGAAGTATCGGAATCCATAACTAGTGTCACAGGAATGTTTCAAAACATAGACATTACGAAGAGTCAGTCTTCTTGTACTTAAGTCGCCATTGTTCCTTTTCTATTTAAGTCAGATGCAATTTCTGTGTTTCATCGTCAATAACAAGGTCTAAGGGATACAGTAAACCTGGAGTGAAGCATCGGAATCTATAACTAGTGTCACAGGATTGGTTCAAAAAATAGTCAGTAAGAGGAGTCAGTCTTCTTGTCCTTAAGTTGGCATTGTGCCTTTTGTATTTAATTCCGATGCAATTTCTGTGTTTCATCGTCAATAAGAAGGTCAGAGGTATACAGTAAACCTGAAGTGAAGCACCGGAATCCACAACTAGTGTCACAGGAATGGTTCAAAACATAGACAGTAGGAAGAGTCAGTCTTCTTGTACTTAAGTCGGCATTGTGCCTTTTGTACTTAATTCCGATGCAATTTCTGTGTTTCTTCGTCAATAAGAAAGTCCAAGGTATACAGTAAACCTGAAGTAAAGCATCGGAATCTATAACTAGTGTTACAGGAATGGTTCAAACTGTAATCAGTAAGAAGAGTCAGACTTCTTGTACTTAAGTCGGCATTGTGCCTTTTCTATTTAATTCTGATGCAGTTTCTGTGTTTCATCGTCAATAAGAAGGTCCAAGGGATACAGGAAGCCTGGAATGAAGCATCGGAATCTACAACTAGTGTCACAGGAAAGGTTCAAATCATAGACAGTAAGAAGAGTCAGTCTTCTTGTACTAAAGTCGGCATTGTGAATTTTCTATTTAATTCCGATGCAATTTCAGTGTTTCATCGTCAATAAGAAGGTCAGAGGGATACAGTAAACCTGGAGTGTAGCATCGGAATCTAAAACTAGTGTCACAGGAATGGTTCAAAACATAGACAGTAAGAAGAGTCAGTCTTCGTGTACTTAAGTCGGCATTTTGCCTTTTCTATTTAATTCCGATGCAATTTCTGTGTTTCATCGTCAACAAGAAGGTCCAAGGGATACAGTAAACCTGAAGTGAAGCATCGGAATCTATAACTAGTGTTACACAAATGGTTCAAAACATAGTCAGTAAGAAGAGTCAGTCTTCTTGTACTTAAGTCGGCATTGGGCCTTTTCTCTTTAATTCCGATGCAATTTCTGTGTTTCATCGTCAATAAGAAGGTCCAAGGGACACAGTAAACCTGGAGTGAAGCATCGGAATCTGTAACTAGTGTCAATGGAATGGTTCAGAACATAGACATTAAGAAGAGTCAGTCTTCTTGTACTTATGTCGGCATTGTGCCTTTGCTATTTAATTCCGATGCAATTTCTGTGTTTCATCGTCAATAAGAGGGTCAGAGGGATACAGTAAACCTCAAGTGAAACATCGGAATCTATAACTAGTGTCACAGGAATAGTTCAAATCATAGTCAGTAAGAAGAGTCAGTCTTCTTGTACTTAAGTCGGCATTGTGCATTTCGTATTTAATTCCGATGCAATTTCTGTGTTTCATCGTCAATAAGTAAGTCTAAGGGATACAGTAAACCTGGAGTGAGCATCGGAATCTATAACTAGAGTCACAGTAATGGTTCAAAACATAGACAGTAAGAAGGGTCGGTGTTCTTGTACTTAAGTCGGCATTGTGCCTTTTGTATTTAATTCCGATGCAAATTCTGTGTTTCATCGTCAATAAGAAGGTCCAAGGGATACAGTAAACCTGAAGTGAAGCATCGGAATCTACAACTAGTGTCACAGGATTGGTTCAAAACATAGACAGTAAGAAGAGTCAGTCTTCTTGTACTTAAGTCGGCATTGTGCCTTTGCTATTTAATTCCGATGCAATTTCTGTGTTTCATCATCAATAAGAGGGTCAGAGGGATACAGTAAATCTCAAGTGAAACATCGCAATCTATAACTAGTGTCACAGGAATAGTTCAAAACATAGTCAGTAAGAAGAGTCAGTCTTCTTGTACTTAAGTCGGCATTGTGCCTTTTGTATTTAATTCCGATGCAATTTCTGTGTTTCACCGTCGATAAGAAGGTCAGAGGGGTACAGTAAACCTGAAGTGAAGCATCGGAATCTATAACTAGTGTCACAGGAATGGTTCAAACATATACAGTAAGAAGAGTCAGTCTTCTTGTACTTAAGTCGGCATTGTGCCTTTCGTATTTAATTCCGATGCAATTTCTGTGTTTCACCGTCGATAAGAAGGTCAGAGGTGTACAGTAAACCAGAAGTGAAGCATCGGAATCTATAACTAGTGTCACAGGAATGGTTCAAACATATAGAGTAAGAAGAGTCAGTCTTCTTGTACTTAAGTCGGCATTGTACCTTTTGTATTTAATTCCGATGCAATTTCTGTGTTTCATCGTCAATAAGAGGGTCAGAGGGATACAGTAAACATGAAGTGATGCATCGGAATCTATAACTAGTGTCACAGGAATGGTTCAAAATATAGTCAGTAAGAAGAGTCAGTCTTCTGGTCGTAAAGTCGGCTTTGTGCCTTTTGTATTTAATTCCGATGCAATTTCTGTGTTTCATCGTCCATAAGACGGTCCAAGTTATACAGTAAACCTGAAGTAAAGCATCGGAATCTATAACTAGTGTTACAGCAATGGTTCAAACTATAATCAGTAAGAAGAGTCAGTCTTCTTGTACTTAAGTCGGCATTGTGCTTTTTCTACTTAATTCCAAGGCAATTTCTCTGTTTCATCGTCAATAAGAAGGTAGAAGCGATACAGTAAACCTGGAGTGAAGCATCGGAATCTATAACTAGAGTCACAGGAAAGGTTCAAAACATAGACAGTGAGAAGAGTCAGTCTTCTTGTACTTAAGTCGGCATTCTGCCTTTATTATTTAATTCCGAAGCAATTTCTGTGTTTTATCGCCAATAAGAAGGTCCAAGGGATACAGTAAACCTGAAGTGAAGCATCGGAATCTATAACTAGTGTCATAGGAATGGTTCAAAACATAGTCAGTAAGAAGAGTCAGTCTTCTTGCACTTAAGTCGGCATTGTGCCTTTATTATTTAATTCCGAAGCAATTTCTGTGTTTCATCGCCAATAAGAAGGTCCAAGGGATACAGTAAACCTCAAGTGAAACATCGGAATCTATAACTAGTGTCACAGGAATAGTTCAAAACATAGTCAGTAAGAAGAGTCAGTCTTCTTGTACTTAAGTCGGCATTGTGCCTTTCGTATTTAATTCCGATGCAATTTCTGTGTTTCATCGTCAATAAGTAAGTCTAAGGGATACAGTAAACCTGGAGTGAGCATCAGAATCTATAACTAGAGTCACAGTAATGGTTCAAAACATAGACAGTAAGAAGGGTCGGTGTTCTTGTACTTCAGTCGGCATTGTGCCTTTTGTATTTAATTCCGATGCAATTTCTGTGTTTCATCGTCAATAAGAAGGTACAAGTGATACAGTTAACGTCAAGTGAAGCGTCAGAATCTATAACTAGTGCCACAGGAATGGTTCAAAACATAGACAGTAGCATGAGTCAGTGTTCTTGTACTTAAGTCGGCATTGTGCCTTTTGTATTTAATTCCGATGCAATTTCTGTGTTTCATCGTCAATAAGAAGGTCCAAGGGATACAGTAAACCTGAAGTGAAGCATCGGAATCTACAACTAGTGTCACAGGATTGGTTCAAAACATAGACAGTAAGAAGAGTCAGTCTTCTTGTACTTAAGTCGGCATTGTGCCTTTGCTATTTAATTCCGATGCAATTTCTGTGTTTCATCGTCAATAAGAGGGTCAGAGGTATACAGTAAACCTCAAGTGAAACATCGGAATCTATAACTAGTGTCACAGGAATAGTTCAAAACATAGTCAGTAAGAAGAGTCAGTCTTCTTGTACTTAAGTCGGCATTGTGCCTTTTGTATTTAATTCCGATGCAATTTCTGTGTTTCACCGTCGATAAGAAGGTCAGAGGGGTACAATAAACCTGAAGTGAAGCATCGGAATCTATAACTAGTGTCACAGGAATGGTTCAAACATATACAGTAAGAAGAGTCAGTCTTCTTGTACTTAAGTCGGCATTGTGCCTTTCGTATTTAATTCCGATGCAATTTCTGTGTTTCACCGTCGATAAGAAGGTCAGAGGTGTACAGTAAACCTGAAGTGAAGCATCGGAATCTATAACTAGTGTCACAGGAATGGTTCAAACATATAGAGTAAGAAGAGTCAGTCTTCTTGTACTTAAGTCGGCATTGTACCTTTTGTATTTAATTCCGATGCAATTTCTGTGTTTCATCGTCAATAAGAGGGTCAGAGGGATACAGTATACATGAAGTGATGCATCGGAATCTATAACTAGTGTCACAGGAATGGTTCAAAATATAGTCAGTAAGAAGAGTCAGTCTTCTGGTCGTAAAGTCGGCTTTGTGCCTTTTGTATTTAATTCCGATGCAATTTCTGTGTTTCATCGTCCATAAGACGGTCCAAGTTATACAGTAAACCTGAAGTAAAGCATCGGAATCTATAACTAGTGTCACAGCAATGGTTCAAACTATAATCAGTAAGAAGAGTCAGTCTTCTTGTACTTAAGTCGGCATTGTGCCTTTTCTACTTAATTCCAAAGCAATTTCTCTGTTTCATCGTCAATAAGAAGGTCCAAGCGATACAGTAAACCTGGAGTGAAGCATCGGATTCTATAACTACAGTCACAGGAAAGGTTCAAAACATAGACAGTGAGAAGAGTCAGTCTTCTTGTACTTAAGTCGGCAATGTGCCTTTATTATTTAATTCCGAAGCAATTTCTGTGTTTCATCGCCAATTAGAAGGTCCAAGGGATACAGTAAACCTGAAGTGAAGCATCGGAATCTATAACTAGTGTCATAGGAATGGTTCAAAACATGGTCAGTAAGAAGAGTCAGTGTTCTTGCACTTAAGTCGGCATTGTGCCTTTTCTATTTCATTCCGATGCAATTTCTGTGTTTCATCGTCAATAAGAAGGTCCAAGGTATACAGTAAACCTGAAGTAAAGCATCGGAATCTATAACTAGTGTCACAGGAATGGTTCAAAATATAATCAGTAAGAAGAGTCAGTCTTCTTGTACTTAAGTCTTCATTGTGCCTTTTCTATTTAATTCCGATGCAGTTTCTGTGTTTCATCGTCAATAAGAAGGTCCAAGGGAAACAGTAAACCTGAAGTGAAGCATCGGAATCTATAACTAGTGTCACAGGAATTGTTCAAAACATAGACAGTACGAAGTGTCAGTCTTCTTGTACTTATGTCGGCATTGTTCCTTTTCTATTTAAGTCAGATGCAATTTCTGTGTTTCATCGTCAATAACAAGGTCTACGGGATACAGTAAACCTGGAGTGAAGCATCGGAATCTATAACTAGTGTCACAGGATTGGTTCAAAAAATAGTCAGTAAGAGGAGTCAGTCTTCTTGTCCTTAAGTTGGCATTGTGCCTTTTGTATTTAATTCCGATGCAATTTCTGGGTTTCATCGTCAATAAGAAGTTCCAAGGTATACAGTAAACCTGAAGTAAAGCATCGGAATCTATAACTAGTGTTACAGGAATGGTTAAAAACATAGTCAGTAAGAAGAGTTAGTCTTCTTGTACTTAAGTCGGCATTTGGCCTTTTCTCTTTAATTCCGATGCAATTTCTGTGTTTCATCGTCAATAAGAAGGTCCAAGGGACACAGTGAACCTGGAGTGAAGCATCGGAATCTGTAACTAGTGTCAATGGAATGGTTCAGAACATAGACATTAAGAAGAGTCAGTCTTCTTGTACATAAGTCGGCATTCAGCCTTGTGTATTTAATTCCGATGCTATTTCTGAGTTTCATCGTCAATAAGAAGGTCAGAGGGATACAGTAAACCTGAAGTGAAGCATCGGAATCTATAACTAGTGTCATAGGAATGGTTCAAAACATAGTCAGTAAGAAGAGTCAGTCTTCTTGCACTTAAGTCGGCATTGTGCCTTTATTATTTAATTCCGAAGCAATTTCTGTGTTTCATCGCCAATAAGAAGGTCCAAGGGATACAGTAAACCTCAAGTGAAACATCGGAATCTATAACTAGTGTCACAGGAATAGTTCAAAACATAGTCAGTAAGAAGAGTCAGTCTTCTTGTACTTAAGTCGGCATTGTGCCTTTCGTATTTAATTCCGATGCAATTTCTGTGTTTCATCGTCAATAAGTAAGTCTAAGGGATACAGTAAACCTGGAGTGAGCATCAGAATCTATAACTAGAGTCACAGTAATGGTTCAAAACATAGACAGTAAGAAGGGTCGGTGTTCTTGTACTTAAGTCGGCATTGTGCCTTTTGTATTTAATTCCGATGCAATTTCTGTGTTTCATCGTCAATAAGAAGGTACAAGTGATACAGTTAACGTCAAGTGAAGCGTCGGAATCTATAACTAGTGCCACAGGAATGGTTCAAAACATAGACAGTAGCATGAGTCAGTGTTCTTGTACTTAAGTCGGCATTGTGCCTTTTGTATTTAATTCCGATGCAATTTCTGTGTTTCATCGTCAATAAGAAGGTCCAAGGGATACAGTAAACCTGAAGTGAAGCATCGGAATCTACAACTAGTGTCACAGGATTGGTTCAAAACATAGACAGTAAGAAGAGTCAGTCTTCTTGTACTTAAGTCGGCATTGTGCCTTTGCTATTTAATTCCGATGCAATTTCTGTGTTTCATCGTCAATAAGAGGGTCAGAGGTATACAGTAAACCTCAAGTGAAACATCGGAATCTATAACTAGTGTCACAGGAATAGTTCAAAACATAGTCAGTAAGAAGAGTCAGTCTTCTTGTACTTAAGTCGGCATTGTGCCTTTTGTATTTAATTCCGATGCAATTTCTGTGTTTCACCGTCGATAAGAAGGTCAGAGGGGTACAATAAACCTGAAGTGAAGCATCGGAATCTATAACTAGTGTCACAGGAATGGTTCAAACATATACAGTAAGAAGAGTCAGTCTTCTTGTACTTAAGTCGGCATTGTGCCTTTCGTATTTAATTCCGATGCAATTTCTGTGTTTCACCGTCGATAAGAAGGTCAGAGGTGTACAGTAAACCTGAAGTGAAGCATCGGAATCTATAACTAGTGTCACAGGAATGGTTCAAACATATAGAGTAAGAAGAGTCAGTCTTCTTGTACTTAAGTCGGCATTGTACCTTTTGTATTTAATTCCGATGCAATTTCTGTGTTTCATCGTCAATAAGAGGGTCAGAGAGATACAGTATACATGAAGTGATGCATCGGAATCTATAACTAGTGTCACAGGAATGGTTCAAAATATAGTCAGTAAGAAGAGTCAGTCTTCTGGTCGTAAAGTCGGCTTTGTGCCTTTTGTATTTAATTCCGATGCAATTTCTGTGTTTCATCGTCCATAAGACGGTCCAAGTTATACAGTAAACCTGAAGTAAAGCATCGGAATCTATAACTAGTGTCACAGCAATGGTTCAAACTATAATCAGTAAGAAGAGTCAGTCTTCTTGTACTTAAGTCGGCATTGTGCCTTTTCTACTTAATTCCAAAGCAATTTCTCTGTTTCATCGTCAATAAGAAGGTCCAAGCGATACAGTAAACCTGGAGTGAAGCATCGGAATCTATAACTAGAGTCACAGGAAAGGTTCAAAACATAGACAGTGAGAAGAGTCAGTCTTCTTGTACTTAAGTCGGCAATGTGCCTTTATTATTTAATTCCGAAGCAATTTCTGTGTTTCATCGCCAATAAGAAGGTCCAAGGGATACAGTAAACCTGAAGTGAAGCATCGGAATCTATAACTAGTGTCATAGGAATGGTTCAAAACATGGTCAGTAAGAAGAGTCAGTCTTCTTGCACTTAAGTCGGCATTGTGCCTTTTCTATTTCATTCCGATGCAATTTCTGTGTTTCATCGTCAATAAGAAGGTCCAAGGTATACAGTAAACCTGAAGTAAAGCATCGGAATCTATAACTAGTGTCACAGGAATGGTTCAAAATATAATCAGTAAGAAGAGTCAGTCTTCTTGTACTTAAGTCGGCATTGTGCCTTTTCTATTTAATTCCGATGCAGTTTCTGTGTTTCATCGTCAATAAGAAGGTCCAAGGGAAACAGTAAACCTGAAGTGAAGCATCGGAATCTATAACTAGTGTCACAGGAATGGTTCAAAACATAGACAGTACGAAATGTCAGTCTTCTTGTACTTATGTCGGTATTGTTCCTTTTCTATTTAAGTCAGATGCAATTTCTGTGTTTCATCGTCAATAACAAGATCTACGGGATACAGTAAATCTGGAGTGAAGCATCGGAATCTATAACTAGTGTCACAGGATTGGTTCAAAAAATAGTCAGTAAGAGGAGTCAGTCTTCTTGTCCTTAAGTTGGCATTGTGCCTTTTGTATTTAATTCCGATGCAATTTCTGGGTTTCATCGTCAATAAGAAGTTCCAAGGTATACAGTAAACCTGAAGTAAAGCATCGGAATCTATAACTAGTGTTACAGGAATGGTTAAAAACATAGTCAGTAAGAAGAGTCAGTCTTCTTGTACTTAAGTCGGCATTTGGCCTTTTCTCTTTAATTCCGATGCAATTTCTGTGTTTCATCGTCAATAAGAAGGTCCAAGGGACACAGTGAACCTGGAGTGAAGCATCGGAATCTGTAACTAGTGTCAATGGAATGGTTCAGAACATAGACATTAAGAAGAGTCAGTCTTCTTGTACTTAAGTCGGCATTCAGCCTTGTGTATTTAATTCCGATGCTATTTCTGAGTTTCATCGTCAATAAGAAGGTCAGAGGGATACAGTAAACCTGAAGTGAAGCATCGGAATCTATAACTAGTGTCACAGGAATGGTTCAAAACATAGTCAGTAAGAAGAATCAGTCGTCTTGTCCTTAAGTCGGCAATGTGCCTTTTGTATTTAATTCCGATGCTATTTCTATGCATCATCGTCAATAAGATGGTCCAAGGGATATAGTAAACCAGGAGTGAAGGATCGGAATCCATAAATAGTGTCACATTACTGGTTCAAATCATAAACAGTAAGAACAATCAGTCTTCTTGTACTTAAGTCGGCATTGTGCCTTTTGTATTTAATTCCGATGCAATTTCTGTGTTTCATCGTCAATAAGAAGGTGCAAGGGATACAGTAAACCTGAAGTGAAGCATCGGAATCTATAACTAGTATCACAGGAATGGTTCAAATCATTGTCAATAAGAAGAGTCGGTCTTCATGTACTTAAGTCGGCATTGTGCCTTTTGTATTTAATTCCGATGCAATTTCTGTGTTTCATCGTCAATAAGAAGGTACAAGGGATACAGTTAACGTGAAGTGAAGCGTCGGAATCTATAACTAGTGCCACAGGAATGGTTCAAAACATAGACAGTAGCAAGAGTCAGTGTTCTTGTACTTAAGTCGGCATTGTGCCTTTTGTATTTAATTCCGATGCAATTTCTGTGTTTCATCGTCAATAAGAAGGTCAGAGGGATACAGTAAACCTCAAGTGAAGCGTCGGAATCTATAACTAGTGTCACAGGATTGGTTCAAAAAATAGTCAGTAAGAAGAGTCAGTCTTCTTGTACTTAAGTCGGCATTGAGTCTTTCGTATTTAAATCCGATGCAATTTCTGTGTTTCACCGTCAATAAGAAGGTCAGAGAGATACAGTAAACCTGAAGTGAAGCATCGGAATCTATAACTAGTGTCACAGGAATGGTTCAAACATATACAGTAAGAAGAGTCAGTCCTCTTGTACTTAAGTCGGCATTGGACATTTTGTATTTAATTCCGACGCAATTTCTGTGTTTCATCGTCAATAAGAGGATCAGAGGGATACAGTTAACATGAAGTGAAGCATCGGAATCTATAACTAGGGTCACAGGAATGGTTCAAAGCATAGTCAGTGAGAAGAGTCAGTCTTCTGGTCGTAAAGTCGGCTTTGTGCCATTTGTATTTAATTCCGATGCAATATCTGTGTTTCATCGTCAATAAGTAGGTCTAAGGGATACAGTAAACCTGGAGTGAAGCATCGGAATCTATAACTAGAGTCACAATAATGGTTCAAATGATAGACAGTAAGAAGGGTCGGTCTTCTTGTACTTAAGTCGGCATTGTGCCCTTTGTATTTAATTCCGAAGCAATTTCTGTGTTTCATCGTCAATAAGAAGGTCCAAGGGATACAGTAAACCAGAAGTGAAGCATCGGAATCTATAACTAGTGTCACTGGAATGGTTCAAAGTATAGACAGTAAGAAGAGTCAGTCCTCTTGTACTTAAGTCGGCATTGTGCCTTTTGTATTTAATTCCGATGCAATTTCTGTGTTTCATCGTCAATAAGAAGGTACATGGGATTCAGTTAAACTGAAGTGAAGCGTGGAATCTATAACTAGTGCCACAGGAATGGTTCAAAACGTAGACAGTAGGAAGAGTCAGTGTTCTTGTACTTAAGTCGGCATTGTGCCTTTTGTATTTAATTCCGATGCAATTTCTGTGTTTCATCGTCAATAAGTAGGTCCAAGGGATACAGTAAACCTGAAGTGAAGCATCGGAATCTATAACTAGTGTCATAGGAATGGTTCAAAACATAGTCTGTAAGAAGAGTCAGTCTTCTTGTACTTAAGTCGGCATTGTGCCTTTTGTATTTAATTCCGATGCAATTTCTGTGTTTCATCGTCAATAAGTAGGTCCAAGGGATACAGTAAACCTGAAGTGAAGCATCGGAATCTACAACTAGTGTCACAGGATTGGTTCAAAACATAGACAGTAAGAAGAGTCAATCTTCTTGTACTTATGTCGGCATTGTGCATTTTCTATTTAATTCCGATGCAATTTCTGTGTTTCATCGTCAATAAGAAGGTCAGAGGGATACAGTAAACCTGAAGTGAAGCATCGGAATCTATAACTAGTGACTCAGGAATGGTTCAAAACATAGTCAGTAAGGAGAGACCGTCTTCTTGTACTTAAGTCGGCATTGTGCCTTTCGTATTTAATTCCGACGCAATTTCTGTGCTTCACCGTCAATAAGAAGGTCAGAGGGATACAGTAAACCTGAAGTGAAGCATCGTAATCTATAACTAGTGTCACAGGAATGGTTCAAACATATACAGTAAGAAGAGACAGTCTTCTTGTACTTAAGTCGGCATTGGGCCTTTTGTATTTAATTCCGATGCAATTTCTGTGTTTCATCGTCAATAAGAGAGTCAGAGGGATACAGTAAACATGAAGTGAAGCATCCGAAACTATAACTAGTGTCACAGCAATGGTTCAAACTATAATCAGTAAGAAGAGTCAGTCTTCTTTTACTTAAGTCGGCATTGTGCCTTTTCTACTTAATTCCAAGGCAATTTCTCTGTTTCATCGTCAATAAGAAGGTCCAAGCGATACAGTAAACCTGGAGTGAAGCATCGGAATCTATAACTAGAGTCACAGGAAAGGTTCAAAACATAGACAGTGAGAAGAGTCAGTCTTCTAGTACTTAAGTCGGCATTGTGCCTTTATTATTTAATTCCGAAGCAATTTCTGTGTTTCATCGCCAATAAGAAGGTCCAAGGGATACAGTAAACCTGAAGTGAAGCATCGGAATCTATAACTAGTGTCATAGGAATGGTTCAAAACATAGTCTGTAAGAAGAGTCAGTCTTCTTGCACTTAAGTCGGCATTGTGCCTTTATTATTTAATTCCGAAGCAATTTCTGTGTTTCATCGCCACTAAGAAGGTCCAAGGGATACAGTAAACCTCAAGTGAAACATCGGAATCTATAACTAGTGTCACAGGAATAGTTCAAAACATAGTCAGTTAGAAGAGTCAGGCTTCTTGTACTTATGTCGGCATTGTGCCTTTCGTATTTAATTCCGATGCAATTTCTGTGTTTCATCGTCAATAAGTAAGTCTAAGGGATACAGTAAACCTGGAGTGAGCATCGGAATCTATAACTAGAGTCACAGTAATGGTTCAAAACATAGACAGTAAGAAGGGTCGGTGTTCTTGTACTTAAGTCGGCATTGTGCCTTTTGTATTTAATTCCGATGCAATTTCTGTGTTTCATCGTCAATAAGAAGGTACAAGGGATACAGTTAACGTCAAGTGAAGCGTCGGAATCTATAACTAGTGCCACAGGAATGGTTCAAAACATAGACAGTAGCATGAGTCAGTGTTCTTGTACTTAAGTCGGCATTGTGCCTTTTGTATTTAATTCCGATGCAATTGCTGTGTTTCATCGTCAATAAGAAGGTCCAAGGGATACAGTAAACCTGAAGTGAAGCATCGGAATCTACAACTAGTGTCACAGGATTGGTTCAAAACATAGACAGTAAGAAGAGTCAGTCTTCTTGTACTTAAGTCGGCATTGTGCCTTTGCTATTTAATTCCGATGCAATTTCTGTGTTTCATCGTCAATAAGAGGGTCAGAGGGATACAGTAAACCTCAAGTGAAACATCAGAATCTATAACTAGTGTCACAGGAATAGTTCAAAACATAGTCAGTAAGAAGAGTCAGTCTTCTTGTACTTAAGTCGGCATTGTGCCTTTTCTATTTAATTCCGATGCAATTTCTGTGTTTCACCGTCGATAAGAAGGTCAGAGGGGTACAGTAAACCTGAAGTGAAGCATCGGAATCTATAACTAGTGTCACAGGAATGGTTCAAACATATACAGTAAGAAGAGTCAGTCTTCTTGTACTTAAGTCGGCATTGTGCCTTTCGTATTTAATTCCGATGCAATTTCTGTGTTTCACCGTCGATAAGAAGGTCAGAGGTGTACAGTAATCCTGAAGTGAAGCATCGGAATCTATAACTAGTGTCACAGGAATGGTTCAAACATATAGAGTAAGTAGAGTCAGTCTTCTTGTACTTAAGTCGGCATTGTACCTTTTGTATTTAATTCCGATGCAATTTCTGTGTTTCATCGTCAATAAGAGGGTCAGAGGGATACAGTAAACATGAAGTGATGCATCGGAATCTATGACTAGTGTCACAGGAATGGTTCAAAATATAGTCAGTAAGAAGAGTCAGTCTTCTGGTCGTAAAGTCGGCTTTGTGCCTTTTGTATTTAATTCCGATGCAATTTCTGTGTTTCATCGTCCATAAGACGGTCCAAGTTATACAGTAAACCTGAAGTAAAGCATCGGAATCTATTACTAGTGTCACAGCAATGGTTCAAACTATAATCAGTATGAAGAGTCAGTCTTCTTGTACTTAAGTCGGCATTGTGCCTTTTCTACTTAATTCCAAAGCAATTTCTCTGTTTCATCGTCAATAAGAAGGTCCAAGCGATACAGTAAACCTGGAGTGAAGCATCGGAATCTATAACTAGAGTCACAGGAAAGGTTCAAAACATAGACAGTGAGAAGAGTCAGTCTTCTTGTACTTAAGTCAGCATTGTGCCTTTATTATTTAATTCCGAAGCAATTTCTGTGTTTCATCGCCAATAAGAAGGTCCAAGGGATACAGTAAACCTGAAGTGAAGCATCGGAATCTTTAACTAGTGTCATAGGAATGGTTCAAAACATAGTCAGTAAGAAGAGTCAGTCTTCTTGCACTTAAGTCGGCATTGTGCCTTTTCTATTTCATTCCGATGCAATTTCTGTGTTTCATCGTCAATAAGAAGGTCCAAGGTATACAGTAACCCTGAAGTAAAGCATCGGAATCTATAACTAGTGTCACAGGAATGGTTCAAAATATAATCAGTAAGAAGAGTCAGTCTTCTTGTACTTATGTCGGCATTGTGCCTTTTCTATTTAATTCCGATGCAGTTTCTGTGTTTCATCGTCAATAAGAAGGTCCAAGGGATACAGTAAACCTGAAGTGAAGCATCGGAATCTATAACTAGTGTCACTGGAATGGTTCTAAATATAGACAGTAAGAAGAGTCAGTCTTCCTGTACTTAAGTCGTCATTGTGGCTTTTGTAATTAATTCCGATGCATTTTCAGTGATTCATCGTCAATAAGATGGTCCAAGGGAAACAGTAAACCTGAAGTGAAGCATCGGAATCTATAACTAGTGTCACAGGAATGGTTCAAAACATAGACAGTACGAAGTGTCAGTCTTCTTGTACTTAAGTCGGCATTGTTCCTTTTCTATTTAAGTCAGATGCAATTTCTGTGTTTCATCGTCAATAACAAGGTCTAAGGGATACAGTAAACCTGAAGCACCGGAATCCACAACTAGTGTCACAGGAATGGTTCAAAACATAGACAGTAGGAAGAGTCAGTCTTCTTGTACTTAAGTCGGCATTGTGCCTTTTGTATTTAATTCCGATGCAATTTCTGTGTTTCATCGTCAATAAGAAAGTCCAAGGTATACAGTAAACCTGAAGTAAAGCATCGGAATCTATAACTAGTGTTACAGGAATGGTTCAAACTATAATCAGTAAGAAGAGTCAGACTTCTTCTACTTATGTCGGCATTGTGCCTTTTCTATTTAATTCCGATGCAGTTTCTGTGTTTCATCGTCAATAAGAAGGTCCAAGGGATACAGGAAGCCTGGAGTGAAGCATCAGAATCTATAACTAGTGTCACAGGAAAGGTTCAAATCATAGACAGTAAGAAGAGTCAGTCTTCTTGTACTAAAGTCGGCATTCAGTGTTTCATCGTCAATAAGAAGGTCAGAGGGATACAGTAAACCTGGAGTGTAGCATCGGAATCTATAACTAGTGTCACAGGAATGGTTCAAAACATAGACAGTAAGAAGAGTCAGTATTCGTGTACTTAAGTCGGCATGTTGCCTTTTGTATTTAATTCCGATGCAATTTCTGTGTTTCATCGTCAACAAGAAGGTCCAAGGGATACAATAAACCTGAAGTGAAGCATCGGAATCTATAACTAGTGTCACAGGAATGGTTAAAAACATAGTCAGTAAGAAGAGTCAGTCTTCTTGTACTTAAGTCGGCATTTGGCCTTTTCTCTTTAATTCCGATGCAATTTCTGTGTTTCATCGTCAATAAGAAGGTCCAAGGGACACAGTAAACCTGGAGTGAAGCATCGGAATCTGTAACTAGTGTCAATGGAATGGTTCAGAACATAGACATTAAGAAGAGTCAGTCTTCTTGTACTTAAGTCGGCATTGAGCCTTGTGTATTTAATTCCGATGCTATTTCTGAGTTTCATCGTCAATAAGAAGGTCAGAGGGATACAGTAAACCTGAAGTGAAGCATCGGAATCTATAACTAGTGTCACAGGAATGGTTCAAAACATAGTCAGTAAGAAGAATCAGTCGTCTTGTCCTTAAGTCGGCCATGTGCCTTTTGTATTTAATTCCGATGCAATTTCTATGCATCATCGTCAATAAGATGGTCCAAGGGATATAGTAAACCTGGAGTGAAGGATCGGAATCCAAAAATAGTGTCACATTAATGGTTCAAATCATAAACAGTAAGAACAATCAGTCTTCTTGTACTTAAGTCGGCATTGTGCCTTTTGTATTTAATTACGATGCAATTTCTGTGTTTCATCGTCAATAAGAAGGTCCAAGGGATACAGTAAACCTGATGTGAAGCATCGGAATCTATAACTAGTATCACAGGAATGGTTCAAATCATTGTCAATAAGAAGAGTCGGTCTTCATGTACTTAAGTCGGCATTGTGCCTTTTGTATTTAATTCCGATGCAATTTCTGTGTTTCATCGTCAATAAGAAGGTACAAGGGATACAGTTAACGTGAAGTGAAGCGTCGGAATCTATAACTAGTGCCACAGAAATGGTTCAAAACATAGACAGTAGCAAGAGTCAGTGTTCTTGTACTTAAGCAGGCATTGTGCCTTTTGTATTAAATTCCGATGCAATTTCTGTGTTTCATCGTCAATAAGAAGGTCCAAGGGATACAGTAAACCTGAAGTGAAGCATCGGAATCTACAACTAGTGTCACAGGATTGGTTCAAAACATAGACAGTAAGAAGAGTCAATCTTCTTGTACTTATGTCGGCATTGTGCATTTTCTATTTAATTCCGATGCAATTTCTGTGTTTCATCGTCAATAAGAAGGTCAGAGGGATACAGTAAACCTGAAGTGAAGCATCGGAATCTATAACTAGTGACTCAGGAATGGTTCAAAACATAGTCAGTAAGAAGAGACCGTCTTCTTGTACTTAAGTCGGCATTGTGCCTTTCGTATTTAATTCCGACGCAATTTCTGTGCTTCACCGTCAATAAGAAGGTCAGAGGGATACAGTAAACCTGAAGTGAAGCATCGTAATCTATAACTAGTGTCACAGGAATGGTTCAAAACGTAGTCAGTAAGAAGAGTCAGTCCTCTTGTACTTAAGTCGGCATTGTGCCTTTCGTATTTAATTCCGATGCAATTTCTGTGATTCACCGTCAATAAGAAGATCAGAGGGATACAGTAAACCTGAAGTGAAGCATCGGAATCTATAACTAGTGTCACAGGAATGGTTCAAACATATACAGTAAGAAGATTCAGTCTTCTTATCCTTAAGTCGCCATTGTGCCTTTTGTATTAAATTCCGATGCAATTTCTGTGTTTCATCGTCAATAAGTAGGTCCAAGGGATACAGTAAACCTGGAGTGAAGCACGGGAATCTATAACTAGAGTCACAGGAATGGATCAATACATAGACACTAAGAAGAGTAGGTCTTCTTGTACATAAGTTGGCATTGTGCCTTTTGTATTTAATTCCGATGCAATTTCTGTGTTTCATCGTCAATAAGAAGGTCCAAGGGATACAGTAAACCTGAAGTGAAGCATCGGAATCTACAACTAGTGTCACAGAAATGGTTCAAAAAATAGACAGTAAGAAGAGTCAGTCTTCTTGTACTTAAGTCGTCATTGTGCCTTTGATATTTAATTCCGATGCAATTTCTGTGTTCCATCGTCAATAAGAGGGTCAGAGGGATACAGTAAACCTCAAGTGAAGCGTCGGAATCTATAACTAGTGTCACAGGATTGGTTCAAAACATAGTCAGTAAGAAGAGTCAGTCTTCTTGTACTTAAGTCGGCATTGTGCCTTTCGTATTTAATTCCGATGCAATTTCTGTGTTTCACCGTCAATAAGAAGGTCAGAGGGATACAGTAAACCTGAAGTGAAGCATCGGAATCTATAACTAGTGTCACAGGAATGGTTCAAACATATACAGTAAGAAGAGTCAGTCCTCTTGTACTTAAGTCGGCATTGTACATTTTGTATTTAATTCCGTTGCAATTTCTGTGTTTCATCGTCAATAAGAGGGTCAGAGGGAAACAGTTAACATGAAGTGAAGCATCGGAATCTATAACTAGGGTCACAGGAATGGTTCAAAACATAATCAGTGAGAAGGGTCAGTCTTCTGGTCGTAAAGTCGGCTTTGTGCCATTTGTATTTAATTCCGATGCAATATCTGTGTTTCATCGTCAATAAGTAGGTCTAAGGGATACAGTAAACCTGGAGTGAAGCATTGGAATCTATAACTAGAGTCACAATAATGGTTCAAAAGATAGACAGTAAGAAGGGTCGGTCTTCTTGTACTTAAGTCGGCATTGTGACCTTTGTATTTAATTCCGAAGCAATTTCTGTGTTTCATCGTCAATAAGAAGGTCCAAGGGATACAGTAAACCAGAAGTGAAGCATCGGAATCTATAACTAGTGTCACTGGAATGGTTCAAAGTATAGACAGTAAGAAGAGTCAGTCCTCTTGTACTTAAGTCGGCATGTGCCTTTTGTATTTAATTCCGATGCAATTTCTGTGTTTCTTCGTCAATAAGAAGGTACATGGGATACAGTTAACCTGAAGTGAAGCGTGGAATCTATAACTAGTGCCACGGGAATGGTTCAAAACGTAGACAGTAGGAAGAGTCAGTGTTCTTGTACTTAAGTCGGCATTGTGCCTTTTGTATTTAATTCCGATGCAATTTCTGTGTTTCATCGTCAATAAGTAGGTCCAAGGAATACAGTAAACCTGAAGTGAAGCATCGGAATCTACAACTAGTGTCACAGTATTGGTTCAAAACATAGACAGTAAGAAGAGTCAATCTTCTTGTATTTATGTCGGCATTGTGCCTTTTCTATTTAATTCCGATGCAATTTCTGTGTTTCATCGTCAATAAGAAGGTCAGAGGGATACAGTAAACCTGAAGTGAAGCATCGGAATCTATAACTAGTGACTCAGGAATGGTTCAAAACATAGTCAGTAAGAAGAGACCGTCTTCTTGTACTTAAGTCGGCATTGTGCCTTTCGTATTTAATTCCGACGCAATTTCTGTGCTTCACCGTCAATAAGAAGGTCAGAGGGATACAGTAAACCTGAAGTGAAGCATCGTAATCTATAACTAGTGTCACAGGAATGGTTCAAACATATACAGTAAGAAGAGTCAGTCTTCTTGTACTTAAGTCGGCATTGGGCCTTTTGTATTTAATTCCGATGCAATTTCTGTGTTTCATCGTCAATAAGAGAGTCAGAGGGATACAGTAAACATGAAGTGAAGCATCGGAATCTATAACTAGTGTCACAGGAATGGTTCAAAACGTAGTCAGTAAGAAGAGTCAGTCCTCTTGTACTTAAGTCGGCATTGTGCCTTTCGTATTTAATTCCGATGCAATTTCTGTGATTCACCGTCAATAAGAAGATCAGAGGGATACAGTAAACCTGAAGTGAAGCATCGGAATCTATAACTAGTGTCACAGGAATGGTTCAAACATATACAGTAAGAAGATTCAGTCTTCTTGTCCTTAAGTCGCCATTGTGCCTTTTGTATTAAATTCCGATGCAATTTCTGTGTTTCATCGTCAATAAGTAGCTCCAAGGGATACAGTAAACCTGGAGTGAAGCACGGGAATCTATAACTAGAGTCACAGGAATGGATCAAAACATAGACACTAAGAAGAGTAGGTCTTCTTGTACATAAGTTGGCATTGTGCCTTTTGTATTTAATTCCGATGCAATTTCTGTGTTTCATCGTCAATAAGAAGGTCCAAGGGATACAGTAAACCTGAAGTGAAGCATCGGAATCTACAACTAGTGTCACAGAAATGGTTCAAAAAATAGACAGTAAGAAGAGTCAGTCTTCTTGTACTTAAGTCGGCATTGTGCCTTTGATATTTAATTCCGATGCAATTTCTGTGTTTCATCGTCAATGAGAGGGTCAGAGGGATACAGTAAACCTCAAGTGAAGCGTCGGAATCTATAACTAGTGTCACAGGATTGGTTCAAAACATAGTCAGTAAGAAGAGTCAGTCTTCTTGTACTTAAGTCGGCATTGTGCCTTTCGTATTTAATTCCGATGCAATTTCTGTGTTTCACCGTCAATAAGAAGGTCAGAGGGATACAGTAAACCTGAAGTGAAGCATCGGAATCTATAACTAGTGTCACAGGAATGGTTCAAACATATACAGTAAGAAGAGTCAGTCCTCTTGTACTTAAGTCGGTATTGTACATTTTGTATTTAATTCCGTTGCAATTTCTGTGTTTCATCGTCAATAAGAGGGTCAGAGGGAAACAGTTAACATGAAGTGAAGCATCGGAATCTATAACTAGGGTCACAGGAATGGTTCAAAACATAATCAGTGAGAAGGGTCAGTCTTCTGGTCGTAAAGTCGGCTTTGTGCCATTTGTATTTAATTCCGATGCAATATCTGTGTTTCATCGTCAATAAGAAGGTCCAAGGGATACAGTAAACCAGAAGTGAAGCATCGGAATCTATAACTAGTGTCACTGGAATGGTTCAAAGTATAGACAGTAAGAAGAGTCAGTCCTCTTGTACTTAAGTCGGCATTGTGCCTTTTGTATTTAATTCCGATGCAATTTCTGTGTTTCATCGTCAATAAGTAGGTCCAAGGGATACAGTAAACCTGAAGTGAAGCATCGGAATCTACAACTAGTGTCACAGGATTGGTTCAAAACATAGACAGTAAGAAGAGTCAATCTTCTTGTACTTATGTCGGCATTGTGCCTTTTCTATTTAATTCCGATGCAATTTCTGTGTTTCATCGTCAATAAGAAGGTCAGAGGGATACAGTAAACCTGAAGTGAAGCATCGGAATCTATAACTAGTGACTCAGGAATGGTTCAAAACATAGTCAGTAAGAAGAGACCGTCTTCTTGTACTTAAGTCGGCATTGTGCCTTTCGTATTTAATTCCGACGCAATTTCTGTGCTTCACCGTCAATAAGAAGGTCAGAGGGATACAGTAAACCTGATGTGAAGCATCGTCATCTATAACTAGTGTCACAGGAATGGTTCAAACATATACAGTAAGAAGAGTCAGTCTTCTTATACTTAAGTCGGCATTGTGCCATTTGTATTTAAGTCCGATGCAATTTCTGTGTTTCATCGTCAATAAGAGGGTCAGAGGGATACAGTAAACATGAAGTGAAGCATCGGAATCTATAACTAGTGTCACAGGAATGGTTCAAAACGTAGTCAGTAAGAAGAGTCAGTCCTCTTGTACTTAAGTCGGCATTGTGCCTTTCGTATTTAATTCCGATGCAATTTCTGTGTTTCACCGTCAATAAGAGGGTCACAGGGATACAGTAAACATGAAGTGAAGTATCGGAATCTATAACTAGTGTCACAGGAATGGTTCAAAACATAGTCAGTAAGAAGACTCAGTATTCTTGTCCTTAAGTCGCCATTGTGCCTTTCGTATTTAATTCTAATGCAATTTCTGTGTTTCATCGTCAATAAGTAGGTCCAAGGGATACAGTAAACCAGGAGTGAAGCACGGGAATCTATAACTAGAGTTACAGTAATGGATCAAAACATAGACAGTAAGAAGAGTCAGTCCTCTTGTACTTAAGTTGGCATTGTGCCTTTTGTATTTAATTCCGATGCAATTTCTGTGTTTCATCGTCAATAAGAAGGTCCAAGGTATACAGTAACCCTGAAGTAAAGCATCGGAATCTATAACTATAGTCACAGTAATGGTTCAAAACATAGACAATAAGAAGGGTCGGTGTTCATGTACTTAAGTCGGCATTGTGCCTTTTGTATTTAATTCCGATGCAATGTCTGTGTTTCATCGTCAATAAGAAGGTACAAGGGATACAGTTAACGTCAAGTGAAGCGTCGGAATCTATAACTAGTGCCACAGGAATGGTTGAAAACATAGACAGTAGCATGAGTCAGTGTTCTTGTACTTAAGTCGGCATTGTGCCTTTTGTATTTAATTCCGATGCAATATCTGTGTTTCATCGACAATAAGAAGGTCCAAGGGATACAGTAAACCTGAAGTGAAGCATCGGAATCTACAACTAGTGTCACAGGATTGGTTCAAAACATAGACAGTAAGAAGAGTCAGTCTTCTTGTCCTTAAGTCGGCATTGTGCCTTTGTATTTAATTCCGATGCAATTTCTGTGTTTCATCCTCAATAAGAGGGTCAGAGGGATACAGTAAACCTCAAGTGAAGCATCGGAATCTATAACTAGTGTCACAGGAATGGTTCAAAACATAGTCAGTAAGAAGAGTCAGTCTTCTTGTACTTTAGTCGGCATTGTGCCTTTCGTATTTAAGTCCGATGCAATTTCTGTGTTTCACCGTCGATAAGAAGGTCAGAGGGGTACAGTAAACCTGAAGTGAAGCATCGGAATCTATAACTAGTGTCACAGGAATGGTTCAAACATATACAGTAAGAAGAGGCAGTCTTCTTGTACTTAAGTCGGTATTGTGCCTTTCGTATTTAATTCCGATGCAATTTCTGTGTTTCACCGTCGATAAGAAGGTCAGAGGGGTACAGTAAACCTGAAGTGAAGCATCGGAATCTATAACTAGTGTCACAGGAATGGTTCAAACATATACAGTAAGAAGAGTCAGTCTTCTTGTACTTAAGTCGGCAATGTACCTTTTGTATTTAATTCCGATGCAATTTCTGTGTTTCATCGTCAATAAGAGGGTCAGAGGGATACAGTAAACATGAAGTGAAGCATCGGAATCTATAACTAGTGTCACAGGAATGGTTCAAAACAAGTCAGTAAGAAGAGTCAGTCTTCTGGTCGTAAAGTCGGCTTTGTGCCTTTTGTATTTAATTCCGATGCAATATCTGTGTTTCATCGTCAATAAGTAGGTCTAAGGGATACAGTAAACGTGGAGTGAAGCATCGGAATCTATAACTAGTGTCACAATAATGGTTCAAAACATAGACAGTAAGAAGGGTCGGTCTTCTTGTACTTAAGTCGGCATTGTGTTTTTTCTATTTAATTCCGATGTAATTTCTGTGTTTCATTGTCAATAAGAAGGTCCAAGGGATACAGTAAACCAGAAGTGAAGCATCGGAATCTATAACTAGTGTCACTGGAATGGTTCAAAGTATAGAGAGTAAGAAGAGGCAGTCCTCTTGTACTTAAGTCGGCATTGTGACTTTTGTATTTAATTCCGATGCAATTTCTGTGTTTCATCGTCAATAAGAGGGTACATGGGATACAGTTAACCTGAAGTGAAGCGTCGGAATCTATAGCTAGTGCCACAGGAATGGTTTAAAACATAGACAGTAGGAAGAGTCAGTGTTCTTGTACTTAAGTCGGCATTGTGCGTTTTGTATTTAATTCCGATGCAATTTCTGTGTTTCATCGTCAATAAGTAGGTCCAAGGGCTACAGTAAACCTGAAGTGAAGCATCGGAATCTATAACTAGTGTCACAGGAATGATTCAAAACATAGTCAGTAAGAAGAGACCGTCTTCTTGCACTTAAGTCGGCATTGTGCCCTTCGTATTTAATTCCGAAGCAATTTCTGTGTGTCACCGTCAATAAGAAGGTCAGAGGGATACAGTAACGCTGAAGTGAAGCATCGGAATCTATAACTAGTGTCACAGGAATGGTTCAAACATATACAGTAAGAAGAGTCAGTCTTCTTGTTCTTAAGTCGGCATTGTGCATTTTGTATTTAATTCCGATGCAATTTCTGTGTTTCATCGTCAATAAGAGGGTCACAGGGATACAGTAAACATGAAGTGAAGTATCGGAATCTATAACTAGTGTCACAGGAAAGGTTCAAAACATAGTCAGTAAGAAGATTCAGTATTCTTCTCCTTAAGTCGCCATTGTGCCTTTCGTATTTAATTCTGATGCAGTTTCTGTGTTTCATCGTCAATACGTAGGTCCAAGGGATACAGCAAACCTGGAGTGTAGCACGGGAATCTATAACTAGAGTCACAGTAATGCATCAAAACATAGACAGTAAGAAGAGTAGGTCTTCTTGTACTTAAGTTGGCATTGTGCCTTTTGTATTTAATTCCGATGCAATCTCTGTGTTTCATCGTCAATAAGAAGGTCCAAGGTATACAGTAAACCTGAGGTAAAGCATCGGAATCTATAACTAGTGTCACAGGAATGGTTCAAACTATAATCAGTGAGAAGAGTCAGTCTTCTTGTACTTAAGTCGGCATTGTGCCTTTTCTATTTAATTCCGATGCAATTTCTGTGTTTCATCGTCAATAAGAAGGTCCAAAGTATACAGTAAACCTGAAGTGAAGCTTAAAAATCTATAACTAGTGTCACTGGAATGGTTCTAAATATAGACAGTAAGAAGAGTCAGTCTTCCTGTACTTAAGTCGGCATTGTGGCTTTTGTATTTAACTCCGATGCAATTTCAGTGATTCATCGTCAATAAGAAGGTCCAAGGGAAACAGTAAACCTGAAGTGAAGCATCGGAATCTATAACTAGTGTCACAGGAATGGTTCAAAACATAGACAGTACGAAGAGTCAGTCTTCTTGTACTTAAGTCGGCATTGTTCCTTTTCTATTTAATTCAGATGGAATTTCTGTGTTTCATCGTCAATAAGAAGGTCAGAGGTATACAGTAAACCTGAAATGAAGCATCGGAATCCACAACTAGTGTCACAGGAATGGTTTAAAACATAGACAGTAGGAAGAGTCAGTCTTCTTGTACTTAAGTCGGCATTGTGCCTTTTGTATTTAATTCCGATGCAATTTCTGTGTTTCTACGTCAATAAGAAGGTCCAAGGTATACAGTAACCCTGAAGTAAAGCATCGGAATCTATAACTAGTGTCACAGGAATGGTTCAAACTATAATCAGTAAGAAGAGTCAGTCTTCTTGTACTTAAGTCGGCATTGTGCCTTTTCTATTTAATTCCGATGCAGTTTCTGTGTTACATCGTCAATAAGAAGGTCCAAGGAATACAGTAAACCAGGAGTGAAGCATCGGAATCTATAACTAGTGTCACAGGAAAGGTTCAAATCATAGACAGTAAGAAGAGTCAGCCTTCTTGTACTTAAGTCGGCATTGTGCCTTTTCTATTTAATTCCGATGCAATTTCTGTGCTTCATCGTCAATAAGAAGGTCAGAGGGATACAGTAAACCTGGAGTGTTGCATCGGAATCTATAACTAGTGTCACAGGAATGGTTCAAAACATAGACAATAAGAAGAGTCAGTCTTCGTGTACTTAAGTCGGCATTTTGCCTTTTGTATTTAATTCCGATTGCAATTTCTGTGTTGCATCGTCAATAAGAAGGTCCAAGGGATACTGTAAACCTGAAGAGAAGCATCGGAATCTATAACTAGTGTCACAGGAATGGTTCAAAACATAGTCAGTAAGAAGAGTCAGTCTTCTTGTACTTAAGTCGGCATTGAGCCTTTTGTATTTAATTCCGATGCAATGTCTGTGTTTCATTGTCAATAAGAGGGTACAAGGGATACAGTTAACGTGAAGTGAAGCGTCGGAATCTATAACTAGTGCCACAGGAATGGTTCAAAACATAGACAGTAGCATGAGTCAGTGTTCTTGTACTTAAGTCGGCATTGTGCCTTTTGTATTTAATTCCGATGCAATTTCTGTGTTTCATCGTCAATAAGAAGGTCCAAGGGATACAGTAAACCTAAAGTGAATCATCCGAATCTACAACTAGTGTCACAGGATTGGTTCAAAACATAGACAGTAAGAAGAGTCAGTCTTCTTGTACTTAAGTCGGCATTGTGCCTTTGCTAATTAATTCCGATGCAATTTCTGTGTTTCATCGTCAATAAGAGGGTCAGAGGTATACAGTAAACCTCAAGTGAAGCATCGGAATCTATAACTAGTGTCACAGGAATGGTTCAAAACATATACAGTAAGAAGAGTCAGTCTTCTTGTACTTAAGTCGGCATTGTACCTTTTGTATTTAATTCCGATGCAATTTCTGTGTTTCATCGTCAATAAGAGGGTCGGAGGGATACAGTAAACATGAAGTGAAGCATCGGAATCTATAACTAGTGTCACAGGAATGGTTCAAATCATAGTTAGTAAGTAGAGTCAGTCTTCTGGTCGTAAAGTCGGCTTTGTGCCTTTTGTATTTAATTCCGATGCAATTTCTGTGTTTCATCGTCAATAAGTAGGTCTAAGGGATACAGTAAACCTGGAGTGAAGCATCGGAATCTATAACTAGTGTCACAGGAATGGTTCAAATCACAGTTAGTAAGTAGAGTCAGTCTTCTGGTCGTAAAGTCGGCTTTGTGCCTTTTGTATTTAATTCCGATGCAATTTCTGTGTTTCATCGTCAATAAGAAGGTCCAAGGGATACAGTAAACCAGAAGTGAAGCATTGGAATCTATAACTAGTGTCACTGGAATGGTTCAAAGTATAGACAGTAAGAAGAGTCAGTCCTCTTGTACTTAAGTCGGCATTGTGCCTTTTGTATTTAATTCCGATGCAATTTCTGTGTTTCATCGTCAATAAGAAGGTACATGGGATACAGTTAACCTGAAGTGAAGCGTCGGAATCTATAGCTAGTGCCACAGGAATGGTTCAAAACATAGACAGTAGGAAGAGTCAGTGTTCTTGTACTTAAGTCGGCATTGTGCGTTTTGTATTTAATTCCGATGCAATTTCTGTGTTTCATCGTCAGTAAGTAGGTCCATGGGATACAGTAAACCTGAAGTGAAGCATCGGAATCTACAACTAGTGTCACAGGATTGGTTCTAAACATAGACAGTAAGAAGAGTCAATCTTCTTGTACTTAAGTCGGCATTGTACCTTTTCTATTTAGTTCCGATGCAATTTCTGTGTTTCATCGTCAGTAAGAAGGTCAGAGGGATACAGTAAACCTGAAGTGAAGCATCGGAATCTATAACTAGTGTCACAGGAATGATTCAAAACATAGTCAGTAAGAAGAGACCGTCTCCTTGCACTTAAGTCGGCATTGTGCCTTTCGTATTTAATTGCGATGCAATTTCTGTGTTTCATCGTCAATAAGAAGGTCAGAGGGATACAGTAACGCTGAAGTGAAGCATCGGAATCTATAACTAGTGTCGCAGGAATGGTTCAAACATAGACAGTAAGAAGTGTCAGTCTTCTTGTACTTAAGTCGGCATTGTGCCTTTTGTATTTAATTCCGATGCAATTTATGTGTTTCATCGTCAATAAGAGGATCACAGGGATACAGTAAACATGAAGTGAAGTATCGGAATCTATAACTAGTGTCACAGGAATGGTTCAAAACATAGTCAGTAAGAAGATTCAGTATTCTTGTCCTTAAGTCGCCATTGTGCCTTTCGTATTTAATTCTGATACAATTTCTGTGTTTCATCGTCAATAAGTAGGTCCAAGGGATACAGTAAACCTGGAGTGAAGCACGGGAATCTATAACTAGAGTCACAGTAATGGATCAAACATAGACAGTAAGAAGATTAGGTCTTCTTGTACTTAAGTTGGCATTGTGCCTTTTGTATTTAATTCCGATGCAATTTCTGTGTTTCATCGTCAATAACAAGGTCCACGGGATACAGTAAACCTGGAGTGAACCATCGGAATCTATAACTAGTGTCACAGGAATGGTTCAAAACATAGTCGGTAAGAAGAGTCAGTCTTCCTGTACGTAAGTCGGCATTGTGGCTTTTGTATTAAATACCGATGCAATTTCAGTGATTCATCGTCAATAAGAAGGTCCCAGGGAAACAGTAAACCTGAAGTGAAGCATCGGAATCTATAACTAGGTTCACAGGAATGGTTCAAAACATAGATAGTACGAAGAGTCAGTCTTCTTGTACTTAAGTCGGCATTGTTCCTTTTCTATTTAATTCAGATGCAATTTCTGTGTTTCATCGTCAATAACAAGGTCCAAGGGATACAGTAAACCTGGAGTGAACCATCGGAATCTATAACTAGTGTCACAGGAATGGTTCAAAACATAGTCGGTAAGAAGAGTCAGTCTTCTTGTCCTTAAGTTGGCATTGTGCCTTTTGTATTTAATTCCGATGCAATTTCTGTGTTTCATCGTCAATAAGAAGGTCAGAGGTATACAGTAAACCTGTAGTGAAGCATCGGAATCCACTACTAGTGTCACAGAAATGGTTCAAAACATAGACAGTAGGAAGAGTCAGTCTTCTTGTACTTAAGTCGGCATTGTGCCTTTTGTAATTAATTCCGATGCAATTTCTGTCTTTCATCGTCAATAAGAAGTTCCAAGGTATACAGTAAACCTGAAGTAAAGCATCGGAATCTATAACTAGTGTCACAGGAATGGTTCAAACTATAAACAGTAAGAAGACTCAGTCTTCTTGTACTTAAGTCGGCATTGTGCCTTTTCTATTTAATTCCGATGCAGTTTCTGTGTTTCATCGTCAATAAGAAGGTCCAAGGGATACAGTGAACCTGGAGTGAAGCATCGGAATCTATAACTAGTGTCACAGGAAAGGTTCAAATCATAGACAGTAAGAAGAGTCAGCCTTCTTGTACTTAAGTCGGCATTGTGCCTTTTCTATTTAATTCCGATGCAATTTCTGTGTTTCATCGTCAATAAGAAGGTCAGAGGGATACAGTAAACCTGGAGTGTAGCATCGGAATCTATAACTAGTGTCACAGGAATGGTTCAAAACATAGACAATAAGAACAGTCAGTCTTCGTGTACTTAAGTCGGCATTTTGCCTTTTGTATTTAATTCCGATGCAATTTCTGTGTTTCATCGTCAATAAGAAGATCCAAGGGATACAGTAAACCTGAAGTGAAGCATCGGAATCTATAACTAGTGTCACAGGATTGGTTCAAAACATAGTCAGTAAGAAGAGTCAGTCTTCTTATACTTAAGTCGGCATTCGGCCTTTTCTATTTAATTCCGATGCAATTTCTGTGTTTCATCGTCAATAAGAAGGTCCCAGGGATACAGTAAACCTGGAGTGAAGCATCGGAATCTGTAACTAGTGTCACAGGAATGGTTCAAAACATAGTCACTAAGAAGAGACAGTCGTCTTGTCCTTAAGTCGGCATTGTGCCTTTTTTATTTGATTCCGATGCAATTTCTATGTTTCATCGTCAATAAGAAGGTCCAAGGGATACAGTAAATCTGGAGTGAAGCATCGGAATCTGTAACTAGTGTCAATGGAATGGTTCAAAACATAGTCATTAAGAAGAGTCAGTCCTCTTGTACTTAAGTCGGCATTGAGCCTTTTGTATTTAATTCCGATGCTATTTCTGAGTTTCATCGTCAATAAGAAGGTCAGAGGGATACAGTAAACCTGAAGTGAAGCATCGGAATCTGTAACTAGTGTCACAGGAATGGTTCAAAACATAGTCAGTAAGAAGAGTCAGGCTTCTTGTACTTAAGTCGGCATTCGGCCTTTTCTATTTAATTCCGATGCAATTTCTGTGTTTCATCGTCAATAAGAAGGTCCAAGGGATACAATAAACCAGAAGTGAAGCATCGGAATCTATAACTAGTGTCACTGGAATGGTTCAAAGTATAGACAGTAAGAAGAGTCAGTCCTCTTGTACTTAAGTCGGCATTGTGCCTTTTGTATTTAATTCCGATGCAATTTCTGTGTTTCATCGTCAATAAGAAGGTACATGGGATACAGTTAACCTGAAGTGAAGCGTCGGAATCTATAGCTAGTGCCACAGGAATGGTTCAAAACATAGACAGTAGGAAGAGTCAGTGTTCTTGTACTTAAGTCGGCATTGTGCGTTTTGTGTTTAATTCCGATGCAATTTCTGTGTTTCATCGTCAGTAAGTAGGTCCATGGGATACAGTAAACCTGAAGTGAACCATCGGAATCTACAACTAGTGTCACAGGATTGGTTCTAAACATAGACAGTAAGAAGAGTCAATCTTCTTGTACTTAAGTCGGCATTGTACCTTTTCTATTTAGTTCCGATGCAATTTCTGTGTTACATCGTCAGTAAGAAGGTCAGAGGGATACAGTAAACCTGAAGTGAAGCATCGGAATCTATAACTAGTGTCACAGGAATGATTCAAAACAGAGTCAGTAAGAAGAGACCGTCTCCTTGCACTTAAGTCGGCATTGTGCCTTTCGTATTTAATTCCGATGCAATTTCTGTGTTTCACCGTCAATAAGAAGGTCAGAGGGATACAGTAACGCTGAAGTGAAGCATCGGAATCTATAACTAGTGTCACAGGAATGGTTCAAACATAGACAGTAAGAAGAGTCAGTCTTCTTGTACTTAAGTCGGCATTGTGCCTTTTGTATTTAATTCCGATGCAATTTCTGTGTTTCATCGTCAATAAGAGGGTCACAGGGATACAGTAAACATGAAGTGAAGTTCCGGAATCTATAACTAGTGTCACAGGAATGTTTCAAAACATAGTCAGTAAGAAGATTCAGTATTCTTGTCCTTAAGTCGCCATTGTGCCTTTCGTATTTAATTCTGATGCAATTTCTGTGTTTCATCGTCAATAAGTAGGTCCAAGGGATACAGTAAACCTGGAGTGAAGCACGGGAATCTATAACTGGAGTCACAGTAATGGATCAAAACATAGACAGTAAGAAGAGTAGGTCTTCTTGTACTTAAGTTGGCATTGTGCCTTTTGTATTTAATTCCGATGCAATTTCTGTGTTTCATCGTCAATAAGAAGGTCCAAGGTATACAGTGAACCTGAAGCAAAGCATCGGAATCTATAACTAGTGTCACAGGAAAGGTTTCAAACTATATTCAGTGAGAAGAGTCAGTCTTCTTGTACTTAAGTCGGCATTGTTCCTTTTCTATTTAATTCAGATGCAATTTCTGTGTTTCATCGTCAATAACAAGGTCCAAGGGATACAGTAAACCTGGAGTGAACCATCGGAATCTATAACTAGTGTCACAGGAATGGTTCAAAACATAGTCGGTAAGAAGAGTCAGTCTTCTTGTCCTTAAGTTGGCATTGTGCCTTTTGTATTTAATTCCGATGCAATTTCTGTGTTTCATCGTCAATAAGAAGGTCAGAGGTATACAGTAAACCTGAAGTGAAGCATCGGAATCCACAACTAGTGTCACAGAAATGGTTCAAAACATAGACAGTAGGAAGAGTCAGTCTTCTTGTACTTAAGTCGGCATTGTGCCTTTTGTAATTAATTCCGATGCAATTTCTGTGTTTCATCGTCAATAAGAAGGTCCAATGTATACAGTAAACCTGAAGTAAAGCATCGGAATCTATAACTAGTGTCACAGGAATGGTTCAAACTATAATCAGTAAGAAGAGTCAGTCTTCTTGTACTTAAGTCGGCATTGTGCCTTTTCTATTTAATTCCGATGCAGTTTCTGTGTTTCATCGTCAATAAGAAGGTCCAAGGGATACAGTAAACCTGGAGTGAAGCATCGGAATCTATAACTAGTGTCACAGGAAAGGTTCAAATCATAGACAGTAAGAAGAGTCAGCCTTCTTGTACTTAAGTCGGCATTGTGCCTTTTCTATTTAATTCCGATGCAATTTCTGTGTTTCATCGTCAATAAGAAGGTCAGAGGGATACAGTAAACCTGGTGTGTAGCATCGGAATCTATAACTAGTGTCACAGGAATGGTTCAAAACATAGACATTAAGAAGAGTCAGTCTTCGTGTACTTAAGTCGGCATTTTGCCTTTTGTATTTAATTCCGATGCAATTTCTGTGTTTCATCGTCAATACGAAGATCCAAGGGATACAGTAAACCTGCAGTGAAGCATCGGAATCTATAACTAGTGTCACAGGATTGGTTCAAAACATAGTCAGTAAGAAGAGTCAGTCTTCTTGTACTTAAGTCGGCATTCGGCCTTTTCTATTTAATTCCGATGCAATTTCTGTGTTTCATCGTCAATAAGAAGGTTCCAGGGATACAGTAAACCTGGAGTGAAGCATCGGAATCTGTAACTAGTGTCAATGGAATGGTTCAAAACATAGTCATTAAGAAGAGTCAGTCTTCTTGTACTTAAGTCGGCATTGAGCCTTTTGTATTTAATTCCGATGCTATTTCTGAGTTTCATCGTCAATAAGAAGGTCAGAGGGATACAGTAAACCTGAAGTGAAGCATCGGAATCTATAACTAGTGTCACAGGAATGGTTCAAAACATAGTCAGTAAGAAGAGACAGTCGTCTTGTCCTTAAGTCGGCATTGTGCCTTTTGTATTTGATTCCGATGCAATTTCTATGTTTCATCGTCAATAAGAAGGTCCAAGGGATACAGTAAACCTGGAGTGAAGCATCGGAATCTGTAACTAGTGTCAATGGAATGGTTCAAAACATAGTCATTAAGAAGAGTCAGTCTTCTTGTACTTAAGTCGGCATTGAGCCTTTTGTATTTAATTCCGATGCTATTTCTGAGTTTCATCGTCAATAAGAAGGTCAGAGGGATACAGTAAACCTGAAGTGAAGCATCGGAATCTGTAACTAGTGTCAAAGGAATGGTTCAAAACATAGTCAGTAAGAAGAGTCAGGCTTCTTGTACTTAAGTCGGCATTCGGCCTTTTCTATTTAATTCCGATGCAATTTCTGTGTTTCATCGTCAATAAGAAGGTCCAAGGGATACAGTAAACCAGAAGTGAAGCATCGGAATCTGTAACTAGTGTCACTGGAATGGTTCAAAGTATAGACAGTAAGAAGAGTCAGTCCTCTTGTACTTAAGTCGGCATTGTGCCTTTTGTATTTAATTCCGATGCAATTTCTGTGTTTCATCGTCAATAAGAAGGTACATGGGATACAGTTAACCTGAAGTGAAGCGTCGGAATCTATAGCTAGTGCCACAGGAATGGTTTAAAACATAGACAGTAGGAAGAGTCAGTGTTCTTGTACTTAAGTCGGCATTGTGCGTTTTGTATTTAATTCCGATGCAATTTCTGTGTTTCATCGTCAGTAAGTAGGTCCATGGGATACAGTAAACCTGAAGTGAAGCATTGGAATCTACAACTAGTGTCACAGGATTGGTTCTAAACATAGACAGTAAGAAGAGTCAATCTTCTTGTACTTAAGTCGGCATTGTACCTTTTCTATTTAGTTCCGATGCAATATCTGTGTTTCATCGTCAGTAAGAAGGTCAGAGGGATACAGTAAACCTGAAGTGAAGCATCGGAATCTATAACTAGTGTCACAGGAATGATTCAAAACATACTCAGTAAGAAGAGACCGTCTCCTTGCACTTAAGTCGGCATTGTGCCTTTCGTATTTAATTCCGATGCAATTTCTGTGTTTCACCGTCAATAAGAAGGTCAGAGGGATACAGTAACGCTGAAGTGAAGCATTGGAATCTATAACTAGTGTCACAGGAATGGTTCAAACATAGACAGTAAGAAGAGTCAGTCTTCTCGTACTTAAGTCGGCATTGTGCCTTTTGTATTTAATTCCGATGCAATTTCTGTGTTTCATCGTCAATAAGAGGGTCACAGGGATACAGTAAACATGAAGTGAAGTATCGGAATCTATAACTAGTGTCACAGGAATGTTTCAAAACATAGTCAGTAAGAAGATTCAGTATTCTTGTCCTTAAGTCGCCATTGTGCCTTTCGTATTTAATTCTGATGCAATTTCTGTGTTTCATCGTCAATAAGTAGGTCCAAGGGATACAGTACACCTGGAGTGAAGCACGGGAATCTATAACTGGAGTCACAGTAATGGATCAAAACATAGACGGTAAGAAGAGTAGGTCTTCTTGTCCTTAAGTTGGCATTGTGCCTTTTGTATTTAATTCCGATGCAATTTCTGTGTTTCATCGTCAATAAGAAGGTCCAAGGTATACAGTGAACCTGAAGCAAAGCATCGGAATCTATAACTAGTGTCACAGGAAAGGTTTCAAACTATATTCAGTGAGAAGAGTCAGTCTTCTTGTACTTAAGTCGGCATTGTGCCTTTTCTATTTAATTCCGATGCAATTTCTGTGTTTCATCGTCAATAAGAAGGTCCAAGGTATACAGTAAACCTAAAGTGAAGCTTAAAAATCTAAAACTAGTGTCTCTGGAATGGTTCTAAATATAGACAGTAAGAAGAGTCAGTCTTCCTGTACGTAAGTCGGCATTGTGGCTTTTGTATTTAATTCCGATGCAATTTCTGTGTTTCATCGTCAATAAGAAGGTCCAAGGGATAGAGTAAACCTGAAGTGAATCATCCGAATCTACAACTAGTGTCACAGGATTGGTTCAAAACATAGACAGTAAGAAGAGTCAGTCTTCTTGTACTTAAGTCGGCATTGTGCCTTTGCTATTTAATTCCGATGCAATTTCTGTGTTTCACCGTCGATAAGAAGGTCAGAGGGATACAGTAAACCTGAAGTGAAGCATCGGAATCTATAACTAGTGTCACAGGAATGGTTCAAACATATACAGTAAGAAGAGTCAGTCTTCTTGTACTTAAGTCGGCATTGTACCTTTTGTATTTAATTCCGATGCAATTTCTGTGTTTCATCGTCAATAAGAGGGTCAGAGGGATACAGTAAACATGAAGTGAAGCATCGGAATCTATAACTAGTGTCACAGGAATGGTTCAAACATATACAGTAAGAAGAGTCAGTCTTCTTGTACTTAAGTCGGCATTGTACCTTTTGTATTTAATTCCGATGCAATTTCTGTGTTTCATCGTCAATAACAGGGTCAGAGGGATACAGTAAACATGAAGTGAAGCATCGGAATCTATAACTAGTGTCACAGGAATGGTTCAAATCATAGTTAGTAAGTAGAGTCAGTCTTCTGGTCGTAAAGTCGGCTTTGTGCCTTTTGTATTTAATTCCGATGCAATTTCTGTGTTTCATCGTCAATAAGTAGGTCTAAGGGATACAGTAAACCTGGAGTGAAGCATCGGAATCTATAACTAGTGTCACAGGAATGGTTCAAATCATAGTTAGTAAGTAGAGTCAGTCTTCTGGTCGTAAAGTCGGCTTTGTGCCTTTTGTATTTAATATCGATGCAATTTCTGTGTTTCATCGTCAATAAGAAGGTCCAAGGGATACAGTAAACCAGAAGTGAAGCATCGGAATCTATAACTAGTGTCACTGGAATGGTTCAAAGTATAGACAGTAAGAAGAGTCAGTCCTCTTGTACTTAAGTCGGCATTGTGCCTTTTGTATTTAATTCCGATGCAATTTCTGTGTTTCATCGTCAGTAAGTAGGTCCATGGGATACAGTAAACCTGAAGTGAAGCATCGGAATCTACAACTAGTGTCACAGGATTGGTTCTAAACATAGACAGTAAGAACAGTCAATCTTCTTGTACTTAAGTCGGCATTGTACCTTTTCTATTTAGTTCCGATGCAATTTCTGTGTTTCATCGTCAGTAAGAAGGTCAGAGGGATACAGTAAACCTGAAGTGAAGCATCGGAATCTATAACTAGTGTCACAGGAATGATTCAAAACATAGTCAGTAAGAAGAGACCGTCTCCTTGCACTTAAGTCGGCATTGTGCCTTTCGTATTTAATTGCGATGCAATTTCTGTGTTTCATCGTCAATAAGAAGGTCAGAGGGATACAGTAACGCTGAAGTGAAGCATCGGAATCTATAACTAGTGTCGCAGGAATGGTTCAAACATAGACAGTAAGAAGAGTCAGTCTTCTTGTACTTAAGTCGGCATTGTGCCTTTTGTATTTAATTCCGATGCAATTTCTGTGTTTCATCGTCAATAAGAGGATCACAGGGATACAGTAAACATGAAGTGAAGTATCGGAATCTATAACTAGTGTCACAGGAATGGTTCAAAACATAGTCAGTAAGAAGATTCAGTATTCTTGTCCTTAAGTCGCCATTGTGCCTTTCGTATTTAATTCTGATGCAATTTCTGTGTTTCATCGTCAATAAGTAGGTCCCAGGGATACAGTAAACCTGGAGTGAAGCACGGGAATCTATAACTAGAGTCACAGTAATGGATCAAACATAGACAGTAAGAAGATTAGGTCTTCTTGTACTTAAGTTGGCATTGTGCCTTTTGTATTTAATTCCGATGCAATTTCTGTGTTTCATCGTCAATAACAAGGTCCACGGGATACAGTAAACCTGGAGTGAACCATCGGAATCTATAACTAGTGTCACAGGAATGGTTCTAAACATAGTCGGTAAGAAGAGTCAGTCTTCCTGTACGTAAGTCGGCATTGTGGCTTTTGTATAAATACCGATGCAATTTCAGTGATTCATCGTCAATAAGAAGGTCCAAGGGAAACAGTAAACCTGAAGTGAAGCATCGGAATCTATAACTAGTGTCACAGGAATGGTTCAAAACATAGTCGGTAAGAAGAGTCAGTCTTCTTGTCCTTAAGTTGGCATTGTGCCTTTTGTATTTAATTCCGATGCAATTTCTGTGTTTCATCGTCAATAAGAAGGTCAGAGGTATACAGTAAACCTGTAGTGAAGCATCGGAATCCACAACTAGTGTCACAGAAATGGTTCAAAACATAGACAGTAGGAAGAGTCAGTCTTCTTGTACTTAAGTCGGCATTGTGCCTTTTGTAATTAATTCCGATGCAATTTCTGTGTTTCATCGTCAATAAGAAGTTCCAAGGTATACAGTAAACCTGAAGTAAAGCATCGGAATCTATAACTAGTGTCACAGGAATGGTTCAAACTATAAACAGTAAGAAGAGTCAGTCTTCTTGTACTTAAGTCGGCATTGTGCCTTTTCTATTTAATTCCGATGCAGTTTCTGTGTTTCATCGTCAATAAGAAGGTCCAAGGGATACAGTAAACCTGGAGTGAAGCATCGGAATCTATAACTAGTGTCACAGGAAAGGTTCAAATCATAGACAGTAAGAAGAGTCAGCCTTCTTGTACTTAAGTCGGCATTGTGCCTTTTCTATTTAATTCCGATGCAATTTCTGTGTTTCATCGTCAATAAGAAGGTCAGAGGGATACAGTAAACCCGGAGTGTAGCATCGGAATCTATAACTAGTGTCACAGGAATGGTTCAAAACATAGACAATAAGAAGAGTCAGTCTTCGTGTACTCAAGTCGGAATTTTGCCTTTTGTATTTAATTCCGATGCAATTTCTGTGTTTCATCGTCAATAAGAAGATCCAAGGGATACAGTAAACCTGAAGTGAAGCATTGGATTCTATAACTAGTGTCACAGGATTGGTTCAAAACATAGACAGTAAGAAGAGTCAGTCTTCTTGTACTTAAGTCGGCATTCGGCCTTTTCTATTTAATTCCGATGCAATTTCTGTGTTTCATCGTCAATAAGAAGGTCCCAGGGATACAGTAAACCTGGAGTGAAGCATCGGAATCTGTAACTAGTGTCACAGGAATGGTTCAAAACATAGTCACTAAGAAGAGTCAGTCGTCTTGTCCTTAAGTCGGTATTGTGCCTTTTGTATTTGATTCCGATGCAATTTCTATGTTTCATCGTCAATAAGAAGGTCCAAGGGATACAGTAAACCTGGAGTGAAGCATCGGAATCTGTAACTAGTGTCAATGGAATGGTTCAAAACATAGTCATTAAGAAGAGTCAGTCTTCTTGTACTTAAGTCGGCATTGAGCCTTTTGTATTTAATTCCGATGCTATTTCTGAGTTTCATCGTCAATAAGAAGGTCAGAGGGATACAGTAAACCTGAAGTGAAGCATCGGAATCTGTAACTAGTGTCACAGGAATGGTTCAAAACATAGTCAGTAAGAAGAGTCAGGCTTCTTGTACTTAAGTCGGCATTCGGCCTTTTCTATTTAATTCCGATGCAATTTCTGTGTTTCATCGTCAATAAGAAGGTCCAAGGGATACAGTAAACCAGAAGTGAAGCATCGGAATCTATAACTAGTGTCACTGGAATGGTTCAAAGTATAGACAGTAAGAAGAGTCAGTCCTCTTGTACTTAAGTCGGCATTGTGCCTTTTGTATTTAATTCCGATGCAATTTCTGTGTTTCATCGTCAATAAGAAGGTACATGGGATACAGTTAACCTGAAGTGAAGCGTCGGAATCTATAGCTAGTGCCACAGGAATGGTTCAAAACATAGACAGTAGGAAGAGTCAGTGTTCTTGTACTTAAGTCGGCATTGTGCGTTTTGTATTTAATTCCGATGCAATTTCTGTGTTTCATCGTCAGTAAGTAGGTCCATGGGATACAGTAAACCTGAAGTGAACCATCGGAATCTACAACTAGTGTCACAGGATTGGTTCTAAACATAGACAGTAAGAAGAGTCAATCTTCTTGTACTTAAGTCGGCATTGTACCTTTTCTATTTAGTTCCGATGCAATATCTGTGTTTCATCGTCAGTAAGAAGGTCAGAGGGATACAGTAAACCTGAAGTGAAGCATCGGAATCTATAACTAGTGTCACAGGAATGATTCAAAACAGAGTCAGTAAGAAGAGACCGTCTCCTTGCACTGAAGTCGGAATTGTGCCTTTCGTATTTAATTCCGATGCAATTTCTGTGTTTCACCGTCAATAAGAAGGTCAGAGGGATACAGTAACGCTGAAGTGAAGCATCGGAATCTATAACTAGTGTCACAGGAATGGTTCAAACATAGACAGTAAGAAGAGTCAGTCTTCTTGTACTTAAGTCGGCATTGTGCCTTTTGTATTTAATTCCGATGCAATTTCTGTGTTTCATCGTCAATAAGAGGGTCACAGGGATACAGTAAACATGAAGTGAAGTATCGGAATCTATAACTAGTGTCACAGGAATGTTTCAAAACATAGTCAGTAAGAAGATTCAGTATTCTTGTCCTTAAGTCGCCATTGTGCCTTTCGTATTTAATTCTGATGCAATTTCTGTGTTTCATCGTCAATAAGTAGGTCCAAGGGATACAGTAAACCTGGAGTGAAGCACGGGAATCTATAACTGGAGTCACAGTAATGGATCAAAACATAGACAGTAAGAAGAGTAGGTCTTCTTGTACTTAAGTTGGCATTGTGCCTTTTGTATTTAATTCCGATGCAATTTCTGTGTTTCATCGTCAATAAGAAGGTCCAAGGTATACAGTGAACCTGAAGCAAATCATCGGAATCTATAACTAGTGTCACAGGAAAGGTTTCAAACTATATTCAGTGAGAAGAGTCAGTCTTCTTGTACTTAAGTCGGCATTGTTCCTTTTCTATTTAATTCAGATGCAATTTCTGTGTTTCATCGTCAATAAGTAGGTCCAAGGGATACAGTAAACCTGGAGTGAACCATCGGAATCTATAACTAGTGTCACAGGAATGGTTCAAATCATAGTCGGTAAGAAGAGTCAGTCTTCTTGTCCTTAAGTTGGCATTGTGCCTTTTGTATTTAATTCCGATGCAATTTCTGTGTTTCATCGTCAATAAGAAGGTCAGAGGTATACAGTAAACCTGAAGTGAAGCATCGGAATCCACAACTAGTGTCACAGAAATGGTTCAAAACATAGACAGTAGGAAAAGTCAGTCCTCTTGTACTTAAGTCGGCTTTGTGCCTTTCGTAATTAATTCCGATGCAATTTCTGTGTTTCATCGTCAATAAGAAGGTCCAAGGTATACAGTAAACCTGAAGTAAAGTATCGGAATCTATAACTAGTGTCACAGGAGTGGTTCAAACTATAATCAGTAAGAAGAGTCAGTCTTCTTGTACTTAAGTCGGCATTGTGCCTTTTCTATTTAATTCCGATGCAGTTTCTGTGTTTCATCGTCAATAAGAAGGTCCAAGGGATACAGTAAACCTGGAGTGAAGCATCGGAATCTATAACTAGTGTCACAGGAAAGGTTCAAATCATAGACAGTAAGAAGAGTCAGCCTTCTTGTACTTAAGTCGGCATTGTGCCTTTTCTATTTAATTCCGATGCAATTTCAGTGTTTCATCGTCAATAAGAAGGTCAGAGGGATACAGTAAACCTGGAGTGTAGCATCGGAATCTATAACTAGTGTCACAGGAATGGTTCAAAACATAGACAATTAGAATAGTCAGTCTTCGTGTACTTAAGTCGGCATTTTGCCTTTTGTATTTAATTCCGATGCAATTTCTGTGTTTCATCGTCAATAAGAAGATCCAAGGGATACAGCAAAACCTGCAGTGAAGCATCGGAATCTATAACTAGTGTCACAGGATTGGTTCAAAACATAGTCAGTAAGAAGAGTCAGTCTTCTTGTACTTAAGTCGGCATTCGGCCTTTTCTATTTAATTCCGATGCAATTTCTGTGTTTCATCGTCAATAAGAAGGTTCCAGGGATACAGTAAACCTGGAGTGAAGCATCGGAATCTGTAACTAGTGTCAATGGAATGGTTCAAAACATAGTCATTAAGAAGAGTCAGTCTTCTTGTACTTAAGTCGGCATTGAGTCTTTTGTATTTAATTCCGATGCTATTTCTGAGTTTCATCGTCAATAAGAAGGTCAGAGGGATACAGTAAACCTGAAGTGAAGCATCGGAATCTATAACTAGTGTCACAGGAATGGTTCAAAACATAGTCAGTAAGAAGAGACAGTCGTCTTGTCCTTAAGTCGGCATTGTGCCTTTTGTATTTGATTCCGATGCAATTTCTATGTTTCATCGTCAATACGAAGGTCCAAGGGATACAGTAAACCTGGAGTGAAGCATCGGAATCTGTAACTAGTGTCAATGGAATGGTTCAAAACAAAGTCATTAAGAAGAGTCAGTCTTCTTGTACTTAAGTCGGCATTTAGCCTTTTGTATTTAATTCCGATGCTATTTCTGAGTTTCATCGTCAATAAGAAGGTCAGAGGGATACAGTAAACCTGAAGTGAAGCATCGGAATCTGTAACTAGTGTCACAGGAATGGTTCAAAACATAGTCAGTAAGAAGAGTCAGGCTTCTTGTACTTAAGTCGGCATTCGGCCTTTTCTATTTAATTCCGATGCAATTTCTGTGTTTCATCGTCAATAAGAAGGTCCAAGGGATACAGTAAACCAGAAGTGAAGCATCGGAATCTATAACTAGTGTCACTGGAATGGTTCAAAGTATAGACAGTAAGAAGAGTCAGTCCTCTTGTACTTAAGTCGGCATTGTGCCTTTTGTATTTAATTCCGATGCAATTTCTGTGTTTCATCGTCAATAAGAAGGTACATGGGATACAGTTAACCTGAAGTGAAGCGTCGGAATCCATAGCTAGTGCCACAGGAATGGTTTAAAACATAGACAGTAGGAAGAGTCAGTGTTCTTGTACTTAAGTCGGCATTGTGCGTTTTGTATTTAATTCCGATGCAATTTCTGTGTTTCATCGTCAGTAAGTAGGTCCATGGGATACAGTAAACCTGAAGTGAAGCATTGGAATCTACAACTAGCGTCACAGGATTGGTTCTAAACATAGACAGTAAGAAGAGTCAATCTTCTTGTACTTAAGTCGGCATTGTACCTTTTCTATTTAGTTCCGATGCAATATCTGTGTTTCATCGTCAGTAAGAAGGTCAGAGGGATACAGTAAACCTGAAGTGAAGCATCGGAATCTCTAACTAGTGTCACAGGAATGATTCAAAACATAGTCAGTAAGAAGAGACCGTCTCCTTGCACTTAAGTCGGCATTGTGCCTTTCGTATTTAATTCCGATGCAATTTCTGTGTTTCACCGTCAATAAGAAGGTCCGAGGGATACAGTAACGCTGAAGTGAAGCATCGGAATCTATAACTAGTGTCACAGGAATGGTTCAAACATAGACAGTAAGAAGAGTCAGTCTTCTTGTACTTAAGTCGGCATTGTGCCTTTTGTATTTAATTCCGATGCAATTTCTGTGTTTCATCGTCAATAAGAGGGTCACAGGGATACAGTAAACATGAAGTGAAGTATCGGAATCTATAACTAGTGTCACAGGAATGTTTCAAAACATAGTCAGTAAGAAGATTCAGTATTCTTGTCCTTAAGTCGCCATTGTGCCTTTCGTATTTAATTCTGATGCAATTTCTGTGTTTCATCGTCAATAAGTAGGTCCAAGGGATACAGTAAACCTGGAGTGAAGCACGGGAATCTATAACTGGAGTCACAGTAATGGATCAAAACATAG
Source organism: Schistocerca serialis cubense (assembly GCF_023864345.2). Classification (NCBI taxonomy): domain Eukaryota; kingdom Metazoa; phylum Arthropoda; class Insecta; order Orthoptera; family Acrididae; genus Schistocerca; species Schistocerca serialis. The sequence continues at coordinate 12,713,388 of NW_026047617.1, forward strand.
ACAGTAAGAAGAGTAGGTCTTCTTGTACTTAAGTTGGCATTGTGCCTTTTGTATTTAATTCCGATGCAATTTCTGTGTTTCATCGTCAATAAGAAGGTCCAAGGTATACAGTGAACCTGAAGCAAAGCATCGGAATCTATAACTAGTGTCACAGGAAAGGTTTCAAACTATATTCAGTGAGAAGAGTCAGTCTTCTTGTACTTAAGTCGGCATTGTGCCTTTTCTATTTAATTCCGATGCAATTTCTGTGTTTCATCGTCAATAAGAAGGTACAAGGTATACAGTAAACCTGAAGTGAAGCTTAAAAATCTAAAACTAGTGTCTCTGGAATGGTTCTAAATATAGACAGTAAGAAGAGTCAGTCTTCCTGTACGTAAGTCGGCATTGTGGCTTTTGTATTTAATTCCGATGCAATTTCTGTGTTTCATCGTCAATAAGAAGATCCAAGGGATACAGTAAACCTGCAGTGAAGCATCGGAATCTATAACTAGTGTCACAGGATTGGTTCAAAACATAGTCAGTAAGAAGAGTCAGTCTTCTTGTACTTAAGTCGGCATTCGGCCTTTTCTATTTAATTCCGATGCAATTTCTGTGTTTCATCGTCAATAAGAAGGTTCCAGGGATACAGTAAACCTGGAGTGAAGCATCGGAATCTGTAACTAGTGTCAATGGAATGGTTCAAAACATAGTCATTAAGAAGAGTCAGTCTTCTTGTACTTAAGTCGGCATTGAGCCTTTTGTATTTAATTCCGATGCTATTTCTGAGTTTCATCGTCAATAAGAAGGTCAGAGGGATACAGTAAACCTGAAGTGAAGCATCGGAATCTATAACTAGTGTCACAGGAATGGTTCAAAACATAGTCAGTAAGAAGAGACAGTCGTCTTGTCCTTAAGTCGGCATTGTGCCTTTTGTATTTGATTCCGATGCAATTTCTATGTTTCATCGTCAATAAGAAGGTCCAAGGGATACAGTAAACCTGGAGTGAAGCATCGGAATCTGTAACTAGTGTCAATGGAATGGTTCAAAACATAGTCATTAAGAAGAGTCAGTCTTCTTGTACTTAAGTCGGCATTGAGCCTTTTGTATTTAATTCCGATGCTATTTCTGAGTTTCATCGTCAATAAGAAGGTCAGAGGGATACAGTAAACCTGAAGTGAAGCATCGGAATCTGTAACTAGTGTCACAGGAATGGTTCAAATCATAGTCAGTAAGAAGAGTCAGGCTTCTTGTACTTAAGTCGGCATTCGGCCTTTTCTATTTAATTCCGATGCAATTTCTGTGTTTCATCGTCAATAAGAAGGTCCAAGGGATACAGTAAACCAGAAGTGAAGCATCGGAATCTATAACTAGTGTCACTGGAATGGTTCAAAGTTTAGACAGTAAGAAGAGTCAGTCCTCTTGTACTTAAGTCGGCATTGTGCCTTTTGTATTTAATTCCGATGCAATTTCTGTGTTTCATCGTCAATAAGAAGGTACATGGGATACAGTTAACCTGAAGTGAAGCGTCGGAATCTATAGCTAGTGCCACAGGAATGGTTTAAAACATAGACAGTAGGAAGAGTCAGTGTACTTGTACTTAAGTCGGCATTGTGCGTTTTGTATTTAATTCCGATGCAATTTCTGTGTTTCATCGTCAGTAAGTAGGTCCATGGGATACAGTAAACCTGAAGTGAAGCATTGGAATCTACAACTAGTGTCACAGGATTGGTTCTAAACATAGACAGTAAGAAGAGTCAATCTTCTTGTACTTAAGTCGGCATTGTACCTTTTCTATTTAGTTCCGATGCAATTTCTGTGTTTCATCGTCAGTGAGAAGGTCAGAGGGATACAGTAAACCTGAAGTGAAGCATCGGAATCTATAACTAGTGTCACAGGAATGATTCAAAACATAGTCAGTAAGAAGAGACCGTCTCCTTGCACTTAAGTCGGCATTGTGCCTTTCGTATTTAATTCCGATGCAATTTCTGTGTTTCACCGTCAATAAGAAGGTCAGAGGGATACAGTAACGCTGAAGTGAAGCATCGGAATCTATAACTAGTGTCACAGGAATGGTTCAAACATAGACAATAAGAAGAGTCAGTCTTCTTGTACTTAAGTCGGCATTGTGCCATTTGTATTTAATTCCGATGCAATTTCTGTGTTTCATCGTCATTAAGAGGGTCACAGGGATACAGTAAACATGAAGTGAAGTATCGGAATCTATAACTAGTGTCACAGGAATGTTTCAAAACATAGTCAGTAAGAAGATTCAGTATTCTTGTCCTTAAGTCGCCATTGTGCCTTTCGTATTTAATTCTGATGCAATTTCTGTGTTTCATCGTCAATAAGTAGGTCCAAGGGATACAGTAAACCTGGAGTGAAGCACGGGAATCTATAACTGGAGTCACAGTAATGGATCAAAACATAGACAGTAAGAAGAGTAGGTCTTCTTGTACTTAAGTTGGCATTGTGCCTTTTGTATTTAATTCCGATGCAATTTCTGTGTTTCATCGTCAATAAGATGGTCCAAGGTATACAGTGAACCTGAAGCAAAGCATCGGAATCTATAACTAGTGTCACAGGAAAGGTTTCAAACTATATTCAGTGAGAAGAGTCAGTCTTCTTGTACTTAAGTCGGCATTGTGCCTTTTCTATTTAATTCCGATGCAATTTCTGTGTTTCATCGTCAATAAGAAGGTCCAAGGGATACAGTAAACCTGAAGTGAAGCTTAAAAATCTAAAACTAGTGTCTCTGGAATGGTTCTAAATATAGACAGTAAGAAGAGTCAGTCTTCCTGTACGTAAGTCGGCATTGTGGCTTTTGTATTTAATTCCGATGCAATTTCAGTGATTCATCGTCAATAAGAAGGTCCAAGGGAAACAGTAAACCTGAAGTGAAGCATCGGAATCTATAACTAGTGTCACAGGAATGGTTCAAAACATAGACAGTACGAAGAGTCCGTCTTCTTGTACTTAAGTCGGCATTGTTCCTTTTCTATTTAATTCAGATGCAATTTCTATGTTTCATCGTCAATAACAAGGTCCAAGCGATACAGTAAACCTGGAGTGAAGCATCGGAATCTATAACTAGTGTCACAGGAATGGTTCAAAACATAGTCGGTAAGAAGAGTAAGTCTTCTTGTCCTTAAGTTGGCATTTTGCCTTTTGTATTTAATTCCGATGCAATTTCTGTGTTTTATCGTCAATAAGAAGGTCAGAGGTATACAGTAAACCTGAAGTGAAGCATCGGAATCCACAACTAGTGTCACAGAAATGGTTCAAAACATAGACAGTAGGAAGAGTCAGTCTTCTTGTACTTAAGTCGGCATTGTGCCTTTTGTATTTAATTCCGATACAATTTCTGTGTTTCATCGTCAATAAGAAGGTCCAAGGTATACAGTAAACCTGAAGTAAAGAATCGGAATCTACAACTAGTGTCACAGGAATGGTTCAAACTATAATCAGTAAGAAGAGTTAGTCTTCTTGTACTTAAGTCGGCATTGTGCTTATTCTATTTAATTCCGATGCAGTGTCTGTGTTTCATCGTCAATAAGAAGGTCCAAGGGATACAGTAAACCTGTAGTGAAGCATCGGAATGTATAACTAGTGTCACAGGAATGGTTCCAAACATAGACAGTACGAAGAGTCAGTCTTCTTGTACGTAATTCTGCATTGTGGCTTTTGTATTTAATTCCAATGCAATTTCTGTGATTCATCGTCAGTAAGAAGGTCCAAGGGAAACAGTAAACCTGAAGTGACGCATCGGAATCTATAATTAGTGTCACAGGAATGGTTCCAAACATAGACAGTACGAAGAGTCAGTCTTCTTGTACTTAAGTCGGCATTGTGGCTTTTGTATTTAATTCCATCGCAATTTCTGTGTTTCATTGTCAATAAGAAGGACAGAGGTATACGGTAAACCTGAAGTGAAGCATCGGAATCTATAACTAGTGTCACAGGAATGGTTCAAAACATAGTCAGTAAGAAGAGTCAGTCTTCTTGTCCTTAAGTCGGCATTGTGCCTTTTGTATTTAATTCCGATGCAATTTCTGTGATTCATCGTCAATAAGAAGGTCCAAGGGATACAGTAAACCTGAAGTGAAGCATCGGACTCTATAACTAGTGTCACAGAAATGGTTCAAAACATAGACAGTAGAAAGAGTCAGTCATCTCATACTTAAGTCGGCATTGTGCCTTTTGTATTTAATTCCGATGCAATTTCTGTGTTTCATCGTCAATAAGAAGTTCCAAGGGAAACAGTAAACCTGAAGTGAAGCATCGGAATCCACAACTAGTGTCACAGGAATGGTTCAAAACATAGGCAGAAGGAAGAGTCAGTCTTCTTGTACTTATGTCAAAATTGTTCGTTTGTAATTAATTCCGATGCAATTACTGTGTTTCATCGTCAATAAGAAGGTCCAAGGTATACAGTAAACTTGACGTAAAGCATCGGAATCTATAACTAGTGTCACAGGAATGGTTCAAACTATAATCAGTAAGAAGAGTCAGTCTTTTTGTACTTAAGTCGACTGTGTGCCTTTTCTATTTAATTCCGACGCAATGTCTGTGTTTCATCGTCAATAAGAAGGTCCAAGGGAAACAGTAAACCTGAAGTGACGCATCGGAATCTATAACTTGTGTCACAGGAATGGTTCCAAACATAGACAGTACGAAGAGTCAGTCTTCTTGTACTTAAGTCGGCATTGTGGCTTTTGTATTTAATTCCGATGCAATTTCTTTGTTACATCGTCAATAAGAATGTCGAAGGGAAACAGTAAACCTGAAGTGAGGCATCGGAATCTATAACTAGTGTCACAGGAATGGTTCAAACTATAAGCAGTAAGAAGAGTCAGTCTTTTTGTACTTAAGTCGGCTTTATAGCCTTTTCTATTTAATTCCGACGCAATTTCTGTGTTTCATCGTCAATAAGAAGATTCAAGGGATACAGTAAACCTGGAGTGAAGCATCGGAATCTATAACAAGTGTCACAGGAAAGGTTCAAAACATAGACAGTAAGAAGAGTCAGTCTTCTTGTACTTAAGTCGGCATTGTGCCTTTTCTATTTAATTCCGATGCAATTTCTGTGTTTCATCGTCTATAAGAAGGTCAGAGGGATACAGTAAACCTGAGGTGAAGCATCTGAATCTATAACTAGTGTCACAGGAATGGTTCAAACATAGTCAGGAAGAAGAGTCAGTGTTCTTGTACTAAAGTCGGCATAGTGCCCTTCCTATTTAATTCCGATGCAATTTCTGTCTTTCATCGTCAGTAAGTAGGTCCAAGGGATACAGTAAACCTGGAGTGTAGCATAGGAATCAGTAACTAGTGTCACAGGAATGTTTCAAAACATAGTCAGTAAGAAGATTCAGTATTCTTGTCCTTAAGTCGCCATTGTGCCTTTCGTATTTAATTCTGATGCAATTTCTGTGTTTCATCGTCAATAAGTAGGTCCAAGGGATACAGTAAACCTGGAGTGAAGCACGGGAATCTATAACTGGAGTCACAGTAATGGATCAAAACATAGACAGTAAGAAGAGTAGGTCTTCTTGTACTTAAGTTGGCATTGTGCCTTTTGTATTTAATTCCGATGCAATTTCTGTGTTTCATCGTCAATAAGAAGGTCCAAGGTATAGAGTGAACCTGAAGCAAAGCATCGGAATCTATAACTAGTGTCACAGGAAAGGTTTCAAACTATATTCAGTGAGAAGAGTCAGTCTTCTTGTACTTAAGTCGGCATTGTTCCTTTTCTATTTAATTCAGATGCAATTTCTGTGTTTCATCGTCTATAACAAGGTCCAAGGGATACAGTAAACCTGGAGTGAACCATCGGAATCTATAACTAGTGTCACAGGAATGGTTCAAAACATAGTCGGTAAGAAGAGTCAGTCTTCTTGTCCTTAAGTTGGCATTGTGCCTTTTGTATTTAATTCCGATGCAATTTCTGTGTTTCATCGTCAATAAGAAGGTCAGAGGTATACAGTAAACCTGAAGTGAAGCATCGGAATCCACAACTAGTGTCACAGAAATGGTTCAAAACATAGACAGTAGGAAGAGTCAGTCCTCTTGTACTTAAGTCGGCATTGTGCCTTTTGTAATTAATTCCGATGCAATTTCTGTGTTTCATCGTCAATAAGAAGGTCCAAGGTATACAGTAAACCTGAAGTAAAGCATCGGAATCTATAACTAGTGTCACAGGAGTGGTTCAAACTATAATCAGTAAGAAGAGTCAGTCTTCTTGTACTTAAGTCGGCATTGTGCCTTTTCTATTTAATTCCGATTCAGTTTCTGTGTTTCATCGTCAATAAGAAGGTCCAAGGGATACAGTAAACCTGGAGTGAAGCATCGGAATCTATAACTAGTGTCACAGGAAAGGTTCAAATCATAGACAGTAAGAAGAGTCAGCCTTCTTGTACTTAAGTCGGCATTGTGCCTTTTCTATTTAATTCCGATGCAATTTCTGTGTTTCATCGTCAATAAGAAGGTCAGAGGGATACAGTAAACCTGGAGTGTAGCATCGGAATCTATAACTAGTGTCACAGGAATGGTTCAAAACATAGACAATAAGAATAGTCAGTCTTCGTGTACTGAAGTCGGTATTTTGCCTTTTGTATTTAATTCCGATGCAATTTCTGTGTTTCATCGTCAATAAGAAGATCCAAGGGATACAGTAAACCTGCAGTGAAGCATCGGAATCTATAACTAGTGTCACAGGATTGGTTCAAAACATAGTCAGTAAGAAGAGTCAGTCTTCTTGTACTTAAGTCGGCATTCGGCCTTTTCTATTTAATTCCGATGCAATTTCTGTGATTCATCGTCAATAAGAAGGTTCCAGGGATACAGTAAACCTGGAGTGAAGCATCGGAATCTGTAACTAGTGTCAATGGAATGGTTCAAAACATAGTCATTAAGAAGAGTCAGTCTTCTTGTACTTAAGTCGGCATTGAGCCTTTTGTATTTAATTCCGATGCTATTTCTGAGTTTCATCGTCAATAAGAAGGTCAGAGGGATACAGTAAACCTGAAGTGAAGCATCGGAATCTATAACTAGTGTCACAGGAATGGTTCAAAACATAGTCAGTAAGAAGAGACAGTCGTCTTGTCCTTAAGTCGGCATTGTGCCTTTTGTATTTGATTCCGATGCAATTTCTATGTTTCATCGTCAATAAGAAGGTCCAAGGGATACAGTAAACCTGGAGTGAGGCATCGGAATCTGTAACTAGTGTCAATGGAATGGTTCAAAACATAGTAATTAAGGAGAGTCAGTCTTCTTGTACTTAAGTCGGCATTTAGCCTTTTGTATTTAATTCCGATGCTATTTCTGAGTTTCATCGTCAATAAGAAGGTCAGAGGGATACAGTGAACCTGAAGTGAAGCATCGGAATCTGTAACTAGTGTCACAGGAATGGTTCAAAACATAGTCAGTAAGAAGAGTCAGGCTTCTTGTACTTAAGTCGGCATTCGGCCTTTTCTATTTAATTCCGATGCAATTTCTGTGTTTCATCGTCAATAAGAAGGTCCAAGGGATACAGTAAACCAGAAGTGAAGCATCGGAATCTATAACTAGTGTCACTGGAATGGTGCAAAGTATAGACAGTAAGAAGAGTCAGTCCTCTTGTACTTAAGTCGGCATTGTGCCTTTTGTATTTAATTCCGATGCAATTTCTGTGTTTCATCGTCAATAAGAAGGTACATGGGATACAGTTAACCTGAAGTGAAGCGTCGGAATCCATAGCTAGTGCCACAGGAATGGTTTAAAACATAGACAGTAGGAAGAGTCAGTGTTCTTGTACTTAAGTCGGCATTGTGCGTTTTGTATTTAATTCCGATGCAATTTCTGTGTTTCATCGTCAGTAAGTAGGTCCATGGGATACAGTAAACCTGAAGTGAAGCATTGCAATCTACAACTAGTGTCACAGGATTGGTTCTAAACATAAACAGTAAGAAGAGTCAATCTTCTTGTACTTAAGTCGGCATTGTACCTTTTCTATTTAGTTCCGATGCAATATCTGTGTTTCATCGTCAGTAAGAAGGTCAGTGGGATACAGTAAACCTGAAGTGAAGCATCGGAATCTATAACTAGTGTCACAGGAATGATTCAAAACATAGTCAGTAAGAAGAGACCGTCTCCTTGCACTTAAGTCGGCATTGTGCCTTTCGTATTTAATTCCGATGCAATTTCTGTGTTTCACCGTCAATAAGAAGGTCAGAGGGATACAGTAACGCTGAAGTGAAGCATCGGAATCTATAACTAGTGTCACAGGAATGGTTCAAACATAGACAGTAAGAAGAGTCAGTCTTCTTGTACTTAAGTCGGCATTGTGCCTTTTGTATTTAATTCCGATGCAATTTCTGTGTTTCATCGTCAATAAGAGGGTCACAGGGATACAGTAAACATGAAGTGAAGTATCGGAATCTATAACTAGTGTCACAGGAATGTTTCAAAACATAGTCAGTAAGAAGATTCAGTATTCTTGTCCTTAAGTCGCCATTGTGCCTTTCGTATTTAATTCTGATGCAATTTCTGTGTTTCATCGTCAATAAGTAGGTCCAAGGGATACAGTAAACCTGGAGTGAAGCACGGGAATCTATAACTGGGGTCACAGTAATGGATCAAAACATAGACAGTAAGAAGAGTTGGTCTTCTTGTACTTAAGTTGGCATTGTGCCTTTTGTATTTAATTCCGATGCAATTTCTGTGTTTCATCGTCAATACGAAGGTCCAAGGTATACAGTGAACCTGAAGCAAAGCATCGGAATCTATAACTAGTGTCACAGGAAAGGTTTCAAACTATATTCAGTGAGAAGAGTCAGTCTTCTTGTACTTAAGTCGGCATTGTGCCTTTTCTATTTAATTCCGATGCAATTTCTGTGTTTCATCGTCAATAAGAAGGTCCAAGGTATACAGTAAACCTGAAGTGAAGCTTAAAAATCGAAAACTAGTGTCTCTGGAATGGTTCTAAATATAGACAGTAAGAAGAGTCAGTCTTCCTGTACGTAAGTCGGCATTGTGGCTTTTGTATTTAATTCCGATGCAATTTCTGTGTTTCATCGTCAATAAGAAGATCCAAGGGATACAGTAAACCTGCAGTGAAGCATCGGAATCTATAACTAGTGTCACAGGATTGGTTCAAAACATAGTCAGTAAGAAGAGTCAGTCTTCTTGTACTTAAGTCGGCATTCGGCCTTTTCTATTTAATTCCGATGCAATTTCTGTGTTTCATCGTCAATAAGAAGGTTCCAGGGATACAGTAAACCTGGAGTGAAGCATCGGAATCTGTAACTAGTGTCAATGGAATGGTTCAAAACATAGTCATTAAGAAGAGTCAGTCTTCTTGTACTTAAGTCGGCATTGAGCCTTTTGTATTTAATTCCGATGCTATTTCTGAGTTTCATCGTCAATAAGAAGGTCAGAGGGATACAGTAAACCTGAAGTGAAGCATCGGAATCTATAACTAGTGTCACAGGAATGGTTCAAAACATAGTCAGTAAGAAGAGACAGTCGTCTTGTCCTTAAGTCGGCATTGTGCCTTTTGTATTTGATTCCGATGCAATTTCTATGTTTCATCGTCAATAAGAAGGTCCAAGGGATACAGTAAACCTGGAGTGAAGCATCGGAATCTGTAACTAGTGTCAATGGAATGGTTCAAAACATAGTCATTAAGAAGAGTCAGTCTTCTTGTACTTAAGTCGGCATTGAGCCTTTTGTATTTAATTCCGATGCTATTTCTGAGTTTCATCGTCAATAAGAAGGTCAGAGGGATACAGTAAACCTGAAGTGAAGCATCGGAATCTGTAACTAGTGTCACAGGAATGGTTCAAATCATAGTCAGTAAGAAGAGTCAGGCTTCTTGTACTTAAGTCGGCATTCGGCCTTTTCTATTTAATTCCGATGCAATTTCTGTGTTTCATCGTCAATAAGAAGGTCCAAGGGATACAGTAAACCAGAAGTGAAGCATCGGAATCTATAACTAGTGTCACTGGAATGGTTCAAAGTTTAGACAGTAAGAAGAGTCAGTCCTCTTGTACTTAAGTCGGCATTGTGCCTTTTGTATTTAATTCCGATGCAATTTCTGTGTTTCATCGTCAATAAGAAGGTACATGGGATACAGTTAACCTGAAGTGAAGCGTCGGAATCTATAGCTAGTGCCACAGGAATGGTTTAAAACATAGACAGTAGGAAGAGTCAGTGTACTTGTACTTAAGTCGGCATTGTGCGTTTTGTATTTAATTCCGATGCAATTTCTGTGTTTCATCGTCAGTAAGTAGGTCCATGGGATACAGTAAACCTGAAGTGAAGCATTGGAATCTACAACCAGTGTCACAGGATTGGTTCTAAACATAGACAGTAAGAAGAGTCAATCTTCTTGTACTTAAGTCGGCATTGTACCTTTTCTATTTAGTTCCGATGCAATTTCTGTGTTTCATCGTCAGTAAGAAGGTCAGAGGGATACAGTAAACCTGAAGTGAAGCATCGGAATCTATAACTAGTGTCACAGGAATGATTCAAAACATAGTCAGTAAGAAGAGACCGTCTCCTTGCACTTAAGTCGGCATTGTGCCTTTCGTATTTAATTCCGATGCAATTTCTGTGTTTCACCGTCAATAAGAAGGTCAGAGGGATACAGTAACGCTGAAGTGAAGCATCGGAATCTATAACTAGTGTCACAGGAATGGTTCAAACATAGACAGTAAGAAGAGTCAGTCTTCTTGTACTTAAGTCGGCATTGTGCCTTTTGTATTTAATTCCGATGCAATTTCTGTGTTTCATCGTCAATAAGAGGGTCACAGGGATACAGTAAACATGAAGTGAAGTATCGGAATCTATAACTAGTGTCACAGGAATGTTTCAAAACATAGTCAGTAAGAAGATTCAGTATTCTTGTCCTTAAGTCGCCATTGTGCCTTTCGTATTTAATTCTGATGCAATTTCTGTGTTTCATCGTCAATAAGTAGGTCCAAGGGATACAGTAAACCTGGAGTGAAGCACGGGAATCTGTAACTGGAGTCACAGTAATGGATCAAAACATAGACAGTAAGAAGAGTAGGTCTTCTTGTACTTAAGTTGGCATTGTGCCTTTTGTATTTAATTCCGATGCAATTTCTGTGTTTCATCGTCAATAAGAAGGTCCAAGGTATACAGTGAACCTGAAGCAAAGCATCGGAATCTATAACTAGTGTCACAGGAAAGGTTTCAAACTATATTCAGTGAGAAGAGTCAGTCTTCTTGTACTTAAGTCGGCATTGTGCCTTTTCTATTTAATTCCGATGCAATTTCTGTGTTTCATCGTCAATAAGAAGGTCCAGGGTATACAGTAAACCTGAAGTGAAGCTTAAAAATCTAAAACTAGTGTCTCTGGAATGGTTCTAAATATAGACAGTAAGAAGAGTCAGTCTTCCTGTACGTAAGTCGGCATTGGGGCTTTTGTATTTAATTCCGAAGCAATTTCAGTGATTCATCGTCAATAAGAAGGTCCAAGGGAAACAGTAAACCTGAAGTGAAGCATCGGAATCTATAACTAGTGTCACAGGACTGGTTCAAAACATAGACAGTACGAAGAGTCCGTCTTCTTGTACTTAAGTCGGCATTGTTCCTTTTCTATTTAATTCAGATGCAATTTCTATGTTTCATCGTCAATAACAAGGTCCAAGCGATACAGTAAACCTGGAGTGAAAAATCGGAATCTATAACTAGTGTCACAGGAATGGTTCAAAACATAGTCGGTAAGAAGAGTAAGTCTTCTTGTCCTTAAGTTGGCATTGTGCCTTTTGTATTTAATTCCGATGCAATTTCTGTGTTTTATCGTCAATAAGAAGGTCAGAGGTATACAGTAAATCTGAAGTGAAGCATCGGAATCCACAACTAGCGTCACAGAAATGGTTCAAAACATAGACAGTAGGAAGAGTCAGTCTTCTTGTACTTAAGTCGGCATTGTGCCTTTTGTATTTAATTCCGATACAATTTCTGTGTTTCATCGTCAATAAGAAGGTCCAAGGTATACAGTAAACCTGAAGTAAAGAATCGGAATCTACAACTAGTGTCACAGGAATGGTTCAAACTATAATCAGTAAGAAGAGTTAGTCTTCTTGTACTTAAGTCGGCATTGTGCTTATTCTATTTAATTCCGATGCAGTGTCTGTGTTTCATCGTCAATAAGAAGGTCCAAGGGATACAGTAAACCTGGAGTGAAGCATCGGAATGTATAACTAGTGTCACAGGAATGGTTCCAAACATAGACAGTACGAAGAGTCAGTCTTCTTGTACTTAATTCTGCATTGTGGCTTTTGTATTTAATTCCAATGCAATTTCTGTGATTCATCGTCAGTAAGAAGGTCCAAGGGAAACAGTAAACCTGAAGTGACGCATCGGAATCTATAATTAGTGTCACAGGAATGGTTCCAAACATAGACAGTACGAAGAGTCAGTCTTCTTGTACTTAAGTCGGCATTGTGGCTTTTGTATTTAATTCCATCGCAATTTCTGTGTTTCATCGTCAATAAGAAGGTCAGAGGTATACGGTAAACCTGAAGTGAAGCATCGGAATCTATAACTAGTGTCAAAGGAATGGTTCAAAACATAGTCAGTAAGAAGAGTCAGTCTTCTTGTCCTTAAGTCGGCATTGTGCCTTTTGTATTTAATTCCGATGCAATTTCTGTGATTCATCGTCAATAAGAAGGTCCAAGGGATACAGTAAACCTGAAGTGAAGCATCGGACTCTATAACTAGTGTCACAGAAATGGTTCAAAAGATAGACAGTAGAAAGAGTCAGTCATCTCATACTTAAGTCGGCATTGTGCCTTTTGTATTTAATTCCGATGCAATTTCTGTGTTTCATCGTCAATAAGAAGTTCCAAGGGAAACAGTAAACCTGAAGTGAAGCATCGGAATCCACAACTAGTGTCACAGGAATGGTTCAAAACATAGGCAGAAGGAAGAGTCAGTCTTCTTGTACTTATGTCAAAATTGTTCGTTTGTAATTAATTCCGATGCAATTACTGTGTTTCATCGTCAATAAGAAGGTCCAAGGTATACAGTAAACTTGACGTAAAGCATCGGAATCTATAACTAGTGTCACAGGAATGGTTCAAACTATAATCAGTAAGAAGAGTCAGTCTTTTTGTACTTAAGTCGTCTGTGTGCCTTTTCTATTTAATTCCGACGCAATGTCTGTGTTTCATCGTCAGTAAGAAGGTCCAAGGGAAACAGTAAACCTGAAGTGACGCATCGGAATCTATAACTAGTGTCACAGGAATGGTTCCAAACATAGACAGTACGAAGAGTCAGTCTTCTTGTACTTAAGTCGGCATTGTGGCTTTTGTATTTAATTCCGATGCAATTTCTGTGTTACATCGTCAATAAGAATGTCGAAGGGAAACAGTAAACCTGAAGTGAGGCATCGGAATCTATAACTAGTGTCACAGGAATGGTTCAAACTATAAGCAGTAAGAAGAGTCAGTCTTTTTGTACTTAAGTCGGCTTTATAGCCTTTTCTATTTAATTCCGACGCAATTTCTGTGTTTCATCGTCAATAAGAAGATTCAAGGGATACAGTAAACCTGGAGTGAAGCATCGGAATCTATAACAAGTGTCACAGGAAAGGTTCAAAACATAGACAGTAAGAAGAGTCAGTCTTCCTGTACTTAAGTCGGCATTGTGCCTTTTCTATTTAATTCCGATGCAATTTCAGTGTTTCATCGTCTATAAGAAGGTCAGAGGGATACAGTAAACCTGAGGTGAAGCATCTGAATCTATAACTAGTGTCACAGGAATGGTTCAAACATAGTCAGGAAGAAGAGTCAGTCTTCTTGTACTAAAGTCGGCATAGTGCCCTTCGTATTTAATTCCGATGCAATTTCTGTCTTTCATCGTCAGTAAGAAGGTCCAAGGGATACAGTAAACCTGGAGTGTAGCATAGGAATCAGTAACTAGTGTCACAGGAATGGTTCAAAACATAGACAGTAAGAAGAGTCAGTCTACTTGTACTTAAGTCGGCATTGTGCCTTTTCTATTTAATTTCGATGCAATTACTGTGTTTCATCGTCAATAAGAAGGTCAGAGGGATACAGTAAACCTGAGGTGAAGCATCGGAATCTATAACTAGTGTCACAGGAATGGTTCAAAACATAGTTACGAAGAAGAGTCAGTCTTCTTGTCCTTAAGTCGGCATTGCGCCTTTTGTATTTAATTCCGTTGCAATATCTGTGTTTCATCGTCAATAAGTAGGGCCAAGGGATACAGTAAACCTGAGGTGGAGCGTCGGAATCTATAACTACTGTCACAGGAATGGTTCATAACATAGTCAGTAAGAAGAGTCAGTCTTCTTGTCCTTAAGTCGGCATTGTGCCTTTCCCATTTAATTCCGATTCAATTTCTGTGTTTCATCGTCAATAAGAAGGTCCAAGGGATACAGTAAACCTGGAGTGAAGCATCGGAATCTATCACTAGAGTCACAGGTATGGTTCAAAACATAGACAGTAAGAAGAGTCAGTCCCCTTCTACTTAAGTCGACATGTGCCTTTTCTATTCATTTCCGATTAATTTCTGTGTTTCATCGTCAATAAGTAGCTCCAAGGGATACAGTAAACCTGAGGTGAAGCATCGGAATCTATAACTAGTGTCACAGGAATGGTTCATAACATAGTCAGTAAGAAGATTCTGTCTTCTTGTCCTTAAATCGGCATTGTGCCTTTTCCATTTAATTCCGATTCAATTTCTGTGTTTCATCGTCAATAAGAAGATCCAAGGGATACAGTAAACCTGGAGTGAAACATCGGAATCTATCACAAGAGTCACAGGAATGGTTCAAAACATAGACAGTAAGAAGAGTCAGTCCTCTTGTACTTAAGTCGGCATTGTGGCTTTTGTATTTAATTCCGATGCAATTTCTGTGTTTCATCGTCAACAAGAGGGTCATAGAGATTCAGTAAACATGAAGTCAAGCATCGGAGTCTATAACTAGTGTCACAGGAATTGTTCAAAACATAGTCAGTAAGAAGAGTCAGTCTTCTTGTCCTTAAGTCGACATTGTGCCTTTTTATTTAATTCCGACGCAATTTCTGTGTTTCATCGTCAATAAGAAGTTCCAAGGAATACAGTAAACTTGGAGTGAAGCATCGGAATTTATAACAAGTGTCACAGGAAAGGTTCAAAACATAGACAGTAAGAAGAGTAACTCTTCTTGTACTAAAGTCGGCATTGTTCCTTTTCTAATTAATTCCGATGCAATTTCTGTGTTTCATCGTCAATAAGAAGGTCAGAGGGATACAGTAAACCTGAAGTGAAGCTTCGGAATCTATAACTAGTGTCACAGGAATGGTTTAAAACATAGTCAGGAAGAAGAGTCAGTCTTCTTGTACTTAAGTCGGCATAGTGTCCTTCGTATTTAATTCCGATGCAATTTCTGTGTTTCATCGTCAATAAGAAGGTCCAAGGGATACAGTAAACCTGAAGTGAAGCATCGGAATCTACAACTAGTGTCACACGATTGGTTCAAACATAGACAGTAAGAAGAGTCAGGCTTCTTGTACTTAAGTCGGCATTGTGCCTTTTGTATTTAATTCCGATGCAATTTCTGTGTTTCATCGTCACTAAGAAGGTCAGAGGGATACAGTAAACCTGAAGTGAAGCATCGGAATCTATAACTAGTGTCACAGGAATGGTTCCAAACATAGTCAGTAAGAAGAGTCAGTCTTCTTGTACTTATGTCGGCATTGTGCCTTTCGTATTTAATTCCGATGCAATTTCTGTGTTTCACCGTCAATAAGAAGGTCAGAGAGATACAGTAAACCTGAAGTGAAGCATCGGAATCTATAACCAGTGTAGCAGGAATGGTTCAAACATATACAGTAAGAAGAGTCAGTCTTCTTGTACTAAAGTCGGCATTGTGCCTTTTGTATTTAATTCCGATGCAATTTCTGTGTTTCATCGTCAATAAGAGGGTCATAGGGATACAGTAAACATGAAGTCAAGCATAGGAGTCTATAACTAGTGTCACAGGAATGGTTCAAAACATAGTCAGTAAGAAGAGTCAGTCTTCTTGTCCTTAAGTGGGCATTGTGCTTTTTGTATTTAATTCCGTTGCAATTTCTGTGTTTCATCGTCAATAAGAAGGTCCAAGGGAAACAGTAAAGCTGAAGTGACGCATCGGAATCTATAACTAGTGTCACAGGAATGGTTCCAAACATAGACAATACGAAGAGTCAGTCTTCTTGTACTTAAGTCGGCATTGTGGCTTTTGTATTTAATTCCAATGCAATTTCTGTGTTTCATCATCAATAAGAAGGTCAGAGGTATACAGTAAACCTGAAGTGAAGCATCGGAATCTATAACTAGTGTCACAGGAATGGTTCAAAGCATAGTCAGTAAGTAGAGTCAGTCTTCTTGTCCTTAAGTCGGCATTGTGTCTTTTGTATTTAATTCCGATGCAATTTCTGTGATTCATCATCAATAAGAAGGTCCAAGGGATACAGTAAACCTGAAGTGAAGCATCGGACTCTATAACTAGTGTCACAGAAATGGTTCAAAAGATAGACAGTAGAAAGAGTCAGTCATCTCATACTTAAGTCGGCATTGTGCCTTTTGTATTTAATTCCGATGCAATTTCTGTGTTTCATCGTCAATAAGAAGGTCCAAGGGAAACAGTAAACCTGAAGTGAAGCATCGGAATCTATTACTAGTGTCACCGGAATGGTACCACACATAGACAGTACGGAGAGTCAGTCTTCTTGTACTTAAGTCGGCATTGTATATTTTGTATTTAATTCCGATGCAATTTCTGTGTTTCATCGTCAATAACAACGTCAGAGGGATACAGTAAACCTGAGGTGAAGCATCACAATCTATAACTAGTGTCACAGGAATGGTTCATAACATAGTCAGTAAGAAGAGTCAGTCTTCTTGTCCTTAAGTCGGCATTGTGCCTTTTCTATTTATTTCCGATGCATTTTCTGTGTTCATCGTCAATAAGAAGGTCAGAGGGATACAATAAACCTGAAGTGAAGCATCGGAATCTATAACTAGTGTCACAGGAATGGTTCAAAACATAGACAGTAAGAAGAGTCAGTCTTCGTGTACTTAAGTCGGCATTTTGCCTTTTGTATTTAAATCCGATGCAATTTCTGTGTTTCATCGTCAATGCGAAGGCCCAAGGGATACATTAAACCTGAAGTGAAGCATCGGAATCTATAACTAGTGTCACAGGAATGGTTCAGAGCATAGTCAGTAAGAAGAGTCAGTCTTCTTGTCCTTAAGTTGGCATTGTGCCTTTTGTATTTAATTCCGATGCAACTTCTGTGTTTCATCGTCAACAAGAAGGTCCAAGGGATACAGTAAACCTGAAGTGAAGCATCGGAATCCACAACTAGTGTCACAGGAATGGTTCAAAACATAGGCAGTAGGAAGAGTCAGTCTTCTTGTACGTATGTCGGCATTGTTCATTTGTAATTAATTCCGATGCAATTTCTGTGTTTCATCGTCAATAAGAAGGTCCAAGGTATACAGTAAACTTGACGTAAAGTATCGGAA
Source organism: Schistocerca serialis cubense (assembly GCF_023864345.2). Classification (NCBI taxonomy): domain Eukaryota; kingdom Metazoa; phylum Arthropoda; class Insecta; order Orthoptera; family Acrididae; genus Schistocerca; species Schistocerca serialis. The sequence goes on from NW_026047617.1 coordinate 12,730,888, forward strand.
TCTATAACTAGTGTCACAGGAATGGTTCAAACTATAATCAGTAAGAAGAGTCAGTCTTTTTGTACTTAAGTCGGCTTTGTGCCTTTTCTATTTAATTCCAATGCAATTTCTGTGGTTCATCGTCAATAAGAAGGTCCAAGGGAAACAGTAAACCTGAAGTGACGCATCGGAATCTACAACTAGTGTCACACGATTGGTTCAAACATAGACAGTAAGAAGAGTCAGGCTTCTTGTACTTAAGTCGGCATTGTGCCTTTTGTATTTAATTCCGATGCAATTTCTGTGTTTCATCGTCACTAAGAAGGTCAGAGGGATACAGTAAACCTGAAGTGAAGCATCGGAATCTATAACTAGTGTCACAGGAATGGTTCCAAACATAGTCAGTAAGAAGAGTCAGTCTTCTTGTACTTATGTCGGCATTGTGCCTTTCGTATTTAATTCCGATGCAATTTCTGTGTTTCACCGTCAATAAGAAGGTCAGAGAGATACAGTAAACCTGAAGTGAAGCATCGGAATCTATAACCAGTGTAGCAGGAATGGTTCAAACATATACAGTAAGAAGAGTCAGTCTTCTTGTACTAAAGTCGGCATTGTGCCTTTTGTATTTAATTCCGATGCAATTTCTGTGTTTCATCGTCAATAAGAGGGTCATAGGGATACAGTAAACATGAAGTCAAGCATCGGAGTCTATAACTAGTGTCACAGGAATGGTTCAAAACATAGTCAGTAAGAAGAGTCAGTCTTCTTGTCCTTAAGTGGGCATTGTGCTTTTTGTATTTAATTCCGTTGCAATTTCTGTGTTTCATCGTCAATAAGAAGGTCCAAGGGAAACAGTAAAGCTGAAGTGACGCATCGGAATCTATAACTAGTGTCACAGGAATGGTTCCAAACATAGACAATACGAAGAGTCAGTCTTCTTGTACTTAAGTCGGCATTGTGGCTTTTGTATTTAATTCCAATGCAATTTCTGTGTTTCATCGTCAATAAGAAGGTGCAAGGGATACAGCGAACCTGGAGTGAAGCATCGGAATCTACAACTAGTGTCACAGGATTGGTTCAAAACATAGACAGTAAGAAGAGACAGTCTTCTTGTACTTATGTCGGCATTGTGCCTTTTGTATTTAATCCCGATTTAATTTCTGTGATTCATCGTCAATAAGAAGGTCCAAGGGAAACAGTAAACCTGAAGTGAAGCATCGGAATCTATAACTAGTGTCACAGGAATGGTTCCAAACATAGACTGTACGAAGAGTCAGTCTTCTTGTACTTAATTCTGCATTGTGGCTTTTGTATTTAATTCCAATGCAATTTCTGTGATTCATCGTCAATAAGAAGGTCCAAGGGAAACAGTAAACCTGAAGTGACGCATCGGAATCTATAACTAGTGTCACAGGAATGGTTCCAAACATAGACAGTACGAAGAGTCAGTCTTCTTGTACTTAAGTCGGCATTGTGGCTTTTGTATTTAATTCCAATGCAATTTCTGTGTTTCATCGTCAATAAGAAGGTCAGAGGTATACAGTAAACCTGAAGTGAAGCATCGGAATCTATAACTAGTGTCACAGAAATGGTTCAAAAGATAGACAGTAGAAAGAGTCAGTCATCTCATACTTAAGTCGGCATTGTGCCTTTTGTATTTAATTCCGATGCAATTTCTGTGTTTCATCGTCAATAAGAAGTTCCATGGGAAACAGTAAACCTGAAGTGAAGCATCGGAATCCACAACTAGTGTCACAGGAATGGTTCAAAACATAGGCAGTAGGAAGAGTCAGTCTTCTTGTACTTATGTCGGTATTGTTCGTTTGTAATTAATTCCGATGCAATTTCTGTGTTTCATCGTCAATAAGAAGGTCCAAGGTATACAGTAAACTTGACGTAAAGCATCGGAATCTATAACTAGTGTCACAGGAATGGTTCAAACTATAATCAGTAAGAAGAGTCAGTCTTTCTGTACTTAAGTCGACTTTGTGCCTTTTCTATTTAATTCCGACGCAATTTCTGTGTTTCATCGTCAATAAGAAGGTCCAAGGGAAACAGTAAACCTGAAGTGACGCATCGGAATCTATAACTAGTGTCACAGGAATGGTTCCAAACATAGACAGTACGAAGAGTCAGTCTTCTTGTACTTAAGTCGGCATTTTGGCTTTTGTATTTAATTCCGATGCAATTTCTGTGTTACATCGTCAAAAAGAATGTTTAAGGGAAACAGTAAACCTGAAGTGAGGCATCGGAATCTATAACTAGTGCCACAGGAATGGTTCAAACTATAAGCAGTAAGAAGAGTCAGTCTTTTTGTACTTAAATCGGCTTTATGGCCTTTTCTATTTAATTCCGACGCAATTTCTGTGTTTCATCGTCAATAAGAAGATTCAAGGGATACAGTAAACCTGGAGTGAAGCATCGGAATCTATAACAAGGGTCACAGGAAAGGTTCAAAACATAGACAGTAAGAAGAGTCAGTCTTCTTGTACTTAAGTCGGCATTGTGCCTTTTGAATTTAATTCCGATGCAATTACTGTGTTTCATCGTCACTAAGAAGGTCAGAGGGATACAGTAAACCTGAAGTGAAGCATCGGAATCTGTAACTAGTGTCACAGGAATGGTTCAAAACATAGTCAATAAGAAGAGTCAGTCTTCTTGTACTTAAGTCGGCATTGTGCCTTTCGTATTTAATTCCGATGCAATTTCTGTGTTTCACCGTCAATAAGAAGGTCAGAGGGATACAGTAAACCTGAAGTGAAGCATCGGAATCTATAACTAGGGTAGCAGGAAAGGTTCAAACATATACAGTAAGAAGAGTCAGTCTTCTTGTACTAAAGTCGGCATTGTGCCTTTTGTATTTAATTCCGATGCAATTTCTGTGTTTCATCGTCAATAAGAGGGTCATAGGGATACAGTAAACATGAAGTCAAGCATCGGAGTCTATAACTAGTGTCACAGGAATGGTTCAAAACATAGTCAGTAAGAAGAATCAGTATCCTTGTCCTTAAGTCGGCATTGTGCCTTTTGTATTTAATTCCGATGCAATTTCTGTGTTTCATCGTCAATAAGTAGGTTCAAGGGATACAGTAAACCTCGAGTGAAGCACCGGAATCTATAACTAGAGTCACAGTAATGGTTCAAAACACAGACAGTAAGAAGAGTCGGTCTTCTTGTACTTAAGTCGGCATTGTGCCTTTTGTATTTAATTCCGATGCAATATCACTGTTTCATCGTCAATAAGAAGGTCCAAGGGATACATTAAACCTGAAGTGAAGCATCGGAATCTATTACTAGGGTCACTGGAATGGTTCAAAATATAGACAGTATGAAGAGTGAGTCTTCTTGTACTTAAGTCGGCATTGTGCCTTTTCTATTTAATTCCAATGATATTTCTGTGATTCATCGTCAATAAGAAGGCCCAAGGGAAACAGTAAACTTGAAGTGACGCATCGGAATCTATAACTAGTGTCACAGGAATGGTTCCAATCATAGACAGTACGTAGAGTCCGTCTTTATGTACTTAAGTCGGCATTGTGGCTTTTGTATTTAATTCCGATGCAATTTCTGTGATTCATCGTCAATAAGAAGGTCCAAGGGATACAGTAAACCTGAACTGAAGCATCGGACTCTATAACTAGTGTCACAGAAATGGTTCAAAAGATAGACAGTAGGAAGAGTCAGTCATCTCATACTTAAGTCGGCATTCTGCCTTTTGTATTTAATTCCGATGCAATTTCTGTGTTTCATCGTCAATAAGAAGGTCCAAGGGAAACGGTAAACCTGAAGTGAAGCATCGGAATCTATAACTAGTGTCACAGGAATGGTTCCACACATTGACAGTACAAAGAGTCAGTCGTCTTGTACTTAAGTCGGCATTGTGGCATTTGTATTTAATTCCGGTGCAATGTCTGTGTTTCATCGTCAATATGAACGTCAGAGGGATACAGTAAACCTAAGGTGAAGCATCGGAATCTATAACTAGTCTCACAGGAATGGTTCAAATCATAGTCAGTAAGAAGAGTCAGTCTTCTTGCCCTTAATTCGGCATTGTCCTTTTTGTATTTAATTCCGATGCAATTTCTGTGTTTCATCGGCAATAAGGTCAGAGGGATACAGTAAACCAGAAGTGAAGCATCGGAATCCATAACTAGTGTCACAGGAATGGTTCAAAACATAGACAGTAGGAAGAGTCAGTCTTCTTGTACTAAAGTCGGCATTGTGCCTTCTGTATTTAATTCCGATGCAATTTCTGTGTTTCATCGTCTATAAGAAGGTCAGAGGGATACAGTAAACCTGAAGTGAAGCATCGGAATCCAAAACTATTGTCACAGGAATGGTTCAAAACATAGACAGTAGGAAGTGTCAGTCTTCTTATACGTAAGTCGGCATTGTGCCTTTTGTATTTAAATCCGATGCAACTTCTGTGTTTCATCGTCAATATGAACGTCCAAGGTATACAGCAAACCTGAACTGAAGCATCGGAATCTATAACTAGTGTCACAGGAATGGTTCAAAACATAGTCAGTAAGAAGAGTCAGTCTTCTTGTACTTAAGTCGGCATTGTGCCTTTTCTATTTAATTCCGATGCAATTTCTGTGTTTCATCGTCAATAAGAAGGTCCAAGGGATACAGTAAACCTGGAGTGAAGCATCGGAATCTATCACTAGAGTCACAGGAATGGTTAAAACATAGACAGTAAGAAGAGTCAGTCCTCTTGAACTTAAGTCGACATTGTGCTTTTCGATTTATTTCCTATGCAATTTCTGTGTTTCATCGTCAATAAGGAGGTCCAAGGGAAACAGTAAACCTGAAGTGAAGCATCGGAATCTTTATCTAGTGTCACTGGAATGGTTCAAAATATAGACAGTAAGAAGAGTCAGTCTGCTTGAACTTAAGTCGGCATTGTGCCTTTTCTATTTAACTCCGATGCAATTTCTGTGATTCATCGTCAATAAGTAGGTCCAAGGGAAACAGTAAACCTGAAGTGACGCATCGAAATCTATAACTAGTGTCACAGGAATGGTTCCAAACATAGACAGTACGAAGAGTCAGTCTTTTTGTACTTAAGTCGGCATTGTGCGTTTTGTATTTAATTCCGATGCAATTTCTGTGTTTCATCGTCAAGAAGAAGGTCTGAGGGATACATTAAACCTGAAGTGAAGCATCGGAATCTATAACCAGTGTCAGAGGAATGGTTCAAACATATACAGTAAGAAGAGTCAGTGTTCTTGTACTAAAGTCGGCATTGTGCCTTTTGTATTTAATTCCGATGCAATTTCTGTGTTTCATTGTCAATAAGAAGGTCCAAGGGATACAGTGAACCTGAAGTGAAGAATCGGAATCTACAACTAGTGTCACAGGATTGGTTCAAAACATAGACAGTAAGAAGAGTCAGTCTTCTTGTACTTAAGTCGGCATTGTGCCTTTTGTATTTAATTCCGATGTAATTTCTGTGTTTCTTCGTCAATAAGTAGGTCCATGGGATACAGTAAACCTGGAGTGAAGCACCGGAATCTATAACTAGAGTCACAGTAATGGTTCAAAACATAGACAGTAAGAAGAGTCGGTCTTCTTGTACTTAGTCGGCATTGTGCCTTTTGTATTTAATTCCGATGCAATATCAGTGTTTCATCGTCAATAAGAAGGTCCAAGGGATACAGTAAACCTGAAATGAAGCATCGGAATCTATAACTAGTGTCACTGGAAAGACTCAAAATATAGACAGTAAGAAGAGTCAGTCTTCTTGTACTTAAGTCGGCATTGTGCCTTTTCTGTTTAATTCCGATGCAATTTCTGTGATTCATCGTCAGTAAGAAAGTCCAAGGGAAACAGTAAACCTGAAGTGACGCATCGGAATCTATAACTAGTGTCACAGGAATGGTTACAAACATAGACAGTACGAAGAGTCAGTCTTCTTCTACTTACGTCGGCATTGTGGCTTTTGTATTTAATTCCGATGCAATTTCTGTGTTTCATCGTCAATACGAAGGTCAGAGGTATACAGTAAACCCGAAGTGAAGCATCGGATTCTATAATTAGTGTCACAGGAATGGTTCAAAACATAGTCAGTAAGAAGAGTCAGTCTTCTTAAGTCGGCATTGTCCATTTGTATTTAATTCCGATGCAATTTCTGTGATTCATCGTCAATAAGAAGGTCCAAGGGATACAGTAAACCTGAAGTGAAGCATCGGACGCTATAACTAGTGTCACAGAAATGGTTCAAACATAGACAGTAGAAAGAGTCAGTCATCTCATACTTAAGTCGGCATTGTGCCTATTGTATTTAATTCCGATGCCATTTCTGTGTTTCATCGTCATTAAGAAGGTCCAAGGGAAACAGTAAACCTGAAGTGAAGCATCGGAATCCATAACTAGTGACACAGGAATGGGTCAAAACATAGCCAGTAGCAAGAGTCAGTCTTCTTGTACTTAAGTCGGCATTGTGCATTCTGTATTTAATTCCGATACAATTTCTGTGATTCATCGTAAATATGAAGGTCAGATGGATACAGTAAACCTGAAGTGAAGCATCGGAATCCAAAACTAGTGTCACAAGAATGGTTCAAACATAGACAGTAGGAAGAGTCAGTCTTCTTGTACGTAAGTCGGCATTGTGCCTTTTGTATATAATTCCGATGCAATTTCTGTGTTTCATCGTCAATAAGAAGGTATAAGGGATACAGTAAACCTGGAGTGTAGAATAGGACTCTATAACTAGTGTCACAAGAATGGTTCAAAACATAGACAGTAAGAAGAGTCAGTCTTCGTGTACTTAAGTCGGCATTTTGCCTTTTGTATTTAAATCCGATGCAATTTCTGTGTTTCATCGTCAATAAGAAGGTACAAGGGATACAGTAAACCTGAAGTGAAGCGTCGGAATCTATAACTAGTGTCACAGGAATGGTTCAAAATATAGCCAGTAGGAAGAGTCAGTGTTCTTGTACTAAAGTCGGCATTGTGCCTTTTGTATTTAATTCCGATGCAATTTATGTGTTTCATCGTCAATAAGAAGGTCCAAGGGATACAGTAAAACTGAAGTGAAGCATCGGAATCTACAACTAGTGTCACAGGATTGGTTCAAAACATAGACAGTAAGAAGAGTCAGTCTTCTTGTACTTAAGTCGGCATTGTGCCTTTTCTATTTAATTCCGATGCAATTTCTGTGTTTCATCGTCACTAAGAAGGTCAGAGGGATACAGTAAACCTGGAGTGAAGCATCGGAATCTATAACTAGTGTCACAGGAATGGTTCAAAACATAGTCAGTAAGAAGAGTCAGACTTCTTGTACTTAAGTCGGCATTGTGCCTTTCGTATTTAATTCCGATGCTATTTCTGTGTTTCACCGTCAATAAGAAGGTCCGAGGGATACAGTAAACCTGAAGTGAAGCATCGGAATCTATAACCAGTGTAGCAGGAATGGTTCAAACTTATACAGTAAGAAGAGTCAGTCTTCTTGTACTAAAGTCGGCATTGTGCCTTTTGTATTTAATTCCGATGCAATTTCTGTGTTTCATCGTCAATAAGAGGGTCATAGGGATACAGTAAACACGAAGTCAAGCATCGGAGTCTATAACTAGTGTCAAAGGAATGGTTCAAAACATAGTCAGTAAGAAGAATCAGTCTTCTTGTCCATAAGTCGGCATTGTGCCTTTTGTATTTAATTCCGTTGCAATTTCTGTGTTTCATCGTCAATAAGTAGGTCCAAGGGATACAGTAAACCTGGAGTGAAGCACCGGAATCTATAACTAGAGTCACAGTAATGGTTGAAATCGTAGACAGTAAGAAGAGTCGGTCTTCTTGAACTTAAGGCGGCATTGTGCATTTTGTATTTAATTCCGATGCAATATAAGTGTTTCATCGTCAATAAGAAGGTCCAAGGGATACAGTAAATCTGAAGTGAAGCATCGGAATCTATAACTAGTGTCACTGGAATGGTTCAAAATATAGACAGTATGAAGAGTCAGTCTTCTTGTACTTAAGTCGGCATTGTGCCTTTTCTATTTAATTCCGATGCAATTTCTGTGATTCATCGTCAATAAGAAGGTCCATGGGAAACAGTAAACCTGAAGTGACGCATCGGAATCTATAACTAGTGTCACAGGAATGGTTCAAAGCATAGACAGTAAGAAGAGTCAGTCTTCTTGTACTTAAGTCGGCATTGTGGCTTTTGTATTAATTTCTGTGTTTCATCGTCAATAAGAACGTCAGAGGGATACAGTAAACCTGAGGTGAAGCATCGGAATCTATAACTAGTGTCACAGGAATGATTCAAAACATAATCGGTAAGAAGAGTCGGTCTTCTTGTCCTTAAGTCGGCATTGTGCCTTTTGTATTTAATTCCGATGCAATTTCTGTGTTTCATCGGCAATAAGGTCAGAGGGATACAGTAAACCTGAAGTGAAGCATCGGAATCCATAACTAGTGTCACAGGTATGGTTCAAAACATAGACAGTAGGAAAAGTCAGTTTTCTTGTACTTAAGTCGCCATTGTGCCTTCTGTATTTAATTCCGATGCAATTTCTGTGTTTCATCGTTAATAAGAAGGTCAGAGGGATACGGTAAACCTGAAGATAAGCATCGGAATCCAAAACTAGTGTCACAGGAATGGTTCAAAACATAGACAGTAGGAAGTGTCAGTCTTCTTGTACGTATGTCGCCATTGTGCCTTTTGTATTTAAGTCCGATGCAATTTCTGTGTCTCATCGTCAATAAGAAGGTCCAAAGTATACAACAAACATGAAGTGAAGCATCGGGATCTATAACTAGTGTCACAGGAATGGTTCAAAACATAGTCAGTAAGAAGAGTCAGTCGTCTTGTACTTAAGTCGGCATTGTGCCTTTTGTATTTAATTCCGATGCAATTTCTGTGCTTCATCGTCAACAAGAAGGTCCAAGGGAAACAGTAAACCTGAAGTGAAGCATCGGAATCTATAACTAGTGTCACAGGAAAGGTTCCACACATAGACAGTACGAAGAGTCAGTCTTCCTGTACTTAAGTCGGCATTGTGGCTTTTGTATTTAATTCCGATGCAATTTCAGAGCTTCATTGTCAATAAGAACGTCAGAGGTATACAGTAAACCTGAAGTGAAGCATCGGAATCTATAACGAGTGTCACAGGAATGGTTCAAAACATAGTCAGTAAGAAGTGTCAGTCTTCTTGTCCTTATGTCGGCATTCTGCCTTTTGTATGTAATTCCGATGCAATTTCTGTGATTCATCGTCAATAAGCAGGTCCAAGGGATACAGTAAACCTGAAGTGAAGCATCGGACTCTATAACTAGTGTCACAGAAATGGTTCAAAAGATAGACAGTAGGAAGAGTCAGTCATCTCATACTTAAGTCGGCATTGTGCCTTTTGTATTTAATTCCGATGCAATTTCTGTGTTTCATCGGCAATAAGAAGGTCCAAGGGAAACAGTAAACCTGAAGTGAAGTATCGGAATCTATAACTAGTGTCACAGGAATGGTTCCACACATAGACAGTACGAAGAGTCTGTCTTCTTGTACTTAAGTAAGCATTGTGGCTTTTGTATTTAATTCCAATGCAATTTCTGTGTTTCATCGTCAATAAGAACGTCAGAGTTATACAGTAAACCTGAAGTGAAGCATCGGAATCTATAACTAGTGTCATAGGAATTGTTCCAAACATAGACAGAACGAAGAGTCAGTCTTCTTGTACTTAAGTCGGCATTGTGCCTTTTGTATTTAATTCCGATGCAATTTCTGTGTTTCATCGGCAATAAGGTCAGAGGGATACAGTAACCCTGAAGTGAAGCATCGTAATCCAAAACTAGTGTCACAGAAATGGTTCAAAACATAGACAGCAGGAAGTGTCAGTCTTCTTGTACGTAAGTCGGCATTGTGCCTTTTGTATTTAATTCCGATGCGATTTCTGTGTTTCATCGTCAATAAGAAGGTCCCAGGTATACAGCAAACCTGAAGTGAAGCATTGGAATCTGTAACTAGTGTCACACGAATGGTTCAAAACATAGTAGTAAGAAGAGTCAGTCTTCTTGTACTTAAGTCAGCATTGTGCCTTTTCTATTTAATTCCGATGCAATTTCTGTGTTTCATCGTCAATAAGAAGGTCCAAGGGATACAGTAAACCTGGAGTGAAGCATCGGAATCTGTCACTAGAGTCACAGGAATGGTTCAAAACATAGACAGTAAGAAGAGTCTGTCTTCGTGTACTTAAGTCGGCACTTTGCCTTTTGTAGGTAGAGTCGGTCTTCATGTACTTAAGTCGACATTGTGCCTTTTATATTTATTTCCGATGCAATTACTGTGTTTCATCGTCAATAAGAAGGTCAGAGGGATACAATAAACCTAAAGTGAAGCATCGGAATCTATAACTAGTGTCACAGGAATGGTTCAAAATATAGACAGTAAGAGGAGTCAGTCTTCGTGTACTTAAGTCAGCATTTTGCCTTTTGTATTTAAATCCGATGCAATTTCTGTGTTTCATCGTCAATACGAAGGTCCAAGAGACACAGTAAACCTGAAGTGAAGCATCGGAATCTATAACTAGTGTCACAGGAATGGTTCAAAACATAGTCAGTAAGAAGAGTCAGTCTTCTTGTCCATAAGTTGGCATTGTGCCTTTTGAATTTCATTCCGATGCAATTTCTGTGTTTCATCGTCAATAAGAAGGTCCAATGTATACAGTAAACCTGACGTAAAGCATCGGAATCTATAACTAGTGTCAGAGGATTGGTTCAAACTATAATCAGTAAGAAGAGTCAGTCTTTTTGTACTTAAGTCGGCATTGTGCCTTTTCTATTTAATTCCGATGCAATTTCTGTGTTTCATCATCAATAAGAAGGTCCAAGGGATACAGTAAACCTGGAGTGAAGCATCGGAATCTATAACAAGTGTCACAGGAAAGGTTCAAAACATAGACAGTAAGAAGAGTCAGTCTTCTTGTACTTAAGTCGGCATTGTGCTTTTTCTATTTAATTCCAATGCAATTTCTGTGTTTCATCGTCAATAAGAAGGTCAGAGGGATACAGTAAACCTGAGGTGAAGCATCGGAATCTATAACTAGTGTCACAGGAATGGTTCAAAACACAGTCAGGAAGAAGAGTCAGTCTTCTTGTACTTAAGTCGGCATTGTGCCCTTTGTATTTAATTCCGAAGCAATTTCTGTGTTTCATTGTAAATAAGACGGTCCAAGGGATACAGCAAACCTGGAGTGTAGCATAGGAATCTATAACCAGTGTCACAGGAATGGTTCAAAACATAGACAGTATAAAGAGTCAGTCTTCGTATTCTTAAGTCGGCATTTTGCCTTTTGTATTTAATTCCGATGCAATTTCTGTGTTTCATCGTCAATAAGAAGGTGCATGGGATACAGTAAACCTGAAGTGAAGCATCGGAATCTATAACTAGTGTCACAGGAATGGTTCAAAACATAGTCAGTAAGAAGAGTCAGTCTTCTTGTACTTACGTCGGCATTGTGCCTTTTCTATTTAATTCCGATGCAATATCTGTGTTTTATCGTCATCAAGAAGGTCCAAGGGATACGGTAAACCTGGAGTGAATCATCGGAATCTGTAACTAGTGTCACAGGAATGGTTCCACAAATAGACAGTACGAAGAGTCAGTCTTCTTGTACTTAAGTCGGCATTGTGGCTTTTGTATTTAATTCCGATGCAACTTCTGTGTTTCATCGTCAATACGAACGTCAGAGGGATACAGTAAACCTGAGGTGAAGCATCGGAATCTATAACTAGTGTCACAGGAATGGTTCAAAGCATAGTCAGTAAGAAGAGTCAGTCTTCTTGTCCTTAAGTCGGCATTGTGCCTTTTCTATTTAATTCCGAGGCAATTTCTGTGTTTCATCGTCAATAAGAAGGTCAAAGGGATAGAGTAAACCTGAAGTGAAGCATCGTAATCCAAAACTAGGGTCACAGGAATGGTTCAAAACATAGACAGAAGGAAGTGTCAGTCTTCTAGTACGTAAGTCGGCATTGTGCCTTTTGTATTTAATTCCGATGCAATTTCTGTGTTTCATCGTCAATAAGAAGGTCCAAGGTATTCAGCAAACCTGAAGTGATGCACCGGAATCTATAACTAGTGTCACAGGATTGGTTCAAACTATAATCAGTAAGAAGAGTCAGTCTTTTTGTACTTAAGTCGGCATTGTGCCTTTTCTATTTAATTCCGATGCAATTTCTGTGTTTCATCGTCAATAACAAGGTCCAAGGGATACAGTAAACCTGGAGTAAAGCATATGAATCTATAACAAGTGACACAGGAAACGTTCAAAACATAGACAGTAAGAAGAGTCAGTCTTCTTGCACTTAAGTCGGCATTGTGCCTTTTCTATTTAATTCCGATGCCATTTCTGTGTTTCATCGTCAATAAGAAGGTCAGAGGGATACAGTAAACCTGAGGTTAAGCATCGGAAACTATAACTAGTGTCACAGGAATGGTTCAAAACATAGTCAGGAAGAAGAGTCAGTCTTCTTGTACTTTAGTCGGCATTGTGCCCTTTGTATTTAATTCCGATGCAATTTCTGTGTTTCATCGTCAATAAGACGGTCCAAGGGATACAGCAAACCTTGAGTGTAGCATAGGAATCTATAACTAGTGTCACAGGAATGGTTCAAAACATAGACAGTAAGAAGAGTCAGTCTCCGTATACTTATGTCGGCATTTTGCCTTTTGTATTCAATTCCGATGCAATTTCTGTGTTTCATCGTCAATAAGAAGGTCCTAGGGATACAATAAACCTGAAGTGAAGCATCGGAATCCATAACTAGTGTCACAGGAATGGTTCAAAACATAGTCAGTAAGAAGAGTGATATTCTTGTACCTACGTCGGCATTGTGCGTTTTCTATTTAATTCCGATGCAATTTCTGTGTTTCATCGTCATCAAGTAGGTCCAAGGGATACGGTAAACCTGGAGTGAAGCATCGGAATCTGTAACTAGTGTCACAGGAATGGTTCCACACATAGACAGTACGAAGAGTCAGTCTTCTTTTACTTAAGTCGGCATTGTGGCTTTTGTAATTAATTCCGATGCAATTTCTGTGTTTCATCGTCAATAAGAACGTCAGAGGGATACAGTAAACCTGAGGTGAAGCATCGGAATCTATAACTAGTGTCACAGGAATGGTTCAAACATAGTCAGCAAGAAGAGTCAGTCTTCTTGTTCTTAAGTCTGCATTGTGCCTTTTCTATTTATTTCCGATACAATTTCTGTGTTTCATCGCCAATAAGAAGGTCAGAGGGATAGAGTATATCTGAAGTGAAGCATCGTAATCCAAAACTAGTGTCACAGGAATGGTTCAAAACATAGACAGTAGGAAGTGTCAGTCTTCTTGTACGTAAGTCGGCATTGTGCCTTTTGTAATTAATTCCGATGAAATTTCTGTGTTTCATCGTCATCAAGTAGGTCCAAGGGATACGGTAAACCTGAAGTGATGCATCGGAATCTATAACTAGTGTCACAGGAATGGTTCAAAACATAGTCAGTAAGACGAGTCAGTCTTCTTGTAGTTGAGTCGGCATTGTGCGTTTTCTATTTAATTCCGATGCAATTTCTGTGTTTCATCGTCAATGAGAAGGTCCAAGGGATACAATAAACCTGAAGTGAAGCATCGGAATCTATCACTAGAGTCACAGGAATGGTTCAAAACATAGACAGTAAGAAGAGTCACTCCTCTTGTACTTAGGTGGACATTGTGCCTTTTCTATTTATTTCCGATGCAATTTCTGTGTTTCATCGTCAATAAGAAGGTCAGAGGGATACAATAAACCTGAAGTGAAGCATCGGAATCTATAACTAGTGTCACAGGAATGGTTCAAAACATAGACAGTTAGAAGAGTCAGTCTTCGTGTACTGAAGTCGGCATTGTGTCTTTTGTATTTAATTCCGATGCAATTTCTGTGTTTCATCGTCAATACGAAGGTCCAAGGGATACAGTAAACCTGAAGTGAAGCATCGGAATCTATAACTAGTGTCACAGGAATGGTTCCAATCATAGTCAGTAAGAAGAGTCAGTCTTCTTGTCCTTAAGTTGGCATTGTGCCTTTTGTATTTAATTCCGATGCAATATCTGTGTTTCATCGTCAATATGAAGTTCAGAGGGATACAGTAAACCGGAAGTGAACATCGGAATCCACAACTAGTGTCACAGGAATGGTTCAAAACATGTGCAGTAGGAAGAGTCAGTCTTCTTGTACTTAAGTCGGCATTGTGCCATTTGTATTTAATTCCGATGTAATTTCTGTGTTTCATCGTCAATAAGAAGGTCCAAGGTATACAGTAAACCTGACGTAAAGCATCGGAATCTATAACTAGTGTCACAGGAATTGTTCAAACTATACTCAGTAAGATGAGTCAGTCTTTTTGTACTTAAGTCGGCATTGTGCCTTTTCTATTTAATTCCGATGCAATTTCTGTGTTTTATCGTCAATAAGAAGGTCCAAGGGATACAGTAAACCTGGAGTGAAGCATTGGAATCTATAACAAGTGTCACAGGAAAGGTTCAAAACATAGACAGTACGAAGAGTCAGTGTTCTTGTACTTAAGTCTGCATTGTGCCTTTTCTATTTAATTCCGAAGCAATTTCTGTGTTTCATCGTTAAAAAGAAGGTCAGAGGGATACAGTAAACCTGAGGTGAAGCATCGGAATCTATAACTAGTGTCACAGGAATGGTTCAAATCACAGTCAGGAAGAAGAGTCAGTCTTCTTGTACTTAAGTCGGCATTGTGCCCTTTGTATTTAATTCCGATGCAATTTCTGTGTTTCATCGTCAATAAGAAGGTCCAAGGGATACAGTAAACCTGCAGTGAGCATAGGAATCTATAACTAGTGTCACAGGAATGGTTCAAAACATAGACAGTATGAAGAGTCAGTCTTCGTATACTTAAGTCGGCATTTTGCCTTTTGTATTTAATTCCGATGCTATTTCTGAGTTACATCGTCAATAAGAAGGTCAGAGGGATACAGTAAACCTGAAGTGAAGCATTGGATTCTATAACTAGTGTCACAGGAATGGATCAAAACATAGTCAGTAAGAAGAGTCAGTCTTCGTGTACTTAAGTCTACATTTTGCCTTTTGTAGGAGGAGTCGGTCTTCATGTACTTAAGTCGACATTGTGTCTTTTCTATTTATTTCCGATGCAATTTCTGTGTTTCATCGTCAATAAGAAGGTCAGAGGGATACAATAAACCTGAAGTGAAGCATCGGAATCTGTAACTAGTCTCACAGGAATGGTTCAAAACATAGACAGTAAGAAGAGTCAGTCTTCGTGTACTTAAGTCGGCATTTTGCCTTTTGTATTTTAATCCGATGCAATTTCTGTGTTTCATCGTCAATACGAAGGTCCAAGGGATACAATAAACCTGAAGTGAAGCATCGGTATCTATAATTAGTGTCACAGGAATGGTTCAAAACATAGTCAGTAAGAAGAGTCAGTCTTCTTATTCTTAAGTTGTTATTGTGCCTTTTGTATTTAATTCCGATGCAATTTCTGTGTTTCACGTCAATAAGAAGGTCCAAGGTATACAGTAAACCTGACGTAAAGCATCGGAATCTATAACTAGTGTCACAGGATTGGTTCAAACTATAATCAGTAAGAAGAGTCAATCTTCTTGTACTTACGTCGGCATTGTGCCTTTTCTATTTAATTCCGATGCAATTTCTGTGTTTCATCGTCAACAAGAAGGTCCAAGGGATACAGTAAACCTGGAGTGAAGCATCGGAATCTGTAACTAGTGTCAATGGAATGGTTCAAAACATAGACAGCAAGAAGAGTCAGCCTTCTTGTACTTAAGTCGGCATTGTGCCTTTTGTATTTAATTCCGATGCTATTTCTGAGTTTCATCGTCAACAAGAAGGTCCAAGGGATACAGTAAACCTGGAGTGAAGCATCGGAATCTGTAACTAGTGTCAATGGAATGGTTCAAAACATAGACAGCAAGAAGAGTCAGTCTTCTTGTACTTAAGTCGGCATTGTGCCTTTTGTATTTAATTCCGATGCTATTTCTGAGTTTCATCGTCAATACGAAGGTCAGAGGGATACAGTAAATCTGAAGTGAAGCATCGGATTCTATAACTAGTGTCACAGGAATGG
Organism: Schistocerca serialis cubense; assembly: GCF_023864345.2. Classification (NCBI taxonomy): domain Eukaryota; kingdom Metazoa; phylum Arthropoda; class Insecta; order Orthoptera; family Acrididae; genus Schistocerca; species Schistocerca serialis. Next base: position 12,746,959 of record NW_026047617.1, read on the forward strand.
TTCAAAACATAGTCAGTAAGAAGAGTCAGTGTTCTGGTCCTTAAGTCGGCATTGTGCCTTTTGTATTTAATTCCGATGCAATTTCTGTGTTTCATCGTCAATAAGAAGGTCCACGGGATATAGTAAACCTGAAGTGAAACATTGCAATCTATAACTAGTGTCACAGGAATGGTTCAAAACATAGACAGTAAGAATGCATCAGTCTTCTTGTACTTAAATCGGCATTGTACCTTTTGTATTTAATTCCGATGCAATTTCTGTGTTTCATCGTCAATAAGAATGTCCAAGGGATACAGTAAACCTGAAGTGAAGCATCGTAATCTAAAACTAGTGTCACAGGAATGGTTCAAAACATAGACAGTCGGAAGTGTCAGTCTTCTTGTACGTATGTCGGCATTGTGCCTTTTGTATTTAATTCCGATGCAATTTCTGTGTTTCATCGTCAATAAGAAGGTCCAAGGTATACAGTAAACCTGACGTAAAGCATCGGAATCTATAACTAGTGTCACAGGATTGGTTCAAACTATAATCAGTAAGAAGAGTCAGTCTTTTATACTTAAGTCGGCATTGTGCCTTTTCTATTTAATTCCGATGCAATTTCTGTGTTTCATCGTCAATAAGAAGGTCCAAGGGATACAGTAAACCTGGAGTGAAGCATCGGAATCTATAACAAGTGTCACAGGAATGGTTCAAAGATAGACAGTAAGAAGGGTCAGCCTTCTTGTACTTAAGTCGGCATTGTGCCTTTTCTATTTAATTCCGATGCAATTTCTGTGTTTCATCGTCAATAAGAAGGTCAGAGGGATACAGTAAACCTGAGGTGAAGCATCGGAATCTATAACTAGTGTCACAGGAATGGTTCAAAACACAGTCAGGAAGAAGAGTCAGTCATCTTGTACTTAAGTCGGCATTGTGCCCTTTGTATTTAATTCCGATGCAATTTCTGTGTTTCATCGTCAATAAGACGGTCCAAGGGATACAGCAAACCTGGAGTGTAGCATAGGAATCTATAACAAGTGTCACAGAAATGGTTCAAAACATAGACAGTAAGAAGAGTCAGTCTCCGTATACTTAAGTCGGCATTTTGCCTTTTGTATTTAATTCCGATGCAATTTCTATGTTTCATCGTCAATAAGAAGGTCCAAGAGATACAGTAAACCTGAAATGAAGCATCAGAATCTATAACTAGTGTCACAGGAGTAATTCAAAGCATAGTCAGTAAGAAGAGTCAGTCTTCTTGTACTTACGTCGGCATTGTGCCTTTTCTATTTAATTCCGATGCAATTTCTGTGTTTCATCGTCAATAAGAAGGTCCAAGGTATACAGTAAACCTGACGTAAAGCATCGGAATCTATAACTAGTGTCACAGGATTGGTTCAAACTATAATCAGTAAGAAGAGTCAGTCTTTTATACTTAAGTCGGCATTGTGCCTTTTCTATTTAATTCCGATGCAATTTCTGTGTTTCATCGTCAATAAGAAGGTCCAAGGGATACAGCAAACCTGGAGTGAAGCATCGGAATCTGTAACTAGTGTCAATGGAATGGTTCAAAACATAGACAGCAAGAAGAGTTAGTCTTCTTGTACTTAAGTCATCATTGTGCCTTTTGTATTTAATTCCGATGCTATTTCTGAGTTTCATGGTCAATACGAAAGTCAGAGGGATACAGTAAACCTGAAGTGCAGCACCGGATTCTATAACTAGTGTCACAGGAATGGTTCAAAATAGTCAGTAAGAAGAGTCAGCCTTCTTGTACTTAAGTCGGCATTGTGCCTTTTCAATTTAATTCCGATGCAATTTCTGTGTTTCATCGTCAATAAGACGGTCCAAGGGATACAGTAAACCTGAAGTGAAGCATCGGAATCTATCACTAGAGTCACAGGAATGGTTCAAAACATAGACAGTAAGAAGAGTCACTCCTCTTGTACTTAGGTGGACATTGTGCCTTTTCTATTTATTTCCGATGCAATTTCTGTGTTTCATCGTCAATAAGAAAGTCAGAGGGATACAATAAACCTGAAGTGAAGCATCGGAATCTATAACTAGTGTCACAGGAATGGTTCAAAACATAGACAGTAAGAAGAGTCAGTCTTCGTGTACTGAAGTCGGCATTGTGTCTTTTGTATTTAATTCCGATGCAATTTCTGTGTTTCATCGTCAATACGAAGGTCCAAGGGATACAGTAAACCTGAAGTGAAGCATCGGAATCTATAACTAGTGTCACAGGAATGGTTCCAATCATAATCAGTAAGAATAGTCAGTCTTCTTGTCCTTAAGTTGGCATTGTGCCTTTTGTATTTAATTCCGATGCAATATCTGTGTTTCATCGTCAATATGAAGTTCAGAGGGATACAGTAAACCGGAATTGAACATCGGAATCCACAACTAGTGTCACAGGAATGGTTCAAAACATGTGCAGTAGGAAGAGTCAGTCTTCTTGTACTTAAGTCGGCATTGTGCCATTTGTATTTAATTCCGATGTAATTTCTGTGTTTCATCGTCAATAAGAAGGTCAGAGGGATACAGTAAACCCGAGAAAACGCATCGGAATCTATAACTAGTGTCACAGGAATGGTTCAAATCACAGTCAGGAAGAAGAGTCAGTCTTCTTGTACTTAAGTCGGCATTGTGCCCTTTGTATTTAATTCCGATGCAATTTCTGTGTTTCATCGTCAATAAGAAGGTCCAAGGTATACAGTAAACCTGACGTAAAGCATTGGAATCCATAACTAGTGTCACAGGAATTGTTCAAACTATAATCAGTAAGATGAGTCAGTCTTTTTGTACTTAAGTCTGCATTGTGCCTTTTCTATTTAATTCCGATGCAATTTCTGTGTTTCATCGTCAATAAGAAGGTCCAAGGGATACAGTAAACCTGGAGTGAAGCATTGGAATCTATAACAAGTGTCACAGGAAAGGTTCAAAACATAGACAGTACGAAGAGTCAGTCTTCTTGTACTTAAGTCTGCATTGTGCCTTTTCTATTTAATTCCGAAGCAATTTCTGTGTTTCATCGTCAAAAAGAAGGTCAGAGGGATACAGTAAACCTGAGGTGAAGCATCGGAATCTATAACTAGTGTCACAGGAATGGATCAAATCACAGTCAGGAAGAAGAGTCAGTCTTCTTGTACTTAAGTCGGCATTGTGCCCTTTGTATTTAATTCCGATGCAATTTCTGTGTTTCATCGTCAATAAGAAGGTCCAAGGGATACAGTAAACCTGGAGTGAGCATAGGAATCTATAACTAGTGTCACAGGAATGGTTCAAAACATAGACAGAATGAAGAGTCAGTCTTCGTATACTTAAGTCGGCATTTTGCCTTTTGTGTTTAATTCCGATGCTATTTCTGAGTTTCATCGTCAATAAGAAGGTCAGAGGGATACAGTAAACCTGAAGTGAAGCATTGGATTCTATAACTAGTGTCACAGGAATGGATCAAAACATAGTCAGTAAGAAGAGTCAGTCTTCTTGTACTTATGTCGGCATTGTGCCTTTTGTATTTAATTCCGATGCAATTTCTGTGTTTCATCGTCAATATGAAGGTCCAAGGGATACAGTAAACCTGGAGTGAAGCATCGGAATCTATCACTAGTGTCACAGGAATGGTTCAAAACATAGACCGTAAGAAGAGTCAGTCTTCGTGTACTTAAGTCGGCATTTTGCCTTTTGTAGGAAGAGTCGGTCTTCATGTACTTAAGTCGTCATTGTGCCTTTTCTATTTATTTCCGATGCAATTTCTGTGTTTCATCGTCAATAAGAAGGTCAGAGGGATACAATAAACCTGAAGTGAAGCATCGGAATCTGTAACTAGTCTCACAGGAATGGTTCAAAACATAGACAGTAAGAAGAGTCAGTCTTCGTGTACTTAAGTCGGCATTTTGCCTTTTGTATTTTAATCCGATGCAATTTCTGTGTTTCATCGTCAATACGAAGGTCCAAGGGATACAGTAAACCTGAAGTGAAGCATCGGTATCTATAACTAGTGTCACAGGAATGGTTCAAAACATAGTCAGTAAGAAGAGTCAGTCTTCTTATTCTTAAGTTGTTATTGTGCCTTTTGTATTTAATTCCGATGCAATTTCTGTGTTTCATCGTCAATAAGAAGGTCCAAGGTATACAGTAAACCTGACGTAAAGCATCGGAATCTATAACTAGTGTCACAGGATTGGTTCAAACTATAATCAGTAAGAAGAGTCAGTCTTCTTGTACTTACGTCGGCATTGTGCCTTTTCTATTTAATTCCGATGCAATTTCTGTGTTTCATCGTCAACAAGAAGGTCCAAGGGATACCGTAAACCTGGAGTGAAGCATCGGAATCTGTAACTAGTGTCAATGGAATGGTTCAAATCATAGACAGCAAGAAGAGTCAGTCTTCTTGTACTTAAGTCGGCATTGTGCCTTTTGTATTTAATTCCGATGCTATTTCTGAGTTTCATCGTCAATACGTAGGTCAAAGGGATACAGTAAACCTGAAGTGAAGCATCGGATTCTATAACTAGTGTCACAGGAATGGTTCAAAACATAGTCAGTAAGAAGAGTCAGTGTTCTTGTCCTTAAGTCGGCATTGTGCCTTTTGTATTTAATTCCGATGCAATTTCTGTGTTTCATCGTCAATAAGAAGGTCCACGGGATATAGTAAACCTGAAGTGAAACATTGCAATCTATAACTAGTGTCACAGGAATGGTTCAAAACATAGACAGTAAGAATGCATCAGTCTTCTTGTACTTAAATCGGCATTGTACCTTTTGTATTTAATTCCGATGCAATTTCTGTGTTTCATCGTCAATAAGAAGGTCCAAGGTATACAGTAAACCTGACGTAAAGCATCGGAATCTATAACTAGTGTCACAGGATTGGTTCAAACTATAATCAGTAAGAAGAGTCAGTCTTCTTGTACTTACGTCGGCATTGTGCCTTTTCTATTTAATTCCGATGCAATTTCTGTGTTTCATCGTCAACAAGAAGGTCCAAGGGATACCGTAAACCTGGAGTGAAGCATCGGAATCTGTAACTAGTGTCAATGGAATGGTTCAAATCATAGACAGCAAGAAGAGTCAGTCTTCTTGTACTTAAGTCGGCATTGTGCCTTTTGTATTTAATTCCGATGCTATTTCTGAGTTTCATCGTCAATACGTAGGTCAGAGGGATACAGTAAACCTGAAGTGAAGCATCGGATTCTATAACTAGTGTCACAGGAATGGTTCAAAACATAGTCAGTAAGAAGAGTCAGTGTTCTTGTCCTTAAGTCGGCATTGTGCCTTTTGTATTTAATTCCGATGCAATTTCTGTGTTTCATCGTCAATAAGAAGGTCCACGGGATATAGTAAACCTGAAGTGAAACATTGCAATCTATAACTAGTGTCACAGGAATGGTTCAAAACATAGACAGTAAGAATGCATCAGTCTTCTTGTACTTAAATCGGCATTGTACCTTTTGTATTTAATTCCGATGCAATTTCTGTGTTTCATCGTCAATAAGAAGGTCCAAGGTATACAGTAAACCTGACGTAAAGCATCGGAATCTATAACTAGTGTCACAGGATTGGTTCAAACTATAATCAGTAAGAAGAGTCAGTCTTCTTGTACTTACGTCGGCATTGTGCCTTTTCTATTTAATTCCGATGCAATTTCTGTGTTTCATCGTCAACAAGAAGGTCCAAGGGATACCGTAAACCTGGAGTGAAGCATCGGAATCTGTAACTAGTGTCAATGGAATGGTTCAAATCATAGACAGCAAGAAGAGTCAGTCTTCTTGTACTTAAGTCGGCATTGTGCCTTTTGTATTTAATTCCGATGCTATTTCTGAGTTTCATCGTCAATACGTAGGTCAGAGGGATACAGTAAACCTGAAGTGAAGCATCGGATTCTATAACTAGTGTCACAGGAATGGTTCAAAACATAGTCAGTAAGAAGAGTCAGTGTTCTTGTCCTTAAGTCGGCATTGTGCCTTTTGTATTTAATTCCGATGCAATTTCTGTGTTTCATCGTCAATAAGAATGTCCAAGGGATACAGTAAACCTGAAGTGAAGCATCGTAATCTAAAACTAGTGTCACAGGAATGGTTCAAAACATAGACAGTCGGAAGTGTCAGTCTTCTTGTACGTATGTCGGCATTGTGCCTTTTGTATTTAATTCCGATGCAATTTCTGTGTTTCATCGTCAATAAGAAGGTCCAAGGTATACAGTAAACCTGACGTAAAGCATCGGAATCTATAACTAGTGTCACAGGATTGGTTCAAACTATAATCAGTAAGAAGAGTCAGTCTTTTATACTTAAGTCGGCATTGTGCCTTTTCTATTTAATTCCGATGCAATTTCTGTGTTTCATCGTCAATAAGAAGGTCCAAGGGATACAGTAAACCTGGAGTGAAGCATCGGAATCTATAACAAGTGTCACAGGAATGGTTCAAAAAATAGACAGTAAGAAGGGTCAGCCTTCTTGTACTTAAGTCGGCATTGTGCCTTTTCTATTTAATTCCGATGCAATTTCTGTGTTTCATCGTCAATAAGAAGGTCAGAGGGATACAGTAAACCTGAGGTGAAGCATCGGAATCTATAACTAGTGTCACAGGAATGGTTCAAAACACAGTCAGGAAGAAGAGTCAGTCATCTTGTACTTAAGTCGGCATTGTGCCCTTTGTATTTAATTCCGATGCAATTTCTGTGTTTCACCGTCAATAAGACTGTCCAAGGGATACAGCAAACCTGGAGTGTAGCATAGGAATCTATAACAAGTGTCACAGAAATGGTTCAAAACATAGACAGTAAGAAGAGTCAGTCTCCGTATACTTAAGTCGGCATTTTGCCTTTTGTATTTAATTCCGATGCAATTTCTATGTTTCATCGTCAATAAGAAGATCCAAGAGATACAGTAAACCTGAAATGAAGCATCAGAATCTATAACTAGTGTCACAGGAGTAGTTCAAAGCATAGTCAGTAAGAAGAGTCAGTCTTCTTGTACTTACGTCGGCATTGTGCCTTTTCTATTTAATTCCAATGCAATTTCTGTGTTTCATCGTCAACAAGGAAGTCCAAGGGATACAGCAAACCTGGAGTGAAGCATCGGAATCTGTAACTAGTGTCAATGGAATGGTTCAAAACATAGACAGCAAGAAGAGTTAGTCTTCTTGTACTTAAGTCATCATTGTGCCTTTTGTATTTAATTCCGATGCTATTTCTGAGTTTCATGGTCAATACGAAAGTCAGAGGGATACAGAAAACATGAAGTGCAGCATCGGATTCTATAACTAGTGTCACAGGAATGGTTCAAAATAGTCAGTAAGAAGAGTCAGTGTTCTTGTCCTTAAGTCGGCATTGTGCCTTTTGTATTTAATTCCGATGCAATTTCTGTGTTTCATCGTCAATAAGAAGGTCCAAGGGATACAGTAAACCTGAAGTGAAGCATCAGAATCTATAACTAGTGTCACAGGAATGGTTCAAAACATAGACAGTAAGAAAAGTCAGTCTTCCTGTACTTAAGACGGTATTGTGCCTTTTGTATTTAATTCCGATGCATTTTCTGTGTTTCATCGTCAATAAGAATGTCCAAGGGATACAGTAAACCTGAAGTGAAGCATCGTAATCCAAAACTAGTGTCACAGGAATGGTTCAAAACATAGACAGTAGGAAGTGTCAGTCTTCTTGTACGTAAGTCGGCATTGTGCTTTTTGTATTTAATTCCGATGCAATTTCTGTGTTTCATCGTCAATAAGAAGGTCAGAGGGATACAGTAAACCTGAAGTGAAGCATCGGAATCCAAAACTAGTGTCACAGGAATGGTTCAAAACGTAGACAATAAGAAGAGTCAGTCTTCGTGTACTTAAGTCGGCATTTTGCCTTTTGTAGGAAGTGTCGGTCTTCATGAACTTAAGTCGACATTGTGCCTTTTCTATTTATTTCCGATGCAATTTCTGTGTTTCATCGTCAATAAGAAGGTCAGAGGGATACAATAAACCTGAGGTGAAGCATCGGAATCTATAACTAGTATCACAGGAATGGTTCAAAACGTAGACAATAAGAAGAGTCAGTCTTCGTGTACTTAAGTCGGCATTGTGCCTTTTGTATTTAATTCCGATGCAATTTCTGTGTTTCATCGTCAATACGAAGGTCCAAGGGATACAGTAAACCTGAAGTGAAGGATCGGAATCTATAACTAGTGTCACAGGAATGGTTCTAAACACTGTCAGGAAAAAGAGTCAGTCTTCTTGTACTTAATTCGGCATTGTGCGCTTTGTATTTAATTCCGATGCAATTTCTGTGTTTCATCGTCAATAAGAAGTTCCAAGGTATACAGTAAACCTGACGTAAAGCATCGGAATCTATAACTAGTGTCATAAGAATGGTTCAAACTATAATCAGTAAGATGAGTCAGTCTTTTTGTACTTAAGTCGGCATTGTGCCTTTTCTATTTAATTCCGATGCAAGTCCTGTGTTTCATCGTCAATAAGAAGGTACAAGGGATACAGTAAACCTCGAGTGAAGCATCGGAGTCTATAACAAGTGTCACAGGAAAGGTTCAAAACATAGACAGTAAGAAGAGTCAGTCTTCTTGTAGTTTAGTCGGCATTGTGCCTTTTCTATTTAATTCCGATGAATTTCTGTGTTTCATCGTCAATAAGAAGGTCAGAGGGATACAGTAAACCTGAGGTGAAGCATCGGAATCTATAACTAGTGTCACAGGAATGGTTCAAAACACAGTCAGGAAGAAGAGTCAGTCTTCTTATACTTAAGTCGGCATTGTTCCCTTTGTATTTAATTCCGATGCAATTTCTGTGTTTCATCGTCAATAAGAAGGTCCAAGGGACACAGTAAACCTGGAGTGTAGCATAGGAATATATACATAGTGTCACAGGAATGGTTCAAAACACAGACAGTAAGAAGAGTCAGTCTTCGTATACTTAAGTCGGCATTGTGCCTTTTGTATTTAATTTCGTTGCAATTTCTGTGTTTCATCGTCAATAAGAAGGTCCACGGGATATAGTAAACCTGGAGTGAAACATCGCAATCTATAAGTATTGTCACAGGAATGGTTCAAAACATAGACAGTAAGAAGGGGCAGTCTTCTTGTACTTAAGTCGGCATTGTGCCTTTTGTATTTAATTCCGATGCAATTTCTGTGTTTCATCGTCAATAAGAATGTCCAAGGTATACAGTAAACCTGAAGTGAAGCATCGGAATCTATAACTAGTATCACAGGAATGGTTCAAAACATAGCCAGTAGGAAGAGTCAGTGTTCTTGTACTTAAGTCGGCATTTTGCCTTTTGTATTTAATTCCGATGCAATTTCTGTGTTTCATCGTTAATAAGAAGGTCCAAGGGATACAGTAAACCTGAAGTGAAGCATCGGAATCTACAACTAGTGTCACAGGATTGGTTCAAAACATAGACAGTAAGAAGAGTCAGTCTTCTTGTACTTATGTCGGCATTGTGCCTTTTCTATTTAATTCCGATGCAATTTCTGTGTTTCATCGTCACTAAGAAGGTCAGAGGGATACAGTAAACCTGAAGTGAAGCATCGGAATCTATAACTAGTGTCACAGGAATGGTTCAAAACATAGACAGAAGGAAGAGTCAATCTTCTTGTACTTAAGTCGGCATTGTGCCTTTTGTATTTAATTCCGAAGCAATTTCTGTGTTTCATCGTCAATAAGAAGGTCAGAGGGATACTGTAAACCTGAAGTGAAGCATCGGAATCCAAAACTAGTGTCACAGGAATGGTTCAAAACATAGTCAGTACGAAGTGTCAGTCTTCTTGTACTTAAGTCGGCATTGTACCTTTTGTAGTTAATGCCCATGCAGTTTCTATGTTTCATCGTCAATAAGAAGGTCCAAGGTATACAGAAAACCTGAAGTGAAGCATCGGAATCTATAACTAGTGACACAGGAATGGTTCAAAGCATAGTCAGTAAGAAGAGTCAGTCTTCGTGTACCTAAGTCGGCATTTTGCCTTTTGTAGGAACTGTCGGTCTTCATGAACTTAAGTCGACATTGTGCCTTTTCTATTTATTTCCGATGCAATTTCTGTGTTTCATCGTCAATAAGAAGGTCAGAGGGATACAATAAACCTGAAGTGAAGGATCGTAATCTATAACTAGTGTCACAGGAATGGTTCAAAACATAGTCAGTAAGAAGAGTCAGTCTTCTTATCCTTAAGTTGGCATTGTGCCTTTTGTATTTAATTCCGATGCAATTTCGGTGTTTCATCGTCAATTAGAAGGTCCAAGGTATACAGTAAACCTGACGTAAAGCATCGGAATCTATAACTAGTGTCACAGGATTGGTTCAAACTATAATCAGTCAGAAGAGTCAGTCTTTTTGTACTTAAGTCAGCATTGTGCCTTTTCTATTTGATTCCGATGCTATTTCTGTGTTTCATCGTCAATAAGAAGGTCCAAGGGATACAGTAAACCTGGAGAGAAGCATCGGAATCCAAAACTAGTGTCACAGGAATGGTTCAAAACATAGTCAGTACGAAGTGTCAGTCTTCTTGTACTTAAGTCGGCATTGTACCTTTTGTATTTAATGCCCATGCAGTTTCTATGTTTCATCGTCAATAAGAAGGTCCAAGGTATACAGAAAACCTGAAGTGAAGCATCGGAATCTATAACTAGTGACACAGGAATGGTTCAAACATAGTCAGTAAGAAGAGTCAGTCTTCTTGTACTTAAGTCGGCATTGTGCCTTTTCTATTTAATTCCGATGCAATTTCTGTGTTTCATCGTCAATAAGAAGGTCCAAGGGATACAGTAAACCTGGAGTGAAGCATCGGAATCCATCACAAGTGTCACAGGCATGGTTCAAAACATAGACAGTAAGAAGAGGAAGTCTTGTTGTACTTAAGTCGACATTGTGCCTTTTCTATTTAATTCCGATGCAATTTCTGTGTTTCATCATCAATAACAAGGTCCAAAGGGATACAGTAAACCTGGAGTGAAGCATCGGAATCTATAACTAGTGTCACACTAATGGTTCAAAACAAAGTCACTAAGAAGAGTCAGTCTTCTTGTCCTTAAGTCGGCATTGTGCCTTTTGTATTTAATTCCGATGCAATTTCTGTGTTTCATCGTCAATAAGAACGTCCAAGGGATACAGTAAACCTGGAGTGAAGCATCGGAATCCATCACAAGTGTCACAGGAATGGTTCAAATCATAGACAGTAGGAAGTGTCAGTCTTCTTGTACGTAAGTCGGCAATGTGCCTTTTGTGTTTAATTCCGATGTAATTTCTGTGTTTCATCGTCAGTAAGAAGGTCCAACTTATACAGCAAACCTGAAGTGAAGCATCGGAATCTATAACTAGTGTCACAGGAATGGTTCAAAACATAGACAGTATGAAGAGTCAGTCTTCGTGTACTTAAGTCGGCATTTTGCCTTTTGTAGGAAGTGTCGGTCTTCATGAACTTAAGTCGACATTGTGCCTTTTCTATTTATTTCCGATGCAATTTCTGTGTTTCATCGTCAATAAGAAGGTCAGAGGGATACAATAAACCTGAAGTGAAGGATCGGAATCTATAACTAGTGTCACAGGAATGGTTCAAAACATAGTCAGTAAGAAGAGTCTGTCTTCTTATCCTTAAGTTGGCATTGTGCCTTTTGTATTTAATTCCGATGCAATTTCGGTGTTTCATCGTCAATTAGAAGGTCCAAGGTATACAGTAAACCTGACGTAAAGCATCGGAATCTATAACTAGTGTCACAGGGTTGGTTCAAACTATAATCAGTCAGAAGAGTCAGTCTTTTTGTACTTAAGTCAGCATTGTGCCTTTTCTATTTGATTCCGATGCTATTTCTGTGTTTCATCGTCAATAAGAAGGTCCAAGGGATACAGTAAACCTGGAGAGAAGCATCGGAATCTATAACAAGTATCACAGGAAAGGTTCAAAACATAGACAGTAAGAAGAGTCAGTTTTCTTGTACTTATGTCGGCATTGTGCCTTTTTTATTTAATTCCGATGCAATTTCTGTGTTTCATCGTCAATAAGAAGGTCAGAGGCATACAGTAAAGCTGAGATGAAGCATCGGAATCTATAACTAGTGTCACAGGAATGGCTCAAAACATAGTCAGTAAGAAGAGTCAGTCTTCTTGTACGTAAGTCGACATTGTGCCTTTTGTATTTAATTCAGATGCAATTTCTGTGTTTCATCGTCAATAAGAAAGCCCAAGGTATACAGCAAACCTGAAGTGATGCATCTGAATCTATAACTAGTGTCACAGGAATGGTTCAAATCATAGTCAGTATGAAGAGTCAGTCTTCTTGTAGTTAAGCCGGCATTGTGCCTTTTCTATTTAATTCCGATGCAATTTCTGTGTTTCATCGTCAATGAGGTCAGAGGGATACAATAACCTGAAGTGAAGCATCGGAATCTATAACTAGTGTCACAGGAATGGTTCAAAACATAGACAGTAAGAAGAGTCAGTCTCCGTGTACTTAAGTCGGCATTGTGCCTTGTGTATTTAATTCCGATGCAATTTCTGTGTTTCATCGTCAATACTAAGGTCCAAGGGAAACAGTAAACCTGAAGTGAAGCATTGGAATCTATAACTAGTGTCACAGGAATGGTTCAAATCATAGTTAGTAAGAAGAGTCAGTTTTCTTGTCCTTAAGTTGGCATTGTGCCTTTTGTATTTAATTCCGATGCAATTTATGTGTTCCTTCGTCAATATGAAGTTCAGAGGGATACAGTAAACCGGAAGTGAAGCATCGGAATCCACAACTAGTGTCACAGGAATGGTTCAAAACATATGCAGTCGGAAGAGTCAGTCTTCTTGTACTTAAGTCGGCATTGTGCCATTTGTATTTTATTCCGATGCAATTTCTGTGTTTCATCGTCAATAAGAAGGTCAGAGGGATACAGTAAACCTAAGGTGAAGCATCGGAATCCATAACTAGTGTCACAGGAATGGTTCAAAACACAGTCAGGAAGAAGAGTCAGTCTTCTTGTACTTAAGTCGGCATTGTGCCCTTTGTATTTAATTCCGATGCAATTTCTGTGTTTTATCGTCAATAAGAAGGTCCAAGGTATACAGTAAACCTGACGTAAAGCATCGGAATCTATAACTAGTGTCACAAGAATGGTTCAAACTATAATCAGTAAGATGAGTCAGTCTTTTTGTACTTAAGTCGGCAATGTGCCTTTTCTATTTATTTCCGATGCAATTTCTGTGTTTCATCGTCAATAAGAAGGTACAAGGGATACAGTAAACCTGGAGCGAAGCATCGGAATCTATAACAAGTGTCACAGGAAAGGTTCAAAACATAGACAGTAAGAAGGGTCAGTTTTCTTGTACTTATGTCGGCATTGTGCCTTTTCTATTTAATTCCGATGCAATTTCTGTGTTTCATCGTCAATACGAAGGTCAGAGGGATACAGTAAACCTGAGGTGAAGCATCGGAATCAATAACTAGTGTCACAGGAATGGCTCAAAACAGTCAGTAAGAAGAGTCAGTCTTCTTGTACGTAAGTCGGCATTGTGCCCTTTGTATTTAATTCCGATGCAATTTCTGTGTTTCATCGTCAATAAGAAGCTCCAAGGGACACAGTAAACCTGGAGTGTAGCATAGGAATATATAACTAGTGTCACAGGAATGGTTCAAGACATAGACAGTAAGAAGAGTTAGTCTTCGTATACGTAAGTCGGCATATTGCCTTTTGTATTTAATTTCGTTGCAATTTCTGTGTTTCATCGTCAATAAGAAGGTCCACGGGATATAGTAAACCTGGAGTGAAACATCGCAATCTATAAGTATTGTTACAGGAATGGTTCAAAACATAGACAGTAAGAAGAGGCAGTCTTCTTGTACTTAAGTCGGCATTGTGCCTTTTGTATTTAATTCCGATGCAAATTCTGTGTTTCTTCGTCAATAAGAATGTCCAAGGGATACAGTAAACCTGAAGTGAAGCATCGGAATCTATAACTAGTGTCACAGTAAAGGTTCAAACATAGACAATAAGAAGAGTCAGTCTCCTTGTACTTAACTCGGCATTGTGACTTTTGTATTTAAATCCGATTCAATTTCTGTGATTCATCGTCAATAAGACGGTCAGAGGGATACAGTAAACCTGGAGTGAAGCATCGGAATCTATAACTAGAGTCACAGTAATGGTTCAAAACATAGACAGTAAGAAGAGTCAGTCTTCTTGTACGTAAGTCGGCATTGTGCCTTTTGTATTTAATTCCGATGCAATTTCTGTGTTTCATCGTCAATAAAAAGGTCCAAGGGATACAGTAAACCTGAAGTGAAGCATCGGACTCTATAACTAGTGTCACAGAAATGGTTCAAAACATAGACAGTACGAAGAGTCAGTCATCTCATACTTAAGTCGGCATTGTGCCTTTTGTATTTAATTCCGATTCAATTTCTGTGTTTCATCGTCAATAAGAAGGTCCAAGGGGAACAGTAAACCTGAAGTGAAGCATCGGAATCTATAACTAGTGTCACAGGAATGGTCCCACACATAGACAGTACGAAGAGTCAGTCTTCTTGTACTTAAGTCGGCATTGTGGCTTTTGTATTTAATTCCGATGCAATTTCTGTGTTTCATCGTCAATAAGAAGGTCAAAGGGATACAGTAAACCTGAAGTGAAGCATCGTAATGTATAACTAGTGTCACAGGAATGGTTCAAACATAATCAGTAAAAAGAGTCAGACTTCTTGTACTTAAGTCGGCATTGTGCCTTTTGTATTTAATTTCGATGCAATTTCTGAGTTTCATCGGCAATAAGGTCGAAGGGATACAGTAAACCTGAAGTGAAGCATCGGAATCTATAACAGGTGTCACAGGAATGGTTCTAAACGTAGACAGTAGGAAGTGTCAGTCTTCGTGTACTTAAGTCGGCATTTTGCCTTTTGTATTTAATTCCGATGCAATTTCTGTGTTTAATCGTCAATAAGAAGGTCCGAGGGATACAGTAAACCTGAAGTGAAGCATCGGAATACACAACTAGAGTCACAGGAACGGTTCAAAACATAGAAAGTAGGAAGAGGCAGGCTTCTTGTACTTCAGTCGGCATTGTGCCTTTTGTATTTAATTCCGATGCAATTTCTGTGTTTCATCGTCAATAAGAAGGTCCAAGGTATACAGTAAACCTGACGTAAAGCATCGGAATCTATAACTAGTGTCACAGGAATGGTTCAAACTATAGTCAGTAAGAAGATTCAGTCTTCTTGTACTTAAGACGGCATTGTGCCTTTTGTATTTAATTACGATGCAATTTCGGTGTTTCATCGTCAATAAGAATGTCCAAGGGATATAGTAAACCTGAAGTGAAGCATCGGAATCTATAACTAGTGTCACAGGAATGGTTCAAAACATAGACAGTAGGAAGAGTCAATCTTCTTGTACTTAAGTCGGCATTGTGCCTTTTGTATTTAATTCCGATGCAATTTCTGTGTTTCATCGTCAATAAGAAGGTCAGAGGGATACAGTAAACCTGAAGTGAAGCATCGGAATCCAAAACTAGTGTCACAGGAATGGTTCAAAACATAGTCAGTACGAAGTGTCAGTCTTCTTGTACTAAAGTCGGCATTGTGCCTTTTGTATTTAATGCCCATGCAGTTTCTATGTTTCATCGTCAATAAGAAGGTCCAAGGTATACAGAAAACCTGTAGTGAAGCATCGGAATCTATAACTAGTGACACAGGAATGGTTCAAACATAGTCAGTAAGAAGAGTCAGTCTTCTTGTACTTAAGTCGGCATTGTGCCTTTTCTATTTAATTCCGATGCAATTTCTGTGTTTCATCGTCAATACGAAGGTCCAAGGGATACAGTAAACCTGGAGTGAAGCATCGGAATCCATCACTAGTGTCACAGGAATGGTTCAAAACATAGACAGTAAGAAGAGGAAGTCTTGTTGTACTTAAGTCGACATTGTGCCTTTTCTATTTAATTCCGATGCAATTTCTGTGTTTCATCATCAATAACAAGGTCCAAAGGGATACAGTAAACCTGGAGTGAAGCATCGGAATCTATAACTAGTGTCACACTAATGGTTCAAAACAAAGTCACTAAGAAGAGTCAGTCTTCTTGTCCTTAAGTCGGCATTGTGCCTTTTGTATTTAATTCCGATGCAATTTCTGTGTTTCATCGTCAGTAAGAAGGTCCAACATATACAGCAAACCTGAAGTGAAGCATCGGAATCTATAACTAGTGTCACAGGAATGGTTCAAAACATAGACAGTATGAAGAGTCAGTCTTCGTGTACTTAAGTCGGCATTTTGCCTTTTGTAGGAAGTGTCGGTCTTCATGAACTTAAGTCGACATTGTGCCTTTTCTATTTATTTCCGATGCAATTTCTGTGTTTCATCGTCAATAAGAAGGTCAGAGGGATACAATAAACCTGAAGTGAAGGATCGGAATCTATAACTAGTGTCACAGGAATGGTTCAAAACATAGTCAGTAAGAAGAGTCAGTCTTCTTATCCTTAAGTTGGCATTGTGCCTTTTGTATTTAATTCCGATGCAATTTCGGTGTTTCATCGTCACTTAGAAGGTCCAAGGTATACAGTAAACCTGACGTAAAGCATCGGAATCTATAACTAGTGTCACAGGATTGGTTCAAACTATAATCAGTCAGAAGAGTCAGTCTTTTTGTACTTAAGTCAGCATTGTGCGTTTTCTATTTGATTACGATGCTATTTCTGTGTTTCATCGTCAATAAGAAGGTCCAAGGGATACAGTAAACCTGGAGAGAAGCATCGGAATCTATAACAAGTATCACAGGAAAGGTTCAAAACATAGACAGTAAAAAGAGTCAGTTTTCTTGTACTTATGTCGGCATTGTGCCTTTTTTATTTAATTCCGATGCAATTTCTGTGTTTCATCGTCAATAAGAAGGTCAGAGGGATACAGTAAAGCTGAGATGAAGCATCGGAATCTATAACTAGTGTCACAGGAATGGCTCAAAACATAGTCAGTAAGAAGAGTCAGTCTTCTTGTACGTAAGTCGGCATTGTGCCTTTTGTATTTAATTCAGATGCAATTTCTGTGTTTCATCGTCAATAAGAAAGCCCAAGGTATACAGCAAACCTGAAGTGATGCATCTGAATCTATAACTAGTGTCACAGGAATGGTTCAAATCATAGTCAGTATGAAGAGTCAGTCTTCTCGTAGTTAAGCCGGCATTGTGCCTTTTCTATTTAATTCCGATGCAATTTCTGTGTTTCATCGTCAATAAGAAGCTCCAAGGGATACAGTAAACCTGGAGTGAAGCATCGGAATCTATCACTAGAGTCACAGGAATGGTTCAAAACATAGACAGTAAGAAGAGTCAGTCCTCTTGTACTTAAGTCGACATTGTGCGTTTTCTATTTATTTCCGATGCAATTTCTGTGTTTCATCGTCAATAAGAAGGTCAGAGGGATACAATAACCTGAAGTGAAGCATCGGAATCTATAACTAGTGTCACAGGAATGGTTCAAAACATAGACAGTAAGAAGAGTCAGTCTTCGTGTACTTAAGTCGGCATTGTGCCTTGTGTATTTAATTCCGATGCAATTTCTGTGTTTCATCGTCAATAAGAAGGTCAGAGGGATACAGTAAACCTGAAGTGAAGCATCGGAATCCAAAACTAGTGTCACAGGAATGGTTCAAAACATAGTCAGTACGAAGTGTCAGTCTTCTTGTACTAAAGTCGGCATTGTGCCTTTTGTATTTAATGCCCATGCAGTTTCTATGTTTCATCGTCAATAAGAAGGTCCGAGGTATTCGGAAAACCTGAAGTGAAGCATCGGAATCTATAACTAGTGTCACAGGAATGGTTCAAAGCATAGTCAGTAAGAAGAGTCAGTCTTCTTGTACTTAAGTCGGCATTGTGCCTTTTCTATTTAATTCCGATGCAATTTCTGTGTTTCATCGTCAATAAGAAGGTCCAAGGGATACAGTAAACCTGGCGTGAAGCATCGGAATCCATCACTAGTGTCACAGGAATGGTTCAAAACATAGACAGTAAGAAGAGTCAGTCTTCTTGTACTTAAGTCGACATTGTGCCTTTTCTATTTAATTCCGATGCAATTTCTGTGTTTCATCATCAATAACAAGGTCCAAGGGATACAGTAAACCTGGAGTGAAGCATCGGAATCTATAACTAGTGTCACACTAATGGTTCAAACCAAAGTCACCAAGAAGAGTCAGCCTTCTTGTCCATAAGTCGGCATTGTGCCATTTGTATTTAATTCCGATGCAATTTCTGTGTTTCATCGTCAATAAGAAGGTCCAAGGGATACAGTAAACCTGGAGTGTAGTATCGGAATCTATAACTAGTGTCACAGGATTGGTTCAAAATATAGACAGTAAGAAGAGTCAGTCTTCGTGTACTTAAGTCGTCATTTTGCCTTTTGTATTTAATTCCGACGCAATTTCTGTGTTTCATCGTCAATAAGAAGGTCCAAGGGATACAGTAAACCTGAAGTGAAGCATCGGAATCTATAACTAGTGTCACAGGAATGTTTCAAAACATAGACAGTACGAAGAGTCAGTTTTCTGGACTTAAGTCGCCATTGTGGGTTTTGTATTTAATTCCGATGCTATTTCTGTGTTTCATCGTCAACAAGAATGTCCAAGGGATACAGTAAACCTAAAGTGAAGCATCGGAATCTATAACTAGTGTCTCAGGAATGGTTCAAAACATAGTCAGTACGAAGTGTCAGTCTTCTTGTACTTAAGTCCGCATTCTGCCTTTCGTATTTAATTCCGATGCAATTTCTGTGTTTCACCGTTAATAAAAAGGTCAGAGGGATAAAGTAAATCTGAATTGAAGCATCAGAATCTATAACTAGTGTCACAGTAATGGTTCAAACATAGACAGTAAGATGAGTCAGTCTCCTTGTACTTAACTCGGCATTGTGACTTTAGTATTTAAATCCGATACAATTTCTGTGTTTCATCGTCAATTAGACGGTCAGAGGGATACAGTAAACCTGGAGTGAAGCATCGGAATCTATAACTAGAGTCACAGTAATGGTTCAAAGCATAGACAGTAAGAAGAGTCAGTCTTCATGTACATAAGTCGGCATTGTGCCTTTTGTATTTAATTCCGATGCAATTTCTGTGTTTAATCGTCAATAAGAAGGTCCAAGGGAAACAGTAAACCTGATGTGAAGCATCGGAATCTATAACTAGTGTCACAGGAATGGATCAAAACATAGACAGTACGAGAGGTCAGTGTTCTGGTACTTAAGTCGCCATTGTGGGTTTTGTATTTAATTCCGATGCTATTTCTGTGTTTCATCGTCAATAAGAAGGTCAGAGGGATACAGTAAACCTGAAGAGAAGCATCGGAATGTATAACTAGTGTCACAGGAATGGTTCAAAGCATAGACAGTAAGAAGAGTCAGTTTTCTTGTACGTAAGTCGGCATTGTGCCTTTTGTATTTAATTCCGATGCAATTTCTGTGTTTCATCGTCAATAAGAAGGTCCAAAGTATACAGTAAACCTGAAGTGAAGCATCGGAATCTATAACTAGTGTCACAGGAATGGTTCATAACATAGTCAGCAAGAAGAGTCAGTCGCCTTGTACGTAAGTCGGCATTGTGCACTTTCTATTTAATTCCGATGCAATATCTGTGTTTCATCGTCAATAAGAAGTTCCAAGGGATACAGTAAACCTGAAGTGAAGCATCGGAATCTACAACTAGTGTCACAGGATTGTTTCAAACATAGACAGTAAGAAGAGTCAGTCTTCTTGTACTTAATTCGGCATTGTGCCTTTTCTATTTAATTCCGATGCAATTACTGTGTTTCATCGTCAATAAGACGGTCAGAGGGATACAGTAAACCTGAAGTGAAGCATCGGAATCTATAACTAGTGTCACAGGAATGGTTCAAACATATACAGTAAGAAGAGTCAGTCTTCTTGTACTTAAGTCGGCATTGTGCCTTTTGTATTTCATTCCGATGCAATTTCTGTGTTTCATCGTCAATAAGAGGGTCAGAGGGTTACAGTAAACATGAAGTGAAGCATCGGAATCTATAACTAGTGTCACAGGAATGGTTCAAAACATAGACAGTAAGAAGATTCAGTCTTCTTGTCCTTAAGTCGGCTTTGAGCCTTTTGTATTTAATTCCGATGCAATTTCTGTGTTTCATCGTCAATAAGTAGGTACAAGGGATACAGTAAACCTGGAGTGAAGTACCGGAATCTATAACTAGAGTCACAGTAATGGTTCAAAATATAGACAGTAAGAAGGGTCGGTCTTCTTGTACTTAAATCGGCATTGTGCCTTTTGTATTGAATTCCGATGCAATTTCTGTGTTTTATCGTCAATAAGAAGATCCAAGGGATACAGTAATCCAGAAGTGAAGCATAGGAATCTATAACTAGTGTCACTGGAATGGTTCAAAATATAGACAGTAAGAAGAGTCAGTCTTCTTGTACTTAAGTCGGCATTGTGCCTGTTGTATTTAATTCCGATGCAATTTCTGTGATTCATCGTCAATAAGAAGGTCCAAGGGATACAGTAAACCTGAAATGAAGCATCGGACTCTATAACTAATGTCACAGAAATGGTTCAAAGCATAGACAGTACGAAAAGTCAGTCATCTCATACTTAAGTCGGCATTGTGCCTTTTGTATTTAATTCCGATTCAATTTCTGTGTTTCATCGTCAATAAGAAGGTCCAACGGAAACAGTAAACCTGAAGTGATGCATCGGAATCTATAACTAGTGTCACAGGAATGGTTCAAAACATAGACAGTAGGAAGAGTCAATGTCCTTGTACTTAAGTCGGCATTTTGTCTTTTGTATTTAATTCCGATGCAATTTTTGTGTTTCATCGTCAATAAGATGGTCAGAGGGATACAGTAAACCTGAAGTTAAGCATCGGAATCCAAAACTAGTGTCACAGGAATGGTTCAAAACATAGTCAGTACGAAGTGTTAGTCTTCTTGTACTTAAGTCGGAATTGTGCCTTTTGTATTTAATGCCCATGCAGTTTCTATGTTTCATCGTCAATAAGAAGGTCCAAGGTATACAGAAAACCTGAAGTGAAGCATCGGAATCTATAACTAGTGACACAGGAATGGTTCAAAGCATAGTCAGTAAGAAGAGTCAGTCTTCTTGTACTTAAGTCGGCATTGTGCCTTTTCTATTTAATTCCGATGCAATTTCTGTGTTTCATCGTCAATAAGAATGTCCAAGGGATACAGTAAACCTAGAGTGAATCATCGGAATCCATCACTAGTGTCACAGGAATGGTTCAAAACATAGACAGTAAGAAGAGTCAGTCTTGTTGTACTTCAGTCGACATTGTGCCTTTTCTATTTAATTCCGATGCAATTTCTGTGTTTCATCATCAATAACAAGGTCCAAGGGATACAGTAAACCTGGATTGAAGCGTCGGAATCTATAACTAGTGTCAAACTAATGGTTCAAAACAAAGTCACTAAGAAGAGTCAGTCTTCTTGTCCTTAAGTCGGCATTGTGCCTTTTGTATTTAATTCCGATTCAATTTCTGTGTTTCATCGTCAATAAGAAGGTCCAAGGGGAACAGTAAACCTGAAGTGAAGCATCGGAATCTATAACTAGTGTCACAGGAATGGTCCCACACATAGACAGTACGAAGAGTCAATCTTCTTGTACTTAAGTCGGCATTGTGGCTTTTGTATTTAATGCCGATGTAATTTCTGTGTTTCATCGTCAATAAGAAGGTCAAAGGGATACAGTAAACCTGAAGTGAAGCATCGGAATGTACAACTAGTGTCACAGGAATGGTTCAAACATAATCAGTAAAAAGAGTCAGTCTTCTTGTCCTTAAGTCGGCATTGTGCCTTTTGTATTTAATTCCGATGCAATTTCTGAGTTTCATCAGCAATAAGGTCGAAGGGATACAGTAAACCTGAAGTGAAGCATCGGAATCTATAACAGGTGTCACAGGAATGGTTCTAAACATAGACAGTAGGAAGAGTCAGTCTTCGTGTACTTAAGTCGGCATTTTGCCTTTTGTATTTAATTCCGATGCAATTTCTGTGTTTCATCGTCAATAAGAAGGTCCAAGGGATACAGTAAACCTGAAGTGAAGCATCGGAATACACAACTAGAGTCACAGGAACGGTTCAAAGTATAGAAAGTAGGAAGAGGCAGTCTTCTTGTATTTCAGTCGGCATTGTGCCTTTTGTATATAATTCCGATGCAATTTCTGTGTTTCATCGTCAATAAGAAGGTAAAAGGTATACAGTAAACCTGACGTAAAGCATCGGAATCTATAACTAGTGTCACAGGAATGGTTCAAACTATAGTCAGTAAGAAGATTCAGTCTTCTTGTACTTAAGTCGGCATTGTGCCTTTTCTATTTAATTCCGATGCAATTTCTGTGTTTCATCGTCAATAAGAAGGACCAAGGGATACAGTAAACCTGGAGTGAAGCATCGGAATCCATCACTAGTGTCACAGGAATGGTTCAAAACATAGACAGTAAGAAGAGTCAGTCTTCTTGTACTTAAGTCGACATTGTGCCTTTTCTATTTAATTCCGATGCAATTTCTGTGTTTCATCATCAATAACAAGGTCCAAGGGATACAGTAAACCTGGAGTGAAGCATCGGTATCTATAACTAGTGTCACACTAATGGTTCAAAACAAAGTCACTAAGAAGAGTCAGCCTTCTTGTCCTTAAGTCGGCAATGTGCCTTTTGTATTTAATTCCGATGCAATTTCTGTGTTTCATCGTCAATAAGAAGGTCCAAGGGATACAGTAAACCTGGAGTGTAGCAACTGAATCTATAACTAGTGTCACAGGATTGGTTCAAAATATAGACAGTAAGAAGAGTCAGTCTTCGTGTACTTAAGTCGTCATTATGCCTTTTGTATTTAATTCCGATGCAATTTCTGTGTTTCATCGTCAATACGAAGGTCCAAGGGATACAGTAAACCTGAAGTGAAGCATCGGAATCTATAACTAGTGTCACAGGAATGGTTCAAAACATAGTCAGTAAGAAGAGTCAGTCTTCTTGTACTTAAGTCGACATTGTGCCTTTTGTATTTAATTCCGATGCAGTTTCTGTGTTTCATCGTCAACAAGAATGTCCAAGGGATACAGTAAACCTAAAGTGAAGCATCGGATCTATAACTAGTGTCACAGGAATGGTTCAAAACATAGTCAGTACGAAGTTCAGTCTTCTTGTACTTAAGTCTGCATTCTGCCTTTCGTATTTAATTCCGATGCAATTTCTGTGTTTCACCGTCAATAAAAAGGTCATAGGGATACAGTAAATCTGAATTGAAGCATCGGAATCTATAACTAGTGTCACAGTAATGGTTCAAACATAGACAGTAAGAAGAGTCAGTCTCCTTGTACTGAACTCGGCATTGTGACTTTAGTATTTAAATCCGATGCAATTTCTGTGTTTCATCGTGAATTAGACGGTCAGAGGGATACAGTAAACCTGGAGTGAAGCATCGGAATCTATAACTAGAGTCACAGTAATGGTTCAAAACATAGACAGTAAGAAGAGTCAGTCTTCATGTACTTAAGTCGGCATTGTGCCTTTTGTATTTAATTCCGATGCAAATTCTGTGTTTAATCGTCAATAAGAAGGTCCAAGGGAAACAGTAAACCTGATGTGAAGCATCGGAATCTATAACTAGGGTCACAGGAATGGTTCAAAACATAGACAGTACGAAGAGTCAGTTTTCTGGTACTTAAGTCGCCATTGTGGGTTTTGTATTTAATTCCGATGCTATTTCTGTGTTTCATCGTCAATAAGAAGGTCAGAGGGATACAGTAAACCTGAAGAGAAGCATCGGAATGTATAACTAGTGTCACAGGAATGGTTCAAAACATAGACAGTAAGAAGAGTCAGTTTTCTTGTACGTAAGTCGGCATTGTGCCTTTTGTATTTAATTCCGATGCAATTTCTGTGTTTAATCGTCAATAAGAAGGTCCAAGGGAAACAGTAAACCTGAAGTGAAGCATCGGAATCTATAACTAGTGTCACAGGAATGGTTCATAACATAGTCAGCAAGAAGAGTCAGTCGTCTTGTACTTAAGTCGGCATTGTGCATTCTCTATTTAATTCCGATGCAATATCTGTGTTTCATCGTCAATAAGAAGTTCCAAGGGATACAGTAAACCTGAAGTGAAGCATCGGAATCTACAACTAGTGTCACAGGATTGTTTCAAACATAGACAGTAGGAAGAGTCAGTCTTCTTGTACTTAAGTCGGCATTGTGCCTTTTGTATTTCATTCCGATGCAATTTCTGTGTTTCATTGTCAATAACAGGGTCAGAGGGTTACAGTAAACATGAAGTGAAGCATCGGAATCTATAACTAGTGTCACAGGAATGGTTCATAACATAGTCAGTAAGATGATTCAGTCTTCTGGTACTTAACTCGGCATTGTGACTTTTGTATTTAATTCCGATGCAATTTCTGTGTTTCATTGTCAATAAGTAGGTCCAAGGGATACAGTAAACCTGGAGTGAAGTACCGGAATCTATAACTAGAGTGACAGTAATGGTTCAAAATATAGACAGTAAGAAGGGTCGGTCTTCTTGTACTTAAATCGGCATTGTGCGTTTTGTATTTAATTCCGATGCAATTTCTGTGTTTCATCGTCAATAAGAAGGTCCAAGGGATACAGTAATCCAGAAGTGAAGCATCGGAATCTATAACTAGTGTCACTGGAATGGTTTAAAATATAGACAGTAAGAAGAGTCAGTCTTCTTGTACTTATGTCGGCATTGTGCCTTTTGTATTTAATTCCGATGCAATTTCTGTGATTCATCGTCAATAAGAAGGTTCAAGGGATAAAGTAAACCTGAAGTGAAGCATCGGACTCTATAACTAATGTCACAGAAATGGTTCAAAACATAGACAGTACGAAAAGTCAGTCATCTCATACTTAAGTCGGCATTGTGCCTTTTGTATTTAATTCCGATTCAATTTCTGAGTTTCATCGTCAATAAGAAGGTCCAAGGGAAATAGTAAACCTGAAGTGAAGCATCAGAATCTATAACTAGTGTCACAGGAATGGTCTCACACATAGACAGTACGAAGAGTCAGTCTTCTTGTACTTAAGTCGGCATTGTGGCTTTTGTAATTAATTACGATGCAATTTCTGTGTTTCATCGTCAATAAGAAGGTCAAAGGGATACAGTGAACCTGAAGTGAAGCATCGGAATGTATAACTAGTGTCACAGGAATGGTTCAAACATAATCAGTAAGAAGAGTCACTCTTCTTGTCCTTAAGTCGGCATTGTGCCTTTTGTATTTAATTCCGATGCAATTTCTGAGTTTCATCGGCAATAAGGTCGAAGGGATACAGAAAACCTGAAGTGAAGCATCGGAATCTATAACTAGTGTCCCAGGAATGGTTCAAAACATAGACAGTAGGAAGAGTCAGTCTTCGTGTACTTAAGTCGGCATTTTGCATTTTGTATTTAATTCCGATGCAATTTCTGTGTTTCATCGTCAATAAGAAGGTCCAAGGGATACAGTAAACCTGAAGTGAAGCATCGGAATCCTCAACTAGAGTCACAGGAACGGTTCAAAACATAGAAAGTAGGAAGAGGCAGTCCTCTTGTACTTAAGTCGGCATTGTGCCTTTATTATTTAATTCCGATGCAATTTCTGTGTTTCATCGTCAATAAGAAGGTCCAAGGTATACAGTAAACCTGACGTAAAGCATCGGAATCTATAACTAGTGTCACAGGAATGGTTCAAACTATAGTCAGTAAGAAGATTCAGTCTACTTGTATTTAAGTCGGCATTGTGCCTTTAGTATTTGTTTCCGATGCAATTTCTGTGTTTCATCGTCAATAAGAAGGTCAGAGGGATACAGTAAACCTGAAGCGAAGCATCGGAATCCAAAACTAGTGTCACAGGAATGGTTCAAAACATAGACAGTAGGAAGAGTCAGTCTTCTTGTACGTATGTCGGCATTGTGCCTTTTGTATTTAATTCCGATGCAATTTCTGTGTTTCATCGTCATTAAGAAGGTCCAAGGTATACAGCAAACCTGAAGTGAAGCATCGGCATCTATAACTAGTGTCAGAGGAATGGTTCAAAACATAGTCAGTAAGAAGAGTCAGTCTTCTTGTACTTAAGTCGGCATTGTGCCTTTTCTAATTAATTTCGATGCAATTTCTGTGTTTCATCGACAATAAGAAGGTCCAAGGGATACAGTAAACCTAGGGTGAAGCATCGAAATCTATCACTATAGTCAAGGGAATGGTTCAAACATAGACAGTAAGAAGAGTCAGTCCTCTTGTACTTAAGACGACATTGTGCCTTTTCTATTTAATTCCGATTCAATTTCTGTGTTTCATCGTCAATAAGAAGGTCCATGGGATACAGTAAAGCTGGAGTGAAGCATCGGAAACTATAACTAGTGTCACAGGAATGGTTCATATCATAGACGGTAAGAAGAGTCAGTCTTCGTGTACTTAAGTCGGCATTTTGCCTTTTGAATTTAATTCCGATGCAATTTCTGTGTTTCATCGTCAATAAGAAGGTCATAGGGATACAGTAAACCTGAAGTGAAGCATCGGAATCCACAACTAGTGTCACAGGAATGGTTCAAAACATAGACAGTAGGAAGAGGCAGTCTTCTTGTACTTTTGTCGGCATTGTGCCTTTTGTATTTAATTCCGATGCAATTTCGGTGTTTCGTCGTCAATAAGAAGGTCCAAGGTATACAGTAAACCTGACGTAAAGCATCGCAATCTATAACTAGTGTCACAGGAATGGTTCAAACTATAATCAGTAAGAAGAGTCAGTCTTCTTGTACTTAAGTCGGCATTGTGCCTTTTCTATTGAATTCCGATGCAATATCTGTATTTCATCGTCAATAAGAAGGTCCATGGGATACAGTAAACCTGGAGTGAAGCATCGGAATCTTTAACAAGTGTCACAGGAAAGGTTCAAAACAAGGACAGTAAGAAGAGTCAGTATTCTTGTACTTAAGTCGGCATTGTGCCTTTTCTATTTAATTCCGATGCAATTTCTGTGTTTCATCGTCGATAAGAAGGTCAGAGGGATACAATAAAACTGAGGTGAGGCATCGGAATCTATAACTAGTGTCACAGGAATGGTTCAAAACATAGTCAGTAAGAAGAGTCAGTCTTCTTGTACTTATGTCGGCATTGTGCCTTTTGTATCTAATTCCGTTGCAATTTCTGTGTTTCATCGTCAATAAGAAGGTCCAAGGGATACAGTAAACCTGGAGTGTAGCATTGGAATCCATAACTAGTGTCATAGGAATGGTTCAAAACATGGACAGTAAGAAGAGTCAGTCTTCGTGTACATAAGTCGGCATTTTGCCTTTTGTATCTAATTCCGATGCAAATTCCGTGTTTCATCGTCAATAACAAGGTCCACGGGATACAGTAAACCAGAAGTGAAGCATAGGAATCTATAACTAGTGTCACAGGAATGGTTCAAAGCATAGTCAGTAAGAAGAGTCAGTCTTCTTGTACTTAATTCGGCATTGTGCCTTTTCTATTTAATTCCGATGCAATTACTGTGTTTCATCGTCAATAAGACGGTCAGAGGGATACAGTAAACCTGAAGTGAAGCATCGGAATCTATAACTAGAGTCACAGGAATGGTTCAAAACATAGTCAGTAAGAATAAACCATCTTCTTGTACTTAAGTCGGCATTGTGCCTTTTGTATTAATTTCCGATGCAATTTCTGTGTTTCATCGTCAATAAGAAGGTCCAAGGGATACAGTAAACCTGGAGTGAAGCATCGGAATCTATAACTAGTGTCACACTAATGGTTCAAAACAAAGTCACTAAGAAGAGTCAGCCTTCTTGTCCTTAAGTCGGCATTGTGCCTTTTGTATTTAATTCCGATGCAATTTCTGTGTTTCATCGTCATTAAGAAGGTCCAAGGGATACAGTAAACCTGGAGTGTAGCATCTGAATCTATAACTAGTGTCACAGGATTGGTTCAAAATATAGACAGTAAGAAGAGTCAGTCTTCGTGTACTTAAGTCGTCATTATGCCTTTTGTATTTAATTCCGATGCAATTTCTGTGTTTCATCGTCAATAAGAAGGTCCAAGGGATACAGTAAACCTGAAGTGAAGCATCGGAATCTATAACTAGTGTCACAGGAATGGTTCAAAACATAGTCAGTAAGAAGAGTCAGTCTTCTAGTACTTAAGTCGACATTGTGCCTTTTGTATTTAATTCCGATGCAATTTCTGTGTTTCATCGTCAACAAGAATGTCCAAGGGATACAGTAAACCTAAAGTGAAGCATCGGATCTATAACTAGTGTCACAGGAATGGTTCAAAACATAGTCAGTACGAAGTGTCAGTCTTCTTGTACTTAAGTCTGCATTCTGCCTTTCGTATTTAATTCCGATGCAATTTCTGTGTTTCACCGTCAATAAAAAGGTCAGAGGGATACAGCAAATCTGAATTGAAGCATCGGAATCTATAACTAGTGTCACAGTAATGGTTCAAACATAGACAGTAAGAAGAGTCAGTCTCCTTGTACTTAACTCGGCATTGTGACTTTAGTATTTAAATCCGATGCAATTTCTGTGTTTCATCGTGAATTAGACGGTCAGAGGGATACAGTAAACCTGGAGTGAAGCATCGGAATCTATAACTAGAGTCACAGTAATGGTTCAAAACATAGACAGTAAGAAGAGTCAGTCTTCATGTACTTAAGTCGGCATTGTGCCTTTTGTATTTAATTCCGATGCAATTTCTGTGTTTAATCGTCAATAAGAAGGTCCAAGGGAAACAGTAAACCTGATGTGAAGCATCGGAATCTATAACTAGTGTCACAGGAATGGTTCAAAACATAGACGGTATGAAGAGTCAGTTTTCTGGTACTTAAGTCGCCTTTGTGGGTTTTGTATTTAATTCCGATGCTATTTCTGTGTTTCATCGTCAATAAGAAGGTCAGAGGGATACAGTAAACCTGAAGAGAAGCATCGGAATGTATAACTAGTGTCACAGGAATGGTTCAAACATAGACAGTAGGAAGAGTCAGTCTTCTTGTACTTAATTCGGCATTGTGCCTTTTCTATTTAATTCCGATGCAATTACTGTGTTTCATCGTCAATAAGACGGTCAGAGGGATAAAGTAAACCTGAAGTGAAGCATCGGAATCTATAACTAGTGTCACAGGAATGGTACAAAACATAGTCAGTAAGAAGAAACCATCTTCTTGTACTTAAGTCGGCACTGTGCCTTTCGTATTTAATTCCGATGCAATTTCTGTGTTTCACCGTCAATAAAAAGGGCAGAGGGATACAGTAAACCTGAAGTGAAGCATCGGAATTTATAACTAGTGACACAGGAATGGTTCAAACATATACAGTAAGAAGAGTCAGTCTTCTTGTACTTAAGTCGGCATTGTGCCTTTTGTATTTCATTCCGATGCAATTTCTGTGTTTCATTGTCAATAAGAGGGTCAGAGGGTTACAGTAAACATGAAGTGAAGCATCGGAATCTATAACTAGTGTCACAGGAATGGTTCAAATCATAGTCAGTAAGAAGATTCAGTCTTCTTGTCCTTAAGTCGGCTTCGAGCCTTTTGTATTTAATTCCGATGCAATTTCTGTGTTTCATCGTCAATAAGTAGGTCCAAGGGATACAGTAAACCTGGAGTGAAGTACCGGAATATATAACTAGAGTCAAAGTAATGGTTCAAAATATAGACAGTAAGAAGGGTCGGTCTTCTTGTACTTAAATCGGCATTGTGCCTTTTGTATTTAATTCCGATGCAATTTCTGTGTTTCATCGTCAATAAGAAGGTCCAAGGGATACAGTAATCCAGAAGTGAAGCATCGGAATCTATAACTAGTGTCACTGGAATGGTTTAAAATATAGACAGTAAGAAGAGTCAGTCTTCTTGTACTTATGTCGGCATTGTGCCTTTTGTATTTAATTCCGATGCAATTTCTGTGATTCATCGTCAATAAGATGGTCCAAGGGATAAAGTAAACCTGAAGTGAAGCATCGGACTCTATAATTAATGTCACAGAAATGGTTCAAAACATAGACAGTACGAAAAGTCAGTCATCTCATACTTAAGTCGGCATTGTGCCTTTTGTATTTAATTCCGATTCAATTTCTGTGTTTCATCGTCAATAACAAGGTCCAAGGGAAACAGTAAACCTGAAGTGAAGCATCGGAATCTATAACTAGTGTCACAGGAATGGTTCAAAACTTAGACGGTAAGAAGAGTCAGTCTTCTTGTACTTAAGTCGGCATTGTGGCTTTTGTAATTAATTACGATGCAATTTCTGTGTTTCATCGTCAATAAGAAGGTCAAAGGGATACAGTAAACCTGAAGTGAAGCATCGGAATGTATAACTAGTGTCACAGGAATGGTTCAAACATAATCAGTAAGAAGAGTCAGTCTTCTTGTCCTTAAGTCGGCATTGTGCCTTTTGTATTTAATTCCGATGCAATTTCTGTGTTTCATCGTCAATAAGAAGGTCCAAGGGATACAGTAAACCTGAAGTGAAGCATCGGAATCCACAACTAGAGTCACAGGAACGGTTCAAAACATAGAAAGTAGGAAGAGGCAGTCCTCTTGTACTTAAGTCGGCATTGTGCCTTTTGTATTTAATTCCGATGCAATTTCTGTGTTTCATCGTCAATAAGAAGGTCCAAGGTATACAGTAAACCTGACGTAAAGCATCGGAATCTATAACTAGTGTCACAGGAATGGTTCAAACTATAGTCAGTAAGATGATTCAGTCTACTTGTATTTAAGTCGGCATTGTGCCTTTTGTATTTGTTTCCGATGCAATTTCTGTGTTTCATCGTCAATAAGAAGGTCAGAGGGATACAGTAAACCTGAAGCGAAGCATCGGAATCCAAAACTAGTGTCACAGGAATGGTTCAAAACATAGACAGTAGGAAGAGTCAGTCTTCTTGTACGTATGTCGGCATTGTGCCTTTTGTATTTAATTCCGATGCAATTTCTGTGTTTCATCGTTAATAAGAAGGTCCAAGGTATACAGCAAACCTGAAGTGAAGCATCGGCATCTATAACTAGTGTCAGAGGAATGGTTCAAAACATAGTCAGTAAGAAGAGTCAGTCTTCTTGTACTTAAGTCGGAATTGTGCCTTTTCTAATTAATTTCGATGCAATTTCTGTGTTTCATCGTCAATAAGAATGTCCAAGGGATACAGTAAACCTAGAGTGAAGCATCGAAATCTATCACTATAGTCAAGGGAATGGTTCAAACATAGACAGTAAGAAGAGTCAGTCCTCTTGTACTTAAGTCGACATTGTGCCTTTTCTATTTAATTCCGATGCAATTTCTGTGTTTCATCGTCAATAAGAAGGTCCATGGGATACAGTAAAGCTGGAGTGAAGCATCGGAAACTATATCTAGTGTCACAGGAATGGTTCATATCATAGACGGTAAGAAGAGTCAGTCTTCGTGTACTTAAGTCGGCATTTTGCCTTTTGAATTTTATTCCGATGCAATTTCTGTGTTTCATCGTCAATAAGAAGGTCATAGGGATACAGTAAACCTGAAGTGAAGCATCGGAATCCACAACTAGTGTCACAGGAATGGTTCAAAACATAGACAGTAGGAAGAGGCAGTCTTCTTGTACTTAAGTCGGCATTGTGCCTTTTGTATTTAATTCCGATGCAATTTCTGTGTTTCATCGTCAATAAGAAGGTCCAAGGTATACAGTAAACCTGACGTAAAGCATCGCAATCTATAACTAGTGTCACAGGAATGGTTCAAACTATAATCAGTAAGAAGAGTCAGTCTTCTTGTACTTAAGTCGGCATTGTGCCTTTTCTATTGAATTCCGATGCAATATCTGTATTACATCGTCAATAAGAAGGTCCATGGGATACAGTTAACCTGGAGTGAAGCATCGGAATCTTTAACAAGTGTCACAGGAAAGGTTCAAAACAAGGACAGTAAGAAGAGTCAGTATTCTTGTACTTAAGTCGGCATTGTGCCTTTTCTATTTAATTCCGATGCAATTTCTGTGTTTCATCGTCAATAAGAAGGTCAGAGGGATACAATAAAACTGAGGTGAGGCATCGGAATCTATAACTAGTGTCACAGGAATGGTTCAAAACATAGTCAGTAAGAAGAGTCAGTCTTCTTGTACTTATGTCGGCATTGTGCCTTTTGTATCTAATTCCGTTGCAATTTCTGTGTTTCATCGTCAATAAGAAGGTCCAAGGGATACAGTAAACATGGAGTGTAGCATTGGAATCCATAACTAGTGTCACAGGAATGGTTCAAATCATGGACAGTAAGAAGAGTCAGTCTTCGTGTACATAAGTCGGCATTTGGCCTTTTGTATCTAATTCCGATGCAATTTCCGTGTTTCATCGTCAATAACAAGGTCCACGGGATACAGTAAACCAGAAGTGAAGCATAGGAATCTATAACTAGTGTCACAGGAATGGTTCAAAGCATAGTCAGTAAGAAGAGTCAGTCTTCTTGTACTTAATTCGGCATTGTGCCTTTTCTATTTAATTCCGATGCAATTACTGTGTTTCATCGTCTATAAGACGGTCAGAGGGATACAGTAAACCTGAAGTGAAGCATCGGAATCTATAACTAGAGTCACAGGAATGGTTCAAAACATAGTCAGTAAGAATAAACCATCTTCTTGTACTTAAGTCGGCATTGTGCCTTTTGTATTTAATTCCGATGCAATTTCTGTGTTTCATCGTCAATAAGAATCTCCAAGGGATATAGTAAACCTGAAGTGAAGCATCGGAATCTATAACTAGTGTCACAGGAATGGTTCAAAACATAGACAGTAGGAAGAGTCAATCTTCTTGTACTTAAGTCGGCATTGTGCCTTTTGTATTTAATTCCGATGCAATTTCTGTGTTTCATCGTCAATAAGAAGGTCAGAGGGATACAGTAAACCTGAAGTGAAGCATCGGAATCCAAAACTAGTGTCACAGGAATGGTTCAAAACATAGTCAGTACGAAGTGTCAGTCTTCTTGTACTAATGTCGGCATTGTGCCTTTTGTATTTAATGCCCATGCAGTTTCTATGTTTCATCGTCAATAAGAAGGACCGAGGTATACAGAAATCCTGAAGTGAAGCATCGGAATCTATAACTAGTGTCACAGGAATGGTTCAAAGCATAGTCAGTAAGAAGAGTCAGTCTTCTTGTACTTAAGTCGGCATTGTGCCTTTTCTATTTAATTCCGATGCAATTTCTGTGTTTCATCGTCAATAAGAAGGACCAAGGGATACAGTAAACCTGGAGTGAAGCATCGGAATCCATCACTAGTGTCACAGGAATGGTTCAAAACATAGACAGAAAGAAGAGTCAGTCTTCTTGTACTTAAGTCGACATTGTGCCTTTTCTATTTAATTCCGATGCAATTTCTGTGTTTCATCATCAATAACAAGGTCCAAGGGATACAGTAAAGCTGGAGTGAAGCATCGGTATCTATAACTAGTGTCACACTAATGGTTCAAAACAAAGTCACTAAGAAGAGTCAGCCTTCTTGTCCTTAAGTCGGCATTGTGCCTTTTGTATTTAATTCCGATGCAATTTCTGTGTTTCATCGTCAATAAGAAGGTCCAAGGGATACAGTAAACCTGGAGTGTAGCATCTGAATCTATAACTAGTGTCACCGGATTGGTTCAAAATATAGACAGTAAGAAGAGTCAGTCTTCGTGTACTTAAGTCGTCATTATGCCTTTTGTATTTAATTCCGATGCAATTTCTGTGTTTCATCGTCAATAAGAAGGACCAAGGGATACAGTAAACCTGAAGTGAAGCATCGGAATCTATAACTAGTGTCACAGGAATGGTTCAAAACATAGTCAGTAAGAAGAGTAAGTCTTCTTGTACTTAAGTCGACATTGTGCCTTTTGTATTTAATTCCGATGCAATTTCTGTGTTTCATCGTCAACAAGAATGTCCAAGGGATACAGTAAACCTAAAGTGAAGCATCGGATCTATAACTAGTGTCACAGGAATGGTTCAAAACATAGTCAGTACGAAGTGTCAGTCTTCTTTTGCTTAAGTCTGCATTCTGCCTTTCGTATTTAATTCCGATGCAATTTCTGTGTTTCACCGTCAATAAAAAGGTCAGAGGGTAACAGTAAATCTGAATTGAAGCATCGGAAACTATAACTAGTGTCACAGTAATGGTTCAAACATAGACAGTAAGAAGAGTCAGTCTCCTTGTACTTAACTCGGCATTGTGACTTTAGTATTTAAATCCGATGCTATTTCTGTGTTTCATCGTGAATTAGACGGT
This sequence comes from Schistocerca serialis cubense, assembly GCF_023864345.2. Lineage (NCBI taxonomy): Eukaryota > Metazoa > Arthropoda > Insecta > Orthoptera > Acrididae > Schistocerca > Schistocerca serialis. The sequence continues at coordinate 12,781,143 of NW_026047617.1, forward strand.
CAGAGGGATACAGTAAACCTGGAGTGAAGCATCGGAATCTATAACTAGAGTCACAGTAATGGTTCAAAACATAGACAGTAAGAAGAGTCAGTCTTCATGTACTTAAGTCGGCATTGTGCCTTTTGTATTTAATTCCGATACAATTTCTGTGTTTAATCGTCAATAAGAAGGTCCAAGGGAAACAGTAAACCTGATGTGAAGCATCGGAATCTATAACTAGTGTCACAGGAATGGTTCAAAACATAGACAGTACGAAGAGTCAGTTTTCCGGTACTTAAGTCGCCATTGTGGGTTTTGTATTTAATTCCGATGATATTTCTGTGTTTCATCGTCAATAAGAAGGTCAGAGGGATACAGTAAACCTGAAGAGAAGCATCGGAATGTATAACTAGTGTCACAGGAATGGTTTAAAACATAGACAGTAGGAAGAGTCAGTTTTCTTGTACGTAAGTCGGCATTGTGCCTTTTGTATTTAATTCCGATGCAATTTCTGTGTTTAATCGTAAATAAGAAGGTCCAAGGGAAACAGTAAACCTGAAGTGAAGCATCATAACTAGTGTCACAGGAATGGTTCATAACATAGTCAGCAAGAAGAGTCAGTCGTCTTGTACTTAAGTCGGCATTGTGCATTTTCTATTTAATTCCGATTCAATATCTGTGTTTCATCGTCAATAAGAAGTTCCAAGGGATACAGTAAACCTGAAGTGAAGCATCGGAATCTACAACTAGTGTCACAGGATTGTTTCAAACATAGACAGTAGGAAGAGTCAGTCTTCTTGTACTTAATTTGGCATTGTGCCTTTTCTATTTAATTCCGATGCAATTACTGTGTTTCATCGTCAATAAGACGGTCAGAGGGATACAGTAAACCTGAAGTGAAGCATCGGAATCTATAACTAGTGTCACAGGAATGGTTCAAAACATAGTCAGTAAGAAGAAACCATCTTCTTGTACTTAAGTCGGCACTGTGCCTTTCGTATTTAATTCCGATGCAATTTCTGTGTTTCACCGTCAATAAAAAGGGCAGAGGGATACAGTAAACCTGAAGTGAAGCATCGGAATTTATAACTAGTGACATAGGAATGGTTCAAACATATACAGTAAGAAGAGTCAGTCTTCTTGTACTTAAGTCGGCATTGTGCCTTTTGTATTTCATTCCGATGCAATTTCTGTGTTTCATTGTCAATAAGAGGGTCAGAGGGTTACAGTAAGCATGAAGTGAAGCATCGGAATCTATAACTAGTGTCACAGGAATGGTTCAAAACATAGTCAGTAAGAAGATTCAGTCTTCTTGTCCTTAAGTCGGCTTTGAGCCTTTTGTATTTAATTCCGATGCAATTTCTGTGTTTCATCGTCAATAAGTAGGTCCAAGGGATACAGTAAACCTGGAGTGAAGTACCGGAATCTATAACTAGAGTCACAGTAATGGTTCAAAATATAGACAGTAAGAAGGGTCGGTCTTCTTGTACTTAAATCGGCATTGTGCCTTTTGTATTTAATTCCGATGCAATTTCTGTGTTTCATCGTCAATAAGAAGGTCCAAGGGATACAGTAATCCAGAAGTGAAGCATCGGAATCTATAACTAGTGTCACTGGAATGGTTTAAAATATAGACAGTAAGAAGAGTCAGTCTTCTTGTACTTATGTCGGCATTGTGCCTTTTGTATTTAATTCCGATTCAATTTCTGTGTTTCATCGTCAATAAGAAGGTCCAAGGGAAACAGTAAACCTGAAGTGAAGCATCGGAATCTATAACTAGTGTCACAGGAATGGTCTCACACATAGACAGTACGAAGAGTCAGTCTTCTTGTACTTAAGTCGGCATTGTGGCTTTTGTAATTAATTACGATGCAATTTCTGTGTTTCATCGTCAATAAGAAGGTCAAAGGGATACAGTAAACCTGAAGTGAAGCATCGGAATGTATAACTAGTGTCACAGGATTGGTTCAAACATAATCAGTAAGAAGAGTCAGTCTTCTTGTCCTTAAGTCGGCATTGTGCCTTTTGTATTTAATTCCGATGCAATTTCTGAGTTTCATCGGCAATAAGGTCGAAGGGATACAGAAAACCTGAAGTGAAGCATCGGAATCTATAACTAGTGTCCCAGGAATGGTTCAAAACATAGACAGTAGGAAGAGTCAGTCTTCGTGTACTTAAGTCGGCATTTTGCCTTTTGTATTTAATTCCGATGCAATTTCTGTGTTTCATCGTCAATAAGAAGGTCCAAGGGATACAGTAAACCTGAAGTGAAGCATCGGAATCCACAACTAGAGTCACAGGAACGGTTCAAAACATAGAAAGTAGGAAGAGGCAGTCCTCTTGTACTTAAGTCGGCATTGTGCCTTTTGTATTTAATTCCGATGCAATTTCTGTGTTTCATCGTCAATAAGAAGGTCCAAGGTATACAGTAAACCTGACGTAAAGCATCGGAATCTATAACTAGTGTCACAGGAATGGTTCAAACTATAGTCAGTAAGAAGATTCAGTCTACTTGTATTTAAGTCGGCATTGTGCCTTTTGTATTTGTTTCCGATGCAATTTCTGTGTTTCATCGTCAATAAGAAGGTCAGAGGGATACAGTAAACCTGAAGCGAAGCATCGGAATCCAAAACTAGTGTCACAGGAATGGTTCAAAACATAGACAGTAGGAAGAGTCAGTCTTCTTGTACGTATGTCGGCATTGTGCCTTTTGTATTTAATTCCGATGCAATTTCTGTGTCTCATCGTCATTAAGAAGGTCCAAGGTATACAGCAAACCTGAAGTGAAGCATCGGCATCTATAACTAGTGTCAGAGGAATGGTTCAAAACATAGTCAATAAGAAGAGTCAGTCTTCTTGTACTTAAGTCGGCATTGTGCCTTTTCTAATTAATTTCGATGCAATTTCTGTGTTTCATCGTCAATAAGAAGGTCCAAGGGATACAGTAAACCTAGAGTGAAGCATCGAAATCTATCACTATAGTCAAGGGAATGGTTTAAACATAGACAGTAAGAAGAGTCAATCCTCTTGTACTTAAGTCGACATTGTGCCTTTTCTATTTAATTCCGATGCAATTTCTGTGTTTCATCGTCAATAAGAAGGTCCATGGGATACAGTAAAGCTGGAGTGAAGCATCGGAAACTATAACTAGTGTCACAGGAATGGTTCATATCATAGACGGTAAGAAGAGTCAGTCTTCGTGTACTTAAGTCGGCATTTTGCCTTTTGAATTTAATTCCGATGCAATTTCTGTGTTTCATCGTCAATAAGAAGGTCATAGGGATACAGTAAATATGAAGTGTAGCATCGGAATCCACAACTAGTGTCACAGGAATGGTTCAAACTATAATCAGTAAGAAGAGTCAGTCTTCTTGTACTTAAGTCGGCATTGTGCCTTTTCTATTGAATTCCGATGCAATATCTGTGTTTCATCGTCAATAAGAAGGTCCATGGGATACAGTAAACCTGGAGTGAAGCATCGGAATCTTTAACAAGTGTCACAGGAAAGGTTCAAAACAAGGACGGTAAGAAGAGTCAGTATTCTTGTACTTAAGTCAGCATTGTGTCTTTTCTATTTAATTCCGATGCAATTTCTGTGTTTCATCGTCAATAAGAAGGTCAGAGGGATACAATAAAACTGAGGTGAGGCATCGGAATCTATAACTAGTGTCACAGGAATGGTTCAAAACATAGTCAGTAAGAAGAGTCAGTCTTCTTGTACTTATGTCGGCATTGTGCCTTTTTGTATCTAATTCCGTTGCAATTTCTGTGTTTCATCGTCAATAAGAAGGTCCAAGGGATACAGTAAACCTGGAGTGTTGCATTGGAATCCATAACTAGTGTCACAGGAATGGTTCAAATCATGGACAGTAAGAAGAGTCAGTCTTCGTGTACATAAGTCGGCATTTTGCCTTTTGTATCTAATTCCGATGCAATTTCCGTGTTTCATCGTCAATAACAAGGTCCACGGGATACAGTAAACCAGAAGTGAAGCATAGGAATCTATAACTAGTGTCACAGGAATGTTCAAAGCATAGTCAGTAAGAAGAGTCAGTCTTCTTGTACTTAATTCGGCATTGTGCCTTTTCTATTTAATTCCGATGCAATTACTGTGTTTCATCGTCAATAAGACGGTCAGAGGGATACAGTAAACCTGAAGTGAAGCATCGGAATCTATAACTAGAGTCACAGGAATGGTTCAAAACATAGTCAGTAAGAAGAAACCATCTTCTTGTACTTAAGTCGGCATTGTGCCTTTCGTATTTAATTCCGATGCAATTTCTGTGTTTCACCGTCAATAAAAAGGGCAGAGGGATACAGTAAACCTGAAGTGAAGCATCGGAATTTATAACTAGTGTCTCTGGAATGGTTCAAAGTATAGACAGTAAGAAGAGTCAGTCTTCTTGTACTTAAGTCGGTATTGTGCCTTTTGTATTTAATTCCGATTTAATTTCTGTGAGTCATCGTCAATAAGAAGGTCCAAGGGATACAGTAAACCTGAAGTGAAGCATCGGACTCTATAACTAATGTCACTGAAATGGTTGAAAACATAGACAGTACGAAAAGTCAGTCATCTCATACTTAAGTCGGCATTGTGCCTTTTGTATTTCATTCCGATTCAATTTCTGTGTTTCATCGTCAATAAGAAGGTCCAAGGGAAACAGTAAACCTGAAGTGAAGCATCGGAATCTATAACTAGTGTCACAGGAATGGTCTCACACATAGACAGTACGAAGAGTCAGTCTTCTTGTACTTAAGTCGGCATTGTGGCTTTTGTAATTAATTACGATGCAATTGCTGTGTTTCATCGTCAATAAGAAAGTGAAAGGGATACAGTAAACCTGAAGTGAAGCATAGGAATGTATAACTAGTGTCACAGGAATGGTTCAAACATAATCAGTAAGAAGAGTCAGTCATCTTGTCCTAAATTCGGCATTGTGCCTTTTGTATTTAATTCCGATGCAATTTCTGTGTTTCATCGTCAATAAGAAGGTCCAAGGGATACAGTAAACCTGAAGTGAAGCATCGGAATCCACAACTAGAGTCACAGGAACGGTTCAAAACATAGAAAGTAGGAAGAGGCAGTCTTCTTGTACTTAAGTCGGCATTGTGCCTTTTGTATTTAATTACGATGCAATTTCTGTGTTTCATCGTCAATAAGAAGGTCCAAGGTATACAGTAAACCTGACGTAAAGCATCGGAATCTATAACTAGTGTCACAGGAATGGTTCAAACTATAGTCAGTAAGAAGATTCAGTCTACTTGTTCTTAAGTCGGCATTGTGCCTTTTGTATTTATTTCCGATGCAATTTCTGTGTTTCGTCGTCAATACGAAGGTCAGAGGGATACAGTAAACCTGAAGCGAAGTATCGGAATCCAAAACTAGTGTCACAGGAAAGGTTCAAAACATAGACAGTAGGAAGAGTCAGTATTCTTGTACGTATGTCGGCATTTTGCCTTTTGTATTTAATTCCGATGCAATTTCTGTGTTTCATCGTCATTAAGAAGGTCCAAGGTATACAGCAAACCTGAAGTGAAGCATCGGCATCTATAACTAGTGTCAGAGGAATGGTTCAATACATAGTCAGTAAGAAGAGTCAGTCTTCTTGTACTTAAGTCGGCATTGTGCCTTTTCTAATTATTCCGATGCAATTTCTGTGTTTCATCGTCAATAAGAAGGTCCATGGGATACAGTAAAGCTGGAGTGAAGCATCGGAATCTATAACTAGTGTCACAGGAATGGTTCAAATCATAGACGGTAAGAAGAGTCAGTCTTCGTGTACTTAAGTCGGCATTTTGCCTTTTGAATTTAATTCCGATGCAATTTCTTTGTTTCATCGTCAATTAGAAGGTCATAGGGATACAGTAAACCTGAAGTGAAGCATCGGAATCCACAACTAGTGTCACAGGAATGGTTCAAAACATAGACAGTAGGAAGAGGCAGTCTTCTTGTACTTAAGTCGGCATTGTGCCTTTTGTATTTAATTCCGATGCAATTTCTGTGTTTCATCGTCAATAAGAAGGTCCAAGGTATACAGTAAACCTGACGTAAAGCATCCCAATCTATAACTAGTGTCACAGGAATGGTTCAAACTATAATCAGTAAGAAGAGTCAGTCTTCTTGTACTTAAGTCGGCATTTTGCATTTGAATGTAATTCCGATGCAATATCTGTGTTTCATCGTCAATAAGAAGGTCATAGGCATACAGTAAACCTAGAGTGAAGCATCGAAATCTATCACTATAGTCAAGGGAATGGTTCAAACATAGACAGTAAGAAGAGTCAGTCCTCTTGTACTTAAGTCGACATTGTGCCTTTTCTATTTAATTCCATGCAATTTCTGTGTTTCATCGTCAATAAGAAGGTCCATGGGATACAGTAAAGCTGGAGTGAAGCATCGGAATCTATAACTAGTGTCACAGGAATGGTTCATATCATAGACGGTAAGAAGAGTCAGTCTTCGTGTACTTAAGTCGGCATTTTGCCTTTTGAATTTAATTCCGATGCAATTTCTGTGTGTCATCGTCAATAAGAAAGTCATAGGGATACAGTAAACCTGAAGTGAAGCATCGGAATACACAACTAGTGTCACAGGAATGGTTCAAAACATAGACAGTAGGAAGGGGCAGTCTTCTTGTACTTAAGTCGGCATTGTGCCTTTTGTATTTAATTCCGATGCAATTTCTGTGTTTCATCGTCAATAAGAAGGTCCAAGGTATACAGTGAACCTGACGTAAAGCATCGCAATCTATAACTAGTGTCATAGGAATGGTTCAAACTATAATCAGTAAGAAGAGTCAGTCTTCTTGTACTTAAGTCGGCATTGTGCCTTTTCTATTGAATTCCGATGCAATATCTGTGTTTCATCGTCAATAAGAAGGTCCATGGGATACAGTAAACCTGGAGTGAAGCATCGGAATCTGTAACAAGTGTCACAGGAAAGGTTCAAAACAAGGACAGTAAGAAGAGTCAGTATTCTTGTACTTAAGTCGGCGTTGTGCCTTTTCTATTTAATTCCGATGCAATTTCTGTGTTTCATCGTCAATAAGAAGGTCAGAGGGATACAATAAAACTGAGATGAGGCATCGGAATCTATAACTAGTGTCACAGGAATGGTTCAAAACATAGTCAGTAAGAAGAGTCAGTCTTCTTGTACTTATGTCGGCATTGTGCCTTTTGTATCTAATTCCGTTGCAAATTCTGTGTTTCATCGTCATTAAGAAGGTCCAAGGGATACAGTAAACCTGGAGTGTAGCATTGGAATCCATAACTAGTGTCACAGGAATGGTTCAAAACATGGACAGTAAGAAGAGTCAGTCTTCGTGTACATTAGTCGGCATTTTGCCTTTTGTATCTAATTCCGATGCAATTTCCGTGTTTCATCGTCAATAACAAGGTCCACGGGATACAGTAAACCAGAAGTGAAGCATAGGATTCTATAACTAGTGTCACAGGAATGGTTCAAAGCATAGTCAGTAAGAAGAGTCAGTCTTCTTGTACTTAAGCCGGCATTCTGCATTTTCTATTTAATTCCGATGCAATATCTGTGATTCATCGTCAATAAGAAGTTCCAAGGGATACAGCAAACCTGAAGTGAAGGATCGGAATCTACAACTAGTGTCACAGGATTGTTTCAAACATAGACAGTAAGATGAGTCAGTCTTCTTGTACTTAATTCGGCATTGTGCCTTTTCTATTTAATTCCGATGCAATTACTGTGTTACATCGTCAATAAGACGGTCAGAGGGATACAGTAAACCTGAAGTGAAGCATCGGAATCTATAACTAGAGTCACAGGAATGGTTCAAAACATAATCAGTAAGAAGAAACCATCTTCTTGTACTTAAGTCGGCATTGTGCCTTTCGTATTTAATTCCGATGCAATTTCTGTGTTTCACCGTCAATAAAAAGGGCAGAGGGATACAGTAAACCTGAAGTGAAGCATCGGAATTTATAACTAGTGTCACTGGAATGGTTCAAAATATAGACAGTAAGAAGAGTCAGTCTTCTTGTACTTAAGTCGGCATTGTGCCTTTTGTATTCAATTCCGATTTAATTTCTGTGATTCATCGTCAATAAGAAGGTCCAAGGGATACAGTAAACCTGAAGTGAAGCATCGGAATCTATAACTAATGTCACAGAAATGGTTCAAAACATAGACAGTACGAAAAGTCAGTCATCTCATACTTAAGTCGGCATTGTGCATTTTGTATTTCATTCCGATTCAATTTCTGTGTTTCATCGTCAATAAGAAGGTCCAAGGGAAACAGTAAACCTGAAGTGAAGCATCGGAATCTATAACTAGTGTCACAAGAATGGTCTCACACATAGACAGTACGAAGAGTCAGTCTTCTTGTACTTAAGTCGGCATTGTGGCTTTTGTAATTAATTACGATGCAATTTCTGTGTTTCATCGTCAATAAGAAGGTCAAAGGGATACAGTAAACGTGAAGTGAAGCATCGGAATGTATAACTAGTGTCACAGGAATGGTTCAAACATAATCAGTAAGAAGAGTCAGTCTTCTTGTCCTTAAGTCGGCATTGTGCCTTTTGTATTTAATTCCGATGCAATTTCTGAGTTTCATCGGCAATAAGGTCGAAGGGATACAGAAAACCTGAAGTGAAGCATCGGAATCTATAACTAGTGTCCCAGGAATGGTTCAAAACATAGACAGTAGGAAGAGTCAGTCTTCGTGTACTTAAGTCGGCATTTTGCCTTTTGTATTTAATTCCGATGCAATTTCTGTGTTTCATCGTCAATAAGAAGGTCCAAGGGATACAGTAAACCTGAAGTGAAGCATCGGAATCCACCACTAGAGTCACTGGAACGGTTCAAAACATAGAAAGTAGGAAGAGGCAAACTTCTTGTACTTAAGTCGGCATTGTGCCTTTTGTATTTAATTCCGATGCAATTTCTGTGTTTCATCGTCAATAAGAAGGTCCAAGGTATTCAGTAAACCTGACGTAAAGCATCGGAATCTATAACTAGTGTCACAGGAATGGTTCAAACTATAGTCAGTAAGAAGATTCAGTCTACTTGTTCTTAAGTCGGCATTGTGCCTTTTGTATTTATTTCCGATGCAATTTCTGTGTTTCATCGTCAATAAGAAGGTCCATGGGATACAGTAAAGCTGGAGTGAAGCATCGGAATCTATAACTAGTGTCACAGGAATGGTTCAAATCATAGACGGTATGAAGAGTCAGTCTTCGTGTACTTAAGTCGGCATTTTGCCTTTTGAATTTAATTCCGATGCAATTTCTCTGTTTCATCGTCAATAAGAAGGTCATAGGGATACAGTAAACCTGAAGTGAAGCATCGGAATCCACAACTAGTGTCACAGGAATGGTTCAAAACATAGACAGTAGGAAGAGGCAGTCTTCTTGTACTTAAGTCGGCATTGTGCCTTTTGTATTTAATTCCGATGCAATTTCTGTGTTTCATCGTCAATAAGAAGGTCCAAGGTATACAGTAAACCTGACGTAAAGCATCGCAATCTATAACTAGTGTCACAGGAATGGTTCAAACTATAATCAGTAAGAAGAGTCAGTCTTCTTGTACTTAAGTCAGCATTGTGCCTTTTCTATTGAATTCCGATGCAATATCTGTGTTTCATCGTCAATAAGAAGGTCCATGGGATACAGTAAACCTGGAGTGAAGCATCGGAATCTGTAACAAGTGTCACAGGAAAGGTTCAATTCAAGGACAGTATGAAGAGTCAGTATTCTTGTACTTAAGTCGGCATTGTGCCTTTTCTATTTAATTCCGATGCAATTTCTGTGTTTCATCGTCAATAAGAAGGTCAGAGGGATACAATAAAACTGAGGTGAGGCATCGGAATCTATAACTAGTGTCACAGGAATGGTTCAAAACATAGTCAGTAAGAAGAGTCAGTCTTCTTGTACTTATGTCGGCATTGTGCCTTTTGTATCTAATTCCGTTGCAATTTCTGTGTTTCATCGTCAATAAGAAGATCCAAGGGATACAGTAAACCTGGAGTGTAGCATTGGAATCCATAACTAGTGTCACAGGAATGGTTCAAAACATGGACAGTAAGAAGAGTCAGTCTTCGTGTACATAAGTCGGCATTTTGCCTTTTGTATCTAATTCCGATACAATTTCTGTGTTTCATCGTCAATAACAAGGTCCACGGGATACAGTAAACCAGAAGTGAAGCATAGGAATCTATAACTAGTGTCACAGGAATGGTTCAAAGCATAGTCAGTAAGAAGAGTCAGTCTTCTTGTACTTATGTCGTCATTGTGCCTTTTGTATTTATTTCCGATGCAATTTCTGTGTTTCATCGTCAATAAGACGGTCCAAGGGATATAGTAAACCTGGAGTGAAGCATCGGAATCTATAACTAGTGTCACAGGAATGGTTCATAACATAGTCAGCAAGAAGAGTCAGTCGTCTTGTACTTAAGTCGGCATTGTGCATTTTCTATTTAATTCCGATGCAATATCTGTGTTTCATCGTCAATAAGAAGTTCCAAGGGATACAGTAAACCTGAAGTGAAGCATCGGAATCTACAACTAGTGTCACAGGATTGTTTCAAACATAGACACTAAGAAGAGTCAGTCTTCTTGTACTTAATTCGGCATTGTGCCTTTTCTATTTAATTCCGATGCAATTACTGTGTTTCATCGTCAATAAGACGGTCAGAGGGATACAGTAAACCTAAAGTGAAGCATCGGAATCTATAACTAGTGTCACAGGAATGGTTAAAATCATAGTCAGTAAGAAGAAACCATCTTCTTGTACTTAAGTCGGCATTGTGCCTTTCGTATTTAATTCCGATGCAATTTCTGTGTTTCACCGTCAATAAAAAGGGCAGAGGGATACAGTAAACCTGAAGTGAAGCATCGGAATTTATAACTAGTGTCACAGGAATGGTTCAAACATATACAGTAAGAAGAGTCAGTCTTCTTGTACTTAAGTGGGCATTGTGCCTTTTGTATTTCATTCCAATGCAATTTCTGTGTTTCATCGTCAATAAGAGGGTCAGAGGGTTACAGCAAACATGAAGTGAAGCATCGGAATCTATAACTAGTGTCACAGGAATGGTTCAAAACATAGTCAGTAAGAAGATTCAGTCTTCTTGTCCTTAAGTCGGCTTTGAGCCTTTTGTATTTAATTCCGATGCAATTTCTGTGTTTCATCGTCAATAAGAAGGTCCAAGGGATACAGTAATCCTGAAGTGAAGCATCGGAATCTATAACTAGTGTCACTGGAATGGTTCAAAATATAGACAGTAAGAAGAGTCAGTCTTCTTGTACTTAAGTCGGCATTGTGCCATTTGTATTTAATTCCGATGCAATTTCTGTGATTCATCGTCAATAAGAAGGTCCAAGGGATACAGTAAACCTGAAGTGAAGCATCGGACTCTATAACTAGTGTCACAGAAATGGTTCAAAACATAGACAGTACGAAAAGTCAGTCATCTCATACTTAAGTCGGCATTGTGCCTTTTGTATTTAATTCCGATTCAATTTCTGTGTTTCATCGTCAATAAGAAGGTCCAAGGGAAACAGTAAACCTGAAGTGAAGCATCGGAATCTATAACTAGTGTCACAGGAATGGTCTCACACATAGACAGTACGAAGAGTCAGTCTTCTTGTACTTATGTCGGCATTGTGGCTTTTGTAATTAATTCCGATGCAATTTCTGTGTTTCATCGTCAATAAGAAGGTCAAAGGGATACAGTAAACCTGAAGTGAAGCATCGGAATGTATAACTAGTGTCACAGGAATGGTTCAAACATAATCAGTAAGAAGAGTCAGTCTTCTTGTCCTTAAGTCGGCATTGTGCCTTTTGTATTTAATTCCGATGCAATTTCTGAGTCTCATCGGCAATAAGGTCGAAAGGATACAGAAAACCTGAAGTGAAGCATCAGAATCTATAACTAGTGTCCCAGGAATGGTTCAAAACATAGACAGTAGGAAGAGTCAGTCTTCGTGTACTTAAGGCGGCATTTTGCCTTTTGTATTTAATTCCGATGCAATTTCTGTGTTTCATCGTCAATATGAAGTTCCAAGGTATACAGTAAACCTGAAGTGAAGCATCGGAATCCACAATTAGAGTCACAGGAACGGTTCAAAACATAGAAAGTAGGAAGCGGCAGTCTTCTTGTACTTAAGTCGGCATTCTGCCTTTTGTATCTAATTCCGATGCAATTTCTGTGTTTCATCGTCAATAAGAAGGTCCAAGGTATACAGTAAACCTGACGTAAAGCATCGCAATCTATAACTAGTGTTACAGGAATGGTTCAAACTATAATCAGTACGAAGAGTCAGTCTTCTTGTACATAAGTCGGCATTGTGCCTTTTGTATTGAATTCCGATGCAATATCTGTGGTTCATCGTCAATAAGAAGGTCACAGGGATACAATAAACCTGAGGTGAAGCATCGGAATTTACAACTAGTGTCACAGGAATGGTTCAAAACATAGTCAGTAAGAAGAGTCAGTCTTCTTGTACTTAAGTTGGCATTGTGCCTATTGTATTTAATTCCGATGCAATTTCTGTGTTTCATCGTCAATAAGAGGGTCCAAGGGATACAGTAAACCTGGAGTGTAACATTGGAATCTATAACTAGTGTCACAGGAATGGTTCAAAACATAGACAGTAAGAAGAGTCAGTCTACGTGTACTTAAGTCGGCATTTTGCCTTTTGTATTTAATTCCGATGCAATTTCTGTGTTTCATCGTCAATAAGAAGGTCAAGGTATACAGTAAACCTGACGTAAAGCATCGGAATCTATAACTAGTGTCACAGGAATGGTTCAAACTATAATCAGTAAGAAGAGTCAGTCTTCTTGTCCTTAAGTCGGCATTGTGCCTTTTGTATTTAATTCCGATGCAATATCGGTGTTTCATCGTCAATAAGAAGGTCCAAGGGATACAGTAAACCTGAAGAACCATCGGAATCTATAACTAGTGTCACTGGAATGGTTCAAAATATAGACAGTAAGAAGAGTCAGTCTTCTTGTACTTAAGTCAGCATTGTGCCTTTTCTATTTAATTCCGATGCAATTTCTGTGATTCATCGTCAATAAGAAAGTCTATGGGATACAGTAAACCTCAAGTGAAGCATCGGACCCTATAACTAGTGTCACAGAAATGGTTCAAAACATAGACAGTACGAAGAGTCAGTCTTCTTGTACTTAAGTCGGCATTGTGGCTTTTGTATTTAATTCCGAAGCAATTTCTGTGTTTCACCTTCAATAAGAAGGTCAGAGGGATACAGTAAACCTGAAGAAGCATCGGAATCTATAACTAGTGTCACAGGAATAGTTCAAAACATAGACAGTAGGAAGAGTCAGTCTTCTTGTACTTAAGTCGGCATTGTGCCTTTTCTATTTAATTCCGATGCAATTTCTGTGTTTCATCGTCAATAAGAGGGTACAAGGGATACAATAAACGTGGAGTGAAGTATCGGAAACTATCACTAGTGTCACAGGAATGGTTCAAAACATAGACAGTAAGAAGAGTCGGTCCTCTTGTACTTAAGTCGGCATTGTGCTTTTTGTATTTAATTCCGATGCAATTTCTGTGTTTCATCGTCAATAAGTAGGTCCTAGGGATACAGTAAACCTGGAGTGAAGCACCGGAATCTATAACTAGAGTCACAGTAATGGTTCAAAACATAGACAGTAAAGAGAGTCGGTCTTCTTGTCCTTAAGTCGCCATTGTGCCTTTTGTATTTAATTCCGATGCAATATCAGTGTTTCATCGTCAATAAGAAGGTCCAAGGGATACAGTAAACCTGAAGAAGCATCGGAATCTATAACTAGTGTCACTGGAATGGTTCAAAATATAGACAGTAAGAAGAGTCAGTCTTCTTGTACTTAAGTCGGCATTGTGCCTTTTCTATTTAATTCCGATGCAATTTCTGTGATTCATCGTCAATAAAGAAGTCCATGGGATACAGTAAACCTGAAGTGAAGCATCGGACCCTATAACTAGTGTCACAGAGATGGTTCAAAGCATAGACAGTACGAAGTGGCAGTCTTCTTGTACTTAAGTCGGCATTGTGGCTTTTGTATTTAATTCCCATGCAATTTCTGTGTTTCATCGCAAATAAGAAGGTCAGAGGGATACAGTAAACCAGAAGTGAAGCATCGGAATCTATAACTAGTGTCACAGGAATGGTTCAAAACATAGTCAGTAAGAAGAGTCAGTCTTCTTGTCCTTAAGTCGGCATTGTGCCTCTTGTATTAAATTCCGATGCAATATCGGTGTTTCATCGGCAATAAGGTCAGAGGGATACAGTAAACCTGAAGTGAAGCATCAGAATCTATAACTAGTGTCACAGGAATAGTTCAAAACATAGACAGTTGGAAGAGTCAGTCTTCTTGTACTTAAGTCGGCATTGTGCCTTTTCCATTTAATTCCGATGCAATTTCTGTGTTTCATCGTCAATAAGAAGGTACAAGGGATACAGTAAACCTGGAGTGAAGCATCGGAATCTATCACTAGTGTCACAGGAATGGTTCAAAACATAGACAGCAAGAAGAGTCAATCCTCTTGTACTAAAGTCGGCATTGTGCCTTTTGTATTTAATTCCGATGCAATTTCTGTGTTTCATCGTCAATAAGTAGGTCCTAGGGATACAGTCAACCTGGAGTGAAGCACCGGAATCTATAACTAGAGTCACAGTAATGGTTCAAAACATAGACAGTAAGAAGAGTCGGTCTTCTTGTCCTTAAGTCGGCATTGTGCCTTTTGTATTTAATTCCGATGCAATTTCAGTGTTTCATCGTCAATAAGAAAGTCCAAGGGATACAGTAAACCTGAAGAAGCTTCGGAATCTATAACTAGTGTCACTGCAATGGTTCAAAATATAGACAGTAAGAAGAGTCAGTCTTCATGTACTTAAGTCGGCATTGTGCCTTTTCTATTTAATTCCGGTGCATTTTCTGTGATTCATCGTCAATAAGAAAGTCCATGGGATACAGTAAACCTGAAGTGAAGCATCGGACCCTATAACTAGTGTCACAGAAATGGTTCAAAACATAGACAGTACAAAGAGTCAGTCTTCTTGTACTTAAGTCGTCATTGTGGCTTTTGTATTTAATTCCGAAGCAATTTCTGTGTTTCATCGTCAATAAGAAGGTCAGAGGGATACAGTAAACCAGAAGTGAAGCATCGGAATCTATAACTAGTGTCACAGGAATGGTTCAAAACATAGTCAGTAACAAGAGTCAGTCTTCTTGTCCTTAAGTCGGCATTGTGCCTTTTGTATTTAATTCCGATGCAATATCTGTGTTTCATCGGCAATTAGGTCAGAGGGATAAAGTAAACCTGAAGTGTAGCATCGGAATCTATAACTAGTGTCACAGGAATAGTTCAAAACATAGACAGTAGGAAGAGTCAGTCTTCTTGTACTTAAGTCGGCATTGTGCCTTTTCTATTTAATTCCGATGCAATTTCTGTGTTTCAAAGTCAATAAGAAGGTACAAGGGATACAGTAAACCTGGAGTGAAGCATCGGAATCTATCACTAGTGTCTCAGGAATGGTTCAAAACAAAGACAATAAGAAGAGTCAGTCCTCTTGTACTTAAGTCGACATTGTGCCTTTTCTATTTAATTCCGATGCAATTTCTGTGTTTCATCGTCAATAAGAAGGTCAGAGGGATACAATAAACCTGAAGTGAAGCATCGGAATCTATAACTAGTGTCACAGGAATGGTTCAAAACATAGACAGTAAGAAGAGTCAGTCTTCGTGTACTTAAGTGGGCATTTTGCCTTTTGTATTTAATTCCGATGCAGTTTCTGTGTTTCATCGTCAGTATGAAGGTCCAAGGGATACAGTAAACCTGAAGTAAAGCATGGGAATGTATAACTAGTGTCACAGGAATGGTTCAAAACATAGTCATTAAGAAGAGTCAGTCTTCTTGTACATAAGTCGGCATTGTGACTTTTCCATTTAATTCCGATGCAATTTATGTGTTTCATCGTCAATAACAAGGTCCAAGGAATACAGTAATCCTGAAGTGAAGCATCGGAATCTGTAACTAGTGTCACACTAATGGTTCAAAGCAAAGTCAGTAAGAAGAGTCAGTCTTCTTGTCCTTAAGTCGGCAGTGTGCCTTTTGTATTTAATTCCGATGCAATTTCTGTGTTTCATCGTCAATAAGAAGGTCAAAGGGATACAGTAAATCTGGAGTGTAGCATTGGAATCCATAACTAGTGTCACAGGAATGGTTCAAAACATGGACAGTAAGAAGAGTCAGTCTTCGTGTACATAAGTCGGCATTTTGCCTTTTGTATCTAATTCCGATGCATTTTCTGTGTTTCATCGTCAATAACAAGGTCCACGGGATACAGTAAACCAGAAGTGAAGCATAGGAATCTATAACTAGTGTCACAGGAATGGTTCAAAGCATAGTTAGTAAGAAGAGTCAGTCTTCTTGTACTTAAGTCGGCATTGTGCCTTTTGTATTTATTTCCGATGCAATTTCTGTGTTTCATCGTCAATAAGACGGTCCAAGGTATATAGTAAACCTGGAGTGAAGCATCGGAATCTATAACTAGTGTCACAGGAATGGTTCATAACATAGTCAGCAAGAAGAGTCAGTCGTCTTGTACTTAAGTCGGCATGGTGCATTTTCTATTTAATTCCGATGCAATATCTGTGTTTCATCGTCAATAAGAAGTTCCAAGGGATACAGTAAACCTGAAGTGAAGCATCGGAATCTACAACTAGTGTCACAGGATTGTTTCAAACATAGACAGTAAGAAGAGTCAGTCTTCTTGTACTTAATTCGGCATTGTGCCTTTTCTATTTAATTCCGATGCAATTACTGTGTTTCATCGTCAATAAGACGGTCAGAGGGATACAGTAAACCTAAAAAGAAGCATCGGAATCTATAACTAGTGTCACAGGAATGGTTCAAAACATAGTCAGTAAGAAGAAACCATCTTCTTGTACTTATGTCGGCATTGTGCCTTTCGTATTTAATTCCGATGCAATTTCTGTGTTTCACCGTCAATAAAAAGGGCAGAGGGATACAGTAAACCTGAAGTGAAGCATCGGAATTTATAACTAGTGTCACAGGAATGGTTCAAACATATACAGTAAGAAGAGTCAGTCTTCTTGTACTTAAGTGGGCATTGTGCCTTTGGTATTTCATTCCTATGCAATTTCTGTGTTTCATCGTCAATAAGAGGGTCAGAGGGTTACAGCAAACATGAAGTGAAGCATCGGAATCTATAACTAGTGTCACAGGAATGGTTCAAAACATAGTCAGTAAGAAGATTAAGTCTTCTTGTCCTTAAGTCGGCTTTGAGCCTTTTGTATTTAATTCCGATGCAATTTCTGTGTTTCATCGTCAATAAGTAGGTCCAAGGGATACAGTAAACCTGGAGTGAAGCACCGGAATCCATAACTAGAGTCACAGTAATGGTTCAAATTATAGACAGTAAGAAGGGTCGGTCTTCTTGTACTTAAGTCGGCATTGTGCCTTTTGTATTTAATTCCGAAGCAATATCTGTGTTTCATCTTCAATAAGAAGGTCAGAGGGATACAGTAAACCAGAAGTGACGCATCGGAATCTATAACTAGTGTCACAGGAATGGTTCAAAACATAGTCAGTAAGAAGAGTCAGTCTTCTTGTCCTTAAGTCGGCATTGTGTCTTTTGTATTTAATTCCGATGCAATATCTGTGTTTCATCGGCAATAAGGTCAGAGGGATACAGTAAACCTGAAGTGAATCATCGGAATCTATAACTAGTGTCACAGGAATAGTTCAAAACATAGACAGTAGGAAGAGTCAGTCTTCTTGTACTTAAGTCGGCATTGTGCCTTTTCTATTTAATTCCGATGCAATTTCTGTGTTTCATCGTCAATAAGAGGGTACAAGGGATACAATAAACGTGGAGTGAAGTATCTGAATCTATCACTAGTGTCACAGGAATGGTTCAAAACATAGACAGTAAGAAGAGTCAGTCCTCTTGTACTTAAGTCGGCATTGTGCCTTTTGTATTTAATTCCGATGCAATTTCTGTGTTTCATCGTCAATAAGTAGGTCTAGGGATACAGTAAACCTGGAGTGAAGCACCGGAATCTATAACTAGAGTCACAGTAATGGTTCAAAACATAGACAGTAAGGAGAGTCGGTCTTCTTGTCCTTAAGTCGCCATTGTGCCTTTCGTATTTAATTCCGATGCAATATCAGTGTTTCATCGTCAATAAGAAGGTCCAAGGGATACAGTAAACCTGAAGAAGCATCGGAATCTATAACTAGTGTCACTGGAATGGTTCAAAATATAGACAGTAAGAAGAGTCAGTCTTCTTGTACTTAAGTCGGAATTGTGCCTTTTCTATTTAATTCCGATGCAATTTCTGTGATTCATCGTCAATAAGGAAGTCCATGGGATACAGTAAACCTGAAGTGAAGCATCGGACCATATAACTAGTGTCACAGAGATGGTTCAATACATAGACAGTACGAAGAGTCAGTCTTCTTGTACTTAAGTCGGCATTGTGGCTTTTGTATTTAATTCTGATGCAATTTCTGTGTTTCATCGCCAATAAGAAGGTCAGAGGGATACAGTAAACCAGAAGTGAAGCAACGGAATCTATAACTAGTGTCACAGGAATGGTTCAAAACATAGTCAGTAAGAAGAGTCAGTCTTCTTGTCCTTAAGTCGGCATTGTGCCTCTTGTATTTAATTCCGATGCAATATCGGTGTTTCATTCGCAATAAGGTCAGAGGGATACAGTAAACCTGAAGCGAAGCATCGGAATCTATAACTAGTGTCACAGGAATAGTTCAAAACATAGACAGTAGGAAGAGTCAGTCTTCTTGTACTTAAGTCGGCATTGTGCCTTTTCTATTTAATTCCGATGCAATTTCTGTGTTTCATCGTCAATAAGAAGGTACAAGGGATACAGTAAACCTGGAGTGAAGCATCGGAATCTATCACTAGTGTCACAGGAATGGTTCAAAACATAGACAGCAAGAAGAGTCAATCCTCTTGTACTAAAGTCGGCATTGTGCCTTTTGTATTTAATTCCGATGCAATTTCTGTGTTTCATCGACAATAAGAAGGTCAGAGGGATACAATAAACCTGAAGTGAAGCATCGGAATCTATAACTAGTGTCACAGGTATGGTTCAAAACATAGACAGTAAGAAGAGTCAGTCTTCGTGTACTTAAGTGGGCATTTTCCCTTTTGTATTTAATTCCGATGCAGTTTCTGTGTTTCATCGTCAGTATGAAGGTCCAAGGGATACAGTAAACCTGAAGTAAAGCATGGGAATCTATAACTAGTGTCACAGGAATGGTTCAAAACATAGTCATTAAGAAGAGTCAGTCTTCTTGTACATAAGTCGGCATTGTGACTTTTCCATTTAATTCCGATGCAATTTATGTGTTTCATCGTCAATAACAAGGTCCAAGGGATACAGTAAACCTGGAGTGAAGCATCGGAATCCATAACTAGTGTCAATGGAATGGTTCAAAACATAGACAGTAAGAAGAGTCAGTCTTCTTCTACTTAAGTCGGCATTGTGCCTTTTGTATTTAATTCCGATGCAAATTCCGTGTTTCATCGTCAATAATAAGGTCCAAGGGATACAGCAAACCTGAAGTGAAGCATCGGAATCTATATCTAGTGTCACACTAATGGTTCAAAACAAAGTCAGTAAGAAGAGTCAGTCTTCTTGTCCTTAAGTCGGCATTTTGCCTTTTGTATTTAATTCCGATGCAATTTCTATGTTTCATCGTCAATAAGAAGGTCCAAGGGATACAGTAAACCTGAAGTGAAGCATCGGAATCTATAACTAGTGTCACAGGAATGGTTCAAAACATAGTCAGTAAGAAGAGTCAGTCTTCTTGTACTTAAGTCTGCATTGTGCCTTTTGTATTTGATTCCGATGCAATTTCTGTGTTTCATCGTCAATAAGAAGGTCAGAGGCATACAGTAAACCTGGAGTGAAGCATCGGAATCTGTAACTAGATTCACAGTAATGGTTCAAAACATGGACAGTAAGAAGAGTCAGTCTTCTTGTACTTAAGTCGGCATTGTGGCTTTTGTATTTAATTCCGAAGCAATTTCTGTGTTTCATCGTCAATAAGAAGGTCAGAGGGATACAGTAAACCTGAAGAAAAGCATCGGAATCTATAATTAGTGTCACAGGAATGGTTCAAACATAGTCAATAAGAAGAGTCAGTCTTCTTGTCCTTAAGTCGCCATTGTGCCTTTTGTATTTCATTCCGATGCAATTTCTGTGTTTCATCGGCAATAATTTCAGAGGGATACATTAAACCTGAGGTCAAGCATCGGAATCTATAACTAGTCTCACAGGAATGGTCCAAAACATAGACAGTAAGAAGAGTCAGTCTTCTTGTACTTAAGTCGGAATTGTGCCTATTGTATTTAATTCCGATGCAATTTCTGTGTTTCATCGTCAATAAGAAGGTCCAAGGGATACAGTAAACCTGGAGTGAAGCATCGGAATATGTAACTAGTGTCAATGGAATGGTTCAAACATAGACAGTAAGAAGAGTCAGTCTTCTTGTACTTAAGTTGGCATTGTGCCTTTTGTATTTAATACCGATGCAATTTCTGAGTTTCATCGTCAATTGGAAGGTCAGAGGGATACAGTCAACCTGAAGTGAAACATCGGTACCTATAACTAGTGTCACAGAAATGGTTCAAAGCATAGTCAGTAAGAAGAGTCAGTCTTCTTGTCCTTAAGTCGGTATTGTGCCTTTTGTATTTAATTCCGATGCAATTTCTGCGTTTCATCGTCAATAAGAAGTTCCAAGGGATACAGTAAACCTGGAGTGAAACAACGGAATCCAAAACTAGTGTCACAGGAATGGTTCAAAACTTAGACAGTAGGAGGAGTCAGTCTTCTTGTACGTAAGTCGGCATTGTGCCTTTTGTATTTAATTCCGATGCAATTTCTGTGTTTCATCGTCAATAAGAAGGTCCAAGGTATACAGCAAACCTGAAGTGTAGCATCGGAATCTGTAACTAGTGTCACAGGAATGGTTCAAAACATAGTCAGTAAGAAGAGTCAGTCTTCTTGTACTTAAGTCGGCATTGTGCCTTTTCTATTTAATTCCGATGCAATTTCTGTGTTTCATCGTCAATAAGAACGTCCAAGGGATTCAGTAAACCTGGAGTAAAGCATCGGAATCTATCACTAGTGTCACAGGAATGGTTCAGAACATAGTCATTAAGAACAGTCAGTCTTCTTGTACTTATGTCGACATTGTGCATTTGCTATTTAATTCCGATGCAATTTCTGTGTTTCATCGTCAATAAGAAGGTCAGAGGGATTCAATGAACCTGAAGTGAAGCATCATAATCTATAACTAGTGTCACAGGAATGGTTCAAAAAAAAGACAGTAAGAAGAGTCAGTCTTCTTGTTCTTAAGTCGGCATTTTGCCTTTTGTATTTAATTCCGATGCAATTTCTGTGTTTCATCGTCAATAAGAAGGTCCAAGGGATACAGTAAACCTGGAGTGTAGCATCGGAATCTATAACTAGTGTCACAGGAATGGTTCAAAACATGGACCGTAAGAAGAGTCAGTCTTCGTGCTCTTAAGTCGGCATTTTGCCTTTTGTATTTAATTCCGAAGCAATTTCTGTGTTTCATCGTCAATAAGAAGGTCCAAGGGATATAGTAAACCTGGAGTGAAGCATCGGAATCTGTAACTAGTGTCACATGAATGGTTGAAAAGATAGACAGTTGGAAGAGTCAGTGTTCTTGTACTTAAGTTAGCATTGTGCCTTTTGTATTTAATTCCTATGCAATTTCTGTGTTTCTTCGTCAATAAGAAGGTCCAAGGGATACAGTAAACCTGAAGTGAAGCATCGGAATCTACAACTAGTGTCACAGGATTGGTTCAAAACATAGACGGTAAGAAGAGTCAGCCTTCTTGCACTTAAGTCGGCATTGTGCCTTTTCTATTTATTTCCGATGCAATTTCTGTCTTTCATCGTCACTAAGAAGGTCAGAGGGATACAGAAAACCTGAAGTGGAGCATTGGAATCTATAACTAGTGTCACAGGAATGGTTCAAGACATAGTCAGTAAGAAGAGTCAGTCTTCTTGTACTTAAGTCGGCATTTTGCTTTTCGTATTTAATACCGATGCAATTTCTGTGTTTCACCGTCAATAAGAAGGTCAGAGGGATACAGTAAACCTGAAGTGAAGCATTGGAATCTATAACTAGTGTCACGGGAATGGTTCAAACATATAAAGTAAGATGAGTCAGTCTTCTTGTACTTAAGTCGGCATTGTGCCTTTTGTATTTAATTCCGATGCAATTTCTGTGTTTCATCGTCAATAAGTAGGTCCAAGGGATACAGTTAACCTGGAATGAAGCACCGGAATCTATAACTAGAGTCACAGTAATGGTTCAAAACATAGACAATAAGAAGTATCGGTCTTCTAGTACTTTAGTCGGCATTGTGCCTTTTGTATTTAATTCCGATGCAATTTCAGTGTTTCATCGTCAATAAGAAGGTCCAAGGGATACAGTAAACCTGAAGTGATGCATCGGAATCTATAACTAGTGTCACTGGAATCGTTCAAAATATAGACGGTAAGAAGATTCAGTCTTCTTGTCCTTAAGTCGACTTTGAGCCTTTTGTATTTAATTCCGATGCAATATCTGTGTTTCATCAGCAATAAGGTCAGAGGGATACAGAAAACCTGAAGTCTAGCATCGGAATCTATAACTAGTGTCACAGGAATGGTTCAAAGCATAGTCAGTAAGAAGAGTCAGTCTTCTTGTACTTAAGTCGGCATTTTGCTTTTCGTATTTAATTCCGATGCAATTTCTGTGTTTCACCGTCAATAAGAAGGTCAGAGGGATACAGTAAACCTGGAGTGCAGCACCGGAATCTATAACTAGAGTCACAGTAATGGTTCAAAACATAGACAGTAAGAAGAGTCGGTCTTCTTGTCCTTAAGTCGCCATTGTGCCTTTTGTATTTAATTCCGATGCAATATCAGTGTTTCATCGTCAATAAGAAGGTCCAAGGGATACAGTAAACCTGAAGAAGCATCGGAATCTATAACTAGTGTCACTGGAATGGTTCAAAATATAGACAGTAAGAAGAGTCAGTCTTCTTGTACTTAAGTCGGCATTGTGCCTTTTCTATTTAATTCCGATGCAATTTCTGTGATTCATCGTCAATAAGGAAGTCCATGGGATACAGTAAACCTGAAGTGAAGCATCGGACCCTATAACTAGTGTCACAGAGATGGTTCAAAACATAGACAGTACGAAGAGTCAGTCTTCTTGTACTTAAGTCGGCATTGTGGCTTTTGTATTTAATTCCGATGCAATTTCTGTGTTTCATCGCCAATAAGAAGGTCAGAGGGATACAGTAAATCTGAAGTGAAGCATCGGAATCTATAACTAGGGTCACAGGAATGGTTCAAAACATAGTCAGTAAGAAGAGTCAGTCTTCTTGTCCTTAAGTCGGCATTGTGCCTCTTGTATTTAATTCCGATGCAATTTCTGTGTTTCATCGTCAATAAGAAGGTACAAGGGATACAGTAAACCTGGAGTGAAGCATCGGAATCTATCACTAGTGTCACAGGAATGGTTCAAAACATAGACAGCAAGAAGAGTCAATCCTCTTGTACTAAAGTCGGCATTGTGCCTTTTGTATTTAATTCCGATGCAATTTCTGTGTTTCATCGTCAATAAGTAAGTCCTAGGGATACAGTCAACCTGGAGTGAAGCACCGGAATCTATAACTAGAGTCACAGTAATGGTTCAAAGCATAGACAGTAAGAAGAGTCGGTCTTCTTGTCCTTAAGTCGACATTGTGCCTTTTGTATTTAATTCCCATGCAATTTCAGTGTTTCATCGTCAATAAGAAGGTCCAAGGGATACAGTAAACCTGAAGAAGCTTCGGAATCTATAACTAGTGTCACTGGAATGGTCAAAATATAGACAGTAAGAAGAGTCAGTCTTCACGTACTTAAGTCGGCATTGTGCCTTTTGTATTTAATTCCGATGCAATATCTGTGTTTCATCGGCAATAAGGTCAGAGGGATACAGTAAACCTGAAGTGAAGCATCGGAATCTATAACAAGTGTCACAGGAATAGTTCAAAACATAGACAGTAGGAAGAGTCAGTCTTCTTGTTCTTAAGTCGGCATTTTGCCTTTTGTATTTAATTCCGATGCAATTTCTGTGTTTCATCGTCAGTATGAAGGTCCAAGGGATACAGTAAACCTGAAGTAAAGCATGGGAATCTATAACTAGTGTCACAGGAATGGTTCAAAACATATTCATTAAGAAGAATCAGTCTTCTTGTACATAAGTCGGCATTGTGACTTTTCCATTCAATTCCGATGCAATTTATGTGTTTCATCGTCAATAACAAGGTCCAAGGGATACAGTAAACCTGGAGTGAAGCATCGCAATCTATAACTAGTGTCAATGGAATGGTTCAAAACATAGACAGTAAGAAGAGTCAGTCTTCTTCTACTTAAGTCGGCATTGTGCCTTTTGTATTTAATTCCGATGCAAATTCCGTGTTTCATCGTCAATAATAAGGTCCAAGGGATACAGCAAACCTGAAGTGAAGCATCGGAATCTATAACTAGTGTCACACTAATGGTTCAAAACAAAGTCAGTAAGAAGAGTCAGTCTTCTTGTCCTTAAGTCGGCAGTGTGCCTTTTGTATTTAATTCCGATGCAATTTCTGTGTTTCATCGTCAATAAGAAGGTCAAAGGGATACAGTTAACCTGGAGTGCAGCATCGGAATCTATAACTAGTGTCACAGGAATGGTTTAAACCATAGACAGTAAGAAGAGTCAGTCTTCTTGTACTTAAGTCGGCATTGTGGCTTTTGTATTTAATTCCAATGCAATTTCTGTGTTTCATCGTCAATAAGAAGGTCAGAGGGATACAGTAAACCTGAAGAGAAGCATCGGAATCTATAATTAGTGTCACAGGAATGGTTCAAACATAGTCAATAAGAAGAGTCAGTCTTCTTGTCCTTAAGTCGCCATTGTGCCTTTTGTATTTCATTCCGATGCAATTTCTGTGTTTCATCGTCAATAAGAAGGTCCAAGGGATACAGTAAACCTGGAGTGTAGCATCGGAATCTATAACTAGTGTCACAGGAATGGTTCAAAACATAGACCGTAAGAAGAGTCAGTCTTCGTGCTCTTAAGTCGGCATTTTGCCTTTTGTATTTAATTCCGATGCAATTTCTGTGTTTCATCGTCAATAAGAAGGTCCAAGGGATATAGTAAACCTGGAGTGAAGCATCGGAATCTGTAACTAGTGTCACATGAATGGTTGAAAACATAGACAGTTGGAAGAGTCAGTGTTCTTGTACTTAAGTTAGCATTGTGCCTTTTGTATTTAATTCCTATGCAATTTCTGTGTTTCATCGTCAATAAGAAGGTCCAAGGGATACAGTAAACCTGAAGTGAAGCATCGGAATCTACAACTAGTCTCACAGGATTGGTTCAAAACATAGACGGTAAGAAGAGTCAGCCTTCTTGCACTTAAGTCGGCATTGTGCCTTTTCTATTTATTTCCGATGCAATATCTGTGTTTCATCGTCACTAAGAAGGTCAGAGGGATACAGAAAACCTGAAGTGGAGCATCGGAATCTATAACTAGTGTCACAGGAATGGTTCAAAACATAGTCAGTAAGAAGAGTCAGTCTTCTTGTACTTAAGTCGGCATTTTGCTTTTCGTATTTAATTCCGATGCAATTTCTGTGTTTCACCGTCAATAAGAAGGTCAGAGGGATACAGTAAACCTGAAGTGAAGTATCGGAATCTATAACTAGTGTCACGGGAATGGTTCAAACATATAAAGTAAGATGAGTCAGTCTTCTTGTACTTAAGTCGGCATTGTGCCTTTTGTATTTAATTCCGATGCAATTTCTGTGTTTCATCGTCAATAAGTAGGTCCAAGGGATACAGTAAACCTGGAGTGAATCACCGGAATCTATAACTAGAGTCACTGGAATGGTTCAAAATATAGACGGTAAGAAGAGTCAGTCTTCTTGTACTGAAGCCGACATTGTGCCTTTTGTATTTAATTCCGATTCAATTTCTGTGTTTCATCGTCAATAAGAACGTCCAAAGTATACAGTAAACCTGAAGTGAAGCATCGGAACCTATAACTAGTGTCACAGTAATGGTTCAAAACATAGTCAGTAAAAAGAGTCAGTCTTCTTGTCCTTAAGTCGGCATTGTGCCTTTTGTATTTAATTCCGATGCAATTTCTGTAATTCATCGTCAATAAGAAGGTCCAAGGGATACAGTAAACCTGGAGTGAAGCATCGGAATCTGTAACTAGTGGCAATGGAATGGTTCAAAACATAGACAGTAAGAAGAGAGAGTCTTCTTGTACTTAAGTAGGCATTGTGCCTTTTGTGTTTAAATCCGATGCTATTTCTGAGTTTCATCGTCAATAAGAAGGTCAGAGGGATACAGTAAACCTGAAGTGAAGCATCGGAACCTATAACTAGTGTCACAGGGATGGTTCAAAACATTGTCAGTAAGAAGAGTCAGTCTTCTTGTACTTAAGTCGGCATTGTGCCTTTTGTGTTTAATTCTGATGCTATTTCTGAGTTTCATCGTCAATAAGAAGGTCAGAGGGATACTGTAAACCTGAAGTGAAACGTCGGAATCTATAACTATTGTCACAGGAATGGTTCAAAACATAGACAGTTGGAAGAGTAAGTGTTCTTGTACTTAAGTCGGCATTGTGCCTTTTGTATTTAAGTCCTATGCAATTTCTGTGTTTCATAGTCAATAAGAAGGTCCAAGGGATACAGTAAACCTGAAGTGAAGCATCGGAATCTACAACTAGTGTCACAGAATTGGTTCAAAACATAGACGGTAAGAAGAGTCAGCCTTCATGTACTTAAGTCGGCATTGTGCCTTTTCTATTTAATTCCGATGCAATTTCTGTGTTTCATCGTCACTAAGAAGGTCAGAGGGATACAGTAAACCTTAAGTGAAGCATCGGAATCTATAACTAGTGTCACAGGAGTGGTTAAAACATATACAGTAAGAAGAGTCAGTCTTCTTGTACTTAAGTCGGCATTGTGCCTTTTGTATTTAATTCCGATGCAATTTCTGTGTTTCATCGTCAATAAGTAGGTCCAAGGGATACAGTAAACCTGGAGTGAAGCACCGGAATCTATAACTAGAGTCACAGTATTGGTTCAAAACATAGGCAATAAGAAGATTCGGTGATCTTGTACTTAAGTCGGCATTGTGCCTTTTGTATTTAATTCCGATGCAATTTCAGTGTTTCATCGTCAATAAGAAGGTCCAAGGGATACAGTAAACCTGAAGTGAAGCATCGGAATCTATAACTAGTGTCACAGGAATGGTTCCGAACATAGACAGTAAGAACAATCAGTCTTCTTGTACTTATGTCGACATTGTGCCTTTGCTATTTAATTCCGATGCAATTTCTGTGTTTCATCGTCAGTAAGAAGGTCGGAGGGATTCAATGAACCTGAAGTGAAGCATCTTAATCTATAACTAGTGTCACAGGAATGATTCAAAACAAAGACAATAAGAAGAGTCAGTCTCCCTGTTCTTAAGTCGGCATTTTGCCTTTTGTATTTAATTCCGATGCAATTTATGTGTTTCATCGTCAATAAGAAGGTCCAAGGGATACAGTAAACCTGGAGTGTAGCATCGGAATCTATAACTAGTGTCACAGGAATCTTTCAAAACATAGACCGTAAGAAGAGTAAGTCTTCGTGCTCTTAAGTCGGCATTTTGCCTTTTGTATTTAATTCCGATGCAATTTCAGTGTTTCATCGTCAATAAGAAGGTCCAAGGGATACAGTAAACCTGAAGTGAAGCATCGGAATCTATAACTAGTGTCACTGGAATGGTTCAAAATATAGACAGTAAGAAGAGTCAGTCTTCTTGTACTGAAGTCGGCATTGTTCCTTTTCTATTTAATTCCGATGCAATTTCTGTGTTTCATCGTCAATACGAACGTCCAAAGTATACAGTAAACCTGAAGTGATGCATCGGAACCTATAACTAGTGTCACAGGAATGGTTCAAAACATAGTCAGTAAGAAGAATCAGTCTTCTTGTCCTTATGTCGGCATTGTGCCTTTTGTATTTAATTCCGATGCAATTTATGTAATTCATCGTCAATAACAAGGTCCAAGGGATACAGTAAACCTGGAGTGAAGCATCGGAATCTGTAACTAGTGTCAATGGATTGGTTCAAAACATAGACAGTAAGAAGAGTCAGTCTTCTTGTACTTAAGTAGGCATTGTGCCTTTTGTGTTTAATTCCGATGCTATTTCTGAGTTTCATCGTCAATAAGAAGGTCAGAGGGATACAGTAAACCTGAAGTGAAGCATCGGAACCTATAACTAGTGTCACAGGAATGGTTCAAAACATACTCAGTGGGAAGAGTCAGTCTTCTTGTACTTAAGTCGGCATTGTGCTTTTTGTGTTTATTTCCGATGCTATTTCGGAGTTTCATCGTCAATAAGAAGGTCAGAGGGATACAGTAAACCTGAAGTGAAGCTTCGGAACCTATAACTAGTGTCACAGGAATGGTTAAAACATATACAGTAAGAAGAGTCAGTCTTCTTGTACTTAAGACGGCATTGTGCGTTTTGTATTTAGTTCCGATGCAATTTCTATGTTTCATCGTCAATAAGTAGGTCCAAGGGATACAGTAAACCTGGAGTGAAGCACCGGAATCTATAACTAGAGTCACAGTATTGGTTCAAACGTAGGCAATAAGAAGATTCGGTGATCTTGTACTTAAGTCGGCATTGTGCCTTTTGTATTTAATTCCGATGCAATTTCAGTGTTTCATCGTCAATAAGAAGGTCCAAGGGATACAGTAAACCTGAAGTTAAGCATCGGAATCTACAACTAGTGTCACAGGATTGGTTCAAAACATAGACGGTAAGAAGAGTCAGCCTTCTTGTACTTAAGTCGGCATTGTGCTTTTTCTATTTATTTCCGATGCAATTTCTGTGTTTCATCGTCACTAAGAAGGTCAGAGGGATACAGTAAACTTGAAGTGAAGCATCGGAATCTATAACTAGTGTCACGGGAAGGGTTCAAACATATACAGTAAGATGAGTCAGTCTTCTTGTACTTAAGTCGGCATTGTGCCTTTTGTATTTAATTCCGATGCAATTTCTGTGTTTCATCGTCAATAAGTAGGTCCAAGGGATACAGTAAACCTGGAGTGAAGCACCGGATTCTGTAACTAGAGTCACAGTAATGGTTCAAAACATAGACAATAAGAAGAGTCGGTCTTCTTGTACTTTAGCCGGCATTGTGTCTCTTGTATTTAAATCCGATGCAATTTCAGTGTTACATCGTCAATAAGAAGGTCCAAGGGATACAGTAAACCTGAAGTGAAGCATCAGAATCTATAACTAGTGTCACTGGAATGGTTCAAAATAGAGACAGTAAGAAGAGTCAGTCTTCTTGTACTGAAGTCGGCGATGTGCCTTTTGTATTTAATTCCGATGCAATTTCTGTGTTTCATCGTCAATAAGAACGTCCAAAGTATACAGTAAACCTGAAGTGAAGCATCGGAACCCATTACTAGTGTCACAAGTATGGTTCAAAACATAGTCAGTAAGAAGAGTCAGTCTTCTTGTCCTTAAGTCGGCATTGTGCCTTTTGTATTTAATTCCGATGCAATTTCTGTGTTTAATCGTCAATAAGAAGGTCCAAGGGATACAGTAAACCTGGAGTGAAGCATCGGAATCTGTAACTAGTGTCTATGGAATGGTTCAAAACATAGACAGTAAGAAGAGTCAGTCTTCTTGTACTTAAGTCGGCATTGTGCCTTTTGTGTTTAATTCCGATGCTATTTCTGAGTTTCATCGTCAATAAGAAGGTCAGAGGGATACAGTAAACCTGAAGTAAAGCATCGGAATCTACAACTAGTGTCACAGGAATGGTTCAAAACATAGACAGTAAGAAGAGTCAGTCTTCTTGTACTTAAGTCGGCGTTGTGCGTTTTGTATTCAATTTCGATGCAATTTCTGTGTTTCATAGTCAACAAAAATGTCCAAGGGATACAGTAAACCTGAAGTGAAGCATCTGAATGTCTTAACTAGTATCACAGGAATGGTTCAAATCATTGTCAATAAGAAGAGTCGGTCTTCATGTACTTAAGTCGGCATTGTGCATTTTGTATTTAAGTCCTATGCAATTTCTGTGTTTCATCCTCAATAAGAAGGTCCAAGGGATACAGTAAACCTGAAGTGAAGCATCGGAATCTACAACTAGTGTCACAGAATTGGTTCAAATCATAGACGGTAAGAAGAGTCAGCCTTCATGTACTTAAGTCGGCATTGTGCCTTTTCTATTTAATTCCGATGCAATTTCTGTGTTTCATCGTCACTAAGAAGGTCAGAGGGATACAGTAAGCCTGAAGTGAAGCATCGGAATCTATAACTAGTGTCACAGGAATGGTTAAAACATATACAGTAAGAAGACTCAGTCTTCTTGTACTTAAGTCGGCATTGTGCCTTTTGTATTTAATTCCGATGCAATTTCTGTGTTTCATCGTCAATAAGTAGGTCCAAAGGATACAGTAAACCTGGAGTGAAGCACCGGAATCTATAACTAGAGTCACAGTATTGGTTCAAAACATAGGCAATAAGAAGATTCGGTGATCTTGTACTTAAGTCGGCATTGTGCATTTTGTATTTAATTCCGATGCAATTTCTGTGTTTCATCGTCAATAAGAAGGTCCAAGGGATACAGTAAACCTGAAGTGAAGCATCGGAATCTATAACTAGTGTCACAGGAATGGTTCAGAACATAGACAGTAAGAACAGTCAGTCTTCATGTACTTATGTCGGCATTGTGCGTTTTGTATTTAATTCCGATGCAATTTCTGTGTTTCATCGTCAATAAGATGGTCCAAGGGATATAGTAAACCTGGAGTGAAGCATCGGAATCTACAACTAGTGTCACAGGAATGGTTCATAACATAGACAGTAAGAATAGTCAGTCTTCTTGTACGTAAGTCGGCGTTGTGCCTTTTGTATTTCCTTTTCGATGCAATTTCTGTGTTTCATAGTCAATAAGAAGGTCCAAGGGATACAGTAAACCTAAAGTGAAGCATCGGAATCTACAACTAGTGTCACAGAATTGGTTCAAAACATAGACGGTAAGAAGAGTCAGCCTTCATGTACTTAAGTCGGCATTGTGCCTTTTCTATTTAATTCCGATGCAATTTCTGTGTTTCATCGTCACTAAGAAGGTCAGAGGGATACAGTAAACCTGAAGTGGAGCATCGGAATCTATAACTAGTGTCACAGGAATGGTTAAAACATATACAGTAAGAAGAGTCAGTCTTCTTGTACTTAAGCCGGCATTGTGCCTTTTGTATTTAATTCCGATGCAATTTCTGTGTTTCATCGTCAATAAGTAGGTCCAAAGGATACAGTAAACCTGGAGTGAAGCACCGGAATCTATAACTAGAGTCACAGTATTGGTTCAAAACATAGGCAATAAGAAGATTCGGTGATCTTGTACTTAGGTCGGCACTGTGCCTTTGCTATTTAATTCCGATGCAATTTCTGTGTTTCATCGTCAATAAGAAGGTCAGAGGGATTCAATGAACCTGAAGTGAAGCATCATAATCTATAACTAGTGTCTCAGGAATGGTTCAAAACAAAGACAGTAAGAAGAGTCAGTCTTCGTGTTCTTAAGTCGGCATTTTGCCTTTTGTATTTAATTCCGATGCAATTTCTGTGTTTCATCGTCAATAAGAAGGTCCAAGGGATACAGTAAACCTGGAGTGTAGCATCGGAATCTATAACTAGTGTCACAGGAATGGTTCAAAACATAGACCGTAAGAAGAGTCAGTCTTCGTGCTCTTAAGTCGGCATTTTGCCTTTTGTATTTAATTCCTATGCAATTTCAGTGTTTCATCGTCAATAAGAAGGTCCAAGGGATACAGTAAACCTGAAGTGAAGCATCGGAATCTACAACTAGTGTCACAGGATTGGTTCAAAACATAGACGGTAAGAAGAGTCAGCCTTCTTGTACTTAAGTCGGCATTGTGCCTTTTCTATTTATTTCCGATGCAATTTCTGTGTTTCATCGTCACTAAGAAGGTCAGAGGGATACAGTAAACCTGAAGTGGAGCATCGGAATCTATAACTAGTGTCACTGGAATGGTTCAAAACATAGACAGTTAGAAGAGTCAGTCTTCTTGTACTGAAGTCGGCATTGTGCCTTTTGTATTTAATTCCGATGCAATTTCTGTGTTTCATCGTCAATAAGAACGTCCAAAGTATACAGTAAACCTGAAGTGAAGCATCGGAACCCATAACTAGTGTCACAGGAATGGTTCAAAACATAGTCAGTAAGAAGAGTCAGTCTTCTTGTCCTTAAGTCGGCATTGTGCCTTTTGTATTTAATTCCGATGCAATTTCTGTGTTTCATCGTCAATAAGAAGGTCCAAGGGATACAGTAAACCTGGAGTGAAGCATCGGAATCTGTTACTAGTGTCAATGGAATGGTTCAAAACATAGAAAGTAAGAAGAGTAAGTCTTCTTGTACTTAAGTCGGCATTGTGCCTTTTGTGTTTAATTCCGATGCTATTTCTGAGTTTCATCCTCAATAAGAAGGTCAGAGGGATACACTAAACCTGAAGTGAAGCATCGGAACCTATAACTAGTGTCACAGGAATGGTTCAAAACATAGTCAGTAAGAAGAGTCTGTCTTCTTGTACTTAAGTCGGCATTGTGCCTTGTGTGTTTAATTCCGATGCTATTTCTGAGTTTCATCGTCAATAAGAAGGTCAGAGGGATACAGTAAACCTGAAGTGAAGGATCGGAACCTATAACTAGTGTCACAGGAATGGTTCAAAACATAGTCAGTAAGAAGAGTCAGTCTTCTTGTCCTTAAGTCGGCATTGTGCGTTTTGTATTTAATTCCGATGCAATTTCTGTGTTTCATCGTCAATAAGAAGGTCCAAGGGATATAGTAAACCTGGAGTGTAGCATCGGAATCTACAACTAGTGTCACAGGAATGGTTCAAAACATAGACAGTAAGAATAGTCAGTCTTCTTGTACGTAAGTCGGCGTTGTGCCTTTTGTATTTCCTTTTCGATGGAATTTCTGTGTTTCATAGTCAATAAAAATGTCCAAGGGATACAGTAAACCTGAAGTGAAGCATCTGAATCTATAACTAGTATCACAGGAATGGTTCAAATCATTGTCAATAAGAAGAGTCGGTCTTCATGTACTTAAGTCGGCATTGTGATTTTGTATTTAATTCCGATGCAATTTCTGTGTTTCATCGTCAATAAGAAGGTACAAGGGATTGAGTAAACCTGAAGTGAAGCGTCGGAATCTATAACTAGTGTCACAGGAATGGTTCAAAACATAGACAGTTGGAAGAGTAAGTGTTCTTGTACTTAAGTCGGCATTGTGCCTTTTGTATTTAAGTCCTATGCAATTTCTGTGTTTCGTCGTCAATAAGAAGGTCCAAGGGATACAGTAAACCTGAAGTGAAGCATCGGAATCTACAACTAGTGTCACAGGATTGGTTCAAAACATAGACGGTAATAAGAGTCAGCCTTCATGTACTTAAGTCGGCATTGTGCCTTTTCTATTCAATTCCGATGCAATTTCTGTGTTTCATCGTCACTAAGAAGGTCAGAGGGATACTGTAAACCTGAAGTGAAGCATCGGAATCTATAACTAGTGTCACAGGAATGGTTAAAACATATACAGTAAGAAGAGTCGGTCTTCTTCTACTAAAGTCGGCATTGTGCCTTTTGTATTTAATTCCGATGCAATTTCTGTGTTTCATCGTCACTAAGAAGGTCAGAAGTATACAGTAAAACTGAAGTGAAGCATCGGAATCCAAAACTAGTGTCACAGGAATGGTTCAAATCATAGACAGTAGGAAGAGTCAGTCTTCCTGTACGTAAGGTGGCATTGTGCCTTTTGTATTTAATTCCGATGCAATTTCTGTGTTTCATCGTCAATAAGAAGGTCCAAGGGATACAGTATACCAGGAGTGAAGCATCGGAATCTATCACTAGTGTCACAAGAATGGTTCAATACATAGACAGTAAGAACAGTCAGTCTTCTTGTACTTAAGTCGACATTGTGCCTTTTGTATTTAATTCCGATGCAATTTCTGTGTTACATCGTCAATAAGAAGGTCAGAGGGATACAGTAAACCTGAAGTGAAGCATCGGAATCTATAACTAGTGTCACAGGAATGGTTAAAACATATACAGTAGGAAGAGTCAGTCTTCTTGTACTTAAGTCGGCATTGTGCCTTTTGTATTTAATTCCGATGCAATGTCTGTGTTTCATCGTGAATAAGAAGGTCCAAGGTACACAGCAAACCTGAGGTGAAGCATCGGAATCTATAACTAGTGTCACAGGAATGGTTCGAAACATAGTCAGTAAGAAGAGTCAGTCTTCTTGTACTTAAGTCGGCATTGTGCCTTCTCTATTTAATTCCGATGCAATTTCTGTGTTTCATCGTCAATGAGAAGGTCCAAGGGATACAGTAAACCTGGAGTGAAGCATCGGAATCTATCACTAGTGTCACAAGAATGGTTCAATACATACACAGTAAGAACAGTCAGTCTTCTTGTACTTAAGTCGACACTGTGCCTTTTCTATTTAATTCCGATGCAATTTCTGTGTTTCATCGTCAATAAGTAGGTCAGAGGGATACAGTAAACCTGAAGTGAAGCATCGGAATCTATAACTAGTGTCACAGGAATGGTTAAAACATATACAGTAGGAAGAGTCAGTCTTCTTGTACTTAAGTCGGCATTGTGCCTTTTCTATTTAATTCCGATGCAATTTCTGTGTTTCATCGTCAATAAGAAGGTCCAAGGGATACAGTAAACCTGAAGTGAAGCATCGGAATCTATAACTAGTGTCACAGGAATGGTTAAAACATATACAGTAAGAAGAGTCAGTCTTCTTGTCCTTAAGTCGGCATTGTGCTTTTTTATTTAATTCCGATGCAATTTCTGTGTTTCATCGTCAATAAGAAGGTCCAAGGGATACAGTAAACCTGGAGTGTAGCATCGGAATCTATAACTAGTGTCACAGGAATGGTACAAAAAGCATAGACCGTAAGAAGAGTCAGTCTTCGTGTTCTTAAGTCGGCATTTTACCTTTTGTATTTAATTCCGATGCAATTTCTGTGTTTCATCGTCAATAAGAAGGTCCAAGCGAAACAGTAAACCTGAAGTGAAGCATCGGAATCTATAACTAGTGTCACAAGAATGGTTCAAAACATAGTCAGTAAGAAGAGTCAGTCTTCTTGTCCTTAAGTCGGCATTGTGCCTTTTGTATTTAATTCCGATGCAATTTCTGTGTTTCATCGTCAATAAGAAGGTCCAAGGGATATAGTAAACCTGGAGTGAAGCATCGGAATCTATAACTAGTGTCACAGGAATGGTTCAAAACATAGACAGTAAGAAGAGTCAGTCTTCTTGTACTTAAGTCGGCATTGTGCCTTTTTTATTTAATTCCGATGCAATTTATGTGTTTCATCGTCAATAAGAAGGTCGAAAGTATACAGTAAACCTGAAGTGAAGCATCGGAATCTATAACTAGTGTCACAGGAATGGTTCATAACATAGTCAGAAAGAAGAGTCAGTTTTCTTGTCCTTAAGTCGGCATTGTTCCTTTTGTATTACATTCCGATGCAATTTCTGTGTTTCATCGTCAATTAGAAGGTCCAAGTGATATAGTAAACCAGGAGTAAAGCATCGGAATCTATAACTGGTGTCACAGGAATGATTCAAAACACAGACAGTAAGAAGATTCAGTCTCCGTGTACTTATGTCGGCATTTTGCCATTTGTATTTAATTCCGATGCAATTTCTGTGTTTCATCGTCAATAAGAAGGTCCAAGGGATACAGTAAACCTGTAGTGAAGCATTGGAATCTGTAACTAGTGTCAATGGAATGGTTCAATACATAGACAGTAAGAAGAGTCAGTCTTCTTGTACTTAAGTCGGCATTGTGCCTTTTGTATTTAATTCTGATGCTATTTCTGAGTTTCATCGTCAATAGGAAGGTCAGAGGGATACAGTAAACCTGAAGTGAAGCATCGGAACCTATAACTAGTGTCACAGGAATGGTTCAAAATATAGTCAGTAAGAAGAGTCAGTTTTCTTGTCCTTAAGTCGCCATTGTTCCTTTTGTATTAAATTCCGATGCAATTACTGTGTTTCATCGTCAATTAGAAGGTCCAAGTGATATAGTAAACCTGAAGTGAAGCGTCGGAATCTATAACTAGTGTCACAGGAATGGTTCAAAACATAGACAGTTGGAAGAGTAAGTGTTCTTGTACTTAAGTCGGCATTGTGCCTTTTGTATTTAAGTCCTATGCAATTTCTGTGTTTCGTCGTCAATAAGAAGGTCCAAGGGATACAGTAAACCTGAAGTGAAGCATCGGAATCTACAACTAGTTTCACAGAATTGGTTCAAAACATAGACGGTAAGAAGAGTCAGCCTTCATGTACTTAAGTCGGCACTGTGCCTTTTCTATTCAATTCCGATGCGATTTCTGTGTTTCATCGTCACTAAGAAGGTCAGAGGGATACTGTAAACCTGAAGTGAAGCATCGGAATCTATAACTAGTGTCACAGGAATGGTTAAAACATATACAGTAAGTAGAGTCAGTCTTCATCTACTAAAGTCGGCATTGTGCCTTTTGTATTTAATTCCGATGCAATTTCTGTGTTTCATCGTCACTAAGAATGTCAGAGGTATACAGTAAAACTGGAGTGAAGCATCGGAATCCAAAACTAGTGTCACAGGAATGGTTCAAAACATAGACAGTAGGAAGAGTCAGTCTTCCTGTACGTAAGGTGGCATTGTGCCTTTTGTATTTAATTCCGATGCAATTTCTGTGTTTCATCGTCTATAAGAAGGTCCAAGGGATACAGTAAACCTGAAGTGAAGCATCTGAATCTATCACTAGTGTCACAAGAATGGTTCAATACATAGACAGTAAGAACAGTCAGTCTTCTTGTACTTAAGTCGACATTGTGCCTTTTCTATTTAATTCCGATGCAATTTCTGTGTGTCATCGTCAATAAGAAGGTCAGAGGGATACAGTAAACCTGAAGTGAAGCATCGGAATCTATAACTAGTGTCACAGGAATGGTTAAAACATATACAGTAAGAAGAGTCAGTCTTCTTGTACTTAAGTCGGCATTGTGCCTTTTCTATTTAATTCCGATGCAATTTCTGTGTTTCATCGTCAATAAGAAGGTCCATGGGATACAGTAAACCTGAAGTGAAGCATCAGATTCTATAACTAGTGGCACAGGAATGGTTAAAACATATACAGTAAGAAGAGTCAGTCTTCTTGTCCTTAAGTCGGCATTGTGCTTTTTTATTTAATTCCGATGCAATTTCTGTGTTTCATCGTCAATAAGAAGGTCCAAGGGATACAGTAAACCTGGAGTGTAGCATCGGAATCTATAACTAGTGTCACAGGAATGGTACAAAACATAGACCGTAAGAAGAGTCAGTCTTCGTGTTCTTAAGTCGGCATTTTGCCTTTTGTATTTAATTCCGATGCAATTTCTGTGTTTCATCGTCAACAAGAAGGTCCAAGCGATACAGTAAACCTGAAGTGAAGCATCGGAATCTATAACTAGTGTCACAAGAATGGTTCAAAACATAGTCAGTAAGAAGAGTCAGTCTTCTTGTTCTTAAGTCGGCATTGTGCGTTTCGTATTTAATTCCGATGCAATTTCTGTGTTTCATCGTCAATAAGAAGGTCCAAGGGATATAGTAAACCTGGAGTGAAGCATCGGAATCTATAACTAGTGTCACAGGAATGGTTCAAAACATAGACAGTAAGAAGAGTCAGTCTTCTTGTACTTAAGTCGGCATTGTGTCTTTTGTATTTAATTCCGATGCAATTACCGTGTTTCATCGTCAATAAGAATGTCCAAGGGATACAGTAAACCTGAAGTGAAGCATCGGAATCTATAACTAGTATCACAGGAATGGTTCAAATCATTGTCAATAAGAAGAGTCGGTCTTCATGTACTTAAGCCGGCATTGTGCCTTTTGTGTTTAATTCCGATGCAATCTCTGTGTTTCATCGTCAATAAGAAGGTACAAGGGATACAGTAAACCTGAAGTGAAGCGTCGGAATCTATAACTAGTGTCACAGGAATGGTTCAAAACATAGACAGTTGGAAGAGTCAGTGTTCTTGTACTTAAGTCGGCATTGTGCCTTTTGTATTTAATTCCTATGCAATTTCTGTGTTTCATCGTCAATAAGAAGGTCCAAGGGATACAATAAACCTGAAGTCAAGCATCGGAATCTATAACTAGTGTCACAGGAATGGTTCAAAACATAGTCAGTAAGAAGGGTCAGTCTTCTTGTACTTAAGTCGGCATTTTTCTTTTCGTATTTAATTCCGATGCAATTTCTGTGTTTCACCGTCAATAAGAAGGTCAGAGGGATACAGTAAACCTGAAGTGAAGCATCGCAATCTATAACTAGTGTCACAGGAATGGTTCAAACATATAAAGTAAGAAGAGTCAGTCTTCTTGTACTTAAGTCGGCATTGTGCCTTTTGTATTTAAGTCCTATGCAATTTCTGTGTTTCATCGTCAATAAGAAGGTCCAAGGGATACAGTAAACCTGAAGTAGAGCATCGGAATCTATAACTAGTGTCACAGGAATGGTTCATAACATAGTCAGAAAGAAGAGTCAGTTTTCTTGTCCTTAAGTCGGCATTGTTCCTTTTGTATTAAATTCCGATGCAATTTCTGTGTTTCATCGTCAATTAGAAGGTCCAAGTGATATAGTAAACCAGGAGTAAAGCATCGGAATCTATAACTGGTGTCACAGGAATGGTTCAAAATATAGTCAGTAAGAAGAGTCAGTTTTCTTGTCCTTAAGTCGCCATTGTTCCTTTTGTATTAAATTCCGATGCAATTTCTGTGTTTCACCGTCAATAAGAAGGTCAGAGGGATACAGTAAACCTGAAGTGAAGCATCGCAATCTGTAACTAGTGTCACAGGAATGATTCAAACATAGACAGTAAGAAGATTCAGTCTCCTTGTACTTATGTCGGCATTTTGCCATTTGTATTTAATTCCGATGCAATTTCTGTGTTTCATCGTCAATAAGAAGGTCCAAGGGATACAATAAACCTGTAGTGAAGCATTGGAATCTGTAACTAGTGTCAATGGAATGGTTCAAAACACAGACAGTAAGAAGAGTCAGTCTTCTTGTACTTAAGTCGGCATTGTGCCTTTTGTATTTAATTCTGATGCTATTTCTGAGTTTCATCGTCAATAGGAAGGTCAGAGGGATACAGTAAACCTGAAGTGAAGCATCGGAACCTGTAACTAGTGTCACAGGAATGGTTCAAAATATAGTCAGT
The DNA here is from genome assembly GCF_023864345.2 of Schistocerca serialis cubense. Lineage (NCBI taxonomy): Eukaryota > Metazoa > Arthropoda > Insecta > Orthoptera > Acrididae > Schistocerca > Schistocerca serialis. The sequence continues at coordinate 12,820,522 of NW_026047617.1, forward strand.
AAGAAGAGTCAGTTTTCTTGTCCTTAAGTCGCCATTGTTCCTTTTGTATTAAATTCCGATGCAATTTTTGTGTTTCATCGTCAATTAGAAGGTCCAAGTGATATAGTAAACCTGGAGTGAAGCATCGGAATCTACAACTAGTGTCACAGGAATGGTCAAAACATAGACAGTAAGAAGAGTCAGTCTTCTTGTACTTAAGTCGGCATTGTGCCTTTTGTATTTAATTCCGATGCAATTTCTGTGTTTCATCTTCAATAAGAAGGTCCAAGGGATACAGTAAACCTGGAGTGAAGCATCGGAATCTATCACTAGTGTCACAAGAATGGTTCAATACATAGACAGTAAGAACAGTCAGTCTTCTTGTACTTAAGTCGACATTGTGCCTTTTGTATTTAATTCCGATGCAATTTCTGTGTTTCATCGTCAATAAGAAGGTCAGAGGGATACAGTAAACCTGAAGTGAAGCAGCGGAATCTATAACTAGTGTCACAGGAATGGTTAAAACATATACAGTAAGAAGAGTCGGTCTTCATGTACTTAAGTCGGCATTGTGATTTTGTATTTAATTCCGATGCAATTTCTGTGTTTCATCGTCAATAAGAAGGTACAAGGGATAGAGTAAACCTGAAGTGAAGCGTCGGTATCTATAACTAGTGTCACAGGAATGGTTCAAAACATAGACAGTTGGAAGAGTAAGTGTTCTTGTACTTAAGTCGGCATTGTGCCTTTTGTATTTAAGTCCTATGCAACTTCTGTGTTTCGTCGTCAATAAGAAGGTCCAAGGGATACAGTAAACCTGAAGTGAAGCATCGGAATCTACAACTAGTGTCACAGAATTGGTTCAAAACATAGACGGTAAGAAGAGTCAGCCTTCATGTACTTAAGTCGGCATTGTGCCTTTTCTATTCAATTACGATGCAATTTCTGTGTTTCATCGTCACTAAGAAAGGTCAGAGGGATACTGTAAACCTGAAGTGAAACATCGGAATCTATAACTAGTGTCACAGGAATGGTTAAAACATATACAGTAAGAAGAGTCAGTCTTCTTCTACTAAAGTCGGCATTGTGCCTTTTGTATTTAATTCCGATGCAATTTCTGTGTTTCATCGTCACTAAGAAGGTCAGAGGTATACAGTAAAACAGAAGTGAAGCATCGGAATCTATAACTAGTGGCACAGGAATGGTTAAAACATATACAGTAAGAAGAGTCAGTCTTCTTGTCCTTAAGTCGGCATTGTGCTTTTTTATTTAATTCCGATGCAATTTCTGTGTTTCATCGTCAATAAGAAGGTCCAAGGGATACAGTAAACCTGGAGTGTAGCGTCGGAATCTATAACTAGTGTCACAGGAATGGTACAAAACATAGACCGTAAGAAGAGTCAGTCTTCGTGTTCTTAAGTCGGCATTTTGCCTTTTGTATTTAATTCCGATGCAATTTCTGTGTTTCATCGTCAACAAGAAGGTCCAAGCGATATAGTAAACCTGAAGTCAAGCATCGGAATCTACAACTAGTGTCACAAGAATGGTTCAAAACATAGTCAGTAAGAAGAGTCAGTCTTCTTGTTCTTAAGTTGGCATTGTGCCTTTCGTATTTAATTCCGATGCAATTTCTGTGTTTCATCGTCAATAAGAAGGTCCAAGGGATATAGTAAACCTGGAGTGAAGCATCGGAATCTATAACTAGTGTCACAGGAATGGTTCAAAACATAGACAGTAAGAAGAGTCAGTCTTCTTGTACTTAAGTCGGCATTGTGTCTTTTGTATTTAATTCCGATGCAATTACCGTGTTTCATCGTCAATAAGAATGTCCAAGGGATACAGTAAACCTGAAGTGAAGCATCGGAATCTATACCTAGTATCACAGGAATGGTTCAAATCATTGTCAATAAGAAGAGTCGGTCTTCATGTACTTAAGTCGGCATTGTGCCTTTTGTATTTAATTCCGATGCAATTTCTGTGTTTTATCGTCAATAAGAAGGTTAAAGGTATACAGCAAACCTGAAGTGAAGCATCGGAATCTATAACTAGTGTCACAGGAATGGTTCGAAACATAGTCAGTAAGAAGAGTCAGTCTTCTTGTACTTAAGTCGGCATTGTGCCTTTTCTATTTAATTCCGATGCAATTTCTGTGTTTCATCGTCAATGAGAAGGTCCAAGGGATACAGTAAACCTAGAGTGAAGCATCGGAATCTATCACTAGTGTCACAAGAATGGTTCAATACATACACAGTAAGAACTGTCAGTCTTCTTGAACTTAAGTCGACATTGTGCCTTTTCTATTTAATTTCGATGCAATTTCTGTGTTTCGTCGTCAATAAGTAGGTCAGAGGGATACAGTAAACCTGAAGTGAAGCATCAGAATCTATAACAAGTGTCACAGGAATGGTTAAAACATATACAGTAAGAAGAGTCAGTCTTCTTGTACTTAAGTCGGCATTGTGCCTTTTCTATTTAATTCCGATGCAATTTCTGTGTTTCATCGTCAATAAGAAGGTCCAAGGGATACAGTAAACCTGAAGTGAAGCATCGGAATCTATAACTAGTGTCACAGGAATGGTTAAAACATATACAGTAAGAAGAGTCAGTCTTCTTGTCCTTAAGTCGGCATTGTGCTTTTTTATTTAATTCCGATACAATTTCCGTGTTTCATCGTCAATAAGAAGGTCCAAGGGATACAGTAAACCTGGAGTGTAGCATCGGAATCTATAACTAGTGTCACAGGAATGGTACAAAAAGCATAGACCGTAAGAAGAGTCAGTCTTAGTGTTCTTAAGTCGGCATTTTCCCTTTTGTATTTAATTCCGATGCAATTTCTGTGTTTCATCGTCAATAAGAAGGTCCAAGCGATACAGTAAACCTGAAGTGAAGCATCGGAATCTATAACTAGTGTCACAAGAATGATTCAAAACATAGTCAGTAAGAAGAGTCAGTCTTCTTGTCCTTAAGTCGGCATTGTGCCTTTTGTATTTAATTCCGATGCAATTTCTGTGTTTCATCGTCAATAAGAAGGTCCAAGGGATATAGTAAACCTGGAGTGAAGCATCGGAATCTATAACTAGTGTCACAGGAATGGTTCAAAACATAGACAGTAAGAAGAGTCAGTCTTCTTGTACTTAAGTCGGCATTGTGCCTTTTGTATTTAATTCCGATGCAATTTCTGTGTTTCATCGTCAATAAGTAGGTCCAAGGGATACAGTAAACCTGGAGTGAAGCACCGGAATCTATAACTAGAGTCACAGTAATGGTTCAAAACATAGACAATATGAAGACTCGGTCTTCTTGTACTTAAGTCGGCATTGTGCCTTTTGTATATAGTTCCGATGCAATTTCAGATTTTCATCGCCAATAATAAGGTCCAAGGGATACAGTATACCTGAAGTGAAGCATCGGAATCTATAACTAGTGTCACTGGAATGGTTCAAAATATAGACAGTAAGAAGAGTCAGTCTTCTTGTACTTATGTCGCCATTGTGCCTTTTGTATTTAATTCCGATGCAATTTATGTGTTTCATCGTCAATAAGAAGGTCGAAAGTATACAGTAAACCTGAAGTGAAGCATCGGAATCTATAACTAGTGTCACAGGAATGGTTCATAACATAGTCAGAAAGAAGAGTCAGTTTTCTTGTCCTTAAGTCGGCATTGTTCCTTTTGTATTAAATTCCGATGCAATTTCTGTGTTTCATCGTCAATTAGAAGGTCCAAGTGATATAGTAAACCAGGAGTAAAGCATCGGAATCTATAACTGGTGTCACAGGAATGATTCAAAACATAGACAGTAAGAAGATTCAGTCTCCGTGTACTTATGTCGGCATTTTGCCATTTGTATTTAATTCCGATGCAATTTCTGTGTTTCATCGTCAATAAGAAGGTCCAAGGGATACAGTAAACCTGTAGTGAAGCATTGGAATCTGTAACTAGTGTCAATGGAATGGTTCAAAACATAGACAGTAAGAAGAGTCAGTCTTCTTGTACTTAAGTCGGCATTGTGCCTTTTGTATTTAATTCTGATGCTATTTCTGAGTTTCATCGTCAATAGGAAGGTCAGAGGGATACAGTAAACCTGAAGTGAAGCATCGGAACCTATAACTAGTGTCACAGGAATGGTTCAAAATATAGTCAGTAAGAAGAGTCAGTTTTCTTGTCCTTAAGTCGCCATTGTTCCTTTTGTATTAAATTCCGATGCAATTTCTGTGTTTCATCGTCAATTAGAAGGTCCAAGTGATATAGTAAACCTGGAGTGAAGCATCGGAAACTACAACTAGTGTCACAGGAATGGTTCAAAACATAGACAGTAAGAAGAGTCAGTCTTCTTGTACTTAAGTCGGCATTGTGCCTTTTGTATTTAATTCCGATGCAATTTCTGTGTTTCATCGTCAATAAGAAGGTCCAAGGGATACAGTACACCTGAAGTGAAGCATCGGAATCTACAACTAGTGTCACAGGATTGGTTCAAAACATAGACGGTAAGAAGAGTCAGCCTTCATGTACTTAAGTCGGCATTGTGCCTTTTCTATTTAATTCCGATGCAATTTCTGTGTTTCATCGCCACTAAGAAGGTCAGAGGGATACAGTAAACCTGAAGTGAAGCATCGGAATCTATAACTAGTGTCACAGGAATGGTTCAAACATATACAGTGAAAAGAGTCAATCTTCTTGTACTTAAGTCGGCATTGTGCCTTTTGTATTTAATTCCGATGCAATTTCTGTGTTTCATCGTCAATAACTAGGTCCAAGGGATTCAGTAAACCTGGAGGGAAGCACCGGATTCTATAACTAGAGTCACAGTGATGGTTCAAAACATAGACAATATGAAGATTCGGTCTTCTTGTACTTAAGTCGGCATTGTGCCTTTTGTATTTAATTCCGATGCAATTTCAGTGTTTCATCGTCAATAAGAAGGTCCAAGGGATACAGTAAACCTGGAGTGAAGCAGCGGAATCTATCACTAGTGTCACAGGAATGGTTCAAAACATAGGCAGTAAGAACAGTCAGTCTTCTTGTACTTAAGTCGACATTGTGGCTTTTCTATTTAATTCCGATGCAATTTCTGTGTTTCATCGTCAATAAGAAGGTCAGAGGGATACAATAAACCTGAAGTGAAGCATCTTAATCTATAACTAGTGTCACAGGAATGGTTCAAAACAAAGACAGTAAGAAGAGTCATTCTTCGTGTAGTTAAGTCGGAATTTTGCCTTTTGTATTTAATTCCGACGCAATTTCTGTGTTTCATCGTCAATATGAAGGTCCAAGGGATACAGTAAACCTGAAGTGAAGCATCGGAATCTATAACTAGTGTCACAGGAATGTTTCAAAACATAGTCAGTAAGAAGGGTCAGTCTTCTTGTACTTATGTCGGCAATGTGGCTTTTCTATTTATTTCCGATGCAATTTCTGTGTTTCATCGTCAATAAGAAGGTCCAAGGGATACAGTAAACCTGAAGTGAAGCATCGGAATCTATAACTAGTGTCACACTGATGGTTGAAAACAAAGTCAGTAAGAAGAGTCAGTCTTCTTGTCTTAAGTCGGCATTGTGCCTTTTGTATGTAATTCCGATGCAATTTCTGTGTTTCATCGTCAATAAGAAGGTCCAAGGGATACAGTAAACCTGGAGTGTAGCATTGGGATCTACAACTAGTGTCACAGGAATGGTTCAAAACATAGACCTTAAGAATTGTCAGTCTTCGTGTTCTGATGTCGGCATTTTGCCTTTTGTATTTAATTCCGATGCAATTTCTGTGTTTCATCGTCAATAAGAAGGTCCAAGCGATACAGTAAACCTGAAGTTAAGCATCGGAATCTATAACTAGTGTCAAAGGAATGGTTCAAAACATAGTCAGTAAGAAGAGTCAGTCTTCTTGTCCTTAAGTCTGCATTGTGCCTTTTGTATTTAATTCCGATGCAATTTCTGTGTTTCATCGTCAATAAGAAAGTCCAAGGGATATAGTAAACCTGGAGTGAAGCATCGGAACCATACGTAGTGTCACAGCAATGGTTCAAAACATAGACAGTAAGAAGAGTCAGTCTTCTTGTACTTAAGTCGGCATTGTGCCTTTTGTATTTGATTCCGATGCAATTTCTGTGTTTCATCAGTAATAAGAAGGTCCAAGGGATACAGTAAACCTGAAGTGACGCATCGGAATCTATAACTAGTATCACAGGAATGGTTCAAATGATTGACAATAAGAAGAGTCGGTCTTTATGTACTTAAGTCGGCATTGTGCCTTTTGTATTTAATTCCGATGCTATTTCTGTGTTTCATCGTCAATAAGAAGGTACAATTGGATACAGTAAACCTGAAGTGAAGCGTCGGAATCTATAACTAGTGTCACAGGAATGGTTCAAAGCATAGACAGTTGGAAGTGTCAGTGTTCTTGTACTTAAGTCGGCATTGTGCCTTTTGTATTTAATTCCTATGCAATTTCTGAGTTTCATCGTCACTAAGAAGGTCAGAGGGATAAAGTAAACCTGAAGTGAAGCATTGGAATCTATAACTAGTGTCACAGGATTGTTTCAAAACATAGTGAGTAAGAAGAGTCAGTCTTCTTGTACTTAAGTCGGCATTTTGCTTTTCGTATTTAATTCCGATGCAATTTCTGTGCTTCACCGTCAATAAGAAGGTCCAAGTGATACAGTAAACCCGAAGTGAAGCATCGGAATATATAACTAGTTTCACACTAATGGTTCAAAACAAAGTCAGCAAGAAGAGTCAGTCTTCTTGTCCTTAAACCGGCATTGTGCCTTTTGGATTTAATTCCGATGCAATTTCTGTGTTTCATCGGCAATAAGATCAGAGGGATACAGTAAACCTGAAGTGATGCATCGGAATCTATAACTAGTATCACAGGAATGGTTCAAAACATAGACAGTAGGAAGAGTCAGTCTTCTTGTACTTAAGTCGGCCCGGTGCCTTATGTATTTAATTCCGATGCAATTTCTGTGTTTCATCGTCAATAAGAAGGTCCAAGGGACACAGTAAACCTGAAGTCAAGCATCGGAATCTATAACTAGTGTCACAGGAATGGTTCAAAGCATAGACAGTTGGAAGAGTCAGTGTTCTTGTACTTAAGTCGGCATTGTGCCTTTTGTATTTACTTCCCATGCAATTTCTGTGTTTCATCGTCAATAAGAGGGTCCAAGGTATATAGCAAACCTGAAGTGAAGCATCGGAATCTATAACTAGTGTCACAGGAATGGTTCAAAACATAGTCAGTAAGAAGAGTCAGTCTTCTTGTACTTAAGTCGGCATTTTGCCTTTAGTATTTAATTTCGACGCAATTTCTGTGTTTCATCGTCAATAAGAAGGTCCAAGGGATACAGTAAACCTGAAGTGAAGCATCGGAATCTATAACTAGTGTCACAGGTATGGTTCAAAACATAGTCAGTAAGAAGAGTCAGTCCTCATGTACTTAAGTCGGCATTGTGCCTTTTCTATTTAATTCCGATGCGATTTCTGTGTTTCATCGTCAATAAGAAGGTCCAAGGGATACAGTAAACCTGAAGTGAAGCATCGGAATCTATAACTAGTGTCACACTAATGGTTCAAAACAAAGTCAGTAAGAAGAGTCAGCCTTCTTATCCTTAAATCGGCATTGTGCCTTTTGTAATTAATTCCGATGCAATTTCTGTGTTTCATCGTCAATAAGAAGGTCCAAGGGATACAGTAAACCTGGAGTGTAGCATCGGAATCTAAAACTAGTGTCACAGGAATGGTTCAAAACATAGACCGTAAGAAGAGCCAGTCTTCGTGTTCTTAAGTCGGCATTTTGCCCTTTGTATTTAATTCCGATGCAATTTCTGTGTTTCATCGTCATTAAGAAGGTCCAAGGGATACAGTAAACCTGAAGTGAAGCATCGGAATCTATAACTAGTGTCACAGGAATGGTTCAAAACATAGTCAGTAAGAAGAGTCAGTCTTCTTGTACTTAAGTCGGCATTGTACTTTTGTATTTAATTCCGATGCAATTTCTGTGTTTCATCGTCAATAAGAATGACCAAGGGATACAGTAAACCTGAAGTGAAGCATCGGAATCTATAACTAGTGTCACAGGAATGGTTCAAATCATTGTCAATAAGAAGAGTCGATCTTCATGTACTTAAGTCGGCATTTTGATTTTTGTATTTAATTCCGATGCACTTTCTGTGTTTCATCGTCAATAAGAAGGTACAATGGATACAGTAAAGCTGAAGAGAAGCATCGGAATCTATAACTAGTGTCACAGGAATGGTTCAAAACATAGACAGAAGGAAGAGTCAGTGTTCTTGTACTTAAGTCGACATTTTGCCTTTTGTATTTAATTCCGATGCAATTTCTGTGTTTCATCGTCAACAAGAAGGTCCAAAGTATACAGTAAACCTGAAGTGAAGCATCAGAATCTATAACTAGTGTCACAGGAATGGTTCAAAACATAGACAGTATGAAGAGTTAGTCTTCTTGTACTTAAGTTGGCATTGTGCCTTTTCTATTTATTTCCGATGCAATTTCTGTGTTTCATCGTCAATAAGAAGGTCTAAGGGATACAGTAAACCTGAAGTGAAGCATCGGAATCGATAACTAGTGTCATACTAATGGTTCAAATCAAAGTCAGTAAGAAGAGTCAGTCTTCTTGTTCTTAAGTCGGCATTGTGCCTTTTGTATATAATTCCGATGCAATTTCAGTGTTTCATCGACAATAACAAGGTGCAAGGGATACAGTAAACCTGGAGTGAAACATCGGAATCTATAACTAGTGTCAATGGAATGGTTCAAAACATAGACAGTAAGAAGAGTCAGTCTTCTGGTACTTAAGTCGGCATTGTGCCTATTGTATTTAATTCCGATGCAATTTCTGTGTTTCATCGTCAACAAGAAGGTCAGAGGGATACAGTAAACCTGAAGTGAAGCATCGGAATCTATCGCTAGTGTCACAGGAATGGTTCAAACATAGTAAGTAAGAGGAGTCAGTCTTCTTGTACTTAAGTCGGCATTGTGCTTTTTGTATTTAATTCCGATGCAATTTCTGTGTTTCATTGTCAATAAGAAGGTCCAAGGGAAACAGTAAACCTGAAGTGAAGCATCGGAATCTATAACTAGTGTCACAGGAATGGTTCAAAGCATAGACAGTACGAAGAGACAGTCTTCTTGTACTTAGGTCGGCATTGTGCCTTTTGTATTTAATTCCGATGCCATTTCTGTGTTTCATCGTCAATAAGAAAGTCAGAGGGATACAGTAAACCTAAAGTGAAGCATCGGAATCTAAAGCTAGTGTCACAGGAATGGTTCAAAACATAGTCAGTAAGAAGAGACAGTCTTTTTGTACTTAAGTCGGCATTGTGCCTTTTGTATTTAAGTCCGATGCAATTTCTGTGTTTCATCTTCAATAAGAAGGTCCAAGGGATACAGTAAACATGGAGTGAAGCATCGGAATCCATAAGTAGTGTCACAGGAATGTTTCAAAGCATAGACAGTACGAAGAGTCAGTCTTCTTGTACTTAAGTCGGCATTTTGCCTTTTGCATTTAATTCCGATGCAATTTCTGTGTTTCATCGTCAATAAGAAGGTCCAAGGGATACAGTAAACCTGAAGTGAAGCATCGGAATCTATAACTAGTGTCACAGGAATGGTTCAAACCATAGTCAGTAAGAAGAGTCAGTCTTCTTGTACTTAAGTCGGCATTGTGCTTTTGTATTTAATTCCGATGCAATTTCTGTGTTTCATCGTCAATAAGAATGACCAAGGGATACAGTAAAGCTGAAGTGATGCATCGGAATCTATCGCTAGTGTCACAGGAATGGTTCAAACAAAGTCAGTAAGAAGAGTCAGTCTTCTTGTTCTTAAGTCGGAATTGTGCTTTTTGCATTTAATTCCGATGCAATATCTGTGTTTCATTGTCAACAAGAAGGTCCAAGGGATACAGTAAACCTGGAGCGAAGCATCGGAATCTATAACTAGTGTCACAGGAATGGTTCAAAACATAGACAGTAGGAAGAGTCAGTCTTCTTGTACTTAAGTCGGCATTGTGCCTTTTGTATTTACTTCCGATGCAATTTCAGTGTTGCATCGTCAATAAGAAGGTTCAAGGGATACAGTTAACCTCAAGTGAAACATCGGAATCTATAACTAGTGTCACTGGAATGGTTCAAAATATAGACCGTAACAAGAGTCAGTCTTCTTGTAGTTCAGTCGGCATTGTGCCTTTTGTATTTAATTCCCATGCATTTTCTGTGTTTCATTGTCAATAAGAAGGTCATAGGGATACTGTAAACCTGAAGAGAAGCATCGGAATCTATAACTAGTGTCACAGGAATGGTTCAAAGCATAGTCAGTAAGAAGAGACTGTCTTCTTGTACTTAAGTCGGCATTGTGCCTTTTGTGTTTAATTCCTATGCCATTTCTGTGTTTCATCGTCAATAAGAAAGTCAGAGGGATACAGTAAACCTGAAGTGAAGAATCGGAATCTAAAACTAGTGTCACAGGAATGGTTCAAAATATAGACAGTAAGAAGAGTCAGTCTTCTTGTAGTTAAGTCGGCATTGTGCCTTTTGTATTTAATTCCGATGCAATTTCTGTGATTCATCGTCAATCAGAAGGTCCAAAGGATACAGTAAACCTGAAGTGAAGCATCGGATTCTATAACTAGTGTCACAGAAATGGTTCAAAACATAGACAGTAAGAAGAGTCAGTCTTCGTGTACTTATGTCGGCATTTTGCCTTTTGTATTTAATTCCGATGCAATTTCTGTGTTTCATTGTCAATAGGAAGGTCCAAGGGATACTGTAAACCAGGAGCGAAGCATCGGAATCTATAACTAGTGTCACAGGAATGGTTCAAAACATAGTAAGATGAGTCAGTCTTCTTGTACTTAAGTCGGCATTGTGCCTTTTGTATTTACTTCCGATGCAATTTCTGTGTTTCATTGTCAATAAGAAGGTCCAAGGGAAACAGTAAACCTGAAGTGAAGCATCGGAATCTATAACTAGTGTCACAGGAATGGTTCAAAGCATAGACAGAACGAAGAGTCACTCTTCTTGTACTTAAGTCGGCATTTTGCCTTTTGAATTTAATTCCGATGCAATTTCTGTGTTTCATTGTCAATAAGAAGGTCCAAGGGATACAGTAAACCTGAAGTGAAGCATCGGAATCTATAACTAGTGTCACAGGAATGGTTCAACACATAGTCAGTAAGAAGAGTCAGTCTTCTTGTACTTAAGTCGGCATTGTGCTTTTGTATTCAATTCCGATGCAATTTCTGTGTTTCATCGTCAATAAGAAGGTCCAAGGGATACAGTAAACCTGAAGTGAAGCATCGGAATCTATAACTAGTGTCACAGGAATGGTTCAAATCATTGTCAATAAGAAGAGTCGGCCTTCATGTACTTAAGTCGCCATTGTGCCTTTTGTATTTAATTCCGATGCACTTTCTGTGTTTCATCGTCAATAAGAAGGTCCAAGGGATACAGTAAACCTGAAGTGAAGCATCGGAATCTATAACTAGTGTCACAGGAATGGTTCAAATCATTGTCAATAAGAAGAGTCGGCCTTCATGTACTTAAGTCGCCATTGTGCCTTTTGTATTTAATTCCGATGCACTTTCTGTGTTTCATCGTCAATAAGAAGATACAAGGGATACAGTAAAGCTGAAGAGAAGCATCGGAATCTAAAACTAGTGTCACAGGAATGGTTCAAACATAGACAGTAGGAAGAGTCAGTATTCTTATACTTAAGTCGGCATTGTGCCTTTTGTATTTAATTCCGATGCAATTTCTGTGTTTCATCGTCAATAAGAAGGTCCAAGTGATACAGTAAACCTGAAGTGAAGCATCGGAATCTATAACTAGTGTCACAGGAATGGTTCAAATCATTGTCAATAAGAAGAGTCGGCCTTCATGTACTTAAGTCGCCATTGTGCCTTTTGTATTTAATTCCGATGCACTTTCTGTGTTTCATCGTCAATAAGAAGGTCCAAGGGATACAGTAAACCTGAAGTGAAGCATCGGAATCTATAACTAGTGTCACAGGAATGGTTCAAATCATTGTCAATAGGAAGAGTCGGCCTTCATGTACTTAAGTCGCCATTGTGCCTTTTGTATTTAATTCCGATGCACTTTCTGTGTTTCATCGTCAATAAGAAGATACAAGGGATACAGTAAAGCTGAAGAGAAGCATCGGAATCTAAAACTAGTGTCACAGGAATGGTTCAAACATTGACAGTAGGAAGAGTCAGTATTCTTGTACTTAAGTCGGCGTTGTGCCTTTTGTATTTAATTCCCATGCATTTTCTGTGTTTCATTGTCAATAAGAAGGTCATAGGGATACTGTAAACCTGAAGAGAAGCATCGGAATCTATAACTAGTGTCACAGGAATGGTTCAAAGCATAGTCAGTAAGAAGAGTCAGTCTTCTTGTACTTAAGTCGGCATTTTGCCTTTTGCATTTAATTCCGATGCAATTTCTGTGTTTCATCGTCAATAAGAAGGTCCAAGGGATACAGTAAACCTGAAGTGAAGCATCGGAATCTATAACTAGTGTCACAGGAATGGTTCAAACCATAGTCAGTAAGAAGAGTCAGTCTTCTTGTACTTAAGTCGGCATTGTGCTTTTGTATTTAATTCCGATGCAATTTCTGTGTTTCATCGTCAATAAGAATGACCAAGGGATACAGTAAACCTGAAGTCAAGCATCGGAAACTGTTACTAGTGTCACAGGAATGGTTCAAATCATTGTCAATAAGAAGAGTCGGTCTTCATGTACTTACGTCGGCATTGTGCCTTTTGTATTTAATTCCGATGCACTTTCTGTGATTCATCGTCAATAAGAAGCACCAAGGGATACAGTAAACCTGAAGTGATGCATCGGAATCTACAACTAGTGTCTCAGGAATGGTTCAAAGCATAGACAGTACGAAGAGTTAGTCTTCTTATACTGAAGTCGGCATTGTGCGTATTGTATTTAATTCCGATGCAATTTCTGTGTTTCATCTTCAACTAGAAGGTCAGAGGGATACAGTATACCTGAAGTGAAGCATCGGAATCTATCGCTAGTGTCACAGGAATGGTTCAAACAAAGTCAGTAAGAAGAGTCAGTCTTCTTGTTCTTAAGTCGGAATTGTGCTTTTTGCATTTAATTCCGATGCAATATCTGTGTTTCATTGTCAACAAGAAGGTCCAAGGGATACAGTAAACCTGGAGCGAAGCATCGGAATCTATAACTAGTGTCACAGGAATGGTTCAAAACATAGACAGTAGGAAGAGTCAGTCTTCTTGTACTTAAGTCGGCATTGTGCCTTTTGTATTTACTTCCGATGCAATTTCAGTGTTGCATCGTCAATAAGAAGGTTGAAGGGATACAGTTAACCTCAAGTGAAACATCGGAATCTATAACTAGTGTCACTGGAATGGTTCAAAATATAGACCGTAACAAGAGTCAGTCTTCTTGTAGTTCAGTCGGCATTGTGCCTTTTGTATTTAATTCCCATGCATTTTCTGTGTTTCATTGTCAATAAGAAGGTCATAGGGATACTGTAAACCTGAAGAGAAGCATCGGAATCTATAACTAGTGTCACAGGAATGGTTCAAAGCATAGTCAGTAAGAAGAGACTGTCTTCTTGTACTTAAGTCGGCATTGTGCCTTTTGTGTTTAATTCCTATGCCATTTCTGTGTTTCATCGTCAATAAGAAAGTCAGAGGGATACAGTAAACCTGAAGTGAAGAATCGGAATCTAAAACTAGTGTCACAGGAATGGTTCAAAATATAGACAGTAAGAAGAGTCAGTCTTCTTGTAGTTAAGTCGGCATTGTGCCTTTTGTATTTAATTCCGATGCAATTTCTGTGATTCATCGTCAATCAGAAGGTCCAAAGGATACAGTAAACCTGAAGTGAAGCATCGGATTCTATAACTAGTGTCACAGAAATAGTTCAAAACATAGACAGTAAGAAGAGTCAGTCTTCGTGTACTTATGTCGGCATTTTGCCTTTTGTATTTAATTCCGATGCAATTTCTGTGTTTCGTTGTCAATAGGAAGGTCCAAGGGATACTGTAAACCAGGAACGAAGCATCGGAATCTATAACTAGTGTCACAGGAATGGTTCAAAACATAGTAAGATGAGTCAGTCTTCTTGTACTTAAGTCGGCATTGTGCCTTTTGTATTTACTTCCGATGGAATTTCTGTGTTTCATTGTCAATAAGAAGGTCCAAGGGAAACAGTAAACCTGAAGTGAAGCATCGGAATCTATAACTAGTGTTACAGGAATGGTTCAAAGCATAGACAGAACGAAGAGTCACTCTTCTTGTACTTAAGTCGGCATTTTGCCTTTTGAATTTAATTCCGATGCAATTTCTGTGTTTCATTGTCAATAAGAAGGTCCAAGGGATACAGTAAACCTGAAGTGAAGCATCGGAATCTATAACTAGTGTCACAGGAATGGTTCAACACATAGTCAGTAAGAAGAGTCAGTCTTCTTGTACTTAAGTCGGCATTGTGCTTTTGTATTCAATTCCGATGCAATTTCTGTGTTTCATCGTCAATAAGAAGGTCCAAGGGATACAGTAAACCTGAAGTGAAGCATCGGAATCTATAACTAGTGTCACAGGAATGGTTCAAATCATTGTCAATAAGAAGAGTCGGCCTTCATGTACTTAAGTCGCCATTGTGCCTTTTGTATTTAATTCCGATGCACTTTCTGTGTTTCATCGTCAATAAGAAGGTCCAAGGGATACAGTAAACCTGAAGTGAAGCATCGGAATCTATAACTAGTGTCACAGGAATGGTTCAAATCATTGTCAATAAGAAGAGTCGGCCTTCATGTACTTAAGTCGCCATTGTGCCTTTTGTATTTAATTCCGATGCACTTTCTGTGTTTCATCGTCAATAAGAAGATACAAGGGATACAGTAAAGCTGAAGAGAAGCATCGGAATCTAAAACTAGTGTCACAGGAATGGTTCAAACATAGACAGTAGGAAGAGTCAGTATTCTTGTACTTAAGTCGGCATTGTGCCTTTTGTATTTAATTCCGATGCAATTTCTGTGTTTCATCGTCAATAAGAAGGTCCAAGTGATACAGTAAACCTGAAGTGAAGCATCGGAATCTACAACTAGTGTCACAGGAATGGTTCAAAGCATAGACAGTACGAAGAGTCAGTCAACTTGTACCTAAGTCGGCATTTTGCCTTTTGTATTTAATTCCGATGCAATTTCTGTGATTCTTCGTCAATAAGAAGGTCCAAAGGATACAGTAAACCTGAAGTGAAGCATCGGATTCTATAACTAGTGTCACAGAAATTGTTCAAAACATAGACAGGAAGAAGAGTCAGTCATCGTGTACTTATGTCGGCATTTTGCCTTTTGTATTTAATTCCGATGCAATTTCTGTGTTTCATTGTCAATAAGAAGGTCCAAGGGATACTGTAAACCTGGAGCGAAGCATCGGAATCTATAACTAGTGTCACAGGAATGGTACAAAACATAGACAGTAAGAAGAGTCAGTCTTCTTGTACTTAAGTCGGCATTGTGCCTTTTGTAATTACTTCCGATGCAATTTCTGTGTTTCACCGTCAATAAGAAGGTCCAAGGGATAGAGTTAACCTCAAGTGAAACATCGGAATCTATAACTAGTGTCACTGGAATGGTTCAAAATATAGACAGTAAGAAGAGTCAGTCTTCTTGTAGTTAAGTCGGCATTGTGCCTTTTGTATTTAATTCCGATGCAATTTCTGTGATTCATCGTCAATAAGAAGGTCCAAAGGATACAGTAAACCTGAAGTGAAGCATCGGATTCTATAACTAGTGTCACAGAAATGGTTCAAAACATAGACAGTAAGAAGACTCAGGGTTCGTGTACTTATGTCGGCATTTTGCCTTTTGTATTTAATTCCGATGCAATTTTTGTGTTTCATTGTTAATAAGAAGGTCCAAGGGAAACAGTAAACCTGAAGTGAAGCATCGGAATCTATAACTAGTGTCACAGGAATGGTTCAAAGCATAGACAGTACGTAGAGTCAGTCTTCTTGTACTTAAGTCGGCATTGTGCCTTTTGTATTTAATTACGATGACATTTCTGTGTTTCATCGTCAATAAGAAAGTCAGAGGGATACAGTAAACCTAAAGTGAAACATCGGAATCTAAAGCTAGTGTCACAGGAATGGTTCAAAACATAGTCAGTAAGAAGAGACAGTCTTCTTGTACTTAAGTCGGCATTGTGCCTTTTGTATTTAATTCCGATGCAATTTCTGTGTTTCATCGTCAATAAGAAGGTCCAAGGGATACAGTAAACGTGGAGTGAAGCATCGGAATCCATAACTAGTGTCAATGGAATGTTCAAAACATCGACAATAAGAAGAGTCACTCTTCTTGTACTTAAGTCGGCATTGTGCCTATTGTATTTAATTCCGATGCAATTTCTGTGTTTCATCGTTAACAAGAAGGTCAGAGGGATACAGTAAACCTGAAGTGAAGCAACGGAATCTATCGCTAGTGTCACAGGAATGGTTCAAACATAGTCAGTAAGAAGAGTCAGTCTTCTAGTACTTAAGTCGGCATTGTGCCTTTTGTGTTTAATTCCGTTGCCATTTCTGTGTTTCATCGTCAATAAGAAAGTCAGAGGGATACAGTAAACCAGAAGTGAAGCATCGGAATCTAAAACTAGTGTCACAGGAATGGTTCAAAACATAGTCAGTAAGAAGAGACAGTCTTCTTGTAGTTAAGTCGGCATTGTGCCTTTTGTATTTAATTCCGATGCAATTTCTGTGTTTCATCGTCAATAAGAATGTCCAAGGGATACAGTAAACCTGGAGTGAAGCATCGGAATCTATAAGTAGTGTCACAGGAATGGTTCAAAACATAGACAGTAAGAAGAGTCAGTCTTCTTGTACTTAAGTCGGCATTGTGCCTTTTGTATTTACTTCCCATGCAATTTCTGTGTTTCATCGCCAATAAGAAGTTCCAAGGGATACAGTAAGCCTCAAGTGAAGCATCAGAATCTATACCTAGTGTCACAGGAATGGTTCAAAACATAATCAGTAGGAAGAGTCGGTCTTCATGTACTTATGTCGGCATTGTGCCTTTTGTTTTTAATTCCGATGCAATTTCCGTGTTTCATCGTCATTAAGAAGGTCCAAGGGACACAGTAAACCTGAAGTGAAGCATCGGAATCTATAACTAGTGTCACAGGAATGGTTCAAAACATAGACAGTAGGAAGAGTCAGTCTTCTTGTACTTAAGTTGGCATTGTGCCTTTTGTATTTAATTCCGATGCTATTTCTGTGTTTCATCGTCAATAAGAAGGTCCAAGGGATACAGTAAACCTGAAAAGAAGCATCGGAATCTAAAACTAGTGTCACACTAATGGTTCAAAACAAAGTCAGTAAGAAGAGTCAGTCTTCTTGTTCTTAAGTCGGCATTGTGCATTTTGTAGTTAATTCCGATGCAATTTCTGTGTTTCATCGACAATAACAAGGTCCAAGGGATACAGAAAACCTGGAGTGAAGCATCGGAATCTATAACTAGTGTCAATGGAATGGTTCAAAAATAGTCAGTAAGAAGAGTCAGTCTTCTTGTACTTAAATCGACATTGTTCCTATTGTACTTAATTCAGATGCAATTTCTGTGTTTCATCGTCAACAAGAACGTCAGAGGGATACAGTAAACCTGAAGTGAAGCATCGGAATTTTTATCTAGTGTCACAGGAATGGTTCAAACATAGTCAGTAAGAAGAGTCAGTCTTCTTGTTCTTAATTCGGCATTGTGCTTCTTGTATTTACTTCCGAAGCAATTTCTGTGTTTCAACGTCAATAAAGTACAAGGGATACAGTAAACCTGGAGCGAAGCATCTGAATCAAAAACTAGTGTCACAGGAATGGTTCAAAACATAGTCAGTAGGAAGAGTCGGTCTTCATGTACTTATGTCGGCATTGTGCCTTTTGTATTTAATTCCGATGCAATTTCTGTGTTTCATCGTCATTAAGAAGGTCCAAGGGATACAGTAAACCTGAAGTGAAGCATCGGAATCTATAACTAGCGTCACAGGAATGGTTCAAAACATAGACAGTAGGAAGAGTCAGTCTTCTTGTACTTAAGTTGGCATTGTGCCTTTTGTATTAAATTCCGATGCAATTTCTGTGTTTCATCGTCAATAAGAAGGTCCAAGGGATACAGTAAACCTGAAGTGAAGCATCGGAATCTATAACTAGTGTCACACTAATGGTTCAAAACAAAGACAGTAAGAAGAGTCAGTCTTCTTGTTCTTAAGTCGGCATTGTGCATTTTGTATTTAATTCCGATGCAATTTCTGTGTTTCATCGATAATAACAAGGTCCAAGGGATACAGTAAACCTGGAGTGAAGCATCGGAATCTATAACTAGTGTCAATGGAATGGTTCAAAAATAGTTAGTAAGAAGAGTCAGTCTTCTTGTACTTAAGTCGACATTGTGCCTATTGTACCTAATTCCGATGCAATTTCTGTGTTTCATCGTCAACAAGAACGTCAGAGGGATACAGTAAACCTGAAGTGAAGCATCGGAATCTATAGCTAGTGTCACAGGAATGGTTCAAACATAGTCAGTAAGAAGAGTCAGTCTTCTTGTTCTTAAGTCGGCATTGTGCTTTTTGTATTTACTTCCGATGCAATTACTGTGTTTCAACGTCTATAAGAAGGTCCAAGGGATACAGTAAACCTGGAGCGAAGCATCTGAATCAATAACTAGTGTCACAGGAATGGTTCAAAACATAGACAGTTAGAAGAGTCAGTCTTCTTGTATTAAGTCGGCATTTTGCCTTTTGTATTTAATTCCGATGCAATTTCTGTGTTTCATTGTCAATAAGAAGGTCCAAGGGATACTGTAAACCTGGAGCGAAGCATCGGAATCTATAACTAGTGTCACAGGAATGGTTCAGAACATAGACAGTAAGAAGAGTCAGTCTTCTTGTACTTAAGTCGGCATTGTGCCATTTGTATTTACTTCCGATGCAATTTCTTTGTTTCACCGACAAAAGAAGGTTCAAGGGATAGAGTTAACCTCAAGTGAAACATCGGAATCTATAACTAGTGTCACTGGAATGGTTCAAAATATAGACAGTAAGAAGAGACAGTCTTCTTGTACTTAAGTCGCCATTGTGCCTTTTGTATTTAATTAAGATGCCATTTCTGTGTTTCAACGTCAACAATAAGGACAGAGGGAAACAGTAAACCTGAAGTGAAGCATCGGGATCTATAACTAGTGTCACAGGAATGGTTCAAAACATAGACAGTAAGAAGAGTCACGCTTCATGTACTTAAGTCGTCATTGTGCCTTTTGTATTTAATTAAGAAGCAATTTCTGTGTTTTATCGTCAATAAGAAGGTGAAAGGGATACAGTAAACCTGAAGTGAATCATCGGAATCTATAACTACTGTCACAGGAATGGTTCAAAACATAGGCAATAGGAAGAGTCAGTCTCCTTGTACTTAAGTCGGCATTGTGCCTTTTGTATATAATTCCGATGCAATTTCTGTGTTTCATCGTCAATAAGTAGCTCAGTTGGATACAGTAAACCTGAAGTGAAGCATCGGAATCTATAACTAGTGTCACAGGAATGGTTCAAAACATAGACAGTAAGAAGAGTCAGTTTTCTTGTACTTAAGTCGGCATTGTGCCTTTTGTATTTAATTCCGATGCAATTTCTGTGATTCATCGTAAATAAGATGGTCAGAGGTATACAGTAAACCTGAAGTGAAGCATCGGAATCAATAACTAGTGTCACAGGAATGGTTCAAATCATATACAGTAAGAACAGTCAGTCTTATTGTACTTAACTCGGCATTGTGCCTTTTGTATTTAAGTCCGATGCAATGTCTGTATTTCCTCGTCAATACGAAGGTCAGAGGGATACAGTAAACCTGAAGTGGATCATCGGAATCTATAACTAGTGTCACAGGAACGGTTCAAAACATAGACAGTAAGAAGGATCAGTCTTCTTGTACTTAAGTCGGCATTGTGCCTTTTGTATTTAATTCCGATGCAGTGTCTGTGTTTCATCGTCAATAAGAAGGTCAGAGGGATACAGTAAAACTGAAGTAAAGCATCGGAATCTATAACTAGTGTCACAGGAATGGTTCAAAACATAGACAGTAAGAAGAGTCAGTTTTCATGTACTTAAGTCGGCATTGTGCCCTTTGTATTTCATTCCGATGCAATTTCTGTGTTTCATTGTCAATAAGGTCAGAGGGATACAGTAAACCTGAAGTGAAGCATCGTAATCTATAACTAGTGGCACAGGAAAGGTTCTAACAATTGACAGTTAGAAGAGTCAGTGTTCTTGTACTGAAGTCGGCATTGTGCCTTTTGTATTTAATTAAGATGCAATTTCTGTGTTTTCATCGTTAATAAGACGGTCAGAGGGATACAGTAAACCTGAAGTGAAGCATCGGAATCTATAACTAGTGTCACAGGAATGGTTCAAAACATAGTAAGAAGAGTCAATCTTCTTGTACTTAAGTTGACAATGTGCCTTTTGTATTTAATTCCGATGCAATTTCTGTGTTTCAACGTCAACGATAAGGTCAGAGGGATACAGTAAACCTGAAGTGAAGCATCGGAATCTATAACTAGTGTCACAGGAAT
The DNA here is from genome assembly GCF_023864345.2 of Schistocerca serialis cubense. Lineage (NCBI taxonomy): Eukaryota > Metazoa > Arthropoda > Insecta > Orthoptera > Acrididae > Schistocerca > Schistocerca serialis. The sequence goes on from NW_026047617.1 coordinate 12,841,096, forward strand.
GGTTCTAAACATAGACGTCAAGAAGAGTCACTCTTCTTGTACTTTAGTCGGCATTGTGCCTTTTGTATTTAATTAAGAAGCAATTTCTGTGTTTTATCGTCAATATGAAGGTGAAAGGGATACAGTAAACCTGAAGTGAAGCATCGGAATCTATAACTAGTGTCACAGGAATGGTTCAAAACATAGACAATAGGAAGAGTCAGTCTTCTTGTACTTAAGTCGGCATTGTGCCTTTTGTATATAATTCCGATGCAATTTCTGTGTTTCATCGTCAATAAGTACCTCAGAGGGATACAGTAAACCTGAAGTGAAGCATCGGAATCTATAACTAGTGTCACAGGAATGGTTCTAAACATAGACGTCAAGAAGAGTCACTCTTCTTGTACTTTAGTCGGCATTGTGCCTTTTGTATTTAATTAAGAAGCAATTTCTGTGTTTTATCGTCAATATGAAGGTGAAAGGGATACAGTAAACCTGAAGTGAAGCATCGGAATCTATAACTAGTGTCACAGGAATGGTTCAAAACATAGACAATAGGAAGAGTCAGTCTTCTTGTACTTAAGTCGGCATTGTGCCTTTTGTATATAATTCCGATGCAATTTCTGTGTTTCATCGTCAATAAGTACCTCAGAGGGATACAGTAAACCTGAAGTGAAGCATCGGAATCTATAACTAGTGTCACAGGAATGGTTCAAAACACAGACAGTAAGAAGAGTCAGTTTTCTTGTACTTAAGTCGGCATTGTGCCTTTTGTATTTAATTCCGATGCAATTTCTGTGTTTCATCGTCAATAAGAAGGTCAGAGGTATACAGTAAACCTGAAGTGAAGCATCGGTATCAATAACTAGTGTCACAGGAATGGTTCAAATCATATACAGTAAGAAGAGTCAGTCTTATTGTACCTAACTCGGCATTGTGCCTTTTGTATTTAATTCCGATGCAATTTCTGTGTTTCACCGTCAATACGAAGGTCAAAGGGATACAGTAAACCTGAAGTGGAGCATCGGAATCTATAACTAGTGTCACAGGAATGGTTCAAAACATAGACAGTAAGATGGATCAGTCTTCTTGTACTTAAGTCGGCATTGTGCCTTTTGTATTTAATTCCGATGCACTGTCTGTGTTTCATCGTCAATAAGAAGGTCAGAGGGATACAGTAAAACTGAAGTAAAGCGTCGGAATCTATAACTAGTGTCACAGGAATGGTTCAAATCATAGACAGTAAGAAGAGTCAGTTTTCTTGTACTTAAGTCGGCATTCTGCCCTTTGTATTTCATTCCGATGCAATTTCTGTGTTTCATTGCCAATAAGAAGGTCAGAGGGATACAGTAAACCTAAAGTGAAGCATCGGAATCTATAACTAGTGTCACAGGAATGGTTCAAAACTTAGAGAGTAAGAAGAGTTAGTCTTTTTGTACTTAAGTGGGCATTGTGCCTTTTGCATTTAATTCGGATGCAATTTCTGTGCTTCATAGTCAATAAGAAGGTCAGCTGGTTACAGTAAACCTGAAGTGGAGCATCGGAATCTATAACTAGCGTCACAGGAATGGGTCAAATCATAGACAGTAAGAAGAGTCAGTTTTCTTGTACTTAAGTCGGTATTGTGCCCTTTGTATTTCATACCGATGCAATTTCTGTGTTTCATCGTCAATAAGAAGGTCAGAGGGATACAGTAAACCTAAAGTGAAGCATCGGAATCTATAACTAGTGTCACAGGAATGGTTCAAAACATAGACAGTAAGAAGAGTCAGTTTTCTTGTACTTAAGTCGGTATTGTGCCCTTTGTATTTCATTCCGATGCAATTTCTGTGTTTCATCGTCAATAAGAAGGTCAAAGGGATACAGTAAACCTGAAGTGAAGCATCGGAATCTATAACTAGTGTCACAGGAATGGTTCGAAACATTAACAGTAAGTAGAGTCAGTCTTCTTGTAATTTAGTCGGCATTGTGCCTTTTGTATTTAATTCCGATGCAATTTATGTGCTTCATCGTCAGTGAGAAGGTCAGATGGATACAGTAAACCTGAAGTGAAGCATCGGAATCTATAACTAGTGTCACAGAAATGGTTCAAAACATAGACAGTAAGAAGAGTCACTCTTCTTGTACTTAAGTCGGCATTGTGCATTTTGTATATAATTCCGATGCAATTCCTGTACTTCATCGTCAATAAGTAGCTTATAGGGATACAGTAAACCTGAAGTGAAGCATCGGAATCGTTAACTAGTGTCACAGGAATGGTTCAAAACATAGTAAGAAGAGTCAGTCTTCTTGTACTTAAGTCGACAATGTGCCTTTTGTATTTAATTCCGATGCAATTTCTGTGCTTCATAGTCAATAAGAAGATCAGCTGGTTACAGTAAATCTGAAGTGAAGCATCGGAATCTATAACTAGTGTCACAGGAATGGTTCAAAACATAGACAGTAAGAAGAGCCAGTCTTCTTGTACTTGAGTCGTCATTGTGCCTTTTGTATTTAATTGCCATGAATTTGCTGTGTTTGATCATCAATAAGAAGGTCAGAGGGATACAGTAAACCTGAAGTGAAGCATCGAATCTATTACTAGTGTCACAGGAATGGTTCAAAGCATAGACAGTAAGAAGAGTCAGTTTTCTTGTACTTAAGTCGGCATTGTGCCTTTTATATTTAAGTCCAATGCAATTTCTGTGTTTCATCGTCAATAGGATGATCAGAGGGATACAGTAAACCTGAATTGAAGCATCGGATTCTATAACTAGAGTCACAGGAATGGTTCAATACATAGACAGTAAAAAGAGTCAGTCTTCATGTACTTAAGTCGGCATTGTGCCTTTTGTATTTAATTCCGTTGCAATTTCCGTGCTTCATAGTCAATAAGAAGGTCAGCTGGTTACAGTAAACCTGAAGTGAAGCATCGGAATCTATAACTAGTGTCACAGGAATGGGTCAAATCATAGACAGTAAGAAGAGTCAGTTTTCTTGTACTTAAGTCGGTATTGTGCCCTTTGTATTTCATACCGATGCAATTTCTGTGTTTCATCGTCAATATGAAGGTCAGAGGGATACAGTAAACCTAAAGTGAAGCATCGGAATCTATAACTAGTGTCACAGGAGTGGTTCAAAACATAGACAATAAGAAGAGTCAGTTTTCTTGTACTTAAGTCGGTATTGTGCCCTTTGTATTTCATTCCGATGCAATTTCTGTGTTTCATCGTCAATAAGAATGTCAAAGGGATACAGTAAACCTAAAGTGAAGCATCTGAATCTACAACTAGTGTCACAGGAATGGTTCAGAACATAGAGAGTAAGAAGAGTCAGTCTTTTTGTACTTAAGAATGCATTGCGCCTTTTATATTTAATTCCGATGCAATTTCTGTGTTTTATCGTCAATAAGACGATCAGAGGGATGCAGTAAACCTGAAGTGAAGCATCGGAATCTATAACTAGTGTCACAGGAATGGTTCAAAACATAGACAGTAAGAAGAGCCAGTCTTCTTGTACTTGAGTCGGCATTGTGCCTTTTCTATTTAATTCCGATGCACTGTCTGTGTTTCATCGTCAATAAGAAGGTCAGCTGGTTACAGTAAACCAGAAGTGAAGCATTGGAATCTATAACTAGTGTCACAGGAATGGTTCAAAACATAGACAGTAAGAAGAGCCAGTCTTCTTGTACTTGAGTCGGCATTGTGCCTTTTGTATTTAATTGCGATGAATTTTCTGTGTTTGATCATCAATAAGAAGGTCAGAGGGATACAGTAAACCTGAAGTGAAGCATCGGAATCTATTACTAGTGTAACAGGAATGGTTCAAAACATAGACAGTAAGAAGAGTCAGTTTTCTTGTACTTAAGTCGGCATTGTGCCTTTTGTATTTAATTCCGATGCAATTTATGTGCTTCATCGTCAATGAGAAGGTCAGATGGATACAGTAAACGTGAAGTGAAGCATCGGAATCTATAACTAGTGTCACAGAAATTGTTCAAAACATAGACAGTAAGAAGAGTCACTCTTCTTGTACTTAAGTCGGCATTGTGCATTTTGTATATAATTCCGATGATATTTCTGTGTTTCATCGTCAATAAGTAGCTCATAGGGATACAGTAAACCTGAAGTGAAGCATCGGAATCTATAACTAGTGTCACAGGAATGGTTCAAAACATAGTAAGAAGAGTCAGTCTTCTTGTACTTAAGTCGACAATGTGCCTTTTGTATTTAATTCCGATGCAATTTCTGTGCTTCATAGTCAATAAGAAGGTCAGCTGGTTACAGTAAACCTGAAGTGAAGCATCGGAATCTATAACTAGTGTCACAGGAATGGTTCAAAACATAGACAGTAAGAAGAGCCAGTCTTCTTGTACTTGAGTCGGCATTGTGCCTTTTGTATTTAATTGCCATGAATTTTCTGTGTTTGATCATCAATAAAAAGGTCAGAGGGATACAGTAAACCTAAAGTGAAGCATCGGAATCTATTACTAGTGTCACAGGAATGGTTCAAAACATAGACAGTAAGAAGAGTCAGTTTTCTTGTACTTAAGTCGGCATTGTGCCTTATGTATTTAATTCCGATGCAATTTCTGTGTTTCATCGTCAATAAGACGGTCAGCTGGATACAGTAAACCTGAAGTGAAGCATCGGATCTATAACTAGTGTCACAGGAATGGTTCAAAACATAGACAGTAAGAAGAGCCAGTCTTCTTGTACTTAAGTCGGCATTGTGCCTTTTGTATTTAATAGCGATGAATTTTCTGTGCTTGATCGTCAATAAGAAGGTCAGAGGGATACAGTAAACCTGAAGTGAAGCATCGGAATCTATAAGTAGTGTCACAGGAATGGCTCAAACCATAGACAGTAAGAAGATTCAGTGTTCTTGTACTGAAGTCGGCATTGTGCCTTTTGTATTTAATTAAGATGCCATTTCTGTGTTTCAACGTCAACAATAAGGTCAGAGGGATACAGTAAACCAGAAGTGAAGCATCAGAATCTATAACTAGTGTCACAGGAATGGTTCAAAACATAGACAATAGGAAGAGTCAGTCTTCTTGTACTTAAGTCGGCATTGTGCCTTTTGTATATAATTCCGATGCAATTTCTGTGTTTCATCGTCAATAAGTACCTCAGAGGGATACAGTAAACCTGAAGTGAAGCATCGGAATCCATAACTAGTGTCACAGGAATGGTTCATAACATAGACAGTAAGAAGAGTCAGTTTTCTTGTACTTAAGTCGGCATTGTGCCCTTTGTATTTCATTCCGATGCAATTTCTGTGCTTCATTGTCAATAAGAAGGTCTGAGGGATACAGTAAACCTAAAGTGAAGCATCGGAATCTATAACTAGTGTCACAGGAATGGTTCAAAACATAGACAATAGGAAGAGTCAGTTTTCTTGTACTTAAGTCGGCATTGTGCCTTTTGTATTTAATTCCGAAGCAATTTCAGTGACTCATCGTCAATAAGAAGGTCAGAGGGATTTAGTGAACCTGAAGTGAAGCATCGGATTCTATAACTAGTGTCACAGGAATGGTTCAAAACATAGACAGTAAGAAGATCAGTTTTCTTGTACTTAAGTCGGCATTGTGCCTTTTGTATTTAATTCCGATGCAATTTCAGTGTTTCATCGTCGATAAGAAGGTCAGAGGGATATAGTGAACCTGAAGTGAAGCATCGGATTCTATAACTAGTGTCACAGGAATGGTTCATAACATAGACAGTAAGAAGATCAGTTTTCTTGTACTTAAGTCGGCATTGTGCCTTTTGTATTTAATCCGATGCAATTTCTCTGTTTCATCGTCAATAAGAAGGTCGGAGGGATACGGTAAACCTGAAGTGAAAAATCGGAATCTATAACTAGTGTCACAGGCATTGTTCAAAACATAGACAGTAAGGAGAGTCAGTTTTCTTGTACTTAAGTCGGTATTGTGCCTTTGGTATTTAATTCCGATTCAATTTCTGTGTTTCATCGTCAATAAAAAGGTCAGAGGGATACAGTAAACCTACAGTGAAGCATCAGAAGCTGTAACTAGTGTCACAGGTATGGTTCAAAACATAGACAGTAAGAAGTGTCAGTTTTCTTGTACTTAAGTCGGCATTGTGCCTTTTGTAATTAATTCCGATGCAATTTCTGTGTTTCATCGTCAATAAGAAGGTCAGAGGGATACAGTAAACCTGAAGTGAAAAATCGGAATCTATAACTAGTGTCACAGGAATGGTTCAAACCATAGACAGTAAGAAGAGTCAGTTATCTTGTACTTAAGTCGGCATTTTGCCTTTTGTATTTAATTCCGATGCAATTTCGGTGTTTCATCGTCAATAAGAAGGTCAAAGGGATACAGTAAACCTGATGTAAAGCATCGGAATCTATAACGAGTGTCACATGAATGGTTCAAAACATAGACGGTAAGAAGAGTCAGTTTTCTTGTACTTAAGTCGGCATTGTGCCTTTTGTAATTAATTCCGATGCAATTTCTGTGTTTCATCGTCAATAAGAAGGTCAGAGGGATACAGTAAACCTGAAGTGAAAAATCGGAATCTATAACTAGTGTCACAGGAATGGTTCAAACCATAGACAGTAAGAAGAGTCAGTTATCTTGTACTTAAGTCGGCATTTTGCCTTTTGTATTTAATTCCGATGCAATTTCTGTGTTTCATCGCCAATAAGAAGGTCAAAGGGATACAGAAAACCTGATGTAAAGCATCGGAATCTATAACTAGTGTCAAAGGAATGGTTCAAAACACAGACAGTAAGTAAAGTCAGTTATCTTGTACTTACGTCGGCATTGTGCCTTTTCTATTTAATTCCGAAGCAATTTCTGAGTTTCATCTTCAAGAAGAGGGTCAGAGGGACACAGTAAACCTGAAGTAAGGCATCGTAATCTATATCTAGTGTCACAGGAATGGTTCAAAACATAGACAGTAAGAAGAGTCACTTTTCTTGTACTTAAATCGGCATTGTGCCTTTTGTATTTAATCCGATGCAATTTCTGTGTTTCATCGTAAATAGGAAGGTCGGAGGGATACGGTAAACCTGAAGTGAAGCATCGGAATCTATAACTAGTGTCACAGGAATTGTTCAATACATAGACAGTAAGAAGAGACAGTTTTCTTGTACTTAAGTCACCGTTGTGCTTTTTGTATTTAATTCCGATGCGATTTCTGTGTTTCATCGTCAATAAGAAGGACAGAGGGATACAGTAAACCTGCAGTGAAGAATCGGAATCTATAACTAGTGTCACATGAATGGTTCAAATCATAGACAGTAAGAAGAGTCAGTATCCTTGTACTTAAGTCGGCATTGTGCCTTTTGTATTTACTTCCGAGCAATTTCTGTGTTTCATCGTCAATAAGAAGGTCAGAGGTATACAGTAAACCTGAAGTGAAGCATCGGAATCTATAACTAGTGTCACGGGTATGGTTCAAAACATAGACAGTAAGATGAGTCAGTTTTCTTGTACTTAAGTCGGCATTGTGCTTTTTTGTATTTAATTCCGATGCAATTTCTGTGTTTCATCGTCAATAAGAAGGTCAGAGGGATACAGTAAACCTGAAGTGAAGCTACGGAATCTATAACTAGTGTCACAGGAATGGTTCAAAACATAGACAGTAAGAAGAGTCAGTTTTCTTGTACTTAAGTCGGCATTGTGCCTTTTGTATTTAATTCCGAAGCAATTTCTATGTTTCATCGTCAATAAGTAGGTCAGAGGGATACAGTAAACCTGAAGTGAAGCATCGGAAACTAAAACTAGTGTCACAGGAATGATTCAAAACATAGACAGTAAGAAGAGTCAGTTTTCTTGTACTTAAGTCGGCATTGTGCTTTTTATATATAATTCTGATGCAATTTCTGTGTTTCATCGTCAATAATAAGGTCAGAGGGATACAGTAAACCTGATGTAAAGCATCGGAATCTATAACTAGTGTCACAGGAATTGTTCAAAACATAGACAGCATGAAGAGTCAGTTTTCTTGTACTTAAGTCGGCATTGTGCCTTTTGTATTTAATTCCGATGCAATTTCTGTGTTTCATCGTCAATAAGAAAGTCAGAGGCATACAGTAAACCTGAAGTGAAGCATCGGAATCTATAACAAGTGTCACAGGATTGGTTCAAAACATAGACAGTAAGAAGAGTCAGTTTTCTTGTACTTAAGTCGGCAATTTGCCTTTTCAATTTAATTCCGATGCAATTTCAGTGTTTCATCGTCAATAAGAAGGTCATAGGGATGTAGTGAACCTGAAGTGAAGCATCGGATTCTATAACTTGTGTCACAGGAATGGTTCAAAACATAGACAGTAAGTAGATCAGTTATCTTGTACTTAAGTCGGCATTGTGCCTTTTGTATTTAATCCGATGCAATTTCTGTGTTTCATCGTCAATAAGAAGGTCAGAGGTATACAGTAAACTTGAAGTAAAGCATCAGAATCTATAACTAGTGTCACAGTAATGGTTCAAAACATAGACAGCATGAAGAGTCAGTTTTCTTGTACTTAAGTCGGCATTTTGCCTTTTGTATTTAATTCCAATGCAATTTCTGTGTTTCGTCGTCAATAAGAAGGTCAGAAGCATACAGTAAAACTGAAGTGAAGCATCGGAATCTGTAACTAGTGTCACAGGAATGGTTCAAAACATAGACAGTATGAAGAGTCAGTTTTCTTGTACTTAAGTCGGCATTGTGCCTTTTGTATTTAATTCCGATGCAATTTCTGTGTTTCATCGTCAATAAGAAGGCTAGAAGCATACAGTAAACCTGAAGTGAAGCATCGGAATCTATAACTAGTGTCACAGGTATGGTTCAAAACATAGACAGTAAGATGAGTCAGTTTTCTTGTACTTAAGTCGACATTGTGCTTTTCAGTATTTAATTCCGATGCAATTTCTGTGTTTCATCGACAATAGGAAGGACAGAGGGATACAGTAAACCTGAAGTGAAGCATCGGAATCTATAACTAGTGTCACAAGAATGGTTCAAAACATAGACAGTAAGAATAGCCCGTTTTCTTGTACTTAAGTCGGCATTGTGCCTTTTCTATTTAATTCCGATGCAATTTCTGTGTTTCATCGTCAATAAGACGGTCAGCTGGATACAGTATACCTGAAGTGAAGCATCGGAATATATAACTAGTGTCACAGGAATGGTTCAAAACATTAACAGTAAGTAGAGTCAGTCTTCTTGTACTTTAGTCGGCATTGTGCCTTTTGTATTTAATTCCGATGCAATTTATGTGCTTCATCGTCAATGAGAAGGTCAGATGGATACAGTAAACGTGAAGTGAAGCATCGGAATCTATAACTAGTGTCACAGAAATTGTTCAAAACATAGACAGTAAGAAGAGTCACTCTTCTTGTACTTAAGTCGGCATTGTGCATTTTGTATATAATTCCGATGATATTTCTGTGTTTCATCGTCAATAAGTAGCTCATAGGGATACAGTAAACCTGAAGTGAAGCATCGGAATCTATAACTAGTGTCACAGGAATGGTTCAAAACATAGTAAGAAGAGTCAGTCTTCTTGTACTTAAGTCGACAATGTGCCTTTTGTATTTAATTCCGATGCAATTTCTGTGCTTCATAGTCAATAAGAAGGTCAGCTGGTTACAGTAAACCTGAAGTGAAGCATCGGAATCTATAACTAGTGTCACAGGAATGGTTCAAAACATAGACAGTAAGAAGAGCCAGTCTTCTTGTACTTAAGTCGGCATTGTGCCTTTTGTATTTAATAGCGATGAATTTTCTGTGCTTGATCGTCAATAAGAAGGTCAGAGGGATACAGTAAACCTGAAGTGAAGCATCGGAATCTATAAGTAGTGTCACAGGAATGGCTCAAACCATAGACAGTAAGAAGATTCAGTGTTCTTGTACTGAAGTCGGCATTGTGCCTTTTGTATTTAATTAAGATGCCATTTCTGTGTTTCAACGTCAACAATAAGGTCAGAGGGATACAGTAAACCAGAAGTGAAGCATCAGAATCTATAACTAGTGTCACAGGAATGGTTCAAAACATAGACAATAGGAAGAGTCAGTCTTCTTGTACTTAAGTCGGCATTGTGCCTTTTGTATATAATTCCGATGCAATTTCTGTGTTTCATCGTCAATAAGTACCTCAGAGGGATACAGTAAACCTGAAGTGAAGCATCGGAATCCATAACTAGTGTCACAGGAATGGTTCATAACATAGACAGTAAGAAGAGTAAGTTTTCTTGTACTTAAGTCGGCATTGTGCCCTTTGTATTTCATTCCGATGCAATTTCTGTGCTTCATTGTCAATAAGAAGGTCTGAGGGATACAGTAAACCTAAAGTGAAGCATCGGAATCTATAACTAGTGTCACAGGAATGGTTCAAAACATAGACAATAGGAAGAGTCAGTTTTCTTGTACTTAAGTCGGCATTGTGCCTTTTGTATTTAATTCCGAAGCAATTTCAGTGACTCATCGTCAATAAGAAGGTCAGAGGGATTTAGTGAACCTGAAGTGAAGCATCGGATTCTATAACTAGTGTCACAGGAATGGTTCAAAACATAGACAGTAAGAAGATCAGTTTTCTTGTACTTAAGTCGGCATTGTGCCTTTTGTATTTAATTCCGATGCAATTTCAGTGTTTCATCGTCGATAAGAAGGTCAGAGGGATATAGTGAACCTGAAGTGAAGCATCGGATTCTATAACTAGTGTCACAGGAATGGTTCATAACATAGACAGTAAGAAGATCAGTTTTCTTGTACTTAAGTCGGCATTGTGCCTTTTGTATTTAATCCGATGCAATTTCTCTGTTTCATCGTCAATAAGAAGGTCGGAGGGATACGGTAAACCTGAAGTGAAAAATCGGAATCTATAACTAGTGTCACAGGCATTGTTCAAAACATAGACAGTAAGGAGAGTCAGTTTTCTTGTACTTAAGTCGGTATTGTGCCTTTGGTATTTAATTCCGATTCAATTTCTGTGTTTCATCGTCAATAAAAAGGTCAGAGGGATACAGTAAACCTACAGTGAAGCATCAGAAGCTGTAACTAGTGTCACAGGTATGGTTCAAAACATAGACAGTAAGAAGTGTCAGTTTTCTTGTACTTAAGTCGGCATTGTGCCTTTTGTAATTAATTCCGATGCAATTTCTGTGTTTCATCGTCAATAAGAAGGTCAGAGGGATACAGTAAACCTGAAGTGAAAAATCGGAATCTATAACTAGTGTCACAGGAATGGTTCAAACCATAGACAGTAAGAAGAGTCAGTTATCTTGTACTTAAGTCGGCATTTTGCCTTTTGTATTTAATTCCGATGCAATTTCGGTGTTTCATCGTCAATAAGAAGGTCAAAGGGATACAGTAAACCTGATGTAAAGCATCGGAATCTATAACGAGTGTCACATGAATGGTTCAAAACATAGACGGTAAGAAGAGTCAGTTTTCTTGTACTTAAGTCGGCATTGTGCCTTTTGTAATTAATTCCGATGCAATTTCTGTGTTTCATCGTCAATAAGAAGGTCAGAGGGATACAGTAAACCTGAAGTGAAAAATCGGAATCTATAACTAGTGTCACAGGAATGGTTCAAACCATAGACAGTAAGAAGAGTCAGTTATCTTGTACTTAAGTCGGCATTTTGCCTTTTGTATTTAATTCCGATGCAATTTCTGTGTTTCATCGCCAATAAGAAGGTCAAAGGGATACAGAAAACCTGATGTAAAGCATCGGAATCTATAACTAGTGTCAAAGGAATGGTTCAAAACACAGACAGTAAGTAAAGTCAGTTATCTTGTACTTACGTCGGCATTGTGCCTTTTCTATTTAATTCCGAAGCAATTTCTGAGTTTCATCTTCAAGAAGAGGGTCAGAGGGACACAGTAAACCTGAAGTAAGGCATCGTAATCTATATCTAGTGTCACAGGAATGGTTCAAAACATAGACAGTAAGAAGAGTCACTTTTCTTGTACTTAAATCGGCATTGTGCCTTTTGTATTTAATCCGATGCAATTTCTGTGTTTCATCGTAAATAGGAAGGTCGGAGGGATACGGTAAACCTGAAGTGAAGCATCGGAATCTATAACTAGTGTCACAGGAATTGTTCAATACATAGACAGTAAGAAGAGACAGTTTTCTTGTACTTAAGTCACCGTTGTGCTTTTTGTATTTAATTCCGATGCGATTTCTGTGTTTCATCGTCAATAAGAAGGACAGAGGGATACAGTAAACCTGCAGTGAAGAATCGGAATCTATAACTAGTGTCACATGAATGGTTCAAATCATAGACAGTAAGAAGAGTCAGTATCCTTGTACTTAAGTCGGCATTGTGCCTTTTGTATTTACTTCCGAGCAATTTCTGTGTTTCATCGTCAATAAGAAGGTCAGAGGTATACAGTAAACCTGAAGTGAAGCATCGGAATCTATAACTAGTGTCACGGGTATGGTTCAAAACATAGACAGTAAGATGAGTCAGTTTTCTTGTACTTAAGTCGGCATTGTGCTTTTTTGTATTTAATTCCGATGCAATTTCTGTGTTTCATCGTCAATAAGAAGGTCAGAGGGATACAGTAAACCTGAAGTGAAGCTACGGAATCTATAACTAGTGTCACAGGAATGGTTCAAAACATAGACAGTAAGAAGAGTCAGTTTTCTTGTACTTAAGTCGGCATTGTGCCTTTTGTATTTAATTCCGAAGCAATTTCTATGTTTCATCGTCAATAAGTAGGTCAGAGGGATACAGTAAACCTGAAGTGAAGCATCGGAAACTAAAACTAGTGTCACAGGAATGATTCAAAACATAGACAGTAAGAAGAGTCAGTTTTCTTGTACTTAAGTCGGCATTGTGCTTTTTATATATAATTCTGATGCAATTTCTGTGTTTCATCGTCAATAATAAGGTCAGAGGGATACAGTAAACCTGATGTAAAGCATCGGAATCTATAACTAGTGTCACAGGAATTGTTCAAAACATAGACAGCATGAAGAGTCAGTTTTCTTGTACTTAAGTCGGCATTGTGCCTTTTGTATTTAATTCCGATGCAATTTCTGTGTTTCATCGTCAATAAGAAAGTCAGAGGCATACAGTAAACCTGAAGTGAAGCATCGGAATCTATAACAAGTGTCACAGGATTGGTTCAAAACATAGACAGTAAGAAGAGTCAGTTTTCTTGTACTTAAGTCGGCAATTTGCCTTTTCAATTTAATTCCGATGCAATTTCAGTGTTTCATCGTCAATAAGAAGGTCATAGGGATGTAGTGAACCTGAAGTGAAGCATCGGATTCTATAACTTGTGTCACAGGAATGGTTCAAAACATAGACAGTAAGTAGATCAGTTATCTTGTACTTAAGTCGGCATTGTGCCTTTTGTATTTAATCCGATGCAATTTCTGTGTTTCATCGTCAATAAGAAGGTCAGAGGTATACAGTAAACTTGAAGTAAAGCATCAGAATCTATAACTAGTGTCACAGTAATGGTTCAAAACATAGACAGCATGAAGAGTCAGTTTTCTTGTACTTAAGTCGGCATTTTGCCTTTTGTATTTAATTCCAATGCAATTTCTGTGTTTCGTCGTCAATAAGAAGGTCAGAAGCATACAGTAAAACTGAAGTGAAGCATCGGAATCTGTAACTAGTGTCACAGGAATGGTTCAAAACATAGACAGTATGAAGAGTCAGTTTTCTTGTACTTAAGTCGGCATTGTGCCTTTTGTATTTAATTCCGATGCAATTTCTGTGTTTCATCGTCAATAAGAAGGCTAGAAGCATACAGTAAACCTGAAGTGAAGCATCGGAATCTATAACTAGTGTCACAGGTATGGTTCAAAACATAGACAGTAAGATGAGTCAGTTTTCTTGTACTTAAGTCGACATTGTGCTTTTCAGTATTTAATTCCGATGCAATTTCTGTGTTTCATCGACAATAGGAAGGACAGAGGGATACAGTAAACCTGAAGTGAAGCATCGGAATCTATAACTAGTGTCACAAGAATGGTTCAAAACATAGACAGTAAGAATAGCCCGTTTTCTTGTACTTAAGTCGGCATTGTGCCTTTTCTATTTAATTCCGATGCAATTTCTGTGTTTCATCGTCAATAAGACGGTCAGCTGGATACAGTATACCTGAAGTGAAGCATCGGAATATATAACTAGTGTCACAGGAATGGTTCAAAACATTAACAGTAAGTAGAGTCAGTCTTCTTGTACTTTAGTCGGCATTGTGCCTTTTGTATTTAATTCCGATGCAATTTATGTGCTTCATCGTCAATGAGAAGGTCAGATGGATACAGTAAACGTGAAGTGAAGCATCGGAATCTATAACTAGTGTCACAGAAATTGTTCAAAACATAGACAGTAAGAAGAGTCACTCTTCTTGTACTTAAGTCGGCATTGTGCATTTTGTATATAATTCCGATGATATTTCTGTGTTTCATCGTCAATAAGTAGCTCATAGGGATACAGTAAACCTGAAGTGAAGCATCGGAATCTATAACTAGTGTCACAGGAATGGTTCAAAACATAGTAAGAAGAGTCAGTCTTCTTGTACTTAAGTCGACAATGTGCCTTTTGTATTTAATTCCGATGCAATTTCTGTGCTTCATAGTCAATAAGAAGGTCAGCTGGTTACAGTAAACCTGAAGTGAAGCATCGGAATCTATAACTAGTGTCACAGGAATGGTTCAAAACATAGACAGTAAGAAGAGCCAGTCTTCTTGTACTTGAGTCGGCATTGTGCCTTTTGTATTTAATTGCCATGAATTTTCTGTGTTTGATCATCAATAAAAAGGTCAGAGGGATACAGTAAACCTAAAGTGAAGCATCGGAATCTATTACTAGTGTCACAGGAATGGTTCAAAACATAGACAGTAAGAAGAGTTAGTTTTCTTGTACTTAAGTCGGCATTGTGCCTTATGTATTTAATTCCGATGCAATTTCTGTGTTTCATCGTCAATAAGACGGTCAGCTGGATACAGTAAACCTGAAGTGAAGCATCGGATCTATAACTAGTGTCACAGGAATGGTTCAAAACATAGACAGTAAGAAGAGCCAGTCTTCTTGTACTTAAGTCGGCATTGTGCCTTTTGTATTTAATAGCGATGAATTTTCTGTGCTTGATCGTCAATAAGAAGGTCAGAGGGATACAGTAAACCTGAAGTGAAGCATCGGAATCTATAAGTAGTGTCACAGGAATGGCTCAAACCATAGACAGTAAGAAGATTCAGTGTTCTTGTACTGAAGTCGGCATTGTGCCTTTTGTATTTAATTAAGATGCCATTTCTGTGTTTCAACGTCAACAATAAGGTCAGAGGGATACAGTAAACCAGAAGTGAAGCATCAGAATCTATAACTAGTGTCACAGGAATGGTTCAAAACATAGACAATAGGAAGAGTCAGTCTTCTTGTACTTAAGTCGGCATTGTGCCTTTTGTATATAATTCCGATGCAATTTCTGTGTTTCATCGTCAATAAGTACCTCAGAGGGATACAGTAAACCTGAAGTGAAGCATCGGAATCCATAACTAGTGTCACAGGAATGGTTCATAACATAGACAGTAAGAAGAGTCAGTTTTCTTGTACTTAAGTCGGCATTGTGCCCTTTGTATTTCATTCCGATGCAATTTCTGTGCTTCATTGTCAATAAGAAGGTCTGAGGGATACAGTAAACCTAAAGTGAAGCATCGGAATCTATAACTAGTGTCACAGGAATGGTTCAAAACATAGACAATAGGAAGAGTCAGTTTTCTTGTACTTAAGTCGGCATTGTGCCTTTTGTATTTAATTCCGAAGCAATTTCAGTGACTCATCGTCAATAAGAAGGTCAGAGGGATTTAGTGAACCTGAAGTGAAGCATCGGATTCTATAACTAGTGTCACAGGAATGGTTCAAAACATAGACAGTAAGAAGATCAGTTTTCTTGTACTTAAGTCGGCATTGTGCCTTTTGTATTTAATTCCGATGCAATTTCAGTGTTTCATCGTCGATAAGAAGGTCAGAGGGATATAGTGAACCTGAAGTGAAGCATCGGATTCTATAATTAGTGTCACAGGAATGGTTCATAACATAGACAGTAAGAAGATCAGTTTTCTTGTACTTAAGTCGGCATTGTGCCTTTTGTATTTAATCCGATGCAATTTCTCTGTTTCATCGTCAATAAGAAGGTCGGAGGGATACGGTAAACCTGAAGTGAAAAATCGGAATCTATAACTAGTGTCACAGGCATTGTTCAAAACATAGACAGTAAGGAGAGTCAGTTTTCTTGTACTTAAGTCGGTATTGTGCCTTTGGTATTTAATTCCGATTCAATTTCTGTGTTTCATCGTCAATAAAAAGGTCAGAGGGATACAGTAAACCTACAGTGAAGCATCAGAAGCTGTAACTAGTGTCACAGGTATGGTTCAAAACATAGACAGTAAGAAGTGTCAGTTTTCTTGTACTTAAGTCGGCATTGTGCCTTTTGTAATTAATTCCGATGCAATTTCTGTGTTTCATCGTCAATAAGAAGGTCAGAGGGATACAGTAAACCTGAAGTGAAAAATCGGAATCTATAACTAGTGTCACAGGAATGGTTCAAACCATAGACAGTAAGAAGAGTCAGTTATCTTGTACTTAAGTCGGCATTTTGCCTTTTGTATTTAATTCCGATGCAATTTCGGTGTTTCATCGTCAATAAGAAGGTCAAAGGGATACAGTAAACCTGATGTAAAGCATCGGAATCCATAACGAGTGTCACATGAATGGTTCAAAACATAGACGGTAAGAAGAGTCAGTTTTCTTGTACTTAAGTCGTCATTGTGCCTTTTGTAATTAATTCCGATGCAATTTCTGTGTTTCATCGTCAATAAGAAGGTCAGAGGGATACAGTAAACCTGAAGTGAAAAATCGGAATCTATAACTAGTGTCACAGGAATGGTTCAAACCATAGACAGTAAGAAGAGTCAGTTATCTTGTACTTAAGTCGGCATTTTGCCTTTTGTATTTAATTCCGATGCAATTTCTGTGTTTCATCGCCAATAAGAAGGTCAAAGGGATACAGAAAACCTGATGTAAAGCATCGGAATCTATAACTAGTGTCAAAGGAATGGTTCAAAACACAGACAGTAAGTAAAGTCAGTTATCTTGTACTTACGTCGGCATTGTGCCTTTTCTATTTAATTCCGAAGCAATTTCTGAGTTTCATCTTCAAGAAGAGGGTCAGAGGGACACAGTAAACCTGAAGTAAGGCATCGTAATCTATATCTAGTGTCACAGGAATGGTTCAAAACATAGACAGTAAGAAGAGTCACTTTTCTTGTACTTAAATCGGCATTGTGCCTTTTGTATTTAATCCGATGCAATTTCTGTGTTTCATCGTAAATAGGAAGGTCGGAGGGATACGGTAAACCTGAAGTGAAGCATCGGAATCTATAACTAGTGTCACAGGAATTGTTCAATACATAGACAGTAAGAAGAGACAGTTTTCTTGTACTTAAGTCACCGTTGTGCTTTTTGTATTTAATTCCGATGCGATTTCTGTGTTTCATCGTCAATAAGAAGGTCAGAGGGATACAGTAAACCTGCAGTGAAGAATCGGAATCTATAACTAGTGTCACATGAATGGTTCAAATCATAGACAGTAAGAAGAGTCAGTATCCTTGTACTTAAGTCGGCATTGTGCCTTTTGTATTTACTTCCGAGCAATTTCTGTGTTTCATCGTCAATAAGAAGGTCAGAGGTATACAGTAAACCTGAAGTGAAGCATCGGAATCTATAACTAGTGTCACGGGTATGGTTCAAAACATAGACAGTAAGATGAGTCAGTTTTCTTGTACTTAAGTCGGCATTGTGCTTTTTTGTATTTAATTCCGATGCAATTTCTGTGTTTCATCGTCAATAAGAAGGTCAGAGGGATACAGTAAACCTGAAGTGAAGCTACGGAATCTATAACTAGTGTCACAGGAATGGTTCAAAACATAGACAGTAAGAAGAGTCAGTTTTCTTGTACTTAAGTCGGCATTGTGCCTTTTGTATTTAATTCCGAAGCAATTTCTATGTTTCATCGTCAATAAGTAGGTCAGAGGGATACAGTAAACCTGAAGTGAAGCATCGGAAACTAAAACTAGTGTCACAGGAATGATTCAAAACATAGACAGTAAGAAGAGTCAGTTTTCTTGTACTTAAGTCGGCATTGTGCTTTTTATATATAATTCTGATGCAATTTCTGTGTTTCATCGTCAATAATAAGGTCAGAGGGATACAGTAAACCTGATGTAAAGCATCGGAATCTATAACTAGTGTCACAGGAATTGTTCAAAACATAGACAGCATGAAGAGTCAGTTTTCTTGTACTTAAGTCGGCATTGTGCCTTTTGTATTTAATTCCGATGCAATTTCTGTGTTTCATCGTCAATAAGAAAGTCAGAGGCATACAGTAAACCTGAAGTGAAGCATCGGAATCTATAACAAGTGTCACAGGAATGGTTCAAAACATAGACAGTAAGAAGAGTCAGTTTTCTTGTACTTAAGTCGGCAATTTGCCTTTTCAATTTAATTCCGATGCAATTTCAGTGTTTCATCGTCAATAAGAAGGTCATAGGGATGTAGTGAACCTGAAGTGAAGCATCGGATTCTATAACTAGTGTCACAGGAATGGTTCAAAACATAGACAGTAAGTAGATCAGTTTTCTTGTACTTAAGTCGGCATTGTGCCTTTTGTATTTAATCCGATGCAATTTCTGTGTTTCATCGTCAATAAGAAGGTCAGAGGTATACAGTAAACTTGAAGTAAAGCATCAGAATCTATAACTAGTGTCACAGTAATGGTTCAAAACATAGACAGCATGAAGAGTCAGTTTTCTTGTACTTAAGTCGGCATTTTGCCTTTTGTATTTAATTCCAATGCAATTTCTGTGTTTCGTCGTCAATAAGAAGGTCAGAAGCATACAGTAAAACTGAAGTGAAGCATCGGAATCTGTAACTAGTGTCACAGGAATGGTTCAAAACATAGACAGTATGAAGAGTCAGTTTTCTTGTACTTAAGTCGGCATTGTGCCTTTTGTATTTAATTCCGATGCAATTTCTGTGTTTCATCGTCAATAAAAAGGTCAGAGGGATACAGTAAACCGGAAGTGAAGCATCGGAATCTATAACTAGTGTCACAGGAATGGTTCAAAACATAGACAGTAAGAAGAGTCAGTTTTCTTGTACTTAAGTCGGCATTGTGCCTTTTGTATTTAATTCCGATGCAATTTCTGTGTTTCATCGTCAATAAGAAGGTCAGAGGGATACAGTAAACCTGAAGTGAAGCATCGGAATCTATAACTATTGTCACAGGAATGGTTCAAAACATAGACAGCATGAAGAGTCAGTTTTCTTGTACCTAAGAAGGCATTGTGGCTTTTGTATTTTATTCCGATGCAATTTCTGTGTATCATCGTCAATAAGAAAGTCAGAGGCATACAGTAAACCTGAAGTGAAGCATCGGAATCCATACCTAGTGTCACAGGAATGGTTTAAAGCATAGACAGTAAGAAGATCAGTTTTCTTGTACTTAAGTCGGCATTGTGCCTTTTGTATTTATTTCCGAATCAATTTCAGTGACTCATCGTCAATAAGAAGGTCAGAGGGATATAGTGAACCTGAAGTGAAGCATCGGATTCTATAACTAGTGTCACAGGAATGGTTCAAACATAGACAGTAAGAAGATCAGTTTTCTTGTACTGAAGTCGGCATTGTGCCTTTTGTATTTAATTCCGATGCAATTTCAGTGTTTCATCGTCGATAAGAAGGTCAGAGGGATATAGTGAACCTGAAGTGAAGCATCGGATTCTCTAACTAGTGTCACAGGAATGGTTCATAACATAGACAGTAAGAAGATCAGTTTTCTTGTACTTAAGTCGGCATTGTGCCTTTTGTATTTAATCCGATGCAATTTCTGTGTTTCATCGTCAATAAGAAGGTCCGTGGGATACAGTAAACCTGAAGTAAAGCATCGGAATCTATAATTAGTGTCACAGGAATGGTTCAAAGCACAGACAGTAAGTAAAGTCAGCTTTCTTGTACTTACGTCGGCATTGTGCCTTTTGTATTTAATTCCGAAGCAATTTCTGAGTTTCATCGTCAAGAAGAGGGTCAGAGGGATACAGTAAACCTGAAGTAAGGCATCGTAATCTACATCTAGTGTCACAGGAATGGTTCAAAACATAGACAGTAAGAAGAGTCACTTTTCTTGTACTTAAATCGGCATTGTGCCTTTTGTATTTAATCCGATGCAATTTCTGTGTTTCATCGAAAATAAGAAGGTCGGAGGGATACGGTAAACCTGAAGTGAAGCATCGGAATCTATAACTAGTGTCACAGGAATTGTTCAATACATAGACAGTAAGAAGAGTCAGTTTTCTTGTACTTAAGTCGGCGTTGTGCCTTTTGTATTTAATTCCGATGCGATTTCTGTGTTTCATCGTCAATAAGAAGGTCAGAGGGATACAGTAAACCTGCAGTGAAGAATCGGAATCTATAACTAGTGTCACATGAATGGTTCAAATCATAGACAGTAAGAAGAGTCAGTATCCTTGTACTTAAGTCGGCATTGTGCCTTTTGTATTTATTTCCGAGCAATTTCTGTGTTTCATCGTCAATAAGAAGCTCGGAGGGATACGGTAAACCTGAAGTGAAGCATCGGAATCTATAACTAGTGTCACAGCATTGTTCAAAACATAGATAGTAAGAAGAGTCAGTTTTCTTGTACTTAAGTTTGCATTGTGCCTTTTGTATTTAATTCCGATTCAATTTCTGTGTTTCATCGTCAATAAGAAGGTCAGAGGGATACAGTAAACCTACAGTGAAGCATCGGAATCTATAACTAGTGTCACAGGTATGGTTCAAAACATAGACAGTAAGAAGAGTCAGTTTTCTTGTACTTAAGTCGGCATTGTGCCTTTTGTATTTATTTCCGAATCAATTTCAGTGACTCATCGTCAATAAGAAGGTCAGAGGGATATAGTGAACCTGAAGTGAAGCATCGGATTCTATAACTAGTGTCACAGGAATGGTTCAAACATAGACAGTAAGAAGATCAGTTTTCTTGTACTGAAGTCGGCATTGTGCCTTTTGTATTTAATTCCGATGCAATTTCAGTGTTTCATCGTCGATAAGAAGGTCAGAGGGATATAGTGAACCTGAAGTGAAGCATCGGATTCTCTAACTAGTGTCACAGGAATGGTTCATAACATAGACAGTAAGAAGATCAGTTTTCTTGTACTTAAGTCGGCATTGTGCCTTTTGTATTTAATCCGATGCAATTTCTGTGTTTCATCGTCAATAAGAAGGTCCGTGGGATACAGTAAACCTGAAGTAAAGCATCGGAATCTATAATTAGTGTCACAGGAATGGTTCAAAGCACAGACAGTAAGTAAAGTCAGCTTTCTTGTACTTACGTCGGCATTGTGCCTTTTGTATTTAATTCCGAAGCAATTTCTGAGTTTCATCGTCAAGAAGAGGGTCAGAGGGATACAGTAAACCTGAAGTAAGGCATCGTAATCTACATCTAGTGTCACAGGAATGGTTCAAAACATAGACAGTAAGAAGAGTCACTTTTCTTGTACTTAAATCGGCATTGTGCCTTTTGTATTTAATCCGATGCAATTTCTGTGTTTCATCGAAAATAAGAAGGTCGGAGGGATACGGTAAACCTGAAGTGAAGCATCGGAATCTATAACTAGTGTCACAGGAATTGTTCAATACATAGACAGTAAGAAGAGTCAGTTTTCTTGTACTTAAGTCGGCGTTGTGCCTTTTGTATTTAATTCCGATGCGATTTCTGTGTTTCATCGTCAATAAGAAGGTCAGAGGGATACAGTAAACCTGCAGTGAAGAATCGGAATCTATAACTAGTGTCACATGAATGGTTCAAATCATAGACAGTAAGAAGAGTCAGTATCCTTGTACTTAAGTCGGCATTGTGCCTTTTGTATTTATTTCCGAGCAATTTCTGTGTTTCATCGTCAATAAGAAGGTCAGAGGTATACAGTAAACCTGAAGTGAAGCTTCGGAATCTATAACTAGTGTCACGGGTATGGTTCAAAACATAGACAGTAAGATGAGTCAGTTTTCTTGTACTTAAGTCGGCATTGTGCTTTTTTGTATTTAATTCCGATGCAATTTCTGTGTTTCATCGTCAATAAGAAGGTCAGAGGGATACAGTAAACCTGAAGTGAAGCATCGGAATCTATAACTAGTGTCACAGGAATGGTTCAAAACATAGACAGTAAGAAGAGTCAGTTTTTGTACTTAAGTCGGCATTGTGCCTTTTGAATTTAATTCCGAAGCAATTTCTGTGTTTCATCGTCAATAAGTAGGTCAGAGGGATACAGAAAACCTGAAGTGAAGCATCGGAAACTAAAACTAGTGTCACAGGAATGGTTCAAAACATAGACAGTAAGAAGAGTCAGTTTTCTTGTACTTAAGTCGCACATTGTGCTTTTTATATATAATTCTGATGCAATTTCTGTGTTTCATCGTCAATAATAAGGTCAGAGGGATACAGTAAACCTGAAGTGAAGCATCGGAATCTATAACTAGTGTCACAAGAATTGTTCAAAACATAGACAGCATGAAGAGTCAGTTTTCTTGTACTTAAGTCGGCATTGTGCCTTTTGTATTTAATTCCGATGCAATTTCTGTGTTTCATCGTCAATAAGAAAGTCAGAGGCATACAGTAAACCTGAAGTGAAGCATCGGAATCTATAACAAGTGTCACAGGAATGGTTCAAAACATAGACAGTAAGAAGAGTCAGTTTTCTTGTACTTAAGTCGGCATTTTGCCTTTTCTATTTTATTCCGATGCAATTTCAGTGTTTCATCGTCAATAAGAAGGTCAGAGGGATGTAGTGAACCTGAAGTGAAGCATCGGATTCTATAACTAGTGTCACAGGAATGGTTCAAAACATAGACAGTAAGAAGATCAGTTTTCTTGTACTTAAGTCGGCATTGTGCCTTTAGTATTTAATCCGATGCAATTTCTGTGTTTCATCGTCAATAAGAAGGTCAGAGGGATACAGTAAACCTGAAGTAAAGCATCAGAATCTATAACTAGTGTCACAGTAATGGTTCAAAGCATAGACAGCATGAAGAGTCAGTTTTCTTGTACTTAAGTCGGCATTTTGCCTTTTGTATTTAATTCCAATGCAATTTCTGTGTTTCGTCGTCAATAAGAAGGTCAGAAGCATACAGTAAAACTGAATTGTAGCATCGGAATCTGTAACTAGTGTCACAGGAATGGTTCAAAACATAGACAGTATGAAGAGTCAGTTTTCTTGTACTTAAGTCGGCATTGTGCCTTTTGTATTTAATTCCGATGCAATTTCTGTGTTTCATCGTCAATAAGAAGGTCAGAAGCATACAGTAAACCTGAAGTGAAGCATCGGAATCTGTGACTAGTGTCACAGGTATGGTTCAAAACATAGACAGTAAGATGAGTCAGTTTTCTTGTACTTAAGTCGGCATTGTGCTTTTTAGTATTTAGTTCCGATGCAATTTCTGCGTTTCATCGACAATAAGAAGGTCAGAGGGATACAGTAAACCTGAAGTGAAGCATCGGAATCTATAACTAGTGTCACAGGAATGGTTCAAAACATAGACAGTAAGAAGAGTCAGTTTTCTTGTACTTATGTCGGCATTGTGCCTTTTATATATAATTCCGATGCAATTTCTGTGTTTCATCGTCAATAAGAAGGTCAGAGGGATACAGTAAACCTGAAGTGAAGCATCGGAATCTATAACTATTGTCACAGGAATGGTTCAAAACATAGACAGCATGAAGAGTCAGTTTTCTTGTACTTAAGAAGGCATTGTGGCTTTTGTATTTTATTCCGATGCAATTTCTGTGTTTCATCGTCAATAAGAAAGTCAGAGGCATACAGTAAACCTGAAGTGAAGCATCGGAATCCATAACTAGTGTCACAGGAATGGTTCAAAGCATAGACAGTAAGAAGATCAGTTTTCTTGTACTTAAGTCGGCATTGTGCCTTTGTATTTAATCCGATGCAATTTCTGTGTTTCATCGTCAATAAGAAGCTCGGAGAGATACGGTAAACCTGAAGTGAAGCATCGGAATCTATAACTAGTGTCACAGCATTGTTCAAAACATAGATAGTAAGAAGAGTCAGTTTTCTTGTACTTAAATCGGCATTGTGCCTTTTGTATTTAATCCGATGCAATTTCTGTGTTTCATCGTAAATAAGAAGGTCGGAGGGATACGGTAAACCTGAAGTGAAGCATCGGAATCTATAACTAGTGTCACAGGAATTGTTCAATACATAGACAGTAAGAAGAGTCAGTTTTTTTGTACTTAAGTCGGCATTGTGCCTTTTGCATTTAATTCCGATGCGAATTCTTTGTTTCATCGTCAATAAGAAGGTCAGAGGGATACAGTAAACCTGCATTGAAGAATCGGAATCTATAACTAGTGTCACATGAATGGTTCAAATCATAGACAGTAAGAAGAGTCGGTTTCCTTGTACTTAAGTCGGCATTGTGCCTTTTGTATTTATTTCCGAGCAATTTCTGTGTTTCATCGTCAATAAGAAGGTCAGAGGTATACAGTAAACCTGAAGTGAAGCATCGGAATCTATAACTAGTGTCACGGGTATGGTTCAAAACATAGACAGTAAGATGAGTCAGTTTTCTTGTACTTAAGTCGGCATTGTGCCTTTTGTATTTAATTCTGATGCAATTTCAGTGACTCATCGTCAATAAGAAGGTCAGAGGGATATAGTGAACCTGAAGTGAAGCATCGGATTCTATAACTAGTGTCACAGGAATGGTTCAAAACATAGACAGTAAGAAGATCACTTTTCTTGTACTTAAGTCGGCATTGTGCTTTTTGTATTTAATTCCGATGCAATTTCAGTGTTTCATCGTCAATAAGAAGGTCAGAGGGATATAGCGAACCTGAAGTGAAGCATCGGATTCTATAACTAGTATCACAGGAATGGTTCAAACATAGGCAGTAAGAAGATCAGTTTTCTTGTACTTAAGTCGGCATTGTGCCTTTTGTATTTAATCCGATGCAATTTCTGTGTTTCATCGTCAATAAGGTCAGTGGGATACAGTAAACCTGAAGTAAAGCATCGGAATATATAACTAGTGTCACAGGAATGGTTCAAAACATACACAGTATGAAGAGTCAGTTTTCTTGTACTTAAGTCGGCATTGTGCCTTTTGTATTTAATTCCGATGCAATTTCTGTGTTTTATCGTCAATAAGATGGTCAGAAGCATACAGTAAACCTGAAGTGATATATCGGAATCTATACATACTGTCACAGGGATGGTTCAAAACATAGACAGTAAGAAGAGGCAGTTTTCTTGTACTTAAGTCGGCATTGTGCCTTTTGTATTTAATTCCGATGCAATTTCTGTGTTTTATCGTCAATAAGATGGTCAGAAGCATACAGTAAACCTGAAGTGAAGTATCGGAATCTATACATACTGTCACAGGGATGGTTCAAAACATAGACAGTAAGAAGAGTCAGTTTTCTTGTACTTAAGTCGGCATTGTGCCTTTTGTATTTAATTCCGATGCAATTTCAGTGACTCATCGTCAATAAGAAGGTCAGAGGGATATAGTGAACCTGAAGTCAAGCATCGGATTCTATAACTAGTGTCACAGGAATGGTTCAAAACATAGACAGTAAGAAGATCAGTTATCTTGTACTTAAGTCGGCATTGTGCCTTTTGTATTTAATCCGATGCAATTTCTGTGTTTCATCGTCAATAAGATGGTCGGAGGGATACGGTAAACGTGAAGTGAAGCATCGGAATCTATAACTAGTGTCATAGGCATTGTTCAAAACATAGACAGTAAGGAGAGTCAGTTTTCTTGTACTTAAGTCAGCATTGTGCCTTTGGTATTTAATTCCGATTCAATTTCTGTGTTTCATCGTCAATAAGAAGGTCAGAGGGATACAGTAAACCTACAGTGAAGCATCGGAATCTGTAACTAGTGTCACAGGTATGGTTCAAAACATAGACAGCAAGAAGAGTCAGTTTTCTTGTACTTAAGTCGGCATTGTGCCTTTTGTAATTAATTCGGATGCAATTTCTGTGTTTCATCGTCAATAAGAAGGTCAGAGGGATACAGTAAACCTGAAGTGAAGCATCGGAATCTATAACTAGTGTCAAAGGAATGGTTCAAAACATAGACAGTAAGAAGAGTCAGTTATCTTGTACTTAAGTCGGCATTTTGCCTTTTGTATTTAATTCTGATGCAATTTCTGTGTTTCATCGTCAATAAGAAGGTCAAAGGGATACAGTAAACCTGATATAAAGCATCGGAATCTATAACGAGTGTCACATGAATGGTTCAAAACATAGACAGTAAGAAGAGTCAGTTTTCTTGTACTTAAGTCGGCACTGTGCCTTTTGTATTTAATTCCGATGCAATTTTTGTGTTTCATCGTCAATAAGATGTTCAGAGGGATACAGTAAACCTGAAGTGAAGCATCGGAATCTATAACTAGTGTCACAGGAATGGTTCAAAACACAGACAGTAAGTAAAGTCAGTTATCTTGTACTTACGTCGGCATTGTGCCTTTTGTATTTAATTCCGAAGCAATTTATGAGTTTCATCGTCAAGAAGAGGGTCAGAGGGATACAGTAAACCTGAAGTAAAGCATCGTAATCTATATCTAGTGTCACAGGAATGGTTCAAAACATAAACAGTAAGAAGAGTCACTTTTCTTGTACTTAAGTCGGCATTGTGCCTTTTGTATTTAATTCCGATGCAATTTCAGTGTTTCATCGTCGATAAGAAGGTCAGAGGGATATAGTGAACCTGAAGTGAAGCATCGTATTCTATAACTAGTGTCACAGGAATGGTTCATATCATAGACAGTAAGAAGATCAGTTTTCTTGTACTTAAGTCGGCATTGTGCCTTTTGTATTTAATCCGATGCAATTTCTGTGTTTCATCGTCAATAAGAAGGTCAGTGGGATACAGTAAACCTGAAGTAAAGCATCGGAATATATAACTAGTGTCACAGGAATGGTTCAAATTATACACAGTATGAAGAGTCAGTTTTCTTGTACTTAAGTCGGCATTGTGCCTTTTGTATTTAATTCCGATGCAATTTCAGTGACTCATCGTCAATAAGAAGGTCAGAGGGATATAGTGAACCTGAAGTCCAGCATCGGATTCTATAACTAGTGTCACAGGAATGGTTCAAAACATAGACAGTAAGAAGATCAGTTTTCTTGTACTTAAGTCGGCATTGTGCCTTTTGTATTTAATTCCGATGCAATTTCAGTGTTTCATCGTCGATAAGAAGGTCAGAGGGATATAGTGAACCTGAAGTGAAGCATCGGATTCTATAACTAGTGTCACTGGTATGGTTCATAACATAGACAGTAAGAAGATCAGTTTTCTTGTACTTAAGTCGGCATTGTGCCTTTTGTATTTAATCCGATGCAATTTCTGTGTTTCATCGTCAATAAGAAGGTCGGAGGGATACGGTAAACATGAAGTGAAGCATCGGAATCTATAACTAGTGTCACAGGCATTGTTCAAAACATAGACAGTAAGGAGAGTCAGTTTTCTTGTACTTAAGTCGGCATTGTGCCTTTTGTAATTAATTCCGATGCAATTTCTGTGTTTCATCGTCAATAAGAAGGTCAAAGGGATACAGTAAACCTGAAGTGAAGCATCGGAATCTATAACTAGTGTCACAGGAATGGTTCAAAACATAGACAGTAAGAAGAGTCAGTTATCTTGTACTTAAGTCGGCATTTTGCCTGTTGTATTTAATTCCGATGCAATTTCTGTGTTTCATCGTCAATAAGAAGGTCAAAGGGATACAGTAAACCTGATGTAAAGCATCGGAATCTATAACGAGTGTCACATGAATGGTTCAAAACATAGACAGTAAGAAGAGTCAGTTTTCTTGTACTTAAGTCGGCATTGTGCCTTTTGTATTTAATTCCGATGCAATTTTTGTGTTTCATCGTCAATAAGATATTCAGAGGGATACAGTAAACCTGAAGTGAAGCATCGGAATCTATAACTAGTGTCACAGGAATGGTTCAAAACACAGACAGTGAGTAAAGTCAGTTATCTTGTACTTACGTCGGCATTGTGCCTTTTGTATTTAATTCCGAAGCAATTGCTGAGTTTCATCGTCAAGAAGAGGGTCAGAGGGATACAGTAAACCTGAAGTAAGGCATCGTAATGTATATCTAGTGTCACAGGAATGGTTCAAAACATAGACAGTAAGAAGAGTCACTTTTCTTGTACTTAAATCGGCATTGTGCCTTTTGTATTTAATTCCGAAGCAATTTCTGTGTTTCATCGTCAATAAGATGGTCAGAGGGATACGGTAAACCTGAACTGAAGCATCGGAATCTATAACTAGTGTCACA
Source organism: Schistocerca serialis cubense (assembly GCF_023864345.2). Lineage (NCBI taxonomy): Eukaryota > Metazoa > Arthropoda > Insecta > Orthoptera > Acrididae > Schistocerca > Schistocerca serialis. The sequence goes on from NW_026047617.1 coordinate 12,869,401, forward strand.
GCATAGTTCAAAACATAGATAGTAAGAAGAGTCAGTTTTCTTGTACTTAAGTCGGCATTGTGCCTTTGTATTTAATCCGATGCAATTTCTTTGTTTCATCGTCAATAAGAAGGTCGGAGGGATACAGTATACCTGAAGTGAAGCATCGGAATCTATAACTAGTGTCACAGCATTGTTCAAAACATAGATAGTAAGAAGAGCCAGTTTTCTTGTACTTAAGTCGGCATTGTGCCTTTTGTATTTAATTCCGATTCAATTTCTGTGTTTCATCGTCAATAAGAAGGTCAGAGGGATACAGTAAACCTACAGAGAAGCATCGGAATCTATAACTAGTGTCACAGGTATGGTTCAAAACATAGACAGTAAGACGAGTCAGTTTTCTTGTACTTAAGTCGGCATTGTGCCTTTTGTATTTAATTCCGATGCAATTGCTGTGACTCATCGTCAATAAGAAGGTCAGAGGGATATAGTGAACCTGAAGTGAAGCATCGGATTCTATAACTAGTGTCACAGGAATGGTTCAAAACATAGACAGTAAGAAGATCAGTTTTCTTGTACTTAAGTCGGCATTGTGCCTTTTGTATTTAATTCCGATGCAATTTCAGTGTTTCATCGTCAATAAGAAGGTCAGAGGGATATAGTGAACCTGAAGTGAAGCATCGGATTCTATAACTAGTGTCACAGGCATTGTTCAAAACATAGACAGTAAGGAGAGTCAGTTTTCTTGTACTTAAGTCAGCATTGTGCCTTTGGTATTTAATTCCGATTCAATTTCTGTGTTTCATCGTCAATAAGAAGGTCAGAGGGATACAGTAACCCTACAGTGAAGCATCGCAATCTGTAACTAGTGTCACAGGTATGGTTCAAAACATAGACAGTAAGAAGATCAGTTTTCTTGTACTTAAGTCGGCATTGTGCCTTTTGTATTTAATTCCGATGCAATTTCAGTGACTCATCGTCAATAAGAAGGTCAGAGGGATATAGTGAACCTGAAGTCAAGCATCGGATTCTATAACTAGTGTCACAGGAATGGTTCAAAACATAGACAGTAAGAAGATCAGTTTTCTTGTACTTAAGTCGGCATTGTGCCTTTTGTATTTAATCCGATGCAATTTCTGTGTTTCATCGTCAATAAGAAGGTCGGAGGGATACGGTAAACCTGAAGTGAAGCATCGGAATCTATAACTAGTGTCACAGGCATTGTTCAAAACATAGACAGTAAGGAGAGTCAGTTTTCTTGTACTTAAGTCGGCATTGGGCCTTTGGTATTTAATTCCGATTCAATTTCTGTGTTTCATCGTCAATAAGAAGGTCAGAGGGATACAGTAAACCTACAGTGAAGCATCGGAATCTATAACTAGTGTCACAGGTATGGTTCAAAACATAGACAGTAAGAAGAGTCAGTTTTCTTGTACTTAAGTCGGCATTGTGCCTTTTGTATTTAATTCCGATGCAATTTCAGTGACTCATCGTCAATAAGAAGGTCAGAGGGATATAGTGAACCTGAAGTGAAGCATCGGATTCTATAACTAGTGTCACAGGAATGGTTCAAAACATAGACAGTAAGAAGATCAGTTTTCTTGTACTTAAGTCGGCATTGTGCCTTTTGTATTTAATTTCGATGCAATTTCAGTGTTTCATCGTCAATAAGAAGGTCAGAGGGATATAGTGAACCTGAAGTGAAGCATCGGATTCTATAACTAGTGTCACAGGAATGGTTCAAAACATAGGCAGTAAGAAGATCAGTTTTCTTGTACTTAAGTCGGCATTGTGCCTTTTGTATTTAATCCGATGCAATTTCTGTGTTTCATCGTCAATAAGAAGGTCACTGGGATACAGTAAACCTGAAGTAAAGCATCGGAATATGTAACTAGTCTCACAGGAATGGTTCAAAACATACACAGTATGAAGAGTCAGTTTTCTTGTACTTAAGTAGGCATTGTGCCTTTTGTATTTAATTCCGATGCAATTTCTGTGTTTTATCGTCAATAAGATGGTCAGAAGCATACAGTAAACCTGAAGTGAAGTATCGGAATCTATACATACTGTCACAGGGATGGTTCAAAACATAGACAGTAAGTAGAGTAAGTTTTCTTGTACTTATGTCGGCATTGTGCCTTTTGTATTTAATTCTGATGCAATTTCTGTGTTTCATCGTCAATAAGAAGGTCAAAGGGATACAGTAAACCTGATATAAAGCATCGGAATCTATAACGAGTGTCACATGAATGGTTCAAAACATAGACAGTAAGATGAGTCAGTTTTCTTGTACTTAAGTCGGCATTGTGCCTTTTGTATTTAATTTGGATGCAATTTTTGTGTTTCATCGTCAATAAGATGTTCAGAGGGATACAGTAAACCTGAAGTGAAGCATCGGAATCTATAACTAGTGTCACAGGAATGGTTCAAAACACAGACAGTAAGTAAAGTCAGTTATCTTGTACTTACGTCGGCATTGTGCCTTTTGTATTTAATTCCGAAGCAATTTATGAGTTTCATCGTCAAGAAGAGGGTCAGAGGGATACAGTAAACCTGAAGTAAAGCATCGTAATCTATATCTAGTGTCACAGGAATGGATCAAAACATAGACGGTAAGAAGAGTCACTTTTCTTGTACTTAAGTCGGCATTGTGCCTTTTGTATTTAATTCCGATGCAATTTCAGTGTTTCATCGTCGATAAGAAGGTCAGAGGGATATAGTGAACCTGAAGTGAAGCATCGTATTCTATAACTAGTGTCACAGGAATGGTTCATATCATAGACAGTAAGAAGATCAGTTTTCTTGTACTTAAGTCGGCATTGTGCCTTTTGTATTTAATCCGATGTAATTTCTGTGTTTCATCGTCAATAAGAAGGTCAGTGGGATACAGTAAACCTGAAGTAAAGCATCGGAATATATAACTAGTGTCACAGGAATGGTTCAAAACATACACAGTATGAAGAGTCAGTTTTCTTGTACTTAAGTCGGCATTGTGCCTTTTGTATTTAATTCCGATGCAATGCAGTGACTCATCGTCAATAAGAAGGTCAGAGGGATATAGTGAACCTGAAGTGAAGCATCGGATTCTATAACTAGTGTCACAGGAATGGTTCAAAACATAGACAGTAAGAAGATCAGTTTTCTTGTACTTAAGTCGGCATTGTGCCTTTTGTATTTAATTCCGATGCAATTACAGTGTTTCATCGTCAATAAGAAGGTCAGAGGGATATAGTGAACCTAAAGTGAAGCATCGGATTCTATAACTAGTGTCACAGGCATTGTTCAAAACATAGACATTAAGGAGAGTCAGTTTTCTTTGTACTTAAGTCAGCATTGTGCCTTTGGTAATTAATTCCGATTCAATTTCTGTGTTTCATCGTCAATAAGAAGGTCAGAGTGATGCAGTAAACCAACAGTGAAGCTTCGCAATCTGTAACTAGTGTCACAGGTATGGTTCAAAACATAGACAGCAAGAAGAGTCAGTTTTCTTGTCCTTAAGTCGGCATTGTGCCTTTTGTAATTAATTCCGATGCAATTTCTGTGTTTCATCGTCAATAAGAAGGTCAGAGGGATACAGTAAACCTGAAGTGAAGCATCGGAATCTATAACTAGTGTCACAGGAATGGTTCAAAACATAAACAGTAAGAAGAGTCAGTTATCTTGGACTTAAGTCGGCATTTTGCCTTTTGTATTTAATTCTAATGCAATTTCTGTGTTTCATCGTCAATAAGAAGGTCAAAGGGATACAGTAAACCTGATGTAAAGCATCGGAATCTATAACGAGTGTCACATGAATGGTTCAAAACATAGACAGTAAGAAGAGTCAGTTTTCTTGTACTTAAGTCGGCATTGTGCCTTTTGTATTTAATTCCGATGCAATTTTTGTGTTTCATCGTCAATAAGATGTTCAGAGGGATACAGTAAACCTGAAGTGAAGCATCGGAATCTATAACTAGTGTCACAGGAATGGTTCAAAACACAGACAGTAAGTAAAGTCAGTTATCTTGTACTTACGTCGGCATTGTGCCTTTTGTATTTAATTCCGAAGCAATTTATGAGTTTCATCGTCAAGAAGAGGGTCAGAGGGATACAGTAAACCTGAAGTAAAGCATCGTAATCTATATCTAGTGTCACAGGAATAGTTCAAACCATAGACAGTAAGAAGAATCAGTTTTCTTGTACTTAAGTCGGCATTGTGCCTTTTGTATTTAATTCCGATGCAATTTCAGTGATTAATCGTCAATAAGAAGGTCAGAGGGATATAGTGAACCTGAAGTGAAGCATCGGATTCTGTAACTAGTGTCACAGGAATGGTTCAAAACATACACAGTAAGAAGAGTCAGTTTTCTTGTACTTAAGTCGGCATTGTGCCTTTTGTATTTAATTCCGAAGCAATTTCTGTGTTTCATCGTCAATAAGATGGTCAGAGGGATACAGTAAACCTGAAGTGATGCATCGGAATCTATAACTAGTGTCACAGGATTGGTTCAAAACATAGATAGTTTGAAGAGTCAGTTTTCTTGTACTTAAGTCGGCATTGTGCCTTTTGTCTTTAATTCCGATGCAATGTCTGTGTTTCATCGTCAATAAGAAGTTCAGAGGCATACAGTAAACCTGAAGTGAAGCATCAAAATCTATAACTAGTGTCACAGGAATGGTTCAAACCATAGACAGTAAGAAGAATCAGTTTTCTTGTACTTAAGTCGGCATTGTGCCTTTTGTATTTAATTCCGATGCAATTTCAGTGATTAATCGTCAATAAGAAGGTCAGAGGGATATAGTGAACCTGGATTGAAGCATCGGATTCTATAACTAGTGTCACAGGAATGGTTCAAAACATACACAGTAAGAAGAGTCAGTTTTCTTGTACTTAAGTCTGCATTGTGCCTTTTGTATTTAATTCCGACGCAATTTTTGTGTCTCATCGCAATAAGAAGGTCAGAGGGATACAGTAAACCTGAAGTGAAGCATCGGAATCTATAACTATTGTCACAGGAATGGTTCAATACATAGACAGCATGAAGAGTCAGTTTTCTTGTACTTAAGAAGGCATTGTGCCTTTTGTATTTTATTCCGATGCAATTTCTGTGTTTCATCGTCAATAAGAACGTCAGAGGCATACAGTAAACCTGAAGTGAAGCATCGGAATCTATAACTAGTGTCACAGGAATGGTTCAAAGCATAGACAGTAAGAAGATCAGTTTTCTTGTACTTAAGTCGGCATTGTGCCTTTGTATTTAATCCGACGCAATTTCTGTGTTTCATCGTCAATAAGAAGGTCGGAGGGATACGGTAAACCTGAAGTGAAGCATCGGAATCTATAACTAGTGTCACAGCATTGTTCAAAACATTGGTAGTAAGAAGAGTCAGTTTTCTTGTACTTAAGTCGGAATTGTGCTTTTTGTATTTAATTCCGATTCAATTTCTGTGTTTCATCGTCAATAAAAAGGTCAGAGGGATACAGTAAACCTACAGTGAAGCATCGGAATCTATAACTAGTGTCACAGGTATGGTTCAAAACATAGACAGTAAGAAGAGACAGTTTTCTTGTACTTAAGTCGGCATTGTGCCTTTTCTATTTAATTCCGATGCAATTTCAGTGACTCATCGTCAATAAGAAGGTCAGAGGGGTATAGTGAACCTGAAGTGAAGCATCGGATTCTATAACTAGTGTCACAGGAATGGTTCCAAACATAGACAGTAAGAAGATCAGTTTTCTTGTACTTAAGTCGGCATTGTGCCTTTTGTATTTAATTCCGATGCAATTTCAGTGTTTCATCGTCAATAAGAAGGTCAGAGGGATATAGTGAACCTGAAGTGAAGCATCGAATTCTATAACTAGTGTCACAGGAATGGTTCAAAACATAGACAGTAAGAAGATCAGTTTTCTTGTACTTAAGTCGGCATTGTGCCTTTTGTATTTAATCCGATGCAATATCTGTGTTTCATCGTCAATAAGAAGGTCAGTGGGATACAGTAAACCTGAAGTTAAGCATCGGAATATATAACTAGTGTCACAGGAATGGTTCAAGACATACACAGTATGAAGAGTCAGTTTTCTTGTACTTAAGTCGGCATTGTGCCTTTTGTATTTAATTCCGATGCAATGTCTGTGTTTCATCGTCAATAAGAAGGTCAGAGGCATACAGTAAACCTGAAGTGAAGCATCAAAATCTATAACTAGTGTCACAGGAATTGTTCAAACCATAGACAGTAAGAAGAATCAGTTTTCTTGTACTTAAGTCGGCATTCTGCCCTTTGTATTTAATTCCGATGCAATTTCAGTGATTAATCGTCATTAAGAAGGTCAGAGGGATATAGTGAACCTGAAGTGAAGCATCGGATTCTATAACTAGTGTCACAGGAATGGTTCAAAACATACACGGTAAGAAGAGTCAGTTTTCTTGTCATTAAGTCGGCATTGTGCCTTTTGTATTTAATTCCGACGCAATTTTTGTGTTTCATCGTCAATAAGAAGGTCAGAGGGATACAGTAAACCTGAAGTGAAGCATCGGAATCTATAACTATTGTCACAGGAATGGTTCAAAACATAGACAGCATGAAGAGTCAGTTTTCTTGTACTTAAGAAGGCATTGTGCCTTTTGTATTTTATTCCGATGCAATTTCTGTGTTTCATCGTCAATAAGAAAGTCAGAGGCATACAGTAAACCTGAAGTGAAGCATCGGAATCTATAACTAGTGTCACAGGAATGGTTCAAAGCATAGACAGTAAGAAGATCAGTTTTCTTGTACTTAAGTCGGCATTGTGCCTTTGTATTTAATCCGATGCAATTTCTGTGTTTCATCGTCAATAAGAAGGACGGAGGGATACGGTAAACCTGAAGTGAAGCATCGGAATCTATAACTAGTGTCACAGCGTTGTTCAAAACATAGATAGTAAGAAGAGTCAGTTTTCTTGTACTTAAGTCGGCATTGTGCCTTTTGTATTTAATTCCGATTCAATTTCTGTGTTTCATCGTCAATAAGAAGGTCAGAGGGATACAGTAAAACTACAGTGAAGCATCGGAATCTATAACTAGTGTCACAGGTATGGTTCAAAACATAGACAGTAAGAAGAGTCAGTTATCTTGTACTTAAGTCGGCATTGTGCCTTTTGTATTTAATTCCGATGCAATTTCTGTGTTTTATCGTCAATAAGGTGGTCAGAAGCATACAGTAAACCTGAAGTGAAGCATCGGAATCTATACATAGAGTCACAGGGATGGTTCAAAACATAGACAGTAAGAAGAGTCAGTTTTCTTGTACTTAAGTCGCCATTGTGCCTTTTGTATTTAATTCCGATGCAATTTCAGTGATTAATCGTCAATAAGAAGGTCAGAGGGATATAGTGAACCTGAAGTGAAGCATCGGATTCTATAACTAGTGTCACAGGAATGGTTCAAAACATACACAGTAAGAAGAGTCAGTTTTCTTGTACTTAAGTCGGCGTTGTGCCTATTGTATTTAATTCCGACGCAATTTTTATGTTTCATCGTCAATAAGAAGGTCTGAGGGATACAGTAAACCTGAAGTGAAGCATCGGAATCTATAACTATTGTCACAGGAATGGTTCAAAACATAGACAGCATGAAGAGTCAGTTTTCTTGTACTTAAGAAGGCATTGTGCCTTTTGTACTTTATTCCGATGCAATTTCTGTGTTTCATCGTCAATAAGAAAGTCAGAGGCATACAGTAAACCTGAAGTGAAGCATCGGAATCTATAACTAGTGTCACAGGAATGGTTCAAAGCATAGACAGTAAGAAGATCAGTTTTCTTGTACTTAAGTCGGCATTGTGCCTTTGTATTTAATCCGAAGCAATTTCTGTGTTTCATCGTCAATAAGAAGGTCGGAGGGATACGGTAAACCTGAAGTGAAGCATCGGAATCTATAACTAGTGTCACAGCATTGTTCAAAACATAGGTAGTAAGAAGAGCCAGTTTTCTTGTACTTAAGTCGGCATTGTGCTTTTTGTATTTAATTCCAATTCAATTTCTGTGTTTCATCGTCAATTAGAAGGTCAGAGGGATACAGTAAACCTACAGTGAAGCATCGGAATCTATAACTAGTGTCACAGGTATGGTTCAAAACATAGACAGTAAGAAGAGTCAGTTTTCTTGTACTTAAGTCGGCATTGTGCCTTTTGTATTTAATTCCGATGCAATTTCAGTGACTCATCGTCAATAAGAAGGTCAGAGGGATATAGTGAACCTGAAGTGAAGCATCGGATTCTATAACTAGTGTCACAGGAATGGTACAAAACATAGACAGTAAGAATATCAGTTTTCTTGTACTTAAGTCGGCATTGTGCCTTTTGTATTTAATTCCGATGCAATTTCAGTGTTTCATCGTCAATAAGAAGGTCAGAGGGATATAGTGAACCTGAGGTGAAGCATCGGATTCTATAACTAGTGTCACAGGAATGGTTCAAAACATAGACAGTAAGAAGATCAGTTTTCTTGTACTTAAGTCGGCATTGTGCCTTTTGTATTTAATCCGATGCTATTTCTGTGTTTCATCGTCAATTAGAAGGTCAGTGGGATACAGTAAACCTGAAGTAAAGCATCGGAATATATAACTAGTGTCACAGGAATGGTTCAAATTATACACAGTATTAAGAGTCAGTTTTCTTGTACTTAAGTCGGCATTGTGCCTTTTGTATTTAATTCCGATGCAATGTCTGTGTCTCATCGTCAATAAGAAGGTCAGAGGCATACAGTAAACCTTAAGTGAAGCATCAAAATCTATAACTAGTGTCACAGGAATGGTTCAAACCATAGACAGTAAGAAGAATCAGTTTTCTTGTACTTAAGTCGGCATTGTGCCTTTTGTATTTAATTCCGATGCAATTTCAGTGATTAATCGTCAATAAGAAGGTCAGAGGGATATAGTGAACCTGAAGTGAAGCATCGGATTCTATAACTAGTGTCACAGGAATGGTTCAAATCATACACAGTAAGAAGAGTCAGTTTTCTTGTAATTAAGACGGCATTGTGCCTTTTGTATTTAATTCCGACGCAATTATTGTGTTTCATCGTCAATAAGAAGGTCAGAGGGATACAGTAAACCTGAAATGAAGCATCGGAATCTATAACTAGTGTCACAGCATTGTTCAAAACATAGATAGTAAGAAGAGTCAGTTTTCTTGTACTTAAGTCGGCATTGTGCCTTTTGTACTTAATTCCGATTCAATTTCTGTGTTTCATCGTCAATAAGAAGGTCGGAGGGATACAGTAAACCTACAGTGAAGCATCGGAATCTATAACTAGTGTCACAGGTATGGTTCAAAACATAGACAGTAAGAAGAGTTAGTTTTCTTGTACTTAAGTCGGCATTGTGCCTTTTGTATTTAATTCCGATGCAATTTCAGTGTTTCATCGTCAATAAGAAGGTCAGAGGGATATAGTGAACCTGAAGTGAAGCATCGGATTCTATAACAAGTTTCACAGGAATGGTTCAAAACATAGACAGTAAGAAGATCAGTTTTCTTGTACTTAAGTCGGCATTGTGCCTTTTGTATTTAAACCGATGCAATTTCTGTGTTTCATCGTCAATAAGTAGGTCAGAGGGATATAGTGAACCTGAAGTGAAGCATCGGATTCTATAACTAGTGTCACAGGAATGGATTCAAAACATAGACAGTAAGAAGATCAGTTTTCTTGTACTTAAGTCATCATTGTGCCTTTTGTATTTAATCCAATTTAATTTCTGTGTTTCATCGTCAATAAGAAGGTCGGAGGGATACGGTAAACCTGAAGTGAAGCATCGGAATCTGTAACTAGTGCCACAGGAATTGTTCAAAACATAGACAGTAAGAAGAGTCAGTTTTCTTGTACTTAAGTCGGCATTGTGCCTTTTGTATTTATTTCCGATTCAATTTCTGTGTTTCATCGTCAATAAGAAGGTGAGAGGGATGCAGTAAACCTTCAGTGAAGCATCGGAATCTATAACTAGTGTCACATGAATGGTTCAAAACATAGACAGTAAGAAGAGTCAGTTTTCTTGTACTTACGTCGGCATTGTTCCTTTTGTATTTAATTCTGATGCAATTTCTGAGTTTCATCGTCAATAAGAAGGTCAGAGGTATACAGTAAACCTGAAGTGAAGTAGCGGAATCTATAATTAGTGTCACAGATATGGTTCAAAACATAGACAGTAAGAAGAGTCAGTTTTCTTGTACTTAAGTCGGCATTGTGCCTTTTGTATTTAATTCCGATGCAATTTCTGTGTTTCATCGTCAATAAGTAGGTCAGAGGGATACAGTAAACCTGAAGTGAAGCATCGGAATCTATAACTAGTGTCACAGGAATGGTTCAAAACATAGACGGTAAGAATAGTCAGTTTTCTTCTTCTTAAGTCGGCATTGTGCCTTTTCTATTTAATTTCGATGCAATTTCTGTGTTTCATCGTCAATTAGAAGGTCAGAGTGATACAGTAAACATGAAGTGAAGCATCGGAATCTCTATTTAGTGTCATAGGAATGGTTCAAAACATAGACAGTAAGAAGACTCAGTTTTCTTGAAGTCGGCATTGTGCCTTTTGTATTTAATTCCGATGCAATTTCTGTGTTTCATCATCAATAAGAAGGTCAGAGGGATACAGTAAACCTGAAGTGAAGCATCGTAATCTATAACTAGTGTCACAGGAATGGTTCAAAATATAGACAGTAAGAAGAGTCAGTTTTCTTGTACTTAAGTCGGCATTGTGCCTTTTGTATTTAATTCCGATGCAATTTCAGTGACTCATCGTCAATAAGAAGGTCAGAGGGATATAGTGAACCTGAAGTGAAGCATCGGATTCTATAACTAGTGTCACAGGAATGGTACAAAACATAGACAGTAAGAAGATCAGTTTTCTTGTACTTAAGTCGGCATTGTGCATTTTGTATTTAATTCCGATGCAATTTCAGTGTTTCATCGTGAATAAGAAGGTCAGAGGGATATAGTGAACCTGAAGTGAAGCATCGGATTCTATAACTAGTGTCACAGGAATGGTTCAAAACATAGACAGTAAGAAGATCAGTTTTCTTGTACTTAAGTCGGCATTGTGCCTTTTGTATTTAATCCGATGCAATTTCTGTGTTTCATCGTCAATAAGAAGGTCAGTGGGATACAGTAAACCTGAAGTAAAGCATCGGAATATATAACTAGTGTCACAGGAATGGTTCAAAACATACACAGTATGAAGAGTCAGTTTTCTTGTACTTAAGTCGGCATTGTGCCTTTTGTATTTAATTCCGATGCAATTTCTGTGTTTCATCGTCAATAAGAAGGTCAGAGTCATACAGTAAACCTGAAGTGAAGCATCAAAATCTATAACTAGTGTCACAGGAATGGTTCAAACCATAGACAGTAAGAAGAATCAGTTTTCTTGTACTTAAGTCGGCATTGTGCCTTTTGTATTTAATTCCGATGCAATTTCTGTGTTTCATCGTCAATAAGAAGGTCAGAGGGATACAGTAAACCTACAGAGAAGCATCGGAATCTATAACTAGTGTCACAGGTATGGTTCAAAACATAGACAGTAAGAAGAGTCAGTTTTCTTGTACTTAAGTCGGCATTGTGCCTTTTGTATTTAATCCGATGCAATTTCTTTGTTTCATTGTCAATAAGAAGGTCGGCGGGATACGGTAAACCTGAAGTGAAGCATCGGAATCTATAACTAGTGTCACAGGCATTGTTCAAAACATAGACAGTAAGGGGAGTCAGTTTTCTTGTACTTAAGTCGGCATTGTGCCTTTGGTATTTAATTCCGATAAAATTTCTGTGTTTCATCGTCAATAAAAAGGTCAGAGGGATACAGTAAACCTACAGTGAAGCATCGGAATCTGTAACTAGTGTCACAGGTATGGTTCAAAGCATAGACAGTAAGAAGAGTCGGTTTTCATGTTTTTAAGTCGGCATTGTGCCTTTTGTAATTAATTCCGATGCAATTTCTGTGTTTCGTCGTCAATAAGAAGGTCAGAGGGATACAGTTAACCAGAAGTGAAGCATCGGAATCTATAACTAGTGTCACAGGAATGGTTCAAAACATAGACAGTAAGAAGAGTCAGTTATCTTGTACTTAAGTCGGTATTTGGCCTTTTGTATTTAATTCCGATGCAATTTCTGTGTTTCATCGTCAATAAGAAGGTCAAAGGGATACAGTAAATCTGATGTAAAGCATCGTAATCTATAACGAGTGTTACATGAATGGTTCAAGACATAGACAGTAAGAAGAGTCAGTTTTCTTGTACTTAAGTCGGCATTGTGACTTTTGTATTTAATTCCGATGCAATTTTTGTGTTTCATCGTCAATAAGATGTTCAGAGGGATACAGTGAACCTGAAGTGAAGCATCGGAATCTATAACTAGTGTCACAGGAATGGTTCAAAACACAGACAGTAAGTAAAGTCAGTTATCTTGTACTTACGTCGGCATTGTGCCTTTTGTATTTAATTCCGAAGCAATTTCTGAGTTTCATCGTCAAGAAGAGGGTCAGAGGGATACAGTAAACCTGAAGTAAGGCATCGTAATCTATATCTAGTGTCACAGGATTGGTTCAAAACATAGACAGTAGGAAGAGTCACTTTTCTTGTACTTAAATCGGCATTGTGCCTTTTGTATTTAATCCGATGCAATTTCTGTGTTTCATCGTAAATAAAAAGGTCGGAGGGATACGGTAAACCTGAAGTGAAGAATCGGAATCTATAACTAGTGTCACATGAATGGTTCAAATCATAGACAGTAAGAAGAGTCAGTTTCCTTGTACTTAAGTCGGCATTGTGCCTTTTGTATTTATTTCCGAGCAATTTCTGTGTTTCATCGTCAATAAGAAGGTCAGAGGTATACGGTAAACCTGAAGTGAAGCATCGGAATCTATAACTAGTGTCACGGGTATGGTTCAAAACATAGACAGTAAGATGAGTCAGTTTTCTTGTACTTATGTCGGCATTGTGCCTTTTGTATTTAATTCCGATGCAATTTCAGTGACTCATCGTCAATAAGAAGGTCAGAGGGATATAGTGAACCTGAAGTGAAGCATCGGATTCTATAACTAGTGTCACAGGAATGGTTCAAAACATAGACAGTAAGAAGATCACTTTTCTTGTACTTAAGTCGGCATTGTGCCTTTTGTATTTAATTCGGATGCAATTTCAGTGTTTCATCGTCAATATGAAGGTCAGAGGGATATAGCGAACCTGAAGTGAAGCATCGGATTCTATAACTAGTGTCACAGGAATGGTTCAAACATAGGCAGTAAGAAGATCAGTTTTCTTGTACTTAAGTCGGCATTGTGCCTTTTGTATTTAATCCGATGCAATTTCTGTGTTTCATCGTCATCAAGGTCAGTGGGATACAGTAAACCTGAAGTAAAGCATCGGAATATATAACTAGTGTCACAGGAATGGTTCAAAACGTACACAGTATGAAGAGTCAGTTTTCTTGTACTTAAGTCGGCATTGTGCCTTTTGTATTTAATTCCGATGCAATTTTTGTGTTTCATCGTCAATAAGATGTTCAGAGGGATACAGTAAACCTGAAGTGAAGCATCGGAATCTATAACTAGTGTCACAGGAATGGTTCAAAACACAGACAGTAAGTAAAGTCAGTTATATTGTACTTACGTCGGCATTGTGCCTTTTGTATTTAATTCCGAAGCAATTTATGAGTTTCATCGTCAAGAAGAGGGTCAGAGGGATACAGTAAACCTGAAGTAAAGCATCGTAATCTATATCAAGTGTCACAGGAATGGTTCAAAACATAGACAGTAAGAAGAGTCACTTTTCTTGTACATAAGTCGGCATTGTGCCTTTTGTATTTAATTCCGATGCAATTTCAGTGTTTCATCGTCGATAAGAAGGTCAGAGGGATATATTGAACCTGAAGTGAAGCATCGTATTCTATAACTAGTGTCACAGGAATGGTTCATATCATAGACAGTAAGAAGATCAGTTTTCTTGTACTTAAGTCGGCATTGTGCCTTTTGTATTTAATCCGATGCAATTTCTGTGTTTCATCGTCAATAAGAAGGTCAGTGGGATACAGTAAACCTGAAGTAAAGCATCGGAATATATAACTAGTGTCACAGGAATGGTTCAAAACATACACAGTATGAAGAGTCAGTTTTCTTGTACTTAAGTCGGCATTGTGCCTTTTGTATTTAATTCCGATGCAATTTCAGTGACTCATCGTTAATAAGAAGGTCAGAGTGATATAGTGAACCTGAAGGCCAGCATCGGATTCTATAACTAGTGTCACAGGAATGGTTCAAAACATAGACAGTAAGAAGATCAGTTTTCTTGTACTTAAGTCGGCATTGTGCCTTTTGTATTTAATTCCGATGCAATTTCAGTGTTTCATCGTCGTTAAGAAGGTCAGAGGGATATAGTGAACCTGAAGTGCAGCATCGGATTCTATAACTAGTGCCACAGGAATGGTTCATAACATAGACAGTAAGAAGATCAGTTTTCTTGTACTTAAGTCGGCAATGTGCCTTTTGTATTTAATCCGATGCAATTTCTGTGTTTCATCGTCAATAAGAAGGTCGGAGGGATACGGTAAACATGAAGTGAAGCATCGGAATCTATAACTAGTGTCACAGGCATTGTTCAAAACATAGACAGTAAGCAGAGTCAGTTTTCTTGTACTTAAGTCGGCATTGTGCCCTTGGTATTTAATTCCGATTCAATTTCTGTGTTTCATCGTCAATAAAAAGGTCAGAGGGATACAGTAAACCTACAGTGAAGCATCGGAATCTGTAACTAGTGTCACAGGTATGGTTCAAAACATAGACAGTAAGAAGAGTCAGTTTTCTTGTACTTAAGTCGGCATTGTGCCTTTTGTAATTAATTCCGATGCAATTACTGTGTTTCATCGTCAATAAGAAGGTCAGAGGGATACAGTAAACCTGAAGTGAAGCATCGGAATCTATAACTAGTGTCACAGGAATGGTTCAAAACATAGACAGTAAGAAGAGTCAGTTATCTTGTACTTAAGTCGGCATTTTGCCTGTTGTATTTAATTCCGATGCAATTTCTGTGTTTCATCGTCAATAAGAAGGTCAAAGGGATACAGTAAACCTGATGTAAAGCATCGGAATCTATAACGAGTGTCACATGAATGGTTCAAAACATAGACAGTAAGAAGAGTCAGTTTTCTTGTACTTAAGTCGGCATTGTGCCTTTTGTATTTAATTCCGATGCAATTTTTGTGTTTCATCGTCAATAAGATATTCAGAGGGATACAGTAAACCTGAAGTGAAGCATCGGAATCTATAACTAGTGTCACAGGAATGGTTCAAAACACAGACAGTGAGTAAAGTCAGTTATCTTGTACTTACGTCGGCATTGTGCCTTTTGTATTTAATTCCGAAGCAATTGCTGAGTTTCATCGTCAAGAAGAGGGTCAGAGGGATACAGTAAACCTGAAGTAAGGCATCGTAATCTATATCTAGTGTCACAGGAATGGTTCTAAACATAGACAGTAAGAAGAGTCACTTTTCTTGTACTTAAATCGGCATTGTGCCTTTTGTATTTAATTCCGAAGCAATTTCTGTGTTTCATCGTCAATAAGATGGTCAGAGGGATACGGTAAACCTGAACTGAAGCATCGGAATCTATAACTAGTGTCACAGCATAGTTCAAAACGTAGATAGTAAGAAGAGTCAGTTTTCTTGTACTTAAGTCGGCATTGTGCCTTTGTATTTAATCCGATGCAATTTCTTTGTTTCATCGTCAATAAGAAGGTCGGAGTGATACGGTAAACCTGAAGTGAGGCATCGGAATCTATAACTAGTGTCACAGCATTGTTCAAAACATAGATAGTAAGAAGAGCCAGTTTTCTTGTACTTAAGTCGGCATTGTGCCTTTTGTATTTAATTCCGATTCAATTTCTGTGTTTCATCGTCAATAAGAAGGTCAGAGGGATACAGTAAACCTACAGAGAAGCATCGGAATCTATAACTAGTGTCACAGGTATGGTTCAAAACATAGACAGTAAGAAGAGTCAGTTTTCTTGTACTTAAGTCGGCATTGTGCCTTTTGTATTTAATTCCGATGCAATTGCAGTGACTCATCGTCAATAAGAAGGTCAGAGGGATATAGTGAACCTGAAGTGAAGCATCGGATTCTATAACTAGTGTCACAGGAATGGTTCAAAACATAGACAGTAAGAAGATCAGTTTTCTTGTACTTAAGTCGGCATTGTGCCTTTTGTATTTAATTCCGATGCAATTTCAGTGTTTCATCGTCAATAAGAAGGTCAGAGGGATATAGTGAACCTGAAGTGAAGCATCGGATTCTATTACTAGTGTCACAGGCTTTGTTCAAAACATAGACAGTAAGGAGAGTCAGTTTTCTTGTACTTAAGTCAGCATTGTGCCTTTTGTATTTAATTCCGATTCAATTTCTGTGTTTCATCGTCAATAAGAAGGTCAGAGGGATACAGTAACCCTACAGTGAAGCATCGCAATCTGTAACTAGTGTCACAGGTATGGTTCAAAACATAGACAGTAAGAAGATCAGTTTTCTTGTACTTAAGTCGGCATTGTGCCTTTTGTATTTAATTCCGATGCAATTTCAGTGACTCATCGTCAATAAGAAGGTCAGAGGGATATAGTGAACCTGAAGTCAAGCATCGGATTCTATAACTAGTGTCACAGGAATGGTTCAAAACATAGACAGTAAGAAGATCAGTTTTCTTGTACTTAAGTCGGCATTGTGCCTTTTGTATTTAATCCGATGCAATTTCTGTGTTTCATCGTCAATAAGAAGGTCGGAGGGGTACGGTAAACCTGAAGTGAAGCATCGGAATCTATAACTAGTGTCACAGGCATTGTTCAAAACATAGACAGTAAGGAGAGTCAGTTTTCTTGTACTTAAGTCGGCATTGGGCCTTTGGTATTTAATTCCGATTCAATTTCTGTGTTTCATCGTCAATAAGAATGTCAGAGGGATACAGGAAACCTACAGTGAAGCATCGGAATCTATAACTAGTGTCACAGGTATGGTTCAAAACATAGACAGTAAGAAGAGTCAGTTTTCTTGTACTTAAGTCGGCATTGTGCCTTTTGTATTTAATTCCGATGCAATTTCAGTGACTCATCGTCAATAAGAAGGTCAGAGGGATATAGTGAACCTGAAGTGAAGCATCGGATTCTATAACTAGTGACACAGGAATGGTTCAAAACATAGACAGTAAGAAGATAAGTTTTCTTGTACTTATGTCGGCATTGTGCCTTTTGTATTTAATTCCGATGCAATTTCAGTGTTTCATCGTCAATAAGAAGGTCAGAGGGATATAGTGAACCTGAAGTGAAGCATCGGATTCTATAACTAGTGTCACAGGAATGGTTCAAAACATAGGCAGTAAGAAGATCAGTTTTCTTGTACTTAAGTCGGCATTGTGCCTTTTGTATTTAATCCGATGCAATTTCTGTGTTTCATCGTCAATAAGAAGGTCACTGGGATACAGTAAACCTGAAGTAAAGCATCGGAATATATAACTAGTGTCACAGGAATGGTTCAAAACATACACAGTATGAAGAGTCAGTTTTCTTGTACTTAAGTAGGCATTGTGCCTTTTGTATTTAATTCCGATGCAATTTCTGTGTTTTATCGTCAATAAGATGGTCAGAAGCATACAGTAAACCTGAAGTGAAGTATCGGAATCTATACATACTGTCACAGGGATGGTTCAAAACATAGACAGTAAGAACAGTAAGTTTTCTTGTACTTATGTCGGCATCGTGCCTTTTGTATTTAATTCCGATGCAATTTCAGTGACTCATCGTCAATAAGAAGGTCAGAGGGATATAGTGAACCTGAAGTCAAGCATCGGATTCCATAACTAGTGTCACAGGAATGGTTCAAAACACAGACAGTAAGAAGATCAGTTTTCTTGTACTTAAGTCGGCATTGTGCCTTTTGTATTTAATCCGATGCAATTTCTGTGTTTCATCGTCAATAAGAAGGTCGGAGGGATACGGTAAACCTGAAGTGAAGCATCGGAATCTATAACTAGTGTCATAGGCATTGTTCAAAACATAGACAGTAAGGACAGTCAGTTTTCTTGTACTTAAGTCAGCATTGTGCCTTTTGTAATTAATTCGGATGCAATTTCTATGTTTCATCGTCAATAAGAAGGTCAGAGGGATACAGTAAACCTGAAGTGAAGCATCGGAATCTATAACTAGTGTCAAAGGAATGGTTCAAAACATAGACAGTAAGAAGAGTCAGTTATCTTGTACTTAAGTCGGCATTTTGCCTTTTGTATTTAATTCTGATGCAATTTCTGTGTTTCATCGTCAATAAGAAGGTCAAAGGGATACAGTAAACCTGATATAAAGCATCGGAATCTATAACGAGTGTCACATGAATGGTTCAAAACATTGACAGTAAGATGAGTCAGTTATCTTGTACTTAAGTCGGCATTGTGCCTTTTGTATTTAATTCCGATGCAATTTTTGTGTTTCATCGTCAATAAGATGTTCAGAGGGATACAGTAAACCTGAAGTGAAGCATCGGAATCTATAACTAGTGTCACAGGAATGGTTCAAAACACAGACAGTAAGTAAAGTCAGTTATCTTGTACTTACGTCGGCATTGTGCCTTTTGTATTTAATTCCGAAGCAATTTATGAGTTTCATCGTCAAGAAGAGGGTCAGAGGGATACAGTAAACCTGAAGTAAAGCATCGTAATCTATATCTAGTGTCACAGGAATGGTTCAAAACATAGACAGTAAGAAGAGTCACTTTTCTTGTACTTAAGTCGGCATTGTGCCTTTTGTATTTAATTCCGATGCAATTTCAGTGTTTCATCGTCGATAAGAAGGTCAGAGGGATATAGTGAACCTGAAGTGAAGCATCGTATTCTATAACTAGTGTCACAGGAATGGTTCATATCATAGACAGTAAGAAGATCAGTTTTCTTGTACTTAAGTCGGCATTGTGCCTTTTGTATTTAATCCGATGTAATTTCTGTGTTTCATCGTCAATAAGAAGGTCAGTGGGATACAGTAAACCTGAAGTAAAGCATCGGAATATATAACTAGTGTCACAGGAATGGTTCAAAACATACACAGTATGAAGAGTCAGTTTTCTTGTACTTAAGTCAGCATTGTGCCTTTTGTATTTATTTCCGATTCAATTTCTGTGTTTCATCGTCAATAAGAAGGTCAGAGGGATACAGTAAACCTACAGAGAATCATGGGAATCTATAACTAGTGTCACAGGTATGGTTCAAAACATAGACAGTAAGAAGAGTCAGTTTTCTTGTACTTAAGTCAGCATTGTGCCTTTTGTATTTAATTCCGATGCAATTGCAGTGACTCATCGTCAATAAGAAGGTCAGAGGGATATAGTGAACCTGAAGTGAAGCATCGGATTCTATAACTAGTGTCACAGGAAGGGTTCAAAGCATAGACAGTAAGAAGATCAGTTTTCTTGTACTTAAGTCGGCATTGTGCCTTTTGTATTTAATTCCGAAGCAATTTATGAGTTTCATCGTCAAGAAGAGGGTCAGAGGGATACAGTAAACCTGAAGTAAAGCATCGTAATCTATAACTAGTGTCACAGGAATGGTTCAAAACATAGACAGTAAGGAGAGTCAGTTTTCTTTGTACTTAAGTCAGCATTGTGCCTTTGGTAATTAATTCCGATTCAATTTCTGTGTTTCATCGCCAATAAGAAGGTCAGAGGGATGCAGTAAACCTACAGTGAAGCATCGCAATCTGTAACTAGTGTCACAGGTATGGTTCAAAGCATAGACAGCAAGAAGAGTCAGTTTTCTTGTACTTAAGTCGGCATTGTGCCTTTTGTAATTAATTCCGATGCAATTTCTGTGTTTCATCGTCAATAAGAAGGTCAGAGGGATACAGTAAACCTGATGTAAAGCATCGGAATCTATAACGAGTGTCACATGAATGGTTCAAAACATAGACAGTAAGAAGAGTCAGTTTTCTTGTACTTAAGTCGGCATTGTGCCTTTTGTATTTAATTCCGATGCAATTTTTGTGTTTCATCGTCAATAAGATGTTCAGAGGGATACAGTAAACCTGAAGTGAAGCATCGGAATCTATAACTAGTGTCACAGGAATGGTTCAAAACACAGACAGTAAGTAAAGTCAGTTATCTTTACTTACGTCGGCAAGGTGCCTTTTGTATTTAATTCAGAAGCAATTTATGAGTTTCATTGTCAAGAAGAGGGTCAGAGGGATACAGTAAACCTGAAGTAAAGCATCGTAATCTATATCTAGTGTCACAGGAATGGTTCAAACCATAGACAGTAAGAAGAATCAGTTTTCTTGTACTTAAGTCGGCATTGTGCCTTTTGTATTTAATTCCGATGCAATTTCAGTGATTAATCGTCAATAAGAAGGTCAGAGGGATATAGTGAACCTGAAGTGAAGCATCGGATTCTATAACTAGTGTCACAGGAATGGTTCAAAACATACACAGTAAGAAGAGTCAGTTTTCTTGTACTTAAGTCGGCATTGTGCCTTTTGTATTTAATTCCGAAGCAATTTCTGTGTTTCATCGTCAATAAGATGGTCAGAGGGATACAGTAAACCTGAAGTGATGCATCGGAATCTATAACTTGTGTCACAGGATTGGTTCAAAACATAGACAATTTGAAGAGTCAGTTTTCTTGTACTTAAGTCGGCATTGTGCCTTTTGTCTTTAATTCCGATGCAATGTCTGTGTTTCATCGTCAATAAGAAGTTCAGAGGCATACAGTAAACCTGAAGTGAAGCATCAAAATCTATAACTAGTGTCACAGGAATGGTTCAAACCATAGACAGTAATAATAATCAGTTTTCTTGTACTTAAGTCGGCATTGTGCCTTTTGTATTTAATTCCGATGCAATTTCAGTGATTAATCGTCAATAAGAAGGTCAGAGGGATTTAGTGAACCTGGATTGAAGCATCGGATTCTATAACTAGTGTCACAGGAATGGTTCAAAACATACACAGTAAGAAGAGTCAGTTTTCTTGTACTTAAGTCGGCATTGTGCCTTTTGTATTTAATTCCGACGCAATTTTTGTGTTTCATCGCAATAAGAAGGTCAGAGGGATACAGTAAACCTGAATTGAAGCATCGGAATCTATAACTATTGTCACAGGAATGGTTCAAAACATAGACAGCATGAAGAGGCAGTTTTCTTGTACTTAAGAAGGCATTGTGCCTTTTGTATTTTATTCCGATGCAATTTCTGTGTTTCATCGTCAATAAGAAAGTCAGAGGCATACAGTAAACCTGAAGTGAAGCATCGGAATCCATAACTAGTGTCACAGGAATGGTTCAAAGCATAGACAGTAAGAAGATCAGTTTTCTTGTACTTAAGTCGGCATTGTGCCTTTGTATTTAATCCGATGCAATTTCTGTGTTTCATCGTCAATAAGAAGGTCGGAGGGATACGGTAAACCTGAAGTGAAGCATCGGAATCTATAACTAGTGTCACAGCATTGTTCAAAACATAGGTAGTAAGAAGAGTCAGTTTTCT
Organism: Schistocerca serialis cubense; assembly: GCF_023864345.2. Taxonomy (NCBI): domain Eukaryota; kingdom Metazoa; phylum Arthropoda; class Insecta; order Orthoptera; family Acrididae; genus Schistocerca; species Schistocerca serialis. Next base: position 12,890,862 of record NW_026047617.1, read on the forward strand.
TGTACTTAAGTCGGCATTGTGCCTTTTCTAGTTAATTCCGATGCAATTTCAGTGTTTCATCGTCAATAAGAAGGTCAGAGGGATATAGTGAACCTGAAGTGAAGCATCGGATTCTATAACTAGTGTCACAGGAATGGTTAAAAACATAGACAGTAAGAAGATCAGTTTTCTTGTACTTAAGTCGGCATTGTGCCTTTTGTATTTAATCCGATGCAATATCTGTGTTTCATCGTCAATAAGAAGGTCAGTGGGATACAGTAAACCTGAAGTTAAGCATCGGAATATATAACTAGTGTCACAGGAATGGTTCAAAACATACACAGTATGAAGAGTCAGTTTTCTTGTACTTAAGTCGGCATTGTGCCTTTTGTATTTAATTCCGATGCAATGTCTGTGTTTCATCGTCAATAAGAAGGTGAGAGGCATACAGTAAACCTGAAGTGAAGCATCAAAATCTATAACTAGTGTCACAGGAATGGTTCAAACCACAGACAGTAAGAAGAATCAGTTTTCTTGTACTTAAGTCGGCATTGTGCCTTTTGTATTTAATTCCGATGCAATTTCAGTGATTAATCGTCAATAAGAAGGTCAGAGGGATATAGTGAACCTGAAGTGAAGCATCGGATTCTATAACTAGTGTCACAGGAATGGTTCAAAACTTACACAGTAAGAAGGGTCAGTTTTCTTGTACTTAAGTCGGCATTGTGCCTTTTGTATTTAATTCCGACGCAATTTTTGTGTTACATCGTCAATAAGAAGGTCAGAGGGATACAGTAAACCTGAAGTGAAGCATCGGAATCTATAACTATTGCCAAAGGAGTGGTTCAAAACATAGCCAACATGAAGAGTCAGTTTTCTTGTACTTAAGAAGGCATTGTGCCTTTTGTATTTTATTCCGATGCAATTTCTGTGTTTCATCGTCAATAAGAAAGTCAGAGGCATACAGTAAACCTGAAGTGAAGCATCGGAATCCATAACTAGTGTCACAGGAATGGTTCAAAGCATAGACAGTAAGAAGATCAGTTTTCTTGTACTTAAGTCGGCATTGTGCCTTTGTATTTAATCCGATGCAATTTCTGTGTTTCATCGTCAATAAGAAGGTCGGAGGGATACGGTAAACCTGAAGTGAAGCATCGGAATCTATAACTAGTGCCACAGCATTGTTCAAAACATAGGTAGTAAGAAGAGTCAGTTTTCTTGTACTTAAGTCGGCATTGTGCCTTTTCTATTTAATTCCGATGCAATTTCAGTGACTCATCGTCAATAAGATGGTCAGAGGGGTATAGTGAACCTGAAGTGAAGCATCGGATTCTATAACTAGTGTCACAGGAATGGCTCCAAACATAGACAGTAAGAAGATCAGTTTTCTTGTACTTAAGTCGGCATTGTGCCTTTTGTATTTAATTCCGATGCAATTTCAGTGTTTCATCGTCAATAAGAAGGTCAGAGGGATATAGTGAACCTGAAGTGAAGCATCGGATTCTATAACTAGTGTCACAGGAATGGTTCAAAACATAGACAGTAAGAAGATCAGTTTTCTTGTACTTAAGTCGGCATTGTGCCTTTTGTATTTAATCCGATGCAATATCTGTGTTTCATCGTCAATAAGAAGGTCAGTGGGATACAGTAAACCTGAAGTTAAGCATCGGAATATATAACTAGTGTCACAGGAATGGTTCAAAACATACACAGTATGAAGAGTCAGTTTTCTTGTACTTAAGTCGGCATTGTGCCTTTTGTATTTAATTCCGATGCAATGTCTGTGTTTCATCGTCAATAAGAAGGTGAGAGGCATACAGTAAACCTGAAGTGAAGCATCAAAATCTATAACTAGTGTCACAGGAATGGTTCAAACCACAGACAGTAAGAAGAATCAGTTTTCTTGTACTTAAGTCGGCATTGTGCCTTTTGTATTTAATTCCGATGCAATTTCAGTGATTAATCGTCAATAAGAAGGTCAGAGGGATATAGTGAACCAGAAGTGAAGCATCGGATTCTATAACTAGTGTTACAGGAATGGTTCAAAACATACACAGTAAGAAGAGTCAGTTTTCTTGTACTTAAGTCGGCATTGTGCCTTTTGTATTTAATTCCGACGCAATTTTTGTGTTTCATCGTCAATAAGAAGGTCAGAGGGATACAGTAAACCTGAAGTGAAGCATCGGAGTCTATAACTATTGCCACAGGTGTGGTTCAAAACATAGACAACATGAAGAGTCAGTTTTCTTGTACTTAAGAAAGCATTGTGCCTTTTGTATTTTATTCCGATGCAATTTCTGTGTTTCATCGTCAATAAGAAAGTCAGAGGCATACAGTAAACCTGAAGTGAAGCATCGAAATCTATAACTAGTGTCACAGGAATGGTTCAAATCATAGACAGTAAGAAGATCAGTTTTCTTGTTCTTTAGTCGGCATTGTGCCTTTGTATTTAAACCGATGCAATTTCTGTGTTTCATCGTCAATAAGAAGGTCGGAGGGATACGGTAAACCTGAAGTGAAGCATCGGAATCTATAACTAGTGTCACAGCATTGTTCAAAACATAGATAGTAAGAGGAGTCAGTTTTCTTGTACTTAAGTCGGCATTGTGCCTTTTGTATTTAATTCCGATTCAATTTCTGTGTTTCATCGTCAATAAGAAGGTCAGAGGGATACAGTTAACCTACAGTGAAGCATCGGAATCTATAACTAGTGTCGCAGGTATGGTTCAAAACATAGACAGTAAGAAGAGTCAGTTTCTTGTACTTAAGTCGGCATTGTGCCTTTTGTATTTAATTCCGATGCAATTTCAGTGTTTCATCGTCAATAAGAAGGTCAGAGGGATATAGTGAACCTGAAGTGAAGCATCGGTCTATATAACTAGTTTCACAGGAGTGGTTCAAAACATAGACAGTAAGAAGATCAGTTTTCTTGTACTTAAGTCGGCATTGTGCCTTTTGTATTTAAACCGATGCAATTTCTGTGTTTCATCGTCAATAAGAAGGTCAGTGGGATACAGTAAACCTGAAGTAAAGCATCGGAATATATAACTAGTGTCACAGGAATGGTTCAAAACATACACAGTATGAAGAGTCTGTTTTCTTGTACTTAAGTCGGCATTGTGCCTTTTGTATTTAATTCCGATGCAATTTCTGTGTTTTGTCGTCAATAAGGTGGTCAGAAGCATACAGTAAACCTGAAGTGAAGCATCGGAATCTATACATAGTGTCACAGGGATGGTTCAAAACATAGACAGTAAGAAGATCAGTTTTCTTGTACTTAAGTCGGCATTGTGCCTTTTGTATTTAATTCCGATGCAGTTTCAGTGATTAATCGTCAATAAGAAGGTCAGAGGGATATAGTGAACCTGAAGTGAAGCATCGGATTCTATAACTAGTGTCACAAGAATGGTTCAAAACATACACAGTAAGAAGAGTCAGTTTTCTTGTACTTAAGTCGGCATTGTGCCTTTTGTATTTAATTCCGACGCAATTTTTGTGTTTCATCGTCAATAAGAAAGTCAGAGGGATACAGTAAACCTGAAGTGAAGCCACGGAATCTATAACTATTGTCACAGGAATGGTTCAAAACATAGACAGCATGAAGAGTCAGTTTTCTTGTACTTAAGAAGGCATTGTGCCTTTTGTATTTTATTCCGATGCAATTTCTGTGTTTCATCGTCAATAAGAAAGTCAGAGGCATACAGTAAACCTGAAGTGAAGCATCGGAATCTATAACTAGTGTCACAGGAATGGTTCAAAACATACACAGTAAGAAGAGTCAGTTTTCTTGTACTTAAGTCGGCATTGTGCCTTTTGTATTTAATTCCGACGCAATTTTTGTGTTTCATCGTCAATAAGAATGTCAGAGGGATACAGTAAACCTGAAGTGAAGCATCGGAGTCTATAACTATTGCCACAGGAGTGGTTCAAAACATAGACAACATGAAGAGTCAGTTTTCTTGTACTTAAGAAGGCATTGTGCCTTTTGTATTTTATTCCGATGCAATTTCTGTGTTTCATCGTCAATAAGAAAGTCAGAGGCATACAGTAAACCTGAAGTGAAGCATCGAAATCTATAACTAGTGTCACAGGAATGGTTCAAATCATAGACAGTAAGAAGATCAGTTTTCTTGTTCTTTAGTCGGCATTGTGCCTTTGTATTTAAACCGATGCAATTTCTGTGTTTCATCGTCAATAAGAAGGTCGGAGGGATACGGTAAACCTGAAGTGAAGCATCGGAATCTATAACTAGTGTCACAGCATTGTTCAAAACATAGGTAGTAAGAAGAGTCAGTTTTCTTGTACTTAAGTCGGCATTGTGGTTTTTGTATTTAATTCCGATTCAATTTCTGTGTTTCATCGTCTATTAGAAGGTCAGAGGGATACAGTAAACCTACAGTGAAGCATCGGAATCTATAACTAGTGTCACAGGTATGGTTCAAAACATAGACAGAAAGAAAAGTCAGTTTTCTTGTACTTAAGTCGGCATTGTGCCTTTTGTATTTAATTCCGATGCAATTTCAGTGACTCATCGTCAATAAGAAGGTCAGAGGGATATAGTGAACCTGAAGTGAAGCATCGCATTCTATAACTAGTTTCACAGGAATGGTACAAAACATACACAGTAAGAAGATCAGTTTTCTTGTACTTAAGTCGGCATTGTGCCTTTTGTATTTAATTCCGATGCAATTTCAGTGTTTCATCGTCAATCAGAAGGTCAGAGGGATATAGTGAACCTGAAGTGAAGCATCGGATTCTATAACTAGTGTCACAGGAATGGTTCAAAACATACGCAGTAAGAAGATCAGTTTTCTTGTACTTAAGTCGGCATTGTGCCTTTTGTATTTAATCCGATGCAATTTCTGTGTTTCATCGTCAATTAGAAGGTCAGTGGGATACAGTAAACCTGAAGTAAAGCATCGGAATATATAACTAGTGTCACAGGAATGGTTTAAAACATACACAGTATTAAGAGTCAGTTTTCTTGTACTTAAGTCGGCATTGTGCCTTTTGTATTTAATTCCGATGCAATGTCTGTGTCTCATCGTCAATAAGAAGGTCAGAGGCATACAGTAAACCTTAAGTGAAGCATCAAAATCTATAACTAGTGTCACAGGAATGGTTCAAACCATAGACAGTAAGAAGATCAGTTTTCTTGTACTTAAGTCATCATTGTGCCTTTTGTATTTAATCCAATTCAATTTCTGTGTTTCATCGTCAATAAGAAGGTCGGAGGGATACGGTAAACCTGAAGTGAAGCATCGGAATCTGTAACTAGTGCCACAGGAATTGTTCAAAACATAGACAGTAAGAAGAGTCAGTTTTCTTGTACTTAAGTCGGCATTGTGCCTTTTGTATTTATTTCCGATTCAATTTCTGTGTTTCATCGTCAATAAGAAGGTCAGAGAGATACAGTAAACCTACAGTGAAGCATCGGAATCTATAACTAGTGTCACATGAATGGTTCAAAACATAGACAGTAAGAAGAGTCGGATTTCTTGTACTTAAGTCGGCATTGAGCCTTTTGTATTTAATTCTGATGCAATTTCTGAGTTTCATCGTCAATAAGAAGGTCAGAGGTATACAGTAAACCTGAAGTGAAGTAGCGGAATCTATAATTAGTGTCACAGATATGGTTCAAAACATAGAGAGTAAGAAGAGTCAGTTTTCTTGTACTTAAGTCGGCATTGTGCCTTTTGTATTTAATTCCGATGCAATTTCTGTGTTTCATCGTCAATAAGTAGGTCAGAGGGATACAGTAAACCTGAAGTGAAGCATCGGAATCTATAACTAGTGTCACAGGAATGGTTCAAAACATAGACAGTAAGAAGAGTCAGTTTTCTTCTTCTTAAGTCGGCATTGTGCCTTTTCTATTTAATTTCGATGCAATTTCTGTGTTTCATCGTCAATAAGAAGGTCAGAGTGATACAGTAAACATGAAGTGAAGCATCGGAATCTCTATTTAGTGTCATAGGTATGGTTCAAAACAAAGACAGTATGAAGAGTCAGTTTTCTTGTACTTAAGTCGGCATTGTGCCTGTTGTATTTAAATCTAATGCAATATCTGTGTTTCATCGTCAATAAGAAGGTCAGAGGCATACAGTAAACCTGAAGTGAAGCATCGGAATCTATAACTAGAGACACAGGAATTGTTCAAAACATTGACAGTAAGAAGAGTCAGTTTTCTTGTACTTAAGTCGGCATTGTGCCTTTTGTATTTAATTCCAATGCAATTTCTGTGTTACATCGTCAATAAGAAGGTCAGAGGGATACAGTAAACCTGCAGTGAAGAATCGGAATCTATAACTAGTGTCACATGAATGGTTCAAATCATAGACAGTAAGAAGAGTCAGTTTTCTTGAAGTCGGCATTGTGCCTTTTGTATTTAATTCCAATGCAATTTCTGTGTTACATCGTCAATAAGAAGGTCAGAGGGATACAATAAACCTGCAGTGAAGCATCGGAATCTATAACTAGAGACACAGGAATTGTTCAAAACATTGACAGTAAGAAGAGTCAGTTTTCTTGTACTTAAGTCGGCATTGTGCCTTTTGTATTTAATTCCAATGCAATTTCTGTGTTTCATCATCAATAAGAAGGTCAGAGGGATACAGTAAACCTGAAGTGAAGCATCGTAATCTATAACTAGTGTCACAGGAATGGTTCAAAACATAGACAGTAAGAAGATCAGGTTCCTTGTACTTAAGTCGGCATTGTGCCTTTGTATTTAATCCGATGCAATTTATGTGTTTCATCGTCAATTAGAAGGTCAGAGGGATACAGTAAACCTACAGTGAAGCATCGGAATCTATAACTAGTGTCACAGGTATGGTTCAAAACATAGACAGTAAGAAGAGTCAGTTTTCTTGTACTTAAGTCGGCATTGTGCCTTTTGTATTTAATTCCGATGCAATTTCAGTGACTCATCGTCAATAAGAAGGTCAGAGGGATATAGTGAACCTGAAGTGAAGCATCGGATTCTATAACTAGTGTCACAGGAATGGTACAAAACATAGACAGTAAGAAGATCAGTTTTCTTGTACTTAAGTCGGCATTGTGCCTTTTGTATTTAATTCCGATGCAAATTCAGTGTTTCATCGTGAATAAGAAGGTCAGAGGGATATAGTGAACCTGAAGTGAAGCATCGGATTCTATAACTAGTGTCACAGGAATGGTTCAAAACATAGACAGTAAGAAGATCAGTTTTCTTGTACTTAAGTCGGCATTGTGCCTTTTGTATTTAATCCGATGCAATTTCTGTGTTTCATCGTCAATAAGAAGGTCAGTGGGATACAGTAAACCTAAAGTAAAGCATCGGAATATATAACTAGTGTCACAGAAATGGTTCAAAACATACACAGTATGAAGAGTCAGTTTTCTTGTACTTAAGTCGGCATTGTGCCTTTTGTATTTAATTCCGATGCAATGTCTGTGTTTCATCGTCAATAAGAAGGTCAGAGGCATACAGTAAACCTGAAGTGAAGCATCAAAATCTATAACTAGTGTCACAGGAATGGTTCAAACCATAGACAGTAAGAAGAATCAGTTTTCTTGTACTTAAGTCGGCATTGTGCCTTTTGTATTTAATTCCGATGCAATTTCAGTGATTAATCGTCAATAAGAAGGTCAGAGGGATATAGTGAACCTGAAGTGAAGCATCGCATTCTATAACTAGTGTCACAGGAGTGGTTCAAAACATACACAGTAAGAAGAGTCAGTTATCTTGTAATTAAGTCGGCATTGTGCCTTTTGTATTTAATTCCGACGCAATTTTTGTGTTTCATCGTCAATAAGAAGGTCAGAGGGATACAGTAAACCTGAAGTGAAGCATAGGAATCTATAACTATTGTCACAGGAATGGTTCAAAACATAGACAGCATGAAGAGTCAGTTTTCTTGTACTTAAGAAGGCATTGCGCCTTTTGTATTTTATTTTGATGCAATTTCTGTGTTTCATCGTCAATAAGAAAGTCAGAGGCATACAGTAAACCTGAAGTGAAACATCGGAATGTATAACTAGTGTCACAAGAATGGTTCAAAGCATAGACAGTAAGAAGATCAGTTTTCTTGTACTTAAGTCGGCATTGTGCCTTTGTATTTAATCCGATGCAATTTCTGTGTTTCATCGTCAATAAGAAGGTCGGAGGGATACGGTAAACCTGAAGTGAAGCATCGGAATCTATAACTAGTGTCACAGCATTGTTCAAAACATAGATAGTAAGAAGAGTCAGTTTTCCTTTTACTGAAGTCGGCATTGTGCCTTTTGTATTTATTTCCGATTCAATTTCTGTGTTTCATCGTCAATAAGAAGGTCAGAGGGATACAGTAAACCTTCAGTGAAGCATCGGAATCTATAACTAGTGTCACAGGTATGGTTCGAAACATAGACAGTAAGAAGAGTTAGTTTTCTTGTACTTAAGTCGGCATTGTGCCTTTTGTTTTTAATTCCGATGCAATTTCAGTGTTTCATCGTCAATAAGAAGGTCAGAGGGATATAGTGAACCTGAAGTGAAGCATCGGATTCTATAACTAGTTTCACAGGAATGGTTCAAAACATAGACAGTAAGAAGATCAGTTTTCTTGTACTTAAGTCGGCATTGTCCCTTTTGTATTTAAACCGATGCAATTTCTGTGTTTCATCGTCAATAAGAAGGTCAGAGGGATATAGTGAACCTGAAGTGAAGCATCGGATTCTATAATTAGTGTCACAGGAATGGTTCAAACATACACAGTAAGAAGAGTCAGTTTTCTTGTGCTTAAGTCGGCATTGTGCCTTTTGTATTAAATTCCGACGCAATTTTTTGGTTTCATCGTCAATAAGATGTTCAGAGGGATACAGTAAACCTGAAGTCAAGCATCGGAATCTATAACTGGTGTCATAGGAATGGTTCAAACCATAGACAGTAAGAAGAATCAGTTTTCTTGTACTTAAGTCGGCATTGTGCATTTTGTATTTAATCCGATGCAATTTCTGTGTTTCATCGTCAATAAAAAGGTCAGTGGGATACAGTAAACCTGAAGTAAAGCATCGGAATATATAACTAGTGTCACAGGAATGGTTCAAAACATACACAGTATGAAGAGTCAGTTTTCTTGTACTTAAGTCGGCATTGTGCCTTTTGTATTTAATTCCGATGCAATGTCTGTGTTTCATCGTCAATAAGAAGGTCAGAGGGATACAGTAAACCTGAAGTGAAGCATCGGAATCTATAACTATTGCCACAGGAGTGGTTCAAAACATAGACAACATGAAGAGTCAGTTTTCTTGTACTTAAGAAGGCATTGTGCCTTTTGTATTTTATTCCGATGCAATTTCTGTGTTTCATCGTCAATAAGAAAGTCAGAGGCATACAGTAAACCTGAAGTGAAGCATCGAAATCTATAACTAGTGTCACAGGAATGGTTCAAAGCATAGACAGTAAGACGATCAGTTTTCTTGTACTTAAGTCGGCATTGTGCCTTTTGTATTTAAACCGATGCAATTTCTGTGTTTCATCGTCAATAAGAAGGTCAGTGGGATACAGTAAACCTAAAGTAAAGCATCGGAATATATAACTAGTGTCACAGGAATGGTTCAAAACATACACAGTATGAAGAGTCTGTTTTCTTGTACTTAAGTCGGCATTGTGCCTTTTGTATTTAATTCCGATGCAATTTCTGTGTTTTATCGTCAATAAGGTGGTCAGAAGCATACAGTAAACCTGAAGTGAAGCATCGGAATCTATACATAGTGTCACAGGGATGGTTCAAAACATAGACAGTAAGAAGATCAGTTTTCTTGTACTTAAGTCGGCATTGTGCCTTTTATATTTAATTCCGATGCAATTTCAGTGATTAATCGTCAATAAGAAGGTCAGAGGGATATAGTGAACCTGAAGTGAAGCATCGGATTCTATAACTAGTGTCACAGGAATGTTTCAAAACATACACAGTAAGAAGAGTCAGTTTTCTTGTACTTAAGTCGGCATTGTGCCTTTTGTATTTAATTCCGACGCAATTTTTGTGTTTCATCGTCAATAAGAAAGTCAGAGGGATACAGTAAACCTGAAGTGAAGCCACGGAATCTATAACTATTGTCACAGGAATGGTTCAAAACATAGACAGCATGAAGAGTCAGTTTTCTTGTACTTAAGAAGGCATTGTGCCTTTTGTATTTTATTCAGATGCAATTTCTGTGTTTCATCGTCAATAAGAAAGTCAGAGGCATACAGTAAACCTGAAGTGAAGCATCGGAATCTATAACTAGTGTCACAGGAATGGTTCAAAGCATAGACAGTAAGAAGATCAGTTTTCTTGTACTTAAGTCGGCATTGTGCCTTTGTATTTAATCCGATGCAATTTCTGTGTTTCATCGTCAATAAGAAGGTCGGAGGGATACGGTAAAGCTGAAGTGAAGCATCGGAATCTATAACTAGTGTCACAGCATTGTTCAAAACATAGGTAGTAAGAAGAGTCAGTTTTCTTGTACTTAAGTCGGCATTGTGCTTTTTGTATTTAATTCCGATTCAATTTCTGTGTTTCATCGTCTATTAGACGGTCAGAGGGATACAGTAAACCTACAGTGAAGCATCGGAATCTATAACTAGTGTCACAGGTATGGTTCAAAACATAGACAGTAAGAAGAGTCAGTTTTCTTGTACTTAAGTCGGCATTGTGCCTTTTGTATTTAATTCCGATGCAATTTCACTGACTCATCGTCAATAAGAAGGTCAGAGGGATATAGTGAACCTGAAGTGAAGCATCGCATTCTATAACTAGTGTCACAGGAATGGTACAAAACATATACAGTAAGAAGATCAGTTTTCTTGTACTTAAGTCGGCATTGTGCCTTTTGTATTTAATTCCGATGCAATTTCAGTGTTTCATCGTCAATAAGAAGGTCAGAGGGATATAGTGAACCTGAAGTGAAGCATCGGATTCTATAACTAGTGTCACAGGAATGGCTCAAAACATAGACAGTAAGAAGATCAGTTTTCTTGTACTTAAGTCGGCATTGTGCATTTTGTATTTAATCCGATGCAATTTCTGTGTTTCATCGTCAATAAAAAGGTCAGTGGGATACAGTAAACCTGAAGTAAAGCATCGGAATATATAACTAGTGTCACAGGAATGGTTCAAAACATACACAGTATGAAGAGTCAGTTTTCTTGTACTTAAGTCGGCATTGTGCCTTTTCTATTTAATTCCGATGCAATGTCTGTGTTTCATCGTCAATAAGAAGGTCAGAGGCATACAGTAAACCTGAAGTGAAGCATCAAAATCTATAACAAGTGTCACAGGAATTGTTCAAACCATAGACAGTAAGAAGAATCAGTTTTCTTGTACTTAAGTCGGCATTCTGCCCTTTGTATTTAATTCCGATGCAATTTCAGTGATTAATCGTCATTAAGAAGGTCAGAGGGATATAGTGAACCTGAAGTGAAGCATCGGATTCTATAACTAGTGTCACAGGAATGGTTCAAAACATACACAGTAAGAAGAGTCAGTTTTCTTGTAATTAAGTCGGCATTGTGCCTTTTGCATTTAATTCCGACGCAATTTTTGTGTTTCATCGTCAATAAGAAGGTCAGAGGGATACAGTAAACCTGAAGTGAAGCATCGGAATCTATAACTATTGTCACAGGAATGGTTCAAAACATAGACAGCATGAAGAGTCAGTTTTCTTGTACTTAAGAAGGCATTGTGCCTTTTGTATTTTATTCCGATGCAATTTCTGTGTTTCATCGTCAATAAGAAAGTCAGAGGCATACAGTAAACCTGAAGTGAAGCATCGGAATCTATAACTAGTGTCACAGGAATGGTTCAAAGCATAGACAGTAAGAAGATCAGTTTTCTTGTACTTAAGTCGGCATTGTGCCTTTGTATTTAATCCGATGCAATTTCTGTGTTTCATCGTCAATAAGAAGGACGGAGGGATACGGTAAACCTGAAGTGAAGCATCGGAATCTATAACTAGTGTCACAGCGTTGTTCAAAACATAGATAGTAAGAAGAGTCAGTTTTCTTGTACTTAAGTCGGCATTGTGCCTTTTGTATTTAATTCCGATTCAATTTCTGTGTTTCATCGTCAATAAGAAGGTCAGAGGGATACAGTAAACCTACAGTGAAGCATCGGAATCTATAACTAGTGTCACAGGTATGGTTCAAAACATAGACAGTAAGAAGAGTCAGTTATCTTGTACTTAAGTCGGCATTGTGCCTTTTGTATTTAATTCCGATGCAATTTCTGTGTTTTATCGTCAATAAGGTGGTCAGAAGCATACAGTAAACCTGAAGTGAAGCATCGGAATCTATACATAGTGTCACAGGGATGGTTCAAAACATAGACAGTAAGAAGAGTCAGTTTTCTTGTACTTAAGTCGCCATTGTGCCTTTTGTATTTAATTCCGATGCAATTTCAGTGATTAATCGTCAATAAGAAGGTCAGAGGGATATAGTGAACCTGAAGTGAAGCATCGGATTCTATAACTAGTGTCACAGGAATGGTTCAAAACATACACAGTAAGAAGAGTCAGTTTTCTTGTACTTAAGACGGCGTTGTGCCTTTTGTATTTAATTCCGACGCAATTTTTATGTTTCATCATCAATAAGAAGGTATGAGGGATACAGTAAACCTGAAGTGAAGCATCGGAATCTATAACTATTGTCACAGGAATGGTTCAAAACATAGACAGCATGAAGAGTCAGTTTTCTTGTACTTAAGAAGGCATTGTGCCTTTTGTACTTTATTCCGATGCAATTTCTGTGTTTCATCGTCAATAAGAAAGTCAGAGGCATACAGTAAACCTGAAGTGAAGCATCGGAATCTATAACTAGTGTCACAGGAATGGTTCAAAGCATAGACAGTAAGAAGATCAGTTTTCTTGTACTTAAGTCGGCATTGTGCCTTTGTATTTAATCCGATGCAATTTCTGTGTTTCATCGTCAATAAGAAGGTCGGAGGGATACGGTAAACCTGAAGTGAAGCATCGGAATCTATAACTAGTGTCACAGCATTGTTCAAAACATAGGCAGTAAGAAGAGTCAGTTTTCTTGTACTTAAGTCGGCATTGTGCTTTTTGTATTTAATTCCAATTCAATTTCTGTGTTTCATCGTCAATTAGAAGGTCAGAGGGATACAGTAAACCTACAGTGAAGCATCGGAATCTATAACTAGTGTCACAGGTATGGTTCAAAACATAGACAGTAAGAAGAGTCAGTTTTCTAGTACTTAAGTCGGCATTGTGCCTTTTGTATTTAATTCCGATGCAATTTCAGTGACTCATCGTCAATAAGAAGGTCAGAGGGATATAGTGAACCTGAAGTGAAGCATCGGATTCTATAACTAGTGTCACAGGAATGGTACAAAACATAGACAGTAAGAAGATCAGTTTTCTTGTACTTAAGTCGGCATTGTGCCTTTTGTATTTAATTCCGATGCAATTTCAGTGATTAATCGTCAATAAGAAGGTCAGAGGGATATAGTGAACCTGAAGTGAAGCATCGGATTCTATAACTAGTGTCACAGGAATGGTTCAAATCATACACAGTAAGAAGAGTCAGTTTTCTTGTAATTAAGCCGGCATTGTGCCTTTTGTATTTAATTCCGACGCAATTTTTGTGTTTCATCGTCAATAAGAAGGTCAGAGGGATACAGTAAACCTGAAATGAAGCATCGGAATCTATAACTAGTGTCACAGCATTGTTCAAAACATAGATAGTAAGAAGAGTCAGTTTTCTTGTACTTAAGTCGGCATTGTGCCTTTTGTATTTAATTCCGATTCAATTTCTGTGTTTCATCGTCAATAAGAAGGTCAGAGGGATACAGTAAACCTACAGTGAAGCATCGGAATCTATAACTAGTGTCACAGGTATGGTTCAAAACATAGACAGTAAGAAGAGTTAGTTTTCTTGTACTTAAGTCGGCATTGTGCCTTTTGTATTTAATTCCGATGCAATTTCAGTGTCTCATCGTCAATAAGAAGGTCAGAGGGATATAGTGAACCTGAAGTGAAGCATCGGATTCTATAACAAGTTTCACAGGAATGGTTCAAAACATAGACAGTAAGAAGATCAGTTTTCTTGTACTTAAGTCGGCATTGTGCCTTTTGTATTTAAACCGATGCAATTTCTGTGTTTCATCGTCAATAAGAAGGTCAGAGGGATATAGTGAACCTGAAGTGAAGCATCGGATTCTATAACTAGTGTCACAGGAATGGATTCAAAACATAGACAGTAAGAAGATCAGTTTTCTTGTACTTAAGCCATCATTGTGCCTTTTGTATTTAATCCAATTCAATTTCTGTGTTTCATCGTCAATAAGAAGGTCGGAGGGATACGGTAAACCTGAAGTGAAGCATCGGAATCTGTAACTAGTGCCACAGGAATTGTTCAAAACATAGACAGTAAGAAGAGTCAGTTTTCTTGTACTTAAGTCGGCATTGTGCCTTTCGTATTTATTTCCGATTCAATTTCTGTGTTTCATCGTCAATAAGAAGGTGAGAGGGATGCAGTAAACCTACAGTGAAGCATCGGAATCTATAACTAGTGTCACATGAATGGTTCAAAACATAGACAGTAAGAAGAGTCAGTTTTCTTGTACTTACGTCGGCATTGGTCCTTTTGTATTTAATTCTGATGCAATTTCTGAGTTTCATCGTCAATAAGAAGGTCAGAGGTATACAGTAAACCTGAAGTGAAGTAGCGGAATCTATAATTAGTGTCACAGATATGGTTCAAAACATAGACAGTAAGAAGAGTCAGTTTTCTTGTACTTAAGTCGGCATTGAGCCTTTTGTATTTAATTCCGATGCAATTTCTGTGTTTCATCGTCAATAAGTAGGTCAGAGGGATACAGTAAACCTGAAGTGAAGCATCGGAATCTATAACTAGTGTCACAGGAATGGTTCAAAACATAGACGGTAAGAAGAGTCAGTTTTCTTCTTCTTAAGTCGGCATTGTGCCTTTTCTATTTAATTTCGATGCAATTTCTGTGTTTCATCGTCAATTAGAAGGTCAGAGTGATACAGTAAACATGAAGTGAAGCATCGGAATCTCTATTTAGTGTCATAGGAATGGTTCAAAACAAACACAGTATGAAGAGTCAGTTTTCTTGTACTTAAGTCGGCATTGTGCCTGTTGTATTTAAATCTAATGCAATATCTGTGTTTCATCGTCAATAAGAAGGTCAGAGGCATACAGTAAACCTGAAGTGAAGCATCGGAATCTATAACTAGAGACACAGGAATTGTTCAAAACATTGACAGTAAGAAGAGTCAGTTTTCTTGTACTTAAGTCGGCATTGTGCCTTTTGTATTTAATTCCAATGCAATTTCTGTGTTACATCGTCAATAAGAAGGTCAGAGGGATACAGTAAACCTGCAGTGAAGAATCGGAATCTATAACTAGTGTCACATGAATGGTTCAAAACATAGCCAGTAAGAAGACTCAGTTTTCTTGAAGTCGGCATTGTGCCTTTTGTATTTAATTCCGATGCAATTTCTGTGTTTCATCATCAATAAGAAGGTCAGAGGGATACAGTAAACCTGAAGTGAAGCATCGTCATCAATAACTAGTGTCACAGGAATGGTTCAAAACATAGACAGTAAGAAGATCAGTTTTCTTGTACTTAAGTCGGCATTGTGCCTTTGTATTTAATCCGATGCAATTTCTGTGTTTCATCGTCAATTAGAAGGTCAGAGGGATACAGTAAACCTACAGTGAAGCATCGTAATCTATAACTAGTGTCACAGGTATGGTTCAAAACATAGACAGTAAGAAGAGTCAGTTTTCTTGTACTTAAGTCGGCATTGTGCCTTTTGTATTTAATTCCGATGCAATTTCAGTGACTCATCGTCAATAAGAAGGTCAGAGGGATATAGTGAACCTGAAGTGAAGCATCGGATTCTATAACTAGTGTCACAGGAATGGTACAAAACATAGACAGTATAAAGATCAGTTTTCTTGTACTTAAGTCGGCATTGTGCATTTTGTATTTAATTCCGATGCAATTTCAGTGTTTCATCGTGAATAAGAAGGTCAGAGGGATATAGTGAACCTGAAGTGAAGCATCGGATTCTATAACTAGTGTCACAGGAATGGTTCAAAACATAGACAGTAAGAAGATCAGTTTTCTTGTACTTAAGTCGGCATTGTGCCTTTTGTATTTAATCCGATGCAATTTCTGTGTTTCATCGTCAATAAGAAGGTCAGTGGGATACAGTAAACCTGAAGTAAAGCATCGGAATATATAACTAGTGTCACAGGAATGGTTCAAAACATACACAGTATGAAGAGTCAGTTTTCTTGTACTTAAGCCGGCATTGTGCCTTTTGTATTTAATCCGATGCAATTGCTGTGTTTCATCGTCAATAAGAAGGTCAGTGGGATACAGTAAACCTGAAGTAAAGCATCGGAATATATAACTAGTGTCACAGGAATGGTTCAAAGCATACACAGTATGAAGAGTCAGTTTTCTTGTACTTAAGTCGGCATTGTGCCTTTTGTATTTAATTCCGATGCAATGTCTGTGTTTCATCGTCAATAAGAAGGTCAGAGTCATACAGTAAACCTGAAGTGAAGCATCAAAATCTATAACTAGTGTCACAGGAATGGTTCAAACCATAGACAGTAAGAAGAATCAGTTTTCTTGTACTTAAGTCGGCATTGTGCCTTTTGTATTTAATTCCGATGCAATTTCTGTGTTTCATCGTCAATAAGAAGGTCAGAGGGATACAGTAAACCTACAGAGAAGCATCGGAATCTATAACTAGTGTCACAGGTATGGTTCAAAACATAGACAGTAAGAAGAGTCAGTTTTCTTGTACTTAAGTCGGCATTGTGCCTTTTGTATTTAATCCGATGCAATTTCTGTGTTTCATTGTCAATTAGAAGGTCGGCGGGATACGGTAAACCTGAAGTGAAGCATCGGAATCTATAACTAGTGTCACAGGCATTGTTCGAAACATAGACAGTAAGGGGAGTCAGTTTTCTTGTACTTAAGTCGGCATTGTGCCTTTGGTATTTAATTCCGATAAAATTTCTGGGTTTCATCGTCAATAAAAAGGTCAGAGGGATACAGTAAACCTACAGTGAAGCATCGGAATCTGTAACTAGTGTCACAGGTATGGTTCAAAGCATAGCCAGTAAGAAGAGTCGGTTTTCATGTTCTTAAGTCCGCATTGTGCCTTTTGTAATTAATTCCGATGCAATTTCTGTGTTTCGTCGTCAATAAGAAGGTCAGAGGGATACAGTAAACCTGAAGTGAAGCATCGGAATCTATAACTAGTGTCACAGGAATGGTTCAAAACATAGACAGTAAGAAGAGTCAGTTATCTTGTACTTAAGTCGGTATTTTGCCTTTTGTATTTAATTCCGATGCAATTTCTGTGTTTCATCGTCAATAAGAAGGTCAAAGGGATACAGTAAATCTGATGTAAAGCATCGTAATCTATAACGAGTGTTACATGAATGGTTCAAGACATGGACAGTAAGAAGAGTCAGTTTTCTTGTACTTAAGTCGGCATTGTGACTTTTGTATTTAATTCCGATGCAATTTTTGTGTTTCATCGTCAATAAGATGTTCAGAGGGATACAGTGAACCTGAAGTGAAGCATCGGAATCTATAACTAGTGTCACAGGAATGGTTCAAAACACAGACAGTAAGTAAAGTCAGTTATCTTGTACTTACGTCGGCATTGTGCCTTTTGTATTTAATTCCGAAGCAATTTCTGAGTTTCATCGTCAAGAAGAGGGTCAGAGGGATACAGTAAACCTGAAGTAAGGCATCGTAATCTATATCTAGTGTCACAGGATTGGTTCAAAACATAGACAGTAAGAAGAGTCACTTTTCTTGTACTTAAATCGGCATTGTGCCTTTTGTATTTAATCCGATGCAATTTCTGTGTTTCATCGTAAATAAAAAGGTCGGAGGGATACGGTAAACCTGAAGTGAAGTATCGGAATCTATAACTAGTGTCACAGGAATTGTTCAATACATAGACAGTAAGAAGAGTCAGTTTTCTTGTACTTAAGTGGCTGTGTGCCTTTTGTTTTTAATTCCGATGCGAATTCTGTGTTTCATCGTCAATAAGAAGGTCAGAGGGATACAGTAAACCTGCAGTGAAGAATCGGAATCTATAACTAGTGTCAAATGAATGGTTCAAATCATAGACAGTAAGAAGAGTCAGTTTCCTTGTACTTAAGTCGGCATTGTGCCTTTTGTATTTATTTCCGAGCAATTTCTGTGTTTCATCGTCAATAAGAAGGTCAGAGGTATACAGTAAACCTGAAGTGAAGCATCGGAATCTATAACTAGTGTCACGGGTATGGTTCAAAACATAGACAGTAAGATGAGTCAGTTTTCTTGTACTTAAGTCGGCATTGTGCCTTTTGTATTTAATTCCGATGCAATTTCAGTGACTCATCGTCAATAAGATGGTCAGAGGGATATAGTGAACCTGAAGTGAAGCATCGGATTCTATAACTAGTGTCACAGGAATGGTTCAAAACATAGACAGTAAGAAGATCACTTTTCTTGTACTTAAGTCGGCATTGTGCCTTTTGTATTTAATTCCGATGCAATTTCAGTGTTTCATCGTCAATAAGAAGGTCAGAGGGATATAGCGAACCTGAAGTGAAGCATCGGATTCTATAACTAGTGTCACAGGAATGGTTCAAACATAGGCAGTAAGAAGATCAGTTTTCTTGTACTTAAGTCGGCATTGTGCCTTTTGTATTTAATCCGATGCAATTTCTGTGTTTCATCGTCAACAAGGTCAGTGGGATACAGTAAACCTGAAGTAAAGCATCGGAATATATAACTAGTGTCACAGGAATGGTTCAAAACATACACAGTATGAAGAGTCAGTTTTCTTGTACTTAAGTCGGCATTGTGCCTTTTGTATTTAATTCCGATGCAATTTCTGTGTTTAATCGTCAATAAGATGGTCAGAAGCATACAGTAAACCTGAAGTGTAGTATCGGAATCTATACATACTGTCACAGGGATGGTTCAAAACATAGACAGTAAGAAGAGTCAGTTTTCTTGTACTTAAGTCGGCATTGTGCTTTTTGTATTTAATTCCGATGCAATTTCAGTGACTCATCGTCAATAAGAAGGTTAGAGGAATATAGTGAACCTGAAGTCAAGCATCGGATTCTATAACTAGTGTCACAGGAATGGTTCAAAACATAGACAGTAAGAAGATCAGTTTTCTTGTACTTAAGTCGGCATTGTGCCTTTTGTATTTAATCCGATGCAATTTCTGTGTTTCATCGTCAATAAGAAGGTCGGAGGGATACGGTAAACCTGAAGTGAAGCATCGGAATCTATAACTAGTGTCATAGGCATTGTTCAAAACATAGACAGTAAGGAGAGTCAGTTTTCTTGTACTTAAGTCAGCATTGTGCCTTTGGTATTTAATTCCGATTCAATTTCTGTGTTTCATCGTCAATAAGAAGGTCAGAGGGATACAGTAAACCTACAGTGAAGCATCGGAATCTATAACTAGTGTCAAAGGAATGGTTCAAAACATAGACAGTAAGAAGAGTCAGTTATCTTGTACTTAAGTCGGCATTATGCCTTTTGTATTTAATTCTGATGCAATTTCTGTGTTTCATCGTCAATAAGAAGGTCAAAGGGATACAGTAAACCTGATATAAAGCATCGGAATCTATAACGAGTGTCACATGAATGGTTCAAAACATAGACAGTAAGAAGAGTCAGTTTTCTTGTACTTAAGTCGGCATTGTGCCTTTTGTATTTAATTCCGATGTAATTTTTGTGTTTCATCGTCAATAAGATGTTCAGAGGGATACAGTAAACCTGAAGTGAAGCATCGGAATCTATAACTAGTGTCACAGGAATGGTTCAAAACACAGACAGTAAGTAAAGTCAGTTATCTTGTACTTACGTCGGCATTGTGCCTTTTGTATTTAATTCCGAAGCAATTTATGAGTTTCATCGTCAAGAAGAGGGTCAGAGGGATACAGTAAACCTGAAGTAAAGCATCGTAATCTATATCAAGTGTCACAGGAATGGTTCAAACCATAGACAGTAAGAAGAGTCACTTTTCTTGTACTTAAGTCGGCATTGTGCCTTTTGTATTTAATTCCGATGCAATTTCAGTGTTTCATCGTCGATAAGAAGGTCAGAGGGATATATTGAACCTGAAGTGAAGCATCGTATTCTATAACTAGTGTCACAGGAATGGTTCATATCATAGACAGTAAGAAGATCAGTTTTTTTGTACTTAAGTCGGCATTGTGCCTTTTGTATTTAATCCGATGCAATTTCTGTGTTTCATCGTCAATAAGAAGGTCAGTGGGATACAGTAAACCTGAAGTAAAGCATCGGAATATATAACTAGTGTCACAGGAATGGTTCAAAACATACACAGTATGAAGAGTCAGTTTTCTTGTACTTAAGTCGGCATTGTGCCTTTTGTATTTAATTCCGATGCAATTTCAGTGACTCATCGTCAATAAGAAGTTCAGAGTGATATAGTGAATCTGAAGGCCAGCATCGGATTCTATAACTAGTGTCACAGGAATGGTTCAAATCATAGACAGTAAGAAGATCAGTTTTCTTGTACTTAAGTCGGCATTGTGCCTTTTGTATTTAATTCCGATGCAATTTCAGTGTTTCATCGTCGATAAGAAGGTCAGAGGGATATAGTGAACCTGAAGTGAAGCATCGGATTCTATAACTAGTGCCACAGGAATGGTTCAAAACATAGACAGTAAGAAGATCAGTTTTCTTGTACTTAAGTCGGCATTGTGCCTTTTGTATTTAATCCAATGCAATTTCTGTGTTTCATCGTCAATAAGAAGGTCGGAGGGATACGGTAAACATGAAGTGAAGCATCGGAATCTATATCTAGTGTCACAGGCATTGTTCAAAACATAGACAGTAAGGAGAGTCAGTTTTCTTGTACTTAAGTCGGCATTGTGCCCTTGGTATTTAATTCCGATTCAATTTCTGTGTTTCATCGTCAATAAAAAGGTCAGAGGGATACAGTAAACCTACAGTGAAGCATCGGAATCTGTAACTAGTGTCACAGGTATGGTTCAAAACATAGACAGTAAGAAGAGTCAGTTTTCTTGTACTTAAGTCGGCATTGTGCCTTTTGTAATTAATTCCGATGCAATTTCTGTGTTTCATCGTCAATAAGAAGGTCAGAGGGATACAGTAAACCTGAAGTGAAGCATCGGAATCTATAACTAGTGTCACAGGAATGGTTCAAAACATAGACAGTAAGAAGAGTCAGTTATCTTGTACTTAAGTCGGCATTTTGCCTGTTGTATTTAATTCCGATGCAATTTCTGTGTTTCATCGTCAATAAGAAGGTCAAAGGGATACAGTAAACCTGATGTAAAGCATCGGAATCTATAACGAGTGTCACATGAATGGTTCAAAACATAGACAGTAAGAAGAGTCAGTTTTCTTGTACGTAAGTCGGCATTGTGCCTTTTGTATTTAATTCCGATGCAATTTTTGTGTTTCATCGTCAATAAGATATTCAGAGGGATACAGTAAACCTGAAGTGAAGCATCGGAATCTATAACTAGTGTCACAGGAATGGTTCAAAACACAGACAGTGAGTAAAGTCAGTTATCTTGTACTTACGTCGGCATTGTGCCTTTTGTATTTAATTCCGAAGCAATTGCTGAGTTTCATCGTCAAGAAGAGGGTCAGAGGGATACAGTAAACCTGAAGTAAGGCATCGTAATCTATATCTAGTGTCACAGGAATGGTTCTAAACATAGACAGTAAGAAGAGTCACTTTTCTTGTACTTAAATCGGCATTGTGCCTTTTGTATTTAATTCCGAAGCAATTTCTGTGTTTCATCGTCAATAAGATGGTCAGAGGGATACGGTAAACCTGAACTGAAGCATCGGAATCTATAACTAGTGTCACAGCATAGTTCAAAACGTAGATAGTAAGAAGAGTCAGTTTTCTTGCACTTAAGTCGGCATTGTGCCTTTGTATTTAATCCGATGCAATTTCTTTGTTTCATCGTCAATAAGAAGGTCGGAGTGATACGGTAAACCTGAAGTGAGGCATCGGAATCTATAACTAGTGTCACAGCATTGTTCAAAACATAGATAGTAAGAAGAGCCAGTTTTCTTGTACTTAAGTCGGCATTGTGCCTTTTGTATTTAATTCCGATTCAATTTCTGTGTTTCATCGTCAATAAGAAGGTCAGAGGGATACAGTAAACCTACAGAGAAGCATCGGAATCTATAACTAGTGCCACAGGTATGGTTCAAAACATAGACAGTAAGAAGAGTCAGTTTTCTTGTACTTAAGTCGGCATTGTGCCTTTTGTATTTAATTCCGATGCAATTGCAGTGACTCATCGTCAATAAGAAGGTCAGAGGGATATAGTGAACCTGAAGTGAAGCATCGGATTCTATAACTAGTGTCACAGGAATGGTTCAAAACATAGACAGTAAGAAGATCAGTTTTCTTGTACTTAAGTCGGCATTGTGCCTTTTGTATTTAATTCCGATGCAATTTCAGTGTTTCATCGTCAATAAGAAGGTCAGAGGGATATAGTGAACCTGAAGTGAAGCATCGGATTCTATAACTAGTGTCACAGGCATTGTTCAAAACATAGACAGTAAGGAGAGTCAGTTTTCTTGTACTTAAGTCAGCATTGTGCCTTTGGTATTTAATTCCGATTCAATTTCTGTGTTTCATCGTCAATAAGAAGGTCAGAGGGATACAGTAACCCTACAGTGAAGCATCGCAATCTGTAACTAGTGACAAAGGTATGGTTCAAAACATAGACAGTAAGAAGATCAGTTTTCTTGTACTTAAGTAGGCATTGTGCCTTTTGTATTTAATTCCGATGCAATTTCAGTGACTCATCGTCAATAAGAAGGTCAGAGGGATATAGTGAACCTGAAGTCAAGCAACGGATTCTATAACTAGTGTCACAGGAATGGTTCAAACATAGACAGTAAGAAGATCAGTTTTCTTGTACTTAAGTCGGCATTGTGCCTTTTGTATTTAATCTGATGCAATTTCTGTGTTTCATCGTCAATAAGAAGGTCGGAGGGATACGGTAAATCTGAAGTGAAGCATCGGAATCTATAACTAGTGTCACAGGCATTGTTCAAAACATAGACAGTAAGGAGAGTCAGTTTTCTTGCACTTAAGTCGGCATTGGGCCTTTGGTATTTAATTCCGATTCAATTTCTGTGTTTCATCGTCAATAAGAAGGTCAGAGGGATACAGTAAACCTACAGTGAAGCATCGGAATCTATAACTAGTGTCACAGGTATGGTTCAAAACATAGACAGTAAGAAGAGTCAGTTTTCTTGTACTTAAGTCGGCATTGTGCCTTTTGTATTTAATTCCGATGCAATTTCAGTGACTCATCGTCAATAAGAAGGTCAGAGGGATATAGTGAACCTGAAGTGAAGCATCGGATTCTATAACTAGTGACACAGGAATGGTTCAAAACATAGACAGTAAGAAGATCAGTTTTCTTGTACTTATGTCGGCATTGTGCCTTTTGTATTTAATTCCGATGCAATTTCAGTGTTTCATCGTCAATAAGAAGGTCAGAGGGATATAGTGAACCTGAAGTGAAGCATCGGATTCTATAACTAGTGTCACAGGAATGGTTCGAAACATAGGCAGTAAGAAGATCAGTTTTCTTGTACTTAAGTCGGCATTGTGCCTTTTGTATTTAATCCGATGCAATTTCTGTGTTTCATCGTCAATAAGAAGGTCACTGGGATACAGTAAACCTGAAGTAAAGCATCGGAATATATAACTAGTGTCACAGGAATGGTTCAAAACATACACAGTATGAAGAGTCAGTTTTCTTGTACTTAAGTAGGCATTGTGCCTTTTGTATTTAATTCCGATGCAATTTCTGTGTTTTATCGTCAATAAGATGGTCAGAAGCATACAGTAAACCTGAAGTGAAGTATCGGAATCTATACATACTGTCACAGGGATGGTTCAAAACATAGACAGTAAGAACAGTAAGTTTTCTTGTACTTATGTCGGCATTGTGCCTTTTGTATTTAATTCCGATGCAATTTCAGTGACTCATCGTCAATAAGAAGGTCAGAGGGATATAGTGAACCTGAAGTCAAGCATCAATTTCCATAACTAGTGTCACAGGAATGGTTCAAAACACAGACAGTAAGAAGATCAGTTTTCTTGTACTTAAGTCGGCATTGTGCCTTTTGTATTTAATCCGATGCAATTTCTGTGTTTCATCGTCAATAAGAAGGTCGGAGGGATACGGTAAACCTGAAGTGAGGCATCGGAATCTATAACTAGTGTCATAGGCATTGTTCAAAACATAGACAGTAAGGAGAGTCAGTTTTCTTGTACTTAAGTCAGCATTGTGCCTTTTGTAATTAATTCGGATGCAATATCTGTGTTTCATCGTCAATAAGAAGGTCAGAGGGATACAGTAAACCTGAAGTGAAGCATCGGAATCTATAACTAGTGTCAAAGGAATGGTTCAAAAGATAGACAGTAAGAAGAGTCAGTTATCTTGTACTTAAGTCGGCATTTTGCCTTTTGTATTTAATTCTGATGCAATTTCTGTGTTTCATCGTCAATAAGAAGGTCAAAGGGATACCGTAAACCTGATATAAAGCATCGGAATCTATAACGAGTGTCACATGAATGGTTCAAAACATTGACAGTAAGATGAGTCAGTTTTCTTGTACTTAAGTCGGCATTGTGCCTTTTGTATTTAATTCCGATGCAATTTTTGTGTTTCATCGTCAATAAGATGTTCAGAGGGATACAGTAAACCTGAAGTGAAGCATCGGAATCTATATCTAGTGTCACAGGAATGGTTCAAAACATAGACAGTAAGAAGAGTCCCTTTTCTTGTACTTAAGTCGGCATTGTGCCTTTTGTATTTAATTCCGATGCAATTTCAGTGTTTCATCGTCGATAAGAAGGTCAGAGGGATATAGTGAACCTGAAGTGAAGCATCGTATTCTATAACTAGTGTCACAGGAATGGTTCATATCATAGACAGTAAGAAGATCAGTTTTCTTGTACTTAAGTCGGCATTGTGCCTTTTGTATTTAATCCGATGTAATTTCTGTGTTTCATCGTCAATAAGAAGGTCAGTGGGATACAGTAAACCTGAAGTAAAGCATCGGAATATATAACTAGTGTCACAGGAATGGTTCAAAAC
Source organism: Schistocerca serialis cubense (assembly GCF_023864345.2). Classification (NCBI taxonomy): domain Eukaryota; kingdom Metazoa; phylum Arthropoda; class Insecta; order Orthoptera; family Acrididae; genus Schistocerca; species Schistocerca serialis. Next base: position 12,916,006 of record NW_026047617.1, read on the forward strand.
ATACACAGTATGAAGAGTCAGTTTTCTTGTACTTAAGTCGGCATTGTGCCTTTTGTATTTATTTCCGATTCAATTTCTGTGTTTCATCGTCAATAAGAAGGTCAGAGGGATACAGTAAACCTACAGAGAATCATCGGAATCTATAACTAGTGTCACAGGTATGGTTCAAAACATAGACAGTAAGAAGAGTCAGTTTTCTTGTACTTAAGTCGGCATTGTGCCTTTTGTATTTAATTCCGATGCAATTGCAGTGACTCATCGTCAATAAGAAGGTCAGAGGGATATAGTGAACCTGAAGTGAAGCATCGGATTCTATAACTAGTGTCACAGGAATGGTTCAAAACATAGACAGTAAGAAGATCAGTTTTCTTGTACTTAAGTCGGCATTGTGCCTTTTGTATTTAATTCCGAAGCAATTTATGAGTTTCATCGTCAAGAAGAGGGTCAGAGGGATACAGTAAACCTGAAGTAAAGCATCGTAATCTATAACTCGTGTCACAGGAATGGTTCAAAACATAGACAGTAAGGAGAGTCAGTTTTCTTTGTACTTAAGTCAGCATTGTGCCTTTGGTAAATAATTCCGATTCAATTTCTGTGTTTCATCGTCAATAAGAAGGTCAGAGGGATGCAGTAAACCTACAGTGAAGCATCGCAATCTGTAACTAGTGTCACAGGTATGGTTCAAAGCATAGACAGCAAGAAGAGTCAGTTTTCTTGTACTTAAGTCGGCATTGTGCCTTTTGTAATTAATTCCGATGCAATTTCTGTGTTTCATCGTCAATAAGAAGATCAGAGGGATACAGTAAACCTGATGTAAAGCATCGGAATCTATAACGAGTGTCACATGAATGGTTCAAAACATAGACAGTAAGAAGAGTCAGTTTTCTTGTACTTAAGTCGGCATTGTGCCTTTTGTATTGAATTCCGATGCAATTTTTGTGTTTCATCGTCAATAAGATGTTCAGAGGGATACAGTAAACCTGAAGTGAAGCATCGGAATCTATAACTAGTGTCACAGGAATGGTTCAAAACACAGACAGTAAGTAAAGTCAGTTATCTTGTACTTACGTCGGCAAGGTGCCTTTTGTATTTAATTCAGAAGCAATTTATGAGTTTCATCGTCAAGAAGAGGGTCAGAGGGATACAGTAAACCTGAAGTAAAGCATCGTAATCTATATCTAGTGTCACAGGAATGGTTCAAACCATAGACAGTAAGAAGAATCAGTTTTCTTGTACTTAAGTCGGCATTGTGCCTTTTGTATTTAATTCCGATGCAATTTCAGTGATTAATCGTCAATAAGAAGGTCAGAGGGATATAGTGAACCTGAAGTGAAGCATCGGATTCTATAACTAGTGTCACAGGAATGGTTCAAAACATACACAGTAAGAAGAGTCAGTTTTCTTGTACTTAAGTCGGCATTGTGCCTTTTGTATTTAATTCCGAAGCAATTTCTGTGTTTCATCGTCAATAAGATGGTCAGAGGGATACAGTAAACCTGAAGTGATGCATCGGAATCTATAACTTGTGTCACAGGATTGGTTCAAAACATAGACAATTCGAAAGGGTCAGTTTTCTTGTACTTAAGTCGGCATTGTGCCTTTTGTCTTTAATTCCGATGCAATGTCTGTGTTTCATCGTAAATAAGAAGTTCAGAGGCATACAGTAAACCTAAAGTGAAGCATCAAAATCTATAACTAGTGTCACAGGAATGGTTCAAACCATAGACAGTAATAAGAATCAGTTTTCTTGTACTTAAGTCGGCATTGTGCCTTTTGTATTTAATTCCGATGCAATTTCAGTGATTAATCGTCAATAAGAAGGTCAGAGGGATATAGTGAACCTGGATTGAAGCATCGGATTCTATAACTAGTGTCACAGGAATGGTTCAAAACATACACAGTAAGAAGAGTCAGTTTTCTTGTACTTAAGTCGGCATTGTGCCTTTTGTATTTAATTCCGACGCAATTTTTGTGTTTCATCGCAATAAGAAGGTCAGAGGGATACAGTAAACCTGAAGTGAAGCATCGGAATCTATAACTATTGTCACAGGAATGGTTCAAAACATAGACAGCATGAAGAGTCAGTTTTCTTGTACTTAAGAAGGCATTGTGCCTTTTGTATTTTATTCCGATGCAATTTCTGTGTTTCATCGTCAATAAGAAGGTCGGAGGGATACGGTAAACCTGAAGTGAAGCATCGGAATCTATAACTAGTGTCACAGCATTGTTCAAAACGTAGATAGTAAGAGGAGTCAGTTTTCTTGTACTTAAGTCGGCATTGTGCCCTTTTGTATTTAATTCCGATTCAATTTCTGTGTTTCATCGTCAATAAGAAGGTCAGAGGGATACAGTTAACCTACAGTGAAGCGTCGGAATCTATAACTAGTGTCGCAGGTATGGTTCAAACATAGACAGTAAGAAGAGTCAGTTTCTTGTACTTAAGTCGGCATTGTGCCTTTTGTATTTAATTCCGATGCAATTTCAGTGTTTCATCGTCAATAAGAAGGTCAGAGGGATATAGTGAACCTGAAGTGAAGCATCGGTCTATATAACTAGTTTCACAGGAGTGGTTCAAAACATAGACAGTAAGAAGATCAGTTTTCTTGTACTTAAGTCGGCATTGTGCCTTTTGTATTTAAACCGATGCAATTTCTGTGTTTCATCGTCAATAAGAAGGTCAGTGGGATACAGTAAACCTGAAGTAAAGCATCGGAATATATAACTAGTGTCACAGGAATGGTTCAAAACATACACAGTATGAAGAGTCTGTTTTCTTGTACTTAAGTCGGCATTGTGCCTTTTGTATTTATTTCCGATGCAATTTCTGTGTTTTGTCGTCAATAAGGTGGTCAGAAGCATACAGTAAACCTGAAGTGAAGCATCGGAACCTATACATAGTGTCACAGGGATGGTTCAAAACATAGACAGTAAGAAGATCAGTTTTCTTGTACTTAAATCGGCATTGTGCATTTTGTATTTAATTCCGATGCAATTTCAGTGATTAATCGTCAATAAGAAGGTCAGAGGGATATAGTGAACCTGAAGTGAAGCATCGGATTCTATAACTAGTGTCACAGGAATGGTTCAAAACATACACAATAAGAAGAGTCAGTTTTCTTGTACTTAAGTCGGTATTGTGCCTTTTGTATTTAATTCCGACGCAATTTTTGTGTTTCATCGTCAATAAGAAAGTCAGAGGGATACAGTAAACCTGAAGTGAAGCCACGGAATCTATAACTATTGTCACAGGAATGGTTCAAAACATAGACAGCATGGAGAGTCAGTTTTCTTGTACTTAAGAAGGCATTGTGCCTTTTGTATTTTATTCCGATGCAATTTCTGTGTTTCATCGTCAATAAGAAAGTCAGAGGCATACAGTAAACCTGAAGTGAAGCATCGGAATCTATAACTAGTGTCACAGGAATGGTTCAAAGCATAGACAGTAAGAAGATCAGTTTTCTTGTACTTAAGCCGGCATTGTGCCTTTGTATTTAATCCGATGCAATTTCTGTGTTTCATCGTCAATAAGAAGGTCGGAGGGATACGGTAAACCTGAAGTGAAGCATCGGAATCTATAACTAGTGTCACAGGTATGGTTCAAAACATAGACAGAAAGAAAAGTCAGTTTTCTTGTACTTAAGTCGGCATTGTGCCTTTTGTATTTAATTCCGATGCAATTTCAGTGACTCATCGTCAATAAGAAGGTCAGAGGGATATAGTGAACCTGAAGTGAAGCATCGCATTCTATAACTAGTTTCACAGGAATGGTACAAAACATAGACAGTAAGAAGATCAGTTTTCTTGTACTTAAGTCGGCATTGTGCCTTTTGTATTTAATTCCGATGCAATTTCAGTGTTTCATCGTCAATAAGAAGGTCAGAGGGATATAGTGAACCTGAAGTGAAGCATCGGATTCTATAACTAGTGTCACAGGAATGGTTCAAAACATAGGCAGTAAGAAGATCAGTTTTCTTGTACTTAAGTCGGCATTGTGCATTTTGTATTTAATCCGATGCAATTTCTGTGTTTCATCGTCAATAAAAAGGTCAGTGGGATACAGTAAACCTGAAGTAAAGCATCGGAATATATAACTAGTGTCACAGGAATGGTTCAAAACATACACAGTATGAAGAGTCAGTTTTCTTGTACTTAAGTCTGCATTGTGCCTTTTGTATTTAATTCCGATGCAATGTCTGTGTTTCATCGTCAATAAGAAGGTCAGAGGCATACAGTAAACCTGAAGTGAAGCATCAAAATCTATAACTAGTGTCACAGGAATTGTTCAAACCATAGACAGTAAGAAGAATCAGTTTTCTTGTACTTAAGTCGGCATTCTGCCCTTTGTATTTAATTCCGATGCAATTTCAGTGATTAATCGTCATTAAGAAGGTCAGAGGGATATAGTGAACCTGAAGTGAAGCATCGGATTCTATAACTAGTGTCACAGGAATGGTTCACAACATACACAGTAAGAAGAGTCAGTTTTCTTGTAATTAAGTCGGCATTGTGCCTTTTGTTTTTAATTCCGACGCAATTTTTGTGTTTCATCGTCAATAAGAAGGTCAGAGGTATACAGTAAACCTGAAGTGAAGCATCGGAATCTATAACTATTGTCACAGGAATGGTTCAAAACATAGACAGCATGAAGAGTCAGTTTTCTTGTACTTAAGAAGGCATTGTGCCTTTTGTATTTTATTCCGATGCAATTTCTGTGTTTCATCGTCAATAAGAAAGTCAGAGGCATACAGTAAACCTGAAGTGAAGCATCGGAATCTATAACTAGTGTCACAGGAATGGTTCAAAGCATAGACAGTAAGAAGATCAGTTTTCTTGTACTTAAGTCGGCATTGTGCCTTTGTATTTAATCCGATGCAATTTCTGTGTTTCTTCGTCAATAAGAAGGTCGGAGGGATACGGTAAACCTGAAGTGAAGCATGGGAATCTATAACTAGTGTCACAGCATTGTTCAAAACATAGATAGTAAGAAGAGTCAGTTTTCTTGTACTTAAGTCGGCATTGTGCCTTTTGTATTTAATTCCGATTCAATTTCTGTGTTTCATCGTCAATAAGAAGGTCAGAGGGATACAGTAAACCTACAGTGAAGCATCGGAATCTATAACTAGTGTCACAGGTATGGTTCAAAACATAGACAGTAAGAAGAGTCAGTTATCTTGTACTTAAGTCGGCATTGTGCCTTTTGTATTTAATTCCGATGCAATTTCTGTGTTGTATCGTCAATAAGGTGGTCAGAAGCATACAGTAAACCTGAAGTGAAGCATCGGAATCTATACATAGTGTCACAGGGATGGTTCCAAGCATAGACAGTAAGAAGAGTCAGTTTTCTTGTACTTAAGTCGCCATTGTGCCTTTTGTATTTAATTCCGATGCAATTTCAGTGATTAATCGTCAATAAGAAGGTCAGAGGGATATAGTGAACCTGAAGTGAAGCATCGGATTCTATAACTAGTGTCACAGGAATGGTCCAAAACATACACAGTAAGAAGAGTCAGTTTTCTTGTACTTAAGTCGGCATTGTGCCTTTTGTATTTAATTCCGACGCAATTTTTATGTTTCATCGTCAATAAAAAGGTCTGAGGGATACAGTAAACCTGAAGTGAAGCATCGGAATCTATAACTATTGTCACAGGAATGGTTCAAAACATAGACAGCATGAAGAGTCAAATTTCTTGTACTTAAGAAGGCATTGTGCCTTTTGTATTTTATTCCGATGCAATTTCTGTGTTTCATCGTCAATAAGAAAGTCAGAGGCATACAGTAAACCTGAAGTGAAGCATCGGAATCTATAACTAGTGTCACAGGAATGGTTCAAAGCATAGACAGTAAGAAGATCAGTTTTCTTGTACTTAAGTCGGCATTGTGCCTTTGTATTTAATCCGATGCAATTTCTGTGTTTCATCGTCAATAAGAAGGTCGGAGGGATACGGTAAACCTGAAGTGAAGCATCGGAATCTATAACTAGTGTCACAGCATTGTTCAAAACATAGGTAGTAAGAAGAGTCAGTTTTCTTGTACTTAAGTCGGCATTGTGCTTTTTGTATTTAATTCCAATTCAATTTCTGTGTTTCATCGTCAATTAGAAGGTCAGTGGGATACAGTAAACCTGAAGTAAAGCATCGGAATATATAACTAGTGTCACAGGTATGGTTCAAAACATAGACAGTAAGAAGAGTCAGTTTTCTTGTACTTAAGTCGGCATTGTGCCTTTTGTATTTAATTCCGATGCAATTTCAGTGACTCATCGTCAATAAGAAGGTCAGAGGGATATAGTGAACCTGAAGTGAAGCATCGGATTCTATAACTAGTGTCACAGGAATGGTACAAAACATAGACAGTAAGAAGATCAGTTTTCTTGTACTTAAGTCGGCATTGTGGCTTTTGTATTTAATTCCGATGCAATTTCAGTGTTTCATCGTCAATAAGAATGTCATAGGGATATAGTGAACCTGAGGTGAAGCATCGGATTCTATAACTAGTGTCACAGGAATGGTTCAAAACATAGACAGTAAAAAGATCAGTTTTCTTGTACTTAAGTCGGCATTGTGCCTTTTGTATTTAATCTGATGCAATTTCTGTGTTTCATCGTCAATTAGAAGGTCAGTGGGATACAGTAAACCTGAAGTAAAGCATCGGAATATATAACTAGTGTCACAGGAATGGTTCAAAACATACACAGTATTAAGAGTCAGTTTTCTTGTACTTAAGTCGGCATTGTGCCTTTTGTATTTAATTCCGATGCAATGTCTGTGTCTCATCGTCAATAAGAAGGTCAGAGGCATACAGTAAACCTTAAGTGAAGCATCAAAATCTATAACTAGTGTCACAGGAATGGTTCAAACCATAGACAGTAAGAAGAATCAGTTTTCTTGTACTTAAGTCGGCATTGTGCATTTTGTATTTAATTCCGTTGCAATTTCAGTGATTAATCGTCAATAAGAAGGTCAGAGGGATATAGTGAACCTGAAGTGAAGCATCGGATTCTATAACTAGTGTCACAGGAATGGTTCAAATCATACACAGTAAGAAGAGTCAGTTTTCTTGTAATTAAGCCGGCATTGTGCCTTTTGTATTTAATTCCGACGCAATTTTTGTGTTTCATCGTCAATAAGAAGGTCAGAGGGATACAGTAAACCTGAAATGAAGCATCGGAATCTATAACTAGTGTCACAGCATTGTTCAAAACATAGATAGTAAGAAGAGTCAGTTTTCTTGTACTTAAGTCGGCATTGTTTCTTTTGTATTTAATTCCGATTCAATTTCTGTGTTTCATCGTCAATAAGAAGGTCAGAGGGATACAGTGAACCTACAGTGAAGCATCGGAATCTATAACTAGTGTCACAGGTATGGTTCAAAACATAGACAGTAAGAAGAGTTAGTTTTCTTGTACTTAAGTCGGCATTGTGCCTTTTGTATTTAATTCCGATGCAATTTCAGTGTTTCATCGTCAATAAGAAGGTCAGAGGGATATAGTGAACCTGAAGTGAAGCATCGGATTCTATAACTAGTTTCACAGGAATGGTTCAAAACATAGACAGTAAGAAGATCAGTTTTCTTGTACTTAAGTCGGCATTGTGCCTTTTGTATTTAAACCGATGCTATTTCTGTGTTTCATCGTCAATAAGAAGTTCAGAGGGATATAGTGAACCTGAAGTGAAGCATCGGATTCTATAACTAGTGTCACAGGAATGGATTCAAAACATAGACAGTAAGAAGATCAGTTTTCTTGTACTTAAGTCATCATTGTGCCTTTTGTATTTAATCCAATTCAATTTCTGTGTTTCATCGTCAATAAGAAGGTCGGAGGGATACGGTAAACCTGAAGTGAAGCATCGGAATCTGTAACTAGTGCCACAGGAATTGTTCAAAACATAGACAGTAAGAAGAGTCAGTTTTCTTGTACTTAAGTCGGCATTGTGCCTTTTGTATTTATTTCCGATTCAATTTCTGTGTTTCATCGTCAATAAGAAGGTCAGAGGGATACAGTAAACCTACAGTGAAGCATCGGAATCTATAACTAGTGTCACATGAATGGTTCAAAACATAGACAGTAAGAAGAGTCGGTTTTCTTGTACTTAAGTCGGCATTGTGCCTTTTGTATTTAATTCTGATGCAATTTCTGAGTTTCATCGTCAATAAGAAGGTCAGAGGTATACAGTAAACCTGAAGTGAAGTAGCGGAATCTATAATTAGTGTCACAGATATGGTTCAAAACATAGAGAGTAAGAAGAGTCAGTTTTCTTGTACTTAAGTCGGCATTGTGCCTTTTGTATTTAATTCCGATGCAATTTCTGTGTTTCATCGTCAATAAGTAGGTCAGAGGGATACAGTAAACCTGAAGTGAAGCATCGGAATCTATAACTAGTGTCACAGGAATGGTTCAAAACATAGACAGTAAGAAGAGTCAGTTTTCTTCTTCTTAAGTCGGCATTGTGCCTTTTCTATTTAATTTCGATGCAATTTCTGTGTTTCATCGTCAATAAGAAGGTCAGAGTGATACAGTAAACATGAAGTGAAGCATCGGAATCTCTATTTAGTGTCATAGGTATGGTTCAAAACAAAGACAGTATGAAGAGTCAGTTTTCTTGTACTTAAGTCGGCATTGTGCCTTTGTATTTAATCCGATGCAATTTCTGTGTTTCATCGTCAATTAGAAGGTCAGAGGGATACAGTAAACCCACAGTGAAGCATCGGAATCTATAACTAGTGTCACAGGTATGGTTCAAAACATAGACAGTAAGAAGAGTCAGTTTTCTTGTACTTAAGTCGGCATTGTGCCTTTTGTATTTAATTCCGATGCAATTTCAGTGACTCATCGTCAATAAGAAGGTCAGAGGGATATAGTGAACCTGAAGTGAAGCATCGGATTCTATAACTAGTGTCACAGGAATGGTACAAAACATAGACAGTAAGAAGATCAGTTTTCTTGTACTTAAGTCGGCATTGTGCCTTTTGTATTTAATTCCGATGCAATTTCAGTGTTTCATCGTGAATAAGAAGGTCAGAGGGATATAGTGAACCTGAAGTGAAGCATCGGATTCTATAACTAGTGTCACAGGAATGGTTCAAAACATAGACAGTAAGAAGATCAGTTTTCTTGTACTTAAGTCGGCATTGTGATTTTTGTATTTAATCCGATGCAATTTCTGTGTTTCATCGTCAATAAGAAGGTCAGTGGGATACAGTAAACCTGAAGTAAAGCATCGGAATATATAACTAGTGTCACAGGAATGGTTCAAAACATACACAGTATGAAGAGTCAGATTTCTTGTACTTAAGTCGGCATTGTGCGTTTTGTATTTAATTCCGATGCAATGTCTGTGTTTCATCGTCAATAAGAAGGTCAGAGGCATACAGTAAACCTGAAGTGAAGCATCAAAATCTATAACTAGTGTCACAGGAATGGTTCAAACCATAGACAGTAAGAAGAATCAGTTTTCTTGTACTTAAGTCGGCATTGTGCCTTTTGTATTTAATTCCGATGCAATTTCAGTGATTAATCGTCAATAAGAAGGTCAGAGGGATATAGTGAACCTGAAGTGAAGCATCGGATTCTATAACTAGTGTCACAGGAGTGGTTCAAAACATACACAGTAAGAAGAGTCAGTTATATTGTAATTAAGTCGGCATTGTGCCTTTTGTATTTAATTCCGACGCAATTTTTGTGTTTCATCGTCAATAAGAAGGTCAGAGGGATACAGTAAACCTGAAGTGAAGCATAGGAATCTATAACTATTGTCACAGGAATGGTTCAAAGCATAGACAGCATGAAGAGTCAGTTTTCTTGTACTTAAGAAGGCATTGCGCCTTTTGTATTTTATTCCGATGCAATTTCTGTGTTTCATCGTCAATAAGAAAGTCAGAGGCATACAGTAAACCTGAAGTGAAACATCGGAATGTATAACTAGTGTCACAAGAATGGTTCAAAGCATAGACAGTAAGAAGATCAGTTTTCTTGTACTTAAGTCGGCATTGTGCCTTTGTATTTAATCCGATGCAATTTCTGTGTTTCATCGTCAATAAGAAGGTCGGAGGGATACGGTAAACCTGAAGTGAAGCATCGGAATCTATAACTAGCGTCACAGCATTGTTCAAAACATAGATAGTAAGAAGAGTCAGTTTTCCTTTTACTGAAGTCGGCATTGTGCCTTTTGTATTTAATTCCGATTCAATTTCTGTGTTTCATCGTCAATAAGAAGGTCAGAGGGATACAGTAAACCTTCAGTGAAGCATCGGAATCTATAACTAGTGTCACAGGTATGGTTCGAAACATAGACAGTAAGAAGAGTTAGTTTTCTTGTACTTAAGTCGGCATTGTGCCTTTTGTTTTTAATTCCGATGCTATTTCAGTGTTTCATCGTCAATAAGAAGGTCAGAGGGATATAGTGAACCTGAAGTGAAGCATCGGCTTCTATAACTAGTTTCACAGGAATGGTTCAAAACATAGACAGTAAGAAGATCAGTTTTCTTGTACTTAAGTCGGCATTGTGCCTTTTGTATTTAAACCGATGCAATTTCTGTGTTTCATCGTCAATAAGAAGGTCAGAGGGATATAGTGAACCTGAAGTGAAGCATCGGATTCTATAATTAGTGTCACAGGAATGGTTCAAACATACACAGTAAGAAGAGTCAGTTTTCTTGTGCTTAAGTCGGCATTGTGCCTTTTGTATTAAATTCCGACGCAATTTTTGGGTTTCATCGTCAATAAGATGTTCAGAGGGATACAGTAAACCTGAAGTCAAGCATCGGAATCTATAACTGGTGTCATAGGATAGGTTCAAAACACAGACAGTAAGAAAAGTCAGTTATCTTGTACATTAGTCGGCATTGTGCCTTTTGTGTTTAATTCCGAAACAATTTCTGTGTTTCATCGTCAAGAAGAAGGTCAGAGGGATACAGTAAACCTGACGTAAAGCATCGTAATCTATATCTAGTGTCACAGAAATGGTTAAAAACATAGACAGTAAGAAGGGTCACTTTTCTTGTACTTAAGTCGGCATTGTGCCTTTTGTATTTAATTCCGAAGCAATTTCTGTGTTTCATCGTCAATAGGAAGGTCAGAGGGATACAGTAAATCTGAAATGAAGCATCGGAATCTATAACTAGTGTCACAGGAATGGTTCAGAACATAGACAGTATGAAGAGACAGTTTTCTTGTACTTAAGTCGGCATTGTGCCTTTTTTATTTAATTCTGATGCAATTTCTGTGTTTCATCGTCAATAAGAAGGTCAGAGGCATACAGTAAACCTACAGTGAAGCATCGGAATCTATAACTAGTGTCACAGGTATGGTTCAAAACATAGACAGTAAGAAGAGTCAGTTTTCTTGTACTTAAGTCGGCATTGTGCCGTTTGTCATTAATACCGATGCAATTTCTGTGTTTCATCGTCAATAAGGTGGTCAGAGGGATACAGTAATCCTGAAGTGAAGCATCGGAATCTATAACTAGTGTCACAGGAATGGTTCAAAGCATAGACAGTAAGAAGAGTCAGTTATCTTGTACTTAAGTCGGCATTGTGCCTTTTGTATTTATTTCCGAAGCAATTTCTGTGTTTCATCGTCAATAAGAAGGTCAGAGGGATACAGTAAACCTGAAGTGAAGCATCGGAATCTATAACTAGTGTCACAGGAATGGTTCAAAACATAGACAGTAAGAAGAGTCAGTTTTCTTCTACTTAAGTTGGCATTGTGCCTTTTCTATTTAATTTCGATGCAATTTCTGTGTTTCATCGTCAATAAGAAGGTCAGAGTGATACAGTAAACTTGAAGTGAAGCATCGGAATCTCTATTTAGTGTCATAGGAATGGTTCAAAACAAAGACAGTATGAAGAGTCAGTTTTCTTGTACTTAAGTCGGCATTGTGCCTGTTGTATTTAAATCTAATGCAATATCTGTGTTTCATCGTCAATAAGAAGGTCAGAGGGATACAGTAAACCTGAAGTGAAGCATCGGAATCTATAACTATTGTCACAGGAATGGTTCAAAACATAGACAGCATGAAGAGTCAGTTTTCTTGTACTTAAGTCGGCATTGTGCCTTTTGTATTTAATTCCGATGCAATTTCAGTGACTCATCGTCAATAAGAAGGTCAGAGGGATATAGTGAACCTGAAGTGAAGCATCGGATTCTATAACTAGTGTCACAGGAATGGTACAAAACATAGACAGTATGAAGATCTGTTCTCTTGTACTTAATTCGGCATTGTGCCTTTTGTATTTAATTCCGATGCAATTTCAGTGTTTCATCGTCAATAAGAAGGTCAGAGGGATATAGTGAACCTGAAGTGAAGCATCGGATTCTATAACTAGTGTCACAGGAATGGTTCAAAACATACACAGTATGAAGAGTCAGTTTTCTTGTACTAAAGTCGGCAATGTGCCTTTTGTATTTAATTCCGATGCAATGTCTGTGTTTCATCGTCAATAAGAAGGTCAGAGGCATACAGTAACCCTGAAGTGAAGCATCAAAATCTATAACTAGTGTCACAGGAATGGTTCAAACCATAGACAGTAAGAAGAATCAGTTTTCTTGTACTTAAGTCGGCATTGTGCCTTTTGTATTTAATTCCGATTCAATTTCAGAGATTTATCGTCAATAAGAAGGTCAGAGGGATATAGTGAACCTGAAGTGAAGCATCGGATTTTATAACTAGTGTCACAGGAGTGGTTCAAAGCATACACAGTAAGATGAGTCAGTTTTCTTGTACTTAAGTCGGCATTGTGCCTTTTGTATTTAATTCCGATGCAATTTCTGTGTTTCATCGTCAATAAGAAAGTCAGAGGCATACCGTAAACCTGAAATGAAGCATCGGAATGTATAACTAGTGTCACAGGAATGGTTCAAAGCATAGACAGTAAGAAGTTCAGTTTTCTTGTACTTTAGTCGGCGTTGTGCCTTTGTATTTAATCGGATGCAATTTCTGTGTTTCATCGTCAATAAGAAGGTCGGAGGGATACGGTAAACCTGAAGTGAAGCATCGGAATCTATAACTAGTGTCACAGCATTGTTCAAAAGATAGATAGTAAGAAGAGCCAGTTTTCCTTTTACTTAAGTCGGCATTGTGCCTTTTGTATTTAATTCCGATTCAATTTCTGTGTTTCATCGTCAATAAGAAGGTCAGAGGGATACAGTAAACCTTCAGTGAAGCATCGGAATCTATAACTAGTGTCACAGGTATGGTTCAAAACATAGACAGTAAGAAGAGTTAGTTTTCTTGTACTTAAGTCGGCATTGTGCCTTTTGTTTTTAATTCCGATGCAATTTCAGTGTTTCATCGTCAATAAGAAGGTCAGAGGTATATAGTGAACCTGAAGTGAAGCATCGGATTCTATAACTAGTTTCACAGGAATGGTTCAAAACATAGACAGTAAGAAGATCAGTTTTCTTGTACTTAAGTCGGCATTGTGCCTTTTGTATTTAAACCGATGCAATTTCTGTGTTTCATCGTCAATAAGAAGGTCAGAGGGATATAGTGAACCTGAAGTGAAACATCGGATTCTATAACTAGTGTCACAGGAATGGTTCAAAACATACACAGTAAGAAGAGACAGTTTTCTTGTGCTTAAGTCGGCATTGTGCCTTTTGTATTAAATTCCGACGCAATTTTTGGGTTTCATCGTCAATAAGATGTTCAGAGGGATACAGTAAACCTGAAGTCAAGCATCGGAATCTATAACTGGTGTCATAGGAATGGTTCAAAACACAGACAGTAAGAAAAGTCAGTTATCTTGTACATAAGTCGGCATTCTGCCTTTTGTATTTAATTCCGAAACAATTTCTGTGTTTCATCGTCAATAAGGTGGTCAGAGGGATACAGTAATCCTGAAGTGAAGCATCGGAATCTATAACTAGTGTCACAGGAATGGTTCAAAGCATAGACAGTAAGAAGAGTCAGTTATCTTGTACTTAAGTCGGCATTGTGCCTTTTGTATTTATTTCCGAAGCAATTTCTGTGTTTCATCGTCAATAAGAAGGTCAGAGGGATACAGTAAACCTGAAGTAAAGCATCGGAATGTATAACGAGTGTCACATGAATGGTTCAAACATAGACAGTAAGATGAGTCAGTTTTCTTGTACTTAAGTCGGCATTGTGCCTTTTGTATTTAATCCAATTCAATTTCTGTGTTTCATCGTCAATAAGAAGGTCGGAGGGATACGGTAAACCTGAAGTGAAGCATCAGAATCTATAACTAGTGTCACAGGAATGGTTCAAAACATAGACAGTAAGAAGAATCAGTTTTCTTGTACTTAAGTCAGCATTGTGCCTTTTGTATTTAATCCAATTCAATTTCCGTGTTTCATCGTCAATAAGAAGGTCGGAGGGATACGGTAAACCTGAAGTGAAGCATCGGAATCTGTAACTAGTGCAACAGGAATTGTTCAAAATATAGACAGTAAGAAGAGTCAGTTTTCTTCTACTTAAGTCGGCATTGTGCCTTTTGTATTTATTTCCGATTCAATTTCTGTGTTTCATCGTCAATAAGAAGGTCAGAGGGATACAGTAAACCTACAGTGAAGCATGGGAATCTATAACTAGTGTCACATGAATGGTTCAAAACATACACAGTAACAAGAGTCAGTTTTCTTGTACTTAAGTCGGCATTGTGCCTTTTGTATTTAATTCCGATGCAATTTCTGAGTTTCATCGTGAATAAGAAGGTCAGAGGTATACAGTAAACCTGAAGTGAAGCAGCGGAATCTATAATTAGTGTCACAGATATGGTTCAAAACATAGACAGTAAGAAAAGTCAGTTTTCTTGTACTTAAGTCGGCATTGTGCCTTTTGTATTTAATTCCGATGCAATTTCTGTGTTTCATCGTCAATAAGAAGGTCACAGGCATACAGTAAACCTGAAGTGAAGCATCGGAATCTATAACTAGTGCACAGGAATGGTTCAAAACATAGACAGTAAGAAGAGTCAGTTTTCTTCTACTTAAGTCGGCATTGTGCCTTTTCTATTTAATTTCGATGCAATTTCTGTGTTTCATCGTCAATAAGAAGGTCAGAGTGATACAGTAAACTTGAAGTGAAGCATCGGAATCTATAACTAGTGTCATAGGAATGGTTCAAAACAAAGACAGTATGAAGAGTCAGTTTTCTTGTACTTAAGTCGGCATTGTGCCTATTGTATTTAAATCTAATGCAATATCTGTGTTTCATCGTCAATAAGAAGGTCAGAGGCATACAGTAAACCTGAAGTGAAACATCGGAATCTATAACTAGAGACACAGGAATTGTTCAAAACATTGACAGTAAGAAGAGTCAGTTTTCTTGTACTTAAGTCGGCATTGTGCCTTTTGTATTTAATTCCGATGCAATTTCTGTGTTTCATCGTCAATAAGAAGGTCAGAGGCATACAGTAAACCTGAAGTGAAGCATCGAAATCTATAACTAGTGTCACAGGAATGGTTCAAAACATAGACAGTAAGAAGAATCAGTTTTCTTGTACTTAAGTCGGCATTGTGCCTTTTGTATTTAATTCCGATGCAATTTCAGTGATTCATCGTCAATAAGAAAGTCAGAGGGATATAGTGAACCTGAAGTGAAGCATCGGATTCTGTAACTAGTGTCACAGGAATGGATTCAAAACATAGACAGTAAGAAGATCAGTTCTCTTGTACTTAAGTCAGCATTGTGCCTTTTGTATTTAATCCAATTCAATTTCTGTGTTTCATCGTCAACAAGAAGGTCAGAGGCATACAGTAAACCTGAAGTGAAGCATCGGAATCTATAACTAGTGTCACAGGAATGGTTCAAAACATAGACAGTAAGAAGAGTCAGTTTTCTTGTACTTAAGTCGGCATTGTGCCTTTTGTATTTAATTCCGATGCAATTTCAGTGTTTCATCGTCAATAAGAAGGTCAGAGGGATACAGTGAACCTGCAGTGAAGCATCGGAATCTATAACTAGTGTCACAGGAATGGTTCAAAACATAGAGAGTAAGAAGTGTCTGTTTTCTTGTACTTAAGTCGGCATTGTGCCTTTTGTATTTAATTCCGATGCAATTTCTGTGTTTCATCGTCAATAAGATGGTCTGAGGGATACAGTAAACCTGAAGTGAAGCATCGGAATCTATAACTAGTGTCACAGGAATGGTTCAAAACATAGACAGTACGAAGAGTCAGTTTTCTTGTAGCTAAGTCTTCATTGTGCCTTTTGTATTTAATTCCGATGCAATTTCTGTATTTCATCGTCAATAAGAAGGTCAGAGGAATACAGTAAACCTACAGTGTAGCATCGGAATCTATTATTAGTGTCACATGAATGGTTCAAAACATAGACAGTAAGAAGAGACAGTTTTGTTGTATTTAAATCAGCATTTTGCCTTTTGTATTTAATTCCGATGCAATTTCTGTGTTTCATCGTCAATAAGAAGGTCAGAGGGATACAGTAAACCTGAAGTGAAGCATCGGAATCTACCACTAGTGTCACAGGAATGGTTCAAAACATAGACAGTAAGAAGAGTCAGTTTTCTTGTACTTATGTCGGCATTGTACCTTTAGTATTTAATTCCGATGCAATTTCTGTGTTTCATCGTCAATAAGAAGGTCAGAGGGATACAGTAAACCTGAAGTGAAGCATCGGAATCTATAACTAGTGTCACAGGACTGGTTCAAAACATAGACAGTAAGAAGAGTCAGTTCTCTTGTACTTAAGTCGGCATTGTGCCTTTTATATTTTATTCCGATGCAATTTCTGTGTTTCATCGTCAATCAGAAGGTCAGAGGGATACAGTAAACCAGAAGTGAAGCATCGGAATCTATAACTAGTGTAACAGGAATGGTTCAAAACATAGACAGTAAGAAGAGTCAGTTTTCTTGTACTTAAGTCGGCATTGTGCCTTTTGTATTTAATTCCGATGCAATTTCTGTGTTTCATCGTCAATAAGAAGGTGAGAGGGATACAGTAAACCTGCAGTGAAAAATCGGAATCTATAACTAGTGTCACATAAATGGTTCAAAACATGGACAGTAAGATGAGTCAGTTTTCTTGAAGTCGGCATTGTGCCTTTTGTATTTAATTCCGATGCAATTTCTGTGTTTCATCGTCAATAAGAAGGTCAGAGTTATACAGTAAACCTGAAGTGAAACAACGGAATCTATAACTAGTGTCACAGGAATGGTTCAAAACATAGACAGTAAGAAGAGTTAGTTTTCTTGTACTTAAATCGGCATTGTGCCTTTTCTATTTAATTCCGATGCAATTTCTGTGTTTCATCGTCAGTAAGAAGGTCAGAGGGATACAGTAAACCTGAAGTGAAGCATCGGAAACTATAACTAGTGTCACAGGAATGGTTCAAAACATAGACAGTAAGAAGAGTCAGTTTTCTTTTATTTAAGTCGGCATTGTGCCTTTTGTATTTAATTCCGATGCAATTTCAATGTTTCATCGTCAATAAGAAGGTCAGGGGGATATAGTGAACCTGAAGTGAAGCATCGGAATCTATAACTAGTGTCACAGGAATGGTTCAAAACATAGAGAGTAAGAAGTGTCAGTTTTTTTGTAATTAAGTCGGCTTGTGCCTTTTGTATTTAATTCCGATGCAATTTCTGTGACTCATCGTCAATAAGATGGTCAGAGGGATACAGTAAACCTGAAGTGAAGCATCGGAATCTATAACTAGTGTCACAGGAATGGTTCAAAACATAGACAATAAGAAGAGTCAGTTTTCTTGTACTTAAGTCGGCATTGTACCTTTTGTATTTAATTCCGATGCAAATTTCTGTGTTTCATCGTCAATAAGAAGGTCAGAGGGATACAGTAAACCTGAAGTGAAGCATCGGAACCTATAACTAGTGTCACAGGAATGGTTCAAAACATAGACAGTAAGAAGAGTCAGTTCTCTTGTACTTAAGTCGGCATTGTGCCTTTTGTATTTTATTCCGATGCAATTTCTGTGTTTCATCGTCAATAAGAAGGTCAGAGGGATACAGTAAACCGGAAGTGAAGCATCGGAATCTATAACTAGTGTCACAGGAATGGTTCAAAACATAGACAGTAAGAAGAGTCAGTTTTCTTGTACTTAAGTCGGCATTGTGCCTTTTGTATTTAATTCCGATGCAATATCTGTGTTTCATCGTCAATAAGAAGGTCAGAGGCATACAGTAAACCTGAAGTGAAGCATCGGAATCTATAACTAGTGTCACAGGAATTGTTCAAAGCATTGACAGTAAGAAGAGTCAGTTTTCTTGTACTTAAGTCGGCATTGTGCCTTTTGTATTTAATTCCGATGCAATTTCTGTGTTTCATCGTCAATAAGAAGGTCAGAGGGATACAGTAAACCTGCAGTGAAGAATCGGAATCTATAACTTGTGTCACATGAATGGTTCAAAACATAGACAGTAAGAAGAGTCAGTTTTCTTGAAGTCGGCATTGTGCCTTTTGTATTTAATTCCGATGCAATTTCTGTGTTTCATCGTCAATAAGAAGGTCAGAGGTATACAGTAAACCTGAAGTGAAGCATCGGAATCTATAACTAGTGTCTCTGGTATGGTTCTAAACATAGGCAGTAAGAAGAATGAGTTTTCTTGTACTTAAGTCGGCATTGTGCTTTTTTTGTATTTAATTCCGATGCAATTTCTGTGTTTCATCGTCAATAAGAAGGTCAGAGGGATACAGTAAACCTGAAGTGAAGCATCGGAACCTATAACTAGTGTCACAGGAATGGTTCAAAACATAGACAGTAAGAAGAGTCAGTTCTCTTGTACTTAAGTCGGCATTGTGCCTTTTGTATTTTATTCCGATGCAATTTCTGTGTTTCATCGTCAATAAGAAGGTCAGAGGGATACAGTAAACCGGAAGTGAAGCATCCGAATCTATAACTAGTGTCACGGTAATGGTTCAAAACATAGACAGTAAGAAGTGTTAGTTTTCTTGTATTTAAATCGGCATTGTGCCTTTTCTATTTAATTCCGATGCAATTTCTGTGTTTCATCGTCAGTAAGAAGGTCACAGGGATACAGTAAACCTGAAGGGAAGCATCGGAATCTATAACTAGTGTCACAGCAATGGTTCAAACATAGACAGTTAGAAGAGTCAGTTTTTTTGGACTTAAGTCGGCATTGTGCCTTTTGTACTTAATTCCGATGCAATTTCTGTGTTTCATCGTCAATAAGATGGTCAGAGGGATACAGTAAACCTGAAGTGAAGCATCAGAATCTATCACTAGTGTCACAGGAATGGTTCAAAACATAGACAGTAAGAAGAGTCAGTTTTGTCGTACTTAAGTCGGCATTGGGATTTTTGTATTTAATTCCGATGCAATTTCTGTGTTTCATCGTCAATAATAAGGTCAGAGGCATACTGTAAACCTGAAGTGAAGCATCGGAATCTAAAACCGGTCTCACAGGAAAGTTTCATATCATAGACAGTAAGATGAGCCAGTCTTCTTGTACTTGAGTCGGCATGGTGCCTTTTGTATTTAATTCCGATGCAATTTCTGTGTTTCATCGTCAATAAGAAGGTAAGAGGTATACAGTAAACCTGAAGTGAAGCATCGGAATCTATAACTAGTGTCACATGAATGGTTCACACATAGACAGTAAGATGAGTCAGTTTTCTTGTACTTAAGTCGGCATTGTGCATTTGTAATTAATTCCGATGCAATTTCTGTGTTTCATCGTCAATAAGAAGGTCAGAGGGATACAGTAAACCTGAAGTGAAGCATCGGAATCAATAACTAGTGTCACAGAAATGGTTCAAAACATAGACAGTAAGAAGAGTCAGTTTTCTTGTATTTAAGACGGCATTGTGCCTTTTGTATTTAATTCCGATGCAATTTCTGTGTTTCATCGTCAATAAGAAGGTCAGAGGCATACAGTAAACCTGAAGTGAAGCATGGGAATCTATAATTAGTGTCACACGTATGGTTCAAAACTTAGACGGTATGAAGTGTCAGTTTTCTTGTACTTAAGTCGGCATTGTGCCTTTTGTATTTAATTCCGATGCAATTTCAGTGACTCATCGTCAATAAGAAGGTCAGAGGGATATAGTGAACCTGAAGTGAAGCATCGGATTCTATAACTAGTGTCACAGGAATGGTTCAAAACATAGACAGTAAGAAGTTCAGCTTTCTTGTACTTACGTCGGCATTGTGCCTTTTGTATTTAATTCCGATGCAATTTCAGTGTTTCATCGTCAATAAGAAGGTCAGAGGGATATAGTAAAACCTGAAGTGAAGCATCGGATTCTATAACTAGTGTCACAGGAATGGTTCAAAACATAGACAGTAAGAAGATCAGTTTTCTTGCACTTAAGTCGGCATTGTGCCTTTTGTATTTAATCCGATGCAATTCCTGTGTTTCGTCGTCAATAAGAGGGTCAGAGGGATACAGTAAACCTCAAGTAAAGCATCGGAATCTATAACTAGTGTCACAGGAATGGTTCAAATCATAGACAGTATGAAGAGTCAGTTTTCTTGTACTTAAGTTGGCATGGTGCCTTTTGTATTTAATTCCGATGCAATTTCTGTGTTTCATCGTCAATAAGAAGGTCAGAAGCATACAGTAACCCTGAAGTGAAGCATCGGAATCTATAACTAGTGTCACAGGAATGGTTCAAAACATAGACAGTAAGAAGAGTCAGTTTTCTTGTACTTAAGTCGGCATTGTGCCTTTTGCATTTACTAACGATGCAATATCAGTGACTCATCGTCAATAAGAAGGTCAGAGGGATATAGTGAACCTGAAGTGAAGCATCGGATTCTATAACTAGTGTCACAGTAATGCTTCAAAACATAGACAGTAAGAAAATCAGTTTTCTTGTACTTAAGTCGGCATTGGGCCTTTTGTATTTAATTCCGATGCAATGTCTGTGTTTCATCGTCAATAATAAGGTCAGAGGCATACAGTAAACCTGAAGTGAAGCGTCGGAATCTATAACTAGTGTCACAGGAATGGTTCAAAATATAGACAGTAAGAAGAGTCAGTTTTCTTCTACTTAAGTCGGCATTGTGCCTTTTCTATTTAATTCTGATGCAATTTCAGTGTTTCATCGTCAGTAAGAAGGTCAGTGGGATACAGTGAACCTGAAGTGAAGCATCGGAATCTATAACTAGTGTCACAGGAATCGTTCAAAACATTGAGAGTAAGAAGAGTCAGTTTTCTTGTAGTTAAGTCGGCATTAGGCCTTTTGTATTTAATTCCGATGCAATTTCTGTGTTTCATCGTCAATAAGAAGGTCAGAGGGATACAGTAAACCTGAAGTTAAGCATCGGAATCTATAACTAGTGTCACAGGAATGGTTCAAAACATAGACAGTAAGAAGAGTCAGTTTTCTTGTAGCTAAGTCGGCATTGTGCCTTTTGTATTTAATTCCGATGCAATTTCTGTGTTTCATCGTCAGTAAGAAGGTCAGAGGGATACATTAAACCTGAAGGGAAGCATCGGAATCTATAACTAGTGTCACAGGAATGGTTCAAAACATAGACTGTAAGAAGAGTCAGTTTTCTTGTACTTAAGTCGGCATTGTACTTTTTTTGTAGTTAATTCCGATGCAATTTCTGTGTTTCATCATCAATAAGAAGGTCAGAGGGATACAGTAAACCTGAAGTGAAGCATCGGATTCTATAACTAGTGTCACAGGAATGGTTCAAAACATAGACAGTAAGAAGAGTCAGTTTTCTTGTACTTAAATCGGCATTGTGCCTTTTCTATTTAATTCCGATGCAATTTCTGTGTTTCAACGTCTGTAAGAAGGTCAGAGGGATACAGTAAACCTGCAGTGAAGAATGGGAATCTATAACTTGTGTCACATGAATGGTTCAAAACATAGACGGTAAGAAGAGTCAGTTTTCTTGAAGTCGGCATTGTGCCTTTTGTATTTAATTCCGATGCAATTTCTGTGTTTCATCGTCAATAAGAAGGTCAGAGGTATACAGTAGACCTGAAGTGAAGCATCGGAATCTATAACTAGTGTCACAGGAATGGTTCAAAACATAGACAGTAAGAAGAGTTAGTTTTCTTGTACTTAAATCGGCATTGTGCCTTTTCTATTTAATTCCGATGCAATTTCTGTGTTTCATCGTCAGTAAGAAGGTCAGAGGGATACAGTAAACCTGAAGGGAAGCATCGGAATCTATAACTAGTGTCACAGGAATGGTTCAAAACATAGACAGTAAGAAGAGTCAGTATTCTTGTACTTATGTCGGCATTGTGCCTTTTGTATTTAATTCCAATGCAATTTCTGTGTTTCATCGTCAATAAGATGGTCAGAGGGATACAGTAAACGTGAAGTGAAGCATTGGAATCGATAACTAGTGTCACAGGAATGGTTCAAAACATAGACAGTAAGAAGAGTCAGTTTTGTTGTACTTAAGTCGGCATTGGGCCTTTTGTATTTAATTCCGATGCAATTTCTGTGTTTCATCGTCAATAATAAGGTCAGAGGCATACAGTAAACCTGAAGTGAAGCGTCGGAATCTATAACTAGTGTCACAGGAATGGTTCAAAACATAGACAGTAAGAAGAGTCAGTTTTCTTGTAGTTAAGTCGGCATTGTGCCTTTTGTATTTAATTCCAATGCAATTTCTGTATTTCATCGTCAATAAGAAGGTCAGAGGGATACAGTAAACCTTAAGTGAAGCATCGGAATCTATAATTAGAGTCACATGAATGGTTCAAAACATAGAGAGTAAGAAGAGTCAGTTTTCTTGTATTTAAACCAGCATTGTGCCTTTTGTATCTAATTCCGTTGCAATTTCTGTGTTTCATCGTCAATAAGAAGGTCAGAGGGATACAGTAAACCTGAAGTGAAGCATCGGAATCTATAACTAGTGTCACAGGAATGGTCAAAACATAGACAGTAAGAAGAGTCAGTTCTCTTGTACTTAAGTCGGCATTGTGCCTTTTTATTTTATTCCGATGCAATTTCTGTGTTTCATCGTCAATAAGAAGGTCAGAGGGATACAGTAAACCGGAAGTGAAGCATCGGAATCATAACTAGTGTCACAGGAATGGATCAAAACATAGACAGTAAGAAGAGTCAGTTTTCTTGTACTTAAGTCGGCATTGTGCCTTTTGTATTTAATTCCGATGCAATTTCTGTGTCAATAAGAGGGTCAGAGGGATACAGTAAACCTGAAGTGAAGCATCGGAATCTAAATCCGGTCTCACAGGAATGTTTCATATCATAGACAGTAAGATGAGCCAGTCTTCTTGTACTTGAGTCGGCATGGTGCCTTTTGTATTTAATTCCGATGCAATTTCTGTGTTTCATCGTCAATAAGAAGGTTAGAGGTATACAGTAAACCTGAAGTGAAGCATCGGAATCTATAACTAGTGTCACAGGAATGGTTCAAAACATAGACAGTAAGAAGAGTCAGTTTTCTTGTATTTAAGTCGGCATTGTGCCTTTTGTATTTAATTCCGATGCAATTTCAGTGTTTCATCGTCAATAAGAAGGTCAGAGGGATACAGTGAACCTGAAGTGAAGCATCGGAATCTATAACTAGTGTCACAGGAATGGTTCAAAACATAGAGAGTAAGAAGTGTCAGTTTTCTTGTAATTAAGTCGGCATTGTGCCTTTTGTATTTAATTCCGATGCAATTTCTGTGACTCATCGTCAATAAGATGGTCAGAGGGATACAGTAAACCTGAAGTGAGGCATCGGAATCTATAACTAGTGTCACAGGAATGGTTCAAAACATAGACAGTAAGAAGAGTCAGTTTTCTTGTAGCTAAGTCGGCATTGTGCCTTTTGTATTTAATTCCGATGCAATTTCTGTATTTCATCGTCAATAAGAAGGTCAGAGGGATACAGTAAACCTACAGTGAAGCATCGGAATCTATAATTAGTGTCACATGAATGGTTCAAAACATAGACAGTAAGAAGAGACAGTTTTCTTGTATTTAAATCAGCATTGTGCCTTTTGTATTTAATTCCGATGCAATTTCTGTGTTTCATCGTCAATAAGAAGGTCAGAGGGATACAGTAAACCTGAAGTGAAGCATCGGAATCTATCACTAGTGTCACAGGAATGGTTCAAAACATAGACAGTAAGAAGAGTAAGTTTTCTTGTACTTAAGTCGGCATTGTGCCTTTTGTATTTTATTCCGATGCAATTTCTGTGTTTCATCGTCAATAAGAAGGTCAGAGGGATACAGTAAACCGGAAGTGAAGCATCAGAATCTATAACTAGTGTCACAGGAATGGTTCAAAACATAGACAGTAAGAAGAGTCAGTTTTCTTGTACTTAAGTTGCATTGTGCCTTTTGTATTTAATTCCGATGCAATATCTGTGTTTCATCGTCAATAAGAAGGTCAGAGGCATACAGTAAACCTGAAGTGAAGCATCGGAATCTATAACTAGTGTCACAGGAATTGTTCAAAGCATTGACAGTAAGAAGAGTCAGTTTTCTTGTACTTAAGTCGGCATTGTGCCTTTTGTATTTAATTGCGATGCAATTTCTGTGTTTCATCGTCAATAGGAAGGTCAGAGGGATACAGTAAACCTGCAGTGAAGAATCGGAATCTATAACTTGTGTCACATGAATGGTTCAAAACATAGACAGTAAGAAGAGTCAGTTTTCTTGAAGTCGGCAATGTGCCTTTTGTATTTAATTCCGATGCAATTTCTGTGTTTCATCGTCAATAAGAAGGTCAGATGTATACAGTAAACCTGAAGTGAAGCATCGGAATCTATAACTAGTGTCTCTGGTATGGTTCAAAACATAGGCAGTAAGAAGAGTGAGTTTTCTTGTACTTAAGTCGGCATTGTGCTTTTTTTGTATTTAATTCCGATGCAATTTCTGTGTTTCATCGTCAATAAGAAGGTCAGAGGGATACAGTAAACCTGAAGTGAAGCATCGGAATCCATAACTAGTGTCACAGGAATGGTTCAAAACATAGACAGTAAGAAGAGTCAGTTTTCTTGTACTTAAGTCAGCATTGTGCCTTTTGTATTTACTTCCGATGCAATATCAGTGACTCATCGTCAATAAGAAGGTCAGAGGGATATAGTGAACCTGAAGTGAAGCATCGGATTCTATAACTAGTGTCACAGGAATGCTTCATAACATAGACAGTAAGAAAATCAGTTTTGTTGTACTTAAGTCGGCATTGGGCCTTTTGTATTTAATTCCGATGCAATTTCTGTGTTTCATCGTCAATAATAAGGTCAGAGGCATACAGTAAACCTGAAGTGAAGCGTCGGAATCTATAACTAGTGTCACAGGAATGGTTCAAAATATAGACAGTAAGAAGAGTCAGTTTTCTTCTACTTAAGTCGGCATTGTGCCTTTTCTATTTAATTCTGATGCAATTTCAGTGTTTCATCGTCAATAAGAAGGTCAGAGGGATACAGTAAACCTGAAGTGAAGCATCGGAATCTATTACTAGTGTCACAGGAATGGATCAAAACATAGACAGTAAGAAGAGTCAGTTTTCTTCTACTTAAGTCGGCATTGTGCCTTTTCTATTTAATTCTGATGCAATTTCAGTGTTTCATCGTCAATAAGAAGGTCAGAGGGATACAGTGAACCTGAAGTGAAGCATCGGAATCTATAACTAGTGTCACAGGAATGGTTCAAAACATTGAGAGGTAGAAGAGTCAGTTTTCTTGTACTTAAGTCGGCATTAGGCCTTTTGAATTTAATTCCGATGCAATTTCTGTGTTTCATCGTCAATAAGAAGGTCAGGGGGATACAGTAAACCTGAAGTCAAGCATCGGAATCAATAACTAGTGTCTCTGGTATGGTTCAAAACATAGGCAGTAAGAAGAGTGAGTTTTCTTGTACTTAAGTCGGCATTGTGCTTTTTTTGTATTTAATTCCGATGCGATTTCTGTGTTTCATCGTCAATAAGAAGGTCAGAGGGATACAGTAAACCTCAAGTGAAGCAAAGGAATCTATAACTAGTGTCACAGGAATGGTTCAAAACATAGACAGTAAGAAGAGTTAGTTTTCTTGTACTTAAATCGGCATTGTGCCTTTTGTATTTAATTCCGATGCAATTTCTGTGTTCATCGTCAGTAAGAAGGTCAGAGGGATACAGTAAACCTGAAGGGTAGCATCGGAATCTATAACTAGTGTCACAGGAATGGTTCAAAACATAGACAGTAAGAAGAGTCAGTATTCTTTTACTTAAGTCGGCATTGTGCCTTTTGTATTTAACTCCGATGCAATTTCTGTGTTTCATCGTCAATAATAAGGTCAGAGGCATACAGTAAACATGAAGTGAAGCGTCGGAATCTATAACTAGTGTCACAGGAATGGTTCAAAACATAGACAGTAAGAAGAGTCAGTTTTCTTGTAGTTAAGTCGGCATTGTGCCTTTTGTATTTAATTGCGATGCAATTTCTGTATTTCATCGTCAATAAGAAGGTCAGAGGGGTACAGTAAACCTGAAGTGAAGCATCGGAATCTATAATTAGAGTCACATGAATGGTTCAAAACATAGACAGTAAGAAGAGTCAGTTTTCATGTATTTAAATCAGCATTGTGCCTTTTCTATCTAATTCCGTTGCAATTTCTGTGTTTCACCGTCAATAAGAAGGTCAGAGGGATACAGTAAACCTGAAGTGAAGCATCGGAATCTATAACTAGTGTCACAGGAATGGTCAAAACATAGACAGTAAGAAGAGTCGGTTCTCTTGTACTTAAGTCGGCATAGTGCCTTTTTATTTTATTCCGATGCAATTTCTGTGTTTCATCGTCAATAAGAAGGTCAGAGGGATACAGTAAACCGGAAGTGAAGCATTGGAATCATAACTAGTGTCACAGGAATGGTTCAAAACATAGACAGTAAGAAGAGTCAGTTTTCTTGTACTTCAGACGGCATTGTGCCTTTTGTATTTAATTCCGATGCAATTTCTGTGTTTCATTGTCAATAAGAGGGTCAGAGGGATGCAGTAAACCTGAAGTGAAGCATCGGAATCTAAAACCGGTCTCACAGGAATGTTTCATATCATAGACAGTAAGATGAGCCAGTCTTCTAGTACTTGAGTCGGCATGGTGCCTTTTGTATTTAATTCCGATGCAATTTCTGTGTTTCATCGTCAATAAGAAGGTTAGAGGTATACAGTAAACCTGAAGTGAAGCATCGGAATCTATAACTAGTGTCACAGGAATGGTTCAAAACATAGACAGTAAGAAGAGTCAGTTTTCTTGTATTTAAGTCGGCATTGTGCCTTTTGTATTTAATTCCGATGCAATTTCAGTGTTTCATCGTCAATAAGAAGGTCAGAGGGATACAGTGAACCTGAAGTGAAGCATCGGAATCTATAACTAGTGTCACAGGAATGGTTCAAAACATAGAGAGTAAGAAGTGTCAGTTTTCTTGTAATTAAGTCGGCATTGTGCCTTTTGTATTTAATTCCGATGAAATTTCTGTGACTCATCGTCAATAAGATGGTCAGAGGGATACAGTAAACCTGAAGTGAGGCATCGGAATCTATAACTAGTGTCACAGGAATGGTTCAAAACATAGACAGTAAGAAGAGTCAGTTTTCTTGTAGCTAAGTCGGCATTGTGCCTTTTGTATTTAATTCCTATGCAATTTCTGTATTTCATCGTCAATAAGAAGGTCAGAGGGATACAGTAAACCTACAGTGAAGCATCGGAATCTATAATTAGTGTCACATGAATGGTTCAAATCATAGACAGTAAGAAGAGACAGTTTTCTTGTATTTAAATCAGCATTGTGCCTTTTGTATTTAATTCCGATGCAATTTCTGTGTTTCATCGTCAATAAGAAGGTCAGAGGGATACAGTAAACCTGAAGTGAAGCATCGGAATCTATCACTAGTGTCACAGGAATGGTTCAAAACATAGACAGTAAGAAGAGTCAGTTTTCTTGTACTTAAGTCGGCATTGTGCCTTTTGTATTTTATTCCGATGCAATTTCTGTGTTTCATCGTCAATAAGAAGGTCAGAGGGATACAGTAAACCGGAAGTGAAGCATCAGAATCTATAACTAGTGTCACAGGAATGGTTCAAAACATAGACAGTAAGAAGAGTCAGTTTTCTTGTACTTAAGTTGCATTGTGCCTTTTGTAATTAATTCCGATGCAATATCTGTGTTTCATCGTCAATAAGAAGGTCAGAGGAATACAGTAAACCTGAAGTGAAGCATCGGAATCTATAACTTGTGTCACAGGAATTGTTCAAAGCATTGACAGTAAGAAGAGTCAGTTTTCTTGTACTTAAGTCGGCATTGTGCCTTTTGTATTTAATTCCGATGCAATTTCTGTGTTTCATCGTCAATAGGAAGGTCAGAGGGATACAGTAAACCTGCAGTGAAGAATCGGAATCTATAACTTGTGTCAAATGAATGGTTCAAAACATAGACAGTAAGAAGAGTCAGTTTTCTTGAAGTCGGCATTGTGCCTTTTGTATTTAATTCCGATGCAATTTCTGTGTTTCATCGTCAATAAGAAGGTCAGAGGTATACAGTAAACCTGAAGTGAAGCATCGGAATCTATAACTAGTGTCTCTGGTATGGTTCAAAACAAAGGCAGTAAGAAGAGTGAGTTTTCTTGTACTTAAGTCGGCATTGTGCTTTTTTTGTATTTAATTCCGGTGCAATTTCTGTGTTTCATCGTCAATAAGAAGGTCAGAGGGAAACAGTAAACCTGAAGTGAAGCATCGGAATGTATAACTAGTGTCACAGGAATGGTTCAAAATATAGACAGTAAGAAGAGTCAGTTTTCTTGTATTTAAGTCGGCATTGTGCCTTTTGAATTTAATTCCGATGCAATTTCAGTGTTTCATCGTCAATAAGAAGGTCAGAGGGATACAGTAAACCTGAAGTGAAGCATCGGAATCCATCACTAGTGTCACAGGAATGGTTCAAAGCATAGACAGTAAGAAGAGTCAGTTTTCTTGTACTTAAGTCGGCATTATGCCTTTTGTATTTTATTCCGATGCAATTTCTGTGTTTCATCGTCAATAAGAAGGTCAGAGGGATACAGTGAACCTGAAGTGAAGCATCGGAATCTATAACTAGTGTCACAGGAATGGTTCAAAACATAGACAGTAAGAAGAGTCAGTTTTCTTGTAGCTAAGTCGGCATTGTGCCTTTTGTATTTAATTCCTATGCAATTTCTGTATTTCATCGTCAATAAGAAGGTCAGAGGGATACAGTAAACCTACAGTGAAGCATCTGAATCTCTAATTAGTGTCACATGAATGGTTCAAAACATAGACAGTAAGAAGAGACAGTTTTCTTGTATTTAAATCAGTATTGTGCCTTTTGTATTTAATTCCGATGCAATTTCTGTGTTTCATCGTCAATAAGAAGGTCAGAGGGATACAGTAAACCTGAAGTGAAGCATCGGAATCCATCACTAGTGTCACAGGAATGGTTCAAAACATAGACAGTAAGAAGAGTCAGTTTTCTTGTACTTAAGTCGGCATTATGCCTTTTGTATTTTATTCCGATGCAATTTCTGTGTTTCATCGTCAACAAGAAGGTCAGAGGGATACAGTAAACCGGAAGTGAAGCATCAGAATCTATAACTAGTGTCACAGGAATGGTTCAAAACATAGACAGTAAGAAGAGTCAGTTTTCTTGTACTTAAGTTGCATTGTGCCTTTTGTATTTAATTCCGATGCAATATCTGTGTTTCATCGTCAATAAGAAGGTCAGAGGCATACAGTAAACCTGAAGTGAAGCATCGGAATCTATAACTAGTGTCACAGGAATTGTTCAAAGCATTGACAGTAAGAAGAGTCAGTTTTCTTGTACTTAAGTCGGCATTGTGCCTTTTGTATTTAATTCCGATGCAATTTCTGTGTTTCATCGTCAATAGGAAGGTCAGAGGGATACCGTAAACCTGCAGTGAAGAATCGGAATCTATAACTTGTGTCACACGAATGGTTCAAAACATAGACAGTAAGAAGAGTCAGTTTTCTTGAAGTCGGCATTGTGCCTTTTGTATTTAATTCCGATGCAATTTCTGTGTTTCATCGTCAATAAGAAGGTCAGAGGTATACAGTAAACCTGAAGTGAAGCATCGGAATCTATAACTAGTGTCTCTGGTATGGTTCAAAACAAAGGCAGTAAGAAGAGTGAGTTTTCTTGTACTTAAGTCGGCATTGTGCTTTTTTTGTATTTAATTCCGATGCAATTTCTGTGTTTCATCGTCAATAAGAAGGTCAGAGGGATACAGTAAACCTGAAGTGAAGCATCGGAATCTATAACTAGTGTCACAGGAATGGTTCAAAACATAGACAGTAAGAAGAGTCAGTTTTCTTGTACTTAAATCAGCATTGTGCCATTTGTATTTACTTCCGATGCAATATCAGTGACTCATCGTCAATAAGAAAGTCAGAGGGATATAGTGAACCTGAAGTGAAGCATCGGATTCTATAACTAGTGTCACAGGAATGCTTCAAAACATAGACAGTAAGAAAATCGGTTTTGTTGTACTTAAGTCGGCATTGGGCCTTTTGTATTTAATTCCGATGCAATTTCTGTGTTTCATCGTCAATAATAAGGTCAGAGGCATACAGTAAACCTGAAGTGAAGCGTCGGAATCTATAACTAGTGTCACAGGAATGGTTCAAAATATAGACAGTAAGAAGAGTCAGTTTTCTTCTACTTAAGTCGGCATTGTGCCTTTTCTATTTAATTCTGATGCAATTTCAGTGTTTCATCGTCAATAAGAAGGTCAGAGGGATACAGTAAACCTGAAGTGAAGCATCGGAATCTATTACTAGTGTCACAGGAATGGTTCAAAACATAGACAGTAAGAAGAGTCAGTTTTCTTCTACTTAAGTCGGCATTGTGCCTTTTCTATTTAATTCTGATGCAATTTCAGTGTTTCATCGACAATAAGAAGGTCAGAGGGATACAGTGAACCTGAAGTGAAGCATCGGAATCTATAACTAGTGTCACAGGAATGGTTCAAAACATTGAGAGTAAGAAGAGTCAGTTTTCTTGTACTTAAGTCGGCATTAGGCCTTTTGAATTTAATTCCGATGCAATTTCTGTGTTTCATCGTCAATAAGAAGGTCAGAGGGATACAGTAAACCTGAGGTCAAACATCGGAATCTATAACTACTGTCTCTGGTATGGTTCAAAACATAGGCAGTAAGAAGAGTGAGTTTTCTTGTACTTAAGTCGGCATTGTGCTTTTTTTGTATTTAATTCCGATGCGATTTCTGTGTTTCATCGTCAATAAGAAGGTCAGAGGGATACAGTAAACCTGAAGTGAAGCAACGGAATCTATAACTAGTGTCACAGGAATGGTTCAAAACATAGACAGTAAGAAGAGTTAGTTTTCTTGTACTTAAATCGGCATTGTGCCTTTTGTATTTAATTCCGATGCAATTTCTGTGTTCATCGTCAGTAAGAAGGACAGAGGGATACAGTAAACCTGAAGGGTAGCATCGGAATCTATATCTAGTGTCACAGGAATGGTTCAAAACATAGACAGTAAGAAGAGTCAGTATTCTTGTACTTAAGTCGGCATTGTGCCTTTTGTATTTAATTCCGATGCAATTTCTGTGTTTCATCGTCAATAAGATGGTCAGAGGGATACAGTAAACCTGAAGTGAAGCATCGGAATCTATAACTAGTGTCAAAGGAATGGTTCAAAACATAGACAGTAAGAAGAGTCAGTTTTGTTGTATTTAAGTCGGCATTGGGCCTTTTGTATTTAATTCCGATGCAATTTCTGTGTTTCATCGTCAATAATAAGGTCAGAGGCATACAGTAAACCTGAAGTGAAGCGTCGGAATCTATAACTAGTGTCACAGGAATGGTTCAAAACATAGACAGTAAGAAGAGTCAGTTTTCTTGTAGTTAAGTCGGCATTGTGCCTTTTGTATTTAATTCCGATGCAATTTCTGTATTTCATCGTCAATAAGAAGGTCAGAGG
This sequence comes from Schistocerca serialis cubense, assembly GCF_023864345.2. Taxonomy (NCBI): domain Eukaryota; kingdom Metazoa; phylum Arthropoda; class Insecta; order Orthoptera; family Acrididae; genus Schistocerca; species Schistocerca serialis. The sequence goes on from NW_026047617.1 coordinate 12,947,843, forward strand.
GATACAGTAAACCTGAAGTGAAGCATCGGAATCTATAATTAGAGTCACATGAATGGTTCAAAACATAAACAGTAAGAAGAGTCAGTTTTCATGTATTTAAATCAGCATTGTGCCTTTTGTATCTAATTCCGTTGCAATTTCTGTGTTTCATCGTCAATAAGAAGGTCAGAGGGATACAGTAAACCTGAAGTGAAGCATCGGAATCTATAACTAGTGTCACAGGAATGGTCAAAACATAGACAGTAAGAAGAGTCAGTTCTCTTGTACTTAAGTTGGCATAGTGCCTTTTTATTTTATTCCGATGCAATTTCTGTGTTTCATCGTCAATAAGAAGGTCAGAGGGATACAGTAAACCGGAAGTGTAGCATCGGAATCATAACTAGTGTCACAGGAATGGTTCAAAACATAGACAGTAAGAAGAGTCAGTTTTCTTGTACTTAAGACGGCATTGTGCCTTTTGTATTTAATTCCGATGCAATTTCTGTGTTTCATTGTCAATAAGAGGGTCAGAGGGATGCAGTAAACCTGAAGTGAAGCATCGGAATCTAAAACCGGTCTCACAGGAATGTTTCATATCATAGACAGTAAGATGAGCCAGTCTTCTTGTACTTGAGTCGGCATGGTGCCTTTTGTATTTAATTCCGATGCAATTTCTGTGTTTCATCGTCAATAAGAAGGTTAGAGGTATACAGTAAACCTGAAGTGAAGCATCGGAATCTATAACTAGTGTCACAGGAATGGTTCAAAACATAGACAGTAAGAAGAGTCAGTTTTCTTGTATTTTAGTTGGCATTGTGCCTTTTGTATTTAATGCCGATGCAATTTCAGTGTTTCATCGTCAATAAGAAGGTCAGAGGGATACAGTGAACCTGAAGTGAAGCATCGGAATCTATAACTAGTGTCACAGGAATGGTTCAAAACATAGAGAGTAAGAAGTGTCAGTTTTCTTGTAATTAAGTCGGCATTGTGCCTTTTGTATTTAATTCCGATGAAATTTCTGTGACTCATCGTCAATAAGATGGTCAGAGGGATACAGTAAACCTGAAGTGAGGCATCGGAATCTATAACTAGTGTCACAGGATTGGTTCAAAACATAGACAGTAAGAAGAGTCAGTTTTCTCGTAGCTAAGTCGACATTGTGCCTTTTGTATTTAATTCCGATGCAATTTCTGCATTTCATCGTCAATAAGAAGGTCAGAGGGATACAGTAAACCTACAGTGAAGCATCGGAATCTATAATTAGTGTCACATGAATGGTTCAAAACATAGACAGTAAGAAGAGACAGTTTTCTTGTATTTAAATCAGCATTGTGCCTTTTGTATTTAATTCCGATGCAATTTCTGTGTTTCATCGTCAATAAGAAGGTCAGAGGGATACAGTAAACCTGAAGTGAAGCATCGGAATATATCACTAGTGTCACAGGAATGGTTCAAAACATAGACAGTAAGAAGAGTCAGTTTTCTTGTACTTAAGTCGGCATTGTGCCTTTTGTATTTTATTCCGATGCAATTTCTGTGTTTCATCGTCAATAAGAAGGTCAGAGGGATACAGTAAACCGGAAGTGAAGCATCAGAATCTATAACTAGTGTCACAGGAATGGTTCAAAACATAGACAGTAAGAAGAGTCAGTTTTCTTGTACTTAAGTTGCATTGTGCCTTTTGTATTTAATTCCGATGAAATATCTGTGTTTCATCGTCAATAAGAAGGTCAGAGGCATACAGTAAACCTGAAGTGAAGCATCGGAATCTATAACTAGTGTCACAGGAATTGTTCAAAACATTGACAGTAAGAAGAGTCAGTTTTCTTGTACTTAAGTCGGCATTGTGCCTTTTGTATTTAATTCCGATGCAATTTCTGTGTTTCATCGTCAATAGGAAGGTCAGAGGGATACAGTAAACCTGCAGTGAAGAATCGGAATCTATGACTTGTGTCACATGAATGGTTCAAAACATAGACAGTAAGAAGAGTCAGTTTTCTTGAAGTCGGCATTGTGCCTTTTGTATTTAATTCCGATGCAATTTCTGTGTTTCATCGTCAATAAGAAGGTCAGAGGTATACAGTAAACCTGAAGTGAAGCATCGGAATCTATAACTAGTGTCTCTGGTATGGTTCAAAACATAGGCAGTAAGAAGAGTGAGTTTTCTTGTACTTAAGTCGGCATTGTGCTTTTTTTGTATTTAATTCCGATGCAATTTCTGTGTTTCATCGTCAATAAGAAGGTCAGAGGGATACAGTAAACCTGAAGTGAAGCAACGGAATCTATAACTAGTGTCACAGGAATGGTTCAAAACATAGACAGTAAGAAGAGTTAGTTTTCTTGTACTCAAATCGGCATTGTGCCTTTTCTATTTAATTCCGATGCAATTTCTGTGTTTCATCGTCAGTAAGAAGGTCAGAGGGATACAGTAAACCTGAAGGGAAGCATCGGAATCTATAACTAGTGTCACAGGAATGGTTCAAAACATAGACAGTAAGAAGAGTCAGTTTTCTTGTACTTAAGTCGGCATTGTGCCTTTTGTATTTAATTCCGATGCAATTTCTGTGTTTCATCGTCAATAAGATGGTCAGAGGGATACAGTAAACCTGAAGTGAAGCATCGGAATCTATAACTAGTGTCACAGGAATGGTTCAAAACATAGACAGTAAGAAGAGTCAGTTTTGTTGTACTTAAGTCGGCATTGGACCTTTTGTATTTAATTCCGATGCAATTTCTGTGTTTCATCGTCAATAATAAGGTCAGAGGCATACAGTAAACCTGAAGTGAAGCGTCGGAATCTATAACTAGTGTCACAGGAATGGTTCAAAACATAGACAGTAAGAAGAGTCAGTTTTCTTGTAGTTAAGTCGGCATTGTGCCTTTTGTATTTAATTCCGATGCAATTTCTGTATTTCATCGTCAATAAGAAGGTGAGAGGGATACAGTAAACCTGAAGTGAAGCATCGGAATCTATAATTAGAGTCACATGAATGGTTCAAAACATAGACAGTAAGAAGAGTCAGTTTTCATGTATTTAAATCAGCATTGTGCCTTTTGTATCTAATTCCGTTGCAATTTCTGTGTTTCATCGTCAATAAGAAGGTCAGAGGGATACAGTAAACCTGAAGTGAAGCATCGGAATCTATAACTAGTGTCACAGGAATGGTTCAAATCATAGACAGTAAGAAGAGTCAGTTCTCTTGTACTTAAGTCGGCATTGTGCCTTTTTATTTTATTCCGATGCAATTTCTGTGTTTCATCGTCAATAAGAAGGTCAGAGGGATACAGTAAACCTGAAGTGAAGCATCGAACACTATAACTAGTGTCACAGGAATGGTTCAAAACATAGACAGTAAGAAGAGTGAGTTTTCTTGTACTTATGTCGGCATTGTACTTCTTTTGTAGTTAATTCCGATGCAATTTCTGTGTTTCATCATCAATAAGAAGGTCAGAGGGATACAGTAAACCTGAAGTGAAGCATCGGATTCTGTAACTAGTGTCACAGGAATGGTTCAAAACATAGACAGTAAGAAGAGTCAGTTTTCTTGTACTTAAATCGGCATTGTGCCTTTTCTATTTAATTCCGATGCAAGTTCTGTGTTTCATCGTCAGTAAGAAGGTCAGAGGGATACAGTAAACCTGAAGGGAAGCATCGGAATCTATAACTAGTGTCACAGGAATGGTTCCAAACATAGACTGTAAGAAGAGTCAGTTTTCTTGTACTTAAGTCGGCATTGTGCCATTTGTATTTAATTCCGATGAAATTTCTGTGTTTCATCGTCAATAAGAAGGTCAGAGGGATACAGTAAACCTCAACTGAAGCATCGGAATCTATAACTAGTGTCACAGGAATGGTTCAAATCATAGACAGTATGAAGAATCAGTTTTCTTGTAATTAAGTCGGCATTGTGCCTTTTGTATTTAATTCCGATGCAATTTCTGTGACTCATCGTCAATAAGATGGTCAGAGGGATACAGTAAACCTGAAGTGAAGCATCGGAATCTATAACTAGTGTCACAGGAATGGTTCAAAACATAGACAGTAAGAAGAGTCAGTTTTCTTGTAGCTAAGTCGGCATTGTGCCTTTTGTATTTAATTCCGATGCAATTTCTGTATTTCATCGTCAATAAGAAGGTCAGAGGGATGCAGTAAGCCTACAGTGAAGCATCGGAATCTATAATTAGTGTCACATGAATGGTTCAAAACATAGACAGTAAGAAGAGACAGTTTTCTTGTATTTAAATCAGCATTGTGCCTTTTGTATTTAATTCCGAAGCAATTTCTGTGTTTCATCGTCAATAAGAAGGTCAGAGGGATACAGTAAACCTGAAGTGAAGCATCGGAATCTATCACTAGTGCCACAGGAATGGTTCAAAACATAGACAGTAAGAAGAGTCAGTTTTCTTGAACTTAAGTCGTCATTGTGCTTTTGTATTTTATTCCGATGCAATTTCTGTGTTTCATCGTCAATAACAAGGTCAGAGGGATACAGTAAACCGGAAGTGCAGCATCGGAATCTATAACTAGTGTCACAGGAATGGTTCAAAACATAGACAGTAAGAAGAGTCAGTTTTCTTGTACTTAAGTTGCATTGTGCCTTTTGTATTTAATTCCAATGCAATATCTGTGTTTCATCGTCAATAAGAAGGTCAGAGGCATACAGTAAACCTGAAGTGAAGCATCGGAATCTATAACTAGTGTCACAGGAATTGTTCAAATCATTGACAGTAAGAAGAGTCAGTTTTCTTGTACTTAAGTCGGCATTGTGCCTTTTGTATTTAATTCCGATACAATTTCTGTGTTTCATCGTCAATAAGAAGGTCAGAGAGATACAGTAAACCTGCAGTGAAGAATCGGAATCTATAACTTGTGTCACATGAATGGTTCAAAACATAGACAGTAAGAAGAGTCAGTTTTCTTGAAGTCGGCATTGTGCCTTTTGTATTTAATTCCGATGCAATTTCTGTGTTTCATCGTCAATAAGAAGGTCAGAGGTATACAGTAAACCTGAAGTGAAGCATCGGAATCTATAACTAGTGTCTCTGGTATGGTTCAAAACATAGGCAGTAAGAAGAGTGAGTTTTCTTGTACTTAAGTCGGCATTGTGTTTTTTTTGTATTTAATTCCGATGCGATTTCTGTGTTTCATCGTCAATAAGAAGGTCAGAGGGATACAGTAAACCTGAAGTGAAGCAACGGAATCTATAACTAGTGTCACAGGAATGGTTCAAAACATAGACAGTAAGAAGAGTTAGTTTTCTTGTACTTAAATCGGCATTGTGCCTTTTCTATTTAATTCCGATGCAATTTCTGTGTTTCATCGTCAGTAAGAAGGTCAGAGTGATACAGTAAACCTGAAGGGAAGCATCGGAATCTATAACTAGTGTCACAGGAATGGTTCAAAACATAGACAGTAAGAAGAGTCAGTATTCTTGTACTTAAGTCGGCATTGTGCCTTTTGTATTTAATTCCGATGCAATTTCTGTGTTTCATCGTCAATAAGATGGTCAGAGGGATACAGTAAACCTGAAGTGAAGCATCGGAATCTATAACTAGTGTCACAGGAATGGTTCAAAACATAGACAGTAAGAAGAGTCAGTTTTGTTGTCCTTAAGTCGGCATTGGGCCTTTTGTATTTAATTCCGATGCAATTTCTGTGTTTCATCGTCAATAATAAGGTCAGAGGCATACAGTAAACCTGAAGTGAAGCGTCGGAATCTATAACTAGTGTCACAGGAATGGTTCAAAACATAGACAGTAAGAAGAGTCAGTTTTCTTGTAGTTAAGTCGGCATTGTGCCTTTTGTATTTAATTCCGATGCAATTTCTGTATTTCATCGTCAATAAGAAGGTGAGAGGGATACAGTAAACCTGAAGTGAAGCATCGGAATCTATAATTAGAGTCACATGAATGGTTCAAAACATAGACAGTAAGAAGAGTCAGTTTTCATGTATTTAAATCAGCATTGTGCCTTTTGTATCTAATTCCGTTGCAATTTCTGTGTTTCATCGTCAATAAGAAGGTCAGAGGGATACAGTAAACCTGAAGTGAAGCATCGGAATCTATAACTAGTGTCACAGGAATGGTTCAAATCATAGACAGTAAGAAGAGTCAGTTCTCTTGTACTTAAGTCGGCATTGTGCCTTTTTATTTTATTCCGATGCAATTTCTGTGTTTCATCGTCAATAAGAAGGTCAGAGGGATACAGTAAACCTGAAGTGAAGCATCGAACACTATAACTAGTGTCACAGGAATGGTTCAAAACATAGACAGTAAGAAGAGTGAGTTTTCTTGTACTTATGTCGGCATTGTACTTCTTTTGTAGTTAATTCCGATGCAATTTCTGTGTTTCATCATCAATAAGAAGGTCAGAGGGATACAGTAAACCTGAAGTGAAGCATCGGATTCTGTAACTAGTGTCACAGGAATGGTTCAAAACATAGACAGTAAGAAGAGTCAGTTTTCTTGTACTTAAATCGGCATTGTGCCTTTTCTATTTAATTCCGATGCAAGTTCTGTGTTTCATCGTCAGTAAGAAGGTCAGAGGGATACAGTAAACCTGAAGGGAAGCATCGGAATCTATAACTAGTGTCACAGGAATGGTTCCAAACATAGACTGTAAGAAGAGTCAGTTTTCTTGTACTTAAGTCGGCATTGTGCCATTTGTATTTAATTCCGATGAAATTTCTGTGTTTCATCGTCAATAAGAAGGTCAGAGGGATACAGTAAACCTCAACTGAAGCATCGGAATCTATAACTAGTGTCACAGGAATGGTTCAAATCATAGACAGTATGAAGAATCAGTTTTCTTGTAATTAAGTCGGCATTGTGCCTTTTGTATTTAATTCCGATGCAATTTCTGTGACTCATCGTCAATAAGATGGTCAGAGGGATACAGTAAACCTGAAGTGAAGCATCGGAATCTATAACTAGTGTCACAGGAATGGTTCAAAACATAGACAGTAAGAAGAGTCAGTTTTCTTGTAGCTAAGTCGGCATTGTGCCTTTTGTATTTAATTCCGATGCAATTTCTGTATTTCATCGTCAATAAGAAGGTCAGAGGGATGCAGTAAGCCTACAGTGAAGCATCGGAATCTATAATTAGTGTCACATGAATGGTTCAAAACATAGACAGTAAGAAGAGACAGTTTTCTTGTATTTAAATCAGCATTGTGCCTTTTGTATTTAATTCCGAAGCAATTTCTGTGTTTCATCGTCAATAAGAAGGTCAGAGGGATACAGTAAACCTGAAGTGAAGCATCGGAATCTATCACTAGTGCCACAGGAATGGTTCAAAACATAGACAGTAAGAAGAGTCAGTTTTCTTGAACTTAAGTCGTCATTGTGCTTTTGTATTTTATTCCGATGCAATTTCTGTGTTTCATCGTCAATAACAAGGTCAGAGGGATACAGTAAACCGGAAGTGCAGCATCGGAATCTATAACTAGTGTCACAGGAATGGTTCAAAACATAGACAGTAAGAAGAGTCAGTTTTCTTGTACTTAAGTTGCATTGTGCCTTTTGTATTTAATTCCAATGCAATATCTGTGTTTTATCGTCAATAAGAAGGTCAGAGGCATACAGTAAACCTGAAGTGAAGCATCGGAATCTATAACTAGTGTCACAGGAATTGTTCAAATCATTGACAGTAAGAAGAGTCAGTTTTCTTGTACTTAAGTCGGCATTGTGCCTTTTGTATTTAATTCCGATACAATTTCTGTGTTTCATCGTCAATAAGAAGGTCAGAGAGATACAGTAAACCTGCAGTGAAGAATCGGAATCTATAACTTGTGTCACATGAATGGTTCAAAACATAGACAGTAAGAAGAGTCAGTTTTCTTGAAGTCGGCATTGTGCCTTTTGTATTTAATTCCGATGCAATTTCTGTGTTTCATCGTCAATAAGAAGGTCAGAGGTATACAGTAAACCTGAAGTGAAGCATCGGAATCTATAACTAGTGTCTCTGGTATGGTTCAAAACATAGGCAGTAAGAAGAGTGAGTTTTCTTGTACTTAAGTCGGCATTGTGTTTTTTTTGTATTTAATTCCGATGCGATTTCTGTGTTTCATCGTCAATAAGAAGGTCAGAGGGATACAGTAAACCTGAAGTGAAGCAACGGAATCTATAACTAGTGTCACAGGAATGGTTCAAAACATAGACAGTAAGAAGAGTTAGTTTTCTTGTACTTAAATCGGCATTGTGCCTTTTCTATTTAATTCCGATGCAATTTCTGTGTTTCATCGTCAGTAAGAAGGTCAGAGTGATACAGTAAACCTGAAGGGAAGCATCGGAATCTATAACTAGTGTCACAGGAATGGTTCAAAACATAGACAGTAAGAAGAGTCAGTATTCTTGTACTTAAGTCGGCATTGTGCCTTTTGTATTTAATTCCGATGCAATTTCTGTGTTTCATCGTCAATAAGATGGTCAGAGGGATACAGTAAACCTGAAGTGAAGCATCGGAATCTATAACTAGTGTCACAGGAATGGTTCAAAACATAGACAGTAAGAAGAGTCAGTTTTGTTGTCCTTAAGTCGGCATTGGGCCTTTTGTATTTAATTCCGATGCAATTTCTGTGTTTCATCGTCAATAATAAGGTCAGAGGCATACAGTAAACCTGAAGTGAAGCGTCGGAATCTATAACTAGTGTCACAGGAATGGTTCAAAACATAGACAGTAAGAAGAGTCAGTTTTCTTGTAGTTAAGTCGGCATTGTGCCTTTTGTATTTAATTCCGATGCAATTTCTGTATTTCATCGTCAATAAGAAGGTCAGAGGGATACAGTAAACCTGAAGTGAAGCATCGGAATCTATAATTAGAGTCACATGAATGGTTCAAAACATAGACTGTAAGAAGCGTCAGTTTTTATGTATTTAAATCAGCATTGTGCCTTTTGTATCTAATTCCGTTGCAATTTCTGTGTTTCATCGTCAATAAGAAGGTCGACGGGATACGGTAAACCTGAAGTGAAACGTCGGAATCATAACTAGTGTCACAGGAATGGTTCAAAACATAGACAGTAAGAAGAGTCAGTTTTCTTGTACTTAAGTCGGCATTGTGCCTTTTGTATTGAATTCCGATGCAATTTCTGTGTTTCATTGTCAATAAGAGGGTCAGAGGGATACAGTAAACCTGAAGTGAAGCATCGGAATCTAAAACCGGTCTGACAGGAATGTTTCATATCATAGACAGTAAGATGAGCCAGTCTTCTTGTACTTGAGTCGGCATGGTGCCTTTTGTATTTAATTCCGATGCAATTTCTGTGTTTCATCGTCAATAAGAAGGTTAGAGGTATACAGTAAACCTGAAGTGAAGCATCAGAATCTATAACTAGTGTCACAGGAATGGTTCAAAACATAGACAGTAAGAAGGGTCTGTTTTCTTGTATTTAAGTCGGCATTGTGCCTTTTGTATTTAATTCCGGGGCAATTTCAGTGTTTCATCGTCAATAAGAAGGTCAGAGGGATACAGTGAACCTGAAGTGAAGCATCGGAATCTATAACTAGTGTCACAGGAATGGTTCCAAACATAGAGAGTAAGAAGTGTCAGTTTTCTTGTAATTAAGTCGGCATTGTGCCTTTTGTATTTAATTCCGATGCAATTTCTGTGACTCATCGTCAATAAGATGGTCAGAGGGATACAGTAAACCTGAAGTGAGGCATCGGAATCTATAACTAGTGTCACAGGAATGGTTCAAAACATAGACAGTAAGAAGAGTCAGTTTTCTTGTAGCTAAGTCGGCATTGTGCCTTTTGTATTTAATACCGATGCAATTTCTGTATTTCATCGTCAATAAGAAGGTCAGAGGGATACAGTAAACCTACAGTGAAGCATCGGAATCTATAATTAGTGTCTCATGAACGGTTCAAAACATAGACAGTAAGAAGAGACAGTTTTCTTGTATTTAAATCAGCATTGTGCCTTTTGTATTTAATTCCGATGCAATTTCTGTGTTTCATCGTCTATAAGAAGGTCAGAGGGATAAAGTAAACCTGAAGTGAAGCATCGGAATCTATCACTAGTGTCACAGGAATGGTTCAAAACATAGACAGTAATAAGAGTCAGTTTTCTTGTACTTAAGTCGGCATTGTGCCTTTTGTATTTTATTACGATGCAATTTCTGTGTTTCATCGTGAATAAGAAGGTCAGAGGGATACAGTAAACCGGAAGTGAAGCATCGGAATCTATATCTAGTGTCACAGGAATGGTTCAAAACATAGACAGTAAGAAGAGTCAGTTTTCTTGTACTTAAGTTGCATTGTGCCTTTTGTATTTAATTCCGATGCAATATCTGTGTTTCATCGTCAATAAGAAGGTCAGAGGCATACAGTAAACCTGAAGTGAAGCATCGGAATCTATAACTAGTGTCACAGGAATTGTTCAAAGCATTGACAGTAAGAAGAGTCAGTTTTCTTGTACTTAATTCGGCATTGTGCCTTTTGTATTTAATTCCGATGCAATTTCTGTGTTTCATCGTCAATAGGAAGGTCAGAGGGATACAGTAAACCTGCAGTGAAGAATCGGAATCTATAACTTGTGTCACATGAATGATTCAAAACATAGACAGTAAGAAGATTCAGTTTTCTTGAAGTCGGCATTGTGCCTTTTGTATTTAATTCCGATGCAATTTCTGAGTTTCATCGTCAATAAGAAGGTCACAGGTATACAGTAAACCTGCAGTGAAGAATCGGAATCTATAACTTGTGTCACATGAATGATTCAAAACATAGACAGTAAGAAGAGTTAGTTTTCTTGTACTTAAATCGGCATTGTGCCTTTTCTATTTAATTCCGATGCAATTTCTGTGTTTCATCGTCAGTAAGAAGGTCAGAGGGATACAGTAAACCTGAAGGGAAGCATCGGAATCTATAACTAGTGTCAGAGGAATGGTTCAAATCATAGACAGTAAGAAGAGTCAGTTTTCTTGTACTTAAGTTGGCATTGTGCCTTTTGTATTTAAGTCCGTTGCAATTTCTGTGTTTTATCGTCAATAAGATGGTCAGAGGGATACAGTAAACCTGAGGTGAAGCATCGGAATGTATAACTAGTGTCACAGGAATGGTTCAAAACATAGACAGTAAGAAGAGTCAGTTTTCTTGAAGTTAAGTCGGCATTGTGCCTTTTGCATTTAATTCCCATGTAATTTCTGTATTTCATCGTCAATAAGAATGTCAGAGGGATACAGTAATTCTGAAGTGAAGCATCGGAATCTATAATTAGAGTCACATGAATGGTTCAAAACATAGACAGTAAGAAGAGTCAGTTTTCTTGTATTTAAATCAGAATTGTGCCCTTTGTATCTAATTCCGATGCAATTTCTGTGTTTCATCGTCAATTAGAAGGTCAGAGGGATACAGTAAGACTGAAGTGAAGCATCGAAATCTATGACAAGTATCACAAAAATGGTTCAAAGCATAGACAGTAGTAAGAGTCAGTTCTCTTGTACTTAAGTCGGCATTGTGCCTTTTTATTTTATTCCGATTCAATTTCTGTGTTTCATCGTCAATAAGAAGGTCAGAGGGATACAATAAACCGGAAGTGAAGCATCGTAATCATAACTAGTGTCACAGGAATGGTTTAAAACATAGACAGTAAGAAGAGTCAGTTTTCTTGTACTTAAGTCGGCATTGTGCCTTTTGTATTTAATTCCGATGCAATTTCTGTGTTTCATCGTCAATAAGAGGGTCAGAGGGATACAGGAAACCTGAAGTGAAGCATCGGAATCTAAAACCGCTCTCACAGGAAAGTTTCAAATCATAGACAGTTAGATGAGCCAGTCTTCTTGTACTTGAGTCGGCATGGTGCCTTTTGTATTTAATTCCGATGCAATTTCTGTGTTTCATCGTCAATAAGAAGGTCAGAGGTATACAGTAAACTTGAAGTGAAGCATCGGAATCTATAACTAGTGTCACATGAATGGTTCAAAACGTAGACAGTAAGAACAGTCAGTTTTCTTGTACTTAAGTCGGCATTGTGCATTTGTAATTAATTCCGATGCAATATCTGTGTCTCATCGTCAATAAGAAGGTCAGAGGGATACAGTAAACCTGAATTGAAGCATCGGAATCTATAACTAGTGTCACAGAAATGGTTCAAAACATAGACAGTATGAATAGTCAGTTTTCTTGTACTTAAGTCGGCATTGTGCCTTTTGTATTTAATTCCGATGCAATTTCAGTGACTCATCGTCAATAAGAAGGTCAGAAAGATATAGTGAACCTGAAGTGAGGCATCGGATTCTATAACTAGTGCCACAGGAATGGTTCAAAACATAGACATTAAGAAGATCGGTTTTCTTGTACTTTAGTCGGCATTGTGCCTTTTGTATTTAATTCCGATGCAATTTCTGTGTTTCATCGTCAATAAGAAGGTCAGAGGGATATAGTGAACCTGAAGTGAAGCATCGGATTCTATAACTAGTGTCACAGGAATGGTTCAAAACATAGACAGTAAGAAGATCAGTTTTCTTGTACTTAAGTCGGCATGGTGCCTTTTGTATTTAATTCCGATGCAATTTCTGTGTTTCATCGTCAATAAGAAGGTCAGAAGCATACAGTAAACCTGAAGTGAAGCATCGGAATCTATAACTAGTGTCACAGGAATGGTTCAAAACATAGACAGTAAGAAGAGTCAGTTTTCTTGTACTTAAGTCGGCCTTGTGCCTTTTGTATTTAATTCCGATGCAATTTCAGTGACTCATCGTCAATAAGAAGGTCAGAGGGATATAGTAAACCTGAAGTGAAGCATCGGAATCTATAACTAGTGTCACAGGAATGGTTCAAAACATAGACAGTAAGAAGAGTCAGTTTTCTTGTACTTAAGTCGGCCTTGTGCCTTTTGTATTTAATTCCGATGCAATTTCAGTGACTCATCGTCAATAAGAAGATCGGAGGGATATGGTAAACCTGAAGTGAAGCATCGGAATCTATAACTAGTGTCACAGGTATTGTTCAAAGCATAGATAGTAAGAAGAGTCAGTTTTCTTGTACTTAAGTCGGCATTGTGCCTTTTGTATTTAATTCTGATTCAATTTCTGTGTTTCATCGTCAATAAGAAGGTCAGAGGGACACAGTAAACCTAAAGTGAAGCATCGGAATCTATAACTAGTGTCACAGGTATGGTTCAAAACATAGTCAGTAAGAAGAGTCAGTTTTCTTGTACTTAAGTCGGCATTGTGCCTTTTGTATTTAATCCGATGCAATTTCTGTGTTTCATCGTCAATAAGAAGGTCGGCGGGATACGGTAAACCTGAAGTGAAACGTCGGAATCTATAACTTGTGTCACAGGAATTGTTCAAAACATAGACAGTAAGAAGAGTCAGTTTTCTTGTACTTAAGTCGGCATTGCGCCTTTTGTATTTAATTCCGAAGCAATTTCTGTGTTTCATCGTCAATAAGAAGGTCAGAGGTATACAGTAAACCTGAAGTGAAGCATCGGAATCTATAATAAGTGTCACAGGTATGGTTCAAAACATAGACAGTAAGAAGAGTCAGTTTTCTTGTACTTAAGTCGGCATTGTGCCTTTTGTATTTAATTCCGATGCAATTTCTGTGTTTCATCGTCAATAAGAAGGTCAGAAGGATACAGTAAACCTGAAGTGAAGCATCGGAATCTATAACTAGTGTCACAGGAATGGTTAAAATTATAGACAGTAAGAAGAGTCAGTTTTCTTCTACTTATGTCGGCATTGTACCTTTTCTATTTAATTTCGATGCAATTTCTGTGTTTTATCGTCAATAAGAAGGTCAGAGGGATACAAGTAACCTTAAGTGAAGCATCGGAATCTATAACTAGTGTCATAGGAATGGTTCAAATCATAGACAGTATGAAGAGTCAGTTTTCTTGTACTTAAGTCGGCATTGTGCCTTTTGTATTTAATTCCGATGCAATATCTGTGTTTCATCGTCAATAAGAAGGTCAGAGTCTTACAGTAAACCTGAAGTGAAGCATCGGAATCTATAACTAGTGTCACAGGAATTGTTCAAAACATTGACAGTAAGAAGAGTCAGTTTTCCTGTACCTAAGTCGGCATTGTGCCTTTTGTATTTAATTCCGATGCTATTTCTGTGTTTCATCGTCAATAAGAAGGTCAGAGGTATACAGTAAACCTGAAGTAAAGCATCGGAATCTATAACTAGTGTCACAGGAATGGTTCAAAACATAGACAGTATGAAGAGTCAGTTTTCTTGTACTTAAGTCGGCATGGTGCCTTCTGTATTTAATTCCGATCCAATTTCTGTGTTTCATCGTCAATAAGAAGGTCAGAAGCATACAGTAAACCTGAAGTGAAGCATCGGAATCTATAACTAGTGTCACAGGAATGGTTCAAAACATAGACAGTAAGAAGAATCAGTTTTCTTGTACTTAAGTCGGCATTGTGCCTTTTGTATTTAATTCCGATGTAATTTCAGTGACTCATCGTCAATAAGAAGGTCAGAGGGATATAATGAACCTGAAGTGAAGCATCGGAATCTATAACTAGTGTCACAATAATGGTTCAAAACATAGACAGTAAGAAGAGTCAGTTTTCTTGTACTTAAGTCGGCAATGTGCCTTTTGTATTTAATTACGATGCAATTTCAGTGTTTCATCGTCAATAAAAATGTCAGAGGGTTACAGTGAACCTGAAGTGAAGCATCGGAATGTATAACTAGTGTCAAAGGAATGGTTCAAAACATAGACAGTAAGAAGAGTCAGTTTTCTTGTACTTAAGTCGGCATTGTGCCTTTTGTATTTAATTACGATGCAATTTCAGTGTTTCATCGTCAATAAAAATGTCAGAGGGATACAGTGAACCTGAAGTGAAGCATCGGAATGTATAACTAGTGTCAAAGGAATGGTTCAAAACATAGACAGTAAGAAGAGTCAGTTTTCTTGTACTTAAGTCGGCATTGTGCCTTTTGTATTTAATTCCGATGCAATTTCTGTGTTTCATCGTCAATAAGAAGGTCAGAGGGACACAGTAAACCTAAAGTGAAGCATCGGAATCTATAACTAGTGTCACAGGTATGGTTCAAAACATAGTCAGTAAGAAGAGTCAGTTTTCTTGTACTTAAGTCGGCATTGTGCCGTTTGTATTTAATCCGATGCAATTTCTGTGTTTCATCGTCAATAAGAAAGTCGGCGGGATACGGTAAACCTGAAGTGAAACGTCGGAATCTATAACTTGTGTCACAGGAATTGTTCAAAACATAGACAGTAGGAAGAGTCAGTTTTCTTGTACTTAAGTCGGCATTGTGCCTTTTGTATTTAATTCCGAAGCAATTTCTGTGTTTCATCGTCAATAAGAAGGTCAGAGGTATACAGTAAACCTGAAGTGAAGCATCGGAATCTATAATTAGTGTCACAGGTATGGTTCAAAACATAGACAGTAAGAAGAGTCAGTTTTCTTGTACTTAAGTCGGCATTGTGCCTTTTGTTTTTAAGTACGATGCAATTTCTGTGTTTCATCGTCAATAAGAAGGTCAGAGGGATACAGTAAACCTGAAGTGAAGCATCGGAATCTATAATTAGTGTCACAGGTATGGTTCAAAACATAGACAGTTAGAAGAGTCAGTTTTCTTGTACTTAAGTCGGCATTGTGCCTTTTGTATTTAATTCCGATGCAATTTCTGTGTTTCATCGTCAATAAGAAGGTCAGAGGGACACAGTAAACCTAAAGTGAAGCATCGGAATCTATAACTAGTGTCACAGGTATGGTTCAAAACATAGTCAGTAAGAAGAGTCAGTTTTCTTGTACTTAAGTCGGCATTGTGCCTTTTGTATTTAATCCGATGCAATTTCTGTGTTTCATCGTCAATAAGAAGGTCGGCGGGATACGGTAAACCTGAAGTGAAACGGCGGAATCTATAACTTGTGTCACAGGAATTGTTCAAAACATAGACAGTAAGAAGACTCAGTTTTCTTGTACTTAAGTCGGCATTGTGCCTTTTGTATTTAATTCCGAAGCAATTTCTGTGTTTCATCGTCAATAAGAAGGTCAGAGGTATACAGTAAACCTGAAGTGAAGCATCGGAATCTATAATTAGTGTCACAGGTATGGTTCAAAACATAGACAGTAAGAAGAGTCAGTTTTCTTGTACTTAAGTCGGCATTGTGCCTTTTGTATTTAATTCCGATGCAATTTCTGTGTTTCATCGTCAATAAGAAGGTCAGAGGGATACAGTAAACCTGAAGTGAAGCATCGGAATCTATAACTAGTGTCACAGGAATGGTTAAAATTATAGACAGTAAGAAGAGTCAGTTTTCTTCTACTTATGTCGGCATTGTACCTTTTCTATTTAATTTCGATGCAATTTCTGTGTTTTATCGTCAATAAGAAGGTCAGAGGGATACAAGTAACCTTAAGTGAAGCATCGGAATCTATAACTAGTGTCATAGGAATGGTTCAAATCATAGACAGTATGAAGAGTCAGTTTTCTTGTACTTAAGTCGGCATTGTGCCTTTTGTATTTAATTCCGATGCAATATCTGTGTTTCATCGTCAATAAGAAGGTCAGAGTCTTACAGTAAACCTGAAGTGAAGCATCGGAATCTATAACTAGTGTCACAGGAATTGTTCAAAGCATTGACAGTAAGAAGAGTCAGTTTTCCTGTACCTAAGTCGGCATTGTGCCTTTTGTATTTAATTCCGATGCTATTTCTGTGTTTCATCGTCAATAAGAAGGTCAGAGGTATACAGTAAACCTGAAGTAAAGCATCGCAATCTATAACTAGTGTCACAGGAATGGTTCAAAACATAGACAGTATGAAGAGTCAGTTTTCTTGTACATAATTCGGCATGGTGCCTTCTGTATTTAGTTCCGATCCAATTTCTGTGTTTCATCGTCAATAAGAAGGTCAGAAGCATACAGTAAACCTGAAGTGAAGCATCGGAATCTATAACTAGTGTCACAGGAATGGTTCAAAACATAGACAGTAAGAAGATCAGTTTTCTTGTACTTAAGTCGGCATTGTGCCTTTTGTATTTAATCCGATGCAATTTCTGTGTTTCATCGTCAATAAGAAGGTCAGAGGGATACAGTAAACCTGAAGTGAAGCATCGGAATCTATAACTAGTGTCACAGGAATGGTTCAAAACATAGACAGTAAGAAGAGTCAGTTTTGTTGTACTTAAGTCGGCATTGGGACTTTTGTATTTAATTCCGATGCAATTTCTGTGCTTCATCGTCAATAAGAAGGTCAGAGGCATACAGTAAACCTGAAGTGAAGCATCGGAATCTATAACTAGTGTCACAATAATGGTTCAAAACATAGACAGTAAGAAGAGTCAGTTTTCTTGTACTTAAGTCGGCAATGTGCCTTTTGTATTTAATTACGATGCAATTTCAGTGTTTCATCGTCAATAAAAATGTCAGAGGGATACAGTGAACCTGAAGTGAAGCATCGGAATGTATAACTAGTGTCAAAGGAATGGTTCAAAACATAGACAGTAAGAAGAGTCAGTTTTCTTGTACTTAAGTCGGCATTGTGCCTTTTGTATTTAATTCCGATGCAATTTCTGTGTTTCATCGTCAATAAGAAGGTCAGAGGGATACAGTAAACCTGAAGTGAAGCATCGGAATCTATAACTAGTGTCACAGGAATGGTTAAAATTATAGACAGTAAGAAGAGTCAGTTTTCTTGTACTTAAGTCGGAATTGTGCCTTTTGTATTTAATTCCGATGCAATTTCTGTGTTTCATCGTCAATAAGAAGGTCAGAGGGACACAGTAAACCTAAAGTGAAGCATCGGAATCTATAACTAGTGTCACAGGTATGGTTCAAAACATAGTCAGTAAGAAGAGTCAGTTTTCTTGTACTTAAGTCGGCATTGTGCCTTTTGTATTTAATCCGATGCAATTTCTGTGTTTCATCGTCAATAAGAAGGTCGGCGGGATACGGTAAACCTGAAGTGAAACGGCGGAATCTATAACTTGTGTCACAGGAATTGTTCAAAACATAGACAGTAAGAAGAGTCAGTTTTCCTGTACTTAAGTCGGCATTGTGCCTTTTGTATTTAATTCCGAAGCAATTTCTGTGTTTCATCGTCAATAAGAAGGTCAGAGGTATACAGTAAACCTGAAGTGAAGCATCGGAATCTATAATTAGTGTCACAGGTATGGTTCAAAACATAGACAGTAAGAAGAGTCAGTTTTCTTGTACTTAAGTCGGCATTGTGCATTTTGTATTTAATTCCGATGCAATTTCTGTGTTTCATCGTCAATAAGAAGGTCAGAGGGATACAGTAAACCTGAAGTGAAGCATCGGAATCTATAACTAGTGTCACAGGAATGGTTAAAATTATAGACAGTAAGAAGAGTCAGTTTTCTTCTACTTATGTCGGCATTGTACCTTTTCTATTTAATTTCGATGCAATTTCTGTGTTTTATCGTCAATAAGAAGGTCACAGGGATACAAGTAACCTTAAGTGAAGCATCGGAATCTATAACTAGTGTCATAGGAATGGTTCAAATCATAGACAGTATGAAGAGTCAGTTTTCTTGTACTTAAGTCGGCATTGTGCCTTTTGTATTTAATTCCGATGCAATATCTGTGTTTCATCGTCAATAAGAAGGTCAGAGTCTTACAGTAAACCTGAAGTGAAGCATCGGAATCTATAGCTAGTGTCACAGGAATTGTTCAAAAGCATTGACAGTAAGAAGAAGCAGTTTTCCTGTACCTAAGTCGGCATTGTGCCTTTTGTATTTAATTCCGATGCTATTTCTGTGTTTCATCGTCAATAAGAAGGTCAGAGGTATACAGTAAACCTGAAGTAAAGCATCGGAATCTATAACTAGTGTCACAGGAATGGTTCAAAACATAGACAGTATGAAGAGTCAGTTTTCTTGTACTTAATTCGGCATGGTGCCTTCTGTATTTAGTTCCGATCCAATTTCTGTGTTTCATCGTCAATAAGAAGGTCAGAAGCATACAGTAAACCTGAAGTGAAGCATCGGAATCTATAACTAGTGTCACAGGAATGGTTCAAAACATAGACAGTAAGAAGATCAGTTTTCTTGTACTTAAGTCGGCATTGTGCCTTTTGTATTTAATCCGATGCAATTTCTGTGTTTCATCGTCAATATGAAGGTCAGAGGGATACAGTAAACCTGAAGTGAAGCATCGGAATCTATAACTAGTGTCACAGGAATGGTTCAAAACATAGACAGTAAGAAGAGTCAGTTTTGTTGTACTTAAGTCGGCATTGGGACTTTTGTATTTAATTCCGATGCAATTTCTGTGCTTCATCGTCAATAAGAAGGTCAGAGGCATACAGTAAACCTGAAGTGAAGCATCGGAATCTATAACTAGTGTCACAATAATGGTTCAAAACATAGACAGTAAGAAGAGTCAGTTTTCTTGTACTTAAGTCGGCAATGTGCCTTTTGTATTTAATTACGATGCAATTTCAGTGTTTCATCGTCAATAAAAATGTCAGAGGGATACAGTGAACCTGAAGTGAAGGATCGGAATGTATAACTAGTGTCAAAGGAATGGTTCAAAACATAGACAGTAAGAAGAGTCAGTTTTCTTGTACTTAAGTCGGCATTGTGCCTTTTGTATTTAATTCCGATGCAATTTCTGTGTTTCATCGTCAATAAGAAGGTCAGAGGGATACAGTAAACCTGAAGTGAAGCATCGGAATCTATAACTAGTGTCACAGGAATGGTTAAAATTATAGACAGTAAGAAGAGTCAGTTTTCTTCTACTTATGTCGGCATTGTACCTTTTCTATTTAATTTCGATGCAATTTCTGTGTTTTATCGTCAATAAGAAGGTCAGAGGGATACAAGTAACCTTAAGTGAAGCATCGGAATCTATAACTAGTGTCATAGGAATGGTTCAAATCATAGACAGTATGAAGAGTCAGTTTTCTTGTACTTAAGTCGGCATTGTGCCTTTTGTATTTAATTCCGATGCAATATCTGTGTTTCATCGTCAATAAGAAGGTCAGAGTCTTACAGTAAACCTGAAGTGAAGCATCGGAATCTATAACTAGTGTCACAGGAATTGTTCAAAACATTGACAGTAAGAAGAGTCAGTTTTCCTGTACCTAAGTCGGCATTGTGCCTTTTGTATTTAATTCCGATGCTATTTCTGTGTTTCATCGTCAATAAGAAGGTCAGAGGTATACAGTAAACCTGAAGTAAAGCATCGGAATCTATAACTAGTGTCACAGGAATGGTTCAAAACATAGACAGTATGAAGAGTCAGTTTTCTTGTACTTAAGTCGGCATGGTGCCTTCTGTATTTAATTCCGATCCAATTTCTGTGTTTCATCGTCAATAAGAAGGTCAGATGCATACAGTAAACCTGAAGTGAAGCATCGGAATCTATAACTAGTGTCACAGGAATGGTTCAAAACATAGACAGTAAGAAGAATCAGTTTTCTTGTACTTAAGTCGGCATTGTGCCTTTTGTATTTAATTCCGATGTAATTTCAGTGACTCATCGTCAATAAGAAGGTCAGAGGGATATAATGAACCTGAAGTGAAGCATCGGAATCTATAACTAGTGTCACAATAATGGTTCAAAACATAGACAGTAAGAAGAGTCAGTTTTCTTGTACTTAAGTCGGCAATGTGCCTTTTGTATTTAATTACGATGCAATTTCAGTGTTTCATCGTCAATAAAAATGTCAGAGGGTTACAGTGAACCTGAAGTGAAGCATCGGAATGTATAACTAGTGTCAAAGGAATGGTTCAAAACATAGACAGTAAGAAGAGTCAGTTTTCTTGTACTTAAGTCGGCATTGTGCCTTTTGTATTTAATTACGATGCAATTTCAGTGTTTCATCGCCAATAAAAATGTCAGAGGGATACAGTGAACCTGAAGTGAAGCATCGGAATGTATAACTAGTGTCAAAGGAATGGTTCAAAACATAGACAGTAAGAAGAGTCAGTTTTCTTGTACTTAAGTCGGCATTGTGCCTTTTGTATTTAATTCCGATGCAATTTCTGTGTTTCATCGTCAATAAGAAGGTCAGAGGGACACAGTAAACCTAAAGTGAAGCATCGGAATCTATAACTAGTGTCACAGGTATGGTTCAAAACATAGTCAGTAAGAAGAGTCAGTTTTCTTGTACTTAAGTCGGCATTGTGCCGTTTGTATTTAATCCGATGCAATTTCTGTGTTTCATCGTCAATAAGAAAGTCGGCGGGATACGGTAAACCTGAAGTGAAACGTCGGAATCTATAACTTGTGTCACAGGAATTGTTCAAAACATAGACAGTAGGAAGAGTCAGTTTTCTTGTACTTAAGTCGGCATTGTGCCTTTTGTATTTAATTCCGAAGCAATTTCTGTGTTTCATCGTCAATAAGAAGGTCAGAGGTATACAGTAAACCTGAAGTGAAGCATCGGAATCTATAATTAGTGTCACAGGTATGGTTCAAAACATAGACAGTAAGAAGAGTCAGTTTTCTTGTACTTAAGTCGGCATTGTGCCTTTTGTTTTTAAGTACGATGCAATTTCTGTGTTTCATCGTCAATAAGAAGGTCAGAGGGATACAGTAAACCTGAAGTGAAGCATCGGAATCTATAATTAGTGTCACAGGTATGGTTCAAAACATAGACAGTTAGAAGAGTCAGTTTTCTTGTACTTAAGTCGGCATTGTGCCTTTTGTATTTAATTCCGATGCAATTTCTGTGTTTCATCGTCAATAAGAAGGTCAGAGGGACACAGTAAACCTAAAGTGAAGCATCGGAATCTATAACTAGTGTCACAGGTATGGTTCAAAACATAGTCAGTAAGAAGAGTCAGTTTTCTTGTACTTAAGTCGGCATTGTGCCTTTTGTATTTAATCCGATGCAATTTCTGTGTTTCATCGTCAATAAGAGGGTCGGCGGGATACGGTAAACCTGAAGTGAAACGGCGGAATCTATAACTTGTGTCACAGGAATTGTTCAAAACATAGACAGTAAGAAGAGTCAGTTTTCTTGTACTTAAGTCGGCATTGTGCCTTTTGTATTTAATTCCGAAGCAATTTCTGTGTTTCATCGTCAATAAGAAGGTCAGAGGTATACAGTAAACCTGAAGTGAAGCATCGGAATCTATAATTAGTGTCACAGGTATGGTTCAAAACATAGACAGTAAGAAGAGTCAGTTTTCTTGTACTTAAGTCGGCATTGTGCCTTTTGTATTTAATTCCGATGCAATTTCTGTGTTTCATCGTCAATAAGAAGGTCAGAGGGATACAGTAAACCTGAAGTGAAGCATCGGAATCTATAACTAGTGTCACAGGAATGGTTAAAAATATAGACAGTAAGAAGAGTCAGTTTTCTTCTACTTATGTCGGCATTGTACCTTTTCTATTTAATTTCGATGCAATTTCTGTGTTTTATCGTCAATAAGAAGGTCACAGGGATACAAGTAACCTTAAGTGAAGCATCGGAATCTATAACTAGTGTCATAGGAATGGTTCAAATCATAGACAGTATGAAGAGTCAGTTTTCTTGTACTTAAGTCGGCATTGTGCCTTTTGTATTTAATTCCGATGCAATATCTGTGTTTCATCGTCAATAAGAAGGTCAGAGTCTTACAGTAAACCTGAAGTGAAGCATCGGAATCTATAACTAGTGTCACAGGAATTGTTCAAAAGCATTGACAGTAAGAAGAGTCAGTTTTCCTGTACCTAAGTCGGCATTGTGCCTTTTGTATTTAATTCCGATGCTATTTCTGTGTTTCATCGTCAATAAGAAGGTCAGAGGTATACAGTAAACCTGAAGTAAAGCATCGGAATCTATAACTAGTGTCACAGGAATGGTTCAAAACATAGACAGTATGAAGAGTCAGTTTTCTTGTACATAATTCGGCATGGTGCCTTCTGTATTTAGTTCCGATCCAATTTCTGTGTTTCATCGTCAATAAGAAGGTCAGAAGCATACAGTAAACCTGAAGTGAAGCATCGGAATCTATAACTAGTGTCACAGGAATGGTTCAAAACATAGACAGTAAGAAGATCAGTTTTCTTGTACTTAAGTCGGCATTGTGCCTTTTGTATTTAATCCGATGCAATTTCTGTGTTTCATCGTCAATAAGAAGGTCAGAGGGATACAGTAAACCTGAAGTGAAGCATCGGAATCTATAACTAGTGTCACAGGAATGGTTCAAAACATAGACAGTAAGAAGAGTCAGTTTTGTTGTACTTAAGTCGGCATTGGGACTTTTGTATTTAATTCCGATGCAATTTCTGTGCTTCATCGTCAATAAGAAGGTCAGAGGCATACAGTAAACCTGAAGTGAAGCATCGGAATCTATAACTAGTGTCACAATAATGGTTCAAAACATAGACAGTAAGAAGAGTCAGTTTTCTTGTACTTAAGTCGGCAATGTGCCTTTTGTATTTAATTACGATGCAATTTCAGTGTTTCATCGTCAATAAAAATGTCAGAGGGATACAGTGAACCTGAAGTGAAGCATCGGAATGTATAACTAGTGTCAAAGGAATGGTTCAAAACATAGACAGTAAGAAGAGTCAGTTTTCTTGTACTTAAGTCGGCATTGTGCCTTTTGTATTTAATTCCGATGCAATTTCTGTGTTTCATCGTCAATAAGAAGGTCAGAGGGATACAGTAAACCTGAAGTGAAGCATCGGAATCTATAACTAGTGTCACAGGAATGGTTAAAATTATAGACAGTAAGAAGAGTCAGTTTTCTTGTACTTAAGTCGGAATTGTGCCTTTTGTATTTAATTCCGATGCAATTTCTGTGTTTCATCGTCAATAAGAAGGTCAGAGGGACACAGTAAACCTAAAGTGAAGCATCGGAATCTATAACTAGTGTCACAGGTATGGTTCAAAACATAGTCAGTAAGAAGAGTCAGTTTTCTTGTACTTAAGTCGGCATTGTGCCTTTTGTATTTAATCCGATGCAATTTCTGTGTTTCATCGTCAATAAGAAGGTCGGCGGGATACGGTAAACCTGAAGTGAAACGGCGGAATCTATAACTTGTGTCACAGGAATTGTTCAAAACATAGACAGTAAGAAGAGTCAGTTTTCCTGTACTTAAGTCGGCATTGTGCCTTTTGTATTTAATTCCGAAGCAATTTCTGTGTTTCATCGTCAATAAGAAGGTCAGAGGTATACAGTAAACCTGAAGTGAAGCATCGGAATCTATAATTAGTGTCACAGGTATGGTTCAAAACATAGACAGTAAGAAGAGTCAGTTTTCTTGTACTTAAGTCGGCATTGTGCATTTTGTATTTAATTCCGATGCAATTTCTGTGTTTCATCGTCAATAAGAAGGTCAGAGGGATACAGTAAACCTGAAGTGAAGCATCGGAATCTATAACTAGTGTCACAGGAATGGTTAAAATTATAGACAGTAAGAAGAGTCAGTTTTCTTCTACTTATGTCGGCATTGTACCTTTTCTATTTAATTTCGATGCAATTTCTGTGTTTTATCGTCAATAAGAAGGTCACAGGGATACAAGTAACCTTAAGTGAAGCATCGGAATCTATAACTAGTGTCATAGGAATGGTTCAAATCATAGACAGTATGAAGAGTCAGTTTTCTTGTACTTAAGTCGGCATTGTGCCTTTTGTATTTAATTCCGATGCAATATCTGTGTTTCATCGTCAATAAGAAGGTCAGAGTCTTACAGTAAACCTGAAGTGAAGCATCGGAATCTATAGCTAGTGTCACAGGAATTGTTCAAAAGCATTGACAGTAAGAAGAAGCAGTTTTCCTGTACCTAAGTCGGCATTGTGCCTTTTGTATTTAATTCCGATGCTATTTCTGTGTTTCATCGTCAATAAGAAGGTCAGAGGTATACAGTAAACCTGAAGTAAAGCATCGGAATCTATAACTAGTGTCACAGGAATGGTTCAAAACATAGACAGTATGAAGAGTCAGTTTTCTTGTACTTAATTCGGCATGGTGCCTTCTGTATTTAGTTCCGATCCAATTTCTGTGTTTCATCGTCAATAAGAAGGTCAGAAGCATACAGTAAACCTGAAGTGAAGCATCGGAATCTATAACTAGTGTCACAGGAATGGTTCAAAACATAGACAGTAAGAAGATCAGTTTTCTTGTACTTAAGTCGGCATTGTGCCTTTTGTATTTAATCCGATGCAATTTCTGTGTTTCATCGTCAATATGAAGGTCAGAGGGATACAGTAAACCTGAAGTGAAGCATCGGAATCTATAACTAGTGTCACAGGAATGGTTCAAAACATAGACAGTAAGAAGAGTCAGTTTTGTTGTACTTAAGTCGGCATTGGGACTTTTGTATTTAATTCCGATGCAATTTCTGTGCTTCATCGTCAATAAGAAGGTCAGAGGCATACAGTAAACCTGAAGTGAAGCATCGGAATCTATAACTAGTGTCACAATAATGGTTCAAAACATAGACAGTAAGAAGAGTCAGTTTTCTTGTACTTAAGTCGGCAATGTGCCTTTTGTATTTAATTACGATGCAATTTCAGTGTTTCATCGTCAATAAAAATGTCAGAGGGATACAGTGAACCTGAAGTGAAGGATCGGAATGTATAACTAGTGTCAAAGGAATGGTTCAAAACATAGACAGTAAGAAGAGTCAGTTTTCTTGTACTTAAGTCGGCATTGTGCCTTTTGTATTTAATTCCGATGCAATTTCTGTGTTTCATCGTCAATAAGAAGGTCAGAGGGATACAGTAAACCTGAAGTGAAGCATCGGAATCTATAACTAGTGTCACAGGAATGGTTAAAATTATAGACAGTAAGAAGAGTCAGTTTTCTTCTACTTATGTCGGCATTGTACCTTTTCTATTTAATTTCGATGCAATTTCTGTGTTTTATCGTCAATAAGAAGGTCAGAGGGATACAAGTAACCTTAAGTGAAGCATCGGAATCTATAACTAGTGTCATAGGAATGGTTCAAATCATAGACAGTATGAAGAGTCAGTTTTCTTGTACTTAAGTCGGCATTGTGCCTTTTGTATTTAATTCAGATGCAATATCTGTGTTTCATCGTCAATTAGAAGGTCAGAGTCTTACAGTAAACCTGAAGTGAAGCATCGGAATCTATAACTAGTGTCACATGAATGGTTCAAAACATAGACAGTAAGAACAGTCAGTTTTCTTGTACTTAAGTCGGCATTGTGCATTTGTAATTAATTCCGATGCAATATCTGTGTTTCATCGTCAATTAGAAGGTCAGAGGGATACAGTAAACCTGAAGTGAAGCATCGGAATCTATAACTAGTGTCACAATAATGGTTCAAAACATAGACAGTAAGAAGAGTCAGTTTTCTTGTACTTAAGTCGGCAATGTGCCTTTTGTATTTAATTCCGATGTAATTTCAGTGACTCATCTTAATAAGAAGGTCAGAGGGATATAATGAACCTGAAGTGAAGCATCGGATTCTATAACTTGTGTCACAGGAATGCTTCAAAACATAGACAGTAAGAAGATCAGTTTTCTTGTACTTAAGTCGGCATTGTGCCTTTTGTATTTAATCCGATGCAATTTCTGTGTTTCATCGTCAATAAGAGGGTCAGAGGGATACAGGAAACCTGAAGTGAAGCATCGGAATCTAAAACCGCTCTCACAGGAAAGTTTCAAATCATAGACAGTTAGATGAGCCAGTCTTCTTGTACTTGAGTCGGCATGGTGCCTTTTGTATTTAATTCCGATGCAATTTCTGTGTTTCATCGTCAATAAGAAGGTCAGAGGTATACAGTAAACCTGAAGTGAAGCATCGGAATCTATAACTAGTGTCACATGAATGGTTCAAAACATAGACAGTAAGAACAGTCAGTTTTCTTGTACTTAAGTCGGCATTGTGCATTTGTAATTAATTCCGATGCAATATCTGTGTTTCATCGTCAATTAGAAGGTCAGAGGGATACAGTAAACCTGAATTGAAGCATCGGAATCTATAACTAGTGTCACAGAAATGGTTCAAAACATAGACAGTATGAAGAGTCAGTTTTCTTGTACTTAAGTCGGCATTGTGCCTTTTGTATTTAATTCCGATGCAATTTCAGTGACTCATCGTCAATAAGAAGGTCAGAAAGATATAGTGAACCTGAAGTGAAGCATCGGATTCTATAACTAGTGCCACAGGAATGGTTCAAAACATAGACATTAAGAAGATCGGTTTTCTTGTACTTTAGTCGGCATTGTGCCTTTTGTATTTAATTCCGATGCAATTTCTGTGTTTCATCGTCAATAAGAAGGTCAGAGGGATATAGTGAACCTGAAGTGAAGCATCGAATTCTATAACTAGTGTCACAGGAATGGTTCAAAACATAGACAGTAAGAAGATCAGTTTTCTTGTACTTAAGTCGGCATGGTGCCTTTTGTATTTAATTCCGATGCAATTTCTGTGTTTCATCGTCAATAAGAAGGTCAGAAGCATACAGTAAACCTGAAGTGAAGCATCGGAATCTATAACTAGTGTCACAGGAATGGTTCAAAACATAGACAGTAAGAAGAGTCAGTTTTCTTGTACTTAAGTCGGCCTTGTGCCTTTTGTATTTAATTCCGATGCAATTTCAGTGACTCATCGTCAATAAGAAGGTCAGAGGGATATAGTAAACCTGAAGTGAAGCATCGGAATCTATAACTAGTGTCACAGGAATGGTTCAAAACATAGACAGTAAGAAGAGTCAGTTTTCTTGTACTTAAGTCGGCCTTGTGCCTTTTGTATTTAATTCCGATGCAATTTCAGTGACTCATCGTCAATAAGAAGATCGGAGGGATATGGTAAACCTGAAGTGAAGCATCGAAATCTATAACTAGTGTCACAGGTATTGTTCAAAGCATAGATAGTAAGAAGAGTCAGTTTTCTTGTACTTAAGTCGGCATTGTGCCTTTTGTATTTAATTCTGATTCAATTTCTGTGTTTCATCGTCAATAAGAAGGTCAGAGGGACACAGTAAACCTAAAGTGAAGCATCGGAATCTATAACTAGTGTCACAGGTATGGTTCAAAACATAGTCAGTAAGAAGAGTCAGTTTTCTTGTACTTAAGTCGGCATTGTGCCTTTTGTATTTAATCCGATGCAATTTCTGTGTTTCATCGTCAATAAGAAGGTCGGCGGGATACGGTAAACCTGAAGTGAAACGTCGGAATCTATAACTTGTGTCACAGGAATTGTTCAAAACATAGTCAGTAAGAAGAGTCAGTTTTCTTGTACTTAAGTCGCCATTGTGCCTTTAGTATTTAATCCGATGCAATTTCTGTGTTTCATCGTCAATAAGAAGGTCGGCGGGATACGGTAAACCTGAAGTGAAACGTCGGAATCTATAACTTGTGGCACAGGAATTGTTCAAAACATAGACAGTAAGAAGAGTCAGTTTTCTTGTACTTAAGTCGGCATTGCGCCTTTTGTATTTAATTCCGAGGCAATTTCTGTGTTTCATCGTCAATAAGAAGGTCAGAGGTATACAGTAAACCTGAAGTGAAGCATCGGAATCTATAATTAGTGTCACAGGTATGGTTCAAAACATAGACAGTAAGAAGAGTCAGTTTTCTTGTACTTAAGTCGGCATTGTGCCTTTTGTATTTAATTCCGATGCAATTTCTGTGTTTCATCGTCAATAAGAAGGTCAGAAGGATACAGTAAACCTGAAGTGAAGCATCGGAATCTATAACTAGTGTCACAGGAATGGTTAAAATTATAGACAGTAAGAAGAGTCAGTTTTCTTCTACTTATGTCGGCATTGTACATTTTCTATTTAATTTCGATGCAATTTCTGTGTTTTATCGTCAATAAGAAGGTCAGAGGGATACAAGTAACCTTAAGTGAAGCATCGGAATCTATAACTAGTGTCATAGGAATGGTTCAAATCATAGACAGTATGAAGAGTCAGTTTTCTTGTACTTAAGTCGGCATTGTGCCTTTTGTATTTAATTCCGATGCAATATCTGTGTTTCATCGTCAATAAGAAGGTCAGAGTCTTACAGTAAACCTGAAGTGAAGCATCGGAATCTATAACTAGTGTCACAGGAATTGTTCAAAACATTGACAGTAAGAAGAGTCAGTTTTCCTGTACCTAAGTCGGCATTGTGCCTTTTGTATTTAATTCCGATGCTATTTCTGTGTTTCATCGTCAATAAGAAGGTCAGAGGTATACAGTAAACCTGAAGTAAAGCATCGGAATCTATAACTAGTGTCACAGGAATGGTTCAAAACATAGACAGTATGAAGAGTCAGTTTTCTTGTACTTAAGTCGGCATGGTGCCTTCTGTATTTAATTCCGATCCAATTTCTGTGTTTCATCGTCAATAAGAAGGTCAGAAGCATACAGTAAACCTGAAGTGAAGCATCGGAATCTATAACTAGTGTCACAGGAATGGTTCAAAACATAGACAGTAAGAAGAGTCAGTTTTCTTGTACTTAAGTCGGCATTGTGCCTTATGTATTTAATTCCGATGTAATTTCAGTGACTCATCGTCAATAAGAAGGTCAGAGGGATATAATGAACCTGAAGTGAAACATCGGATTCTATAACTTGTGTCACAGGAATGCTTCAAATCATAGACAGTAAGAAGATCAGTTTTCTTGTACTTAAGTCGGCATTGTGCCTTTTGTATTTAATCCGATGCAATTTCTGTGTTTCATCGTCAATAAGAAGGTCGGAGGGATACGGTAAACCTGAAGTGAAGCATCGGAATCTATAACTAGTGTCACCGGCATTGTTCAAAACATAGAGAGTAAGAAGAGTCAGTTTTCTTGTACTTACGTCGGCATTGTGCCTCTTGTATTTAATTCCGATGCAATTTCTGTGTTTCATCGTCAATAAGAAGGTCAGAGGGATACAGTAAACCTGAAGTGAAGCTTCGGAATCTATAACTAGTGTCACAGGAATGGTTCAAAACATAGACAGTAAGAAGAGTCAGTTTTGTTGTACTTAAGTCGGCATTGGGACTTTTGTATTTAATTCCGATGCAATTTCTGTGCTTCATCGTCAATAAGAAGGTCAGAGGCATACAGTAAACCTGAATTGAAGCATCGGAATCTATAACTAGTGTCACAATAATGGTTCAAAACATAGACAGTAAGAAGAGTCAGTTTTCTTGTACTTAAGTCGGCAATGTGCCTTTTGTATTTAATTACGATGCAATTTCAGTGTTTCATCGTCAATAAAAATGTCAGAGGGATACAGTAAACCTGAAGTGAAGCATCGGAATGTATAACTAGTGTCAAAGGAATGGTTCAAAACATAGACAGTAAGAAGAGTCAGTTTTCTTGTACTTAAATCGGCATTGTGCCTTTTGTATTTAATTACGATGCAATTTCAGTGTTTCATCGTCAATAAAAATGTCAGAGGGATACAGTGAACCTGAAGTGAAGCATCGGAATGTATAACTAGTGTCAAAGGAATGGTTCAAAACATAGACAGTAAGAAGAGTCAGTTTACTTGTACTTATGTCGGCATTGTGCCTTTTGTATTTAATTCCGATGCAATTTCTGTGTTTCATCGTCAATAAGAAGGTCAGAGGGACACAGTAAACCTAAAGTGAAGCATCGGAATCTATAACTAGTGTCACAGGTATGGTTCAAAACATAGTCAGTAAGAAGAGTCAGTTTTCTTGTACTTAAGTCGGCATTGTGCCGTTTGTATTTAATCCGATGCAATTTCTGTGTTTCATCGTCAATAAGAAGGTCGGCGGGATACGGTAAGCCTGAAGTGAAACGTCGGAATCTATAACTTGTGTCACAGGAATTGTTAAAAACATAGACAGTAAGAAGAGTCAGTTTTCTTGTACTTAAGTCGGCATTGTGCCTTTTGTATTTAATTCCGAAGCAATTTCTGTGTTTCATCGTCAATAAGAAGGTCAGAGGTATACAGTAAACCAGAAGTGAAGCATCGGAATCTATAATTAGTGTCACAGGTATGGTTCAAAACATAGACAGTAAGAAGAGTCAGTTTTCTTGTACTTAAGTCGGCATTGTGCCTTTTGTATTTAAGTCCGATGCAATTTCTGTGTTTCATCGTCAATAAGAAGGTCAGAGGGATACAGTAAACCTGAAGTGAAGCATCGAAATCTATAATTAGTGTCACAGGTATGGTTCAAAACATAGACAGTAAGAAGAGTCAGTTTTCTTGTACTTAAGTCGGCATTGTGCCTTTTGTATTTAATCCGATGCAATTTCTGTGTTTCATCGTTAATAAGAAGGTCGGCGGGATACGGTAAACCTGAAGTGAAACGGCGGAATCTATAACTTGTGTCACAGGAATTGTTCAAAACATAGTCAGTAAGAAGAGTCAGTTTTCTTGTACTTAAGTCGGCATTGTGCCTTTTGTATTTCATTCCGATGCAATTTCTGTGTTTCATCGTCAATAAGAAGGTCAGAGGTATACAGTAAACCTGAAGTGAAGCATCGGAATCTATAATTAGTGTCACAGGTATGGTTCAAAACATAGACAGTAAGAAGAGTCAGTTTTCTTGTACTTAAGTCGGCATTGTGCCTTTTGTATTTAATTCCGATGCAATTTCTGTGTTTCATCGTCAATAAGAAGGTCAGAGGGATACAGTAAACCTGAAGTGAAGCATCGGAATCTATAACTAGTGTCACAGGAATGGTTAAAATTATAGACAGTAAGAAGAGTCAGTTTTCTTCTACTTATGTCGGCATTGTACCTTTTCTATTTAATTTCGATGCAATTTCTGTGTTTTATCGTCAATAAGAAGGTCAGAGGGATACAAGTAACCTTAAGTGAAGCATCGGAATCTATAACTAGTGTCATAGGAATGGTTCAAATCATAGACAGTATGAAGAGTCAGTTTTCTTGTACTTAAGTCGGCATTGTGCCTTTTGTATTTAATTCCGATGCAATATCTGTGTTTCATCGTCAATAAGAAGGTCAGAGTCTTACAGTAAACCTGAAGTGAAGCATCGGAATCTATAACTAGTGTCACAGGAATTGTTCAAAAGCATTGACAGTAAGAAGAGTCAGTTTTCCTGTACCTAAGTCGGCATTGTGCCTTTTGTATTTAATTCCGATGCTATTTCTGTGTTTCATCGTCAATAAGAAGGTCAGAGGTATACAGTAAACCTGAAGTAAAGCATCGGAATCTATAACTAGTGTCACAGGAATGGTTCAAAACATAGACAATATGAAGAGTCAGTTTTCTTGTACTTAATTCGGCATGGTGCCTTCTGTATTTAGTTCCGATCCAATTTCTGTGTTTCATCGTCAATAAGAAGGTCAGAAGCATACAGTAAACCTGAAGTGAAGCATCGGAATCTATAACTAGTGTCACAGGAATGGTTCAAAACATAGACAGTAAGAAGATCAGTTTTCTTGTACTTAAGTCGGCATTGTGCCTTTTGTATTTAATCCGATGCAATTTCTGTGTTTCATCGTCAATAAGAAGGTCAGAGGGATACAGTAAACCTGAAGTGAAGCATCGGAATCTATAACTAGTGTCACAGGAATGGTTCAAAACATAGACAGTAAGAAGAGTCAGTTTTGTTGTACTTAAGTCGGCATTGGGACTTTTGTATTTAATTCCGATGCAATTTCTGTGCTTCATCGTCAATAAGAAGGTCAGAGGCATACAGTAAACCTGAAGTGAAGCATCGGAATCTATAACTAGTGTCACAATAATGGTTCAAAACATAGACAGTAAGAAGAGTCAGTTTTCTTGTACTTAAGTCGGCAATGTGCCTTTTGTATTTAATTACGATGCAATTTCAGTGTTTCATCGTCAATAAAAGTGTCAGAGGGATACAGTGAACCTGAAGTGAAGCATCGGAATGTATAACTAGTGTCAAAGGAATGGTTCAAAACATAGACAGTAAGAAGAGTCAGTTTTCTTGTAGTTAAGTAAGCATTGTGCCTTATGTATTTAATTCCGATGCAATTTCTGTATTTCATCGTCAATAAGAAGGTCAGAGGGATACAGTAAAGATGAAGTGAAGCATCGGAATCTATAACTAGTGTCACAGGAATGGTTCAAAACATAGACAGTACGAAGAGTCAGTTTTCTTGTACTTAAGTCGGCATTGTACCTTTTGTAATTAATTCCGATGCAATTTCTGTGTTTCATCGTCAATAAGAAGGTCAGAGGGATACAGTGAACCTGAAGTGAAGCATCGGAATCTAAAACCGGTCTCACAGGAAAGTTTCATATCATAGACAGTAAGATGAGCCAGTCTTCTTGTACTTGAGTCGGCATGGTGCCTTTTGTATTTAATTCCGATGCAATTTCTGTGTTTCATCGTCAATAAGAAGGTTAGATGTATACAGTAAACCTGAAGTGAAGCATCGGAATCTATAACTAGTGTCACATGAATGGTTCAAACATAGACAGTAAGATGAGCCAGTTTTCTTGTACTTAAGTCGGCATTGTGCATTTGTAATTAATTCCGATGCAATATCTGTGTTTCATCGTCAATAAGAAGGTCAGAGGGATACACTAAACCTGAAGTCAAGCATCGGAATCTATAACTAGTGTCACAGAAATGGTTCAAAACATAGACAATAAGAAGAGTCAGTTTTCTTGTATTTAAGTCGGCATTGTGCCTTTTGTATTTAATTCCGATGCAATTTCTGTTTTTCATCGTCAATAAGACGGTCAGAGGCATACAGTAAACCTGAAGTGAAGCATCGGAATCTATAATTAGTGTCACACGTATGGTTCAAAACTTAGACGGTATGAGGAGTCAGTTTTCTTGTACTTAAGTCGGCATTGTGCCTTTTATATTTAATTCCGATGCAATTTCAGTGACTCATCGTCAATAAGTAGGTCAGAGGGATATAGTGAACCTGAAGTGAAGCATCGGATTCTATAACTAGTGTCACAGGAATGGTTCAAAACATAGACAGTAAGAAGTTCAGCTTTCTTGTACTTACGTCGGCATTGTGCCTTTTGTATTTAATTCCGATGCAATTTCAGTGTTTCATCGTCAATAAGAAGGTCAGAGGGATATAGTAAACCTGAAGTGAAGCATCGGTTTCTATAACTAGTGTCACAGGAATGGTTCAAAGCATAGACAGTAAGAAGATCAGTTTTCTTGCACTTAAGTCGGCATTGTGCCTTTTGTATTTAATCCGATGCAATTTCTGTGTTTCGTCGTCAACAAGAGGGTCAGAGGGATACAGTAAACCTGAAGTGAAGCATCGGAATCTATAACTAGTGTCACAGGAATGGTTCAAAACATAGACAGTATGATGAGTCAGTTTTCTTGTACTTAAGTCGGCATGGTGCCTTTTGTATTTAATTCCGATGCAATATCTGTGTTTCATCGTCAATAATAAGGTCAGAAGCATACAGTAAACCTGAAGTGAAGCATCGGAATCTATAACTAGTGTCACAGGAATTGTTCAAAACATAGACAGTAAGAAGAGTCAGTTTTCTTGTACTTAAGTCGGCATTGTGCCTTTTGTATTTACTTCCGATGCAATATCAGTGACTCATCGTCAATAAGAAGGTCAGAGGGATATAGTGAACCTGAAGTGAAGCATCGGATTCTATAACTAGTGTCACAGGAATGCTTCAAAACATAGACAGTAAGAAAATCAGTTTTCTTGTACTTAAGTCGGCATTGGGGCTTTTGTATTTAATTCCGATGCAATTTCTGTGTTTCATCGTCAATAATTAGGTCAGAGGCATGCAGTAAACCTGAAGTGAAGCGTCGGAATCTATAACTAGTGTCACAGGAATGGTTCAAAATATAGACAGTAAAGGAGTCAGTTTTCTTCTACTTAAGTCGGCATTGTGCCTTTTCTATTTAATTCTGATGCAATTTCAGTGTTTCATCGTCAATAAGAAGGTCAGAGGGATACAGTGAACCTGAAGTGAAGCATCGGATTCTATAACTAGTGTCACAGGAATGGTTCTAATCATTGAGAGTAAGAAGAGTCAGTTTTCTTGTACTTAAGTCGGCATTGTGCCTTTTGTATTTAATTCCGATGCAATTTCTGTATTTCATCGTCAATAAGATGGTCAGAGGGATACAGTAAACCTGAAGTGAAGCATCGGAATCTATAACTAGTGTCACAGGAATGGTTCAAAGCATAGACAGTAAGAAGATCAGTTTTCTTGAAGTTAAGTCGGCATTGTGCCATTTGAATTTAATTCCGATGCAATTTCTGTATTTCATCGTCAATAAGAATGTCAGAGGGATACAGTAAACCTGAAGTGAAGCATCGGAATCTATAATTAGAGTCACATGAATTGTTCAAAACATAGACAGTAAGAAGAGTCAGTTCTCTTGTACTTAAGTCGGCATTGTGCCTTGTGTTATTAATTCCGATGCAATTTCTGTGTATCATCGTCAATAAGAAGGTCAGAGGGATATAGTGAACCTGTAGTGAAGCATCGGATTCTATAACTAGTGTCACAGGAATGGTTCAAAACATAGACAGTAAGAAGATCAGTTTTCTTGTACTTAAGTCGGCATTGTGCCTTTTGTATTTAATCCGATGCAATTTCTGTGTTTCATCGTCAATAAGAAGGTCAGAGGGATGCAGTAAACCTGAAGTAAAGCATCGGAATCTATAACTAGTGTCACAGGAATGGTTCAAAACAAGACAGTACGAAGAGTCAGTTTTCTTGTACTTAAGTCGGCATGGTGCCTTTTGTATTTAATTTCGATGCAATTTCTGTGTTTCATCGTCAATAAGAAGGTCAGAAGCATACAGTAAACATGAAGTGAAGCGTCGGAATCTATAACTAGTTTCACAGGAATGGTTCAAAACATAGACAGTAAGAAGAGTCGGTTTTCTTGTACTTAAGTCGGCATTGTTCCTTTTGTATTTAATTCCGATGCAATTTCAGTGACTCATCGTCAATAAGAAGGTCAGAGGGA
Source organism: Schistocerca serialis cubense (assembly GCF_023864345.2). Classification (NCBI taxonomy): domain Eukaryota; kingdom Metazoa; phylum Arthropoda; class Insecta; order Orthoptera; family Acrididae; genus Schistocerca; species Schistocerca serialis. Next base: position 12,983,557 of record NW_026047617.1, read on the forward strand.
AATAGTGAACCTGAAGTGAAGCATCGGATTCTATAACTAGTGTCACGGGATTGCTTCAAAACATAGACTGTAAGAAGATCAGTTTTCTTGTCCTTAAGTCGGCATTGTGCCTTTTGTATTTAATCCGATGCAATTTCTGTGTTTTATCGCCAATAAGAAGGTCGGAGGGATACGGTAAACCTGAAGTGAAGAATCGGAATCTATAACTAGTGTCACAGGCATTGTTCAAAACATAGATAGTAATAAGAGTCAGTTTGCTTGTACTTAAGTCGGCATTGTGCCTTTTGTATTTAATTCCGATTCAATTTCTGTGTTTCATCGTCAATAAGAAGGTCAGAGGGATACAGTAAACCTGAAGTGAAGCATCGGAATCTATAACTAGTGTCACAGGAATGGTTCAAAACATAGACAGTAAGAAGAGTCAGTTTTCTTGTACTTAAGTCGGCATTGTGCCTTTTGTATTTAATTCCGATGCAATATCAGTGACTCATCGTCAATAAGAAGGTCAGAGGGATATAGTGAACCTGAAGTGAAGCATCGGATTCTATAACTAGTGTCACAGGAATGCTTCAAATCATAGACAGTTAGAAGATCAGTTTTCTTCTACTTAAGTCGGCATTGGGCCTTTTGTATTTAATTCCGATGCAATTTCTGTGTTTCATCGTCTATAATAAGGTCAGAGGCATACAGTAAACCTGAAGTGAAGCGTCGCAATCTTTAACTAGTGTCACAGGAATAGTTCAAAACATAGACAGTAAGAAGAGTCAGTTTTCTTCTACTTAAGTCGGCATTGTGCCTTTTCTATTTAATACCGATGCAATTTCAGTGTTTCATCGTCAATAAGAAGTTCAGAGTGATACAGTGAACCTCAAGTGAAGCATCGGAATCTATAACTAGTGTCACAGGAATGGTTCAAAACATAGAGAGTAAGAAGAGTCAGTTTTCTTGTACTTAAGTCGGCATTGTGCCTTTTGTATTTAATTCCGATGCAATTTCTGTGTTTCATAGTCAATAAGATGGTCAGAGGGATACAGTAAACCTGAAGTGAAGCATCGGAATCTATAACTAGTGTCAAAGGAATAATTCAAAACATAGACAGTAAGAAGAGTCAGTTTTCTTGAAGTTAAGTCGGCATTGTGCCTTTTGTATTTAATTCCGATGCAATTTCTGTATTTCACCGTCAATAAGAATGTCAGAGGGATACAGTAAACCTGAAGTGAAGCATCGGAATCTATAATTAGAGTCACATGAATGGTTCCAAACATAGACAGTAAGAAGAGTCAGTTTTCTTGTATTTAAATCAGCATTGTGCCCTTTATATCTAATTCCGATGCAGTTTCTGTGTTTCATCGTCAATAAGATGGTCAGTGGGATACAGTAAACCTGAAGTGAAGCATCGGAATCTATAACTAGTCTCACAGGAATGGTTCAAAACATAGACAGTAAGAAGAGTCAGTTCTGTTGTACTTAAGTCGGCATTGTGCCTTTTTATTTTATTCCGATGCAATTTCTGTGTTTCATCGTCAATAAGAAGGTCAGAGGGTTACAGTAAACCGGAAGTGAAGCATCGGAATCATAACTAGTGTCACATGAATGGTTCAAAACATAGAGAGTAAGAAGAGTCAGTCTTCTTGTACTTAAGTCGGCATTGTGCATTTTGTATTTAATTCCGATGCAATTTCTGTGTTTCATCGTCAGTAAGAGGGTCAGAGGGATACAGTAAACCTGAAGTGAAGCATCGGAATCTAAAACCGGTCTCACAGGAAAATTTCAAATCATAGACAGTAAGATGAGCCAGTCTTCTTGTACTTGAGTCAGCATGGTGAATATTGTATTTAATTCCGATGCAATTTCTGTGTTTCATCGTCAATAAGAGGGTCAGTGGTATACACTACCTGAAGTGAGGCATCGGAATCTATAACTAGTGTCACATGAATGGTTCAAACATAGACAGTAAGAAGAGTCAGTTTTCTTGTACTTAATTCGGCATTGTGCATTTGTAATTAATTCCGATGCAATATCTGTGTTTCATCGTCAATTAGAAGGTCAGAGGGATACAGTAAACCTGAAGTGAAGCATCGGAATCTATAACTAGTGTCACAGAAATGGTTCAAAAACTAGACAGTAAGAAGAGTCAGTTTTCTTGTATTTAAGTCGGCATTGTGCCTTTTGTATTTAATTCCGATGCAATTTCTGTGTTTCATCGTCAATAAGAAGGTCAGAGGTATACAGTAAACCTGAAGTGAAGCATCGGAATCTATAATTAGTGTCACAGGTATGGTTCAAAACATAGACGGTATGAAGAGTCAGTTTTCTTGTACTTAAGTCGGCATTGTGCCTTTTGTATTTAATTCCGATGCAATTTCAGTGACTCATCGTCAATAAGAAGGTCAGAGGGATATAGTGAACCTGAAGTGAAGCATCGGATTCTATAACTAGTGTCACAGGAATGGTTCAAAAACATAGACAGTAAGAAGATCAGTTTTCTTGTACTTAAGTCGGCATTGTGCCTTTTGTTATTAATTCCGATGCAATTTCAGTGTTTCATCGACAATAAGAAGGTCAGAGGGATATAGTGAACCTGAAGTGAAGCATCGGATTCTATAACTAGTGTCACAGGAATGGTTCAAAACATAGACAGTAAGAAGATCAGTTTTCTTGTACTTAAGTCGGCATTGTGCCTTTTGTATTTAATCCGATGCAATTTCTGTGTTTCATCGTCAATAAGAAGGTCAGAGGGATACAGTAAACCTGAAGTAAAGCATCGGAATCTATAACTAGTGTCACAGGAATGGTTCAAAGCATAGACAGTAAGAAGAGTCAGTTTTCTTGTACTTTAATCGGCATTGTGCATTTGTAATTAATTCCGATGCAATATCTGTGTTTCATCGTCAATAAGAAGGTCAGAGGGATACAGTAAACGTGAAGTAATGCATCGGAATCTATAACTTGTGTCACAGGAATGGTTCAAAACATAGACAGTAAGAAGAGTCAGTTTTCTTCTACTTAAGTCGGCATTGTGCCTTTTCTATTTAATTCCGATGCAATTTCAGTGTTTCAACGTCAATAAGAAGGTCAGAGGGATACAGTGAACCTGAAGTGAAGCATCGGAATCTATAACTAGTGTCACAGGAATGGTTCAAAACATAGAGAGTAAGCAGAGTCAGTTTTCTTGTACTTAAGTCGGCATTGTGCCTTTTGTATTTAAGTCCGTTGCAATTTCTGTGTTTTATCGTCAATAAGATGGTCAGAGGGATACAGTAAACCTGAGGTGAAGCATCGGAATGTATAACTAGTGTCACAGGAATGGCTCAAAACATAGACAGTAAGAAGAGTCAGTTTTCTTGAAGTTAAGTCGGCATTTTGCCTTTTGCATTTAATTCCGATGCAATTTCTGTATTTCATCGTCAATAAGAATGTCAGAGGTATACAGTAATTCTGAAGTGAAGCATCGGAATCTATAATTAGAGTCACATGAATGGTTCAAAACATAGACAGTAAGAAGAGTCAGTTTTCTTGTATTTAAATCAGAATTGTGCCCTTTGTATCTAATTCCGATGCAATTTCTGTGTTTCATCGTCAATAAGAAGGTCAGAGGGATACAGTAAGACTGAAGTGAAGCATCGAAATCTATAACTAGTCTCACAAAATGGTTCAAAACATAGACAGTAGGAAGAGTCAGTTCTCTTGTACTTAAGTCGGCATTGTGCCTTTTTATTTTATTCCGATTCAATTTCTGTGTTTCATCGTCAATAAGAAGGTCAGAGGGATACAATAAACCGGAAGTGAAGCATCGTAATCATAACTAGTGTCACAGGAATGGTTTAAAACATAGACAGTAAGAAGAGTCAGTTTTCTTGTACTTAAGTCGGCATTGTGCCTTTTGTATTTAATTCCGATGCAATTTCTGTGTTTCATCGTCAATAAGAGGGTCAGAGGGATACAGGAAACCTGAAGTGAAGCATCGGAATCTAAAACCGCTCTCACAGGAAAGTTTCAAATCATAGACAGTTAGATGAGCCAGTCTTTTTGTACTTGAGTCGGCATGGTGCCTTTTGTATTTAATTCCGATGCAATTTCTGTGTTTCATCGTCAATAAGAAGGTCAGAGGTATACAGTAAACCTGAAGTGAAGCATCGGAATCTATAACTAGTGTCACATGAATGGTTCAAAACATAGACAGTAAGAAGAGTCAGTTTTCTTGTACTTAAGTCGGCATGGTGCCTTTTGTATTTAATTCCGATGCAATTTCTGTGTTTCATCGTCAATAAGAAGGTCAGAAGCATACAGTAAACCAGAAGTGAAGCATCGGAATCTATAACTAGTCTCACAGGAATGGTTCAAAACATAGACAGTATGAAGAGTCAGTTTTCTTGTACTTAAGTCGGCATTGTGCCTTTTGTATTTAATTCCGATGCAATTTCAGTGACTCATCGTCAATAAGAAGGTCAGAAAGATATAGTGAACCTGAAGTGAAGCATCGGATTCTATAACTAGTGTCACAGGAATGGTTCAAAACATAGACATTAAGAAGATCGGTTTTCTTGTACTTTAGTCGGCATTGTGCCTTTTGTATTTAATTCCGATGCAATTTCTGTGTTTCATCGTCAATAAGAAGGTCAGAGGGATATAGTGAACCTGAAGTGAAGCATCGGATTCTATAACTAGTGTCACAGGAATGGTTCAGAACATAGACAGTAAGAAGATCAGTTTTCTTGTACATAAGTCGGCATTGTGCCTTTTGTATTTAATCCGATGCAATTTCTGTGTTTCATCGTCTATAAGAAGGTCAGAGGGATACAGTAAACTTGAAGTAAAGCATCGGAATCTATAACTAGTGTCACAGGAATGGTTCAAAACATAGACAGTATGAAGAGTCAGTTTTCTTGTACTTAAGTCGGCATGGTGCCTTTTGTATTTAATTCCGATGCAATTTCAGTGACTCATCGTCAATAAGAAGGTCAGAGGGATATAGTGAACCTGAAGTGAAGCATCGGATTCTATAACTAGTGTCATAGGAATGCTTCAAAACATAGACAGTAAGAAAATCAGTTTTCTTGTACTTAAGTCGGCATTGTGCCTTTTGTATTTAATCCGATGCAATTTCTGTGTTTCATCGTCAATAAGAAGATCGGAGGGATATGGTAAACCTGAAGTGAAGCATCGGAATCTATAACTAGTGTCACAGGCATTGTTCAAAGCATAGATAGTAAGAAGAGTCAGTTTTCTTGTACTTACGTCGGCATTGTGCCTTTTGTATTTAATTCTGATTCAATTTCTGTGTTTCATCGTCAATAAGAAGGTCAGAGGGACACAGTAAACCTACAGTGAAGCATCGGAATCTCTAACTAGTGTCACAGGTATGGTTCAAAACATAGTCAGTAAGAAGAGTCAGTTTTCTTGTACTTAAGTCGGCATTGTGCCTTTTGTATTTAATCCGATGCAATTTCTGTGTTTCATCGTCAATAAGAAGGTCAGAGGTATACAGTAAACCTGAAGTGAAGCATCGGAATCTATAACTAGTGTCACATGAATGGTTCAAAACATAGACAGTAAGAGAGTCAGTTTTCTTGTACTTAAGTCGGCATGGTGCCTTTTGTATTTATTCCGATGCAATTTCTGTGTTTCATCGTCAATAAGAAGGTCAGAGGGATACAGTAAGACTGAAGTGAAGCATCGAAATCTATAACTAGTCTCACAAAATGGTTCAAAACATAGACAGTAAGAAGAGTCAGTTTTCTTGTACTTAAGTCGGCATTGTGCCTTTTGTATTTAATTCCGATGCAATTTCAGTGACTCATCGTCAATAAGAAGGTCAGAAAGATATAGTGAACCTGAAGTGAAGCATCGGATTCTATAACTAGTGTCACAGGAATGGTTCAAAACATAGACATTAAGAAGATCGGTTTTCTTGTACTTTAGTCGGCATTGTGCCTTTTGTATTTAATTCCGATGCAATTTCTGTGTTTCATCGTCAATAAGAAGGTCAGAGGGATATAGTGAACCTGAAGTGAAGCATCGGATTCTATAACTAGTGTCACAGGAATGGTTCAAAACATAGACAGTAAGAAGATCAGTTTTCTTGTACATAAGTCGGCATTGTGCCTTTTGTATTTAATCCGATGCAATTTCTGTGTTTCATCGTCAATAAGAAGGTCAGAGGGATACAGTAAACTTGAAGTAAAGCATCGGAATCTATAACTAGTGTCACAGGAATGGTTCAAAACATAGACAGTATGAAGAGTCAGTTTTCTTGTACTTAAGTCGGCATGGTGCCTTTTGTATTTAATTCCGAAGCAATTTCAGTGACTCATCGTCAATAAGAAGGTCAGAGGGATATAGTGAACCTGAAGTGAAGCATCGGATTCTATAACTAGTGTCATAGGAATGCTTCAAAACATAGACAGTAAGAAGATCAGTTTTCTTGTACTTAAGTCGGCATTGTGCCTTTTGTATTTAATCCGATGCAATTTCTGTGTTTCATCGTCAATAAGAAGATCGGAGGGATATGGTAAACCTGAAGTGAAGCATCGGAATCTATAACTAGTGCCACAGGCATTGTTCAAAGCATAGATAGTAAGAAGAGTCAGTTTTCTTGTACTTAAGTCGGCATTGTGACTTTTGTATTTAATTCTGATTCAATTTCTGTGTTTCATCGTCAATAAGAAGGTCAGAGGGACACAGTAAACCTACAGTGAAGCATCGGAATCTCTAACTAGTGTCACAGGTATGGTTCAAAACATAGTCAGTAAGAAGAGTCAGTTTTCTTGTACTTAAGTCGGCATTGTGCCTTTTGTATTTAATCCGATGCAATTTCTGTGTTTCATCGTCAATAAGAAGGTCAGAGGTATACAGTAAACCTGAAGTGAAGCATCGGAATCTATAACTAGTGTCACATGAATGGTTCATAACATAGACAGTAAGAAGAGTCAGTTTTCTTGTACTTAAGTCGGCATGGTGCCTTTTGTATTTAATTCCGATGCAATTTCTGTGTTTCATCGTCAATAAGAAGGTCAGAGGGATACAGTAAGACTGAAGTGAAGCATCGAAATCTATAACTAGTCTCACAAAATGGTTCAAAACATAGACAGTAAGAAGAGTCAGTTTTCTTGTACTTAAGTCGGCATTTTGCCTTTTGTATTTAATTCCGATGCAATTTCTGTGTTTCATCATCAATAAGATGGTCAGAGGGATACAGTAAACCTGAAGTGAAGCATCGGAATCTATAACTAGTGTCACAGGAATGGTTAAAATTATAGACAGTAAGAAGAGTCAGTTTTCTTCTACTTATGTCGGCATTGTACCTTTTCTATTTTATTTCGATGTAATTTCTGTGTTTTATCGTCAATAAGAAGGTCAGAGGGATACAGTAAACCTTAAGTGAAGCATCGGAATCTATAACTAGTGTCATAGGAATGGTTCAAATCATAGACAGTATGAAGAGTCAGTTTTCTTGTACTTAAGTCGGCATTGTGCCTTTTGTATTTAATTCCGATGCAATATCTGTGTTTCATCGTCAATAAGAAGGTCAGAAGCATACAGTAAACCTGAAGTGAAGCATCGGAATCTATAACTAGTGTCACAGGAATGGTTCAAAACATAGACAGTAAGAAGAGTCAGTTTTCTTTTACTTAAGTCGGCATTGTGCCTTTTGTATTTAATTCCGATGTAATTTCAGTGACTCATCGTCAATAAGAAGGTCAGAGGGATATAATGAACCTGAAGTGAAGCATCGGATTCTATAACTTGTGTCACAGGAATGCTTCAAAACATAGACAGTAAGAAGATCAGTTTTCTTGTACTTAAGTCGGCATTGTGCCTTTTGTATTTAATCCGATGCAATTTCTGTGTTTCATCGTCAATAAGAAGGTCGGAGGGATACGGTAAACCTGAAGTGAAGCATCGGAATCTATAACTAGTGTCACCGGCATTGTTCAAAACATAGAGAGTAAGAAGAGTCAGTTTTCTTGTACTTACGTCGGCATTGTGCCTCTTGTATTTAATTCCGATGCAATTTCTGTGTTTCATCGTCAATAAGAAGGTCAGAGGGATACAGTAAACCTGAAGTGAAACATCGGAATCTATAACTAGTGTCACAGGAATGGTTCAAAACATAGTCAGTAAGAAGAGTCAGTTTTCTTGTACTTAAGTCGGCATTGTGCCTTTTGTATTTAATCCGATGCAATTTCTGTGTTTCATCGTCAATAAGAAGGTCAGAGGTATACAGTAAACCTGAAGTGAAGCATCGGAATCTATAACTAGTGTCACATGAATGGTTCAAAACATAGACTGTAAGAAGAGTCAGTTTTCTTGTACTTAAGTCGGCATGGTGCCTTTTGTATTTAATTCCGATGCAATTTCTGTGTTTCATCGTCAATAAGAAGGTCAGAGGGATACAGTAAGACTGAAGTGAAGCATCGAAATCTATAACTAGTCTCACAAAATGGTTCAAAACATAGACAGTAAGAAGAGTCAGTTTTCTTGTACTTAAGTCGGCATTGTGCCTTTTGTATTTAATTCCGATGCAATTTCAGTGACTCATCGTCAATAAGAAGGTCAGAAAGATATAGTGAACCTGAAGTGAAGCATCGGATTCTATAACTAGTGTCACAGGAATGGTTCAAAACATAGACATTAAGAAGATCGGTTTTCTTGTACTTTAGTCGGCATTGTGCCTTTTGTATTTAATTCCGATGCAATTTCTGTGTTTCATCGTCAATAAGAAGGTCAGAGGGATATAGTGAACCTGAAGTGAAGCATCGGATTCTATAACTAGTGTCACAGGAATGGTTCAAAACATAGACAGTATGAAGATCAGTTTTCTTGTACATAAGTCGGCATTGTGCCTTTTGTATTTAATCCGATGCAATTTCTGTGTTTCATCGTCAATAAGAAGGTCAGAGGGATACAGTAAACTTGAAGTAAAGCATCGGAATCTATAACTAGTGTCACAGGAATGGTTCAAAACATAGACAGTATGAAGAGTCAGTTTTCTTGTACTTAAGTCGGCATGGTGCCTTTTGTATTTAATTCCGATGCAATTTCAGTGACTCATCGTCAATAAGAAGGTCAGAGGGATATAGTGAACCTGAAGTGAAGCATCGGATTCTATAACTAGTGTCATAGGAATGCTTCAAAACATAGACAGTAAGAAGATCAGTTTTCTTGTACTTAAGACGGCATTGTGCCTTTTGTATTTAATCCGATGCAATTTCTGTGTTTCATCGTCAATAAGAAGATCGGAGGGATATGGTAAACCTGAAGTGAAGCATCGGAATCTATAACTAGTGCCACAGGCATTGTTCAAAGCATAGATAGTAAGAAGAGTCAGTTTTCTTGTACTTAAGTCGGCATTGTGCCTCTTGTATTTAATTCCGATGCAATTTCTGTGTTTCATCGTCAATAAGAAGGTCAGAGGGACACAGTAAACCTACAGTGAAGCATCGGAATCTCTAACTAGTGTCACAGGTATGGTTCAAAACATAGTCAGTAAGAAGAGTCAGTTTTCTTGTACTTAAGTCGGCATTGTGCCTTTTGTATTTAATCCGATGCAATTTCTGTATTTCATCGTCAATAAGAAGGTCAGAGGTATACAGTAAACCTGAAGTGAAGCATCGGAATCTATAACTAGTGTCACATGAATGGTTCAAAACATAGACAGTAAGAAGAGTCAGTTTTCTTGTACTTAAGTCGGCATGGTGCCTTTTGTATTTAATTCCGATGCAATTTCTGTGTTTCATCATCAATAAGATGGTCAGAGGGATACAGTAAACCTGAAGTGAAGCATCGGAATCTATAACTAGTGTCACAGGAATGGTTAAAATTATAGACAGTAAGAAGAGTCAGTTTTCTTCTACTTATGTCGGCATTGTACCTTTTCTATTTAATTTCGATGCAATTTCTGTGTTTTATCGTCAATAAGAAGGTCAGAGGGATACAGTAAACCTTAAGTGAAGCATCGGAATCTATAACTAGTGTCATAGGAATGGTTCAAATCATAGACAGTATGAAGAGTCAGTTTTCTTGTACTTAAGTCGGCATTGTGCCTTTTGTATTTAATTCCGATGCAATATCTGTGTTTCATCGTCAATAAGAAGGTCAGAAGCATACAGTAAACCTGAAGTGAAGCATCGGAATCTATAACTAGTGTCACAGGAATGGTTCAAAACATAGACAGTAAGAAGAGTCAGTTTTCTTGTACTTAAGTCGGCATTGTGCCTTTTGTATTTAATTCCGATGTAATTTCAGTGACTCATCGTCAATAAGAAGGTCAGAGGGATATAATGAACCTGAAGTGAAGCATCGGATTCTATAACTTGTGTCTCAGGAATGCTTCAAAACATAGACAGTAAGAAGATCAGTTTTCTTGTACTTAAGTCGGCATTGTGCCTTTTGTATTTAATCCGATGCAATTTCTGTGTTTCATCGTCAATAAGAAGGTCGGAGGGATACGGTAAACCTGAAGTGAAGCATCGGAATCTATAACTAGTGTCACCGGCATTGTTCAAAACATAGAGAGTAAGAAGAGTCAGTTTTCTTGTACTTACGTCGGCATTGTGCCTCTTGTATTTAATTCCGATGCAATTTCTGTGTTTCATCGTCAATAAGAAGGTCAGAGGGATACAGTAAACCTGAAGTGAAGCATCGGAATCTATAACTAGTGTCACAGGAATGGTTCAAAACATAGACAGTAAGGAGAGTCAGTTTTGTTGTACTTAAGTCGGCATTGGGACTTTTGTATTTAATTACGATGCAATTTCAGTGTTTCATCGTCAATAAAAATGTCAGAGGGATACAGTGAACCTGAAGTGAAGCATCGGAATGTATAACTAGTGTCAAAGGAATGGTTCAAAACATAGACAGTAAGAAGAGTCAGTTTTCTTGTAGTTAAGTAAGCATTGTGCCTTATGTATTTAATTCCGATGCAATTTCTGTATTTCATCGTCAATAAGAAGGTCAGAGGGAAACAGTAAACCTGAAGTGAAGCATCGGAATCTATAATTAGTGTCACATGAATGGTTCAAAACATAGACAGTAAGAAGAGTCAGTTTTCTTGTATTTAAATCAGCATGTGCCTTTTTGTATTTAATTCCGATTCAATTTCTGTGTTTCATCGTCAATAAGAAGGTCAGAGGGATACAGTAAACCTGAAGTGAAGCATCGGAATCTATAACTAGTGTCACAGGAATGGTTCAAACATAGACAGTACGAAGAGTCAGTTTTCTTGTACTTAAGTCGGCATTGTACCTTTTGTATTTAATTCCGATGCAATTTCTGTGTTTCATCGTCAATAAGAAGGTCAGAGGGATACAGTGAACCGGAAGTGAAGCATCGGAATCTATAACTAGTGTCACAGGAACGGTTCAAAACATAGACAGTACGAAGAGTCATTTTTCTTGTACTTAAGTCGGCATTGTGCCTTTTGTATTTAATTCCGATGCAATTTCTGTGTTTCATCGTCAATAAGAAGGTCAGAGGGAAACAGTAAACCTGAAGTGAAGCATCGGAATCTAAAACCTGGCTCACAGGAAAGTTTCAAAACATAGACAGTAAGATGAGCCTGTCTTCTTGTACTTGAGTCGGCATTGTGCCTTTTGTATTTAATTCCGATGCAATTTCTGTGTTTCATCGTCAATAAGAAGGTCAGTGGGATACAGTAAACCTGAAGTGAAGCATCGGAATCTTTAACTAGTGTCACAGGAATAGTTCAAAACATAGACAGTAAGAAGAGTCAGTTTTCTTCTACTTAAGTCGGCATTGTGCCTTTTCTATTTAATTCCGATGCAATTTCAGTGTTTCAACGTCAATAAGAAGGTCAGAGGTATACAGTGAACCTGAAGTGAAGAATCGGAATCTATAACTAGTGTCACAGGAATGGTTCAAAACATAGAGAGTAAGAAGAGTCAGTTTTCTTGTACTTAAGTCGGCCTTGTGCCTTTTCTATTTAATTCCGATGCAATTTCAGTGTTTCAACGTCAATAAGAAGGTCAGAGGTATACAGTGAACCTGAAGTGAAGAATCGGAATCTATAACTAGTGTCACAGGAATGGTTCAAAACATAGAGAGTAAGAAGAGTCAGTTTTCTTGTACTTAAGTCGGCCTTGTGCCTTTTGTATTTAATTCCGATGCAATTTCTGTGTTTCATCGTCAATAAGAAGATCGGAGGGATATGGTAAACCTGAAGTGAAGCATCGGGATCTATAACTAGTGTCACAGGCATTGTTCAAAGCATAGATAGTAAGAAGAGTCAGTTTTCTTGTACTTAAGTCGGCATTGTGCCTTTTGTATTTAATTCTGATTCAATTTCTGTGTTTCATCGTCAATAAGAAGGTCAGAGGGACACAGTAAACCTACAGTGAAGCATCGGAATCTATAACTAGTGTCACAGGTATGGTTCAAAACATAGTCAGTAAGAAGAGTCAGTTTTCTTGTACTTAAGTCGGCATTGTGCCTTTTGTATTTAATCCGATGCAATTTCTGTGTTTCATCGTCAATAAGAAGGGCGGCGGGATACGGTAAATCTGAAGTGAAACGTCGGAATCTATAACTTGTGTCACAGGAAGTGTTCAAAGCATAGACAGTAAGAAGAGTCAGTTTTCTTGTACTTAAGTCGGCATTGTGCCTTTTGTATTTAATTCCGAAGCAATTTCTGTGTTTCATCGTCAATAAGAATGTCAGAGGTATACAGTAAACCGGAAGTGAAGCATCGGAATCTATAATTAGTGTCACAGGTATGGTTCAAAACATAGACAGTAAGAAGAGTCAGTTTTCTTGTACTTAAGTCGGCATTGTGCCTTTTGTATTCAATTCCGATGCAATTTCTGTGTTTCATCGTCAATAAGAAGGTCAGAGGGATACAGTAAACCTGAAGTGAAGCATCGGAATCTATAACTAGTGTCACACGAATGGTTAAAATTATAGACAGTAAGAAGAGTCAGTTTTCTTCTACTTATGTCGGCATTGTACCTTTTCTATTTAATTTCGATGCAATTTCTGTGTTTTATCGTCAATAAGAAGGTCAGAGGGATACAGTAAACCTGAAGTGAAGCATCGGAATCTATAACTACTGTCACAGGAATGGTTCAAAACATAGACAGTAAGAAGAGTCAGTTTTCTTGTACTTAAGTCGGCATTGTGCCTTTTGTATTTAATTCCGATGTAATTTCAGTGACTCATCGTCAATAAGAAGGTCAGAGGGATATAATGAACCTGAAGTGAAGCATCGGATTCTATAACTTGTTTCACAGGAATGCTTCAAAACATAGACAGTAAGAAGATCAGTTTTCTTGTACTTAAGTCGGCATTGTGCCTTTTGTATTTAATCCGATGCAATTTCTGTGTTTCATCGTCAATAAGAAGGTCGTAGGGATACGGTAAACCTGAAGTGAAGCATCGGAACCTATAACTAGTGTCACCGGCATTGTTCAAAACATAGAGAGTAAGAAGAGTCAGTTTTCTTGTACTTACGTCGGCATTGTGCCTCTTGTATTTAATTCCGATGCAATCTCTGTATTTCATCGTCAATAAGAAGGTCAGAGGGATACAGTAAACCTGAAGTGAAGCATCGGAATCTATAATTAGTGTCACATGAATGGTTCAAAACATAGACAGTAAGAAGAGTCAGTTTTCTTGTATTTAAATCAGCATGTGCCTTTTTGTATTTAATTCCGATTCAATTTCTGTGTTTCATCGACAATAAGAAGGTCAGAGGGATACAGTAAACCTGAAGTGAAGCATCGGAATCTATAACTAGTGTCACATGAATGGTTCAAAACATAGACAGTAAAAAGATTCAGTTTTCTTGTACTTAAGTCGGCATTGTGCATTTGTAGTTAATTCCGATGCAATATCTGTGTTTCATAGTCAATAAGAAGGTCAGAGGGATACAGTAAACCTGAAGTGACGCATCGGAATCTATAACCAGTTTCACAGAAATGGTTCAAAACATAGATAGTAAGAAGAATCAGTTTTTATGTACTTAATCGGCATTGGGCCTTTTCTATTTAATTCCGATGCAATTTCTGTGTTTCGTCGTCAATTAGAAGGTCAGAGGGATACAGTAAACCTGAAGTGAAGCATCGGAATCTATAACTTGTGTCACAGGAATGGTTCAAAACATAGAGAGTAAGAAGAGTCAGTTTTCTTGTACTTAAGTCGGCATTGTGCCTTTTGTATTTAATTCCGATGCAATTTCTGTGTTTCATCATCAATAAGAAGGTCAGTGGGATACAGTAAACCTGAAGTGAAGCATCGGAATCTATAACTAGTGTCACAGGAATAGTTCAAAACATAGACAGTAAGAAGAGTCAGTTTTCTTCTACTTAAGTCGGCATTGTGCCTTTTCTATTTAATTCCGATGCAATTTCAGTGTTTCAACGTCAATAAGAAGGTCAGAGGTATACAGTGAACCTGAAGTGAAGAATCGGAATCTATAACTAGTGTCACAGGAATGGTTCAAAACATAGAGAGTAAGAAGATCAGTTTTCTTGTACTTAAGTCGGCATTGTGCCTTTTGTATTTAATTCCGATGCAATTTCTGTGTTTTATCGTCAATAAGATGGTTAGAGGAATACAGTAAACCTGAGGTGAAGCATCGGAATCTATGACTAGTGTCACAGGAATGGTTCAAAACATAGACAGTAAGAAGAGACAGTTTTCTTGAAGTTAAGTCGGCATTGTGCCTTTTGTATTTAATTCCGATGCAATTTCTGTATTTCATAGTCAATAAGAATGTCAGAGGGATACAGTAAACCTGAAGTGAAGCATCGGAATCTATAATTAGAGTCACATGAATGGTTCAAAACATAGACAGTAAGAAGAGTCAGTTTACTTGTATTTAAATCAGAATTGTGCCCTTTGTATCTAATTCCAATGCAAATTCTGTGTTTCATCGTCAATAAGAAGGTCAGAGGGATACAGTAAGCCTGAAGTGAAGCATCGGAATCTATAACTAGTCTCACAAAAATGGTTCAAAACAAAGACAGTAGGAAGAGTCAGTTCTCCTGTACTTAAGTCGTCATTGTGCCTTTTTATTTTTTTCCGATACAATTTCTGTGTTTCATCGTCAATAGGAAGGTCAGAGGGATACAGTAAACCGGAAGTGAAGCATCGTAATCATAACTAGTGTCACAGGAATGGTTTAAAACATAGACAGTAAGAAGAGTCAGTTTTCTTGTACTTAAGTCGGCATTGTGCCTTTTGTATTGAATTCCGATGCAATTTCTGTGTGTCATCGTCAATAAGAGGGTCAGAGGGATACAGGAAACCTGAAGTGAAGCATCGGAATCTAAAACCGGTCTCACAGGAAATTTTCAAATCATTGACAGTTAGATGAGCCAGTCTTCTTGTACTTGAGTCGGCATGGTGCCTTTTGTATTTAATTCCGATTCAATTTCTGTGTTTCATCGTTAATAAGAAGATCAGAGGTATACAGTAAACCTGAAGTGAAGCATCGGAATCTATAACTAGTGTCACATGAATGGATCAAAACATAGACAGTAAGAACAGTCAGTTTTCTTGTACTTAAGTCGGCATTGTGCATTTGTAATTAATTCCGATGCAATATCTGTCTTTCATCGTCAATAAGAAGGTCAGAGGGATACAGTAAACCTGTAGTGAAGCATCGGAATCTATAACTAGGGTCACAGAAATGGTTCAACACATAGACAGTAAGGAGAGTCAGTTTGTACTTAAGTCGGCATTGTGCCTTTTGTATTTAATTCCGATGCAATTTCTGTGTTTCATCGTCAATCAGAAGGTAAGAGGTATACAGTAAACCTGAAGTGAAGCATCGGAATCTTTAACTAGTGTCACTGGTATGGTTCAAAACATAGACAGTAAGAAGAGTGAGTTTTCTTGTACCTAAGTCGACATTGTGCTTTTTTGTATTTAATTCCGATGCAATTTCTGTGTTTCATCGTCAATAAGAAGGTCAGAGGGATACAGTAAACCTGAAGTGAAGCATCGGAATCTATAACTAGTGTCACAGGAATGGTTCAAAACATAGACAGTAAGAAGAGTCAGTTTTCTTGTACTTAAATCGGCATTGTGCCTTTTCTATTAAATTCCGATGCAATTTCTGTGTTTCATCGTCAATAAGAAGGTCAGAGGGATTCAGTAAACCTGAAGTGAAGCATCGGAATCTATAACTTGTGTCACAGGAAGGGTTCAAAGCTCAGACAGTAAGAAGAGCCAGTATTATTGTATTTCAGTTGGCATTGTGCATTTTGTATTTAAATCCGATGCAATTTCTGTGTTTCATCATCAATGAGAAGGTCAGTGGGATACAGTAAACCTGAAGTGAAGCATCGGAATCTATAACTAGTGTCAGAGGAATGGTTCAAAACATAGACAGTAAGATGAGTCAGTTTTCTTCTACTTAAGTCGGCATTGTGCCTTTTCTATTTAATTCCGATGCAATTTCAGTGTTTCAACGTCAATAAGAAGGTCAGAGGGATACAGTGAACCTGAAGTGAAGCAACGGAATCTATAACTAGTGTCACAGGAATGGTTCAAAACATAGAGAGTAAGAAGAGTCAGTTATCTTGTACTTAGGTCGGCATTGTGCCTTTTGTATTTAATTCCGAAGCCATTTCTGTTTTTTATCGTCAATAAGATGGTCAGAGGGATATAGTGAACCCGAAGTGAAGCATCGGAATCTATAACTAGTGTCACAGGAATGGTTCAAAACATAGACAGTAAGAAGATCAGTTTTCTTGTACTTAAGTCGGCATTGTGCCTTTTGTATTTAATCCAATGCAATTTCTGTGTTTCATCGTCAATAAGAAGGTCAGAGGGATACAGTAAACCTGAAGTAAAGCATCGGAATCTATAACTAGTGTCACAGGAATGGTTCAATACATAGACAGTATGAAGAGTCAGTTTTCTTGTACTTAAGTCGGCATGGTGCCTTTTGTATTTAATCCGATGCAATTTCTGTGTTTCATCGTCAATAAGAAGGTCGGAGGAATACGGTAAACCTGAAGTGAAGCATCGGAATCCATAACTAGTGTCACAGGCATTGTTCAAAAGCATAGATAGTAAGAAGAGTCAGTTTTCTTGTACTTAAGTCGGCATTGTGCCTTTTGTATTTAATTCCGATTCAATTTCTGTGTTTCATCGTCAATAAGAAGGTCAGAGGGATACAGTAAACCTACAGTGAAGCATCGGAATCTATAACTAGTGTCACAGGTATGGTTCAAAACATAGACAGTAAGAAGAGTCAGTTTTCTTGTACTTAAGTCGGCATTGTGCCTTTTGTATTTAATCCGATGCATTTTCTGTGTTTCATCGTCAATAAGATGGTCGGCGGGATACGGTAAACCTGAAGTGAAACATCGGAATCTATAATTTGTGTCACAGGAATTGTTCAAAACATAGACAGTAAGAAGAGTCAGTTTTCTTGTACTTAAGTCGGCATTGTGCCTTTTGTATTTAATTCCTATTCAATTTCTGTGTTTCATCGACAATAAGAAGGTCAGAGGGATACAGTAAACCGACAGTGAAGCATCGGAATCTATAACTAGTGTCACATGATTGGTTCAAAACATAGACAGTAAGAAGAGTCAGTTTTCTTGTACTTAAGTCGGCATTGTGCCTTTTGTATTTAATTCCGAAGCAATTTCTGTGTTTCATCGTCAATAAGAAGGTCAGAGGTATACAGTAAACCTGAAGTGAAGCATCGGAATCTATAATTAGTGTCACAGGTATGGTTCAAAACATAGACAGTATGATGAGTCAGTTTTCTTGTACTTAAGTCGGCATTGTGCCTTTTGCATTTAAATCCGATGCAATATCTGTGTTTCATCGTCAATAAGAAGGTCAGAGTCTTACAGTAAACCTGAAGTGAAGCATCGGAATCTATAACTAGTGTCACAGGAATTGTTCAAAACAGTGACAGTAAGAAGAGTCACTTTTCCTGTACTTAAGTCCGCATTGTGCCTTTTGTATTTAATTCCGATGCAATTTCTGTGTTTCATCGTCAATAAGAAGGTCAGAGGGATACAGTAAACCTGCAGTGAAGAATTGGAATCTATAACTAGTGTCACATGAATGGTTCAAAATATAGACAGTAAGAAGAGTCAGTTTGTACTTAAGTCGGCATTGTGCCTTTTGTATTTAATTCCGATGCAATTTCTGTGTTTCATCGTCAATAAGAAGGTCAGAGGTATACAGTAAACCTGAAGTGAAGCATCGGAATCTATAACTAGTGTCACTGGTATGGTTCAAAACATAGACAGTAAGAAGAGAGAGTTTTCTTGTACCTAAGTCGGCATAGTGCTTTTTTGTATTTAATTCCGATGCAATTTCTGTGTTTCATCGTCAATAAGAAGGTCAGAGGGATACAGTAAACCTGAAGTGAAGCATCGGAATCTATAACTAGTGTCACAGGAATGGTTCAATACATAGACAGTATGAAGAGTCAGTTTTCTTGTACTTAAGTCGGCATGGTGCCTTTTGTATTTAATTCCGATGCAATTTCTGTGTTTCATCGTCAATAAGAAGGTCAGAAGCATACAGTAAACCTGAAGTGAAGCATCGGAATCTATAACTAGTGTCACAGGAATGGTTCAAAACATAGAGAGTAAGAAGAGTCAGTTATCTTGTACTTAAGTCGGCATTGTGCCTTTTGTATTTAATTCCGAAGCCATTTCTGTTTTTTATCGTCAATAAGATGGTCAGAGGGATATAGTGAACCCGAAGTGAAGCATCGGAATCTATAACTAGTGTCACAGGAATGGTTCAAAACATAGACAGTAAGAAGATCAGTTTTCTTGTACTTAAGTCGGCATTGTGCCTTTTGTATTTAATCCAATGCAATTTCTGTGTTTCATCGTCAATAAGAAGGTCAGAGGGATACAGTAAACCTGAAGTAAAGCATCGGAATCTATAACTAGTGTCACAGGAATGGTTCAATACATAGACAGTATGAAGAGTCAGTTTTCTTGTACTTAAGTCGGCATGGTGCCTTTTGTATTTAATTCCGATGCAATTTCTGTGTTTTATCGTCAATAAGAAGGTCAGAAGCATACAGTAAACCTGAAGTGAAGCATCGGAATCTATAACTAGTGTCACAGGAATGGTTCAAAACATAGACAGTAAGAAGAGTCAGTTTTCTTGTACTTAAGTCGGCATTGTGCCTTTTGTATTTAATTCCGATGCAATTTCAGTGACTCATCGTCAATAAGAAGGTCAGAGGGATATAGTGAACCTGAAGTGAAGCATCGGATTCTATAACTAGTGTCACAGGAATGCTTCAAAACATAGACAGTAAGAAGATCAGTTTTCTTGTACTTAAGTCGGCATTGTGCCTTTTGTATTTAATCCGATGCAATTTCTGTGTTTCATCGTCAATAAGAAGGTCGGAGGGATACGGTAAACCTGAAGTGAAGCATCGGAATCTATAACTAGTGTCACAGGCATTGTTCAAAAGCATAGATAGTAAGAAGAGTCAGTTTTCTTGTACTTAAGTCGGCACTGTGCCTTTTGTATTTAATTCCGATTCAATTTCTGTGTTTCATCGTCAATAAGAAGGTCAGAGGGATACAGTAAACCTACAGTGAAGCATCGGAATCTATAACTAGTGTCACAGGTATGGTTCAAAACATAGACAGTAAGAAGAGTCAGTTTTCTTGTACTTAAGTCGGCATTGTGCCTTTTGTATTTAATCCGATGCATTTTCTGTGTTTCATCGTCAATAAGATGGTCGGCGGGATACGGTAAACCTGAAGTGAAACATCGGAATCTATAACTTGTGTCACAGGAATTGTTCAAAACATAGACAGTAAGAAGAGTCAGTTTTCTTGTACTTAAGTCGGCATTGTGCCTTTTGTATTTAATTCCTATTCAATTTCTGTGTTTCATCGACAATAAGAAGGTCAGAGGGATACAGTAAACCTACAGTGAAGCATCGGAATCTATAACTAGTGTCACATGATTGGTTCAAAACATAGACAGTAAGAAGAGTCAGTTTTCTTGTACTTAAGTCGGCATTGTGCTTTTGTATTTAATTCCGAAGCAATTTCTGTGTTTCATCGTCAATAAGAAGGTCAGAGGTATACAGTAAACCTGAAGTGAAGCTTCGGAATCTATAATTAGTGTCACAGGTATGGTTCAAAACATAGACAGTAAGAAGAGTCAGTTTTCTTGTACTTAAGTCGGCATTGTGCCTTTTCTATTTAATTCCGATGCAATTTCTGTGTTTCATCGTCAATAGAAGGTCAGAGGGATACAGTAAACCTGAAGTGAAGCATCGGAATCTATAACTAGTGTCACAGGAATGGTTCAAAACATAGACAGTAAGAAGAGTCAGTTTTCTTCTACTTATGTCAGCATTGTGCCTTTTCTATTTAATTTCGACGCAGTTTCAGTGTTTCATCGTCAATAAGAAGGTCAGAAGGATACAGTAAACCTGAAGTGAAGCATCGGAATCTATAACTAGTGTCATAGGAATGGTTCAATACATAGACAGTATGATGAGTCAGTTTTCTTGTACTTAAGTCGGCATTGTGCCTTTTGCATTTAAATCCGATGCAATATCTGTGTTTCATCGTCAATAAGAAGGTCAGAGTCTTACAGTAAACTTGAAGTGAAGCATCGGAATCTATAACTAGTGTCACAGGAATTGTTCAAAACAGTGACAGTAAGAAGAGTCACTTTTCCTGTACTTAAGTCCGCATTGTGCCTTTTGTATTTAATTCCGATGCAATTTCTGTGTTTCATCGTCAATAAGAAGGTCAGAGGGATACAGTAAACCTGCAGTGAAGAATTGGAATCTATAACTAGTGTCACATGAATGGTTCAAAATATAGACAGTAAGAAGAGTCAGTTTGTACTTAACTCGGCATTGTGCCTTTTGTATTTAATTCCGATGCAATTTCTGTGTTTCATCGTCAATAAGAAGGTCAGAGGGATACAGTAAACCTTAAGTGAAGCATCGGAATCTATAACTAGTGTCACTGGTATGGTTCAAAACATAGACAGTAAGAAGAGAGAGTTTTCTTGGACCTAAGTCGGCATAGTGCTTTTTTGTATTTAATTCCGATGCAATTTCTGTGTTTCATCGTCAATAAGAAGGTCAGAGGGATACAGTAAACCTGAAGTGAAGCATCGGAATCTATAACTAGTGTCACAGGAATGGTTCAAAACATAGACAGTAAGAAGAGTCAGTTTTCTTGTACTTAAATCGGCATTGTGCCTTTTCTATTAAACTCCGATGCAATTTCTGTGTTTCATCGTCAGTAAGAAGGTCAGAGGGATACAGTAAACCTGAAGGGAGGCATCGGAATCTATAACTAGTGTCACAGGAATGGTTCAAATCATAGACATTAAGAAGAGTCAGTTTTCTTGTACTTACGTCGGCATTGTGCCTCTTGTATTTAATTCCGATGCAATTTCTGTGTTTCATCGTCAATAAGAAGGTCAGAGGAATACAGTAAACCTGAAGTGAACCATCGGAATCTATAACTAGTGTCACAGGAATGGTTCAAAACATAGACAGTAAGAAGAGTCAGTTTTTTTTTACTTAAGTCGGCATTGGGACTTTTGTATTTAATTCCGATGCAATTTCTTTGTTTCATCGTCAATAAGAAGGTCAGAGGCATACAGTAAACCTGAAGTGAACATCGGAATCTATAACTAGTGTCACAGGAATCGTTCAAAACATAGACAGTAAGAAGAGTCAGTTTTCTTGTACTTAAGTCTGCATTGTGCCTTTTGTATTTAATTACGATGCAATTTCAGTGTTACATCGTCAATAATAATGTCAGAGCGATACAGTGAACCTGAAGTGAAGCATCGGAATGTATAACTAGTGTCAAAGGAATGGTTCAAAACATAGACAGTAAGAAGAGTCAGTTTTCTTGTAGTTAAGTCGGCATTGTGCCTTTTGTATTTAATTCCGATGCAATTTCTGTATTTCATCGTCAATAAGAAGGTCAGAGGGATACAGTATACCTGAAGTGAAGCATCGGAATCTATAATTAGTGTCACATGAATGGTTCAAAACATAGACAGTAAGAAGAGTCAGTTTTCTTGTATTTATATCAGCATTGTGCCTTTTTGTATTTAATTCCGATGCAATTTCTGTGTTTCATCGTCAATAAGAAGGTCAGAGGGATACAGTAAACCTTAAGTGAAGCATCGGAATCTATAACTAGTGTCACAGGAATGGTTCAAAACATAGACAGTAAGAAGAGTCAGTTTTCTTGTACTTAAGTCGGCATTGTACCTTTTGTATCTAATTCCGATGCAATTTCTGTGTTTCATCGTCAATAAGAAGGTCAGAGGGATACAGTGAACCGGAAGTGAAGCATCGGAATCTATAACTAGTGTCACAGGAACGTTTCAAAACATAGACAGTAAGAAGAGTCAGTTTTCTTGTACTTAAGTCGGCATTGTGCCTTCTGTATTTAATTGCGATGCAATTTCTGTGTTTCATCGTCAATAAGAAGGTCAGAGGGAAACAGTAAACCTGAAGTGAAGCATCGGAATCTAAAACCTGGCTCACAGGAAAGTTTCAAAACATAGACAGTAAGATGAGCCAGTCTTCTTGTACTTGAGTCGGCATTGTGCCTTTTGTATTTCATTCCGATAAAATTTCTGTGTTTCATCGTCAATAAGAAGGTCAGAGGTATACAGTAAACCTGAAGTGAAGCATCGGAATCTATAACTAGTGTCACATGAGTGGTTCAAAACATAGACAGTAAGAGTAGTCAGATTTCTTGTACTTAAGTCGGCATTGTGCATTTGTAGTTAATTCCGATGCAATATCTGTGTTTCATCGACAATAAGAAGGTCAGAGGGATACAGTAAACCTGAAGTGACGCATCGGAATCTATAACTAGTTTCACAGAAATGGTTCAAAACATAGATAGTAAGAAGAATCAGTTTTCATGGACATAATCGGCATTGTGCATTTTCTATTTAATTCCGATGCAATTTCTGTGTTTCATCGTCAATAAGAAGGTCAGAGGGATTCAGTAAACCTGATGTGAAGCATCGGAATCTATAACTTGTGTCACAGGAAGGGTTCAAAACACAGACAGTAAGAAGAGCCAGTCTTATTGTACTTCAGTTGGCATTGTGCATTTTGTATTTAATTCCGATGCAATTTCTGTGTTTCATCATCAATAAGAAGGTCAGTGGGATACAGTAAACCTGAAGTGAAGCATCGGAATCTATAACTAGTGTCACAGGAATGGTTCAAAACATAGAGAGTAAGAAGAGTCAGTTATCTTGTACTTAAGTCGGCATTGTGCCTTTTGCATTTTATTCCGAAGCCATTTCTGTTTTTTATCGTCAATAAGATGGTCAGAGGGATATAGTGAACCCGAAGTGAAGCATCGGAATCTATAACTAGTGTCACAGGAATGGTTCAAAACATAGACAGTAAGAAGATCAGTTTTCTTGTACTTAAGTCGGCATTGTGCCTTTTGTATTTAATCCAATGCAATTTCTGTGTTTCATCGTCAATAAGAAGGTCAGAGGGATACAGTAAACCTGAAGTAAAGCATCGGAATCTATAACTAGTGTCACAGGAATGGTTCAATACATAGACAGTATGAAGAGTCAGTTTTCTTGTACTTAAGTCGGCATGGTACCTTTTGTATTTAATTCCGATGCAATTTCTGTGTTTTATCGTCAATAAGAAGGTCAGAAGCATACAGTAAACCTGAAGTGAAGCATCGGAATCTATAACTAGTGTCACAGGAATGGTTCAAAACATAGACAGTAAGAAGAGTCAGTTTTCTTGTACTTAAGTCGGCATTGTGCCTTTTGTATTTAATTCCGATGCAATTTCAGTGACTCATCGTCAATAAGAAGGTCAGAGGGATATAGTGAACCTGAAGTGAAGCATCGGATTCTATAACTAGTGTCACAGGAATGCTTCAAAACATAGACAGTAAGAAGATCAGTTTTCTTGTACTTAAGTCGGCATTGTGCCTTTTGTATTTAATCCGATGCAATTTCTGTGTTTCATCGTCAATAAGAAGGTCGGAGGGATACGGTAAACCTGAAGTGAAGCATCGGAATCTATAACTAGTGTCACAGGCATTGTTCAAAAGCATAGATAGTAAGAAGAGTCAGTTTTCTTGTACTTAAGTCGGCACTGTGCCTTTTGTATTTAATTCCGATTCAATTTCTGTGTTTCATCGTCAATAAGAAGGTCAGAGGGATACAGTAAACCTACAGTGAAGCATCGGAATCTATAACTAGTGTCACAGGTATGGTTCAAAACATAGACAGTAAGAAGAGTCAGTTTTCTTGTACTTAAGTCGGCATTGTGCCTTTTGTATTTAATCCGATGCATTTTCTGTGTTTCATCGTCAATAAGATGGTCGGCGGGATACGGTAAACCTGAAGTGAAACATCGGAATCTATAACTTGTGTCACAGGAATTGTTCAAAACATAGACAGTAAGAAGAGTCAGTTTTCTTGTACTTAAGTCGGCATTGTGCCTTTTGTATTTAATTCCTATTCAATTTCTGTGTTTCATCGACAATAAGAAGGTCAGAGGGATACAGTAAACCTACAGTGAAGCATTGGAATCTATAACTAGTGTCACATGATTGGTTCAAAACATAGACAGTAAGAAGAGTCAGTTTTCTTGTACTTAAGTCGGCATTGTGCCTTTTGTATTTAATTCCGAAGCAATTTCTGTGTTTCATCGTCAATAAGAAGGTCAGAGGTATACAGTAAACCTGAAGTGAAGCTTCGGAATCTATAATTAGTGTCACAGGTATGGTTCAAAACATAGACAGTAAGAAGAGTCAGTTTTCTTGTACTTAAGTCGGCATTGTGCCTTTTCTATTTAATTCCGATGCAATTTCTGTGTTTCATCGTCAATAGAAGGTCAGAGGGATACAGTAAACCTGAAGTGAAGCATCGGAATCTATAACTAGTGTCACAGGAATGGTTCAAAACATAGACAGTAAGAAGAGTCAGTTTTCTTCTACTTATGTCTGCATTGTGCCTTTTCTATTTAATTTCGACGCAGTTTCAGTGTTTCATCGTCAATAAGAAGGTCAGAAGGATACAGTAAACCTGAAGTGAAGCATCGGAATCTATAACTAGTGTCATAGGAATGGTTCAATACATAGACAGTATGATGAGTCAGTTTTCTTGTACTTAAGTCGGCATTGTGCCTTTTGCATTTAAATCCGATGCAATATCTGTGTTTCATCGTCAATAAGAAGGTCAGAGTCTTACAGTAAACTTGAAGTGAAGCATCGGAATCTATAACTAGTGTCACAGGAATTGTTCAAAACAGTGACAGTAAGAAGAGTCACTTTTCCTGTACTTAAGTCCGCATTGTGCCTTTTGTATTTAATTCCGATGCAATTTCTGTGTTTCATCGTCAATAAGAAGGTCAGAGGGATACAGTAAACCTGCAGTGAAGAATTGGAATCTATAACTAGTGTCACATGAATGGTTCAAAATATAGACAGTAAGAAGAGTCAGTTTGTACTTAACTCGGCATTGTGCCTTTTGTATTTAATTCCGATGCAATTTCTGTGTTTCATCGTCAATAAGAAGGTCAGAGGGATACAGTAAACCTTAAGTGAAGCATCGGAATCTATAACTAGTGTCACTGGTATGGTTCAAAACATAGACAGTAAGAAGAGAGAGTTTTCTTGGACCTAAGTCGGCATAGTGCTTTTTTGTATTTAATTCCGATGCAATTTCTGTGTTTCATCGTCAATAAGAAGGTCAGAGGGATACAGTAAACCTGAAGTGAAGCATCGGAATCTATAACTAGTGTCACAGGAATGGTTCAAAACATAGACAGTAAGAAGAGTCAGTTTTCTTGTACTTAAATCGGCATTGTGCCTTTTCTATTAAACTCCGATGCAATTTCTGTGTTTCATCGTCAGTAAGAAGGTCAGAGGGATACAGTAAACCTGAAGGGAGGCATCGGAATCTATAACTAGTGTCACAGGAATGGTTCAAATCATAGACATTAAGAAGAGTCAGTTTTCTTGTACTTACGTCGGCATTGTGCCTCTTGTATTTAATTCCGATGCAATTTCTGTGTTTCATCGTCAATAAGAAGGTCAGAGGAATACAGTAAACCTGAAGTGAAGCATCGGAATCTATAACTAGTGTCACAGGAATGGTTCAAAACATAGACAGTAAGAAGAGTCAGTTTTTTTTTACTTAAGTCGGCATTGGGACTTTTGTATTTAATTCCGATGCAATTTCTTTGTTTCATCGTCAATAAGAAGGTCAGAGGCATACAGTAAACCTGAAGTGAACATCGGAATCTATAACTAGTGTCACAGGAATCGTTCAAAACATAGACAGTAAGAAGAGTCAGTTTTCTTGTACTTAAGTCTGCATTGTGCCTTTTGTATTTAATTACGATGCAATTTCAGTGTTACATCGTCAATAATAATGTCAGAGCGATACAGTGAACCTGAAGTGAAGCATCGGAATGTATAACTAGTGTCAAAGGAATGGTTCAAAACATAGACAGTAAGAAGAGTCAGTTTTCTTGTAGTTAAGTCGGCATTGTGCCTTTTGTATTTAATTCCGATGCAATTTCTGTATTTCATCGTCAATAAGAAGGTCAGAGGGATACAGTATACCTGAAGTGAAGCATCGGAATCTATAATTAGTGTCACATGAATGGTTCAAAACATAGACAGTAAGAAGAGTCAGTTTTCTTGTATTTATATCAGCATTGTGCCTTTTTGTATTTAATTCCGATGCAATTTCTGTGTTTCATCGTCAATAAGAAGGTCAGAGGGATACAGTAAACCTTAAGTGAAGCATCGGAATCTATAACTAGTGTCACAGGAATGGTTCAAAACATAGACAGTAAGAAGAGTCAGTTTTCTTGTACTTAAGTCGGCATTGTACCTTTTGTATCTAATTCCGATGCAATTTCTGTGTTTCATCGTCAATAAGAAGGTCAGAGGGATACAGTGAACCGGAAGTGAAGCATCGGAATCTATAACTAGTGTCACAGGAACGTTTCAAAACATAGACAGTAAGAAGAGTCAGTTTTCTTGTACTTAAGTCGGCATTGTGCCTTCTGTATTTAATTGCGATGCAATTTCTGTGTTTCATCGTCAATAAGAAGGTCAGAGGGAAACAGTAAACCTGAAGTGAAGCATCGGAATCTAAAACCTGGCTCACAGGAAAGTTTCAAAACATAGACAGTAAGATGAGCCAGTCTTCTTGTACTTGAGTCGGCATTGTGCCTTTTGTATTTCATTCCGATAAAATTTCTGTGTTTCATCGTCAATAAGAAGGTCAGAGGTATACAGTAAACCTGAAGTGAAGCATCGGAATCTATAACTAGTGTCACATGAGTGGTTCAAAACATAGACAGTAAGAGTAGTCAGATTTCTTGTACTTAAGTCGGCATTGTGCATTTGTAGTTAATTCCGATGCAATATCTGTGTTTCATCGACAATAAGAAGGTCAGAGGGATACAGTAAACCTGAAGTGACGCATCGAAATCTATAACTAGTTTCACAGAAATGGTTCAAAACATAGATAGTAAGAAGAATCAGTTTTCATGGACATAATCGGCATTGTGCATTTTCTATTTAATTCCGATGCAATTTCTGTGTTTCATCGTCAATAAGAAGGTCAGAGGGATTCAGTAAACCTGATGTGAAGCATCGGAATCTATAACTTGTGTCACAGGAAGGGTTCAAAACACAGACAGTAAGAAGAGCCAGTCTTATTGTACTTCAGTTGGCATTGTGCATTTTGTATTTAATTCCGATGCAATTTCTGTGTTTCATCATCAATAAGAAGGTCAGTGGGATACAGTAAACCTGAAGTGAAGCATCGGAATCCATAACTAGTGTCACAGGAATGGTTCAAAACATAGACAGTACGAAGAGTCAGTTCTCTTGTACTTAAGTTGGCATGGTGCTTTTGTATTTAATTCCGATGCAATTTCTGTGTTTCATCGTCCATAAGAAGGTCAGAGGGATACAGTAAACCTGAAGGGAAGCATCGGAATCTAAAACCGGTCTCAGAGGAAAGTTTCAAAACATAGACAGTAAGAAGAGCCAGTCTTCTTTTACTTGAGTCGGCTTTGTACCTTTTGTATTTAATTCCGATGCAATTTCCGTGTTACATCGTCTATAAGAAGGTCAGAGGGATACAGTAAACCTGAAGTGAAGCATCGGAATCTATAACTAGTGTCACAGGAATGGTTCAAAACACAGACAGTAAGAAGAGCCAGTCTTCTTGTACTTGGGTTGGCATTGTGCCTTTTGTAATTAATTCCGATGCAATTTATGTATTTCATCGTCAATAAGAAGGTCAGAAAGATACAGTAAACCGGAAGTGAAGCATCGGAATCTACACCTAGTGTCACAGGAATGGTTCAAACATAGACAGTAAGAAGAGTCAGTTTTCTTGTACTTAAGTCGGCATTGTGCCTTTTGTATTTAATCCGATGCATTTTCTGTGTTTCATCGTCAATAAGATGGTCGGCGGGATACGGTAAACCTGAAGTGAAACATCGGAATCTATAACTAGTGTCACAGGAATTGTTCAAAACATAGACAGTAAGAAGAGTCAGTTTTCTTGTACTTAAGTCGGCATTGTGCCTTTTGTATTTAATTCCTATTCAATTTCTGTGTTTCATCGACAATAAGAAGGTCAGAGGGAAACAGTAAACCTACAGTGAAGCATCGGAATCTATAACTAGTGTCACATGATTGGTTCAAAACATAGACAGTAAGAAGAGTCAGTTTTCTTGTACTTAAGTCGGCATTGTGCCTTTTGTATTTAATTCCGAAGCAATTTCTGTGTTTCATCGTCAATAAGAAGGTCAGAGGTATACAGTAAACCTGAAGTGAAGCATCGGAATCTATAATTAGTGTCACAGGTATGGTTCAAAACATAGACAGTAAGAAGAGTCAGTTTTCTTGTGCTTAAGTCGGCATTGTGCCTTTTGTATTTAATTCCGATGCAATTTCTGTGTTTCATCGTCAATAAGAAGGTCAGAGGGATACAGTAAACCTGAAGTGAAGCATCGGAATCTATAACTAGTGTCACAGGAATGGTTCAAAACATAGACAGTAAGAAGAGTCAGTTTTCTTCTACTTATGTCAGCATTGTGCCTTTTCTATTTAATTTCGATGCAATTTCAGTGTTTCATCGTCAATAAGAAGGTCAGAAGGATACAGTAAACCTGAAGTGAAGCATCGGAATCTATAACTAGTGTCACAGGAATTGTTCAAAACAGTGACAGTAAGAAGAGTCACTTTTCCTGTACTTAAGTCCGCATTGTGCCTTTTGTATTTAATTCCGATGCAATTTCTGTGTTTCATCGTCAATAAGAAGGTCAGAGGGATACAGTAAACCTGCAGTGAAGAATTGGAATCTATAACTAGTGTCACATGAATGGTTCAAAATATAGACAGTAAGAAGAGTCAGTTTGTACTAAGTCGGCATTGTGCCTTTTGTATTTAATTCCGATGCAATTTCTGTGTTTCATCGTCAATAAGAAGGTCAGAGGTATACAGTAAACCTGAAGTGAAGCATCGGAATCTATAACTAGTGTCACTGGTATGGTTCAAAACATAGACAGTAAGAAGAGAGAGTTTTCTTGTACCTAAGTCGGCATAGTGCTTTTTTGTATTTAATTCCGATGCAATTTCTGTGTTTCATCGTCAATAAGAAGGTCAGAGGGATACAGTAAACCTGAAGTGAAGCATCGGAATCTATAACTAGTGTCACAGGAATGGTTCAAAACATAGACAGTAAGAAGAGTCAGTTTTCTTGTACTTAAATCGGCATTGTGCCTTTTCTATTAAACTCCGATGCAATTTCTGTGTTTCATCGTCAGTAAGAAGGTCAGAGGGATACAGTAAACCTGAAGCGAGGCATCGGAATCTATAACTAGTGTCACAGGAATAGTTCAAAGCATAGACATTAAGAAGAGTCAGTTTTCTTGTACTTACGTCGGCATTGTGCCTCTTGTATTTAATTCCGATGCAATTTCTGTGTTTCATCGTCAATAAGAAGGTCAGAGGGATACAGTAAACCTGAAGTGAAGCATCAGAATTTATAACTAGTGTCACAGGAATGGTTCAAAACATAGACAGTAAGAAGAGTCAGTTTTCTTCTACTTAAGTCGGCATTGTGCCTTTTCTATTTAATTCCGATGCAATTTCAGTGTTTCAACGTCAATAAGAAGGTCAGAGGGATACAGTGAACCTTAAGTGAAGCATCGGAATCTATAACTAGTGTCACAGGAATGGTTCAAAACATAGAGAGTAAGAGGAGTGAGTTATCTTGTACTTAAGTCGGCATTGTGCCTTTTGTATTTAATTCCGAAGCCATTTCTGTTTTTTATCGTCAATAAGATGGTCAGAGGGATATAGTGAACCCGAAGTGAAGCATCGGACTCTATAACTAGTGTCACAGGAATGGTTCAAAACATAGACAGTAAGAAGATCAGTTTTCTTGTACTTAAGTCGGCATTGTGCCTTTTGTATTTAGTCCAATGCAATTTCTGTTTTTCATCGTCAATAAGAAGGTCAGAGGGATACAGTAAACCTGAAGTAAAGCATCGGAATCTATAACTAGTGTCACAGGAATGGTTCAATACATAGACAGTATGAAGAGTCAGTTTTCTTGTACTTAAGTCGGCATGGTGCCTTTTGTATTTAATTCCGATGCAATTTCTGTGTTTCATCGTCAATAAGAAGGTCAGAAGCATACAGTAAACCGGAAGTGAAGCATCGGAATCTATAACTAGTGTCACAGGAATGGTTCAAAACATAGACAGTAAGAAGAGTCAGTTTTCTTGTACTTAAGTCGGCATTGTGCCTTTTGTATTTAATTCCTATTCAATTTCTGTGTTTCATCGGCAATAAGAAGGTCAGAGGGATACAGTAAACCTACAGTGAAGCATCGGAATCTATAACTAGTGTCACATGATTGGTTCAAAACATAGACAGAAAGAAGAGTCAGTTTTCTTGTACTTAAGTCGGCATTGTGCCTTTTGTATTTAATTCCGAAGCAATTTCTGTGTTTCATCGTCAATAAGAAGGTCAGAGGTATACAGTAAACCTGAAGTGAAGCATCGGAATCTATAATTAGTGTCACAGGTATGGTTCAAAGCATAGACAGTAAGAAGAGTCAGTTTTCTTGTACTTAAGTCGGCATTGTGCCTTTTGTATTTAATTCCGATGCAATTTCTGTGTTTCATCGTCAATAGAAGGTCAGAGGGATACAGTAAACCTGAAGTGAAGCATCGGAATCTATAACTAGTGTCAAAGGAATGGTTCAAAACATAGACAGGAAGAAGAGTCAGTTTTCTTCTACTTATGTCAGCATTGTGCCTTTTCTATTTAATTTCGACGCAGTTTCAGTGTTTCATCGTCAATAAGAAGGTCAGAAAGATACAGTAAACCTGAAGTGAAGCATCGGAATCTATAACTAGTGTCATAGGAATGGTTCAAAACATAGACAGTATGATGAGTCAGTTTTCTTGTACTTAAGTCGGCATTGTGCCTTTTGCATTTAAATCCGATGCAATATCTGTGTTTCATCGTCAATAAGAAGGTCAGAGTCTTACAGTAAACCTGAAGTGAAGCATCGGAATCTATAACTAGTGTCACAGGAATTGTTCAAAACAGTGACAGTAAGAAGAGTCACTTTTCCTGTACTTAAGTCCGCATTGTGCCTTTTGTATTTAATTCCGATGCAATTTCTGTGTTTCATCGTCAATAAGAAGGTCAGAGGGATACAGTAAACCTGCAGTGAAGAATTGGAATCTATAACTAGTGTCACATGAATGGTTCAAAATATAGACAGTAAGAAGAGTCAGTTTGTACTAAGTCGGCATTGTGCCTTTTGTATTTAATTCCGATGCAATTTCTGTGTTTCATCGTCAATAAGAAGGTCAGAGGTATACAGTAAACCTGAAGTGAAGCATCGGAATCTATAACTAGTGTCACTGGTATGGTTCAAAACATAGACAGTAAGAAGAGAGAGTTTTCTTGTACCTAAGTCGGCATAGTGCTTTTTTGTATTTAATTCCGATGCAATTTCTGTGTTTCATCGTCAATAAGAAGGTCAGAGGGATACAGTAAACCTGAAGTGAAGCATCGGAATCTATAACTAGTGTCACAGGAATGGTTCAAAACATAGACAGTAAGAAGAGTCAGTTTTCTTGTACTTAAATCGGCATTGTGCCTTTTCTATTAAACTCCGATGCAATTTCTGTGTTTCATCGTCAGTAAGAAGGTCAGAGGGATACAGTAAACCTGAAGCGAGGCATCGGAATCTATAACTAGTGTCACAGGAATAGTTCAAAGCATAGACATTAAGAAGAGTCAGTTTTCTTGTACTTACGTCGGCATTGTGCCTCTTGTATTTAATTCCGATGCAATTTCTGTGTTTCATCGTCAATAAGAAGGTCAGAGGGATACAGTAAACCTGAAGTGAAGCATCAGAATTTATAACTAGTGTCACAGGAATGGTTCAAAACATAGACAGTAAGAAGAGTCAGTTTTCTTCTACTTAAGTCGGCATTGTGCCTTTTCTATTTAATTCCGATGCAATTTCAGTGTTTCAACGTCAATAAGAAGGTCAGAGGGATACAGTGAACCTTAAGTGAAGCATCGGAATCTATAACTAGTGTCACAGGAATGGTTCAAAACATAGAGAGTAAGAGGAGTGAGTTATCTTGTACTTAAGTCGGCATTGTGCCTTTTGTATTTAATTCCGAAGCCATTTCTTATTTTTATCGTCAATAAGATGGTCAGAGGGATATAGTGAACCCGAAGTGAAGCATCGGACTCTATAACTAGTGTCACAGGAATGGTTCAAAACATAGACAGTAAGAAGATCAGTTTTCTTGTACTTAAGTCGGCATTGTGCCTTTTGTATTTAGTCCAATGCAATTTCTGTTTTTCATCGTCAATAAGAAGGTCAGAGGGATACAGTAAACCTGAAGTAAAGCATCGGAATCTATAACTAGTGTCACAGGAATGGTTCAATACATAGACAGTATGAAGAGTCAGTTTTCTTGTACTTAAGTCGGCATGGTGCCTTTTGTATTTAATTCCGATGCAATTTCTGTGTTTCATCGTCAATAAGAAGGTCAGAAGCATACAGTAAACCGGAAGTGAAGCATCGGAATCTATAACTAGTGTCACAGGAATGGTTCAAAACATAGACAGTAAGAAGAGTCAGTTTTCTTGTACTTAAGTCGGCATTGTGCCTTTTGTATTTAATTCCTATTCAATTTCTGTGTTTCATCGGCAATAAGAAGGTCAGAGGGATACAGTAAACCTACAGTGAAGCATCGGAATCTATAACTAGTGTCACATGATTGGTTCAAAACATAGACAGAAAGAAGAGTCAGTTTTCTTGTACTTAAGTCGGCATTGTGCCTTTTGTATTTAATTCCGAAGCAATTTCTGTGTTTCATCGTCAATAAGAAGGTCAGAGGTATACAGTAAACCTGAAGTGAAGCATCGGAATCTATAATTAGTGTCACAGGTATGGTTCAAAGCATAGACAGTAAGAAGAGTCAGTTTTCTTGTACTTAAGTCGGCATTGTGCCTTTTGTATTTAATTCCGATGCAATTTCTGTGTTTCATCGTCAATAGAAGGTCAGAGGGATACAGTAAACCTGAAGTGAAGCATCGGAATCTATAACTAGTGTCAAAGGAATGGTTCAAAACATAGACAGTAAGAAGAGTCAGTTTTCTTCTACTTATGTCAGCATTGTGCCTTTTCTATTTAATTTCGACGCAGTTTCAGTGTTTCATCGTCAATAAGAAGGTCAGAAAGATACAGTAAACCTGAAGTGAAGCATCGGAATCTATAACTAGTGTCATAGGAATGGTTCAAAACATAGACAGTATGATGAGTCAGTTTTCTTGTACTTAAGTCGGCATTGTGCCTTTTGCATTTAAATCCGATGCAATATCTGTGTTTCATCGTCAATAAGAAGGTCAGAGTCTTACAGTAAACTTGAAGTGAAGCATCGGAATCTATAACTAGTGTCACAGGACTTGTTCAAAACAGTGACAGTAAGAAGAGTCACTTTTCCTGTACTTAAGTCCGCATTGTGCCTTTTGTATTTAATTCCGATGCAATTTCTGAGTTTCATCGTCAATAAGAAGGTCAGAGGGATACAGTAAACCTGCAGTGAAGAATTGGAATCTATAACTAGTTTCACATGAATGGTTCAAAATATAGACAGTAAGAAGAGTCAGTTTGTACTTAAGTCGGCATTGTGCCTTTTGTATTTAATTCCGATGCAATTTCTGTGTTTCATCGTCAATAAGAAGGTCAGAGGTATACAGTAAACCTGAAGTGAAGCATCGGAATCTATAACTAGTGTCACTGGTATGGTTCAAAACATAGACAGTAAGAAGAGAGAGTTTTCTTGTACCTAAGTCGGCATAGTGCTTTTTTGTATTTAATTCCGATGCAATTTCTGTGTTTCATCGTCAATAAGAAGGTCAGAGGGATACAGTAAACCTGAAGTGAAGCATCGGAATCTATAACTAGTGTCAAAGGAATGGTTCAAAACATAGACAGTAAGAAGAGTCAGTTTTCTTGTACTTAAATCGGCATTGTGTTTTTTCTATTAAACTCCGATGCAATTTCTGTGTTTCATCGTCAGTAAGAAGGTCAGAGGGATACAGTAAACCTGAAGGGAGGCATCGGAATCTATAACTAGTGTCACAGGAATGGTTCAAAACATAGACAGTAAGAAGAGTCAGTTTTGTTGTACTTAAGTCTGCATTGGGACTTTTGTATTTAATTCCGATGCAATTTCTTTGTTTCATCGTCAATAAGAAGGTCAGAGGCATACAGTAAACCTGAAGTGAACATCGGAATCTATAAGTAGTGTCACAGGACTGGTTCAAAACATAGACAGTAAGAAGAGTCAGTTTTCTTGTACTTAAGTCTGCATTGTGCCTTTTGTATTTAATTACGATGCAATTTCAGTGTTACATCGTCTATAAAAATGTCAGAGGGATACAGTGAACCTGAAGTGAAGCATCGGAATGTATAACTAGTGTCAAAGGAATGGTTCAAAACATAGACAGTAAGAAGAGTCAGTTTTCTTGTAGTTAAGTCGGCATTGTGCCTTTTGTATTTAATTCCGATGCAATTTCTGTATTTCATCGTCAATAAGAAAGTCAGAGGGATACAGTATACCTGAAGTGAAGCATCGGAATCTATAATTAGTGTCACATGAATGGTTCAAAACATAGACAGTAAGAAGAGTCAGCTTTCTTGTATTTATATCAGCATTGTGCCTTTTTGTATTTAATTCCGATGCAATTTCTGTGTTTCATCGTCAATAAGAAGGTCAGAGGGATACAGTAAACCTTAAGTGAAGCATCGGAATCTATAACTAGTGTCACAGGAATGGTTCAAAACATAGACAGTAAGAAGAGTCAGTTTTCTTGTACTTAAGTCGGCATTGTACCTTTTGTATTTAATTCCGATGCAATTTCTGTGTTTCATCGTCAATAAGAAGGTCAGAGGGATACAGTGAACCGGAAGTGAAGCATCGGAATCTATAACTAGTGTCACAGGAACGTTTCAAAACATAGACAGTAAGAAGAGTCAGTTTTCTTGTACTTAAGTCGGCATTGTGCCTTTTGTATTTAATTGCGATGCAATTTCTGTGTTTCATCGTCAATAAGAAGGTCAGAGGGAAACAGTAAACCTGAAGTGAAGCATCGGAATCTAAAACCTGGCTCACAGGAAAGTTTCAAAACATAGACAGTAAGATGAGCCAGTCTTCTTGTACTTGAGTCGGCATTGTACCTTTTGTATTTCATTCCGATAAAATTTCTGTGTTTCATCGTCAATAAGAAGGTCAGAGGTATACAGTAAACCTGAAGTGAAGCATCGGAATCAATAACTAGTGTCACATGAGTGGTTCAAAACATAGACAGTAAAAAGAGTCAGATTTCTTGTACTTAAGTCGGCATTGTGCATTTGTAGTTAATTCCGATGCTATATCTGAGTTTCATCGACAATAAGAAGGTCAGAGGGATACAGTAAACCTGAAGTGACGCATCGGAATCTATAACTAGTTTCACAGAAATGGTTCAAAACATAGATAGTAAGAAGAATCAGTTTTCATATACATAATCGGCATTGTGTATTTTCTATTTAATTCCGATGCAATTTCTGTGTTTCATCGTCAATAAGAAGGTCAGAGGGATTCACTAAATCTGATGTGAAGCATCGGAATCTATAACTTGTGTCACAGGAAGGGTTCAAAACACAGACAGTAAGAAGAGCCAGTCTTATTGTACTTCAGTTGGCATTGTGCATTTTGTATTTAATTCCGATGCAATTTCTGTGTTTCATCATCAATAAGAAGGTCAGTGGGATACAGTAAACCTGAAGTGAAGCATCGGAATCCATAACTAGTGTCACAGGAATGGTTCAAAACATAGACAGTACGAAGAGTCAGTTCTCTTTTACTTAAGTTGGCATGGTGCTTTTGTATTTAATTCCGATGCAATTTCTGTGTTTCATCGTCAAGAAGAAGGTCAGAGGGATACAGCAAACCTGAAATGTAACATCGGAACCAATACTAGTGTCACAGGAATGGTTCAAAACATAAACTGTACGAAGAGTCATTTCTTCTGTACTTAAGTATGCATTGTGCTTTTGTATTTAATTCCGATGCAATATCTGTGTTTCATCGGCAATAAGAAGGTCATAGGGATACAGTAAACCTGAAGTGAAGCATCGGAATCTATAACTAGTGTCACATGAATGGTTCAAAACATAGAGAGTAAGAAGTGTCAGTTTTCTTGTACTTAAGTCGGCATTGTGCCTTTTCTATTCAATTCTGATGCAATTTCTGTGTTTCATCGTCAATAAGAAGGTCAGAGGGATACAGTAAACCTCAAGTGAAGCATCGGAATCTATAACTAGTGTCACAGGAATGGTTCAAAACATAGACAGTAAGAGGAGCCAGCCTTCTTGTACTTGAGTCGGCATTGTGCCTATGTATTTAATTCCGATGCAATGTCTGTGTTTCATCGTCAATGAGAAGGTCAGAGGAATACAGTAAAGCTGAAGTGAAGCATCGGAATCCATAACTAGTGTCACATGAATGGTTCAAAACATAGACAGTAGGAAGAGTCAGTTTTCTTGTACATAAGTCGGCATTGTACCTTTGCATTTAATTCCGATGCA
The DNA here is from genome assembly GCF_023864345.2 of Schistocerca serialis cubense. Taxonomy (NCBI): domain Eukaryota; kingdom Metazoa; phylum Arthropoda; class Insecta; order Orthoptera; family Acrididae; genus Schistocerca; species Schistocerca serialis. The sequence goes on from NW_026047617.1 coordinate 13,020,733, forward strand.
ATGTATGTATTTCATCGTCAATAAGAAGGTCAGAGGGATACAGTAAACCAGAAGTGAAGCATCGGAATCTATAACTAGTGTCACAGGAATAGTTCAAAGCATAGACATTAAGAAGAGTCAGTTTTCTTGTACTTACGTCGGCATTGTGCCTCTTGTATTTAATTCCGATGCAATTTCTGTGTTTCATCGTCAATAAGAAGGTCAGAGGGATACAGTAAACCTGAAGTGAAGCATCAGAATTTATAACTAGTGTCACAGGAATGGTTCAAAACATAGACAGTAAGAAGAGTCAGTTTTCTTCTACTTAAGTCGGCATTGTGCCTTTTCTATTTAATTCCGATGCAATTTCAGTGTTTCAACGTCAATAAGAAGGTCAGAGGGATACAGTGAACCTTAAGTGAAGCATCGGAATCTATAACTAGTGTCACAGGAATGGTTCAAAACATAGAGAGTAAGAGGAGTGAGTTATCTTGTACTTAAGTCGGCATTGTGCCTTTTGTATTTAATTCCGAAGCCATTTCTTATTTTTATCGTCAATAAGATGGTCAGAGGGATATAGTGAACCCGAAGTGAAGCATCGGACTCTATAACTAGTGTCACAGGAATGGTTCAAAACATAGACAGTAAGAAGATCAGTTTTCTTGTACTTAAGTCGGCATTGTGCCTTTTGTATTTAGTCCAATGCAATTTCTGTTTTTCATCGTCAATAAGAAGGTCAGAGGGATACAGTAAACCTGAAGTAAAGCATCGGAATCTATAACTAGTGTCACAGGAATGGTTCAATACATAGACAGTATGAAGAGTCAGTTTTCTTGTACTTAAGTCGGCATGGTGCCTTTTGTATTTAATTCCGATGCAATTTCTGTGTTTCATCGTCAATAAGAAGGTCAGAAGCATACAGTAAACCGGAAGTGAAGCATCGGAATCTATAACTAGTGTCACAGGAATGGTTCAAAACATAGACAGTAAGAAGAGTCAGTTTTCTTGTACTTAAGTCGGCATTGTGCCTTTTGTATTTAATTCCTATTCAATTTCTGTGTTTCATCGGCAATAAGAAGGTCAGAGGGATACAGTAAACCTACAGTGAAGCATCGGAATCTATAACTAGTGTCACATGATTGGTTCAAAACATAGACAGAAAGAAGAGTCAGTTTTCTTGTACTTAAGTCGGCATTGTGCCTTTTGTATTTAATTCCGAAGCAATTTCTGTGTTTCATCGTCAATAAGAAGGTCAGAGGTATACAGTAAACCTGAAGTGAAGCATCGGAATCTATAATTAGTGTCACAGGTATGGTTCAAAGCATAGACAGTAAGAAGAGTCAGTTTTCTTGTACTTAAGTCGGCATTGTGCCTTTTGTATTTAATTCCGATGCAATTTCTGTGTTTCATCGTCAATAGAAGGTCAGAGGGATACAGTAAACCTGAAGTGAAGCATCGGAATCTATAACTAGTGTCAAAGGAATGGTTCAAAACATAGACAGTAAGAAGAGTCAGTTTTCTTCTACTTATGTCAGCATTGTGCCTTTTCTATTTAATTTCGACGCAGTTTCAGTGTTTCATCGTCAATAAGAAGGTCAGAAAGATACAGTAAACCTGAAGTGAAGCATCGGAATCTATAACTAGTGTCATAGGAATGGTTCAAAACATAGACAGTATGATGAGTCAGTTTTCTTGTACTTAAGTCGGCATTGTGCCTTTTGCATTTAAATCCGATGCAATATCTGTGTTTCATCGTCAATAAGAAGGTCAGAGTCTTACAGTAAACTTGAAGTGAAGCATCGGAATCTATAACTAGTGTCACAGGACTTGTTCAAAACAGTGACAGTAAGAAGAGTCACTTTTCCTGTACTTAAGTCCGCATTGTGCCTTTTGTATTTAATTCCGATGCAATTTCTGAGTTTCATCGTCAATAAGAAGGTCAGAGGGATACAGTAAACCTGCAGTGAAGAATTGGAATCTATAACTAGTTTCACATGAATGGTTCAAAATATAGACAGTAAGAAGAGTCAGTTTGTACTTAAGTCGGCATTGTGCCTTTTGTATTTAATTCCGATGCAATTTCTGTGTTTCATCGTCAATAAGAAGGTCAGAGGTATACAGTAAACCTGAAGTGAAGCATCGGAATCTATAACTAGTGTCACTGGTATGGTTCAAAACATAGACAGTAAGAAGAGAGAGTTTTCTTGTACCTAAGTCGGCATAGTGCTTTTTTGTATTTAATTCCGATGCAATTTCTGTGTTTCATCGTCAATAAGAAGGTCAGAGGGATACAGTAAACCTGAAGTGAAGCATCGGAATCTATAACTAGTGTCAAAGGAATGGTTCAAAACATAGACAGTAAGAAGAGTCAGTTTTCTTGTACTTAAATCGGCATTGTGTTTTTTCTATTAAACTCCGATGCAATTTCTGTGTTTCATCGTCAGTAAGAAGGTCAGAGGGATACAGTAAACCTGAAGGGAGGCATCGGAATCTATAACTAGTGTCACAGGAATGGTTCAAAACATAGACAGTAAGAAGAGTCAGTTTTGTTGTACTTAAGTCTGCATTGGGACTTTTGTATTTAATTCCGATGCAATTTCTTTGTTTCATCGTCAATAAGAAGGTCAGAGGCATACAGTAAACCTGAAGTGAACATCGGAATCTATAAGTAGTGTCACAGGACTGGTTCAAAACATAGACAGTAAGAAGAGTCAGTTTTCTTGTACTTAAGTCTGCATTGTGCCTTTTGTATTTAATTACGATGCAATTTCAGTGTTACATCGTCTATAAAAATGTCAGAGGGATACAGTGAACCTGAAGTGAAGCATCGGAATGTATAACTAGTGTCAAAGGAATGGTTCAAAACATAGACAGTAAGAAGAGTCAGTTTTCTTGTAGTTAAGTCGGCATTGTGCCTTTTGTATTTAATTCCGATGCAATTTCTGTATTTCATCGTCAATAAGAAAGTCAGAGGGATACAGTATACCTGAAGTGAAGCATCGGAATCTATAATTAGTGTCACATGAATGGTTCAAAACATAGACAGTAAGAAGAGTCAGCTTTCTTGTATTTATATCAGCATTGTGCCTTTTTGTATTTAATTCCGATGCAATTTCTGTGTTTCATCGTCAATAAGAAGGTCAGAGGGATACAGTAAACCTTAAGTGAAGCATCGGAATCTATAACTAGTGTCACAGGAATGGTTCAAAACATAGACAGTAAGAAGAGTCAGTTTTCTTGTACTTAAGTCGGCATTGTACCTTTTGTATTTAATTCCGATGCAATTTCTGTGTTTCATCGTCAATAAGAAGGTCAGAGGGATACAGTGAACCGGAAGTGAAGCATCGGAATCTATAACTAGTGTCACAGGAACGTTTCAAAACATAGACAGTAAGAAGAGTCAGTTTTCTTGTACTTAAGTCGGCATTGTGCCTTTTGTATTTAATTGCGATGCAATTTCTGTGTTTCATCGTCAATAAGAAGGTCAGAGGGAAACAGTAAACCTGAAGTGAAGCATCGGAATCTAAAACCTGGCTCACAGGAAAGTTTCAAAACATAGACAGTAAGATGAGCCAGTCTTCTTGTACTTGAGTCGGCATTGTACCTTTTGTATTTCATTCCGATAAAATTTCTGTGTTTCATCGTCAATAAGAAGGTCAGAGGTATACAGTAAACCTGAAGTGAAGCATCGGAATCAATAACTAGTGTCACATGAGTGGTTCAAAACATAGACAGTAAAAAGAGTCAGATTTCTTGTACTTAAGTCGGCATTGTGCATTTGTAGTTAATTCCGATGCTATATCTGAGTTTCATCGACAATAAGAAGGTCAGAGGGATACAGTAAACCTGAAGTGACGCATCGGAATCTATAACTAGTTTCACAGAAATGGTTCAAAACATAGATAGTAAGAAGAATCAGTTTTCATATACATAATCGGCATTGTGTATTTTCTATTTAATTCCGATGCAATTTCTGTGTTTCATCGTCAATAAGAAGGTCAGAGGGATTCACTAAATCTGATGTGAAGCATCGGAATCTATAACTTGTGTCACAGGAAGGGTTCAAAACACAGACAGTAAGAAGAGCCAGTCTTATTGTACTTCAGTTGGCATTGTGCATTTTGTATTTAATTCCGATGCAATTTCTGTGTTTCATCATCAATAAGAAGGTCAGTGGGATACAGTAAACCTGAAGTGAAGCATCGGAATCCATAACTAGTGTCACAGGAATGGTTCAAAACATAGACAGTACGAAGAGTCAGTTCTCTTTTACTTAAGTTGGCATGGTGCTTTTGTATTTAATTCCGATGCAATTTCTGTGTTTCATCGTCAAGAAGAAGGTCAGAGGGATACAGCAAACCTGAAATGTAACATCGGAACCAATACTAGTGTCACAGGAATGGTTCAAAACATAAACTGTACGAAGAGTCATTTCTTCTGTACTTAAGTATGCATTGTGCTTTTGTATTTAATTCCGATGCAATATCTGTGTTTCATCGGCAATAAGAAGGTCATAGGGATACAGTAAACCTGAAGTGAAGCATCGGAATCTATAACTAGTGTCACATGAATGGTTCAAAACATAGAGAGTAAGAAGTGTCAGTTTTCTTGTACTTAAGTCGGCATTGTGCCTTTTCTATTCAATTCTGATGCAATTTCTGTGTTTCATCGTCAATAAGAAGGTCAGAGGGATACAGTAAACCTCAAGTGAAGCATCGGAATCTATAACTAGTGTCACAGGAATGGTTCAAAACATAGACAGTAAGAGGAGCCAGCCTTCTTGTACTTGAGTCGGCATTGTGCCTATGTATTTAATTCCGATGCAATGTCTGTGTTTCATCGTCAATGAGAAGGTCAGAGGAATACAGTAAAGCTGAAGTGAAGCATCGGAATCCATAACTAGTGTCACATGAATGGTTCAAAACATAGACAGTAGGAAGAGTCAGTTTTCTTGTACATAAGTCGGCATTGTACCTTTGCATTTAATTCCGATGCAATGTATGTATTTCATCGTCAATAAGAAGGTCAGAGGGATACAGTAAACCAGAAGTGAAGCATCGGAATCTATAACTAGTGTCACAGGAATGGTTCAAACATAGACAGTAAGAAGAGACAGTTTTCTTGTACTTAAGTCGGCTTTGTGCCTTTTGTATTTCATTCCGATACAATTTCTGTGTTTCATCGTCATTAAGAAGGTCAGAGGGATACAGTAAACCTGAAGTGAAGCATCGGAATCTATAACTAGTGTCACAGGAATGGTTCAAAACATAGACAGTAAGAAGAGTCAGTTATCTCGTACTTAAGTCGGCATTGCGCATTTTGTATTTAATTCCGATGCAATTTCTGTGTTTCATCGTCCATAAGAAGGTCAGAGGGATACAGTAAACCTGAAGGGAAGCATCGGAATCTAAAACCGGTCTCAGAGGAAAGTTCTAAATCATAGACAGTAAGAAGAGCCAGACTTCTTTTACTTGAGTCGGCTTTGTACCTTTTGTATTTAATTCCGATGCAATTTCCGTGTTACATCGTCAATAAGAAGGTCAGAGGGATACAGTAAACCTGAAGTGAAGCATCGGAATCTATAACTAGTGTCACAGGAATGGTTCAAAACACAGACAGTAAGAAGAGCCAGTCTTCTTGTACTTGAGTTGGCATTGTGCCTTTTGTAATTAATTCCGATGCAATTTATGTATTTCATCGTCAATAAGAAGGTCAGAAAGATACAGTAAACCGGAAGTGAAGCATCGGAATCTACACCTAGTGTCACAGGAATGGTTCAAACATAGACAGTAAGAAGAGTCAGTTTTCTTGTACTTAAGTCGGCATTGTGCCTTTTGTATTTAATTCCGATGCAATTTATGTTTTTCATCGTCAATAAGAAGGTCAGAAAGATACAGTTAACCGGAAGTGAAGCATCGGAATCTATAACTAGTGCCACAGGAATGGTTCAAACATAGACAGTAAGGAGAGTCAGTTCTGTTGTACTTAAGTCGGCATTGTGCCTTTTGTATTTAATTCCGATACAATTTCTGTGTTTCATCGTCAATAAGAAGGTCAGAGGGATACAGTAAACCTGAAGTGAAGCATCTGAATCTATAACTAGTTACACAGGAATGGTTCAAAACATAGACAGTAAGAAGAGTCAGATATCTTGTACTTAAGTCGGCATTGTGCCTTTTGTATTTAATTCCGATGTAATTTCTGTGTCTCATCGTCCATGAGAAGGTCAGAGCGATACAGTAAACCTGAAGGGAAGCGTCGGAATCTAAAACCGGTCCCACAGGAAAGTTTCAACACATAGACAGTAAGAAGAGCCAGTCTTCTTGTACTTGAGTCGGGATTGTGCCTTTTGTATTTATTTCCGATGCAATTACCGTGTTACATCGTCAATAAGAAGGTCAGAGGGATACAGTAAACCTGAAGTGAAGTATCGGAATCTATAACTAGTGTCACATGAATGGTTCAAACCATAGACAGTAAGATGAGTCAGTTTTCTTGTACTTAAGTCGGCATTGTGCCTTTTGTATTTAATTCCGATGCAATATCTGTGTTTCATCGTCAATAAGAAGGTCAGAGGGATACAGTAAGCCTGAAGTGAAGCATGAGAATCTATAACTAGTGTCACAGTAATGGTTCAAAACATAGATAGTAAGAAGAATCAGTTTTCATGTACTTAATCGGCATTGTGCCTTTTCTATTTAATTCCGATGCAATTTCTGTGTTTCATCGTCAATAAGAAGGTCAGAGGGATACAGTAAACCTGAAGTGAAGCATCGGAATCTATAACTAGTGTCACAGGAATGGTTCAAAACGCAGACAGTAAGAAGAACCAGTCTTCTTGTACTTTAGTTGGCATTGTGCATTTTGTATTTAATTCTGATGCAATTTCTGTGTTTCATCATCAATAAGAAGGTCAGTGGGATACAGTAAACCCGAAGTCAAGCATCGGAATCTATAACTAGTGTCACAGGAATGGTTCAAAACATAAACAGTAAGATGAGTCAGTTCTATTGTACTTAAATCGGCATTGTGCTTTAGTATTTAATTCAGATGCAATTCCTGTGTTTCATCGTCAATAAAAGGTCAGAGGGATACAGTAAACCTGAAGTGTAGCATCGGAATCTATTACTAGTGTCACAGGAATGGTTCAAAACATAGACAGTAGGAACAGTCAGTTCTATTGTACTTAAGTCGGCATTGTGATTTTGTATTTAATTCCGATGCAATTTCTGTGTATCATAGTCAATGAGAAGGTCATAGGGATACTGTAAACATAAAGTGATGCATCGGAATCTATAACTAGTGTCATGGGAATGGTTCAAAACATAGACAGTAAGAAGAGTCAGTTTTCTTGTACTTAAGTCGGCATTGTGCCTTTTCTATTTAATTCTGATGGAATTTCTATGTTTCATCGTCAATAAGAACGTCAGAGGGATACAGTAAACCTGAAGTGAAGCATCGGAATCTATATCTAGTGTCACAGGAATGGTTCAAAACACAGACAGTATGAAGAGCCAGTCTTCTTGAGTTGGCATTGTGCATTTTGTATTTAATTCCGATGCAATTTCTGTGTTTCATCATCAATAAGAAGGTCAGTGGGATACAGTACACCTGAAGTCAAGCATCGGAATCTATAGCTAGCGTCACAGGAATGGTTCAAAACATAGACAATAAGAAGAGTCAGTTTTCTTGTACTTAAGTCGGTATTGTGCCTTTTGTAATTTATTCCGATGCAATTTATGTATTTCATCGTCAATAAGAAGGTCAGAAAGATACAGTAAACCGGAAGTGAAGCATCGGAATCTATAACAAGTGTCACATGAATGGTTCGAAACATAGACAGTTAGATGAGTCAGTTTTCTTGCACTTAAGTCGGCATTGTGCCTTTTGTATTTAATTCCGATGCAATATCTGTGTTTCATCGTCAATAAGAAGGTCAGAGGGATACAGTAAACCTGAAGTGAAGCATCGGATTCTATAACTAGTGTCACATGAATGGTTCAAAACATAGACAGTAGGAAGAGTCAGTTTTCTTGTACTTAAATCGGCATTGTACCTTTTGTATTTAATTCCGATGCAATTTCTGTGTTACATCGTCAATAAGAAGGTCAGAGGGATACAGTAAACCGGAAGAGAAGCATCGGAATCTATAACTAGTGTCACAGGAATGGTTCAAACATAGACAGTAAGAAGAGTCAGTTTTCTTGTACTTAAGTCGGCATTGCGTCTTTTGTATTAAATTCCAATACAATTCCTGTGTTTCATCGTCAATAAGAAGGTCAGAGGGATACAGTAAACCTGAAGTGAAGCATTGGAATCTATAACTAGTGTCACAGGAATGGTTCAAAACATAGACAGTAAGAAGAGTCAATCATCTTGTACTTAAGTCGGCATTGTGCCTTTTGTATTTAATTCCGATGCATTTTCTGTGTTTCATCGTCCATAAGAAGGTCAGAGGGATACAGTAAACCTGAAGGGAAGCATCGAAATCTAAATCCGGTCTCACAGGAAAGTTTCAAAACATAGACAGTAAGAAGAGCCAGTCTTCTTGTACTTGAGTCGGCATTGTGCCTTTTGTATTTAATTCCGATGCAATTTCTGTGTTTCATCATCAATAAGAAGGTCAGTGGGATACAGTAAACCTGAAGTCAAGCAGCGGAATCTATAACTAGTGTCACAGGAATGGTTCAAAACATTGACAGTAAAAAGAGCCAGTCTTCTTGTACTTGAGTCGGCATTGTGCCTATGTATTTAATTCCGATGCAATTTCTGTGTTTCATCGTCAAGAGGAAGATCAGATGGATACAGTAAACCTGAAGTGTAACATCGGAACCAATACTAGTGTCACAGGAATGGTTCAAAACATAAACTGTAGGAAGAGTCAGTTCTACTGTACTTAAGTAGGCATTGTGCTTTTGTATTTAATTCCGATGCAATATCTGTGTTTCATCGGCAGTAAGAAGGTCATAGGGAAACAGTAAACCTGAAGTGAAACATCGGAATCTATAACTAGTGTCACATGAATGGTTCAAAACATAGAGAGTAAGAAGTGTCAGTTTTATTGTACTTAAGTTGGCATTGTGCCTTTTCTATTTAATTCTGATGCAATTTCTGTGTTTCATCGTCAATAAGAAGGTCAGAAGGATACAGTAAACCTGAAGTGAAGCTTCGGAATCTATAACTAGTGTCACAGGAATGGTTCAAAACATAGACAGTAAGAGGAGCCAGCCTTCTTGTACTTTAGTCGGCATTGTGCCTATGTATTTAATTCCGATGCAATTTCTGTGTTACATCGTCAATAAGAAGGTCAGAGGGACACAGTAAACCTGAAGTGAAGCATCGGAATCTATAACTAGTGTCACAGGAATGGTTCAAAACATAGACAGTAACAAGAGTCAGTTTTCTTGTACTTAGGTCGGCATTGTGACTTTTGTAATTAATTCCGATGCAATTTATGTATTTCATCGTCAATAAGAAGGTCAGAGGGATACAGTAAACCGGAAGTGAAGCATCGGAATCTATAACTAGCGTCACAGGAATGGTTCAAACATAGGCAGTAAGAAGAGTCAGTTTTTTTGTACTTAAGTCGGCATTGTGCCTTTTGTATTTAATTCCAATACAACTCCTGTGTTTCATCGTCAATAAGAAGGTCAGAGGGATACAGTAAACCTGAAGTGAAGCATTGGAATCTATAACTAGTGTCACAGGAATGGTTCAAAACATAGAAAGTAAGAGCAGCCAGCCTTCTTGTACTTGAGTCGGCATTGTGCCTATGTATTTAATTCCGATGCAATTTCTGTGTTTCATCGTCAATAAGAAGGTCAGAAGGATACAGTAAACCTGAAGTGAAGCATCGGAATCTATAACTAGTGTCACAGGAATGGTTCAAAACATAGACAGTAAGAGGAGCCAGCCTTCTTGTAGAGAGTAAGAAGTGTCAGTTTTCTTGTACTTAAGTTGGCATTGTGCCTATGTATTTAATTCCGATGCAATTTCTGTGTTTCATCGTCAATAAGAAGGTCAGAGGGATACAGTAAAGCTGAAGTGAAGCATCGGAATCTATAACTAGTGTCACATGAATGGTTCAAAACATAGACAGTAGGAAGAGTCAGTTTTCTTGTACTTAAATCGCCATTGTACATTTTGTATTTAATTCAGATGCAATTTCTGTGTTACATCGTCAATAAGAAGGTCAGAGGGACACAGTAAGAAGAGTCAGTTTTCTTGTACATAAGTCGGCATTGTGCCTTTTGTATTTAATTCCAATACCATTCCTTTGTTTCATCGTCAATAAGAAGGTCAGAGGGATACAGTAAACCTGAAGTGAAGCATTGGAATCTATAACTAGTGTCACAGGAATGGTTCAAAACATAGACAGTAAGAAGAGTCAGTTATCTTGTACTTAAGTCGGCATTGTGCCTTTTGTATTTAATTCCGATGCATTTTCTGTGTTTCATCGTCCATAAGAAGGTCAGAGGGATACAGTAAACCTGAAGGGAAGCATCGAAATCTGAAACCGGTCTCACAGGAAAGTTTCAAAACATAGACAGTAAGAAGAGCCAGTCTTCTTGTACTTGAGTCGGCATTGTGCCTTTTGTATTTAATTCCGATGCAATTTCCTTGTTACATCGTCAATAAGAAGGTCAGAGGGATACAGTAAACCTGAAGTGAAGCATCGGAATCTATAACTTGTGTCACAGGAAGGGTTCAAAGCACAGACAGTAAGAAGAGCCAATCCTATTGTACTTGAGTTGGCATTGTGCATTTTGTATTTAATTCCGATGCAATTTCTGTGTTTCATCATCAATAAGAAGGTCAGTGGGATACAGTAAACCTGAAGTGAAGCATCGGAATCCATAACTAGTGTCACAGGAATGGTTCAAAATATAGACAGTAACAAGAGTCAGTTCTCTTGTACTTACGTCGGCATGGTGCTTTTGTATTTAATTCCGATGCAATTTCTGTGTTTCATCGTCAAGAAGAAGGTCAGAAGGATACAGTAAATCTGAAGTGTAACATCGGAACCAATACTAGTGACACAGGAATGGTTCAAAACATAAACTGTAGGAAGAGTCATTTCTACTTTACTTAACTAGGCATTGTGCTTTTGTATTTAATTCCGATGCAATATCTGTGTTCCATCGGCAATAAGAAGGTCATAGGGATACAGTAAACCTGAAGTGAAGCATCGGAATCTATAACTAGTGTCACATGATTAGTTCAAAACATAGAGAGTAAGAAGTGTCAGTTTACTTGTACTTATGTCGGCATTGTGCCTTTTCTATTTAATTCTGATACAATTTCTGTGTTTCATCGTCAATAAGAAGGTCAGAGGGATACAGTAAACCTGAAGTGAAGCATCGGAATCTATAACTAGTGTCACAGGAATGGTTCAAAACAGAGACAGTAAGAGGAGCCCGCCTTCTTGTACTTGAGTCGGCATTGGTCCTATGTATTTAATTCCGATGCAATTTCTGTGCTTCATCGTCAATAAAAAGGTCAGAGGGATACTGTAAAGCTGAAGTGAAGCATCGGAATCTATAACTAGTGTCACATGAATGGTTCAACACATAGACAGTAGGGAGAGTCAGTTTTCTTGTACTTAAGTCGGCATTCTACCTTTTGCATTTAATTCCGATCCAATTTATGTGTTACATCGTCAATAAGAGGGTCAGAGGGACACAGTAAACCTGAAGTTAAGCATCGGAATCTATAACTAGTGTCACAGGAATGGTTCAAAACATAGACAGTAAGAAGAGTAAGTTTTCTTGTACATAAGTCGGCATTGTGCCTTTTGTATTTAATTCAGATACAGTTTCTGTATTTCATCGTCATTAAGAAGGTCAGAGGGAAACAGTAAACCTGAAGTGAAGCATCGGAATCTATAACTAGTGTCACAGGAATTTTTCAAACATAGACAGTAAGAAGAGTCAGTTATCTCCTACTTAAGTCGGCATTGTGCCTTTTGTATTTAATTCCGATGCAATTTCTGTGTTTCATCGTCCATAAGAAGGTCAGAAGGATACAGTAAACCTGAAGGGAAGCATCGGAATCTAAAACCGGTCTCACAGGAAAGTTTCAAAACATAGACAGTAAGAAGAGCCAGTCTTCTTGTACTTGAGTCGGCATTGTGCATATTGTATTTAATTCCGATGCAATTTCCGTGTTACATCGTCAATAAGAAGGTCTGAGGGATACAGTAAACCTGAAGTGAAGCATCGGAATCTATAACTAGTGTCACAGGAATGGTTCAAAACACAGACAGTAAGAAGGGCCAGTCTTCTCGTACTTGAGTTGGCATTGTGCATTTTGTATGTAATTCCGATGCAATTTCTGTGTTTCATTATCAATAAGAAGGTCAGTGGGATACAGTAAACCCGAAGTCAAGCATCGGAATCTATAATTAGTGTCACAGGAATGGTTCAAAACATAGACAGTAAGAAGAGTCAGTTCTTTTGTACTTAAGTCGGCATTGTGCTTTTGTATTTAATTCACATGCAATTTCTGTGTTTCATCGTCAATAAAAAGGTCAGAGGGATAAAGTAAACCTGAAGTGTAGCATCGGAATCTATTACTAGTGCCACAGGAATGGTTCAAAACATAGACCGTAGGAAGAGTCAGTTCTATTGTACTTAAGTCGGCATTGTGCTTTTGTATTTAATTCCGATGCAATTTCTGTGTATCATAGTCAATAAGAAGGTCATAGGTATCCTGTAAACATGAAGTGAAGCATCGGAATCTATAACTAGTGTCACGGGAATGCGTCAAAACATAGACAGTAAGAAGAGTCAGTTTTCTTGTACTTAAGTCGGCATTGTGCCTTTTCTATTTAATTCTGATGCAATTTCTATGTTTCATCGTCAATAAGAAGGTCAGAGGGATACAGGAAACCTGAAGTGAAGCATCGTAAACTATAACTAGTGTCACAGGAATGGTTCAAAACACAGACAGTAAGAAGAGCCAGTCTTCTTGTACTTGAGTTGGCATTGTGCACTTTGTATTTAATTACGATGCAATTTCTGGGTTTCATCATCAATAAGAACGTCAGTGGGATACAGTAAAACTGAAGTCAAGCAGCGGAACCTATAACTAGGATCACAGGAATGGTTCAAAACATAGACAGTAAGAAGAGTCAGTTTTCTTGTACTTAAGTCGGCATTGTGCCTTTTCTAATTAATTCCGTTGCAATTTATGTATTTCATCGTCAATAAGAAGGTCAGAGAGATACAGTAAACAGGAAGTGAAGCATCGGAATCTATAACTAGTGTCACAGGAATGGTTCAAACATAGACAGTAAGAAGAGTCAGTTTTCTTGTACTTAAGTCGGCATTGTGCCTTTTGTATTTAATTCCGATAGAATTTCTGTGTTTTATCGTCAATAAGAAAGTCAGAGGGATACAGTAAACCTGAAGTGAAGCATCGGAATCTATGACTAGTGTCACAGGAATGGTTCGAAACACAGACAGTAAGAAGAGTCAGTTATCGTGTACTTAAGTCGGCATTGTGCCTTTTGTATTTAATTCCGATGCAATTTTTGTGTTTCATTGTCCATAAGAAGGTCAGAGGGATACAGTAAACCTGAAGGGAAGCATCGGAATTTAAAACCGGTCTCACAGGAAAGTTTCAAAACGTAGACAGTAAGAAGAGCCAGTATTCTTGTACTTGAGTCGGCATTGTGCCTTTTGTATTTAATTCCGATGCAATTTCCGTGTTACATCGTCAATAAGAAGGTCAGAGGGATACAGTAAACCTGAAGTGTAGCATCGGAATCTATAACTAGTGTCACATGAATGGTTCAAAACATAGACAGTAAGATGGGTCAATGTCCTTGTACTTAAGTCGGCATCGTGCCTTTTGTATTTAATTCCGATTCAATATCTGTGTTACATCGTCAATAAGAAGGTCAGAGGGATACAGTAAACCTGAAGTGAAGCATGAGAATGTATAACTAGTGTCACAGAAATGGTTCAAAGCATAGATAGTAAGAAGAATCAGTTTTCATGTACTTAATCAGCATTGTAACTTTTCTGTTTAATTCCGATGCAATTTCTGTGTTTCATCGTCAATAAGAAGGTCAGAGGGATACAGTAAACCTGAAGTGAAGCATCTGAATCTATAACTAGTGTCACAGGAATGGTTCAAAACATATACAGTAAGAAGAGTCAGTTCTCTTGTACTTATGTCGGCATTGTGCTTTTGTATTTAATTCAGATGCAATTTCTGTGTTTCATCGTCAATAAAAAGATCAGAGGGATACAGTAAACCTGAAGTGTAGCATCGGAATCTATTATTAGTGTCACATAAATGGTTCAAAACATAGACCGTAGGAAGAGTCAGTTCTATTGTACTTAAGTCGGCATTGTGCTTTTGCATTTAATTCCGATGCAATTTCTGTGTATCATAGTCAATAAGAAGGTCATAGGGATACTGTAAACATGAAGTGAAGCATCGGATTCTATAACTAGTGTCACAGGAATGGTTCAAAACATAGACAGTAAGAAGAGTCAGTTATCTTGTACTTAAGTCGGCATTGTGCCATTTGTATTTCATCCAGATACAATTTCTGTGTTTCATCGTCAATAAAAAGGTCAGAGGGACACAGTAAAGGGACACAGTAAACCTGAAGTGAAGCATCGGAATCTATAACTTGTGTCACAGGAATGGTTCAAAACATAGACAGTAAGAAGAGTCAGTTTTCTTGTACTTAAGTCGGCATTGTGCTTTTGTAATTAATTCTGATGCAATTTATGTATTTTATCGTCAATAAGAAGGTCAGAAAGATATAGTAAACCGGAAGTGTAGCATTGGAATCTGTAACTAGTGTCACAGGAATGGTTCAAACATAGACAGTAAGGAGAGTCAGTTTTGTTGTTCTTAAGTTGTTATTGTGCATTTTGTATTTAATTCCGATACCATTTCTGTGTTTCATCGTCAATAAGAAGGTCAGAGGGATACAGTAAACGTGAAGTGAAGCATCTGAATCTATAACTAGTGTCACAGGAATGGTTCAAACATAGACAGTAAGGAGAGTCAGTTTTGTTGTACTTAAGTCGGCATTGTGCCTTTTGTATTTAATTCCGATACAATATCTGTGTTTCATCGTCAATAAGAAGGTCAGAGGGATACAGTAAACCTGAAGGGAAGCATCGGAATCTAAAACCGGTCTCACAGGAAAGTTTTAACACATAGACAGTAAGAAGAGCCAGTCTTCTTGTACTTGAGTCGGCATTGTGCCTTTTGTATTTATTACCGATGCAATTTCCGTGTTACCTCGTCAATAAGAAGGTCAGAGGGATACAGTAAACCTGAAGTGAAGCATTGGAATCTATAACTAGTGTCACATGAATGGTTCAAAACACAGACAGTAAGAAGAGCCAGTCTTCTCGTTCTTGAGTTGGCATTGTGCATTTTGTATGTAATTCCGATGCAATTTCTGTGTTTCATTATCAATAAGAAGGTCAGTGGGATACAGTAAACCCGAAGTCAAGCATCGGAATCTATAACTAGTGTCACAGGAATGGTTCAAAACGTAGACAGTAAGAAGAGTCAGTTCTTTTGTACTTAAGTCGGCATTGTGCTTTTGTATTTAACTCACATGCAATTTCTGTGTTTCATCGTCAATAAAAAGGTCAGAGGGATACAGTAAACCTGAAGTGTAGCATCGGAATCTATTACTAGTGTCACAGGAATGGTTCAAAACATAGACCGTAGGAAGAGTCAGTTCTATTGTACTTAAGTCGGCATTGTGCTTTTGTATTTAATTCCGATGCAATTTCTGTGTATCATAGTCAATAAGAAGGTCATAGGGATACTGTAAACATGAAGTGAAGCATCGGAATCTATAACTAGTGTCACGGGAATGCTTCAAAACATAGACAGTAAGAAGAGTCAGTTTTCTTGTACTTAAGTCGGCATTGTGCCTTTTCTATTTAATTCTGATGCAATTTCTATGTTTCATCGTCAATAAGAAGGTCAGAGGGATACAGTAAACCTGAAGTGAAGCATCGGAAACTATAACTAGTGTCACAGGAATGGTTCAAAACACAGACAGTAAG
Organism: Schistocerca serialis cubense; assembly: GCF_023864345.2. Lineage (NCBI taxonomy): Eukaryota > Metazoa > Arthropoda > Insecta > Orthoptera > Acrididae > Schistocerca > Schistocerca serialis. The sequence goes on from NW_026047617.1 coordinate 13,036,767, forward strand.
AAGAGCCAGTCTTCTTGTACTTGAGTTGGCATTGTGCATTTTGTATTTAATTCCGATGCAATTTCTGTGTTTCATTATCAATAAGAAGGTCAGTGGGATACAGTAAACCTGAAGTCAAGCACCGGAACCCATAACTAGGGTCACAGGAATGGTTCAAAACATAGACAGAAAGAAGAGTCAGTTTTCTTGTACTTTTGTCGGCATTCTGCCTTTTGTAATTAATTCCGTTGCAATTTATGTATTTCATCGTCAATAAGAAGGTCAGAGGGATACAGTAAACCTGAAGTGAAGCATCGGAATCTATAACTAGTGTCACAGGAATGGTTCAAAAGACAGACAGTAAGAGGAGCCAGTCTTCTTGTACTCTAATTGGCCTTGTGCATTTTGTATTTAATTCCGATGCAATTTCTGTGTTTCATCATCAATAAGAAGGTCATTGGGATACAATAAACCCGAAGTCAAACTTCGGAATCTATAACTAGTGTCGCAGGAATGGTTCAAAACATAGACAGTAAGAAGAGTCAGTTCTCTTGTACTTAAGTCGGCATTGTGCTTTTGTATTTAATTCCGATGCATTTTCTGTGTTTCATCGTCAATAAAAAGGTCAGAGGGATGCAGTAAACCTGAAGTGTAGCATCGGAATCTATTATTAGTGTCACAGGAATGGTTCAAAACATAGACCGTAGGAAGAGTCAGTTCTATTGTACTTAAGTCGGCATTGTGCTTTTGTATTTAATTCCGATGCAATTTCTGTGTATAATAATCAATAAGAAAGTCATAGGGATACTGTAAACATGAAGTGAAGCATCGGAATTTATAACTAGTGTCACAGGAATGGTTCAAAACATAGACAGTAAGAAGAGTCAGTTATCTTGTACTTAAGTCGGCATTGTGCCATTTGTATTTCATCCCGATACAATTTCTGTGTTTCATCGTCAATTAGAAGGTCAGAGGGACACAGTAAAGGGACACAGTAAACCTGAAGTGAAGCATCGGAATCTATAACTAGTGTCACAGGAATGGTTCAAAACATAGACAGTAAGAAGAGTCAGTTTTCTTGTACTTAAGTCGGCATTGTGCTTTTGTAATTAATTCCGATGCAATTTATGTATTTCATCGTTAATAAGAAGGTCAGAAAGATACAGTAAACCGGAAGTGAAGCATCGGAATCTATAACTAGTGTCTCAGGAATGGTTCAAGCATAGACAGTAAGAAGAGTCAGTTTTCTTGTACTTAAGTCGGCATTGTGCCTTTTGTATTTAATTCCGATGCAATTTATGTATTTCATCGTCAATAAGAAGGTCAGAGGGATACAGTAAACCTGAAGGGAAGCATCGGAATCTATAACTAGTGTCACAGGAATGGTTCAAACACAGACAGTAAGAAGAGTCAGTTATCGTGTACTTAAGTCGGCATTGTGCCTTTTGTATTTAATTCCGATCCAATTTTTGTGTTTCATTGTCCATAAGAAAGTCAGAGGGTTACAGTAAACCTGAAGGGCAGCATCAGAATCTAAAACCGGACTCACAGGAAAGTCTCAAAACATAGACAGTAAGAAGAGCCAGTATTCTTGTACTTGAGTCGGCATTGTGCCTTTTGTATTTAATTCCGATGCAATTTCCGTGTTACATCGTCAATAAGAAGGTCAGAGGGATACAGTAAACCTGAAGTGAAGCATCGGAATCTATAACTAGTGTCACATGAATGGTTCAAAACATAGACAGTAAGATGGGTCAATTTCCTTGTACTTTAGTCGGCATTGTGCCTTTTGTATTTAATTCCGATTCAATATCTGTGTTTCATCGTCAATAAGAAGGTCAGAGGGATACAGTAAACCTGAAGTGAAGCATGAGAATCTATAACTAGTGTCACAGAAATGGTTCAAAACATAGATAGTAAGAAGAATCAGTTTTCATGTACTTAATCAGCATTGTGCCTTTTCTGTTTAATTCCGATGCAATTTCTGTGTTTCATCGTCAATATGAAGGTCAGAGGGATACAGTAAACCTGAAGTGAAGCATCGGAATCTATAACTAGTGTCACAGGAATGGTTCAAAACACAGACAGTAAGAAGAGCCAGTGTTCTTGTACTTGAGTTGGCCTTGTGCATTTTGTATTTAATTCCGATGCAATTTCTGTGTTTCATCATCAATAAGAAGGTCAGTGGGATACAGTAAACCCGAAGTCAAGCATCGGAATCTAAAACTAGTGTCACAGGAATGGTTCAAAACATATACAGTAAGAAGAGTCAGTTTTCTTGTACTTAAGTCGGCATTGTGCTTTTGTAATTAATTCCGATGCAATTTATGTATTTCATCGTTAATAAGAAGGTCAGAGGGATACAGTAAACCTGAAGGGAAGCATCGGAATCTAAAACCGGTCTCACAGGAAAGTTTCAAAACATAGACAGTAAGAAGAGCCAGTATTCTTGTACTTGAGTCGGCATTGTGCCTTTTGTATTTAAATCCGATTCAATATCTGTGTTTCATCGTCAATAAGAAGGTCAGAGGGATACAGTAAACCTGAAGTGAAGCATGAGAATCTAAAACTAGTGTCACAGAAATGGTTCAAAACATAGATAGTAAGAAGAATCAGTTTTCATGTACTTAATCGGCATTGTGCCTTTTCTGTTTAATTCCGATGCAATTTCTGTGTTTCATCGTCAATAAGAAGGTCAGAGGGACACAGTAAACCTGAAGTGAAGCAACGGAATCTATAACTAGTGTCACAGGAATGGTTTAAAACACAGACAGTAAGAAGAGCCAGTCTTCGTGTACTTGAGTTGGCCTTGCGCATTTTGTATTTAATTCCGATGCAATTTCTGTGTTTCATCATCAATAAGAAGGTCAGTGGGATACAGTAAACCCGAAGTCAAGCATCGGAATCTATAACTAGTGTCACAGGAATGGTTCAAAACATATACAGTAAGAAGAGTCAGTTCTCTTGTACTTAAGTCGGCATTGTGCTTTTGTATTTAATTCAGATGCAATTTCTGTGTTTCATCGTCAATAAAAAGGTCAGAGGGATACAGTAAACCTGAAGTGTAGCATCGGAATCTATTATTAGTGTCACAGGAATGGTTCAAAACATAGACCGTAGGAAGAGTCAGTTCTATTGTACTTAAGTCGGCATTGTGCTTTTGCATTTAATTCCGATTCAATTTCTGAGTATCATAGTCAGTAAGAAGGTCATAGGGATACTGTAAACATGAAGTGAAGCATCGGAATCTACAACTAGTGTCACAGGAATTGTTCAAAACATAGACAGTAAGAAGAGTCAGTTATCTTGTACTTAAGTCGGCATTGAGCCTTTTGTATTTCATTCCGATACAATTTCTGTGTTTCATCGTCAATAAGAAGGTCAGAGGGACACAGTGAACCTGAAGTGAAGCATCGGAATCTATAACTAGTGTCACAGGAATGGTTCAAAACATAGACAGTAAGAAGAGTCAGTTTTCTTGTACTTAAGTCGGCATTGTGCCTATGTAATTAATTCCGATGCAACTTATGTATTTCATCATTAATAAGAAGGTCAGAAAGATACAGTAAACCGGAAGTGAAGCATCGGAATCTATAACTAGTGTCTCAGGAATGGTTGAAGCATAGACAGTAAGAAGAGTCAGTTTTCTTGTACTTAAGTCGGCATTGTACCTTTTGTATTTAATTCCGATGCAATTTATGTATTTCATCGTCAATTAGAAGGTCAGAAAGATATAGCAAACCGGAAGTGAAGCATCGGAATCTGTAACTAGTGTCACAGGAATGGTTCAAACATAGACAGTAAGGAGAGTCAGTTTTGTTGTACTTAAGTCGGCATTGTGCATTTTGTATTTAATTCCGATACAATTTCTGTGTTTCATCGTCAATAAGAAGGTTAGAGAGATACAGTAAACCTGAAGTGAAGCATCTGAATCTATAACTAGTGTCACAGGAATGGTTCAAACATAGACAGTAAGGTGAGTCAGTTTTGTTGTACTTAAGTCGGCATTGTGCCTTTTGTATTTAATTCCGATACAATATCTGTGTTTCATCGTCAATAAGAAGGTCAGAGGGATACAGTAAAACTGAAGGGAAGCATCGGAATCTAAAACCGGTCTCAGAGGAAAGTTTTAAAACATAGACAGTAAGAAGAGCCAGTCTTCTTGTACTTGAGTCGGCATTGTGCCTTTTGTATTTATTTACGATGCAATTTGCGTGTTACATCGTCAATAAGAAGGTCAGAGGGATACAGTAAACCTGAAGTGAAGCATCGGAATCTATAACTAGTGTCACATGAATGGTTCAAAACACAGACAGTAAGAAGAGCCAGTCTTCTCGTACTTGAGTTGGCATTGTGCATTTTGTATGTAATTCCGATGCAATTTCTGTGTTTCATTATCAATAAGAAGGTCAGTGGGATACAGTAAACCCGAAGTCAAGCATCGGAATCTATAACTAGTTTCACAGGAATGGTTCAAACCATAGACAGTAAGAAGAGTCAGTTCTTTTGTACTTAAGTCGGCATTGTGCTTTTGTATTTAATTCACATGCAATTTCTGTGTTTCATCGTCAATAAAAAGGTCAGAGGGATACAGTAAACCTGAAGTGTAGCATCGGAATCTATTACTAGTGTCACAGGAATGGTTCAAAACATAGACCGTAGGAAGAGTCAGTTCTATTGTACTTAAGTCGGCATTGTGTTTTTGTATTTAATTCCGATGCAATTGCTGTGTATCATAGTCAATAAGAAGGTCATAGGGATACTGTAAACATGAAGTGAAGCATCGGAATCTATAACTAGTGTGACGGGAATGCTTCAAAACATAGACAGTAAGAAGAGTCAGTTTTCTTGTACTGAAGTCGGCATTGTGCCTTTTCTATTTAATTCTGATGCAATTTCTATGTTTCATCGTCAATAAGAAGATCAGAGGGATACAGTAAACCTGAAGTGAAGCATCGGAAACTATAACTAGTGTCACAGGAATGGTTCAAAACACAGACAGTAAGAAGAGCCAGTCTTCTTGTACTTGAGTTGGCATTGTGCATTTTGTATTTAATTCCTATGCAATTTCTGTGTTTCATTATCAATAAGAAGGTCAGTGGGATACAGTAAACCTGAAGTCAAGCAGCGGAACCCATAACTAGGGTCACAGGAATGGTTCAAAACATAGACAGTAAGAAGAGTAAGTTTTCTTGTACTTAAGTCGGCATTCTGCCTTTTGTAATTAATTCCGTTGCAATTTATGTATTTCATCGTCAATAAGAAGGTCAGAAAGATACAGTAAACAGGAAGTGAAGCATCAGAATCTATAACTAGTGTCACAGGAATGGTTCAAACATAGACAGTAAGAAGAGTCAGTTTTCTTGTACTTAAGTCGGCATTGTGCCTTTTATATTTAATTCCGATACAATTTCTGTGTTTCATCGTCAATAAGAGTGTCAGAGGGATACAGTAAACCTGAAGTGAAGCATCGGAATTTATAACTAGTGTCACAGGAATGGTTCAAAACAGAGACAGTAAGAAGAGTCGGTTTTCGTGTACTTAAGTCGGCATTGTGCCTTTCGTATTTAATTCCGATGCAATTTCTGTGTTTCATCGTCCATAAGAAGGTCAGAGGGATACAGTAAACCTGAAGGGAAGCATCGGAATCTAAAACCGGTCTCACAGGAAAGTTTGAAAACATAGACAGTAAGAAGAGCCAGTATTCTTGTACTTGAGTCAGCATTGCGCCTTTTGTATTTAATTCCGATGCAATTTCCGTGTTACATCGTCAATAAGAAGGTCAGAGGGATACAGTAAACCTGAAGTGAAGCATCGGAATCTATAACTAGTGTCACATGAATGGTTCAAAACATAGACAGTAAGATGGGTCAATTTTACTTGTACTTAAGTCGGCATTGTACCTTTTGTATTTAATTCCGATTCAATATCTGTGTTTCATCGTCAACAAGAAGGTCAGAGGGATACAGTAAAACTGAAGTGAAGCATGGGAATCTATAACTAGTGTCACAGAAATGGTTCAAAACATAGATAGTAAGAAGAATCAGTTTTCATGTACTTAATCGGCATTGTGCCTTTTCTGTTTAATTCCGATGCAATTTCTGTGTTTCATCGTTAATAAGAAGGTCAGAGGGACACAGTAAACCTGAAGTGAAGCAACGGAATCTATAACTAGTGTCACAGGAATGGTTTAAAACACAGACAGTAAGAAGAGCCAGTCTTCGTGTACTTGAGTTGGCCTTGCGCATTTTGTATTTAATTCCGATGCAATTTCTGTGTTTCATCATCAATAAGAAGGTCAGTGGGATACAGTAAACCCGAAGTCAAGCATCGGAATCTATAACTAGTGTCACAGGAATGGTTCAAAACATATACAGTAAGAAGAGTCAGTTCTCTTGTACTTAAGTCGTCATTGTGCTTTTGTATTTAATTCAGATGCAATTTCTGTGTTTCATCGTCAATAAAAAGGTCAGAGGGATACAGTAAACCTGAAGTGTAGCATCGGAATCTATTATTAGTGTCACAGGAATGGTTCAAAACATAGACCGTAGGAAGAGTCAGTTCTATTGTACTTAAGTCGGCATTGTGCTTTTGCATTTAATTCCGATTCAATTTCTGAGTATCATAGTCAGTAAGAAGGTCATAGGGATACTGTAAACATGAAGTGAAGCATCGGAATCTACAACTAGTGTCACAGGAATTGTTCAAAACATAGACAGTAAGAAGAGTCAGTTATCTTGTACTTAAGTCGGCATTGAGCCTTTTGTATTTCATTCCGATACAATATCTGTGTTTCATCGTCAATAAGAAGGTCAGAGGGACACAGTGAACCTGAAGTGAAGCATCGGAATCTATAACTAGTGTCACAGGAATGGTTCAAAACATAGACAGTAAGAAGAGTCAGTTTTCTTGTACTTAAGTCGGCATTGTGCCTATGTAATTAATTCCGATGCAACTTATGTATTTCATCATTAATAAGAAGGTCAGAAAGATACAGTAAACCGGAAGTGAAGCATCGGAATCTATAACTAGTGTCTCAGGAATGGTTGAAGCATAGACAGTAAGAAGAGTCAGTTTTCTTGTACTTAAGTCGGCATTGTACCTTTTGTATTTAATTCCGATGCAATTTATGTATTTCATCGTCAATTAGAAGGTCAGAAAGATATAGCAAACCGGAAGTGAAGCATCGGAATCTGTAACTAGTGTCACAGGAATGGTTCAAACATAGACAGTAAGGAGAGTCAGTTTTGTTGTACTTAAGTCGGCATTGTGCATTTTGTATTTAATTCCGATACAATTTCTGTGTTTCATCGTCAATAAGAAGGTTAGAGGGATACAGTAAACCTGAAGTGAAGCATCTGAATCTATAACTAGTGTCACAGGAATGGTTCAAACATAGACAGTAAGGTGAGTCAGTTTTGTTGTACTTAAGTCGGCATTGTGCCTTTTGTATTTAATTCCGATACAATATCTGTGTTTCATCGTCAATAAGAAGGTCAGAGGGATACAGTAAAACTGAAGGGAAGCATCGGAATCTAAAACCGGTCTCACAGGAAAGTTTTAAAACATAGACAGTAAGAAGAGCCAGTCTTCTTGTACTTGAGTCGGCATTGTGCCTTTTGTATTTATTTCCGATGCAATTTCCGTGTTACATCGTCAATAAGAAGGTCAGAGGGATACAGTAAACCTGAAGTGAAGCATCGGAATCTATAACTAGTGTCACATGAATGGTTCAAAACACAGACAGTAAGAAGAGCCAGTCTTCTCGTACTTGAGTTGGCATTGTGCATTTTGTATGTAATTCCGATGCAATTTCTGTGTTTCATTATCAATAAGAAGGTCAGTGGGATACAGTAAACCCGAAGTCAAGCATCGGAATCTATAACTAGTTTCACAGGAATGGTTCAAAACATAGACAGTAAGAAGAGTCAGTTCTTTTGTACTTAAGTCGGCATTGTGCTTTTGTATTTAATTCACATGCAATTTCTGTGTTTCATCGTCAATAAAAAGGTCAGAGGGATACAGTAAACCTGAAGTGTAGCATCGGAATCTATTACTAGTGTCACAGGAATGGTTCAAAACATAGACCGTAGGAAGAGTCAGTTCTATTGTACTTAAGTCGGCATTGTGTTTTTGTATTTAATTCCGATGCAATTGCTGTGTATCATAGTCAATAAGAAGGTCATAGGGATACTGTAAACATGAAGTGAAGCATCGGAATCTATAACTAGTGTGACGGGAATGCTTCAAAACATAGACAGTAAGAAGAGTCAGTTTTCTTGTACTGAAGTCGGCATTGTGCCTTTTCTATTTAATTCTGATGCAATTTCTATGTTTCATCGTCAATAAGAAGATCAGAGGGATACAGTAAACCTGAAGTGAAGCATCGGAAACTATAACTAGTGTCACAGGAATGGTTCAAAACACAGACAGTAAGAAGAGCCAGTCTTCTTGTACTTGAGTTGGCATTGTGCATTTTGTATTTAATTCCTATGCAATTTCTGTGTTTCATTATCAATAAGAAGGTCAGTGGGATACAGTAAACCTGAAGTCAAGCAGCGGAACCCATAACTAGGGTCACAGGAATGGTTCAAAACATAGACAGTAAGAAGAGTAAGTTTTCTTGTACTTAAGTCGGCATTCTGCCTTTTGTAATTAATTCCGTTGCAATTTATGTATTTCATCGTCAATAAGAAGTTCAGAAAGATACAGTAAACAGGAAGTGAAGCATCAGAATCTATAACTAGTGTCACAGGAATGGTTCAAACATAGACAGTAAGAAGAGTCAGTTTTCTTGTACTTAAGTCGGCATTGTGCCTTTTATATTTAATTCCGATACAATTTCTGTGTTTCATCGTCAATAAGAGTGTCAGAGGGATACAGTAAACCTGAAGTGAAGCATCGGAATTTATAACTAGTGTCACAGGAATGGTTCAAAACACAGACAGTAAGAAGAGTCGGTTTTCGTGTACTTAAGTCGGCATTGTGCCTTTCGTATTTAATTCCGATGCAATTTCTGTGTTTCATCGTCCATAAGAAGGTCAGAGGGATACAGTAAACCTGAAGGGAAGCATCGGAATCTAAAACCGGTCTCACAGGAAAGTTTGAAAACATAGACAGTAAGAAGAGCCAGTATTCTTGTACTTGAGTCAGCATTGCGCCTTTTGTATTTAATTCCGATGCAATTTCCGTGTTACATCGTCAATAAGAAGGTCAGAGGGATACAGTAAACCTGAAGTGAAGCATCGGAATCTATAACTAGTGTCACATGAATGGTTCAAAACATAGACAGTAAGATGGGTCAATTTTACTTGTACTTAAGTCGGCATTGTACCTTTTGTATTTAATTCCGATTCAATATCTGTGTTTCATCGTCAACAAGAAGGTCAGAGGGATACAGTAAAACTGAAGTGAAGCATGGGAATCTATAACTAGTGTCACAGAAATGGTTCAAAACATAGATAGTAAGAAGAATCAGTTTTCATGTACTTAATCGGCATTGTGCCTTTTCTGTTTAATTCCGATGCAATTTCTGTGTTTCATCGTCAATAAGAAGGTCAGAGGGATACAGTAAACCTGAAGCGAAGCATCGGAATCTATAACTAGTGTCACAGGAATGGTTCAAATCACAGACAGTAAGAAGAACCAGTCTTCTTGTACTCGAGTTGGCCTTGTGCATTTTGTATTTAATTCCGATGCAATTTCTGTGTTTCATCATCAATAAGAAGGTCAGTGGGATACAGTAAACCCGAAGTCAAACTTCGGAATCTATAACTAGTGTCACAGGAATGGTACAAAACATAGACAGTAAGAAGAGTCAGTTCTCTTGTACTTAAGTCGGCATTGTGCTTTTGTATTTAATTCCGATGCAATTTCTGTGTTTCATTGTCAATAAAAAGGTCAGAGGGATACAGTAAACCTGAAGTGTAGCATCGGAATCTATTATTAGTGTCACAGGAATGGTTCAAAACATAGACCGTAGGAAGAGTCAGTTCTATTGTACTTAAGTCGGCATTGTGCTTTTGTATTTAATTCCGATGCAATTTCTGTGTATCATAGTCAATAAGAGGGTCATAGGGATACTGTAAACATGAAGTGAAGCATCGGAATCTATAACTAGTGTCACAGGAATTGTTCAAAACATAGACAGTAAGAAGAGTCAGTTTTCTTGTACTTAAGTCGGCATAGTGCCTTTTGTATTTAATGCCGATGCAATTTATGTATTTCATCGTCAATAAGAAGGTCAGAAAGATACAGTAAACCGGAAGTGAAGAATCGGAATCTATAACTAGTGTCACAGGAGTGGTTCAAACATAGACAGTAAGAAGAGTCAGTTTTGTTGTACTTCAGTCGGCATTGTGCCTTTTGTATTTAATTCCGATACAATTTCTGTGTTTCATCGTCAATAAGAAGGTCAGAGGGATACAGTAAACCTGAAGTGAAACATCTGAATCTATAACTAGTGTCACTGGAATGGTTCAAAACATAGACAGTAAGAAGAGTCAGTTATCTTGTACTTAAGTCGGCATTGTGCCTTTTGTATTTAATTCCGATGCAATTTCTGTGTTTCATCGTCCATAAGAAGGTCAGAGGCATACAGTAAACCTGAAGGGAAGCATCGGAATCTAAAACCGGTCTCACAGGAAAGTTTCAACACATAGACAGTAAGAAGAGCCAGTCTTCTTATACTTGAGTCGGCATTGTGCCTTTTGTATTTATTTCCGATGCAATTTCCGTGTTACATCGTCAATAAGAAGGTCAGAGGGATACAGTAAACCTGAAGTGAAGCATCGGAATCTATAACTAGGGTCACAGGAATTGTTCAAAACATAGACAGTAAGAAGAGTCAGTTATCTTGTACTTACGTCGGCATTGAGCCTTTTGTATTTCATTCCGATACAATTTCTGTGTTTCATCGTCAATAAGAAGGTCAGAGGGACACAGTAAACCTGAAGTGGAGCATCGGAATCTATAACTAGTGTCACAGGAATGGTTCAAAACATAGACAGTAAGAAGAGTCAGTTTTCTTGTACTTAAGTCGGCATTGTGCTTTTGTAATTAATTCCGATGCAATTTATGTATTTCATCATTAATAAGAAGGTCAGAAAGATACAGTAAACCGGAAGTGAAGCATCGAAATCTATAACTAGTGTCTCAGGAATGGTTCAAGCATAGACAGTAAGAAGAGTCAGTTTTCTTGTACTTAAGTCGGCAATGTGCCTTTTGTATTTAATTCCGATGCAATTTATGTATTTCATCGTCACTAAGAAGGTCAGAAAGATATAGCAAACCGGAAGTGAAGCATCGGAATCTGTAACTAGTGTCACAGGAATGGTTCAAACATAGACAGTAAGGAGAGTCAGTTTTGTTGTACTTAAGTCGGCATTGTGCATTTTGTATTTAATTCCGATACAATTTCTGTGTTTCATCGTCAATAAGAAGGTCAGAGGGATACAGTAAACCTGAAGTGAAGCATCTGAATCTATAACTAGTGTCACAGGAATGGTTCAAACATAGACAGTAAGGAGATTCAGTTTTGTTGTACTTAAGTCGGCATTGTGCCTTTTGTATTTAATTCCGATGCAATATCTGTGTTTCATCGTCAATAAGAAGGTCAGAGGGATACAGTAAAACTGAAGGGAAGCATCGGAATCTAAAACCGGTCTCACAGGAAAGTTTTAAAACATAGACAGTAAGAAGAGCCAGTCTTCTTGTACTTGAGTCGGCATTGTGCCTTTGTATTTATTTCCGATGCAATTTCCGTGTTACATCGTCAATAAGAAGTTCAGAGGGATACAGTAAACCTGAAGTGAAGCATCGGAATCTATAACTAGTGTCACATGAATGGTTCAAACACAGACAGTAAGAAGAGCCAGTCTTCTCGTACTTGAGTTGGCATTGTGCATTTTGTATGTAATTCCGATGCAATTTCTGTGTTTCATTATCAATAAGAAGGTCAGTGGGATACAGTAAACCCGAAGTCAAGCATCGGAATCTATAACTAGTGTCACAGGAATGGTTCAAAACATAGACAGTAAGAAGAGTCAGTTCTTTTGTACTTAAGTCGGCATTGTGCTTTTGTATTTAATTCAAATGCAATTTCTGTGTTTCATCGTCAATAAAAAGGTCAGAGGGATACAGTAAACCTGAAGTGTAGCATCGGAATCTATTACTAGTGTCACAGGAATGGTTCAAAACATAGACCGTAGGAAGAGTCAGTTCTATTGTACTTAAGTCGGCATTGTGTTTTTGTATTTAATTCCGATGCAATTGCTGTGTATCATAGTCAATAAGAAGGTCATAGGGATACTGTAAACATGAAGTGAAGCATCGGAATCTATAACTAGTGTGACGGGAATGCTTCAAAACATAGACAGTAAGAAGAGTCAGTTTTCTTGTACTGAAGTCGGCATTGTGCCTTTTCTATTTAATTCTGATGCAATTTCTATGTTTCATCGTCAATAAGAAGATCAGAGGGATACAGTAAACCTGAAGTGAAGCATCGGAAACTATAACTAGTGTCACAGGAATGGTTCAAAACACAGACAGTAAGAAGAGCCAGTCTTCTTGTTCTTGAGTTGGCATTGTGCATTTTGTATTTAATTCCTATGCAATTTCTGTGTTTCATTATCAATAAGAAGGTCAGTGGGATACAGTAAACCTGAAGTCAAGCAGCGGAACCCATAACTAGGGTCACAGGAATGGTTCAAAACATAGACAGTAAGAAGAGTCAGTTTTCTTGTACTTAAGTCGGCATTCTGCCTTTTGTAATTAATTCCGTTGCAATTTATCTATTTCATCGTCAATAAGAAGGTCAGAAAGATACAGTAAACAGGAAGTGAAGCATCAGAATCTATAACTAGTGTCACAGGAATGGTTCAAACATAGACAGTAAGAAGAGTCAGTTTTCTTGTACTTAAGTCGGCATTGTGCCTTTTATATTTAATTCCGATACAATTTCTGTGTATCATCGTCAATAAGAGTGTCAGAGGGATACAGTAAACCTGAAGTGAAGCATCGGAATTTATAACTAGTGTCACAGGAATGGTTCAAAACACAGACAGTAAGAAGAGTCGGTTTTCGTGTACTTAAGTCGGCATTGTGCCTTTTGTATTTAATTCCGATGCAATTTCTGTGTTTCATCGTCCATAAGAAGGTCAGAGGGATACAGTAAACCTGAAGGGAAGCATCGGAATCTAAAACCGGTCTCACAGGAAAGTTTGAAAACATAGACAGTAAGAAGAGCCAGTATTCTTGTACTTGAGTCAGCATTGCGCCTTTTGTATTTAATTCCGATGCAATTTCCGTGTTACATCGTCAATAAGAAGGTCAGAGGGATACAGTAAACCTGAAGTGAAGCATCGGAATCTATAACTAGTGTCACATGAATGGTTCAAAACATAGACAGTAAGATGGGTCAATTTTACTTGTACTTAAGTCGGCATTGTACCTTTTGTATTTAATTCCGATTCAATATCTGTGTTTCATCGTCAACAAGAAGGTCAGAGGGATACAGTAAAACTGAAGTGAAGCATGGGAATCTATAACTAGTGTCACAGAAATGGTTCAAAACATAGATAGTAAGAAGAATCAGTTTTCATGTACTTAATCGGCATTGTGCCTTTTCTGTTTAACTCCGATGCAATTTCTGTGTTTCATCGTCAATAAGAAGGTCAGAGGGATACAGTAAACCTGAAGCGAAGCATCGGAATCTATAACTAGTGTCACAGGAATGGTTCAAATCACAGACAGTAAGAAGAACCAGTCTTCTTGTACTCGAGTTGGCCTTGTGCATTTTGTATTTAATTCCGATGCAATTTCTGTGTTTCATCATCAATAAGAAGGTCAGTGGGATACAGTAAACCCGAAGTCAAACTTCGGAATCTATAACTAGTGTCACAGGAATGGTTCAAAACATAGACAGTAAGAAGAGTCAGTTCTCTTGTACTTAAGTCGGCATTGTGCTTTTGTATTTAATTCCGATGCAATTTCTGTGTTTCATTGTCAATAAAAAGGTCAGAGGGATACAGTAAACCTGAAGTGTAGCATCGGAATCTATTATTAGTGTCACAGGAATGGTTCAAAACATAGACCGTAGGAAGAGTCAAAGTCGGCATTGTGCTTTTGTATTTAATTCCGATGCAATTTCTGTGTATCATAGTCAATAAGAAGGTCATAGGGATACTGTAAACATGAAGTGAAGCATCGGAATCTATAACTAGTGTCACAGCAATTGTTCAAAACATAGACAGTAAGAAGAGTCAGTTTTCTTGTACTTAAGTCGGCATAGTGCCTTTTGTATTTAATGCCGATGCAATTTATGTATTTCATCGCCAATAAGAAGGTCAGAAAGATACAGTAAACCGGAAGTGAAGCATCGGAATCTATAACTAGTGTCACAGGAGTGGTTCAAACATAGACAGTAAGAAGAGTCAGTTTTGTTGTACTTAAGTCGGCATTGTGCCTTTTGTATTTAATTCCGATACAATTTCTGTGTTTCATCGTCAATAAGAAGGTCAGAGGGATACAGTAAACCTGAAGTGAAACATCTGAATCTATAACTAGTGTCACTGGAATGGTTCAAAACATAGACAGTAAGAAGAGTCAGTTATCTTGTACTTAAGTCGGCATTGTGCCTTTTGTATTTAATTCCGATGCAATTTCTGTGTTTCATCGTCCATAAGAAGGTCAGAGGCATACAGTAAACCTGAAGGGAAGCATCGGAATCTAAAACCGGTCTCACAGGAAAGTTTCAACACATAGACAGTAAGAAGAGCCAGTCTTCTTATACTTGAGTCGGCATTGTGCCTTTTGTATTTATTTCCGATGCAATTTCCGTGTTACATCGTCAATAAGAAGGTCAGAGGGATACAGTAAACCTGAAGTGAAGCATCGGAATCTATAACTAGGGTCACAGGAATTGTTCAAAACATAGACAGTAAGAAGAGTCAGTTATCTTGTACTTACGTCGGCATTGAGCCTTTTGTATTTCATTCCGATACAATTTCTGTGTTTCATCGTCAATAAGAAGGTCAGAGGGACACAGTAAACCTGAAGTGGAGCATCGGAATCTATAACTAGTGTCACAGGAATGGTTCAAAACATAGACAGTAAGAAGAGTCAGTTTTCTTGTACTTAAGTCGGCATTGTGCTTTTGTAATTAATTCCGATGCAATTTATGTATTTCATCATTAATAAGAAGGTCAGAAAGATACAGTAAACCGGAAGTGAAGCATCGAAATCTATAACTAGTGTCTCAGGAATGGTTCAAGCATAGACAGTAAGAAGAGTCAGTTTTCTTGTACTTAAGTCGGCATTGTGCCTTTTGTATTTAATTCCGATGCAATTTATGTATTTCATCGTCACTAAGAAGGTCAGAAAGATATAGCAAACCGGAAGTGAAGCATCGGAATCTGTAACTAGTGTCACAGGAATGGTTCAAACATAGACAGTAAGGAGAGTCAGTTTTGTTGTACTTAAGTCGGCATTGTGCATTTTGTATTTAATTCCGATACAATTTCTGTGTTTCATCGTCAATAAGAAGGTCAGAGGGATACAGTAAACCTGAAGTGAAGCATCTGAATCTATAACTAGTGTCACAGGAATGGTTCAAACATAGACAGTAAGGAGATTCAGTTTTGTTGTACTTAAGTCGGCATTGTGCCTTTTGTATTTAATTCCGATACAATATCTGTGTTTCATCGTCAATAAGAAGGTCAGAGGGATACAGTAAAACTGAAGGGAAGCATCGGAATCTAAAACCGGTCTCACAGGAAAGTTTTAAAACATAGACAGTAAGAAGAGCCAGTCTTCTTGTACTTGAGTCGGCATTGTGCCTTTGTATTTATTTCCGATGCAATTTCCGTGTTACATCGTCAATAAGAAGTTCAGAGGGATACAGTAAACCTGAAGTGAAGCATCGGAATCTATAACTAGTGTCACATGAATGGTTCAAACACAGACAGTAAGAAGAGCCAGTCTTCTCGTACTTGAGTTGGCATTGTGCATTTTGTATGTAATTCCGATGCAATTTCTGTGTTTCATTATCAATAAGAAGGTCAGTGGGATACAGTAAACCCGAAGTCAAGCATCGGAATCTATAACTAGTGTCACAGGAATGGTTCAAAACATAGACAGTAAGAAGAGTCAGTTCTTTTGTACTTAAGTCGGCATTGTGCTTTTGTATTTAATTCAAATGCAATTTCTGTGTTTCATCGTCAATAAAAAGGTCAGAGGGATACAGTAAACCTGAAGTGTAGCATCGGAATCTATTACTAGTGTCACAGGAATGGTTCAAAACATAGACCGTAGGAAGAGTCAGTTCAATTGTACTTAATTCGGCATTGTGTTTTTGTATTTAATTCCGATGCAATTGCTGTATATCATATCAATAAGAAGGTCATAGGGATACTGTAAACATGAAGTGAAGCATCGGAATCTATAACTAGTGTGACGGGAATGCTTCAAAACATATACAGTAAGAAGAGTCAGTTTTCTTGTACTGAAGTCGGCATTGTGCCTTTTCTATTTAATTCTGATGCAATTTCTATGTTTCATCGTCAATAAGAAGATCAGAGGGATACAGTAAACCTGAAGTGAAGCATCGGAAACTATAACTAGTGTCACAGGAATGGTTCAAAACACAGACAGTAAGAAGAGCCAGTCTTCTTGTACTTGAGTTGGCATTGTGCATTTTGTATTTAATTCCGATGCAATTTCTGTGTTTCATTATCAATAAGAGGGTCAGTGGGATACAGTAAACCTGAAGTCAAGCAGCGGAACCCATAACTAGGGTCACAGGAATGGTTCAAAACATAGACAGTAAGAAGAGTCAGTTTTCTTGTACTTAAGTCGGCATTCTGCCTTTTGTAATTAATTCCGTTGCAATTTATGTATTTCATCGTCAGTAAGAAGGTCAGAAAGATACAGTAAACAGGAAGTGAAGCATCGGAATCTATAACTAGTGTCACAGGAATGGTTCAAACATAGACAGTAAGAAGGGTCAGTTTTCTTGTACTTAAGTCGGCATTGTGCTTTTGTATTTAATTCACATGCAATTTCTGTGTTTCATCGTCAATAAAAAGGTCAGAGGGATACAGTAAACCTGAAGTGTAGCATCGGAATCTATTACTAGTGTCACAGGAATGGTTCAAAACATAGACCGTAGGAAGAGTCAGTTCTATTGTACTTAAGTCGGCATTGTGTTTTTGTATTTAATTCCGATGCAATTGCTGTGTATCATAGTCAATAAGAAGGTCATAGGGATACTGTATACATGAAGTGAAGCATCGGAATCTATAACTAGTGTCACAGGAATGGTTCAAAACACAGACAGTAAGAAGAGTCAGTTTTCGTGTACTTAAGTCGGCATTGTGCCTTTTGTATTTAATTCCGATGCAATTTCTGTGTTTCATCGTCCATAAGAAGGTCAGAGGGATACAGTAAACCTGAAGGGAAGCATCGGAATCTAAAACCGGTCTCACAGGAAAGTTTGAAAACATAGACAGTAAGAAGAGCCAGTATTCTTGTACTTGAGTCAGCATTGTGCCTTTTGTATTTAATTCCGATGCAATTTCCGTGTTACATCGTCAATAAGAAGGTCAGAGGGATACAGTAAACCTGAAGTGAAGCATCGGAATCTATAACTAGTGTCACATGAATGGTTCAAAACATAGACAGTAAGATGGGTCAATTTTACTTGTACTTAAGTCGGCATTGTGCCTTTTGTATTTAATTCCGATTCAATATCTGTGTTTCATCGTCAATAAGAAGGTCAGAGGGATACAGTAAACCTGAAGTGAAGCATGGGAATCTATAACTAGTGTCACAGAAATGGTTCAAAACATAGATAGTAAAAAGAATCAGTTTTCATGTACTTAATCGGCATTGTGCCTTTTCTGTTTAATTCCGATGCAATTTCTGTGTTTCATCGTCAATAAGAAGGTCAGAGGGATACAGTAAACCTGAAGTGAAGCATCGGAATCTATAACTAGTGTCACAGGAATGGTTCAAATCACAGACAGCAAGAAGAGCCAGTCTTCTTGTACTCGAGTTGGCCTTGTGCATTTTGTATTTAATTCCGATGCAATTTCTGTGTTTCATCATCAATAAGAAGGTCAGTGGGATACAGTAAACCCGAAGTCAAACTTCGGAATCTATAACTAGTGTCACAGGAATGGTTCAAAACATAGACAGTAAGAAGAGTCAGTTCTCTTGTACTTAAGTCGGCATTGTGCTTTTGTATTTAATACCGATGCAATTTCTGTGTTTCATCGTCAATAAAAAGGTCAGAGGGATACAGTAAACCTGAAGTGTAGCATCGGAATCTATTATTAGTGTCACAGGAATGGTTCAAAACATAGACCGTAGGAAGAGTCAGTTCTATTGTACTTAAGTCGGCATTGTGCTTTTGTATTTAATTCCGATGCAATTTCTGTGTATCATAGTCAATAAGAAGGTCATAGGGATACTGTAAACATGAAGTGAAGCATCGGAATCTATAACTAGTGTCACAGGAATTGTTCAAAACATAGACAGTAAGAAGAGTCAGTTATCTTGTACTTAAGTCGGCATTGTGCCTTTGTATTTCATCCCGATACAATTTCTGTGTTTCATCGTCAATAAGAAGGTCAGAGGGACACAGTAAAGGGACACAGTAAACGTGAAGTGAAGCATCGGAATCTATAACTAGTGTCACAGGAATGGTTCAAAACATAGACAGTAAGAAGAGTCAGTTTTCTTGTACTTAAGTCGGCATTGTGCTTTTGTAATTAATTCCGATGCAATTTATGTATTTCATCGTTAATAAGAAGGTCAGAAAGATACAGTAAACCGGAAGTGAAGCATCGGAATCTATAACTAGTGTCTCAGGAATGGTTCAAGCATAGACAGTAAGAAGAGTCAGTTTTCTTTTACTTAAGTCGGCATTGTGCCTTTTGTAATTAATTCCGATGCAATTTATGTATTTCATCGTCAATACGAAGGTCAGAAAGATACAGTAAACCGGAAGTGAAGCATCGGAATCTATAACTAGTGTCACAGGAATGGTTCAAACATAGACAGTAAGAAGAGTCAGTTTTCTTGTACTTAAGGCGGCATTGTGCCTTTTGTATTTAATGCCGATGCAATTTATGTATTTCATCGTCAATAAGAAGGTCAGAAAGATACAGTAACCGGAAGTGAAGCATCGGAATCTATAACTAGTGTCACAGGAGTGGTTCAAACATAGACATTAAGGAGAGTCAGTTTTGTTGTACTTAAGTCGGCATTGTGCCTTTTGCATTTAATACCGATACAATTTCTGTGTTTCATCGTCAATAAGAAGGTCAGAGGGATACAGTAAACCTGAAGTGAAACATCTGAATCTATAACTAGTGTCACTGGAATGGTTCAAAACATAGACAGTAAGAAGAGTCAGTTATCTTGTACTTAAGTCGGCATTGTGCCTTTTGTATTTAATTCCGATGCAATTTCTGTGTTTCATCGTCAATAAGAAGATCAGAGGGATACAGTAAACCTGAAGTGAAGCATGAGAATCTATAACCAGTGTCACAGAAATGGTTCAAAACATAGATAGTAAGAAGAATCTGTTTTCATGTACTTAATCGGCATTGTGCCTTTTCTATTTAATTCCGATGCAATTTCTGTGTTTCATCGTCAATAAGAAGGTCAGAGGGATACAGTAAACCTGAAGTAAAGCATCGGAATCTATAACTAGTGTCTCAGGAATGGTTCAAAACGCAGACAGTAAGAAGAACCAGTCTTCTTGTACTTTAGTTGGCATTGTGCATTTTGTATTTAATTCCGATGCAATTTCTGTGGTTCATTATCAATAAGAAGGTCAGTGGGATACAGTAAACCCGAAGTCAAGCATCGGAATCTATAACTAGTGTCACAGGAATGGTTCAAAACATAGACAGTAAGATGAGTCAGTTCTATTGTACTTAAGAAGACCTTGTGCTTTTGTATTTAATTCAGATGCAATTTCTGTGTTTCATCGTCAATAAAAGGTCAGAGGAATACAGTAAACCTGAAGTGTAGCATCGGAATCTATTACTAGTGTCACAAGAATGGTTCAAAACATAGACAGTAGGAACAGTCAGTTCTATTGTACTTAAGTCGGCATTGTGCTTTTGTATTTAATTCCGATGCAATTTCTGTTAATCATAGTCAATAAGAAGGTCATAGGGATACTGTAAACATGAAGTGAAGCATCGGAATCTATAACTAGTGTCACGGGAATGGTTCAAAACATAGACAGTAAGAAGAGTCAGTTTTCTTGTACTTAAGTCGGCATTGTGCCTTTTCTATTTAATTCAGATGGAATTTCTATGTTTCATCGTCAATAAGAAGGTCAGAGGGATACAGTAAACCTGAAGTGAAGCATCGGAATCTATATCTAGTGTCACAGGAATGGTTCAAAACATAGACAGTAAGAAGTGCCAGTCTTCTTGAGTTGGCATTGAGCATTTTGTATTTAATTCCGATGCAATTTCTGTGTTTCATCATCAATATGAAGGTCAGTGGGATACAGTAAACCTGAAGTCAAGCATCGGAATCTATAACTAGTGTCAACGCAATGGTTCAAAACATAGACAGTAAGAAGAGCCAGTCTTCTTGTACTTAAGTCGGCATTGTGCCTATGTATTTAATTCCGATGCAATTTCTGTGTTTCATCGTCAATAAGAAGGTCAGAGGGACACAGTAAACCTGAAGTGAAGCATCGGAATCTATAACTAGTGTCACAGGAATGGTTCTAAACATAGACAGTAAGAAGAGTCAGTTTTCTTGTACTTAAGTCGGCATTGTGCCTTTAGTAATTAATTCCGATGCAATTTATGTATTTCATCGTCAATAAGAAGGTCAGAAAGAGACAGTAAACAGAAAGTGAAGCATCGGAATCTATAACTAGTGTCACAGGAATGGTTCAAACATAGACAGTAAGAAGAGTCAGTTTTCTTGTACTTAAGTCGGCATTGTGCCTTTTGTATTTCATTTTGATACAATTTCTGTGTTTCATCGTCAACAAGAAGGTCAGAGGGATACAGTAAACCTGAAGTGAAGCATCGGAATTTATAACTAGTGTCGCAGAAATGGTTCAAAAGATGGACAGTAAGAAGAGTCAGTTATCTTGTACTTAAGTCGGCATTGTGCCTTTTGTATTTAATTCCGATGCAATTTCTGTGTTTCATCGTCCATAAGAAGGTCAGAGGGATACAGTAAACCTGAAGGGAAGCATCGGAATCTAAAACCGGTCTCACAGGAAAGTTTCAAAATATAGACAGTAAGAACAGCCAGACGTCCTGTACTTGAGTCGGCATAGTGCCTTTTGTATTTAATTCCGATGCAATTTCTGTGTTACATCGTCAATAAGAAGATCAGGGGGATACAGTAAACCTGAAGTGAAGCATCGGAATCTATAACAAGTGTCACATGAATGGTTCAAAACATAGACAGTAAGATGAGTAGGTTTTCTTGTACTTAAGTCGGCATTGTGCCTTTTGTATTTAATTCCGATGCAATATCTGTGTTTCATCGTCAATAAGAAGGTCAGAGGGATTGAGTAAACCTGAAGTGAAGCATGGGAATCTATAACTAGTGTCACAGAAATGGTTCAAAACATAGATACCAAGAAGAATCAGTTTTCTTGTACTTAAGTCGGCATTGTGCCTTTTCTATTTAATTCTGATGCAATTTCTATGTTTCATCGTCAATAAGAAGGTCACAGGGATACAGTAAACCTGAAGTGAAGCATCGGAATCAACAACTAGTGTCACAGGAATGGTTCAAAACACATACAGTAAGAAGAACCAGTCTTCTTGTACTTGAGTTGGCATTGTGCATTTTGTATTTAATTCCGATGCAATTTCTGTGTTTCATCATCAATAAGAAGGTCAGTGGGATACAGTAAACCTGAAGTCAAGCATCGGAATCTATAACTAGTGTCACAGGAATGGTTCAAAACATAGACAGTAAGAAGAGCCAGTCTTCTTGTACTTGAGTTGGCTATGTGCCTATGTATTTAATTCCGATGCAATTTCTGTGTTTCATCGTCAATAAGAAGGTCAGAGGGATACAGTAATCCTGAAGTGAAGCATCTGAATATATAAGTAGTGTCACATTAATGGTTCAAAACATAGACAGTAAGAAGAGTCAGTTATCTTGTACTTAAGTCGGCATTGTGCCTTTTGTATTTCATTCCGATGCAATTTCTGTGTTTCATCGTCCATAAGAAGGTCAGAGGGATACAGTAAACCTGAAGGGAAGCATCGGAATCTAAAACCGGTCTCTCAGGAAAGTTTCAAAACATAGACAGTAAGAAGAGCCAGACTTCTTGTACTTGAGTCGGCATTGTGCCTTTTGTATTTAATTCCGATGTAATTTCTGTGTTACATCGTCAATAAGAAGGTCAGAGGGATACAGTAAACCTGAAGTGAAGCATCGGAATCTATAACTAGTGTCACTCGAATGGTTCAAAACATAGACAGTAAGATGAGTCAGTTTTCTTGTACTTAAGTCGGCATTGTGCCTTTTGTATTTAAATCCGATGCAATATCTGTGCTTCATCGTCAATAAGAAGGTCAGAGGGATACAGTAAACCTGAAGTGAAGCATGGGAATCTATTACTAGTGTCACAGGAATGGTTCAAAACATAGACAGTAAGAAGAGTCAGTTCCCTTGCACTTAAGTCGGCATTGTGCTTTTGTATTTAATTCCGATGCAATTTCTGTGTTTCATCGTCAATAAAAAGCTCAGAGGGATACAGTAAACCTGAAATGTAGCATCGGGATCTAAAACTAGTGTCACAGGAATGGTTCAAAACATAGACAGTAGGAAGAGTCAGTTCTATCGTACTTAAGTCGGCATTGTGCTTTTGTATTTAATACCGATGCAATTTCTGTGTATCATCGTCAATAAGAAGGTCATAGGGATACAGTAAACATGAAGTGAAGCATCGGAATCTATATCTAGTGTCAAGGGAATGCTTCAAATCATAGACAGTAAGAGGAGTCGGATTTCTTGTACTTATGTCGGCATTGCGCCTTTTCTATTTAATTCTGATGCAATTTCTATGTTTCATCGTCAATAAGAAGGTCAGAGGGATACAGTAAACCTGAAGTGAAGCATCGGAATCTATAACTAGTGTCACAGGAATGGTTCAAAACATAGACAGTAAGAAGAGCCAGTCTTCTTGTACATGAGTCGGCATTGTGCCTATGTATTTAATTCCGATGCTATTTCTGTGTTGCATCATCAATAAGACGGTCAGAGGGATACAGTAAACCTGAAGTGAAACATCGGAATCTACAACCAGTGTCACAGGAATGGTTCAAAACATACACAGTAGGAAGAGCCAGTCTGCTTGTCCTTCATTCGGCATTGTGCCTTTTGAATTTAATTCCGATGCAATATCTGTGTATCATCGTCAATAAGAAGGTCATAGGGATACAGTAAACATGAAGTGAAGCATCGGAATCTATAACTAGTGTCACAGGAATGGTTCAAAACATAGACAGTAAGAAGAGCCAGTCTTCTTGTACTTGGGTCGGCATTGTGCCTTTTGTAATTAATTCCGATGCAATTTATGTATTTCATCGTCAATAAGAAGGTCAGAAAGATACAGTAAACCGGAAGTAAAGCATCGGAATCTATAACTAGTGTCACAGGAATGGTTCAAAACATAGACAGTAAGAAGAGCCAGTCTTCCTGTTCTTGAGTCGGCATTGTGCCTATGTATTTAATTCCGATGCAATTTCTGTGTTTCGTCGTCAATAAGACGGTCAGAGGGATACAGTAAACCTGAAGTGAAGCATCGGAATCTATATCTAGTGTCACAGGAATGGTTCAAAACATAGACAGTAGGAAGAGCCAGTCTTCTTGTCCTTCATTCGGCATTGTGCCTTTTGTATTTAAATCCGATGCAATTTCTGTGTTTCATCGTCCATAAGAAGGTCAGAGGGATACAGTAAACCTGAAGCGAAGCATCGGAATCTAAAATCGGTCTCTCAGGAAAGTTTCAAAACATAGACAGTAAGAAGAGCCAGACTTCTTGTACTTGAGTCGTTATTGTGCCTTTTGTATTTAATTCCGATGCAATTTCTGTGTCACATCGTCAATAAGAAGGTCAGAGGGATACAGTAAACCTGAAGTGAAGCATCGGAATCTATAACTAGTGTCATATGAAGGGTTCAAATCATAGACAGTAAGATGAGTCAGTTTTCTTGTACTTAAGTCGGCATTGTGCCTTTTGTATTTAATTCCGATGCAATATCTGTCTTTCATCGTCAATAAGAAGGTCAGAGGGACACAGCAAACCTGAAGTGAAGCATCGGAATCTGTAACTAGTGTCACAGGAATGGTTCAAAACATAGACAGTAAGAAGAGTCAGTTTTCTTGTACTTATGTCGGCATTGTGCCTTTTGTAATTAATTCCGATGCAACTTATGTATTTCTTCGTCAATAAGAAGGTCAGAGGTATACAGTGAACCTGAAGTGAAGCGTCGGAATCTATAACTAGTGTCACATGAATGGTTCAAAACATAGACAGTAAGATGAGTCAGTTTTCTTGTACTTAGGTCGGCATTGTGCCTTTTGTATTTAATTCCGATGCAATATCTGTATTTCATCGTCAATAAGAAGGTCAGAGGGATACAGTAAAACTGAAGTGAAGCATGGGAATCTATAACTAGTGTCACAGAAATGGTTCAAAACATAGATAGTAAGAAGAATCAGTTTTCATGTACTTAATCGGCATTGTGCCTTTTCTATTTAATTCCGATGCCATTTCTGTGTTTCATCGTCAATAAGAAGGTCAGAGGGATACAGTAAGCCTGAAGTGAAGCATCGGAATCTATAACTAGTGTCACAGGAATGGTTCAAAACATAGACAGTAAGATGAGTCAGTTTTCTTGTACTTAAGTCGGCATTGTGCCTTTTGTATATAATTCCGATGCAATATCTGTATTTCATCGTCAATAAGAAGGTCAGAGGGATACAGTAAAGTTGAAGTGAAGCATGGGAACCTATAACTAGTGTCACAGAAATGGTTCAAAACATAGACAGTAGGAAGAGTCAGTTCTATTGTACTAAAGTCGGCATTGTGCCTTTGTATTTAATTCCGATGCTATTTCTGTGTATCATCGTCAATAAGAAGGTCATAGGGATACAGTAAACATGAAGTGAAGCATCGGAATCTATATCTAGTGTCACGGGAATGCTTAAAATCATAGACAGTAAGAAGAGTCAGTTTTCTTGTACTTAATTCGGCATTGTGCCTTTTGAATTTAATTCCAATGCAATTTCTGTGCCTCATCATCAATAAGAAGGTCAGAGGGATACAGTAAATCTTAAGTGTAGCATCGGAATCTATTACTAGTGTCGCAGGAATGGTTCAAACATAGACAGTAGGAAGAGTCAGTTCTCTTGTACTTAAGTCGGAATTGTGCTTTTGTATTTAATTCCGATGCAATTTCTGTGTTTCATCGTCAATAAGAAGGTCAGAGGGATACAGTAAACCTGAAGTGAAGCATCGGAATCTATAACTAGCGACACGGGAATGCTTCAAACATAGACAGTAAGAAGAGTCAGATTTCTTGTACTTAAGTCGGCATTGTGCCTTTTGTACTTAATTCCGATGCAATTTCTGTGTCTCATTGTCAACAAGGAGGTCAGAGGGATACAGTAAACCTGAAGTGAAGCATCGGAATCTATAACAAGTGTCACAGGAATGGTTCAAAACAAAGAGAGTAAGAAGAGTCAGTTTCCTTGTACTTAATTCGGCAATTTGCCTTTTGTATTTAATTCCGCTGCAATTTCTGTGTTTAATCGTCAATACGAAGTTCAGAGGGATACAGTAAACCTGAAGTGAAGCATCGGAATGTGTAACTAGTGTCACAGGAATGGTTCAAAACATAGACACTAAGAAGAGTCAGTTTTCTTGTACTTAATTCGGCATTGTGCATTTTCTATTTAATTCCGATGCAATTTCTGTGTTTCGTCGTCAATAAGAAGATCCAAGGGATACAGTAAACCTGAAGTGAAGCTTCGGAATCTAAAACCGGTCTCACAGGAAAGTTTCAAAACATAGACAGTAAGAAGAGCCAGTCTTCTTGTACTTGAGTCGGCATTGTGCCTTTTGTATTTAATTCCGATGCAATTTCTGTGTTTCTTCGTCAATAAGAAGGTCAGAGAGATATAGCATTCCTCATTGAAGCATTGGAATCTATAACTAGTGTCACAGGAATGGTTCAAAACATACACTGTAAGAAGAGTCAGTTTTCTTGTACTTAAGTCCGCATTGTGCATTTTCTATTTAATTCCGATGCAATTTCTGTGTTCCATCGTCAATAAGAAGCTCCATGGGATACAGTAAACATATAGTGAAGCATCGGAATCTAGAACTGGTCTCACAAGAAATGTTGAAATCAGGAAATTTTGAAATCATAGTCAGTAGGAGGAGTCAGTCTCCTTGTACTTAAGTCAGCATTGTGCCTTTTGTATTTAATTCTCATGCAATTTCTGTGTTTCATCGTCAATAAGAAGGTGCAAGGAATACAGTAAACATATAGTGAAGCATCGGAATCTAAAACTGGTCTCACAGGAAATGTTCAAATGATAGTCAGTAAGAAGAGTCAGTCTTCTTGTACTTAAGTAGGCATTGTGCCCTTTGTAATTAATACCGATGAAATTTCTGTGTTTCATCGTCAATAAGATGGTCAGAGGGATACAGTAAACCTGAAGTGAAGCATCGGAATCTACAACTAGTGTCACAGGAAAGGTTCTAAACATAGACAGTAAGAAGAGTCAGTTTTCTTGTACTTAAGTCGGCATTGTGCCTTTTGTTTTTAATTCCGATGCCATTTATGTGTTTCATCGTCAATAAGAAGGTCAGAGGGATACAGTAGACCTGAAGTGAAGCATCGGAATCTATAACTAGTGTCACAGGACTGGTTCAAAACATAGACAGTAAGAAGAGTCAGTTTTCTTCTACTTAAGTCAGCATTGTGCCTTTTGAATTTCATTCCGTTGCAATTTCAGTTTTTCATCGTCAATAAGAAGGTCAGAGGGATACAGTAAACCTGAAGTGAAGCATCGGAATCTAAAACCGGTCTCACAGGAAAGTTTCAAATCATAGGCAGTAAGAAGAGCCAGTCTTCTTGTACTTGAGTCGGCATTGTGCCTCTTGTATTTAATTCTGATGCTATTTCTGTGTTTCATCGTCAATAACAAGGTCAGAGAGATATAGCATACCTGAAGTGAAGCATCGGAATCTATAACTAGTGTCACAGCAATGGTTCAAAACATACGCAGTAAGAAGCGTCAGTTTTCTAGTACTTAAGTCCGCATTGTGCATTTTCTATTTAATTCCGATGCAATTTCTGTGTTTCATCGTCAATAAGAAGGTCCAAGGGATACAGTAAACATATAGTGAAGCATCGGAATCTAATACTGGTATAACAGGAAATGTTCAAAAGATAGTCAGTAAGAACAGTCAGTCTTCTTGCACTTATGTCGGTGTTGTGCCCTTTGTAATTAATTCCGATGCAATTTCTGTGTTTCATCGACAATAAGAAGGTCAGAGGGATACAGTAAACCTGAAGTCAAGCATCGGAATCTACAACTAGTGTCACAGGAATGGTTTTAAACATAGACAGTAACAAGAGTCAGTTGTCTTGTACTTAAGTCGGCATTGTGCCTTTTGCATTTAATTCCTATGCAATTTCTGTGTTTCATCGTCTATTAGAAGGTCAGAGGGATACAGTAAACCTGAAGTGAAGCATCGGAATCTAAAACCGGTTTCAGACTAAAGTTTAAAATATAGACAGTAGGAAGAGCCAGTCTTCTTGTACTTGAGTCGGCATTGTGCCTTTTGTACTTAATTCCTATGCAATTCCTGTGTTTCATCGTCAACAAGAAGGTCAGAGAGATACAGTATACCTGAAGTGAAGCATCGGAATCTGTAACTAGTGTCACAGGAATGGTTCAAGACATACACTGTTAGAAGAGTCAGTTTTCTTGTACTTAAGCCCGCATTGTGCCTTTTCTATTTAATTCCGATGCAATTTCTGTGTTTCATCGTCTATAAGAAGGTCCAAGGGATACAGTAAACATATAGTGAAGCATCGGAATCTAAAACTGGTCTCACAGGAAACGTTGAAATCATAGTCAGTGGGAAGAGTAAGTCTACTTGTACTTAAGTCAGCATTGTGCCTTTTGTTTTTCATTCTCATGCAATTTCTGTGTTTCATCGTCAATAAGACGGTCCAAGGGATACAGTGAAAATATAGTGAAGCATCGGAATCTAAAACTTTCTCACAGGAAATGTTCAAATCATAGTCAGTAAGAAGAGTCAGTCTTCTTGTACTTAAGTCGGCATTGTGCCTTTTGTGTTTAATTCCGATTCAATTTCTGTGTTTCATCGTCAATAAGAAGGTCCAAGGGATACAGTAAACCTGAAGTGAAGCATCGGAATCTAAAACTGGTCTCACAGGAAAGGCTCAAATCATAGACAGTAAGAAGAGTGAGTTTTCTTGTACTTAAGTCAGCATTGTGCCTTTTCTATTTAATTCTGATTCAATTACTGTGTTTCATCGTTTATAAGAAGGTCAGAGGGATACAGTAAACCTTAATTGAAGCATCGGAATGTGCAAATAGTGTCACAGGACTGGTTCAAAACATAGACAGTAAGAAGAACCAGTCTTCCTGTTCTTGAGTCGGCATTGTGCCTTTTGTATTTAATTCCGATGCAATTTCTTTGTTTCATCGTCAATAAGAGGGTCAGTGGGATACAGTAAACCTGAAGTGAAGCATCGGAATCTATAACTAGTGTCACGGGAATGGGTCAAATCATAGACAGTAAGAAGAGCCAGTCTTCTTGTACTTGAGTCGGCATTGTGCCTTTTGTATTTAATTCCGATGCCATTTCTGTGTTTCATCGTCAATAAGAAGGTCAGTGGGATACAGTAAATCCCGAAGTGAAGCATCGGAATCTATAACTAGTGTCACAGGAATGGTTCAAAACAAAAAAAGTAAAAAGAGTCAGTTTTCTTGTACTTAAGTCGGCAATTTTCCTTTTGTATTTAATTCCGCCGCAATTTCTGTGTTTCATCGTCGAATAAGAAGGTCAGAGGCATACAGTAAACCTGAAGTGATGCATCGGAATGTATAACTAGTGTCACAGGAATGGTTCAAAGCATAGACAGTAAGAAGTGTTAGTTTCCTTGTACTTAAGTCGGCATTGTGCCTTTTGTATTTAATTCTCATGCAATTTCTGTGTTTCATCGTCAATAAGACGGTCCAAGGGATACAGTAAACATATAGTGATGCATCAGAATCTAAAACTGGTCTCAAAGGAAATGTTAAAAGCATAGTAAGTAAGAAGAGTCAGTCTTCTTGTAGTTAAGTCGGCATTGTGCCTTTTGTATTTAATTCCGATGCAATTTCATTGTTTAATCGTCAATAAGAAGGTCCAAGCGATACAGTAAACAAATAGTGCAGCATCGGAATCTAAAACTGGTCTCACAGGAAATGTTCAAAAGATAGTCTGTAAGAAGAGTTAGTCTTCTTGTACTTAAGTCGGCGTTGCGCCTTTTGTATTTAATTCCGATGCAATATCTGTGTTTCATCGTCAATAAGAAGGTCCAAGGGATACAGTAAACCTGAAGTGAAGCATCGGAATCTAAAACTGGTCTCACAGGAAAGGTTCAAATCATAGACAGTAAGGAGAGTTAGTTTTCTTGTACTTAAATCAGCATTGTGCCTTTTCTATTTAATTCTGATTCAATTACTGTGTTTCATCGTCTATAAGAAGGTCACAGGGATACAGTAAAGCTGAAGTGAAGAATCCGAATCTATAACTAGTGTCACAGGAATTGATCAAAACATAGACAATAAGAAGAGCCAGTTTTCTTGTACTTAAGTCGGCATTGTCCTTTTTGTATTTAATTCTGATTCAATTTCTGTGTTTCATCGTCAATACGAAGGTCAGAGGGATACAGTTAACCTGAAGTGAAGCATCGGAATCTAAAACCGGTCTCAACGGAAAGTTTCAATACATAGACAGTATTAAGAGCCAGTCTTCCTGTACTTGAGTCGGCATTGTGCCTTTTGTATTTAATTCCGATGCAATATCTGTGTTTCATCGTCAATAAGAAGGTCAGAGGGATACTGTAAACCTGAAGTGAAGCATCGGAATGTATAACTAGTGTCACAGGAATGGTTCAAAACATAGATAATAAGAAGAATCAGTTTTCATGTACTTAAGTCGGCATTGTGACTTTTCTATTTAATTCCGATGCAATTTCTGTGTTTCATCGTCTACAAGAAGGTCAGAGGGATACAACAAACCTGAAGTGAAGCATCGGAATCTATAACTAGTGTCACAGGAAGGGTTCAAAACATAGACAGTAAGAAGAGCCACTCTTCTTGTACTTGAGTCGGCATTGTGCCTTTTGTATGTAATTCCGATGCAATTTCTATGTTTCATCGTCAATAAGAAGGTCAGTGGGATACAGTAAACCTGAAGTGAAGCATCGGAATCTATAACTAGTGTCACAGGAATGGTTCAAAACATAGACAGTATGTAGAGTCAGCTTTCTTGTACTTAAGTCGGCATTGTGCCTTTTGTATTTAACTCCGATGCAATTTTTGTCTTTCATCGTCAATAAGAAGGTCAGAGGCATACAGTAAACCTGAAGTGAAGCATCGGAATCTATAACTAGTGTCACAGGAATGGTTCAAACTATAGACAGTAAGAAGAGCCAGTCTTCTTGTACTTGAGTCGGCATTGTGCCTATATATTTAATTCCGATGCAATTTCTGTGTTTCTTCGTCAATATGAAGGTCAGAGGAATACAGTAAACCTGAAGTGAAGCATCGGAATCTATAACTAGTGTCACAGGAATGGTTCAAAACATAGACAGTAAGAGGAGCCCGTCTTCTTGTACTTGAGTTGGCATTGTGCCTTTTGTATTTAATTCCGATGCAAATTCTGTGTTTCATCGTCAATAAGAAGGTCAGAGGGATACAGTAAACCCGAAGTGAAGCATCGGAATCTATAACTAGTGTCACAGGAACGGTTCTAAACATAGACAGTAGGAAGAGTCAGTTCTCTTGTACTTAAGTCGGCATTGTGCTTTTGTATTTAATTCCAATGCAATTTCTGTGTTTCATCGTCAATAAGAAGGTCAGAGGGATACAGTAAACCTGAAGTGAAGCATCGGAATCTATAAGTTGTGTCACGGGAATGCTTCAAAACATAGACAGTAAGAAGTGTCAGTTTTCTTGTACTTAAGTCAGCATTGTGCCTTTTCTATTTAATTCTGATGCAATTTCTGTGTTTCATTGTCAATAAGAGGGTCAGAGGGATACAGTAAACTTGAAGTGAAGCATCGGAATCTATAACTAGTGTCGCAGGAATGGTTCAAAACGCAGACAGTAAGAAGAGCCAGTCTTCTTGTACTCCAGTCGGCATTGTGCCTACGTATTTAATTCCGATGCAATTTCTTTGTTTCATCGTCAATAAGACGGTCAGAGGGATACAGTTAACCTGAAGTGAAGCATCGGAATCTATAACTAGTGTCACAGGAATGGTTCAAAACATAGACGGTAGGAAGAGTCAGTCTTCTTGTCCTTGATTCGGCATTGTGCCTTTTGTATTTAATTCCGATGCACTTTTTGTGTTTCATCGTCAATAATAAGGTCAGAGGGATACAATAAACCTGAAGTGAAGCAAGGGAATCAATAAATAGTGTCACAGGAATAGTTTAGAAAATAGACAGTAATAAGGCTCAGTCTTCTTGTACTAAAGTCGGCATAATGCCTTTTGTATTTAATTCCGATGCAATTTCTGTGTTTCATCGTCAATAAGAAGGTCAGAGGGATACAGTAAACCTGAAGTGAAGCATCGGAATCTATAACTAGTGTCACAAGAATGGTTCAAAACATAGACAGTAGGAAGAGCCAGTCATCTTGTCCCTCATTCGGCATTGTGCGTTTTGTATTTAATTCCGATGCAATTTCTGTGTTTCATCGTCAATAAGAAGGTCAGAGGGATACAGTAAACATGAAGTGAAGCATCGGAATCTATAACTAGCGTCACAGGTATAGTTCAAAACATAGGCAGTAAGAAGAGTCAGTCTTCTTGTACTTAAGTCGCCATTGTGCCTTTTGTAATTATTTCCGATTAAATTTCTGTGTTTCACCGTCAATAAGACGGTCAGAGGGATACAGTAAACCTGAAGTGAAGCATCGGAATCTATAACTAGTGTCACAGGAATGGTTAAAATCATAGACAGTAGGAAGAGCCAGTCTTCTTGTCCTTCATTCGGCATTGTGCTTTTTGTATTTAATTCCGATGCAATTTCTGTGTTTCATCGTCAATAAGAAGGTCAGAGGGAAACAGTAAACCTGAAGTGAAGCATCGGAATCTATAACTAGCGTCACAGGTATAGTTCAAAACATAGGCAGTAAGAAGAGTCAGTCTTCTTGTACTTAAGTGGCCATTGTGCCTTTTGTATTTATTTCCGATTAAATTTCTGTGTTTCACCGTCAATAAGAAGGTCAGAGGGATACCGAACACCTGAAGTGAAGCATCGGAATCTATAACCAGTGCCACAGGAATGGTTCAAAACATAGACAGTAAGAAGAGTCAATTTTCTTGTACTTAATTCGGCATTGTGCCTTTTGTATTTATTTCCAACGCAATTTCTGTGTTTCATCGTCAATAAGGTCAGAGGGATACAGTAAACCTGAAGTGAAGCATCGGAATCTATAACTAGTGTCAGGGGAATGCTTCAAAACATAGACAGTAAGATGAGTCAGATTTCTTGTACTTAAGTCGGCATTGTGTCTTTTCTATTTAATTCTGATGCAATATCTGTGTTTCATCGTCAATAAGAAGGTCAGAGGGATACTGTAAACCTTAAGTGAAGCATCGGAATCTATAACTAGTGTCACAGGAATGGTTCAAAACATAGACAGTAGGAAGAGCCAGTCTTCTTGTTCTTCATTCGGCATTGTGCCTTTTGTATTTCATTCCGATGCAAATTCTGTGTTTCATGGACAATAAGAAGATCGGAGGGATACAGTAAACCTGAAGTGAAGCATCGGAATCTATAACTAGTGTCTCAGGAATAGTTCAAAGCATAGACAGTAAGAAGAGTCAGTCTTCTTGTACTTCAGACGCCATTGTGCCTTTAGTATTTAATTCCGATGCAATTTCTGTGTTTCATCGTCAATAAGGTCAGAGGGATACAGTAAACCTGAAGTGAAGCATCGGAATCTATAACTAGTGTCACATGGATGGTTCAAAACATACACAGTAAGAAGAGTCAGTTTTCTTGTACTTAAGTCCGCATTGTGCATTTTCTATTTAATTCCGATGCAATTTCTGTGTTCCATCGTCAATAAGAAGGTCCATGGAATACAGTAAACATATAGTGAAGCAGCGGAATTTAGAACTGGTCTCACAGGAAATGTTGAAATCAGGAAATGTTGAAATCATAGTCAGTAGGAGGAGTCAGTCTCCTTGTACTCAAGTCAGCATTGTGCTTTTTGTATTTCATTCTGATGCAATTTCTGTGTTTCATCGTCAATGAGAAGGTGCAAGGAATACAGTAAACATATAGTGAAGCATCGGAATCTAAAACTGGTCTCACAGGAAGTGTTCAAATGATAGTCAGTAAGAAGAGTCAGTCTTCTTGTACTTAAGTAGGCATTGTGCCTTTTGTTTTTAATTCCGATGCCATTTCTGTGTTTCATCGTCAATAAGAAGGTCAGAGGGATACAGTAAACCTGAAGTAAAGCATCGGAATCTATAACTAGTGTCACAGGACTGGTTCAAAACATAGACAGTAAGAAGAGTCAGATTTCTTCTACTTAAGTCGGCATTGTGCCTTTTGTATTTCATTCCGTTGCAATTTCAGTGTTTCATCGTCAATAAGAAGGTCAGAGGGATACAGTGATCGTGAAGTGAAGCATCGGAATCTATAACTAGTGTCACAGGAATGGTTCAAAACATAGACAGTAAGAAGAGTCAGTTTTCTAGTACTAAAGTCGGCATTGTGCCTTTTGTACTTAATTCCGATGCAATTTCTGTGTTTCATTGTCAACAAGAAGGTCAGAGGGATACAGTAATCCTGAAGTGAAGCATCGGAATCTATAACTAGTGTCACAGGAATGGTTCAAAACAAAGAGAGTAAGAAGAGTCAGTTTACTTGTACTTAAGTCGGCATTTTGCCTTTTGTATTTAATTCCGCTGCAATTTCTGTGTTTAATCGTCAATACGAAGTTCAGAGGGATACAGTAAACCAGAAGTGAAGCATCGGAATGTGTAACTAGTGTCACAGGAATGGTTCAAAACATAGACACTAAGAAGAGTCAGTTTTCTTGTACTTAAGTCGGCATTGTGCATTTTCTATTTAATTCCGATGCAATTTCTGTGTTTCGTCGTCAATAAGAAGATCCAAGGGATACAGTAAACCTGAAGTGAAGCTTCGGAATCTAAAACCTTTCTCACAGGAAAGTTTCAAATCATAGACAGTAAGAAGAGCCAGTCTTCTTGTACTTGAGTCGGCATTGTGCCTTTTGTATTTAATTCCGATGCAATTTCTGTGTTTCTTCGTCAATAAGAAGGTCAGAGAGATATAGCATACCTGAAGTGAAGCATTGGAATCTATAACTAGTGTCACAGGAATGGTTCAAAACATACACAGTAAGAAGAGCCAGTTTTCTTGTACTTAAGTCCGCATTGTTTATTTTCTATTTAATTCCGGCGCAATTTCTGTGTTCCATCGTCAATAAGAAGGTCCATGGGGATACAGTAAACATATAGTGAAGCATCGTAATCTACAACTGGTCTCACAGGAAATGTTGAAATCAGGAAATGTTGAAATCATAGTCAGTAGGAGGAGTCACTCTCCTTGTACTCAAGTCAGCATTGTGCCTTTTGTATTTAATTCTGATGCAATTTCTGTGATTCATCGTCAATAAGAAGGTGCAAGGAATACAGTAAACATATAGTGAAGCATCGGAATCTAAAACTGGTCTCACAGGAAATGTTCAAATGATAGTCAGTAAGAAGAGTCAGTCTTCTTGTACTTAAGTAGGCATTGTGCCTTTTGTATTTAATTCTGATGCAATTTCTGTGATTCATCGTCAATAAGAAGGTGCAAGGAATACAGTAAACATATAGTGAAGCATCGGAATCTAAAACTGGTCTCACAGGAAATGTTCAAATGATAGTCAGTAAGAAGAGTCAGTCTTCTTGTACTTAAGTAGGCATCGTGCCTCTTGTATTTAATTCCGATGCAATTTCTGTGTTTCATCGTCAATAAGGTCAGAGGGATACAGTAAACCTGAAGTGAAGCATCGGAATCTATAACTAGTGTCACATGGATGGTTCAAAACATAGACAGTAAGAAGAGACAGTTTACTGGTACTTAAGTCGGCATTGTGCCTTTTGTATTTATTTCCGATGCAATTTCTGTGTTTCATCGTCAATAAGAAGGTCAGAGGGATACAGTAAACCTGAAGTGAAGCATCGGAATGTAAAACCGGTCTCACAGGAAAGTTTCAAATCATAGACAGTAAGAAGAGCCAGTCTTCTTGTACTTGAGTCGGCATTGTGCCTCTTGTATTTAATTCTGATGCTATTTCTGTGTTTCATCGTCAATACGAAGGTCAGAGAGATATAGCATACCTGAAGTGAAGCATCGGAATCTATAACTAGTGTCACAGGAATGGTTCAAGCATACGCAGTAAGAAGCGTCAGTTTTCTTGTACTTAATTCCGCATTGTGCATTTTCTATTTAATTCCGATGCAATTTCTGTGTTCCATCGTCAATAAGAAGGTCCATGGGATACAGTAAACATATAGTGAAGCATCGGAATCTAAAACTGGTCTCACAGGAAATGTTGAAATCATAGTCGGTAGGAAGAGTCAGTCTCCTTGTACTTAAGTCAGGAATGTGCCTTTTGTATTTAATTCTGATGCAATTACTGTGTTTCATCGTCAATATGAAGGTCCAAGGGATACAGTAAACATATAGTGAAGCATCGGAATCTAAAACTGGTATAACAGGAAATGTTCAAAAGATAGTCAGTATTAAGAGTCAGTCTTCTTGCACTTATGTCGGGGTTGTGCCTTTTGTAATTAATTCCGATGCAATTTCTGTGTTTCATCGACAATAAGAAGGTCAGAGGGATACAGTAAACCTGAAGTGAAGCATCGGAATCCTCAACTAGTGTCACAGGAATGGTTCTAAACATAGACAGTAAGAAGAGTCAGTTGTCTTGTACTTAAGTCGGCATTGTGCCTTTTGTATTTAATTCCGATGCAATTTCTGTGTTTCATCGTCTATAAGAAGGTCAGAGGGATACAGTAAACCTGAAGTGGAGCATCGGAATCTAAAACTGGTCTCACAGGAAAAGTTCAAATCATAGACAGTAAGAAGAGTTAGTTTTCTTGTACTTAAATCAGCATTGTGCCTTTTCTATTTAATTCTGATTCAATTACTGTGTTTCATCGTCTATTAGAAGGCCACAGGGATACAGTAAAGCTGAAGTGAAGAATCCGAATCTATAACTAGTGTCACAGGAATTGATCAAAACATAGACAGTAAGAAGAGCCAGTTTTCTTGTACTTAAGTCGGCATTGTGCCTTTTGTATTTAATTATGATTCAATTTCTGAGTTTCATCGTCAATACGAAGGTCAGAGGGATACAGTTAACCTGAAGTGAAGCATCGGAATCTAAAACCGGTCTCAACGGAAAGTTTCAATACATAGACAGTATTAAGAGCCTGTCTTCCAGTACTTGAGTCGGCATTGTGCCTTTTGTATTTAATTCCGATGCAATATCTGTGTTTCGTCGTTAATAAGAAGGTCAGAGGGATACTGTAAACATAAAGTGAAGCATCGGAATCTATAACTAGTGTCACAGGAATGGTTCAAAACCTAGACAGTAAGAAGAGTCAGAACTCTGGTACTTAAGTCGGCATTGTGCTATTGTATTTAATTCCGATGCAATTTCTGTGTTTCATCGTCAATAAGAAGGTCAGAGGGATACAGTAAACATAAAGTGAAGCATCGGAATCTATAACTAGTGTCACGGGAATGGGTCAAAACATAGATAGTAAGAAGAGTCTGTTTTCTTGTACTTAAGACTGCATTGTGCATTTTCTATTTAATTCCGATGCAATTTCTGTGTTTCATCGTCAAAAAGAATGTCAGAGGGATACAGTAAACCTGAAGTGAAGCATCGGAATCTATAACTAGTGTCACAGGAATGGTTCAAACTATAGACAGTAAGAAGAGCCAGTCTTCTTGTACTTGAGTCGGCATTGTGCCTATATATTTAATTCCGATGCAATTTCTGTGTTTCATCGTCAATATGAAGGTCAGAGGAATACAGTAAACCTGAAGTGAAGCATCGGAATCTATAACTAGTGTCACAGGAATGGTTCAAAACATAGACAGTAAGAGGAGCCCGTCTTCTTGTACTTGAGTTGGCATTGTGCCTTTTTTATTTAATTCCGATGCAAATTCTGTGTTTCATCGTCAATAAGAAGGTCAGAGGGATACAGTAAACCCGAAGTGAAGCATCGGAATCTATAACTAGTGTCACAGGAATGGTTCAAAACATAGACAGTAGGAAGAGTCAGTTCTCTTGTACTTAAGTCGGCATTGTGCTTTTGTATTTAATTCCGATGCAATTTCAGTGTTTCATCGTCAATAGGAAGGTCAGAGGGATACATTAAACCTGAAGTGAAGCATCGGAATCTATAAGTTGTGTCACGGGAATGCTTCAAATCATAGACAGTAAGAAGTGTCAGTTTTCTTGTACTTAAGTCGGCATTGTGCCTTTTCTATTTAATTCTGATGCAATTTCTGTGTTTCATCATCAATAAGAGGGTCAGAGGCATACAGTAAACTTGAAGTGAAGCATCGGAATCTGTAACTAGTGTCGCAGGAATGGTTCAAAACGTAGACAGTAAGATGAGCCAGTCTTCTTGTACTTCAGTCGGCATTGTGCCTACGTATTTAATTCCGATGCAATTTCTGTGTTTCATCGTCAATAAGACGGTCAGAGGGATACAGTAAACCTAAAGTGAAGCATCGGAATCTATAACTAGTGTCACAGGAATGGTTCAAAACATAGACGGTAGGAAGAGTGAGTCTTCTTGTCCTTGATTCGGCATTGTGCCTTTTGTATTTAATTCCGATGCACTTTCTGTGTTTCATCGTCAATAATTAAGTCAGAGGGATACAATAAACCTGAAGTGAAGCATCGGAATCTATAAATAGTGTCACAGGAATAGTTCAGAACATAGACAGTATTAAGGCTCAGTCTTCTTGTATTTAAGTCGGCATTGTGCTTTTTGTATTTAATTCCGATGCAATTTCTGTGTTTCATCGTCAATAAGAAGGTCAGAGGGATACAGTAAACCTGAAGTGAAGCATCGGAATCTGTAACTAGTGTCGCAGGAATGGTTCAAAACATAGACAGTAAGAAGAGTCTGTTTTCTTGTACTTAATTCGGTATTGTGCATTTTGTATTTAATTCCGATGCAATATCTGTGTTTCATCGTAAATAAGATGGTCAGAGCGATACAGTAAACCTGAAGTGAAGCATCGGAATCGATAACTAGTGCCTCAGGAATGGTTCAAATCATAGACAGTAAGAAGGGTCAGTTTTCTTGTACTTAAGTCGGCATTTTGCCTTTTGTATTTAATTCCGCTGTAATTTCTGTGTTTCATCGTCAATAAGAAGTTCAGAGGGATACAGTAAACGTGAAGTGTAAGCATCGGAATGTGTAACTAGTGTCACAGGAATGGTTCAAAACATAGACAGTAAGAAGAGTCAGTTTTCTTGTACTTAAGTCGGCATTGTGCCTTTTTTGTTTAATTCCGATGCAATTTCTGTGTTTCGTCGTCGATACGAAGATCCAAGGGATACAGTAAACCTGAAGTGAAGCATCGGAATCTAAAACCGGTCTCACAGGAAACGTTGAAGTCATAGTCAGTGGGAAGAGTAAGTCTACTTGCACTTAAGTCAGCATTGTGCCTTTTGTATTTAATTCTCATGCAATTTCTGTGTTTCATCGTCAATAAGACGGTCCAAGGGATACAGTAAAGCTGAAGTGAAGCATCCGAATCTATAACTAGTGTCACAGGAATTGATCAAATCATAGACAGTAAGAAGAGCCAGTTTTCTTGTACTTAAGTCGGCATTGTGCCTTTTGTATTTAATTCCGATGCAATATCTGTGTTTCATCGTCAATAAGAAGGTCAGAGGGATACAGTAAACCTGAAGTGAAGCATCGGAATGTATAACTAGTGTCACAGGAATAGTTCAGAACATAGATAGTAAGATGAATCAGTTTTCATGTACTTAAGTCGGCATTGTGCCTTTTCTATTTAATTCCGATGCAATTTCTGTGTTTCATCGTCAACAAGAAGATCAGAGGGATACAGTAAACCTGAAGTGAAGCATCGGAATCTATAACTAGTGTCACAGGAATGGTTCAAAACATAGACAGTAAGAGGAGCCCGTCTTCTTGTACTTGAGTTGGCATTGTGCCTTTTTTATTTAATTCCGATGCAAATTCTGTGTTTCATCGTCAATAAGAAGGTCAGAGGGATACAGTAAACCCGAAGTGAAGCATCGGAATCTATAACTAGTGTCACAGGAATGGTTCAAAACATAGACAGTAGGAAGAGTCAGTTCTCTTGTACTTAAGTCGGCATTGTGCTTTTGTATTTAATTCCGATGCAATTTCAGTGTTTCATCGTCAATAGGAAGGTCAGAGGGATACATTAAACCTGAAGTGAAGCATCGGAATCTATAAGTTGTGTCACGGGAATGCTTCAAATCATAGACAGTAAGAAGTGTCAGTTTTCTTGTACTTAAGTCGGCATTGTGCCTTTTCTATTTAATTCTGATGCAATTTCTGTGTTTCATCATCAATAAGAGGGTCAGAGGCATACAGTAAACTTGAAGTGAAGCATCGGAATCTGTAACTAGTGTCGCAGGAATGGTTCAAAACGTAGACAGTAAGATGAGCCAGTCTTCTTGTACTTCAGTCGGCATTGTGCCTACGTATTTAATTCCGATGCAATTTCTGTGTTTCATCGTCAATAAGACGGTCAGAGGGATACAGTAAACCTAAAGTGAAGCATCGGAATCTATAACTAGTGTCACAGGAATGGTTCAAAACATAGACGGTAGGAAGAGTGAGTCTTCTTGTCCTTGATTCGGCATTGTGCCTTTTGTATTTAATTCCGATGCACTTTCTGTGTTTCATCGTCAATAATTAAGTCAGAGGGATACAATAAACCTGAAGTGAAGCATCGGAATCTATAAATAGTGTCACAGGAATAGTTCAGAACATAGACAGTATTAAGGCTCAGTCTTCTTGTATTTAAGTCGGCATTGTGCTTTTTGTATTTAATTCCGATGCAATTTCTGTGTTTCATCGTCAATAAGAAGGTCAGAGGGATACAGTAAACCTGAAGTGAAGCATCGGAATCTGTAACTAGTGTCGCAGGAATGGTTCAAAACATAGACAGTAAGAAGAGTCTGTTTTCTTGTACTTAATTCGGTATTGTGCATTTTGTATTTAATTCCGATGCAATATCTGTGTTTCATCGTAAATAAGATGGTCAGAGCGATACAGTAAACCTGAAGTGAAGCATCGGAATCGATAACTAGTGCCTCAGGAATGGTTCAAATCATAGACAGTAAGAAGGGTCAGTTTTCTTGTACTTAAGTCGGCATTTTGCCTTTTGTATTTAATTCCGCTGTAATTTCTGTGTTTCATCGTCAATAAGAAGTTCAGAGGGATACAGTAAACGTGAAGTGTAAGCATCGGAATGTGTAACTAGTGTCACAGGAATGGTTCAAAACATAGACAGTAAGAAGAGTCAGTTTTCTTGTACTTAAGTCGGCATTGTGCCTTTTTTGTTTAATTCCGATGCAATTTCTGTGTTTCGTCGTCGATACGAAGATCCAAGGGATACAGTAAACCTGAAGTGAAGCATCGGAATCTAAAACCGGTCTCACAGGAAACGTTGAAGTCATAGTCAGTGGGAAGAGTAAGTCTACTTGCACTTAAGTCAGCATTGTGCCTTTTGTATTTAATTCTCATGCAATTTCTGTGTTTCATCGTCAATAAGACGGTCCAAGGGATACAGTAAAGCTGAAGTGAAGCATCCGAATCTATAACTAGTGTCACAGGAATTGATCAAATCATAGACAGTAAGAAGAGCCAGTTTTCTTGTACTTAAGTCGGCATTGTGCCTTTTGTATTTAATTCCGATGCAATATCTGTGTTTCATCGTCAATAAGAAGGTCAGAGGGATACAGTAAACCTGAAGTGAAGCATCGGAATGTATAACTAGTGTCACAGGAATAGTTCAGAACATAGATAGTAAGATGAATCAGTTTTCATGTACTTAAGTCGGCATTGTGCCTTTTCTATTTAATTCCGATGCAATTTCTGTGTTTCATCGTCAACAAGAAGATCAGAGGGATACAGTAAACCTGAAGTGAAGCATCGGAATCTATAACTAGTGTCACAGGAATGGTTCAAAACATAGACAGTAAGAAGAGCCAGTCTTCTTTTACTTGAGTCGGCATTGTGCATTTTGTTATTAATTCCGATGTAATTTCTGTGTTTCATCGTCAATAAGAAGGTCAGTGGGATACAGTAAACCTGAAGTGAAGCATCGGAATCTATAACTAGTGTCACAGGAATGGTTCAAAACATAGACAGTAAGAAGATTCAGAACTCTTGTACTTAAGTCGGCATTGTGCTATTGTATTTAATTCCGATGCAATTTCTGTGTTTCATCGTCAATAAGAAGGTCAGAGGGATACAGTAAACATGAAGTGAAGCATCGGAATCTATAACTAGTGTCACGGGAATGGGTCAAAACATAGATAGTAAGAAGAGTCAGTTTTCTTATACTTAAGACTGCATTGTGCATTTTCTATTATTTCCGATGCAATTTCTGTGTTTCATCGTCAATAAGAATGTCAGAGGGACACAGTAAACCTGAAGTGAAGCATCGGAATCTATAACTAGTGTCACAGGAATGGTTCAAACTATAGACAGTAAAAAGAGCCAGTCTTCTTGTACTTGAGTCGGCATTGTGCCTATGTATTTAATTCCGAAGCAATTTCTGTGTTTCATCGTCAATATGAACGTCAGAGGAATACAGTAAACCTGAAGTGATGCATCGGAATCTATAACTAGTGTCACAGGAATGGTTCACAACATAGACAGTAGGAAGAGTCAGTTACCTTGTACTTAAGTAGGCATTGTGCTTTTGTATTTAATTCCGATGCAATTTCTGTGTTTCATCGTCAATAAGAAGGTCAGAGGGATACAGTAAACCTGAAGTGAAGCATCGGAATCTATAAGTTGTGTTACGGGAATGCTTCAAAACATAGAAAGTAAGAAGTGTCAGTTTTCTTGTACTTAAGTCGG
Source organism: Schistocerca serialis cubense (assembly GCF_023864345.2). Taxonomy (NCBI): domain Eukaryota; kingdom Metazoa; phylum Arthropoda; class Insecta; order Orthoptera; family Acrididae; genus Schistocerca; species Schistocerca serialis. The sequence goes on from NW_026047617.1 coordinate 13,079,236, forward strand.
CATTGTGCATTTTCTATTTAATTCTGATGCAATTTCTGTGTTTCATCGTCAATAAGAAGGTCAGAGGGATACAGTAAACTTGAAGGAAGCATCGGAACCTATAACTAGTGTCGCAGGAATGGTGCAAAACGTAGACAGTAAGAAGAGCCGGTCTTCTTGTACTTGAGTCGGCATTGTGCCTACGTATTTAATTCCGATGCAATTTCTGTATTTCATCGTCAATAAGACGGTCAGAGGGATACAGTAAACCTGAAGTGAAGCATCGGAATCTATAACTAGTGTCACAGGAATGGTTCAAAACATAGACGGTAGGAAGAGTCAGTCTTCTTGTACTTGATTCGGCATTGTGCCTTTTGTATTTAATTCCGATTCACTTTCTGTGTTTCATCGTCAATAATAAGGTCAGAGGGATACAATAAACCTGAAGTGAAGCATCGGAATCTATAAATAGTGTCACAGGAATAGTTCAGAACATAGACAGTAATAAGGCTCAGTCTTCTTGTACTTAAGTCGGCATTGTGCCTTTTGTATTTAATTCCGATGCAATTTCTGTGTTTCATCGTCAATAAGAAGGTCAGAGGGATACAGTAAACCTGAAGTGAAGCATCGGAATCTGTAACTAGTGTCACATGAATGGTTCAAAACATAGACACTAAGAAGAGTCTGTTTTCTTGTACTTAATTCGGTATTGTGCATTTTGTATTTAATTCCGATGCAATATCTGTGTTTCATCGTCAATAAGAAGTTCAGAGGGATACAATAAACCTGAAGTGAAGCATCGGAATGTGTAACTAGTGTCACAGGAATGGTTCAAAACATAGACAGTAAGAAGAGTCAGTTTTCTTGTACTTAAGTCGGCATTGTGCCTTTTTTGTTTAATTCCGATGCAATTTCTGTGTTTCGTCGTCGATACGAAGATCCAAGGGATACAGTAAACCTGAAGTGAAGCATCGGAACCTAAAACCGGTCTCACAGGAAAGTTTCAAAACATACACAGTAAGAAAAACCAGTCTTCTTGTACTTGAGTCGGCATTGTGCCTTTTGTATTTGATTCCGATGCAATTGCTGTGTTTCATCGTCAATACGTAGGTCAGAGAGATACAGTATACCTGATGTGAAGCATCGGAACCTATAACTAGTGTCACAGGAATGGTTCAAAACATAGACAGTAAGAAGGGTCAGTTTTCTTGTACTTAAGTCGACATTGTGCCTTTTGTATTTAATTCCGATGCAATTTCTGTGTTTCATCGTCAATAAGAAGGTGTGAGGGATACAGTAAATATGAAGTGAAGCATCGGAATCTATAACTAGTGTCACGGGAATGGTTCAAAACATAGAAAGTAAGAAGAGTCAGTTTTCTTGTACTTAAGTAGGCATTGTGCCTTTTCTATTTAATTCCGATACAATTTCTGTGTTTCATCGTCAATAAGAAGGTCAGAGGGATACAGTTAACCTGAAGTGAAGCATCGGAATCTATAACTAGTGTCACAGGAATGGTTCAAAACATAGACAGTAACAAGAGCCAGTCTTCTTGTACTTGAGTCACAATTGTGCCTATGTATTTAATTCCGATGCAATTTCTGTGTTTCAACGTCAATAAGATGGTCAGAGGGATACAGTAAACCTGAAGTGAAGCATCGGAATCTATAACTAGTGTCACAGGAATGGATCAAAACATAGACAGTAAGAAGAGCCAGTCTTCTTGTACTTGAGTCGGCATTGTGCCTTTGTATTTATTTCCGATGCAGTTTCTCTGTTTCGTCGTCAATACGAAGGTCAGTGGGATACAGTAAACCCGAAGTGAAGCATAGGAATCTACAACTAGTGTCACAGGAATGGTTCTAAACATAGACAGTAGGAAGAGTAGTTCTCTTGTACTTAATTCGGCATTGTGCTTTTTTATTTGATTCAGATGCAATTTCTGTGTTTCAACGTCAATAAGATGGTCAGAGGGATACAGTAAACCTGAAGTGAAGCATCGGAATCTATAACTAGTGTCACAGAAATGGATCAAAACATAGACAGTAAGAAGAGCCAGTCTTCTTGTACTTGAGTCGGCATTGTGCCTTTGTATTTATTTCCGATGCAGTTTCTCTGTTTCGTCGTCAATACGAAGGTCAGTGGGATACAGTAAACCCGAAGTGAAGCATAGGAATCTACAACTAGTGTCACAGGAATGGTTCTAAACATAGACAGTAGGAAGAGTAGTTCTCTTGTACTTAATTCGGCATTGTGCTTTTTTATTTGATTCAGATGCAATTTCTGTGTTTCATCGTCAATAAGAAGGTCAGAGGGATACAGTAAACCTGAAGTGAAGCATCGGAATCTGTAACTAGTGTCACAGGAATGGTTCAAAACATAGACAGTAAGAAGAGTCAGTTTTCTTGCACTTAAGTCGGCATTTTGCCTTTTCTGTTTAATTCCGATGCAATTTCTGTGTTTCGTCGTCGCTAAGAAGTTCCAAGGGATACAGTAAACCTGAAGTGAAGCATCGGAATCTAAAACCGGTCTCACAGGAAAGTTTCAAAACTTAGACAGTAACAAGAGCCGGTCTTCTTGTACTTGAGTCGGCATTGTGCCTTTTGTATTTAATTCCGATGCAATAACTGTGTTTCATCGTCAATAAGAAGGTCCAAGTGATACAGTAAACATATAGTGAAGCATCAGAATCTAAAACTGGTCTCACAGGAAATGTTCAAAACATAGTCAGTAGGAAGAGTCAGTCTTCTTGTACTTAAGTCAGCTTTGTGCCTTTTCTATTTAATTCTGATTCAATTTCTGTGTTTCGTCGTCAATAAGAAGGTCCAAGGTGTGGTGTCACCACCAGACAACACACTTGCTAGGTGGTAGCTTAAATCGGCCGCGGTCCATTTAGTACATGTCGGACCCGCGTGTCGCCACTGTGTAATCGCTGACCTAGTGCCACCACAAGGCAGGTCTCGTGATACGAACAAGCACTCGTCCCAGTTGTATGACAACATTGCTAGCGACAATACGGACGAAGCCTTCCTCCCATTTGCCGAGAGACAGTTAGAATAGCCTTCTGCTAAGTCCTTGGTTACGACCTAGCAAGGCGCCATTAGCCTTACCTACTTTGAGAGTTATAGTATAAATGTCTCAAGAACAACGCTGTATTCATCACATAATAAAACTTAAGTATAAAGCAGCTACGTACTTTTCTAGCTACCATTCGATAGTTATCCTGTTCCAGAATTGACGCCAGTCGGCGTGTGTGTACGCGTGCATTTCTAGCGGCTACCTCAAGTGGCGTAACAGTCTTGTTACATCACTACAGATTGGCGACGAGTAGAAAGGTTTTTTCTGATTGCTCTGATTTATTTGTGTCATGGCTTCTCCACATTCTCCAGATGTACTGTCCGAATTTTATCGCTTGCAGAATCAGCAGACGCAGGCGTTATTGGATGCCCTTGGTCAGCTCGTTCAGGGTCAACGTGCCTTTCAAACCGATGCGGCGGCCGCCGCTTCACCGGTACCGCAGCCACAACATGCTGTTGCACCTCAATTCCGACCCTTTGATGCAACCCACGAGACTTGGCGGGAATGGTCCCGCTAGTTTGCCTTCCACCTCGCCGCCTACAGAATTCAAGGTAATGAGCGGCAGCCGTTTTTTCTTTCTTGTGTCGGTGTGTCCACCTACCGTGTGATACTGAAATTGTTTCCCCGACGCGTCGTAGCAACTCTGTCCTACGAGGAAATTTTGTCTGCTTTAGATGCCTATTTCAAAGAAACAGTTAATGTGGTTGCTACACGGTATACGTTCTTTCGTACAAAACGTACGGCAGGTGAAACTAATAGGGAGTGGGTAGCAACATTGCAAGGACTTACTAGGGACTGTGCCTTTGACTGTGCCTGTGGTCTTTCTTATTCAGATACAATGGTGTGTGATGCAATTGCACAGAACGTTTCTGATGTTCGCATACGGGAGCAAATTTTGAAACTAGTTAATCCCTCCCTTCAACAAGTGATAGACATATTGGATAGACAAGACACACTTGACTGTGCTCAGGAATCTTTTGAAACTCCGCCAGCCGTGTGTCACATTAACCGGCCCGACGGGCGCGCTCGCGCTACGCGGCCCGGTCAACTGCCCTCGCGCACGTCCGCACAGCTGCCGCCGCGCGCTAAGCCAGGTGTGCCGCGCCAGCACACAAATGCAGTGAAATCATGCCCGCGGTGTGCTACTAGACATTCGCGTGAACATTGCCCGTCACGCCAAGCTCTTTGCTTTTTCTGCAATCGGAAAGGACATGTTCAAAGTGTTTGCCAGAAAAAGCTCGGATCAGACTATCACAATCACTCCAGGCCCTTTGCTTCGCGCCGGAATCGAACCAGGGACACTCAGGCTCGTGGACCTTCGACCATGGACATTCATGTCGTTAATTCCACCCCGTCCAGTGCCACTTTCTCTAACAGTGACTGTGTTCGTCCCACAAAAACTGTGCGTCGACGTCGCCGGAAATCACGTCCGTTAGCAAGTGATTCTGTACCTGTGTCTGTTCAAATTGCACGAGACAGTCGCTCTTGTCGTCAGCAGGACAATAAACGTTTTGTAGATTTGGACTTTAATGGCAAGGTCATACCATTCCAGCTCGATACCGGAGCTGCAGTTTCATTGCTCAATCACGACACGTACAAACAACTGGGCAAACCTCCGTTGCGTTCCGCAAATGTTAAGCTAACCACATATTCAGGACAGAAAATTCCTGTGTTAGGACAGTGCAGCCTTCTTGCAACATAAAAGGGACAAACAAAACTTGTGTCATTTTACGTTCTTCGTTCTTCTTCTGCAGTGAACTTGTTTGGTTTAGATTTATTTCAGTTGTTTAACATGTCTCTAGTAAATCAGGTCCTATCAGTGAATCCAACTGTGCCTACAGACAGTGTTTCTAGTGTATGTGAAGAATTGCAGACATTATTGCACCGGGCTTAGGTTGCGCTAAAATCTATGAAGCACATTTGGAACTGAAGGTCAACGCGCAACCGCAATTTTTCAGAGCGCGCAATGTTCCTCACGCATTGCGTCAGGAGGTCGCAAGAACATTGATCAATGTAGAATCACAAGGTGTGAGTGAATGTGCGCAATGCCTCTTCTCTTTCAGCTCCGCTTCATCGCGTACGCCGTACAGGTGTTCCGTTCGTCTGGACGACGGAATGCGAACGCGCCTTTCGCCAGTTGAAATCTGCGTTGCTTTCTAATACTTGCCTTACGCCATTCGATCCCCAGAAACCCCATTTGTTGAAGGTAGATGCAACGGATTTCGGGATCGGTGCTGTGCTTGCGCACAAAGTTGGCTCCCATGATCGCCCTATTGCCTTTGCGTCCAAATTGCTCTCGTCTGCGCAAAGAAATTATTCCCAGATAGAGAAAGAAGCTTTGGCTCTCGTGTTTATTGTTATAAAGTTCCATGATTTCTTTTATGGTCGTCACTTTACCATCATCACAGACCACAAACCTTTGACATCGCTTTTTCATCCGACCAAGCCTGTACCTCCACGTACAGCGCAGAACTTCATTCGCTGGTCTATTTTCCTCTCGCAGTACCGCTACGATATCTTGTATCGGTCCACTGCTAAGCACGGAAACGCCGATGCGTTGTCCCGTTTACCTGTTGCTGAGGTTAAAGCATTCGATTCTTCCGAACTTGCTTGCATGTTCATTGATTCGGAAACCGATGAAGTGGTCGAATCGTTTCCGATTGATTCTCGTCGTGTAGCTACAGCCACAGCTGCTGACCCTGACCTTGCTACTGTTTGGCGTTTTGTTGCTACGCAATGGCCATTGTCAAAGTCTCGGATTGCGGATCCGTTGGTTCGCCGATTTTTTGCTCACAGGGAGAGACTTTTTGTTCGACGTGGTGTTTTGTTGTTGCGTTCTGATAATGATCAGTCCAGAGTCGTAGTCCCACGTTCGTTACAGTCCTCTGTTTTACGGCTTCTTCACCACGGACATTGGGGTATAGTGTGAACGAAACAACTTGCTCGTCAGCACTGTACTTGGTTCGGAATAGATGCTGCGATTACGAATATGTGTTCTTCTTGCCCGGCGTGTGCCGAACAACAATCCGCACCGCCGTGGAAAGTCTTTGCAAGGCCAAAAGCCACTTCCCCTTGGAAACGCTTGCACATTGATTTTGCTGGTCCATTCTGGAATGCTCGATGGTTGGTTCTGGTCGATGCCTTCAGTAAGTTTCCTTTTGTTGTCCGGATGTCTTCCACGACGTCCTCCGCCACCATCCAAGCGTTGTCTGCTATCTTTTGCATTGAAGGTCTTCCGCAGACTATTGTTTCCGACAATGACCCACAATTCATGTCCGCAGAATTTCAGTCATTCTGCCAGGCCAATGGTATTCAACATCTGACATCCGCGCCGTTTTCGCCTCAGTCAAACGGTGCCGCTGAACGATTGGTCCGGACTTTCAAGTCACAGATGTTGAAATTGAAAGAGTCGCATTCTCGGGAGGACGCATTGTTGCTCTTTTTGTCTTCGTATCGCTCTCAGCCCCGAGATGGTCGCTCGCTGGCTGAGTTGCTCCACGGTCGTCCTCATCGCACCTTGATGTCTTTGCTGCATCCGCCGCATCCGGTTCCTGTGCAGCGGCAGACTCCTGCTTTTGCTCCAGGCGACGTTGTATTTTATTGCAACTATCGAGGTTCACGGCGTTGGCTCGCAGGGCGCATTCTTCGCTGCCTCGGCCGCGCGATGTATTTGGTTTTGGGGGCCTCTGGTGAGGTGCGTCGGCATCTCAATCAGCTGCGCCTCTGTCGTCGCACGGGTTCTGCCGCTCCCCGTCTGCTTTCAGCTACGGTGCCGTCCGGTCAGCGCCCTGGGGTCCCATCTACTGGCTCGCCTCATCCCCAGGTGTTACCGACGATGCCTTCCATTTTGCCCCACGGCGTCGCGCCGCCGCAGTGGCCGCCGCCGCCGCCGCCGCAGCTGCCGGTCCTCCGGCCGGCGCGGCCCGCATTCGACGCTTCGCTGCAGCCGCCAAGCGCCTCCCAGGGTCACGCGCCGCCGATCGCTACCCGTGACCAGCTGTCCTCCGCTATGGAACTCCCGCCCGCTCCGGACCACATGACGTCATCGCGCGCTGGCTACCCCGACGCAATGGAGGTCGACCCTTCGGCCCCTCCTGTTTCTTTACGGGCGCATACACCGCATGTTCACGTGCACCCTGGAATAGGTTCACAGGCGTTTCCTAGCTCCCCTCGGACCGAATGGCCGGGTGCGGGTGGCACAGCCTCGCCTTTTGTTAGGCTCCCCACCTCATCGCATCAGTCAACATGGGGTCCTCCCCACGGCGGGCGGAAGCCTTATCTCACGACCGTTCGCCGATTTGCGGGGGAGGAATGTGGTGTCACCGCCATACACCACACTTGCTAGGTGGTAGCTTAAATCGGCCGCGGTCCATTTAGTAAATGTCGGACCCGCGTGTCGCCACTGTGTAATCGCAGACCTAGCGCCACCACAAGGCAGGTCTCGTGATACGAACAAGCACTCGTCCCAGTTGTACGACAACATTGCTAGCGACAATACGGACGAAGCCTTCCTCCCATTTGCCGAGAGACAGTAAGAATAGCCTTCTGCTATGTCCATGGCTACGACCTAGCAAGGCGCCATTAGCCTTACCTACTTTGAGAGTTATAGTATAAATGTCTCAAGAAGAACGCTGTATTCATCACATAATAAAAGTTAAGTATAAAGCAGCTACGTACTTTTCTTGCTACCATTCAATAGTTATCCTGTTCCAGAATTGACGCCAGTCGGCGTGTGTGTACGCGTGCCTTTCTGGCGGCTACCTCAAGTGGCATAGCAGACTTGTTACGTCACTACACGAGGGATACAGTAAACCTGAAGTGAAACATCGAAATCTAAAACCAATCTCACAGGAAAGCTTCAGAACATAGACCGTAAGAAGAGCCAGCCTTCTTGTACTTGAGTCGGCAATGTGCCTTTTGTATTAAATTCCGATGCAATTTCTGTGATTCATCGTCAATAAGAAGGTCAGAGGGATATAGTAAACCTGAAGTGAACATCGTAATCTATAACTAGTGTCACAGGAATGGTTCAAAACATAGACAGTAAGAAGAGTCAGTTTTCTTGTACTTAAGTCGACATTGTGCCTTTTCTATTTAATTCCGATGCAATTTCTGTGTTTCATCGTCAATACGTAGGTCCAAGGGATACAGTAAACCTGAAGTGAAGCATCGGAATCTATAACTAGTGTCACAGGAATGGTACAAAACATAGACACTAAGAAGAGCCTGTCTTCTTGTACTTGAGTCGGCATTGTGCCTATGTTTTAAATTCCGATGCAATTTCTGTGTTACATCGTCAATTAGAAGGTCAGAGGGATACAGTAAACCTGAAGTGAAGCATCGGAATCTATAACTAGTGTCACAGGAATGGTTCAAAACGTAGACAGTAAGAAGAGTGAGTCTTCTTGTACTTAAGTCGGCATTGTGCCTTTTGTATTTTTCCGATGTCATTTCTGTGTTTCATCGTCAATAAAAAGGTCAGAGGGTTACAGTAAACCTGAAGTGAAGCATCGGAAACTATAACTAGTGTCACAGGAATGGTTCAAAACATAGACAGTAAGAAGAGTCAGTTTTCTTGTACTTAATTCGGCATTGTGCCTTTTGTATTTAATTCCGATGCAATTTCTGTGTTTCATCGTCAATAAGAAGGTCAGAGGGATACAGTAAATCTGAAGTGAAGCATCGGAATCTCTAACTAGTGTCACGGGAATGGTTCAAAACATACACAGTAAGAAGAGTCAGTTTTCTTGTACTTAAGTAGGCATTGTGCATTTTCTAATTAATTCCGATGCAATTTCTGTGTTTCATCGTCAATAAGAAGGTCAGAGGGATACAGTAAACCTGAAGTGAAGCATCGGAATCTATAACTAGTGTCACAGGAGTGGTTGAAAACATAGACAATAAGAAGAGCCAGTCTTCTTGTACTTGAGTGACAATTGTGCCTATGTATTTAATTCCGATTCAATTTCTGTGTTTCATCGTCAATAAGAAGGTCAGAGGGATACAGTAAACCTGAAGTGAAGCATCGGAATCTATAACTAGTGTCACAGGAATGGTTCAAAACATAGACAGTAAGAAGAGCAAGTCTTCTTGTACTTGAGTCGGCATTGTGCCTTTTGTATTTAATTCCGATGCAGTTTCTGTGCTTCATCGTTAACACGAAGTTCAGTGGGATACAGTAAACCCGAAGTGAAACATAGGAATCTCCAACTAGTGTCACAGGTATGGTTCAAAACATAGACAGTAGGAAGAGTAGTTCTCTTGTACTTAATTCGGCACTGTGCTTTTGTATTTGATTCAGATGCAATTTCTGTGTTTCATCGTCAATAAGAAGGTCAGAGGGATACAGTAAACCTGAAGTGAATCATCGGAATCTATAACTAGTGTCACGGGAATGCTTCAATACATAGACAGTAAGAAGAGTCAGTTTTCTTATACCTAAGTCGGCATTGTGCCTATTCTATTTAATTCCGAAGCAATTTCTGTGTTTCATCGTCAATAAGAAGGTCCGAGGGATACAGTAAACATGAAGTGAAGCATCAGAATCTATAACTAGTGTCACAGGAATGGTTCAAAACATAGACAGTAAGAAGAACCAGTCTTCTTGTACTTGAGTCGGCATTGTGCCTTTTCTATTTAATTCCGATGCAATTTCTGTGTTTCATCGTCAATAAGCAGGTCAGTGGGATACAGTAAACCTGAAGTGAAGCATCGGAATCTATAACTAGTGTCACAGGAATGGTTCAAAACACAGACAGTAAGAAGAGCCAGTGTTCTTGTTCTTGAGTTGGCCTTGTGCATTTTGTATTTAATTCCGATGCAATTTCTATGTTTCATCGTCAATAAGAAGGTCCAAGGGATACAGTAAACATTTAGTGAAGCATCGGAATCTAAAACTGGTCTCACAGGAAGTGTTGAATTCATAGACAGTTGGAAGGGTCAGTCTTCTTGTACTTAAGTCAGCATTGTGCCTTTTGTATTTAATTCTGATGCAATTACTGTGTTTCATCGTCAATAAGAAGGTCCAAGGGATACAGTGAACATATAGTGAAGCATCGGAATCTAAAACTGGTCTCAAAGGAAATGTTCAAAAGATAGTCAGTAAGAAGAGTCAGTCTTCTTGTACTGATGTCGGCGTTGTGCCTTTTGTATTTAATTCCGATGCAATTTCTGTGTTTCATCGCCAATAAGAAGGTCCAAGGGATACAGTAAACATATAGTGAAGCATCAGAAACTAAAACTGGTCTCACAGGAAATGTTCAAAACATAGTCAGTAGGAAGATTCAATCTTCTTGTACTTAAGTCGGCATTGTGACTTTTGTATTTAATTCGGATGCAATTTCTGTGTTTCATCGTCAATAAGAAGGTCCAAGGGATACACTAAACTCGATGTGAAGAATCGGAATCTAAAACTGGTCTCACAGGAAATGTTCAAAACATACACAGTAAGAAGAGTTAGTTTTCTTGTACTTAAGTCAGCATTGTGCCTTTTCTATTTAATTCTGATTAAATTTCTGTGTTTCGTCGTCGATAAGAAGGTCCAAGGGATACAGTAAACCTGAAGTGAAACATCGGAATCTAACCCCAATCTCACAGGAAAGCTTCAGAACATAGACCGTAAGAAGAGCCAGTCTTCTTGTACTTGAGTCGGCAATGAGCCTTTTGTATTTAATTCCGATGCAATTTCTGTGTTTCATCGTCAATAAGAAGGTCAAGGGGTTAAAGTAAACCTAAAGCGAAGCATCGGAGTCTGTAACTAGTGTCACAGGAATGGTTCAAAACATAGACAGTAAGAAGAGTCAGTTTTCTTGTACTTAAGTCGACATTGTGCCTTATCTCTTTAATTCCGATGCAATTTCTGTGTTTTAACGTCAATGAGAAGGTCCAAAGGATATAGTAAACCTGAAGTGAAGCATCGGAATCTATAACTAGTGTCACAAGAGTGGTTCAATACATAGACAGTAAGAAGAGCCAGTCTTCTTGTACTTGAGTCGGCATTGTGCCTATGTATTTAATTCTGATGCAATCTCTGTGTTACATCGTCAATTAGAAGGTCAGAGGGTTACAGTTAACCTGAAGTGAAGCATCGGAATCTATAACTAGTGTCACAGGAATGGTTCAAACATAGACAGTAAGAAGAGTCAGTCTTCTTGTACTTAAGTCGGCATTGTGCCTTTTGTATTTAATTCCGATGCAATTTCTGTGTTTCATCGTCAATAAGAAGGTCAGACGGTTACAGTAAACCTGAAGTGAAGCATCGGAATCTATAACTAGTGTCACAGGAATGGTTCAAAACATAGACAGTAAGAAGAGTCAGTTTTCTTGTACTTAAGTCTTCATTGTGCCTTTTCTATTTAATTCCGATGCAATTTCTGTGTTTCATCGTCAATAAGAAGGTCAGAGGGATACAGTAAACCTGAAGTGAAGCATCGGAATCTATAACTAGTGTCACAAGAATGGTTCAAAACATAGACAGTAAGAAGAGTCAGTCTTCTTGTACTTGAGTCGTCATTGTGCCTTTTGTATTTAATTCCTATGCAGTTTCTCTGTTTAATCGTCAATACGAAGTTCAGTGGGATACAGTAAACCCGAAGTGAAGCATGGGAATCTACAACTAGTGTCACAGGAATGGTTCAAAACATAGACAGTAGGAAGAGTAGTTCTCTTGTACTTAAGTCGGCATTGTGCCTTTTCTATTTAATTCCGATGCAATTTCTATGTTTCATCGTCAATAAGAGGGTCAGAGAGATACAGCAAACCTGAAGTGAAGCATCGGAATCCATAACTAGTGTCACAGGAATGGTTCAAAACTTAGACAGTAAGAAGAGTCAGTCTTCATGTACTTGAGTCGGCATTGTGCCTATGCATTTAATACCGATGCAATTTCTGGTTTCATCGTCAATAAGAAGGTCAGAGGGATACAGTAAGCCTGAAGTGATGCATAGGAATCTATAACTTGTGTCACAGGAATGGTTCAAAACATAGAAAGTAGGAAGAGCCAGTCTTCTTGTGGTTGAGTCGGCTTTGTGCCTTTTGTATTTAATTCCGATGCAATTTCTGTGTTTCATCGTCAATAAGAAGGTCAGAGGGATACAGTAAACCTGAAGTGAAGCATCGGAATCTATAACTAGTGTCACAGGAATGGTTCAAAACATAAACAGTAGGAAGAGCCAGTCTTCTTGTAATTGATTCGGCATTGTGCCTTTTTTATTTAATTCCGATGCAATTTCTGTGTTTCATCGTCAATAAGAAGTTCAGAGGGATACAATAAACCTGAAGTGAAGCATCGGAATCTATAAATAGTGTCACAGGAATAGTTCAGAACATAGACAGTAAAAAGAGTCAGCCTTCTTGTACCTAAGTCGGCATTGTGCCTTTTCTATTTAATTCCGATGCAATTTCTGTGTTTCATCGTCAATAAGAAGGTCAGAGGGATACAGTAAACCTGAAGTGAAGCATCGGAATCTATAACTAGAGTCACAGGAAAGTTTCAAAACATAGACAGTAAGAAGAGTCTGTTTTCTTGTACTTAATTCGGCATTGTGCCTTTCGTATTTAATTCCGATGCAATTTCTGTGCTTCATCGTAAATAAGAAGGTCAGAGCGATACAGTAAACCTGAAGTGAAGCATCGGAATCGATAACTAGTGCCACAGGAATGGTTCAAATCATAGACAGTAAGAAGGGTCAGTTTTCTTGTACTTAAGTCGGCATTTTGCCTTTTGTATTTAATTCCGCTGTAATTTCTGTGTTTCATCGTCAATAAGAAGGTCAGAGGGATACAGTAAACCTGAAGTGAAGCATCGGAATGTGTAACTAGTGTCACCGGAATGATTCAAAGGATAGAAAGTAGGAAGAACCAGTCTTCTTGTAGTTGAGTCGGCTTTGTGTCTTCTGTATTTAATTCCGACGCAATTTCTGTGTTTCATCGTCAATAAGTAGGTCAGAGGGATACAGTAAACCTGTAGTGAAGCATCGGAGTCTATAACTAGTGTCACAGGAATGGTTTAAAACATAGACAGTAGGAAGAGCCAGTCTTCTTGTACTTGATTCGGCATTGTGCCTTTTGTATTTAATTCCGATGCAATTTGTGTGTTTCATCGTCAATAAGAAGGTCAGAGGGATGCAATAAACCTGAGGTGAAGCATCGGAATCTATAAATAGAGTCACAGGAATAGTTCAGAACATAGACAGTAAAAAGTGTCAGTCTTCTTGTACTTAAGTCGGCATTGTGCCTTTTGTATTTAATTCCGATTCAATTTCTTTGTTTCATCGTCAATAAGAAGGTCAGAGGGATATAGTAAACCTGAAGTGAAGCATCGGAATCTATAACTAGTGTCACAGGAATGGTTCAAAACATAGACAGTAAGAAGAGTCTGTTTTCTTGTACTTAATTCGCCATTGTGCCTTTTGTATTTAATTCCGATGCAATTTCTGTGTTTCATCGTACATAAGAACGTCAGAGCAATACAGTAAACCTGAAGTGAAGCATCGGAATCGATAACTAGTGCCACAGGAATGGTTCAAATCATAGACAGTAAGAAGGGTCAGTTTACTTGTACTTTAATCGGCATTTTGCCTTTTGTATTTAATTCCGCTGTAATTTCTGTGTTTCGTCGTCAATAAGAAGGTCAGAGGGATACAGTAAACCTGAAGTGAAGCATCGGAATGTGTAACTAGTATCACAGGGATGGTTCAAAACATACACATTAAGAAGAGTCAGTTTTCTTGTACTTAAATCGGCATTGTGCCTTTTCTATTTAATTCCGATGCAATTTCTGTGTTTCATCGTCAATAAGAAGGTCCAAGGGATACAGTAAACATATAGTGAAGCATCGGAATCCAAAACTGGTCTCACAGGAAATGTTGAAATCATAGTCAGTAGGAAGGGTCAGTCTTCTTGTACTTAAGTCAGCATTGTGCCTTTTGTATTTAATTCTGATGCAATTTCTGTGTTTCATCGTCAATAAGAATGTCCAAGGGATACAGTGAACATATAGTGAAGCATCGGAATCTAAAACTGGTCTTACAGGAAATGTTCAAAACATAGTCAGTATGAAGAGTCAGTCTTCTTGTACTTAAGTTGGCATTGTGCCTTTTGTATTTAATTCCGATGCAATTTTTGTGTTTAATCGTCAATAAGAAGGTCCAAGGGGTGCAGTAAACATATAGTGAAGCATCGGAATCTAAAACTGGTCTCACAGGAAATGTTGAAATGATAGTCAGTAAGAAGAGTCAGTCTTCTTGTACTTAAGTCGGCGTTGTGCCTTTTGTTTTTAATTCCGATGCAATTTCTGTGTTTCATCGTCAAGAACAAGGTCCAAGGGATACACTAAACCCGATGTGAAGCATCGGAATCTAAAACTGGTCTCACAGGAAAGGTTCAAAACATAGACAGTAAGAAGAGTTAGTTTTCTTGTATTTAAGTAAGCATTGTGCCTTTTCTATTTAATTCTGATTCAATTTCTGTGTTTCGTATTCAATAAGAAGGTCAATGGGATACAGTAAACCTGAAGTGAAACATCGGAATCTAACCCCAATCTCACAGGAAAGCTTCAGAACATAGACCGTAAGAAGAGCCAGTCTTCTTGTACTTGAGTCGGCAATGTGCCATTTGTATTTAATTCCGATGCAATTTCTGTGTTTCATCGTCAATAAGATGGTCAGAGGGTTAATGTAAACCTAAAGTGAACATCGGAATCTCTAACTAGTGTCACAGGAATGGTTCAATACATAGACAGTAAGAAGAGCCAGTCTTCTTGTACTTGAGTCGGCATTGTGCCTATGTATTTAATTCCGATGCAATATCTGTGTTACATCGTCAATAAGAAGGTCAGAGGGATACAGTTAACCTGAAGTGAAGCATCGGAATCTATAACTAGTGTCACAAGAATGGTTGAAAACAGACAGTAAGAAGAGTCAGTCTTCTTGTACTTAAGTCGGCGTTGTGCCTTTTGTATTTAATTCCGATGCAATTTCTGTGTTTCATCGTCAATAAGAAGGTCCAAGGGATACAGTAAACATAAGGTGAAGCATCAGAATCTAAAACTGGTCTCACAGGAAATGTTAAAAACATAGTCAGTAGGAAGAGTGAGTCTTCTTGTACTTAAGTCGGCATTGTGACTTTTGTATTTAATTCCGATGCAATTTCTGTGTTTCATCGTCAAGAAGAAGGTCCAAGGGATACACTAAACCCGATGTGAAGCATCGGAATCTAAGACTGGTCTCACAGGAAAGGTTCAAAACATAGACAGTAAGAAGAGTTAGTTTTCTTGTATTTAAGTCAGCATTGTGCCTTTTCTATTTAATTCTGATTCAATTTCTGTGATTCGTTGTCAATAAGAAGGTCCAAGGGATACATTAAACCTGAAGTGAAACATCGGAATCTAACCCCAATCTCACAGGAAAGCTTCAGAACATAGACCGTAAGAAGAGCCAGTCTTCTTGTACTTGAGTCGGCAATGTGCCATTTGTATTTAATTTCGATGCAATTTCTGTGTTTCATCGTCAATAAGATGGTCAGAGGGTTACAGTAAACCTAAAGTGAACATCGGAATCTCTAACTAGTGTCACAGGAATGGTTCAAAACATAGACAGTAAGAAGAATCAGTTTTCTTGTACTTAAGTCGTCATTGTGCCTTTTCTCTTTAATTCCGATGCAATTTCTGTGTTTCATCGTCAATAAGATGGTCCAAGGGATACAGTAAACCTGAAGTGAAGCATCGGAATCTATAACTAGTGTCACAGGAATGGTTCAATACATAGACAGTAAGAAGAGCCAGTCTTCTTGTACTTGAGTCGGCATTGTGCCTATGTATTTAATTCCGATGCAATTTCTGTGTTACATCGTCAGTAAGAAGGTCAGAGGGATACAGTTAACCTGAAGTGAAGCATCGGAATCTATAACTAGTGTCACAGGAATGGTTGAAAACATAGACAGTAAGAAGAGTTAGTCTTCTTGTACTTAGGTCGGCATTGTGCCTTTTGTATTTAATTCCGATGCAATTTCTGTGATTCATCGTCAATAAGAAGGTCAGAGGGTTACAGTAAACCTGAAGTGAAGCATCGGAATCTATAACTAGTGTCACAGGAATGGTTCAAAACATAGACAGTAAGAAGAGTCAGTTTTCTTGTACTTAAGTCGGCATTGTGCCTTTTCTATTTAATTCCTATGCAATTACTGTGTTTCATCGTCAATAAGAAGGTCAGAGGGATACAGTTAACCTGAAGTGAAGCATCGGAATCTATAACTAGTGTCACAGGAATGGTTCAAATCATAGACAGTAAGAGGAGCCAGTCTTCTTGTACTTGAGTCACAATTGTGCCTATGTATTTAATTCCGATGCACTCTCTGTGTTTCATCGTCAATACGAAGGTCGGAGGGATACAGTAAACCTGTAGTGAAGCATCGGAATATATAACTAGTGTCACAGGAATGGTTCAAAACATAGACAGTAAGAAGAGCCAGTCTTCTTGTACTTGAGTCGGCATTGTGCCTTTTGTATTAAATTCCGATGCTGTCTCTCTGTTTCTTCGTCAATACGAAGGTCAGTGGGATACAGTAACCCCGAAGTGAAGCATGGGAATCTACAACGAGTGTCACAGGAATGGTTCCAACATACACAGTATGAAGAGTAGTTCTCTTGTACTTAATTCATCCTTGTGCTTTTGTATTTGATTCAGATGCAATTTCTGTGTTTCATCGTCAATAAGAAGGTCAGAGGGATACAGTAAACCTGAAGTGAAGCATCCGAATCTATAACTAGTGTCACAGGAATGGTTCAAGGCATAGACAGTTAGAAGAGTCAGTTTTCTTGTACTTAAGTCGGCATTGTGCCTTTTTTGTTTAATTCCGATGCAATTTCTGTGTTTCGTCGTCGCTAAGAAGATCCAAGGGATACAGTAAACCTGAAGTGAAGTATCGGAATCTAAAACCGGTCTCACAGGAAAGTTTAAAAACTTAGACAGTAAGAAGAGCCAGTCTTCTTGTACTTGAGTCGGCATTGTGCCTTTTGTATTTGATTCCGATGCAATTTCGGTTTTTCATCGCCAATAACAAGGTCAGAGAGATACAGTATACCTGAAGTGAAGCATCGGAATCTATAACTAGTGTCACAGGAACGGTTCAAAACATACACAGTAAGAAGAGTCAGGTTTCTTGTACTTAAGTCGGCATTGTGCATTGTCTATGTAATTCCGATGCAATTTCTGTGTTTCATCGTCAATAAGAAGGTTTAAGGGATACAGTAAACATATAGTGAAGCATCGGAATCTAAAACTGGTCTCACAGGAAATTTTGAAATCACAGTCAGTAGGAAGGGTCAGTCTTCTTGTACTTAAGTCAGCATTGTGCCTTTTGTATTTAATTCCGATGCAATTTCTGTGTTTCATCGTCAATAAGAAGGTCCAAGGGATACACTAAACCCGATGTGAAGCATCAGAATCTAAAACTGGTCTCACAGGAAAGGTTCAAAACATAGACAGTAACAAGAGTTAGTTTTCTTGTACTTAAGTCAGCATTGTGCCTTTTCTATTTAATTCTGATTCAATTTCTGTGTTTCGTCGTCAATAAGAAGGTCCAAGGTGTGGTGTCACCGCCAGTCACCACAGTTGCTAGGTGGTAGCCTAAATCGGCAGCGGTCCATTTAGTACACGTCGGACCCGTGTGACGCCACTGTGTAATCGCAGACCTAGCGCCACCACAAGGCAGGTCTCGTGATACGAACAAGCACTCGTCCCAGTTGTACGACAACATTGCTAGCAACAATACGGACGAAGCCTTCCTCCCATTTGCCGAGAGACAGTTGGAATAGCCTTCTGCTAAGCCCATGGTTACGACCTAGCAAGGCGCCATTAGCCTTACCTACTTTGAGAGTTATAGTATAAATGTCTCAAGAAGAACGCTGTATTCATCACTTAATAAAAGTTAAGTATAAAGCAGCTACGTACTTTTCTTGCTACCATTCAATAGTTATCCTGTTCCAGAATTGACGCCAGTCGGCGTGTGTGTACGCGTGCCTTTCTAGCGGCTACCTCAAGTGGCGTAACAGTCTTGTTACGTCACTACAGATTGGCGACGAGTAGAGAGGTTTTTTCTGATTGCCCTAATTTATTTGTCTCATGGCTTCTCCACATTCTCCAGATGTACTGTCCGAATTTTATCGCTTGCAGAATCAGCAGACGCAGGCATTATTGGATGCCCTTGGTCAGCTCGTCCAGGGTGAACGTGCCATTCAAACCGATGCGGCGGCCGCCGCTTCACCGCTACCGCAGCCACAACATGCTGTTGCAGCTAATTCCGACCCTTTGATGCAACCCACGAGACTTGGCGGGAATGGTCCCGCCAGTTTGCCTTCCACCTCGCCGCCTACAGAATTCAAGGTAATGAGCGGCAGCCGTTTTTGCTTTCTTGTGTCGGTGTGTCCACCTACCGTGTGATAGTGAAATTGTTTCCCCGACGCGACGTAGCAACTCTGTCCTACGAGGAAATTTTGTCTGCTTTAGATGCCTATTTGAAAGAAACGGTTAATGTGGTTGCAAAACGGTATACGTTCTTTCGTACAAAATGTACGGCAGGTCAAACTAATAGGGAGTGGGTAGCAACATTGCAAGGACTTACTAGGGACTGTGCCTTTGACTGTGCCTGTGGTCTTTCTTATTCAGATACAATGGTGCGTGATGAAATTGCACAGAACATTTTCGATGTTCGCATACGGAAGCAAATTTTGAAACTAGTTAATCCCTCCCTTCAACAAGTGATAGACATATTGGATAGACAAGACACACTTGACTGTGCTCAGGAATCTTTTGAAACTTCGCCAGCCGTGTGTCACATTAACCGGCCCGACGGGCGCGCTCGCGCTACGCGGCCCGGTCAACTGCCCTCGCGCACGTCCGCACAGCTGCCGCCGCGCGCTAAGCCAGGTGTGCCGCGCCAGCACACAAATGCAGTGAAATCATGCCCGCGGTGTGCTACTAGACATTCGCGTGAACATTGCCCGTCACGCCAAGCTCTTTGCTTTTTCTGCAATCGGAAAGGACATGTTCAAAGTGTTTGCCAGAAAAAGCTCAGATCAGACAATCACAATCATTCCAGGCCCTTTGCTTCGCGCCGGAATCGAACCAGGGACACTCAGGCTCGTGGACCTTCGCCCATGGACATTCATGTCGTTAATTCCACCCCATCCAGTGCCACTTTCTCTAACAGTGACTGTGTTCGTCCCACAAAAACTGTGCGTCGACGTCGCCGGAAATCACGTCCGTTAGCAAGTGATTCTGTACCTGTGTCTGTTCAAATTGCACGAGACAGTCGCTCTTGTCGTCAGCAGGACAATAGACTTTTTGTAGATTGGACTTTAATGGCAAGGTCATACCATTCCAGCTCGATACCGGAGCTGCAGTTTCATTGCTCATTCACGACACGTACAAACAACTGGGCAAACCTCCATTGCGTTCCGCAAATGTTAAGCTAACCACATATTCAGGACAGAAAATTCCTGTGTTAGGACAGTGCAGCCTTCTTGCAACATACAAGGGACAAACAAAACTTGTGTCATTTTACGTTCTTCGTTCTTCTTCTGCAGTGAACTTGTTTGGTTTAGATTTATTTCAGTTGTTTAACATGTCTCTAGTAAATCAGGTCCTATCAGTGAATCCAACTGTGCCTACAGACAGTGTTTCTAGTGTATGTGAAGATTTACAGACAATATTGCACCGGGCTAAGGTTCCGCTAAAAACTATGAAGCACATTTGGAACTGAAGGTCAACGCGCAACCGCAATTTTTCAGAGCGCGCAATGTTCCTCAGGCATTGCGTCAGGAGGTCGCAAGAACATTGATCAATGTAGAATCACAAGGTGTGAGTGAATGTGCGCAATGCCTCTTCTCTTTCAGCTCCGCTTCATCGCGTACGCCGTACAGGTGTTCCGTTCGTCTGGACGACGGAATGCGAACGCGCCTTTCGCCAGTTGAAAACTGCGTTGATTTCTAATACTTGCCTTACGCCATTCGATCCCCAGAAACCCCTTTTGTTGATGGTAGATGCATCGGATTTCGGGATCGGTGCTGTGCTTGCGCACAAAGTTGGCTCCCATGATCGCCCTATTGCCTTTGCGTCCAAATTGCTATCGTCTGCGCAAAGAAATTATTCCCAGATAGAGAAAGAAGCTTTGGCTCTCTTGTTTGGTGTTATAAAGTTCCATGATTTCTTGTATGGTCGTCACTTTACCATCATCACAGACCACAAACCTTTGACATCGCTTTTTCATCCGACCAAGCCTGTACCTCCACGTACAGCGCAGAACTTCATTCGCTGGTCTATTTTCCTCTCGCAGTACCGCTACGATATCTTGTATCGGTCCACTGCTAAGCACGGAAACGCCGATGCGTTGTCCCGTTTGCCTGTTGCTGAGGATAAAGCATTCGATTCTTCCGAACTTGCTTGCATGTTCATTGATTCGGAAACCGATGAAGTGGTCGAATCGTTTCCGATTGATTCTCGTCGTGTAGCTACAGCCACAGCTGCTGACCCTGTCCTTGCTACTGTTTTGCGTTTTGTTGCTACGCAATGGCCATTGTCGAAGTCTCGGATTGCGGATCCGTTGGTTCGCCGATTTTTTGCTCACAGGTAGAGACGTTTTGTTCGACGTGGTGTTTTGTTGTTGCGTTCTGATAATGATCAGTGCAGAGTCGTGGTCCCACGTTCGTTACAGTCCTCTGTTTTACGGCTTCTTCACCACGGACATTGGGGTATAGTGCGAACGAAACAACTTGCTCGTCAGCACTGTACTTGGTTCGGAATAGATGCTGCGATTACGAATATGTGTTCTTCTTGCCCGGCGTGTGCCGAACAACAATCCGCACCGCCGTGGAAAGTCTTTGCATGGCCAAAAGCCACTTCCCCTTGGCAACGCTTGCACATTGATTTTGCTGGTCCATTCTGGAATGCTCGATGGTTGGTTCTGGTCGATGCCTTCAGTAATTTTCCTTTTGTTGTCCGGATGTCTTCCACGACTTCCTCCGCCACCATCCAAGCGTTGTCTGCTATCTTTTGCATTGAAGGTCTTCTGCAGACTACTTTTTCCGACAATGACCCACAATTTATGTCCGCAGAATTTCAGTCATTCTGCCAGGCCAATGGTATTCAACATCTGACATCCGCGCCGTTTTCGCCTCAGTCAAACGGTGCCGCTGAACGATTGGTCCGGACTTTCAAGTCACAGATGTTGAAATTGAAAGAGTCGCATTCTCGGGAGGAGGCATTGTTTCTCTTTTTGTCTTCGTATCGCTCTCAGCCCCGAGATGGTCGCTCGCCGGCTGAGTTGCTCCACGGTCGTCCTCATCGCACCTTGATGGCTTTGCTGCATCCGCCGCATCCGGTTCCTGTGCAGCGGCAGACTCCTGCTTTTGCTCCAGGCGACGTTGTATTTTATCGCAACTATCGAGGTTCACGGCGTTGGCTCGCAGGGCGCATTCTTCGCTGCCTCGGCCGCGCGATGTATTTGGTTTTGGGGGCCTCTGGTGAGGTGCGTCGGCATCTCAACCAGCTGCGCCTCTGTCGTCGCACGGGTTCTGCCGCTCCCCGTCTGCTTTCAGCGACGGTTCCGTCCGGTCAGCGCCCTGGGGACCCATCTACTGGCTCGCCTCATCCCCAGGTGTTACCGACGATGCCTTCCATTTTGCCCCATGGCGTCGCGCCGCCACAGCGGCCGCCGCCGCAGCCGCCGCAGCGGCCGGTCCTCCGGCCGACGCCGCCCGCATTCGACGCTTCGCTGCAGCCCCAAGCGCCTCCCAGGATCACGCGCCGCCGATCGCTTCCCGTGACCAGCTGTCCTCCGCCATGGAACTCCCGCCCGCTCCGGACCACATGACGTCATCGCGCGCTGGCTACCCGGACGCAATGGAGGTCGACCCTTCGGCCCCTCCTGTTTCTTTACGGGCGCATACACCGCATGTTGACGTGCACCCTGGACTAGGTTTTCGGCCGTTTCCTAGCTCCCCTCTGACCGAATGGCCGGGTGCGGGTGGCACAGCCTCGCCTGTTGTTAGGCTCCCCACCTCATCGCATCCGTCAACATGGGATCCTCCCCACGGCGGGCGGAAGCCTTATCTCACGACCGTTCGCCGATTTGCAGGGGAGGAATGTGGTGTCACCGCCATACACCACACTTGCTAGGTGGTAGCCTAAATCGGCCGCGGTCCATTTAGAACATGTCGGACCCGCGTGTCGCCACTGTGTAATCGCAGACCTAGCGCCACCACAAGGCAGGTCTCGTGATACGAACAAGCACTCGTCCCAGTTGTACGACAACATTGCTAGCGACAATACGGACGAAGCCTTCCTCCCATTTGCCGAGAGACAGTTAGAATAGCATTCTGCTAAGTCCATGGTTACGACCTAGCAAGGCGCCATTAGCCTTACCTACTTTGAGAGTTACAGTCTAAATGTCTCAAGAAGAACGCTGTATTCATCACATAATAAAAGTTAAGTATAAAGCAGCTACGTACTTTTCCTGCTACCATTCAATAGTTATCCTGTTCCAGAATTGACGCCAGTCAGCGTGTGTGTACGCGTGCCTTTCTGGCGGCTACCTCAAGTGGCGTAACAGTCTTGTTCCGTCACTACACAAGGGATACAGTAAACCTGAAGTGAAACATCGGAATCTAAAACCAATCTCACAGGAAAGCTTCAGAACATTGACCGTAAGAACAGACAGTCTTCTTGTACTTGAGTCGGCAATGTGCCTTTTGTATTTAATTCCGATGCAATTTCTGTGTTTCATCGTCAATAAGAAGGTCAGAGGGATACGGTAAACCTGAAGTGAAGCATCGGAATCTATAACTAGTGTCACAGGAATGGTTCAAAACATAGACAGTAAGAAGAGTCAGTTTTCTTGTACTTAAGTCGACATTGTGCCTTTTGTATTTAATTCCGATGCAATTTCTGTGTTTCATCGTCAGTAAGAAGGTCAGAGGGATACAGTAAACCTGAAGTGAAGCATCGGAATCTATAACTAGTGTCACAGGAATGGTTCAAAACATAGACAGTAAGAAGAGCCAGTCTTCTTGTACTTGAGTCGGCATTGTGCCTTTTGTATTTAATTCCGATGAAATTTCTGTGTTTCATCGTCAATAAGAAGGTCAGAGGGTTACAGTAAACCTGAAGTGAAGCATCGGAAACTATAACTAGTGTCACAGGAATGGTTCAAAACATATACAGTAAGAAGAGTCAGTATACTTGTACTTAATTCGGCATTGTGCCTTTTGTATTTTATTCCGATGCAATTTCTGTATTTCATCGTCAATAAGAAGGTCAGAGGGATACAGTAAACCTGAAGTGAAGCATCGGAATCTATAATTAGTGTCACAGAATTGTTCGAAACATACACAGCAAGAAGAGTCAAACTTCTTGTACTTAAGTCGGCATTGTGCCTTTTGTATTTAATTCCGATGCAATTTCTGTGTTTCCTCGTCAATAAGAAGGTCCAAGGGATACAGTAAACCTGAAGTGATGCATCAGAATCTATAACTAGTGTCACAGGAATGTTTCAAATCATAGACAGTAGGAAGAGTCAGTCTTCTTGTACTTACGTCGGCATTGTGCCTTTTGTATTTAATTCCGATGCAATTTCTGTGTTTCATCGTCAATAACAAGGTCCAAGGGATACAGTAAACCAGAAGTGAAGCATCGGAATCTATAACTAGTGTTACAGGAATGGTTCAAAACATAGACAGTAAGAAGAGCCAGTCTTCTTGTACATAAGTCGACATTTTGCCTTTTGTATTTCATTCCGATGCAATGTCTGTGTTTCATCGTCAATAAGAAGGTCCAAGGGATACAGTAAACATATAGTGAAGCATCGGAATCTATACCTGGTCTCACAGAAATGTTTAAATCGTAGTCAGTATGAAGAATCAATCTTCTTATACTTAAGTCGGCATTATGCCTTTTGTATTTAATTCCGATGCAATTTCGGTGTTTCATCGTCAACAAGAAGGTCCAAGGAATACAGTAATCATATAGTAATGCATCGGAATCTAAAACTGGTCTCACAGGAAATGTTCAAATCATAGTCAGTAAGAAGAGTCAGTCTTCTTGTACTTATGTCGGCATTGTGCCTATTCTATTTAATTCCGATGCACATTCTGTGTTTCGTCGTCAATAAGAACGTCCAAGGGGTACAGTAAACCTGAAGTGAAGCATCGGAATCTATATCTAGTGTCACAGCAATGGTTCAAAACATAGACACGGAAGAGTCAGTTTTCTTGTACTTAATTCGGCATTGTGCCTCTTCTATTTAATTGCGATGCCATATCTGTGTTTCGTCGTCAATAAGAAGGTCCAAGGGATACAGTAAACCTGAAGTGAAGCATCGGAATCTATAACTACAGTCACAGGAATGGTTCAAAACATAGACAGTAGGAAGAGTCAGTCTTCTTGTACTTAAGTCGGCATTGTGCCTTTTCTATTTAATTCCGATGCAATTTCTGTGTATCGTCGTCAATAAGAAGGTCAGAGGGATACAGTAAACCCGAAGTAAAGCATCTGAATCTATAATTAGTGTCACAGAATGGTTCAAAATATACACAGCAAGAAGAGTCAGTTTTCTTGTACTTAAGTCGGCATTGTGCCTTTTGTATTTAATTCCGATGCAATTTCTGTGTTTCATCGTCAATAAGAAGGTCCAAGGGATACAGTAAACCTGAAGTGATGCATCGGAATCTATAACTAGTGTCACAGGAATGGTTCAAAATATAGACAGTAGGAAGAGTCAGTTTTCTTGTACTGAAGTCGGCATTGTGCCTTTTCTATTTAATTCCGATGCAATTTCTATGTTTCAACGTCAATAAGAAGGTCCGTGTCATACAGTAAACCTGAAGTGAAGCATCGGAATTTAAAAGCGGTCTCACAGGAAAGGTTCAAAACACAGGTAGTAAGAAGAGCCAGTCTTCTTGTACTTGAGTCGGCATTGTGCCATTTGTATTTATTTCCGATGCAATTTCTGTGTTTCATCATCAATAAGAAGGTCAGAGGGATACAGTAAACCTCAAGTGAAGCATCGAAATCCATTACTAGTGTCACAGGAATGGTTCAAATCATAGACAGTAACAAGAGTCAGTCTTCTTGTACTTAAGTCAGCATTGTGCCTTTTTGTATTTAATTCCGACGCAATTTCTGTGCTTCATCGTCAATAAGAAGGTCAGAGAGATACAGTAAACCTGAAGTGAAGCATCGGAATCTATAACTAGTGTCACGAGAATGGTTCAAATCATAGAAAGTTAGAAGAGTCAGTTTTCTTGTACTTAATTCGGCATTGTGCCTTTTCTATTTAATTCCGATGCACATTCTGTGTTTCGTCGTCAATAAGAACGTCCAAGGGGTACAGTAAACCTGAAGTGAAGCATCGGAATCTATATCTAGTGTCACAGGAATGGTTCAAAACATAGACACGGAAGAGTCAGTTTTCTTGTACTTAATTCGGCATTGTGCCTCTTCTATTTATTTGCGATGCCATATCTGTGTTTCGTCGTCAATAAGAAGGTCCAAGGGATACAGTAAACTTGAAGTGAAGCATCGGAATCTACAACTAGTGTCACAGAAAAGGTTCAAATCATAGACAGTAAGAAGAGGCAGTCTTCTTGTAATTAAGTCGGCATTGTGCCTTTTGTATTAAATTCCGATGCAATTTCTGTGTTTCATCGTCAATAACAAGGTCCAAGGGATACAGTAAACCAGAAGTGAAGCATCGGAATCTATAACTAGTTTTACAGGAATGGTTCAAAACATAGACAGTAAGAAGAGCCAGTCTTCTTGTACATAAGTCGACATTTTGCCTTTTGTATTTCATTCCGATGCAATTTCTGTGTTTCATCGTCAATAAGAACGTCCAAGGGGTACAGTAAACCTGAAGTGAAGCATCGGAATCTATATCTAGTGTCGCAGGAATGGTTCAAAACATAGACACGGAAGAGTCAGTTTTCTTGTACTTAATTCGGCATTGTGCCTCTTCTATTTATTTGCGATGCCATATCTGTGTTTCGTCGTCAATAAGAAGGTCCAAGGGATACAGTAAACCTGAAGTGATGCATCGGAATCTATAACTAGTGTCACAGGAATGGTTCAAAATATAGACAGTAGGAAGAGTCAGTTTTCTTGTACTGAAGTCGGCATTGTGCCTTTTCTATTTAATTCCGATGCAATTTCTATGTTTCAACGTCAATAAGAAGGTCCGTGTCATACAGTAAACCTGAAGTGAAGCATCGGAATTTAAAAGCGGTCTCACAGGAAAGGTTCAAAACACAGGTAGTAAGAAGAGCCAGTCATCTTGTACTTGAGTCGGCATTGTGCCATTTGTATTTATTTCCGATGCAATTTCTGTGTTTCATCATCAATAAGAAGGTCAGAGGGATACAGTAAACCTGAAGTGAAGCATCGAAATCCATTACTAGTGTCACAGGAATGGTTCAAAACATAGACACTAAGAAGAGTCAGTCTTCTTGTACTTAAGTCAGCATTGTGCCTTTTTGTATTTAATTCCGACGCAATTTCTGTGCTTCATCGTCAATAAGAAGTTCAGAGAGATACAGTAAACCTGAAGAGAAGCATCGGAATCTATAACTAGTGTCACGAGAATGGTTCAAATCATAGAAAGTTAGAAGAGTCAGTTTTCTTGTACTTAATTCGGCATTGTGCCTTTTGTATTTAATTCCGATGCTATTTCTGTATTACATCGACAATAAGAAGGTCAGAGCGATACAGTAAACCTGAAGTGAAGCATCGGAATCGATAACTAATGTCACAGGAATGGTTCAAAACACAGACTGTAAGAAGAGTTAGATTTCTTGTACTTAAGTCGGCATTGTGCCTTTTGTATTTAATTCCGATGCAATTTCTGTGTTCCATCGTCAATAAGATGGTCAGAGGGATACAGTAAACCTGAAGTGAATCATCGAAATCCATAACCAGTGTCAGAGGAATGGTTCAAAACAAAGACAGTGAGAAGAGTCAGTTTTCTTGTACTTAAGTCAGCAGTAAGAAGAGTTAGTTTTCTTGTACTTAAGTCCGCATTGTGCCTTTTGTATTTAATTCCGATGCAATCTCTGTGTTTCATCGTCTATAAGAAGGTCCAAGGGATACAGTAAACATATAGTGAAGCATCGGAATCTAAAACTGGTTTCACAGGAAATGTTGAAATCATAGTCAGTAGGAAGAGTCAGTCTTCATGTACTTAAGTCGGCAATGTGCCTTTTGTAATTAATTCCGATGCAATTTCTGTGTTTCATCGTCAATAAGAAGGTCCGAGGGATACAGTAAACATATAGTGAAGCATCGGAATCTAAAACTGGTCTCACAGGAAATGTTCAAAACATAGTCAGTAAGAAGACTCAGTCTACTTGTACTTAAGTCGGCATTGTGCCTTTTGTATTTAATTCCGATGCAAATTCTGTGTTTCATCTTCAATATGGAAGGTCCAAGGGATACAGTAAAACTGAAGTGAAGCATCGGAATCTAAAAGTGGTCTCACAGGAAAGGTTCAAAACATAGACAGTAAGAAGAGTCAGTCTTCTTGTACTTAAGTCGGCATTGTGCCTTTTGTATTTAATTCCGATGCTATTTCTGTGTTAAATCGTCATTAAGAAGGTCAGAGGGATACAGTAAACCTGAAGTGAAGCATCGGAATTTATAACTAGTGTCACAGGAATGGTTCAAAACATAGACAGTAGGAAGAGTCAGTCTTATTGTACCTAAATCGGCATTGTGCCTTTTCTATTTAATTCCGATGCAATTTCTGTGTTTCGTCGTCAATAAGAAGGTCAGAGGGATACAGTAAATCTGAAGTGAAGCATCGAAATCTATAACTAGTGTCACAGGAATGGTTCAAAACATAGACAATAAGAAGAGTCAGTCTTCTTGTACTTAAGTCGGCATTGTGCCTTTTGTAATTAATTCCGATGCAATTTCTGTGTTTCGCCGTCAATAAGAACGTCCAAGGGATACAGTAAACCTGACGTGAAGCAACGGAATCTAAAACCGGTCTCACAGGAAAGGCTCAAAACATAGAGAGTAAGAAGAGCCAGTCATCTTGTATTTGAGTCGGCATTGTGCCTTTTGTATTTAATTCCGATGCAATATCTGTGTTTCATCGTCAATAAGAAGGTAAGAGGGATACAGTAAACCTCAAGTGAAGCATCGGAATCAAAATCTAGTGGCACAGGAAAGGTTCAAAACATAGTCAGTAAGAAGAGTCAGTCTTCTTGTACTTAGGTCGGCATTGTGCCTTTTCTATTTAATTCCGATGCAATTTCTGTGTTTCGTCGTCAATAAGAAGGTAAGAGGGATACAGTAAACCTCAAGTGAAGCATCGGAATCAAAATCTAGTGGCACAGGAAAGGTTCAAAACATAGTCAGTAAGAAGAGTCAGTCTTCTTGTACTTAGGTCGGCATTGTGCCTTTTGTATTTAATTCCGATGCAATTACTGTGCTTCATCGTCTATAAGAAGGTCAGAGGGATACAGTAAACCTGAAGTGAAGCATCGGAATCTATAACTAGTGTCACAGAAATGGTTCAAACATACACAGCAAGAAGAGTCATTCTTCTTGTACTTATGTCGGCTTTGCGCCTTTTTTATTTATTTCCGATGCAATTTCAGTGTTTCATCGTCAACAAGAGGGTGCAAGGGATACAGTAAACATATAGTGAAGCATTGGAATCTTAAACTGGTCTCACAGGAAATGTTCAAATCATAGTCGGTAGGAAGAGTCAGTCATCTTGTACTTATGTCGGCATTGTGCCTTTTGTCTTTAATTCCGATGCAATTTCTGTGTTTCATCGTCAATACGAAGGTCAGAGGGATACAGCAAACCTGAAGTGAAGCATCGGAATCTATAACTAGTGTCACAGGAATGCTTAAAATATAGACAGTGGGAAGAGTCAGTCTTCTTGTACCTAAGTCGGCATTGTGCCTTTTGTATTTAATCCCGATGCAATTTCTGTGTTTCGTCGTCAATAAGAATGTCCAAGGGATACAGTTACCCTGAAGTGAAGTATCGGAATCTATATCTAGTGTCACAGGAATGGTTAAAATCATAGACACAGAAGTGTCAATCTTCTTGTACTTAAGTGGGCATTGTGCCTTTTCTATTTAATTCCGATGCAATTTCTCTATTTCGTCGTCAATAAGAAGGTCCAAGGGATACAGTAAACCTGAAGTGAAGCATCGGAATCTATAACTAGTGTCACAGAAAAGGTTCAAAACATAGACAGTAGGAAGAGTCAGTCTTCTTGTACTTAAGTCGGCATTGTGCCTTTTCTACTTATTTCCGATGCAATTTCTGTGTTTCGTCGTCAATAAGAAGGTCAGAGAGATACAATAAACCTGAAGTGAAGCATCGAAATCTATAATTAGTGTCACAGAATGGTTCAAAACATATACAGCAAGAAGAGTCAGTCTTCTTGTACTTAAGTCAGCATTGTGCCTTTTGTAATTAATTCCGATGCAATTTCCTGAGTTTCATCGTCAATAACAAGGTCCAAGGGATACAGTAAACCAGAAGTGAAGCATCGGAATCTATAACTAGTGTTACAGGAATGGTTCAAAACATAGACAGTAAGAAGAGCCAGTCTTCTTGTACATAAGTCGGCATTTTGCCTTTTGTATTTCATTCCGATGCAATTTCTGTGTTTCATCGTCAATAAGGAAGTCAGAGGGATACAGTAAACCTGAAGTGAAGCATCGACATCTACAACTAGTGTCACAGGAATGGTTCAAAACATAGACAGTGAGAAGAGTCAGTCATCTTGTACTTAAGTCGGCATTGTGCCTTTTGTATTTAATTCCGACGCAATTTCTATGTTTCATCGTCAATAAGGAGGTCAGAGAGATACAGTAAACCTGAAGTGAAGCATCGGAATCTATAACTAGTGTCACAGTAATGGTTCGAAACATAGAAAGTATGAAGAGTCAGTTTTCTTGTACTTAATTCGGCATTGTGCCTTTTGTATTTAATTCCGATGCAATTTCTGTGTTTCATCGTCAATAAGAATGTCAAAGCGATACAGTAAACCTGAAATGAAGCATCGGAATCGATAACTAATGTCACAGGAATGGTTCAAAACAAAGACAGTGAAATGAGTCAGTTTTCTTGTACTTAAGTCGGTATTTTGCCTTTTGTATTTAATTCCGATGCTATTTCTGTGTTACATCGTCAGTAAGAAGGTCAGAGGGATACAGTAAACCTGAAGTGATGCTTCGGAATGTGTAACTAGTGTCACAGGAATGGTTCAAAACATAGACAGTAAGAAGAGTCAGTTTTCTTGTACTTAAGTCGGCATTGTTCCTTTTCTATTTAATTCCGATGCAATTTCTGTGTTTCGTCGTCAATAAGAAGGTGCAAGTGATACAGTAAACCTGAAGTGAAGCATCGGAATCTATAACTAGTGTCACAGGAATGGTTAAAAACATAGACAGTAAGAAGAGTCAGTTTTCTTGTACTTAAGTCGGCATTGTGACTTTTGTATTTAATTCCGATGCATTTTCTGTGTTTCATCGTCGATAAGAAGGTCCAAGGGATACAGTAAACATATAGGGAAGCATCGGAGTCAAAAACTGGTTTCACAGGAAATGTTGAAATCATAGTCAGTAGGAAGAGTCAGTCTTCATGTACTTAAGTCGGCAATGTGCCTTTTGTATTTAATTCTGATGCAATTTCTGTGTTTCATCGTCAATAAGAAGGTCCAAGGGATACAGTACGCATATAGTGAAGCATCGGAATCTAAAACTGGTCTCACAGGAAATGTTCAAAGCATAGTCAGTAAGAAGACTCAGTCTTCTTGTACTTAAGTCGGCATTGTGCGTTTTGTATTTAATTCCGATGCAATTTCTGTGTTTCATCGTCAATAAGAAGGTCCAAGGGATACAGAAAACATATAGTGAAGCATCGGAATCTAAAACTGGTCTCACAGGAAGCGTTCAAATGATAGTCAGTAAGAAGAGTCAGTCTTCTTGTACTTAAGTCGGCATTGTGTCTTTTGTATTTAATTCCGAAGCAATTTCTGTGTTACATCGTCAATAAGAAGGTCAGAGGGATACAGTAAACCTAAAGTGAAGCATCGGAATCTATAACTAGTATCACAGGAATGGTTCAAAACACAGTCAGTAAGAAGAGTCAGTCTTCTTGTACTTAAGGCGGCATTGTGCCTTTTCTATTTAATTCCGATGCAATTTCTGTGTTTCGTCGTCAATAAGAAGGTCCAAGGGATACAGTAAACCTGAAGTGAAGCATCGGAATCTATAACTAGTGTCACAGGAATGGTTCAAAACATAGAAAATAGGAAGAGTTAGACTTCTTGAACTTAAGTCGGCATTGTGCCTTCTCTACTTAATTCCGATGCAATTTCTGTGTTTCGTCGTCAATAAGAAGGTCCAAGGGATACAGTAAACACACAGTGAAGCAGCGGAACCTAAAACGGGTCTCACAGGTAATCTTCAAAACATAGTCAGTAAGAAGAGTACGTCTTCTTGTACTTAAGTCGGCATTGTGCCTTTTCTATTTCATTCCGATGCAATTTCTGTTTTTCGTCGTCAATAAGAACGTCAGAGAGATACAGTAAACCTGAAGTGAAGCATCGACATCTATAAATAGTGTCACAGGAATGGTTCAAAACATAGACAATAAGAAGAGTCAGTCTTCTTGTACTTAAGTCGGTATTGTGACTTTTGTATTTAATTCCGATGCAATCTCTGTGTTTCATCGTCAATAAGAAAGTCCAAGGGACACAGTAAATCTGAAGTGATGCATCGGAATCAATAACTAGTGTCACACGAATGGTTCAAAACATAGGCAGTAGGAAGAGTCAGTCTTCTTGTACTTAAGTCGGCATTGTGAGTTATGTATTTAATTTCGATGCAATTTCTGTGTTTCATCGTTAATAAGAACGTCCAAGGGATACAGTAAACATGAAGTGAAGCATCGGAATCTATAACTAGTGTCAAAGGAATGGTTCAAAACATAGACAGTAGGAAGAGTCAGTCTTCTTGAACTTAAGTCGGCATTGTGCCTCTTCTATTTATATCCGAGGCAATTTCTGTGTTTCGTCGTCAATAAGAAGGTCCAAGGGAAACAGTAAACCTGAAGTGAAGCATCGAAATCTATAACTAGTTACACAGGAATGGTTCAAAACATAGACAATAAGAAGAGTCAGTCTTCTTGTACTTAAGTCGGAATTGTGCCTTTTGTATTTAATTCCGATACAATTTCTGTGTTTCATCGTCAATAAGAAGGTCCAAGGGATACAGTAAATCTGAAGTGATGCATCGAAATCTATAACTAGTGTCACAGGAATGGTTCAAACATACACAGCAAGAAGAGTCAGTCTTCTTGTACTTATGTCGGCTTTGCGCCTTTTTTATTTAATTCCGATGCAATTTCTGTGTTTCATCGTCAACAAGAGGGTGCAAGGGATACAGTAAACATATAGTGAAGCATCGGAATCTTAAACTGGTCTCACAGGAAATGTTCAAATCATAGTCGGTAAGAAGAGTCAGTCATCTTGTACTTATGTCGGCATTGTACCTTTTGTCTTTAATTCCGATGCAATTTCTGTGTTTCATCGTCAATACGAAGGTCAGAGGGATACAGCAAACCTGAAGTGAAGCATCGGAATCTATAACTAGTGTCACAGGAATGCTTAAAATATAGACAGTGGGAAGAGTCAGTCTTCTTGTACCTAAGTCGACAATGTGCCTTTTGTATTTAATCCCGATGCAATTTCTGTGTTTCGTCGTCAATAAGAAGGTCCAAGGGATACAGTAAACCTGAAGTGAAGCATCGGAATCTATATCTAGTGTCACAGGAATGGTTAAAAACATAGACACGGAAGTGTCAATCTTCTTGTACTTAAGTGGGCATTGTGCCTTTTCTATTTAATTCCGATGCAATTTCTCTATTTCGTCGTCAATAAGGAGGTCCAAGGGATACAGTCAACCTGAAGTGAAGCATCGGAATCTATAACTAGTGTCACAGAAAAGGTTCAAAACTTAGACAGTGGGAAGAGTCAGTCTTCTTGTACTTAATTCGGCATTGTGCCTTTTCTACTTATTTCCGATGCAATTTCTGTGTTTCGTCGTCAATAAGAAGGTCAGAGGGATACAATAAACCTGAAGTGAAGCATCGAAATCTATAATTAGTGTCACAGAATGGTTCAAAACATACACAGCAAGAAGAGTCAGCCTTCTTGTACTTAAGTCAGCATTGTGCCTTTTGTAATTAATTCCGATGCAATTTCTGTGTTTCATCGTCAATAACAAGGTCCAAGGGATACAGTAAACCAGAAGTGAAGCATCGGAATCTATAACTAGTGTTACAGGAATGGTTCAAAACATAGACAGTAAGAAGAGCCAGTCTTCTTGTACATAAGTCGGCATTTTGCCTTTTGTATTTCATTCCGATGCAATTACTGTGTTTCATCGTCAATAAGGAAGTCAGAGGGATACAGTAAACCTGAAGTGAAGCATCGACATCTACAACTAGTGTCACAGGAATGGTTCAAAACATAGACAGTAAGACGAGTCAGTCATCTTGTACTTAAGTCGGCATTGTGCCTTTTGTATTTAATTCCGACGCAATTTCTATGTTTCATCGTCAATAAGAAGGTCAGAGAGATACAGTAAACCTGAAGTGAAGCATCGGAATCTATAAGTAGTGTCACAGTAATGTTTCGACACATAGAAAGTAAGAAGAGTCAGTTTTCTTGTACTTAATTCGGCATTGTGCCTTTTGTATTTAATTCCGATGCACTTTCTGTGTTTCATCGTCAATAAGAATGTCAAAGCGATACAGTAAACCTGAAATGAAGCATCGGAATCGATAACTAATGTCACAGGAATGGTTCAAAACAAAGACAGTGAAATGAGTCAGTTTTCTTGTACTTAAGGTGGTATTTTGCCTTTTGTATTTAATTCCGATGCTATTTCTGTGTTACATCGTCAGTAAGAAGGTCAGAGGGATACAGTAAACCTGAAGTGATGCTTCGGAATGTGTAACTAGTGTCACAGGAATGGTTCAAAACATAGACAGTAAGAAGAGTCAGTTTTCTTGTACTTAAGTCGGCATTGTTCCTTTTCTATTTAATTCCGATGCAATTTCTGTGTTTCGTCGTCAATAAGAAGGTGCAAGTGATACAGTAAACCTGAAGTGAAGCATCGGAATCTATAACTAGTGTCACAGGAATGGTTAAAAGCATAGACAGCAAGAAGAGTCAGTTTTCTTGTACTTAAGTCGGCATTGTGACTTTTGTATTTAATTCCGATGCATTTTCTGTGTTTCATCGTCGATCAGAAGGTCCAAGGGATACAGTAAACATATAGGGAAGCATCGGAGTCTAAAACTGGTTTCACAGGAAATGTTGAAATCATAGTCAGTAGGAAGAGTCAGTCTTCATGTACTTAAGTCGGCAATGTGCCTTTTGTATTTAATTCTGATGCAATTTCTGTGTTTCATCGTCAATAAGAAGGTCCAAGGGATACAGTACGCATATAGTGAAGCATCGGAATCTAATACTGGTCTCACAGGAAATGTTCAAAACATAGTCAGTAAGAAGACTCAGTCTTCTTGTACTTAAGTCGGCATTGTGCGTTTTGTATTTAATTCCGATGCAATTTCTGTGTTTCACCGTCAATAAGAAGGTCCAAGGGATACAGAAAACATATAGTGAAGCATCGGAATCTAAAACTGGTCTCACAGGAAGTGTTCAAAAGATAGTCAGTAAGAAGAGTCAGTCTTCTTGTACTTAAGTCGGCATTGTGTCTTTTGTATTTAATTCCGAAGCAATTTCTGTGTTACATCGTCAATAAGAAGGTCAGAGGGATACAGTAAACCTAAAGTGAAGCATCGGAATCTATAACTAGTATCACAGGAATGGTTCAAAACACAGTCAGTAAGAAGAGTCAGTCTTCTTGTACTTAAGGCGGCATTGTGCCTTTTCTATTTAATTCCGATGCAATTTCTGTGTTTCGTCGTCAATAAGAAGGTCCAAGGGATACAGTAAACCTGAAGTGAAGCATCGGAATCTATAACTAGTGTCTCAGGAATGGTTCAAAACATAGAAAATAGGTAGAGTTAGACTTCTTGAACTTAAGTCGGCATTGTGCCTTCTCTACTTAATTCCGATGCAATTTCTGTGTTTCGTCGTCAATAAGAAGGTCCAAGGGATACAGTAAACACACAGTGAAGCAGCGGAACCTAAAACGGGTCTCACAGGTAATCTTCAAAACATAGTCAGTAAGAAGGGTACGTCTTCTTGTACTTAAGTCGGCATTGTGCCTTTTCTATTTCATTCCGATGCAATTTCTGTTTTTCGTCGTCAATAAGAACGTCAGAGAGATACAGTAAACATGAAGTGAAGCATCGACATCTATAAATAGTGTCACAGGAATGGTTCAAAACATAGACAATAAGAAGAGTCAGTCTTCTTGTACTTAAGTCGGTATTGTGACTTTTGTATTTAATTCCGATGCAATCTCTGTGTTTCATCGTCAATAAGAAAGTCGAAGGGATACAGTAAAACTGAAGTGATGCATCGGAATCAATAACTAGTGTCACACGAATGGTTCAAAACATAGGCAGTAGGAAGAGTCAGTCTTCTTGTACTTAAGTCGGCATTGTGAGTTATGTATTTAATTTCGATGCAATTTCTGTGTTTCATCGTTAATAAGAACGTCCAAGAGATACAGTAAACATGAAGTGAAGCATCGGAATCTATAACTAGTGTCAAAGGAATGGTTCAAAACATAGACAGTAGGAAGAGTCAGTCTTCTTGAACTTAAGTCGGCATTGTGCCTCTTCTATTTAAATCCGATGCAATTTCTGTGTTTCGTCGTCAATAAGAAGGTCCAAAGGAAACAGTAAACCTGAAGTGAAGCATCGAAATCTATAACTAGTTACACAGGAATGGTTCAAAACATAGACAATAAGAAGAGTCAGTCTTCTTGTACTTAAGTCGGAATTGTGCCTTTTGTATTTAATTCCGATACAATTTCTGTGTTTCATCGTCAATAAGAAGGTCCAAGGGATACAGTAAATCTGAAGTGATGCATCGAAATCTATAACTAGTGTCACAGGAATGGTTCAAAACATAGGCAGTAGGAAGAGTCAGTCTTCTCGTGCTTAAGTCGGCATTATGAGTTTTGTATTTAATTCCGATGCAATTTCTGTGTTTCATCGTAAATAAGAAGGTCCAAGGGATACAGTAAACATATAGTGAAGCATCGGAATCTAAAACTGGTCTCACAGGAAATGTTCAAAACACAGTCAGTAAGAAGAGTCAGTCTTCTTGTACTTAAGTTGGCAATTTACCTTTTTTATTTAATTCCGATGTAATTACTGTGTTTCGTCGTCAATAAGAAGGTCCAAGGGATGGATACAGTAAACGTGAAGTGAAGCATCGGTGTCTATAACCAGTGTCACAGGAATGGTTAAAACATAGACAGTAGGAAGAGTCAGTCTTCTTGTACTTAGGTCGGCATTGTGCCTTTTCTATTTAATTCCGATGCAATTTCTGTGTTTCGTCGTCAATACGGAGGTAAGAGGGATACAGTAAACCTCAAGTGAAGCATCGGAATCAAAATCTAGTGTCACAGGAAAGGTTCAAAACATAGTCAGTAAGAAGAGTCAGTCTTCTTGTACTTAGGTCGGCATTGTGCCTTTTGTATTTAATTCCGATGCAATTACTGTGCTTCATCGTCTATAAGAAGGTCAGAGGGATACAGTAAACCTGAAGTGAAGCATCGCAATCTATAACTAGTGTCACAGAAATGGTTCAAACATACACAGCAAGAAGAGTCAGTCTTCTTGTACTTATGTCGGCTTTGCGTCTTTTTTATTTAATTCCGATGCAATTTCTGTGTTTCATCGTCAACAAGAGGGTGCAAGGGATACAGTAAACATATAGTGAAGCATCGGAATCTTAAACTGGTCTCACAGGAAATGTTCAAATCATAGTCGGTAAGAAGAGTCAGTCATCTTGTACTTATGTCGGCATTGTGCCTTTTGTCTTTAATTCCGATGCAATTTCTGTGGTTCATCGTCAATACGAAGGTCAGAGGGATACAGCAAACCTGAAGTGAAGCATCGGAATCTATAACTAGTGTCACAGGAATGCTTAAAATATAGACAGTGGGAAGAGTCAGTCTTCTTGTACCTAAGTCGGCATTGTGCCTTTTGTATTTAATCCCGATGCAATTTCTGTGTTTCGTCGTCAATAAGAAGGTCCAAGGGATACAGTAAACCTGAAGTGAAGCATCGGAATCTATATCTAGTGTCACAGGAATGGTTAAAAACATAGACACGGAAGTGTCAATCTTCTTGTACTTAAGTGGGCATTTTGCCTTTTCTATTTAATTCCGATGCAATTTCTCTATTTCGTCGTCAATAAGAAGGTCCAAGGGATACAGTAAACCTGAAGTGAAGCATCGGAATCTATAACTAGTGTCACAGAAAAGGTTCAAAACATAGACAGTAGGAAGAGTCAGTCTTCTTGTACTTAAGTCGGCATTGTGCCTTTTCTACTTATTTCCGATGCAAAATCTGTGTTTCGTCGTCAATAAGAAGGTCAGAGGGATACAATAAACCTGAAGTGAAGCATCGAAATCTATAATTAGTGTCACAGAATGGTTCAAAACATACACAGCAAGAAGAGTCAGTCTTCTTGTACTTAAGTCAGCATTGTGAATTTTGTAATTAATTCCGATGCAATTTCTGTGTTTCATCGTCAACAACAAGGTCCAAGGGATACAGTAAACCAGAAGTGAAGCATCGGAATCTATAACTAGTGTTACAGGAATGGTTCAAAACATAGACAGTAAGAAGAGCCAGTCTTCTTGTACATAAGTCGGCATTTTGCCTTTTGTATTTCATTCCGTTGCAATTACTGTATTTCATCGTCAATAAGGAAGTCAGAGGGATACAGTAAACCTGAAGTGAAGCATCGACATCTACAACTAGTGTCACAGGAATGGTTCAAAACATAGACAGTAAGAAGAGTCAGTCATCTTGTACTTAAGTCGGCATTGTGCCTTTTGTATTTAATTCCGACGCAATTTCTATGTTTTTATCGTCAATAAGAAGGTCAGAGAGATACAGTAAACCTGAAGTGAAGCATCGGAATCTATAAGTAGTGTCACAGTAATGTTTCGACACATAGAAAGTTAGAAGAGTCAGTTTTCTTGTACTTAATTCGGCATTGTGCCTTTTGTATTTAATTCCGATGCAATTTCTGTGTTTCATCGTCAATAAGAATGTCAAAGCGATACAGTAAACCTGAAATGAAGCATCGGAATCGATAACTAATGTCACAGGAATGGTTCAAAACAAAGACAGGGAAATGAGTCAGTTTTCTTGTACTTAAGTCGGTATTTTGCCTTTTGTATTTAATTCCGATGCTATTTCTGTGTTACATCGTCAGTAAGAAGGTCAGAGGGATACAGTAAACCTGAAGTGATGCTTCGGAATGTGTAACTAGTGTCACAGGAATGGTTCAAAACATAGACAGTAAGAAGAGTCAGTTTTCTTGTACTTAAGTCGGCATTGTTCCTTTTCTATTTAATTCCGATGCATTTTCTGTGTTTCATCGTCGATAAGAAGGTCCAAGGGATACAGTAAACATATAGGGAAGCATCGGAGTCTAAAACTGGTTTCACAGGAAATGTTGAAATCATAGTCAGTAGGAAGAGTCAGTCTTCATGTACTTAAGTCGGCAATGTGCCTTTTGTATTTAATTCTGATGCAATTTCTGTGTTTCATCGTCAATAAGAAGGTCCAAGGGATACAGTACGCATATAGTGAAGCATCGGAATCTAAAACTGGTCTCACAGGAAATGTTCAAAACATAGTCAGTAAGAAGACTCAGTCTTCTTGTACTTAAGTCGGCATTGTGCGTTTTGTATTTAATTCCGATGCAATTTCTGTGTTTCATCGTCAATAAGAAGGTCCAAGGGATACAGAAAACATATAGTGAAGCATCGGAATCTAAAACTGGTCTCACAGGAAGTGTTCAAAAGATAGTCAGTAAGAAGAGTCAGTCTTCTTGTACTTAAGTCGGCATTGTGCCTTTTGTATTTAATTCCGATGCAATTTCTGTGTTTCATCGTCAATAAGAAGGTCAAAGGCATACAGTAAACATATCGTGAACCATTAGAATCTAAAACTGGTCTCACCGGAAGTGTTCAAAAGATAGTCAGTAAGAAGAGTCAGTCTTCTTGTACTTAAGTCGCCATTGTGTCTTTTGTATTTAATTCCGATGCATTTTCTGTGTTACATCGTCAATAAGAAGGTCAGAGGGATACAGTAAACCTAAAGTGAAGCATCGGAATCTATAACTAGTATCACAGGAATGGTTCAAAACACAGTCAGTAAGAAGGGACAGTCTTCTTGTACTTTAGGCGGCATTGTGCCTTTTCTATTTAATTCCGATGCAATTTCTGTGTTTCGTCGTCAATAAGAAGGTCCAAGGGATACAGTAAACCTGAAGTGAAGCATCGGAATCTATAACTAGTGTCACAGGAATGGTTCAAAACATAGAAAATAGGAAGAGTTAGACTTCTTGAACTTAAGTCGGCATTGTGCCTTCTCTGCTTAATTCCGATGCAATTTCTGTGTTTCGTCGTCAATAAGAAGGTCCAAGGGATACAGTAAACACACAGTGAAGCAGCGGAACCTAAAACGGGTCTCACAGGTAATCTTCAAAACATAGTCAGTAAGAAGAGTCCGTCTTCTTGTACTTAAGTCGGCATTGTGCCTTTTCTATTTCATTCCGATGCAATTTCTGTTTTTCGTCGTCAATAAGAACGTCAGAGAGATACAGTAAACCTGAAGTGAAGCATCGACATCTATAAACAGTGTCACAGGAATGGTTCTAAACATAGACAATAAGAAGAGTCAGTCTTCTTGTACTTAAGTTGGCAATTTACCTTTTTTATTTAATTCCGATGTAATTACTGTGTTTCGTCGTCAATAAGAAGGCCAAGGGATACAGTAAACGTGAAGTGAAGCATCGGTGTCTATAACCAGTGTCACAGGAATGGTTAAAACATAGACAGTAGGAAGAGTCAGTCTTCTTGTACTTAAGTCGGCATTGTGCCTTTTCTATTTAATTCCGATGCAATTTCTGTGTTTCGACGTCAATAAGAAGATCAGAGGGATACAGTAAACCTGAAGTGAAGCATCGGAATCTATATCTGGTGTCACAGGAAAGGTTCAAAACATAGACAGTAAGAAGAGTCAGTCTTCTTGTACTTAAGTCGGCATTGTGCCTTTTCTATTTAATTCCGATGCAATTTCTGTGTTTCGACGTCAATAAGAAGATCAGAGGGATACAGTAAACCTGAAGTGAAGCATCGGAATCTATATCTAGTGTCACAGGAAAGGTTCAAAACATAGACAGTAAGAAGAGTCAGTCATCTTGGACATGAGTCGGCATTGTGCCTATTGTAGTTAATTCCGATGCAATTACTGTGCTTCATCGTCAATAAGGAGGTCAGAGGGAAACAGTAAACCTGAAGTGAAGCATCGGAATCTATAACTAGTGTCACAGGAATGGTTCAAAACATACACAGCCAGCAGAGTCAGTTGTCTTGTACTTAAGTCGGCATTGTGCCTTTTGTATTTAATTCCGATGCAATTTCTGTGTTTCATCGTCAACAAGAAGGTCCAAGGGATACAGTAAACATATAGAGAAGCATCGGGATCTAAAACTGGTCTCACAGGAAATGTTCAAATCATAGTCAGTAAGAAGAGTCAGTCTTCTTGTACTTATGTCGGCATTGTGCCTTTTCTATTTAATTCCGATGCAATTTCTGTGTATCGTCGTCAATAAGAAGGTCCAAGGGATACAGTGAACGTGAAGTGAAGCATCGGAATCTAAAACCGGTCTCACAGGAAATATTCAAAACATAGAGAGTAAGAAGAGCCAGTCATCTTGTATTTGAGTCGGCATTGTGCATTTTGTACTTAATTCCGATGCAATTTCTGTGTTTCATCGTCAATAAGAAGATCCAACGGATACAGTAAACCTGAAGTGAAGCATCGGAATCTACATCTAGTGTCACAGGAATGGTTCAAAACATAGACACGGAAGAGTCAGTCTTCTTGTACTTAAGTCGGCATTGTGTCTTTTCTATTTAATTCCGATGCAATTTCTGTGTTTCGTCGTCAATAAGAAGGTTCAAGGGATACAGTAAACCTGAAGAGAAGCATCGGAATCTATAACTAGTGTCACAGGAATGGTTCAAAACATACACAGCAAGCAGAGTCAGTCTTCTTGTACTTAAGGGGATACGGAATCGGATTTTGGGTTAAAAAATCGAATTTTTTTTTATTGGCGTATTATATTCTGCCATGTTTCCTCTTTAAAATGACGTATCATACATAGCTCTACTACAATTATAACTATTTTATTTTTATATATTTGTGAGATCGGGTATTGCGCTTTAGTTATACATGTCTCTCGTGGCTGACCATGAACTATTTGGCAGTACCTTTAAAGTGACATGAATTCAAATATCCCGGTTTCCAGCGACTATTTATACACTAGTTGCCCGAAAATGTTTCTCTCTGGTTTCCTCAAGTTACTCTTTGACTTTGTGGCGGGACTGTTTTGTAAACAGTGTGATATAAGAAAGTAGTTGTTGTTGAGTTATTTCGTATTTAGTGCTTCATTTTTCGCAGTGAAAATGCCTAGAGCTAAAGCAAAAGTATTTAAAAAGCGTGTGAACTGGCAAAAGAAAAGAAATAATGATTCATTAGCAAAGCAAAGCAGTTCATCATCATCACTGTTGGAAAATGTGAATCCACTTATTACTGATTTGCCGAACGAACTTACACCAAATGAAAACAGTGCTTCTCATAAAAAACTAAGAGATTTGGAAGAGAAATATCATTTACTTGATAGAGGGAATGAAGTTTTTGAACTCATTGATACGAATATATTGTGTGAAGCTCTTGAAAACAGTTTGTGCTGCAAAAAATGTCATGGAAACGTTTCTCTGAAAGTAGAATCCCATGTTGGCCTGGCTGCCCAGTTTAATTTAATATGCAGTGTTTGTAAATACAGCTGTAAGTTTCCAAGTTCGGTTTCAGTAACTGTAAATAATGGATACAAGAAAACTGAACTTTATAGTGTAAATATTAGGTCAGTTTATGGATTGCGAGCAATTGGTAAGGGCAAAGCAGCTGGTGATATGCTATGTGGTGTTCTAAATCTTCCAAGTGCACCTTCAAAGTTTGAAGCTTACAATTATGTACTAGGATCTGCAGTTGAAGATGTAGCACAGAAGTCAATGCAGGTTGCTGTGGAAGAAGCAGTGGAAGAAAATGACGGCAGTCGTGACCTCACAGTGGCGTTTGATGGCACGTGGCAGAAAAGGGGCCACACCTCCAACAATGGTGTTGTGACAGCAACTAGTGTTGATACTGGCAAGGTTATTGATGTTGCAATAATGTCTAAATACTGTAGGTGCACAGGCAGGCTGAAAAATGAACACAGTGATGACTGTATTGCTAATTATTATGGTAGTAGTGGTGGCATGGAGGTTGCTGGGGTGAAGAAAATTTTTCATCGCTCTTCACAGTGGTATAATGTTCGCTATGTCAAATATCTGGGAGATGGTGACTCTAAAGCATTCAAAGAAGTTTTGGAAAGCAAACCATATGGGAACAGTGTAAATATAAGCAAACTTGAATGTATAGGACATGTGCAGAAGAGAATGGGTGCCAGGCTGAGAAGGTTAAAATCAGTTATGAAAGGGAAAAAACTAGATGATGGGAAAACCTTGGATGGCAGAGGAAGATTGACTGATTCCATAATAGACCACATTCAGAACTGCTATGGCCTTGCAATCAGGCAAAATACGGGCAATCTTGAAGAAATGAGGAGAGCTATATGGGCTTTATATTTCCACACCGCATCCACGGATGAGCATCCACAACATGGTTTGTGCCCCAAAGGTGAAAACAGCTGGTGTAAATACAATAGGGGACTAACAACAGGAGAGAAATACATTCACCACCACAGTCTACCATCAGCCATCATGGCAGAAATAAAGCCCATTTTCAGAGATCTGGCTGACAGAAGTCTTCTGATGAAATGTCTTCACGGAAAAACGCAGAACCCCAACGAGTGCTTGAATAGTGTGATATGGCATCGTCTCCCAAAAACAGTGTTTGTCGGAATTAATACACTACATTTTGGTGTGTATGATGCTGTGGCAACCTTCAATCTTGGAAATATAACTAAATGCCAGGTCCTTCAAAAGTTGGGTATGTGTGTTGGTTCCCGTACGGTACGTGCTATGTTCTTTTTAGATCAGCACAGACTGAGGCATGCTGATAATATAATCAAGACATTAGTGAAAAAAGCAAGACAGGTGCAGAGGGGTGCCAAAAGAAGACTTGAAGATGATTATGAAGACTGTGAAGGGGGTATTAGCTACAGATCAGGAATGTTTTAATCTTCTTTCTCCGTTTCCCGTAAGTTTACTTTTTACTTCATCTAGGAACATTATCTCAGGTACTGGTCAACCTAGAAGTCTGAAATTTTTATGACGTTGGTGACATAGGTCCCTATTACATACTGAAACAACGATTTTTTAATTACTTGATTTACAAAAGACTTAGGGGTGATAGTCTAGTAAAAAGCGATGGAAAAAATTTACTTAAAAATAAATGTACAATATCTCTGTAAGAAAATACTTTGACAATAAACTGTTGTTTCAGTATTGTTGTAACATATGAATGCACATA
Organism: Schistocerca serialis cubense; assembly: GCF_023864345.2. NCBI lineage: Eukaryota > Metazoa > Arthropoda > Insecta > Orthoptera > Acrididae > Schistocerca > Schistocerca serialis. The sequence continues at coordinate 13,123,083 of NW_026047617.1, forward strand.
CAGTAAAATTTTTACCTCTCTGTCTCCAGTAGTTTGTGAGAAAATGTTCCCTATAGTAGGCATATATTAACATTGTGGGGATAGGTGATTCCGTATCCCCTTAAGTCGGCATTGTGCCTTTTGTATTTAATTGCGATGCAATTTCTGTGTTTCATCGTCAATAAGAAGGTCAGGGGGATACAGTAAACCTGAAGTGAAGCATCGGAATCTATAACTAGTGTCACAGGAATTGCTCAAAACATTGACAGTAAGAAGAGTCAGTCTTCTTGTACTTAAGTCGGCATTGTGCCTTTTCTATTTAATTCCGATGCAATTTCTGTGTTACGTCGTCAATAATAAGGTCCAGGGGATAAAGTAAACCTGAAGTGAAGCATCGGAATCTATAACTAGTGTCACAGAAAAGGTTCAAACCATAGACAGTAGGAAGAGTCAGTCTTCTTGTACTTAAGTCGGCATTTGGCCTTTTGTATTTAATTCCGATGCAATTTCTGTGTTTCATCGTCAATAAGAGTGTCTGAGGGATACAGTGAACCTGAAGTGAAGCATCGAAATCTATAACTAGTGTCACAGGAATGATTCAAAACATAGTCAGTTGGAAGAGTCAGTCTCCTTTTACTTAAGTCGGCATTGTGCCTTTTCTATTTAATTCCGATTCAATTTCTATGTTTCATCGTCAATAAGAAGGTCAGAGGGATACAGTAAACCTGAAGAGATGCATCGGAATCTATAACTAGTGTCACAGGAATGGTTCAAATCATACACAGCAAGTAGAGTCAGTCTTCTTGTACTTAAGTCGGCATTGTCATTTTTGTATTTAATTCCGATGCAATTTCTGTGTTTCATCGTCAATAAGAAGGTCCAAGGGATACAGTTAACCTGAAGTGATGCATCGGAATCTATAACTAGTGTCACAGGAATGATTCAAAACATAGCCAGTGGGAAGAGTCAGTCTTCTTGTACTTAAGTCGGCATTGTGCCTTTTGTATTTAATTCCGATGCAATTTCTGTGTTTCATCGTCAATAAGAGTGTCAGAGGGATACAGTAAACCTGAAGTGAAGCATCGGAATCCATAACTAGTGTCACAGGAATGGTTCAAACATAGACTCGGAAGATTCATTCTTCTTGTACTTCAGTCCGCATTGTGCCGTTTCTATTTAATTCCGATGCAATTTCTGTGTTTCGTCGTCAATAAGAAGGTCCAAGGGATACAGTAAACCTGAAGTGAAGCATCGGAATCTATATGTAGTGTCACAGGAAAGGATCAAAACATAGACAGTAAGAAGAGTCAGTCTTCTTGTACATGAGTCGGCATTGTGCATTTTGTATTTAATTCCGATGCAATTACTGTGTTTCATCGTCAATATGAAGGTCAGAGGTATACAGTAAACCTGAAGTGAAGCATCGGATTCTATAACTAGTGTCACAGGAATGGTTCACAACATACACAGCAAGAAGAGTCAGTCTTCTTGTAATTAACTCGGTATTGTGCCGTTTGTATTTAATTCCGATGCAATTTCTGTCTTTCATCGTCAACACGAAGGTCCAAGGGATACAGTAAACATATAGTGAAGCATCGGAATCTAAAACCGATCACACAGGAAATGTTCAAATCATAGTAAGTAAGAAGAGTCAGTATTCTTGTACTTATGTCGGCATTGTGCCTTTTCTATTTTATTCCGATTCAGTTTCTGTGTTTCGACGTCAATAAGAAGGTCCAAGGGATACATTAAACCTGAAGTGAAGCATCGAAATGTAAAACCGGTCTCATTGGAATGGTTCAAAATATAGAGAGTAAGAAGAGCCAGTCATCTTTATATGAGTCGGCATTGTGCCTTTTGAATTTAATTCTGATGCAATTTCTGTGTTTCATCGACAATAAGAAGGTAAGAGATATACAGTAAACCGGAAGTGAAGCCTCGGAATCTATAACTAGTGTCACAGGAATGGTTAAAACATAGACAGTAGGAAGAGTCAGTCTTCTTGTACTTAAGTCGGCATTGTGCCTTTTGTATTTAATCCCGATGCAATATCTGTGTTTCGTCGTCAATAAGAAGGTCCAAGGGATACAGTAAACCTGAAGTGAAGCATCGGAATCTATATCTATTGTCACAGGAATGGTTCAAAACATAGACACGGAAGAGTCAGTCTTCTTGTACTTAAGTAGGCATTGTGCCTTTTCTATTTAATTCCGATGCAATTTCTGTGTTTTGTCGTCAATACGAAGGTCCAAGGGATACAGTAAACCTGAAGTGAAGCATCGGAATCTATAACTAGTGTCACAGGAATGGTTCAAAACATACACAGCAAGAAGAGTCAGTCTTCTTGTACTTAAGTCGGCATTGTGCCTTTTGTATTTAATTCCGATGCAATTTCTGTGTTTCATCGTCAACAAGATGGTCCAAGGGATACAGTAAACATATAGTGAAGCATCGGAATGTAAAACTGCTCTCACAGGAAATGTTCAAATCATAGTCAGTAAGAAGAGAAAGTCTTCTCATACTTATGTCGGCTTTTTGCCTTTTCTATTTAATTCCGATGCAATTTCTGTGTTTCGTCGTCAATAACAAGGTCCAAGGGATACAGTAATCCTGAAGTGAAGCATCGGAATCTAAAACCGGTCTCACAGGAAAGGTTCAAAACCTAGAGAGTAAGAAGAGCCAGTCATCTTGTATTTGAGTCGGCATTGTGCCTTTTGTATTTAATTCCGATGCAATTTCTGTGTTTCATCGACAATAAGAAGGTCAGAGGAATACAGTAAACCTGAAGTGATGCATCGGAATCTATAACTAGTGTCACAGGAATGGTTCAAAACATAGACAGTGGGAAGAGTCAGTCTTCTTGTACTTAAGTCGGCATTGTGCCTTTTGTATTTAATTCCGATGCAATTTCTGTGTTTCATCGTCAATAAGAGTGTCAGAGGGATACAGTAAACCTGAAGTGAAGCATCGGAAACCATAACTAGTGTCACAGGAATGGTTCAAAACATAGACAGTTGGAAGAGTCAGTGTTCTTGTACTTATGTCGGCAATTTGTCTTTTCTATTTAATTCCGAAGCAATTTCTGTGTTTCGTCGTCAATAAGAAGGTCCAAGGGATACAGTAAACCTGAAGTGAAGCATCGGAATCTATAACTAGTGTCACAGGAATCGTTCAAACATAAACACGGAAGAGTCAGTCTTCTTGTACTTAAGTCCGCATTGTGGTTTTTCTATTTAATTCAGATGCAATTTTTGTGTTTCGTCGTCAATAAGAAGGTCCCAGGGATAGAGTAAACCTGAAGTGAAGCATCGGAATATATATGTAGTGTCACAGGAAAGGTTCAAAACATAGACAGTAAGAAGAGTCAGTCTTCTTGTACATGAGTCGGCATTGTGCATTTTGTATTTAATTCCGATGCAATTACTGTGTTTCATCGTCAATATGAAGGTCAGAGGGATACAGTAAACCTGAAGTGAAGCATCGGAATCTATAACGAGTGTCACAGGAATGGTTCAGAACATACACAGCAAGAAGAGTCAGTCTTCTTGTAATTAACTCGGTATTGTGCCGTTTGTATTTAATTTCGATGCAATTTCTGTGTTTCATCGTCAACAAGAAGGTCCAAAGGATACAGTAAACATATAGTGAAGCATCGGAATCTAAAACCGATCACACAGGAAATGTTCAAATCATAGTCAGTAAGAAGAGTCAGTATTCTTGTACTTATGTCGGCATTGTGCCTTTTATATTTTATTCCGATTCAGTTTCTGTGTTTCGACGTCAATAAGAAGGTCCAAGGGATACAGTAAACCTGAAGTGAAGCATTGGAATCTATAACTAGTGTCACAGGAATGGTTCAAAACATACACAGCATGAAGAGTCAGTCTTCTTGTACTTAATTCGGCATTGTGCCTTTTGTATTTAATTCCAATGCAATTTCTGTGTTTCATCGTCAACAAGATGGTCCAAGGGATACAGTAAACATATAGTGAAGCATCGGAATGAAAAACTGCTCTCACAGGACATGTTCAAATCATAGTCAGTAAGAAGAGAAAGTCTTCTTATACCTATGTCGGCATTGTGCCTTTTCTATTTAATTCCGATGCAAATTCTGTGTTTCGTCGTCAATAACAAGGTCCAAGGGATACAGTAACCCTGAAGTGAAGCATCGGAATCTATAACTAGTGTCACAGAAAAGGTTCAAACCATAGACAGTAGGAAGAGTCAGTCTCCTTGTACTTAAGTCGGCATTGTGCCTTTTGTATTTAATTCCGATGCAATTTCTGTGTTTCATCGTCAATAAGAAGGTCCAAGGGATACAGTAAACCTGAAGTGAAGCATCGGAATCTATAACTAGTGTCACAGGAATGGTTCAAAACATAGACAGTTGGAAGAGTCAGTGTTCTTGTACTTAAGTCGGCAATTTGTCTTTTCTATTTAATTCCGAAGCAATTTCTGTGTTTCGTCGTCAATAAGAAGGACCAAGGGATACAGTAAACCTGAAGTGAAGCATCGGAATCTATAACTAGTGTCACAGAAAAGGTTCAAAACATAGACAGTAAGAAGAGTCAGTCTTCTTGTACTTAAATCGGCACTGTGCCGTTTGTATTTATTTCCGATGTAATTACTGTGTTTCATCGTCAATAAGACGGTCAGAGGGATAGAGTAAACCTGAAGTGAAGCATCGGAATCTATAAGTAGTGTCACAGGAATGGTTCAAACATACACAGCAGGAAGAGTCAGTCTTCTTGTACTTAAGTCGGCATTGTGCCTTTTGTATTTAATTCCGATGCAATTTCTGTGTTTCATCGTCAATAAGAAGGTCAGAGGGATACAGTAAACCTGAAGTGAAGAATCGGAATCTATAACTAGTGTCACAGGAATTGCTCAAAACATTGACAGTAAGAAGAGTCAGTCTTCTTGTACTTAAGTCGGCATTGTGCCTTTTGTATTTAATTCCGATGCAATTTCTGTGTTTCATCGTCAATAAGAGTGTCAGAGGGATACAGTAAACCTGAAGTGAAGCATCGAAATCTATAACTAGTGTCACAGGAATGGTTCAAAACATAGACAGTAAGAAGAGTCAGTCTTCTTGTACTTAGGTCGGCATTGTGCCTTTTGTATTTTATTCCGATGCTATTTCTGTTTTTCATCGTCGATAAGAAGGTCCAAGGGATACAGTAAACCTGAGGTGAAGCATCGGAATCTATAACTAGTGTCACAGGAATTGCTCAAAACATAGACAGTAAGAAGAGTCAGTCTTCTTGTACTTAAGTCGGCATTGTGCCTTTTGTATTTAATTCCGATGCAATTTCTGTGTTTCATCGTCAATAACAAGGTTCAAGGGATACAGTAACCCTGAAGTGAAGCATCGGAATCCAAAACCGGTCTCACAGGAAAGGTTAAAAACCTAGAGAGTAAGAAGAGCCAGTCATCTTGTATTTGAGTCGGAATTGTGCCTTTTGTATTTAATTCCGATGCAATTTCTGTGTTTCATCGACAATAAGAAGGTCAGAGGAATACAGTAAACCTGAAGTGAAGCATCGGAATCTATAAGTTGTGTCACAGGAATGGTTAAAACATAGACAGTAGGAAGCGTCAGTCTTCTTGTACTTAAGTTGGCATTGTGCCTTTTCTATTTAATTCCAATTCAATTTCTGTGTTTCGTCGTCAATAAGAAGGTCCAAGGGATACAGTAAACCTGAAGTGAAGCATCGGAATCTATAACTAGTATCACAGGAATGGTTCAAAACATAGACAGTAAGAAGAGTCAGTCTTCTTGTACTTAGGTCGGCATTGTGCCTTTTGTATTTTATTCCGATGCTATTTCTGTGTTTCATCGTCGATAAGAAGGTCCAAGGGATACAGTAAACCTGAAGTGAAGCATCGGAATCTATAACTAGTGTCACAGGAATGGTTCAAATCATACACAGCAAGTAGAGTCAGTCTTCTTGTACTTAAGTCGGCATTGTCATTTTTGTATTTAATTCCGATGCAATTTCTGTGTTTCATCGTCAATAAGAAGGTCCAAGGGATACAGTTAACCTGAAGTGATGCATCGGAATCTATAACTAGTGTCACAGGAATGGTTCAAAACATAGCCAGTGCGAAGAGTCAGTCTTCTTGTACTTAAGTCGGCATTGTGCCTTTTGTATTTAATTCCGATGGAATTTCTGTGTTTCATCGTCAATAAGAGTGTCAGAGGGATACAGTAAACCTGAAGTGAAGCATCGGAATCTATAACTAGTGTCACAGGAATGGTTCAAACATAGACACGGAAGATTCATTCTTCTTGTACTTAAGTCCGCATTGTGCCGTTTCTATTTAATTCCGATGCAATTTCTGTGTTTCGTCGTATATAAGAAGGTCCAAGGGATACAGTAAACCTGAAGTGAAGCATCGGAATCTATATGTAGTGTCACAGGAAAGGTTCAAAACATAGACAGTAAGAAGAGTCAGTCTTCTTGTACATGAGTCGGCATTGTGCATTTTGTATTTATTTCCGATGCAATTACTGTGTTTCATCGTCAATATGAGTGTCAGAGGTATACAGTAAACATGAAGTGAAGCATCGGATTCTATAACTAGTGTCACAGGAATGGTTCAGAACATACACAGCAAGAAGAGTCAGTCTTCTTGTAATTAACTCGGTCTTGTGCCGTTTGTATTTAATTCCGATGCAATTTCTGTGTTTCATCGTCAACAAGAAGGTCCAAGGGATACAGTAAACATTTAGTGAAGCATCGGAATCTAAAACCGATCACACAGGAAATGTTCAAATCATACTAAGTAAGAAGAGTCACTATTCTTGTACTTATGTCGGCATTGTGCCTTTTCTATTTTATTCCGATTCAGTTTCTGTGTTTCGACGTCAATAAGAAGGTCCAAGGGATACATTAAACCTGAAGTGAAGCATCGAAATGTAAAACCGGTCTCATTGGAATGGTTCAAAATATAGAGAGTAAGAAGAGCCAGTCATCTTGTATTTGAGTCGGCATTGTGCCTTTTGAATTTAATTCTGATGCAATTTCTGTGTTTCATCGTCAATAAGAAGGTAAGAGATATACAGTAAACCTGAAGTGAAGCCTCGGAATCTATAACTAGTGTCACAGGAATGGTTAAAACATAGACAGTAGGAAGAGTCAGTCTTCTTGTACTTAAGTCGGCTTTGTGCCTTTTGTATTTAATCCCGATGCAATATCTGTGTTTCGTCGTCAATAAGAAGGTCCAAGGGATACAGTAAACCTGAAGTGAAGCATCGGAATCTATATCTATTGTCACAGGAATGGTTCAAAACATAGACACGGAAGAGTCAGTCTTCTTGTACTTAAGTCGGCATTGTGCCTTTTCTATTTAATTCCGATGCAATTTCTGTGTGTCGTCGTCAATAAGTAGGTCCAAGGGATACAGTAAACCTGAAGTGAAGCATCGGAATCAATAACTAGTGTCACAGGAATGGTTCAAAACATACACAGCAGGAAGAGTCAGTCTTCTTGTACTTAAGTCGGCATTGTGCCTTTTGTATTTAATTCCGATGCAATTTCTGTGTTTCATCGTCAATAAGAAGGTCCAAGGGATACAGTAAACCTGAAGTGATGCATCGGAATCTATGACTAGCGTCACAGGAATGGTTCAAAACATAGACAGTTCGAAGAGTCAGTCTTCTTGTACCTAAGTCGGCATTGTGCCTTTTGTATTTAATTCCGATGCAATTTCTGTGTTTCATCGTCAACAAGATGGTCCAAGGGATACAGTAAACATATAGTGAAGCATCGGAATGTAAAACTGCTCTCACAGGAAATGTTCAAATCATAGTCAGTAAGAAGAGAAAGTCTTCTCATACTTATGTCGGCTTTGTGCCTTTTCTATTTAATTCCGATGCAATTTCTGTGTTTCGTCGTCAATAACAAGGTCCAAGGGATACAGTAATCCTGAAGTGAAGCATCGGAATCTAAAACCGGTCTCACAGGAAAGGTTCAAAACCTAGAGAGTAAGAAGAGCCAGTCATCTTGTATTTGAGTCGGCATTGTGCCTTTTGTATTTAATTCCGATGCAATTTCTGTGTTTCATCGACAATAAGAAGGTCAGAGGAATACAGTAAACCTGAAGTGATGCATCGGAATCTATAACTAGTGTCACAGGAATGGTTCAAAACATAGACAGTGGGAAGAGTCAGTCTTCTTGTACTTAAGTCGGCATTGTGCCTTTTGTATTTAATTCCGATGCAATTTCTGTGTTTCATCGTCAATAAGAGTGTCAGAGGGATACAGTAAACCTGAAGTGAAGCATCGGAATCCATAACTAGTGTCACAGGAATGGTTCAAAACATAGACAGTTGGAAGAGTCAGTGTTCTTGTACTTATGTCGGCAATTTGTCTTTTCTATTTAATTCCGAAGCAATTTCTGTGTTTCGTCGTCAATAAGAAGGTCCAAGGGATACAGTAAACCTGAAGTGAAGCATCGGAATCTATAACTAGTGTCACAGGAATCGTTCAAACATAAACACGGAAGAGTCAGTCTTCTTGTACTTAAGTCCGCATTGTGGTTTTTCTATTTAATTCAGATGCAATTTTTGTGTTTCGTCGTCAATAAGAAGGTCCCAGGGATAGAGTAAACCTGAAGTGAAGCATCGGAATATATATGTAGTGTCACAGGAAAGGTTCAAAACATAGACAGTAAGAAGAGTCAGTCTTCTTGTACATGAGTCGGCATTGTGCATTTTGTATTTAATTCCGATGCAATTACTGTGTTTCATCGTCAATATGAAGGTCAGAGGGATACAGTAAACCTGAAGTGAAGCATCGGAATCTATAACGAGTGTCACAGGAATGGTTCAGAACATACACAGCAAGAAGAGTCAGTCTTCTTGTAATTAACTCGGTATTGTGCCGTTTGTATTTAATTTCGATGCAATTTCTGTGTTTCATCGTCAACAAGAAGGTCCAAAGGATACAGTAAACATATAGTGAAGCATCGGAATCTAAAACCGATCACACAGGAAATGTTCAAATCATAGTCAGTAAGAAGAGTCAGTATTCTTGTACTTATGTCGGCATTGTGCCTTTTATATTTTATTCCGATTCAGTTTCTGTGTTTCGACGTCAATAAGAAGGTCCAAGGGATACAGTAAACCTGAAGTGAAGCATTGGAATCTATAACTAGTGTCACAGGAATGGTTCAAAACATACACAGCATGAAGAGTCAGTCTTCTTGTACTTAATTCGGCATTGTGCCTTTTGTATTTAATTCCAATGCAATTTCTGTGTTTCATCGTTAACAAGATGGTCCAAGGGATACAGTAAACATATAGTGAAGCATCGGAAAGAAAAACTGCTCTCACAGGAAATGTTCAAATCATAGTCAGTAAGAAGAGAAAGTCTTCTTATACCTATGTCGGCATTGTGCCTTTTCTATTTAATTCCGATGCAAATTCTGTGTTTCGTCGTCAATAACAAGGTCCAAGGGATACAGTAACCCTGAAGTGAAGCATCGGAATCTATAACTAGTGTCACAGAAAAGGTTCAAACCATAGACAGTAGGAAGAGTCAGTCTCCTTGTACTTAAGTCGGCATTGTGCCTTTTGTATTTAATTCCGATGCAATTTCTGTGTTTCATCGTCAATAAGAAGGTCCAAGGGATACAGTAAACCTGAAGTGAAGCATCGGAATCTATAACTAGTGTCACAGGAATGGTTCAAAACATAGACAGTTGGAAGAGTCAGTGTTCTTGTACTTAAGTCGGCAATTTGTCTTTTCTATTTAATTCCGAAGCAATTTCTGTGTTTCGTCGTCAATAAGAAGGACCAAGGGATACAGTAAACCTGAAGTGAAGCATCGGAATCTATAACTAGTGTCACAGAAAAGGTTCAAAACATAGACAGTAAGAAGAGTCAGTCTTCTTGTACTTAAATCGGCACTGTGCCGTTTGTATTTATTTCCGATGTAATTACTGTGTTTCATCGTCAATAAGACGGTCAGAGGGATAGAGTAAACCTGAAGTGAAGCATCGGAATCTATAAGTAGTGTCACAGGAATGGTTCAAAACATACACAGCAGGAAGAGTCAGTCTTCTTGTACTTAAGTCGGCATTGTGCCTTTTGTATTTAATTCCGATGCAATTTCTGTGTTTCATCGTCAATAAGAAGGTCAGAGGGATACAGTAAACCTGAAGTGAAGAATCGGAATCTATAACTAGTGTCACAGGAATTGCTCAAAACATTGACAGTAAGAAGAGTCAGTCTTCTTGTACTTAAGTCGGCATTGTGCCTTTTGTATTTAATTCCGATGCAATTTCTGTGTTTCATCGTCAATAAGAGTGTCAGAGGGATACAGTAAACCTGAAGTGAAGCATCGAAATCTATAACTAGTGTCACAGGAATGGTTCAAAACATAGACAGTAAGAAGAGTCAGTCTTCTTGTACTTAGGTCGGCATTGTGCCTTTTGTATTTTATTCCGATGCTATTTCTGTTTTTCATCGTCGATAAGAAGGTCCAAGGGATACAGTAAACCTGAGGTGAAGCATCGGAATCTATAACTAGTGTCACAGGAATTGCTCAAAACATAGACAGTAAGAAGAGTCAGTCTTCTTGTACTTAAGTCGGCATTGTGCCTTTTGTATTTAATTCCGATGCAATTTCTGTGTTTCATCGTCAATAACAAGGTTCAAGGGATACAGTAAACCTGAAGTGAAGCATCGGAATCTATATCTATTGTCACAGGAATGGTTCAAAACATAGACACGGAAGAGTCAGTCTTCTTGTACTTAAGTCGGCATTGTGCCTTTTCTATTTAATTCCGATGCAATTTCTGTGTTTTGTCGTCAATACGAAGGTCCAAGGGATACAGTAAACCTGAAGTGAAGCATCGGAATCTATAACTAGTGTCACAGGAATGGTTCAAAACATACACAGCAAGAAGAGTCAGTCTTCTTGTACTTAAGTCGGCATTGTGCCTTTTGTATTTAATTCCGATGCAATTTCTGTGTTTCATCGTCAACAAGATGGTCCAAGGGATACAGTAAACATATAGTGAAGCATCGGAATGTAAAACTGCTCTCACAGGAAATGTTCAAATCATAGTCAGTAAGAAGAGAAAGTCTTCTCATACTTATGTCGGCTTTGTGCCTTTTCTATTTAATTCCGATGCAATTTCTGTGTTTCGTCGTCAATAACAAGGTCCAAGGGATACAGTAATCCTGAAGTGAAGCATCGGAATCTAAAACCGGTCTCACAGGAAAGGTTCAAAACCTAGAGAGTAAGAAGAGCCAGTCATCTTGTATTTGAGTCGGCATTGTGCCTTTTGTATTTAATTCCGATGCAATTTCTGTGTTTCATCGACAATAAGAAGGTCAGAGGAATACAGTAAACCTGAAGTGATGCATCGGAATCTATAACTAGTGTCACAGGAATGGTTCAAAACATAGACAGTGGGAAGAGTCAGTCTTCTTGTACATAAGTCGGCATTGTGCCTTTTGTATTTAATTCCGATGCAATTTCTGTGTTTCATCGTCAATAAGAGTGTCAGAGGGATACAGTAAACCTGAAGTGAAGCATCGGAATCCATAACTAGTGTCACAGGAATGGTTCAAAACATAGACAGTTGGAAGAGTCAGTGTTCTTGTACTTATGTCGGCAATTTGTCTTTTCTATTTAATTCCGAAGCAATTTCTGTTTTCGTCGTCAATAAGAAGGTCCAAGGGATACAGTAAACCTGAAGTGAAGCATCGGAATCTATAACTAGTGTCACAGGAATCGTTCAAACATAAACACGGAAGAGTCAGTCTTCTTGTACTTAAGTCCGCATTGTGGTTTTTCTATTTAATTCAGATGCAATTTTTGTGTTTCGTCGTCAATAAGAAGGTCCCAGGGATAGAGTAAACCTGAAGTGAAGCATCGGAATATATATGTAGTGTCACAGGAAAGGTTCAAAACATAGACAGTAAGAAGAGTCAGTCTTCTTGTACATGAGTCGGCATTGTGCATTTTGTATTTAATTCCGATGCAATTACTGTGTTTCATCGTCAATATGAAGGTCAGAGGGATACAGTAAACCTGAAGTGAAGCATCGGAATCTATAACGAGTGTCACAGGAATGGTTCAGAACATACACAGCAAGAAGAGTCAGTCTTCTTGTAATTAACTCGGTATTGTGCCGTTTGTATTTAATTTCGATGCAATTTCTGTGTTTCATCGTCAACAAGAAGGTCCAAAGGATACAGTAAACATATAGTGAAGCATCGGAATCTAAAACCGATCACACAGGAAATGTTCAAATCATAGTCAGTAAGAAGAGTCAGTATTCTTGTACTTATGTCGGCATTGTGCCTTTTATATTTTATTCCGATTCAGTTTCTGTGTTTCGACGTCAATAAGAAGGTCCAAGGGATACAGTAAACCTGAAGTGAAGCATTGGAATCTATAACTAGTGTCACAGGAATGGTTCAAAACATACACAGCATGAAGAGTCAGTCTTCTTGTACTTAATTCGGCATTGTGCCTTTTGTATTTAATTCCAATGCAATTTCTGTGTTTCATCGTTAACAAGATGGTCCAAGGGATACAGTAAACATATAGTGAAGCATCGGAAAGAAAAACTGCTCTCACAGGAAATGTTCAAATCATAGTCAGTAAGAAGAGAAAGTCTTCTTATACCTATGTCGGCATTGTGCCTTTTCTATTTAATTCCGATGCAAATTCTGTGTTTCGTCGTCAATAACAAGGTCCAAGGGATACAGTAACCCTGAAGTGAAGCATCGGAATCTATAACTAGTGTCACAGAAAAGGTTCAAACCATAGACAGTAGGAAGAGTCAGTCTCCTTGTACTTAAGTCGGCATTGTGCCTTTTGTATTTAATTCCGATGCAATTTCTGTGTTTCATCGTCAATAAGAAGGTCCAAGGGATACAGTAAACCTGAAGTGAAGCATCGGAATCTATAACTAGTGTCACAGGAATGGTTCAAAACATAGACAGTTGGAAGAGTCAGTGTTCTTGTACTTAAGTCGGCAATTTGTCTTTTCTATTTAATTCCGAAGCAATTTCTGTGTTTCGTCGTCAATAAGAAGGACCAAGGGATACAGTAAACCTGAAGTGAAGCATCGGAATCTATAACTAGTGTCACAGAAAAGGTTCAAAACATAGACAGTAAGAAGAGTCAGTCTTCTTGTACTTAAATCGGCACTGTGCCGTTTGTATTTATTTCCGATGTAATTACTGTGTTTCATCGTCAATAAGACGGTCAGAGGGATAGAGTAAACCTGAAGTGAAGCATCGGAATCTATAAGTAGTGTCACAGGAATGGTTCAAAACATACACAGCAGGAAGAGTCAGTCTTCTTGTACTTAAGTCGGCATTGTGCCTTTTGTATTTAATTCCGATGCAATTTCTGTGTTTCATCGTCAATAAGAAGGTCAGAGGGATACAGTAAACCTGAAGTGAAGAATCGGAATCTATAACTAGTGTCACAGGAATTGCTCAAAACATTGACAGTAAGAAGAGTCAGTCTTCTTGTACTTAAGTCGGCATTGTGCCTTTTGTATTTAATTCCGATGCAATTTCTGTGTTTCATCGTCAATAAGAGTGTCAGAGGGATACAGTAAACCTGAAGTGAAGCATCGAAATCTATAACTAGTGTCACAGGAATGGTTCAAAACATAGACAGTAAGAAGAGTCAGTCTTCTTGTACTTAGGTCGGCATTGTGCCTTTTGTATTTTATTCCGATGCTATTTCTGTTTTTCATCGTCGATAAGAAGGTCCAAGGGATACAGTAAACCTGAGGTGAAGCATCGGAATCTATAACTAGTGTCACAGGAATTGCTCAAAACATAGACAGTAAGAAGAGTCAGTCTTCTTGTACTTAAGTCGGCATTGTGCCTTTTGTATTTAATTCCGATGCAATTTCTGTGTTTCATCGTCAATAACAAGGTTCAAGGGATACAGTAACCCTGAAGTGAAGCATCGGAATCTAAAACCGGTCTCACAGGAAAGGTTAAAAACCTAGAGAGTAAGAAGAGCCAGTCATCTTGTATTTGAGTCGGAATTGTGCCTTTTGTATTTAATTCCGATGCAATTTCTGTGTTTCATCGACAATAAGAAGGTCAGAGGAATACAGTAAACCTGAAGTGAAGCATCGGAATCTATAAGTTGTGTCACAGGAATGGTTAAAACATAGACAGTAGGAAGCGTCAGTCTTCTTGTACTTAAGTTGGCATTGTGCCTTTTCTATTTAATTCCAATTCAATTTCTGTGTTTCGTCGTCAATAAGAAGGTCCAAGGGATACAGTAAACCTGAAGTGAAGCATCGGAATCTATAACTAGTATCACAGGAATGGTTCAAAACATAGACAGTAAGAAGAGTCAGTCTTCTTGTACTTAGGTCGGCATTGTGCCTTTTGTATTTTATTCCGATGCTATTTCTGTGTTTCATCGTCGATAAGAAGGTCCAAGGGATACAGTAAACCTGAAGTGAAGCATCGGAATCTATAACTAGTGTCACAGGAATGGTTCAAAACATACACAGCAAGTAGAGTCAGTCTTCTTGTACTTAAGTCGGCATTGTCATTTTTGTATTTAATTCCGATGCAATTTCTGTGTTTCATCGTCAATAAGAAGGTCCAAGGGATACAGTTAACCTGAAGTGATGCATCGGAATCTATAACTAGTGTCACAGGAATGGTTCAAAACATAGCCAGTGGGAAGAGTCAGTCTTCTTGTACTTAAGTCGGCATTGTGCCTTTTGTATTTAATTCCGATGGAATTTCTGTGTTTCATCGTCAATAAGAGTGTCAGAGGGATACAGTAAACCTGAAGTGAAGCATCGGAATCTATAACTAGTGTCACAGGAATGGTTCAAACATAGACACGGAAGACTCATTCTTCTTGTACTTAAGTCCGCATTGTGCCGTTTCTATTTAATTCCGATGCAATTTCTGTGTTTCGTCGTATATAAGAAGGTCCAAGGGATACAGTAAACCTGAAGTGAAGCATCGGAATCTATATGTAGTGTCACAGGAAAGGTTCAAAACATAGACAGTAAGAAGAGTCAGTCTTCTTGTACATGAGTCGGCATTGTGCATTTTGTATTTATTTCCGATGCAATTACTGTGTTTCATCGTCAATATGAGTGTCAGAGGTATACAGTAAACATGAAGTGAAGCATCGGATTCTATAACTAGTGTCACAGGAATGGTTCAGAACATACACAGCAAGAAGAGTCAGTCTTCTTGTAATTAACTCGGTACTGTGCCGTTTGTATTTAATTCCGATGCAATTTCTGTGTTTCATCGTCAACAAGAAGGTCCAAGGGATACAGTAAACATATAGTGAAGCATCGGAATCTAAAACCGATCACACAGGAAATGTTCGAATCATACTAAGTAAGAAGAGTCAGTATTCTTGTACTTATGTCGGCATTGTGCCTTTTCTATTTTATTCCGATTCAGTTTCTGTGTTTCGACGTCAATAAGAAGGTCCAAGGGATACATTAAACCTGAAGTGAAGCATCGAAATGTAAAACCGGTCTCATTGGAATGGTTCAAAATATAGAGAGTAAGAAGAGCCAGTCATCTTGTATTTGAGTCGGCATTGTGCCTTTTGAATTTAATTCTGATGCAATTTCTGTGTTTCATCGTCAATAAGAAGGTAAGAGATATACAGTAAACCTGAAGTGAAGCCTCGGAATCTATAACTAGTGTCACAGGAATGGTTAAAACATAGACAGTAGGAAGAGTCAGTCTTCTTGTACTTAAGTCGGCTTTGTGCCTTTTGTATTTAATCCCGATTCAATATCTGTGTTTCGTCGTCAATAAGAAGGTCCAAGGGATACAGTAAACCTGAAGTGAAGCATCGGAATCTATATCTATTGTCACAGGAATGGTTCAAAACATAGACACGGAAGAGTCAGTCTTCTTGTACTTAAGTCGGCATTGTGCCTTTTCTATTTAATTCCGATGCAATTTCTGTGTGTCGTCGTCAATAAGTAGGTCCAAGGGATACAGTAAACCTGAAGTGAAGCATCGGAATCAATAACTAGTGTCACAGGAATGGTTCAAAACATACACAGCAGGAAGAGTCAGTCTTCTTGTACTTAAGTCGGCATTGTGCCTTTTGTATTTAATTCCGATGCAATTTCTGTGTTTCATCGTCAATAAGAAGGTCCAAGGGATACAGTAAACCTGAAGTGATGCATCGGAATCTATGACTAGCGTCACAGGAATGGTTCAAAACATAGACAGTTCGAAGAGTCAGTCTTCTTGTACCTAAGTCGGCATTGTGCCTTTTGTATTTAATTCCGATGCAATTTCTGTGTTTCATCGTCAACAAGATGGTCCAAGGGATACAGTAAACATATAGTGAAGCATCGGAATGTAAAACTGCTCTCACAGGAAATGTTCAAATCATAGTCAGTAAGAAGAGAAAGTCTTCTTATACTTATGTCGGCTTTGTGCCTTTTCTATTTAATTCCGATGCAATTTCTGTGTTTCGTCGTCAATAACAAGGTCCCAGGGATACAGTAATCCTGAAGTGAAGCATCGGAATCTAAAACCGGTCTCACAGGAAAGGTTCAAATCCTAGAGAGTAAGAAGAGCCAGTCATCTTGTATTTGAGTCGGCATTGTGCCTTTTGTATTTAATTCCGATGCAATTTCTGTGTTTCATCGACAGTAAGAAGGTCAGAGGAATACAGTAAACCTGAAGTGATGCATCGGAATCTATAACTAGTGTCACAGGAATGGTTCAAAACATAGACAGTGGGAAGAGTCAGTCTTCTTGTACTTAAGTCGGCATTGTGCCTTTTGTATTTAATTCCGATGCAATTTCTGTGTTTCATCGTCAATAAGAGTGTCAGAGGGATACAGTAAACCTGAAGTGAAGCATCGGAATCCATAACTAGTGTCACACGAATGGTTCAAAACATAGACAGTTGGAAGAGTCAGTGTTCTTGTACTTATGTCGGCAATTTGTCTTTTCTATTTAATTCCGAAGCAATTTCTGTGTTTCGTCGTCAATAAGAAGGTCCAAGGGATACAGTAAACCTGAAGTGAAGCATCGGAATCTCTAACGAGTGTCACAGGAATGGTTTAGAACATACACAGCAAGAAGAGTCAGTCTTCTTGTAATTAACTCGGTATTGTGCCGTTTGTATTTAATTTCGATGCAATTTCTGTGTTTCATCGTCAACAAGAAGGTCCAAGGGATACAGTAAACATATAGTGAAGCATCGGAATCTAAAACCGATCACACAGGAAATGTTCAAATCATAGTCAGTAAGAAGAGTCAGTATTCTTGTACTTATGTCGGCATTGTGCCTTTTATATTTTATTCCGATTCAGTTTCTGTGTTTCGACGTCAATAAGAAGGTCCAAGGGATACAGTAAACCTGAAGTGAAGCATTGGAATATATAACTAGTGTCACAGGAATGGTTCAAAACATACACAGCATGAAGAGTCAGTTTTCTTGTACTTAAGTCGGCATTGTGCCTTTTGTATTTAATTCCAATGCAATTTCTGTGTTTCATCGTCAACAAGATGGTCCAAGGGATACAGTAAACATATAGTGAAGCATCGGAATGAAAAACTGCTCTCACAGGAAATGTTCATATCATAGTCAGTAAGAAGAGAAAGTCTTCTTATACCTATGTCGGCATTGTGCCTTTTCTTTTTAATTCCGATGCGAATTCTGTGTTTCGTCGTCAATAAAAAGGTCCAAGGGATACAGTAACCCTGAAGTGAAGCATCGGAAACTATAACTAGTGTCACTGAAAAGGTTCAAACCATAGACAGTAGGAAGAGTCAGTCTCCTTGTACTTAAGTCGGCATTGTGCCTTTTGTATTTAATTCCGATGCAATTTCTGTGTTTCATCGTCAATAAGAAGGTCCAAGGGATACAGTAAACTTGA
Source organism: Schistocerca serialis cubense (assembly GCF_023864345.2). Taxonomy (NCBI): domain Eukaryota; kingdom Metazoa; phylum Arthropoda; class Insecta; order Orthoptera; family Acrididae; genus Schistocerca; species Schistocerca serialis. Next base: position 13,140,957 of record NW_026047617.1, read on the forward strand.
AGTGATGCATCGGAATCTATAACTAGTGTCACAGGAATGGTTCAAAACATAGACAGTGGGAAGAGTCAGTCTTCTTGTACTTAAGTCGGCATTGTGCCTTTTGTATTTAATTCCGATGAAATTTCTGTGTTTCATGGTCAATAAGAGTGTCAGAGGGATACAGTAAACCTGAAGTGAAGCATCGGAATCTATAACTAGTGTCACAGGAATGGTTCAAAACATAGACAGTTGGAAGAGTCAGTGTTCTTGTACTTAAGTCGGCAATTTGTCTTTTCTATTTAATTCCGAAGCAATTTCTGTGTTTCGTCGTCAATAAGAAGGACCAAGGGATACAGTAAACCTGAAGTGAAGCATCGGAATCTATAACTAGTGTCACAGAAAAGGTCAAAACATAGACAGTAAGAAGAGTCAGTCTTCTTGTACTTAAATCGGCACTGTGCCGTTTGTGTTTATTTCCGATGTATTTACTGTGTTTCATCGTCAATAAGACGGTCAGAGGGATAGAGTAAACCTGAAGTGAAGCATCGGAATCTATAAGTAGTGTCACAGGAATGGTTCAAAACATACACAGCAGGAAGAGTCAGTCTTCTTGTACTTAAGTCGGCATTGTGCCTTTTGTATTTAATTCCGATGCAATTTCTGTGTTTCATCGTCAATAAGAAGGTCAGAGGGATACAGTAAACCTGAAGTGAAGCATCGGAATCTATAACTAGTGTCACAGGAATTGCTCAAAACATTGACAGTAAGAAGAGTCAGTCTTCTTGTACTTAAGTCGGCATTGTGCCTTTTGTATTTAATTCCGATGCAATTTCTGTGTTTCATCGTCAATAAGAAGGTCAGAGGGATACAGTAAACCTGAAGTGAAGCATCGGAATCTATAACTAGTGTCACAGACAAGGTTCAAAACATAGACAGTTAGAAGAGTCAGTCTTCTTGTACTTAAGTCGGCATTGTGCCTTTTGCATTTAATTCCGATGCAATTTCTGTGTTTCATCGTCAATAAGAGTGTCAGAGGGATACAGTAAACCTGAAGTGAAGCATCGAAATCTATAACTAGTGTCACAGGAATGGTTCAAAACATAGACAGTAAGAAGAGTCAGTATTCTTGTACTTAGGTCGGCATTGTGCCTTTTGTATTTTATTCCGATGCTATTTCTGTTTTTCATCGTCGATAAGAAGGTCCAAGGGATACAGTAAACCTGAAGTGAAGCATCGGAATCTATAACTAGTGTCACAGGAATTGCTCAAAACATAGACAGTAAGAAGAGTCAGTCTTCTTGTACTTAAACCGGCATTGTGCCTTTTCTATTTAATTGTGATGCAATTTCTGTGTTTCGTCGTCAATAAGAAGGTCCATGGGATACAGTAGACCTGAAGTCAAGCATCGGAATCCATAACTAGTGTGACAGACAAGGTTCAAAACATAGATAGTTAGAAGAGTCAGTCTTCTTGTAGTTAAGACGGCTAGTGCCTTTTGTATTTAATTCCGATGCAATTTCTGTGTTTCGTCGTCAATAAGAAGGTCAGGGGGATACAGTAAACCTGAAGTGAAGCATCGGAATCTATAACTAGTGTCACAGGAATTGCTCAAATCATTGACAGTAAGAAGAGTCAGTCTTCTTGTACTTAAGTCGGCATTGTGCCTTTTGTATTTAATTCCGATGCAATTTCTGTGTTTCATCGTCAATAACAAGGTTCAAGGGATACAGTAACCCTGAAGTGAAGCATCGGAATCTAAAACCGGTCTCACAGGAAAGGTTCAAAACCTAGAGAGTAAGAAGAGCCAGTCATCTTGTATTTGAGTTGGCATTGCGCCTTTTGTATTTAATTCCGATGCAATGTCTGTGTTTCATCGACAATAAGAAGGTCAGAGGAATACAGTAAACCTGAAGTGAAGCATCGGAATCTATAAGTTGTGTCACAGGAATGGTTAAAACATAGACAGAAGGAAGCGTCAGTCTTCTTGTACTTAAGTTGGCATTGTGCCTTTTCTATTTAATTCCAATTCAATTTCTGTGTTTCGTCGTCAATAAGAAGGTCCAAGGGATGCAGTAAACCTGAAGTGAAGCATTGGAATCTATAACTAGTATCACAGGAATGGTTCAAAACATAGACAGTAAGAAGAGTCAGTCTTCTTGTACTTAGGTCGGCATTGTGCCTTTTGTATTTTATTCCGATGCTATTTCTGTGTTTCATCGTCGATAAGAAGGTCCAAGGGATACAGTAAACCTGAAGTGAAGCATCGGAATCTATAACTAGTGTCACAGGAATGGTTCAAAACATAGACAGTAAGAAGAGTCAGTCTTCTTGTACTTAAATCGGCACTGTGGCGTTTGTATTTAATTCCGATGTAATTACTGTGTTTCATCGTCAATAAGACGGTCAGAGGGATACAGTAAACCTGAAGTGAAGCATCGGAATCTATAAGTAGTGTCACAGGAATGGTTCAAAACATACACAGCAGGAAGAGTCAGTCTTCTTGTACTTAAGTCGGCATTGTGCCTTTTGTAGTTAATTCCGATGCAATTTCTGTGTTTCATCGTCAATAAGAAGGTCAGAAGGATACAGTAAACCTTAAGTGAAGCATCGGAATCTATAACTAGTGTCACAGGAATTGCTCAAAACATTGACAGTAAGAAGAGTCAGTCTTCTTGTACTTACGTCGGCATTGTGCCTTTTGTATTTAATTCCGATCTCATTTCTGTGTTTCATCGTCAATAAGAAGGTCCAAGGGATACAGTGAAATTGAAGTGAAGCATCGGAATCTATAACTTGTGTCACAGGAATGGTTAAAACATAGACAGTAGGAAGCGTCAGTCTTCTTATACTTAAGTCGGCATTGTTTCTTTTCTGTTTAATTCCGATTCAATTTCTGTGTTTCGTCGTCAATAGGAAGGTCCAAGGGATACAGTAAACCTGAAGTGAACCATCGGAATCTATAACTAGTGTCACAGGAATGGTTCAAAACATAGACAGTAAGAAGAGTCAGTCTTCTTGTACTTAGGTCGGCATTGTGCCTTTTGTATTTTATTCCGATGCTATTTCTGTGTTTCATCGTCGATAAGAAGGTCCAAGGGATACAGTAAACCTGAAGTGAAGCATCGGAATCTATAACTAGTGTCACAGGAATAGCTCAAAACATAGACAGTAAGAAGAGTCAGTCTTCTTGTACTTAAACCGGCAATGTGCATTTTCTATTTAATTGCGATGCAATTTCTGTGTTTCGTCGTCAATAAGAAGGTCCAAGGGATACAGTAGACCTGAAGTCAAGCATCGGAATCTATAACTAGTGTGACAGACAAGGTTCAAAACATAGACAGTTAGAAGAGTCAGTCTTCTTGCACTTAAGTCGGCATTGTGCCTTTTGTATTTATTTCCGATGCAATTTCTGTGTTTCATCGTCAATAAGAAGGTCTGGGGGATACAGTAAATCTGAAGTGAAGCATCGGAATCTATAACTAGTGTCACAGGAATTGCTCAAAACATTGACAGTAAGAAGAGTCAGTCTTCTTGTACATAATTCGGCATTGTGCCTTTTCTATTTAATTCCGATGCAATTTCTGTGTTACGTCGTCAATAAGGAGGTCCAAGGGATAAAGTAAACCTGAAGTGAAGCATCGGAATCTATAACTAGTGTCACAGAAAAGGTTCAAACCATAGACAGTAAGAAGAGTCAGTCCTCTTGTTCTTAAGTCGGCATTGTGCCTTTTGTATTTAATTCCGATGCAATTTCTGTGTTTCATCGTCAATAAGAGTGTCTGAGGGATACAGTAAACCTGAAGTGAAGCATCGAAATCTATAACTAGTGTCATAGGAATGGTTCAAACATAGACAGTTTGAAGAGTCAGTCTCCTTGTACTTAAGTCGGTATTGTGCCTTTTCTATTTAATTCCGATTCAATTTCTGTGTTTCATCGTCAATAAGAGGGTCAGAGGGATGCAGTAAACCTGAAGAGATGCATCGGAATCTATAACTAGTGTCACAGGAATGGTTCAAATCATACACAGCAAGTAGAGTCAGTCTTCTTGTACTTAAGTCGGCATTGTGCCTTTTGTATTTAATTCTGATGCAATTTCTGTGTTTCATCGTCAATAGGAAGGTCCAAGGGATACAGTAAACCTGAAGTGATGCATCGGAATCTATAACTAGTGTCACAGGAATGGTTCAAAACATAGACAGTGGGAAGAGTCAGTCTTCTTGTACTTAAGTCGGCATTGTCCATTTTGTATTTAATTCCGATGCAATTTCTGTGTTTCATCGTCAATAAGAGTGTCAGAGGGATACAGTAAACCTGAAGTGAAGCATCGGAATCTATAACTAGTGTCACAGGAATGGTTCAAAACATAGACAGTTGGAAGAGTCAGTGTTCTTGTACTTAAGTCGGCACTTTGTCTTTTCTATTTAATTCCGAAGCAATTTCTGTGTTTCGTCGTCAATAAGATGGTCCAAGGGATAGAGTGAACCTGAAGTGAAGCATCGGAATCTATAACTAGTGTCACAGAAAAGGTTGAAAACATAGACAGTAAGAAGAGTCAGTCTTCTTGTACTTAAATCGGCACTGCGCCGTTTGTATTTAATTCCGATGTAATTACTGTGTTTCATCGTCAATAAGACGATCAGAGGGATACAGTAAACCTGAAGTGAAACATCGGAATCTATAAGTAGTGTCACAGGAATGGTTCAAAACATACACAGCAGGAAGAGTCAGTCTTCTTGTACTTAATTCGGCATTGCGCCTTTTGTATTTAATTCCGATGCAATTTCTGTGTTTCATCGTCAATAAGAAGGTCAGAGGGATACAGTAAACCTGAAGTGAAGCATCCGAATATATAACTAGTGTCACAGGAATTGCTCAAAACATTGACAGTAAGAAGAGTCAGTCTTCTTGTACTTAAGTCGGCTTTGTGCCTTTTGTATTTAATTACGATGCAATTTCTGTGTTTCATCGTCAATAAGAATTTCAGAGGGATACAGTAAACCTGAAGTGAAGATCGGAATCTATAACTAGTGTCACAGGAATTGCTCAAACATTGACAGTAAGAAGAGTCAGTCTTCATGTACATAAGTCGGCATTGTGCCTTTTCTATTTAATTCCGATGCAATTTCTGTGTTACGTCGTCAATAAAAATGTCCAAGGGATAAAGTAAACCTGAAGTGAAGCATCGGAATCTATAACTAGTGTCACAGAAAAGGTTCAAACCATAGACAGTAGGAAGAGTCAGTCTCCTTGTACTTAAGTTGGCATTGTGCCTTTTGTATTTATTTCCGATGCAATTTCTGTGTTTCATCGTCAATAAGAAGGTCCAAGGGATACAGTAGACCTGAAGTGATGCATCGGAATCTATAACTAGTGTCACAAGAATGGTTCAAAACATAGACAGTGGGGAGAGTCAGTCTTCTTGTACTTAAGTCGGCATTGTGCCTTTTGTATTTAATTCCGATGCAATTTCTGTGTTTCATCGTCAATAAGAGTGTCAGAGGGATACAGTAAACCTGAAGTGAAGCATCGAAATCTATAACTAGTGTCATAGGAATGGTTCAAACATAGACAGTTTGAAGAGTCAGTCTCCTTGTACTTAAGTCGGTATTGTGCCTTTTCTATTTAATTCCGATTCAATTTCTGTGTTTCATCGTCAATAAGAAGGTCAGAGGGATGCAGTAAACCTGAAGAGATGCAACGGAATCTATAACTAGTGTCACAGGAATGGTTCAAATCATACACAGCAAGTAGAGTCAGTCTTCTTGTACTTAAGTCGGCATTGTGCCTTTTGTATTTAATTCTGATGCAATTTCTGTGCTTCGTCGTCAATAGGAAGGTCCAAGGGATACAGTAAACCTGAAGTGAAGCATCGGAATCTATAACTAGTGTCACAGAAAAGGTTCAAAACATAGACAGTAAGAAGAGTCATTCTTCTTGTACTTACATCGGCACTGTGCCGTTTGTATTTAATTCCGATGTAATTACTGTGTTTCATCGTCAATAAGACGGTCAGAGGGATACAGTAAACCTGAAGTGAAGCATCGGGATCTATAAGTAGTGTCACAGGAATGGTTCAAAACATACACAGCAGGAAGAGACTGTCTTCTTGTACTTAAGTCGGCATTGTGCCTTTTGTATTTAATTCCGATCCAATTTCTGTGTTTCATCGTCAATAAGAAGGTCAGAGGGATACAGTAAACCTGAAGTGAAGCATCGGAATCTATAACTAGTGTCACAAACAAGGTTAAAAACATAGACAGTTAGAAGAGTCAGTCTTCTTGTACTTAAGTCGGCATTGTGCCTTTTGTATTTAATTCCGATGCAATTTCTGTGTTTCATCGTCAATAAGAGTGTCAGAGGGATACAGTAAACCTGAAGTGAAGCATCGAAATCTATAACTAGTGTCACAGGAATGGTTCAAAACATAGACAGTTGGAAGAGTCAGTCTTCTTGTACTTACGTCGGCATTGTGGCTTTTCTATTTAATTTCGATTCAATTTCTGTGTTTCATTATCAATAAGAAGGTCAGAGGGATCCAATAGACCTGAAGAGATGCATCGGAATCTATAACTAGTGTCACAGGAATGGTTCAAAACATACACAGCAAGTAGAGTCAGTCTTCTTGTACTTAAGTCGGCATTGTGCTTTTTGTATTTAATTCCGATGCAATTTCTGTGTTTCATCGTCAATAAGAAGGTCCAAGGGATACAGTGAACTTGAAGTGAAGCATCGGAATCTATAACTTGTGTCACAGGAATGGTTAAAACATAGACAGTAGGAAGCGTCAGTCTTCTTGTACTTAAGTCGGCGTTGTGCCTTTTCTATTTAATTCCGATTCAATTTCTGTGTTTCGTCGTCAATAAGAAGGTCCAAGGGATACAGTAAAACTGAAGTGAAGCATCGGAATCTATAACTAGTGTCACAGGAATGGTTCAAAACAAAGACAGTAAGAAGAGTCAGTCTTCTTGTACTTGGGTCGGCATTGTGATTTTTGTATTTTATTCCGATGCTATTTCTGTTTTTCATCGTCGATAAGAAGGTCCAAGGGATACAGTAAACCTGAAGTGTAGCATCGGAATCTATAACTAGTGTCACAGGAATTGCTCAAAACATAGACAGTAAGAAGAGTCAGTCTTCTTGTACTTAAACCGGCATTGTGCCTTTTCTATTTAATTGCGATGCAATTTCTGTGTTTCGTCGTCAATAAGAAGGTCCAAGGGATACAGTAGACCTGAAGTCAAGCATCGGAATCTATAACTAGTGTGACCGACAAGATTCAAAACATTGACAGTTAGAAGAGTCAGTCTTCTTGTACTTAAGTCGGCATTGTGCCTTATGTATTTAATTCCGATGCAATTTCTGTGTTTCATCGTCAATAAGAAGGTCAGGGGGATACAGTAAACCTGAAGTGAAGCATCGGAATCTATAACTAGTGTCACAGAAAAGGTTCAAAACATAGACAGTAAGAAGAGTCATTCTTCTTGTACTTACATCGGCACTGTGCCGTTTGTATTTAATTCCGATGTAATTACTGTGTTTCATCGTCAATAAGACGGTCAGAGGGATACAGTAAACCTGAAGTGAAGCATCGGGATCTATAAGTAGTGTCACAGGAATGGTTCAAAACATACACAGCAGGAAGAGACAGTCTTCTTGTACTTAAGTCGGCATTGTGCCTTTTGTATTTAATTCCGATCCAATTTCTGTGTTTCATCGTCAATAAGAAGGTCAGAGGGATACAGTAAACCTGAAGTGAAGCATCGGAATCTATAACTAGTGTCACAAACAAGGTTCAAAACATAGACAGTTAGAAGAGTCAGTCTTCTTGTACTTAAGTCGGCATTGTGCCTTTTGTATTTAATTCCGATGCAATTTCTGTGTTTCATCGTCAATAAGAGTGTCAGAGGGATACAGTAAACCTGAAGTGAAGCATCGAAATCTATAACTAGTGTCACAGGAATGGTTCAAAACATAGACAGTTGGAAGAGTCAGTCTTCTTGTACTTACGTCGGCATTGTGGCTTTTCTATTTAATTTCGATTCAATTTCTGTGTTTCATTATCAATAAGAAGGTCAGAGGGATCCAATAGACCTGAAGAGATGCATCGGAATCTATAACTAGTGTCACAGGAATGGTTCAAAACATACACAGCAAGTAGAGTCAGTCTTCTTGTACTTAAGTCGGCATTGTGCTTTTTGTATTTAATTCCGATGCAATTTCTGTGTTTCATCGTCAATAAGAAGGTCCAAGGGATACAGTGAACTTGAAGTGAAGCATCGGAATCTATAACTTGTGTCACAGGAATGGTTAAAACATAGACAGTAGGAAGCGTCAGTCTTCTTGTACTTAAGTCGGCGTTGTGCCTTTTCTATTTAATTCCGATTCAATTTCTGTGTTTCGTCGTCAATAAGAAGGTCCAAGGGATACAGTAAAACTGAAGTGAAGCATCGGAATCTATAACTAGTGTCACAGGAATGGTTCAAAACAAAGACAGTAAGAAGAGTCAGTCTTCTTGTACTTGGGTCGGCATTGTGATTTTTGTATTTTATTCCGATGCTATTTCTGTTTTTCATCGTCGATAAGAAGGTCCAAGGGATACAGTAAACCTGAAGTGTAGCATCGGAATCTATAACTAGTGTCACAGGAATTGCTCAAAACATAGACAGTAAGAAGAGTCAGTCTTCTTGTACTTAAACCGGCATTGTGCCTTTTCTATTTAATTGCGATGCAATTTCTGTGTTTCGTCGTCAATAAGAAGGTCCAAGGGATACAGTAGACCTGAAGTCAAGCATCGGAATCTATAACTAGTGTGACCGACAAGATTCAAAACATTGACAGTTAGAAGAGTCAGTCTTCTTGTACTTAAGTCGGCATTGTGCCTTATGTATTTAATTCCGATGCAATTTCTGTGTTTCATCGTCAATAAGAAGGTCAGGGGGATACAGTAAACCTGAAGTGAAGCATCGGAATCTATAACTAGTGTCACAGGAATTGCTCAAATCATTGACAGTAAGAAGAGTCAGTCTTCTTGTACTTAAGTCGGCATTGTGCCTTTTCTATTTAATTCCGATGAAATTTCTGTGTTACGTCGTCAATAAGAAGGTCCAATGGATAAAGTGAACCTGAAGTGAAGCATCGGAATCTATAACCAGTGTCACAGAAAAGGTTCTAACCATAGACAGTAGGAAGAGTCAGTCTCCTTGTACTTAAGTCGGCATTGTGCCTTTTGTATTTAATTCCGATGCAATTTCTGTGTTTCATCGTCAATAAGAGTGTCTGCGGGATACAGTAAACCTGAAGTGAAGCATCGAAATCTATAACTAGTGTCACAGGAATGGTTCAAACATAGACAGTTGGAAGAGTCAGTCTCCTTGTACATAAGTCGGCATTGTGCCTTTTCTATTTAATTCCGATTCAATTTCTGTGTTTCATCGTCAATAAGAAGGTCAGAGGGATACAGTAAACCTGAAGAGATGCATCGGAATCTATAACTAGTGTCACAGGTATGGTTCAAAACATACACAGCAAGTTGAGTCAGTCTCCTTGTACTTAAGTCGGCATTGTGCCTTTTGTATTTAATTCCGATGCAATTTCTGTGTTTCATCGTCAATAAGAAGGTCCAAGGGATACAGTAAACCTGAAGTGATGCATCGGAATCTATAACTAGTGTCACAGGAATGGTTCAAAACATAGACAGTGGGAAGAGTCAGTCTTCTTGTACTTAAGTCGACATTGTGCCTTTTGTATTTAATTCCGATGCAAATTATGTGTTTCATCGTCAATAAGAGTGTCAGAGGGATACAGTAAACCTGAAGTGAAGCATCGGAATCTATAACTAGTGTCACAGGAATGGTTCAAAACATATACAGTTGGAAGAGTCAGTGTTCTTGTATTTAAGTCGGCAATTTGTCTTTTCAATTTAATTCCGAAGCAATTCCTGTGTTTCGTCGTCAATAAGAAGGTCCAAGGGATACAGTAAACCTGAAGTGAAGCATCGGAAACTATAACTAGTGTCACAGAAAAGGTTCAAAACATAGACAGTGAGAAGAGTCAGTCTTCTTGTACTTACATCGGCACTGTGGCGTTTGGATTTAATTCCGATGTAATTACTGTGTTTCATAGTCAATAAGACGGTCACAGGGATACAGTAAACCTGAAGTGAAGCATCGGAATCTATAAGTAGTGACACAGGAATGGTTCAAAGCACACACAGCAGGAAGAGTCAGTCTTCTTGTACTTAAGTCGGCATGGTGCCTTTTGTATTTAATTCCGATGCAATTTCTGTGTTTCATCGTCAATAAGAAGGTCAGAGGGATACAGTAAACCTGAAGTTAAGCATCGGAATCTACAACTAGTGTCACAGGAATTGCTCAAAACATTGACAGTAAGAAGAGTCAGTCTTCTTGTACTTAAGTCGGCATTCTGCCTTTTGTATTTAATTCCGATCCCATTTCTGTGTTTCATCGTCAATAAGAAGGTCAGAGGGATACAGTAAACCTGAAGTGAAGCATCGGAATCTATAACTAGTGTCACAGACAAGGTTCAAAACATAGACAGTTAGAGAAGTCAGTCTTCTTGTACTTAAGTCGGCATTGTGCCTTTTGTATTTAATTCCGATGCAATTTCTGTGTTTCATCGTCAATAAGAGTGTCAGAGGGATACAGTAAACCTGAAGTGAAGCATCGAAATCTATAACTAGTGTCACAGGAATGGTTCAAAACATAGACAGTTGGAAGAGTCAGTCTTCTTGTACTTACGTCGGCATTGTGGCTTTTCTATTTAATTTCGATTCAATTTCTGTGTTTCATCGTCAATAAGAAGGTCAGAGGGATCCAATAGACCTGAAGAGATGCATCGGAATCTATAACTAGTGTCACAGGAATGGTTCAAAACATACACAGCAAGTAGAGTCAGTCTTCTTGTACTTAAGTCGGCATTGTGCTTTTTGTATTTAATTCCGATGCAATTTCTGTGTTTCATCGTCAATAAGAAGGTCCAAGGGATACAGTGAACCTGAAGTGAAGCATCGGAATCTATAACTTGTGTCACAGGAATGGTTAAAACATAGACAGTAGGAAGCGTCAGTCTTCTTGTACTTAAGTCGGCGTTGTGCCTTTTCTATTTAATTCCGATTCAATTTCTGTGTTTCGTCGTCAATAAGAAGGTCCAAGGGATACAGTAAAACTGAAGTGAAGCATCGGAATCTATAACTAGTGTCACAGGAATGGTTCAAAACATAGACAGTAAGAAGAGTCAGTCTTCTTGTACTTGGGTCGGCATTGTGAATTTTGTATTTTATTCCGATGCTATTTCTGTTTTTCATCGTCGATAAGAAGGTCCAAGGGATACAGTAAACCTGAAGTGAAACATCGGAATCTATAACTAGTGTCACAGGAATTGCTCAAAACATAGACAGTAAGAAGAGTCAGTCTTCTTGTACTTAAACCGGCATTGTGCCTTTTCTATTTAATTGCGATGCAATTTCTGTGTTTCGTCGTCAATAAGAAGGTCCAAGGGATACAGTAGACCTGAAGTCAAGCATCGGAATCTATAACTAGTGTGACCGACAAGATTCAAAACATTGACAGTTAGAAGAGTCAGTCTTCTTGTATTTAAGTCGGCATTGTGCCTTTTGTATTTAATTCCGATGCAATTTCTGTGTTTCATCGTCAATAAGAAGGTCAGGGGGATACAGTAAACCTGAAGTGAAGCATCGGAATCTATAACTAGTGTCACAGGAATTGCTCAAATCATTGACAGTAAGAAGAGTCAGTCTTCTTGTACTTAAGTCGGCATTGTGCCTTTTCTATTTAATTCCGATGTAATTTCTGTGTTACGTCGTCAATAAGAAGGTCCAATGGATAAAGTGAAGCTGAAGTGAAGCATCGGAATCTATAACCAGTGTCACAGAAAAGGTTCTAACCATAGACAGTAGGAAGAGTCAGTCTCCTTGTACTTAAGTCGGCATTGTGCCTTTTGTATTTAATTCCGATGCAATTTCTGTGTTTCATCGTCAATAAGAGTGTCTGCGGGATACAGTAAACCTGCAGTGAAGCATCGAAATCTATAACTAGTGTCACAGGAATGGTTCAAACATAGACAGTTGGAAGAGTCAGTCTCCTTGTACATAAGTCGGCATTGTGCCTTTTCTATTTAATTCCGATTCAATTTCTGTGTTTCATCGTCAATAAGAAGGTCAGAGGGATACAGTAAACCTGAAGAGATGCATCGGAATCTATAACTAGTGTCACAGGTATGGTTCAAAACATACACAGCAAGTTGAGTCAGTCTTCTTGTACTTAAGTCGGCATTCTGCCTTTTGTATTTAATTCCGATGCAATTTCTGTGTTTCATCGTCAATAAGAAGGTCCAAGGGATACAGTAAACCTGAAGTGATGCATCGGAAGCTATAACTAGTGTCACAGGAATGGTTCAAAACATAGACAGTGGGAAGAGTCAGTCTTCTTGTACTTAAGTCGGCATTGTGCCTTTTGTATTTAATTCCGATGCAAATTCTGTGTTTCATCGTCAATAAGAGTGTCAGAGGGATACAGTAAACCTGAAGTGAAGCATCGGAATCTATAACTAGTGTCACAGGAATGGTTCAAATCATATACAGTTGGAAGAGTCAGTGTTCTTGAATTTAAGTCGGCGGTTTGTCTTTTCAATTTAATTCCGAAGCAATTTCTGTGTTTCGTCGTCAATAAGAAGGTCCAAGAGATACAGTAAACCTGAAGTGAAGCATCGGAATCTATAACTAGTGTCACAGAAAAGGTTCAAAACATAGACAGTGAGAAGAGTCAGTCTTCTTGTACTTAAATCGGCACTGTGGCGTTTGTATTTAATTCCGATGTAATTACTGTGTTTCATCGTCAATAAGACGGTCACAGGGATACAGTAAACCTGAAGTGAAGCATCGGAATCTATAAGTAGTGACACAGGAATGGTTCAAAGCATACACAGCAGGAAGAGTCAGTCTTCTTGTACTTAAGTCGGCATGGTGCCTTTTGTATTTAATTCCGATGCAATTTCTGTGTTTCATCGTCAATAAGAAGGTCAGAGGGATACAGTAAACCTGAAGTGAAGCATCGGAATCTACAACTAGTGTCACAGGAATTGCTCAAAACATTGACAGTAAGAAGAGTCAGTCTTCTTGTACTTAAGTCGGCATTGTGCCTTTTGTATTTAATTCCGATCCCATTTCTGTGTTTCATCGTCAATAAGAAGGTCAGAGGGATACAGTAAACCTGAAATGAAGATCGGAATCTATAACTAGTGTCACAGACATGGTTCAAAACATAGACAGTTAGAAGAGTCAGTCTTCTTGTACTTAAGTCGGCATTGTGCCTTTTGTATTTAATTCCGATGCAATTTCTGTGTTTCATCGTCAATAAGAGTGTCAGAGGGATACAGTAAACCTGAAGTGAAGCATCGAAATCTATAACTAGTGTCACAGGAATGGTTCAAAACATAGACAGTTGGAAGAGACAGTCTTCTTGTACTTAAGTCGGCATTGTGCCTTTTCTATTTAATTTCGATTCAATATCTGTGTTTCATCGTCAATAAGAAGGTCAGAGGGATACAGTAGACCTGAAGAGATGCATCGGAATCAATAACTAGTGTCACAGGAATGGTTCAAAACATACACAGCAAGTGGAGTCATTCTTCTTGTACTTAAGTCGGCATTGTACATTTTGTATTTAATTCCGATGCAATTTCTGTGTTTCATCGTCAATAAGAAGGTCCAAGGGATACAGTGAACTTGAAGTGAAGCATCGGAATCTATAACTTGTGTCACAGGAATGGTTCAAAACATACACAGCAAGTAGAGTCAGTCTTCTTGTACTTAAGTCGGCATTGTGCCTTTTGTATTTAATTCCGATGCAATTTCTGTGTTTCATCGTCAATAAGAAGGTCCAAGGGATACAGTAAACCTGAAGTGATGCATCGGAATCTATAACTAGTGTCACAGGAATGGTTCAAAACATAGACAGTGGGAAGAGTCAGTCCTCTTGTTCTTAAGTCGGCATTGTGCCTTTTGTATTTAATTCCGATGCAATTTCTGTGTTTCATCGTCAATAAGAGTGTCTGAGGGATACAGTAAACCTGAAGTGAAGCATCGAAATCTATAACTAGTGTCATAGGAATGGTTCAAACATAGACAGTTTGAAGAGTCAGTCTCCTTGTACTTAAGTCGGTATTGTGCCTTTTCTATTTAATTCCGATTCAATTTCTGTGTTTCATCGTCAATAAGAGGGTCAGAGGGATGCAGTAAACCTGAAGAGATGCATCGGAATCTATAACTAGTGTCACAGGAATGGTTCAAATCATACACAGCAAGTAGAGTCAGTCTTCTTGTACTTAAGTCGGCATTGTGCCTTTTGTATTTAATTCTGATGCAATTTCTGTGTTTCATCGTCAATAGGAAGGTCCAAGGGATACAGTAAACCTGAAGTGATGCATCGGAATCTATAACTAGTGTCACAGGAATGGTTCAAAACATAGACAGTGGGAAGAGTCAGTCTTCTTGTACTTAAGTCGGCATTGTCCATTTTGTATTTAATTCCGATGCAATTTCTGTGTTTCATCGTCAATAAGAGTGTCAGAGGGATACAGTAAACCTGAAGTGAAGCATCGGAATCTATAACTAGTGTCACAGGAATGGTTCAAAACATAGACAGTTGGAAGAGTCAGTGGTCTTGTACTTAAGTCGGCACTTTGTCTTTTCTATTTAATTCCGAAGCAATTTCTGTGTTTCGTCGTCAATAAGATGGTCCAAGGGATAGAGTGAACCTGAAGTGAAGCATCGGAATCTATAACTAGTGTCACAGAAAAGGTTGAAAACATAGACAGTAAGAAGAGTCAGTCTTCTTGTACTTAAATCGGCACTGCGCCGTTTGTATTTAATTCCGATGTAATTACTGTGTTTCATCGTCAATAAGACGGTCAGAGGGATACAGTAAACCTGAAGTGAAACATCGGAATCTATAAGTAGTGTCACAGGAATGGTTCAAAACATACACAGCAGGATGAATCAGTCTTCTTGTACTTAAGTCGGCATTGCGCCTTTTGTATTTAATTCCGATGCAATTTCTGTGTTTCATCGTCAATAAGAAGGTCAGAGGGATACAGTAAACCTGAAGTGAAGCATCCGAATATATAACTAGTGTCACAGGAATTGCTCAAAACATTGACAGTAAGAAGAGTCAGTCTTCTTGTACTTAAGTTGGCTTTGTGCCTTTTGTATTTAATTACTATGCAATTTCTGTGTTTCATCGTCAATAAGAATTTCAGAGGGATACAGTAAACCTGAAGTGAAGCATCGGAATCTATAACTAGTGTCACAGGAATTGCTCAAACATTGACAGTAAGAAGAGTCAGTCTTCATGTACATAAGTCGGCATTGTGCCTTTTCTATTTAATTCCGATGCAATTTCTGTGTTACGTCGTCAATAAAAATGTCCAAGGGATAAAGTAAACCTGAAGTGAAGCATCGGAATCTATAACTAGTGTCACAGAAAAGGTTCAAACCATAGACAGTAGGAAGAGTCAGTCTCCTTGTACTTAAGTTGGCATTGTGCCTTTTGTATTTATTTCCGATGCAATTTCTGTGTTTCATCGTCAATAAGAAGGTCCAAGGGATACAGTAGACCTGAAGTGATGCATCGGAATCTATAACTAGTGTCACAAGAATGGTTCAAAACATAGACAGTGGGGAGAGTCAGTCTTCTTGTACTTAAGTCGGCATTGTGCCTTTTGTATTTAATTCCGATGCAATTTCTGTGTTTCATCGTCAATAAGAGTGTCAGAGGGATACAGTAAACCTGAAGTGAAGCATCGAAATCTATAACTAGTGTCATAGGAATGGTTCAAACATAGACAGTTTGAAGAGTCAGTCTCCTTGTACTTAAGTCGGTATTGTGCCTTTTCTATTTAATTCCGATTCAATTTCTGTCTTTCATCGTCAATAAGAAGGTCAGAGGGATGCAGTAAACCTGAAGAGATGCATCGGAATCTATAACTAGTGTCACAGGAATGGTTCAAATCATACACAGCAAGTAGAGTCAGTCTTCTTGTACTTAAGTCGGCATTGTGCCTTTTGTATTTAATTCTGATGCAATTTCTGTGCTTCGTCGTCAATAGGAAGGTCCAAGGGATACAGTAAACCTGAAGTGAAGCATCGGAATCTATAACTAGTGTCACAGAAAAGGTTCAAAACATAGACAGTAAGAAGAGTCAGTCTTCTTGTACTTACATCGGCACTGTGCCGTTTGTATTTAATTCCGATGTAATTACTGTGTTTCATCGTCAATAAGACGGTCAGAGGGATACAGTAAACCTGAAGTGAAGCATCGGAATCTATAAGTAGTGTCACAGGAATGGTTCAAAACATACACAGCAGGAAGAGACAGTCTTCTTGTACTTAAGTCGGCATTGTGCCTTTTGTATTTAATTCCGATCCAATTTCTGTGTTTCATCGTCAATAAGAAGGTCAGAGGGATACAGTAAACCTGAAGTGAAGCATCGGAATCTATAACTAGTGTCACAAACAAGGTTCAAAACACAGACAGTTAGAAGAGTCAGTCTTCTTGTACTTAAGTCGGCATTGTGCCTTTTGTATTTAATTCCGATGCAATTTCTGTGTTTCATCGTCAATAAGAGTGTCAGAGGGATACAGTAAACCTGAAGTGAAGCATCGAAATCTATAACTAGTGTCACAGGAATGGTTCAAAACATAGACAGTTGGAAGAGTCAGTCTTCTTGTACTTACGTCGGCATTGTGGCTTTTCTATTTAATTTCGATTCAATTTCTGTGTTTCATTATCAATAAGAAGGTCAGAGGGATCCAATAGACCTGAAGAGATGCATCGGAATCTATAACTAGTGTCACAGGAATGGTTCAAAACATACACAGCAAGTAGAGTCAGTCTTCTTGTACTTAAGTCGGCATTGTGCTTTTTGTATTTAATTCCGATGCAATTTCTGTGTTTCATCGTCAATAAGAAGGTCCAAGGGATACAGTGAACTTGAAGTGAAGCATCGGAATCTATAACTTGTGTCACAGGAATGGTTAAAACATAGACAGTAGGAAGCGTCAGTCTTCTTGTACTTAAGTCGGCGTTGTGCCTTTTCTATTTAATTCCGATTCAATTTCTGTGTTTCGTCGTCAATAAGAAGGTCCAAGGGATACAGTAAAACTGAAGTGAAGCATCGGAATCTATAACTAGTGTCACAGGAATGGTTCAAAACAAAGACAGTAAGAAGAGTCAGTCTTCTTGTACTTGGGTCGGCATTGTGATTTTTGTATTTTATTCCGATGCTATTTCTGTTTTTCATCGTCGATAAGAAGGTCCAAGGGATACAGTAAACCTGAAGTGTAGCATCGGAATCCATAACTAGTGTCACAGGCATTGCTCAAAACATAGACAGTAAGAAGAGTCAGTCTTCTTGTACTTAAACCGGCATTGTGCCTTTTCTATTTAATTGCGATGCAATTTCTGTGTTTCGTCGTCAATAAGAAGGTCCAAGGGATACAGTAGACCTGAAGTCAAGCATCGGAATCTATAACTAGTGTGACCGACAAGATTCAAAACATTGACAGTTAGAAGAGTCAGTCTTCTTGTACTTAAGTCGGCATTGTGCCTTATGTATTTAATTCCGATGCAATTTCTGTGTTTCATCGTCAATAAGAAGGTCAGGGGGATACAGTAAACCTGAAGTGAAGCATCAGAATCTATAACTAGTGTCACAGGAATTGCTCAAATCATTGACAGTAAGAAGAGTCAGTCTTCTTGTACTTAAGTCGGCATTGTGCCTTTTCTATTTAATTCCGATGTAATTTCTGTGTTACGTCGTCAATAAGAAGGTCCAATGGATAAAGTGAACCTGAAGTGAAGCATCGGAATCTATAACCAGTGTCACAGAAAAGGTTCTAACCATAGACAGTAGGAAGAGTCAGTCTCCTTGTACTTAAGTCGGCATTGTGCCTTTTGTATTTAATTCCGATGCAATTTCTGTGTTTCATCGTCAATAAGAGTGTCTGCGGGATACAGTAAACCTGAAGTGAAGCATCGAAATCTATAACTAGTGTCACAGGAATGGTTCAAACATAGACAGTTGGAAGAGTCAGTCTCCTTGTACATAAGTCGGCATTGTGCCTTTTCTATTTAATTCCGATTCAATTTCTGTGTTTCATCGTCAATAAGAAGGTCAGAGGGATACAGTAAACCTGAAGAGATGCATCGGAATCTATAACTAGTGTCACAGGTATGGTTCAAAACATACACAGCAAGTTGAGTCAGTCTCCTTGTACTTAAGTCGGCATTGTGCCTTTTGTATTTAATTCCGATGCAATTTCTGTGTTTCATCGTCAATAAGAAGGTCCAAGGGATACAGTAAACCTGAAGTGATGCATCGGAATCTATAACTAGTGTCACAGGAATGGTTCAAAACATAGACAGTGGGAAGAGTCAGTCTTCTTGTACTTAAGTCGGCATTGTGCCTTTTGTATTTAATTCCGATGCAAATTCTGTGTTTCATTGTCAATAAGAGTGTCAGAGGGATACAGTAAACCTGAAGTGAAGCATCGGAATCTATAACTAGTGTCACAGGAATGGTTCAAAACATATACAGTTGGAAGAGTCAGTGTTCTTGTATTTAAGTCGGCAATTTGTCTTTTCAATTTAATTCCGAAGCAATTCCTGTGTTTCGTCGTCAATAAGAAGGTCCAAGGGATACAGTAAACCTGAAGTGAAGCATCGGAATCTATAACTAGTGTCACAGAAAAGGTTCAAAACATAGACAGTGAGAAGAGTCAGTCTTCTTGTACTTAAATCGGCACTGTGGCGTTTGGATTTAATTCCGATGTAATTACTGTGTTTCATAGTCAATAAGACGGTCACAGGGATACAGTAAACCTGAAGTGAAGCATCGGAATCTATAAGTAGTGACACAGGAATGGTTCAAAGCACACACAGCAGGAAGAGTCAGTCTTCTTGTACTTAAGTCGGCATGGTGCCTTTTGTATTTAATTCCGATGCAATTTCTGTGTTTCATCGTCAATAAGAAGGTCAGAGGGATACAGTAAACCTGAAGTTAAGCATCGGAATCTACAACTAGTGTCACAGGAATTGCTCAAAACATTGACAGTAAGAAGAGTCAGTCTTCTTGTACTTAAGTCGGCATTCTGCCTTTTGTATTTAATTCCGATCCCATTTCTGTGTTTCATCGTCAATAAGAAGGTCAGAGGGATACAGTAAACCTGAAGTGAAGCATCGGAATCTATAACTAGTGTCACAGACAAGGTTCAAAACATAGACAGTTAGAGAAGTCAGTCTTCTTGTACTTAAGTCGGCATTGTGCCTTTTGTATTTAATTCCGATGCAATTTCTGTGTTTCATCGTCAATAAGAGTGTCAGAGGGATACAGTAAACCTGAAGTGAAGCATCGAAATCTATAGCTAGTGTCACAGGAATGGTTCAAAACATAGACAGTTGGAAGAGTCAGTCTTCTTGTACTTACGTCGGCATTGTGGCTTTTCTATTTAATTTCGATTCAATTTCTGTGTTTCATCGTCAATAAGAAGGTCAGAGGGATCCAATAGACCTGAAGAGATGCATCGGAATCTATAACTAGTGTCACAGGAATGGTTCAAAACATACACAGCAAGTAGAGTCAGTCTTCTTGTACTTAAGTCGGCATTGTGCTTTTTGTATTTAATTCCGATGCAATTTCTGTGTTTCATCGTCAATAAGAAGGTCCAAGGGATACAGTGAACTTGAAGTGAAGCATCGGAATCTATAACTTGTGTCACAGGAATGGTTAAAACATAGACAGTAGGAAGCGTCAGTCTTCTTGTACTTAAGTCAGCGTTGTGCCTTTTCTATTTAATTCCGATTCAATTTCTGTGTTTCGTCGTCAATAAGAAGGTCCAAGGGATACAGTAAAACTGAAGTGAAGCATCGGAATCTATAACTAGTGTCACAGGAATGGTTCAAAACATAGACAGTAAGAAGAGTCAGTCTTCTTGTACTTGGGTCGGCATTGTGAATTTTGTATTTTATTCCGATGCTATTTCTGTTTTTCATCGTCGATAAGAAGGTCCAAGGGATACAGTAAACCTGAAGTGAAACATCGGAATCTATAACTAGTGTCACAGGAATTGCTCAAAACATAGACAGTAAGAAGAGTCAGTCTTCTTGTACTTAAACCGGCATTGTGCCTTTTCTATTTAATTGCGATGCAATTTCTGTGTTTCGTCGTCAATAAGAAGGTCCAAGGGATACAGTAGACCTGAAGTCAAGCATCGGAATCTATAACTAGTGTGACCGACAAGATTCAAAACATTGACAGTTAGAAGAGTCAGTCTTCTTGTACTTAAGTCGGCATTGTGCCTTTTGTATTTAATTCCGATGCAATTTCTGTGTTTCATCGTCAATAAGAAGGTCAGGGGGATACAGTAAACCTGAAGTGAAGCATCGGAATCTATAACTAGTGTCACAGGAATTGCTCAAATCATTGACAGTAAGAAGAGTCAGTCTTCTTGTACTTAAGTCGGCATTGTGCCTTTTCTATTTAATTCCGATGTAATTTCTGTGTTACGTCGTCAATAAGAAGGTCCAATGGATAAAGTGAAGCTGAAGTGAAGCATCGGAATCTATAACCAGTGTCACAGAAAAGGTTCTAACCATAGACAGTAGGAAGAGTCAGTCTCCTTGTACTTAAGTCGGCATTGTGCCTTTTGTATTTAATTCCGATGCAATTTCTGTGTTTCATCGTCAATAAGAGTTTCTGCGGGATACAGTAAACCTGCAGTGAAGCATCGAAATCTATAACTAGTGTCACAGGAATGGTTCAAACATAGACAGTTGTAAGAGTCAGTCTCCTTGTACATAAGTCGGCATTGTGCCTTTTCTATTTAATTCCGATTCAATTTCTGTGTTTCATCGTCAATAAGAAGGTCAGAGGGATACAGTAAACCTGAAGAGATGCATCGGAATCTATAACTAGTGTCACAGGTATGGTTCAAAACATACACAGCAAGTTGAGTCAGTCTTCTTGTACTTAAGTCGGCATTGTGCCTTTTGTATTTAATTCCGATGCAATTTCTGTGTTTCATCGTCAATAAGAAGGTCCAAGGGATACAGTAAACCTGAAGTGATGCATCGGAATCTATAACTAGTGTCACAGGAATGGTTCAAAACATAGACAGTGGGAAGAGTCAGTCTTCTTGTACTTAAGTCGGCATTGTGCCTTTTGTATTTAATTCCGATGCAAATTCTGTGTTTCATCGTCAATAAGAGTGTCAGAGGGATACAGTAAACCTGAAGTGAAGCATCGGAATCTATAACTAGTGTCACAGGAATGGTTCAAATCATATACAGTTGGAAGAGTCAGTGTTCTTGAATTTAAGTCGGCGGTTTGTCTTTTCAATTTAATTCCGAAGCAATTTCTGTGTTTCGTCGTCAATAAGAAGGTCCAAGGGATACAGTAAACCTGAAGTGAAGCATCGGAATCTATAACAAGTGTCACAGAAAAGGTTCAAAACATAGACAGTGAGAAGAGTCAGTCTTCTTGTACTTAAATCGGCACTGTGGCGTTTGTATTTAATTCCGATGTAATTACTGTGTTTCATCGTCAATAAGACGGTCACAGGGATACAGTAAACCTGAAGTGAAGCATCGGAATCTATAAGTAGTGACACAGGAATGGTTCAAAGCATACACAGCAGGAAGAGTCAGTCTTCTTGTACTTAAGTCGGCATGGTGCCTTTTGTATTTAATTCCGATGCAATTTCTGTGTTTCATCGTCAATAAGAAGGTCAGAGGGATACAGTAAACCTGAAGTGAAGCATCGGAATCTACAACTAGTGTCACAGGAATTGCTCAAAACATTGACAGTAAGAAGAGTCAGTCTTCTTGTACTTAAGTCGGCATTGTGCCTTTTGTATTTAATTCCGATCCCATTTCTGTGTTTCATCGTCAATAAGAAGGTCAGAGGGATACAGTAAACCTGAAATGAAGATCGGAATCTATAACTAGTGTCACAGACAAGGTTCAAAACATAGACAGTTAGAAGAGTCAGTCTTCTTGTACTTAAGTCGGCATTGTGACTTTTGTATTTAATTCCGATGCAATTTCTGTGTTTCATCGTCAATAAGAGTGTCAGAGGGATACAGTAAACCTGAAGTGAAGCATCGAAATCTATAACTAGTGTCACAGGAATGGTTCAAAACATAGACAGTTGGAAGAGACAGTCTTCTTGTACTTAAGTCGGCATTGTGCCTTTTCTATTTAATTTCGATTCAATATCTGTGTTTCATCGTCAATAAGAAGGTCAGAGGGATACAGTAGACCTGAAGAGATGCATCGGAATCAATAACTAGTGTCACAGGAATGGTTCAAAACATACACAGCAAGTAGAGTCATTCTTCTTGTACTTAAGTCGGCATTGTGCATTTTGTATTTAATTCCGATGCAATTTCTGTGTTTCATCGTCAATAAGAAGGTCCAAGGGATACAGTGAACTTGAAGTGAAGCATCGGAATCTATAACTTGTGTCACAGGAATGGTTCAAAACATACACAGCAAGTAGAGTCAGTCTTCTTGTACTTAAGTCGGCATTGTGCCTTTTGTATTTAATTCCGATGCAATTTCTGTGTTTCATCGTCAATAAGAAGGTCCAAGGGATACAGTAAACCTGAAGTGATGCATCGGAATCTATAACTAGTGTCACAGGAATGGTTCAAAACATAGACAGTGGGAAGAGTCAGTCTTCTTGTACTTAAGTCGGCATTGTCCCTTTTGTATTTAATTCCGATGCAATTTCTGTGTTTCATCGTCAATAAGAGTGTCAGAGGGATACAGTAAACCTGAAGTGAAGCATCGGAATCTATAACTAGTGTCACAGGAATGGTTCTTAACATAGACAGTTGGAAGAGTCAGTGTTCTTGTACTTAAGTCGGCACTTTGTCTTTTCTATTTAATTCCGAAGCAATTTCTGTGTTTCGTCGTCAATAAGATGGTCCAAGGGATACAGTAAACCTGAAGTGAAGCATCGGCATGTATAACTAGTGTCACAGAAAAGGTTCAAAACATAGACAGTAAGAAGAGTCAGTCTTCTTGTACTTAAATCGGCACTGTGCCGTTTGTATTTAATTCCGATGTAATTACTGTGTTTCATCGTCAATAAGACGGTCAGAGGGATACAGTAAACCTGAAGTGAAGCATCGGAATCTATAAGTAGTGTCACAGGAATGGTTCAAAACATAGACAGTAGGAAGAGTCAGTCTTCTTGTACTTAAGTCGGCATTGTGCCTTTTGTATTTAATTCCGATGCAATTTCTGTGTTTCATCGTCAATAAGAAGGTCAGAGGGATACAGTAAACCTGAAGTGAAGCATCGGAATATATAACTAGTGTCACAGGAATTGCTCAAAACATTGACAGTAAGAAGAGTCAGTCTTCTTGTACTTAAGTCTGCATTGTGCCTTTTGTATTTAATTCCGATGAAATTTCTGTGTTTCATCATCAATAAGAAGGTCAGAGGGATTTAGTAAACCTGTAGTGAAGCATCGGAATCTATAACTAGTGTCACAGACAAGGTTCAAAACATAGACAGTTAGAAGAGTCAGTCTTCTTGTACTTAAGTCGGCATTGTGCCTTTTGTATTTAATTCCGATGCAATTTCTGTGTTTCATCGTCAATAAGAAGGTCAGAGGGATACAGTAAACCTGAAGTGAAGCATCGGAATCTATAACTAGTGTCACAGGAATTGCTCAAAACATTGACAGTAAGAAGAGTCAGTCTTCTTGTACATAAGTCGGCATTGTGCCTTTTCTATTTAATTCCGATGCAATTTCTGTGTTACGTCGTCAATAAGAATGTCCAAGGGATAAAGTAAATCTGAAGTGAAGCATCGGAATCTATAACTAGTGTCACAGAAAAGGTTCAAACCATAGACAGTAGGAATAGTCAGTCATCTTGTACTTAAGTCGGCAATGTGCCTTTTGTATTTAATTCCGATGCATTTTCTGTGTTTCATCGTCAACAAGGGTGTCAGAGGGATACAGTAAACCTGTAGTGAAGCATCGAAATCTATAACTAGTGTCACAGGAATGGTTCAAAACATAGACAGTTGGAAGAGTCAGTCTGCTTGTTCTTAAGGTGGCATTGTGCCTTTTCTATTTAATTTCGATTCAATTTCTGTGTTCCATCGTCAATAAGAAGGTCAGAGGGATACAGTAGACCTGAAGAGATGCATCGGAATCTATAACTAGTGTCACAGGAATGGTTCAAAACATACACAGCAAGTAGAGTCAGTCTTCTTGTACTTAAGTCGGCATTGTGCCTTTTGTATTTAATTCCGATGCAATTTCTGTGTTTCATCGTCAATAAGAAGGTCCAAGGGATACAGTGAACTTGAAGTGATGCATTGGAATCTATAACATGTGTCACAGGAATGGTTCAAAACATAGACAGTTGGAAGAGTCAGTGTTCTTGTACTTAAGTCGGCATTGTGTCCTTTCTATTTAATTCCGAAGCAATTTCTGTGTTTCGTCGTCAATAAGAAGGTCCAAGGGATAAAGTAAACCTGAAGTGAAGCATCGGAATCTATATCTAGTGTCACAGGAAAGGTTCAAACATAGACAGTA
The DNA here is from genome assembly GCF_023864345.2 of Schistocerca serialis cubense. NCBI lineage: Eukaryota > Metazoa > Arthropoda > Insecta > Orthoptera > Acrididae > Schistocerca > Schistocerca serialis. The sequence goes on from NW_026047617.1 coordinate 13,165,588, forward strand.
AGAAGAGTCAGTCTTCTTGTACGTGAGTCGGCGTTGTGCATTTTGTATTTAATTCCGATGTAATTACTGTGTTTTATCGTCAATAAGACGGTCAGAGGGATACAGTAAACCTGAAGTGAAGCATCCGAATCTATAACTGGTGTCACAGGAATGGTTCAAAACTTACACAGCAAGAAGAGTCAGTCTTCTTGAACTTAAGTCGTTATTGTTCCTTTTGTACTTAATTCTGATGCAATTTCTGTGTTTCATCGTCAACAAGATGGTCCAAGGGATACTGTAAACATATAGTGAAGCATCGGAATCTAAAACTGCTCTCACAGGAAATGTTCAAATCATAGTCAGTAAGAAGAGAAAGTCTTCTTGTACTTATGTCGGCATTGTGCCTTTTCTATTTAATTCCGATGCAATTTCTGTGTTTCGTCGTCAATAACACGGTCCAAGGGATACAGTAGCCCTGAAGTGAAGCATCGGAATCTAAAACCGGTCTCACAGGAAAGGTTAAAAACCTAGAGAGTAAGAAGAGCCAGTCATCTTGTATTTGAGTCGGCATTGTGCCTTTTGTATTTAATTCCGATGCAATTTCTGTGCTTCATCGTCAATAAGAAGGTCAGAGGAATACAGTAAACCTGAAGTGAAGCATCGGAATCCATAACTAGTGGATCAGCAATGGTTAAAACATAGACAGTAGGAAGAGTCAGTCTTCTTGTACTTAAGTCGGCATTGTGCCTTTTCTATTTAATTCCGATTCAATTTCTGTGTTTCGTCGTCAATAAGAAGGTACAAGTGATACAGTAAACCTGAAGTGAAGCATCGGAATCTATAACTAGTGTCACAGAAATGGTTCAAAACATAGACAGTAAGAAGAGTCAATCTTCTTGTACTTAGGTCGGCATTTTGTATTTTATTCCGATGCTATTTCTGTGTTTCATCGTCGATAAGAAGGTCCAAGGGATACAGTAAACCTGAAATGAAGCATCGGAATCTATATCTAGTATCACAGGAATTGCTCAAACATAGACAGTAAGAAGAGTCAGCCTTCTTGTACTTAAGTCGGCATTGTGGCTTTTCTATTTAATTCCGATGCAATTTCTGTGTTTCGTCGTCAATAAGAACGTCCAAGGGTTACAGTAAACCTGAGGTGAAGCATCGGAATCTATATCTAGTGTCACAGGAAAGGTTCAAAACATAGACAGTAAGAAGAGTCAGTCTTCTTGTACTTAAATCGGCACTGTGCCGTTTGTATTTAATTCCGATGTAATTACTGTGTTTCATCGTCAATAAGACGGTCAGAGGGATACAGTAAACCTGAAGTGAAGCATCGGAATCTATAAGTAGTGTCACAGGAATGGTTCAAAACATACACAGCAGGAAGAGTCAGTCTTCTTGTACTTAAGTCGGCATTGTGCCTATTGTATTTAATTCCGATGCAATTTCTGTGTTTCATCGTCAATAAGATGGTCAGAGGGATACAGTAAACCTGATGTGAAGCATCGGAATCTATAACTAGTGTCACAGGAATTGCTCAAAACATTGACAGTAAGAAGAGTCAGTCTTCTTGTACATAAGTCGGCATTGTGCCTTTTGTATTTAATTCCGATCAAATTTCTGTGTTTCATCGTCAATAAGAAGGTCAGAGGGATACAGTAAACCTGAAGTGAAGCATCGGAATCTATAACTAGTGTCACAGACAAGGTTCAAAGCATAGACAGTTAGAAGAGTCAGTCTTCTTGTACTTAAGTCGGCATTGTGCCTTTTGTATTTAATTCCGATGCCATTTCTGCGTTTCATCGTCAATAAGAGTGTCAGAGGGATACATTAAACCTGAAGTGAAGTATCGAAATCTATAATTAGTGTCACAGGAATGGTTCAAAACATAGACAGTTGGAAGAGTCAGTCTTCTTGTACTTAAGTCGGCATTGTGCCTTTTCTATTTAATCTCGATTCAATTTCTGTGTTTCATCGTCATTAAGAAGGTCAGAGGGATACAGTAGACCTGAAGAGATGCATCGGAATCTATAACCAGTGTCACAGGAATGGTTCAAAACATACACAGCAAGTAGAGTCAGTCCTCTTGTACTTAAGTCGGCATAGTGCTTTTTGTATTTAATTCCGATGCAATTTCTGTGTTTCATCGTCAATAAGAAGGTCCAAGGGATACAGTGAACTTGAAGTGATGCATCGGAATCTATAACTAGTGTCACAGGAATGGTTCAAAACATAGACAGTAGGAAGAGTCAGTCTTCTTGTACTTAAGTTGGCATGGTGCCTTTTGTATTTAATTCCGATGCAATTTCTGTGTTTCATCGTCAATATGAGTGTCAGAGCGATACAGTAAACCTGACGTGAAGCATAGGAAACAATAACTAGTGTCACAGGAATGGTTCAAAACATAGACAGTTGGAAGAGTCAGTGTTCTTGTACTTAAGTCGGCATTGTGTCTTTTCTATTTAATTCCGAAGCAATATCTGTGTTTCGTCGTCAATAAGAAGGTCAGAGGGTTACAGTAAACCTGAGGTGAAGCATCGGAATCTATATCTAGTGTCACAGGAAAGGTTCAAAACTTAGACAGTATGAAGAGTCAGTCTTCTTGTACGTGGGTCGGCATTGTGCATTTTGTATTTAATTCAGATGTAATTACTGTGTTTCATCGTCAATAAGACGGTCAAAGGGATACAGTAAACCTGAAGTGAAGCATCGGAATATATAACTAGTGTCACAGGAATTGCTCCAAACATTGACAGTAAGAAGAGTTAGTCTTCTTGTACTTAAGTCGGCATTGTGCCTTTTGTATTTAATTCCGATGTAATTTCTGTGTTTCATCGTCAATAAGAAGGTCAGAGGGATACATTAAACCTGAAGTGAAGCATAGGAATCTATAACTAGTGTTACAGAAAAGGTTCAAAACATAGACAGTAAGAAAAGTCAGTCTTCTTGTACTTAAATCGGCACTGTGCCGTTTGTATTTAATTCCGATGTAATTACTGTGTTTCATCGTCAATAAGAAGGTCAGAGAGATACAGTAAACCTGAAGTGAAGCATCGGAATCTATAACTAGTGTCACAGACAAGGTTCAAAACATAGACAGTTAGAAGAGTCAGTCTTCTTGTACTTAAGTCGGCATTGTGCCTTTTGTATTTAATTCCGATGCAATTTCTGTATTTCATCGTCAATAAGAGTGTCAGAGGGATACAGTAAACCTGAAGTGAAGCATCGAAATCTATAACTAGTGTCACAGGAATGGTTCAAAACATAGACAGTTGGAAGAGTCAGTCTTCTTGTACTTACGTCGGCATTTTGGCTTTTCTATTTAATTTCGATTCAATTTCTGTGTTTCATCGTCAATAAGAAGGTCAGAGGGATCCAGTAGACCTGAAGAGATGCATCGGAATCTATAACTAGTGTCACAGGAATGGTTCAAAACATACACAGCAAGTAGAGTCAGTCTTCTTGTACTTAAGTCGGCATTGTGCTTTTTGTATTTAATTCCGATGCAATTTCTGTGTTTCATCGTCAATAAGAAGGTCCAAGGGATACAGTGAACTTGAAGTGAAGCATCGGAATCTATAACTTGTGTCACAGGAATGGTTAAAACATAGACAGTAGGAAGCGTCAGTCTTCTTGTACTTAAGTCGGCATTGTGCCTTTTCTGTTTAATTCCGATTCAATTTCTGTGTTTCGTCGTCAATAAGAAGGTCCAAGGGATACAGTAAACCAGAAGAGATGCATCGGAATCTATAACTAGTGTCACAGGAATGGTTCAAAACATACACAGCAAGTAGAGTCAGTCTTCCTGTACTTAAGTCGGCTTTGTGCCTTTTGTATTTATTTCCGATGCAATTTCTGTGTTTCATCGTCAATAAGAAGGTCCAAGGGATACAGTAAATCTGAAGTGCTGCATCGGAATCTATAACTAGTGTCACAGGAATGGTTCAAAACATAGACAGTGGGAAGAGTCAGTCTTCTTGTACTTAAGTCGGCATTGTCCCTTTTGTATTTAATTCCGATGCAATTTCTGTGTTTCATCGTCAATAAGAGTGTCAGAGGGATACAGTAAACCTGAAGTGAAGCATCGGAATCTATAACTAGTGTCACAGGAATGGTTCAAAACATAGACAGTTGGAAGAGTCAGTGTTCTTGTACTTAAGTCGGCAATTTGTCTTTTCTGTTTAATTCCGAAGCAATTTCTGTGTTTCGTCGTCAATAAGATGGTCCAAGGGATACAGTAAACCTGAAGGGAAGCATCGGAATATATAACTAGTGTCATAGGAATTGCTCAAAAATTGACAGTAAGAAGAGTCAGTTAACTTGTACTTAAGTCGGCATTGTGCCTTTTGTATTTAATTCCGATGCAATTTCTGTGTTTCATCGTCAATAAGAAGGTCAGAGGGATACAGTAAACCTGAAGTGAAGCATCGGAATCTATAACTAGTGTCACAGACAAGGTTCAAAACATAGAGAGTTAGAAGAGTCAGTCTTCTTGTACATAAGTCGGCATTGTGCCTTTTGTATTTAATTCCGATGCAATTTCTGTGTTTCATCGTCAATAAGAAGGTCAAGGGGATACAGTAAACCTGAAGTGAAGCATCGGAATCTATAACTAGTGTCACTGGAATTGCTCAAAACATTGACAGTAAGAAGAGTCAGTCTTCTTGTACTTAAGTCGGCATTGTGCCTTTTCTATTTAATTCCGATCTAATTTCTGTGTTACGTCGTCAATAAGAATGTCCAAGGGATAAAGTAAACCTGAAGTGAAGCATCGGAATCTATAACTAGTGCCACAGAAAAGGTTCAAACCATAGACAGTAGGAAGAGTCAGTCTTCTTGTACTTAAGTCGGCATTGTGCCTTTTGTATTTAATTCCGATGCATTTTCTGTGTTTCATCGTCAATAAGAGTGTCAGAGGGATACAGTAAACCTGAAGTGAAGCATCGAAATCTATAACTAGTGTCACAGGAATGGTTCAAAACATAGACCGTTGGAAGAGTCAGTCTTCTTGTACTTAAGTCGGTATTGTGCCTTTTCTATTTAATTTCGATTCAATTACTGTGTTTCATCGTCAATAAGAAGGTCAGAGGGATACAGTAAACCTGAAGTGAAGCATCGGAATCTATAACTAGTGTCACTGGAATTGCTCAAAACATTGACAGTAAGAAGAGTCAGTCTTCTTGTACTTAAGTCGGCATTGTGCCTTTTCTATTTAATTCAGATGCAATTTCTGTGTTTCATCGTCAATAAGAAGGTCCAAGGGATACAGTGAACTTGAAGTGATGCATCGGAATCTATAACTAGTGTCACAGGAATGGTTCAAAACATAGACAGTAGAAAGAGTCAGTCTTCTTGTACTTAAGTCGGCATTGTGCCTTTTGTATTTAATTCCGATGCAATTTCTGTGTTTCATCGTCAATATGAGTGTCAGAGGGATACAGTAAACCTGAAGTGAAGCATCGGAATCAATAACTAGTGTCACAGGAATGGTTCAAAACATAGACAGTTGGAAGAGTCGGTGTTCTTGTACTTAAGTCGGCATTGTGTCTTTTCTATTTAATTCCGAAGCAATTTTTGTTTTCGTCGTCAATAAGAAGGTCCAAGGGATACAGTAAACCTGAAGTGAAGCATCGGAATCTATATCTAGTGTCACAGGAAAGGTTCAAAACATAGACAGTTAGAAGAGTCAGTCTTCTTGTACGTGAGTCGGCGTTGTGCATTTTGTATTTAATTCCGATGTAATTACTGTGTTTCATCGTCAATAAGAAGGTCAGAGGGATACAGTAAACCTGAAGTGAAGCATCGGAATCTACAACTAGTGTCACAGGAATTGCTCAAAACATTGACAGTAAGAAGAGTCAGTCTTCTTGTACTTAAGTCGGCATAGTGCCTTTTGTATTTAATTCCGATCCCATTTCTGTGTTTCGCCGTCAATAAGAAGGTCAGAGGGATACAGTAAACCTAAAGTGAAGCATCGGAATCTATAACTAGTGTCACAGACAAGGTTCAAAACATAGACAGTTAGAAGAGTCAGTCTTCTTGTACTTAAGTCGGCATTGTGCCTTTTGTATTTAATTCCGATGCAATTTCTGTGTTTCATCGTCAATAAGAGTGTCAGAGGGATCAGTAAACCTGAAGTGAAGCATCGAAATCTATAACTAGTGTCACAGGAATGGTTCAAAACATAGACAGTTGGAAGAGACAGTCTTCTTGTACTTAAGTCGGCATTGTGCCTTTTCTATTTAATTTCGATTCAATTTCTGTGTTTCGTCGTCAATAACAAGGTCCAAGGGATACAGTAACCCTGAAGTGAAGCATCGGAATCTAAAACCGGTCTCACAGGAAAGGTTCAAAGCCTAGAGAGTAAGAAGAGCCAGTCATCTTGTATTTGAGTCGCCATTGTGCCTTTTGTATTTAATTCCGATGCAATTTCTGTGTTTCATCGTCAATAAGAAGGTCAGAGGAATACAGTAAACCTGAAGTGAAGCATCGGAATCTATAACTAGTGTCACAGGAATGGTTAAAACATAGACAGTAGGAAGCGTCAGCCTTCTTGTACTTAAGTCGGCATTGTGCCTTTTCTATTTAATTCCGATTCAATTTCTGTGTTTCGTCGTCAATAAGAAGGTCCAAGGGATACAGTAAACCTGAAGTGAAGCAACGGAATCTATAACTAGTGTCACAGGAATGGTTCAAAACATAGACAGTAAGAAGAGTCAGTCTTCTTGTACTTAGGTCGGCATTTTGTATTTTATTCCGATGCTATTTCTGTGTTTCATCGTCGATAAGAAGGTCCAAGGGATACAGTAAACCTGAAATGAAGCATCGGAATCTATAACTGGTATCACAGGAATTGCTCAAACATAGACAGTAAGAAGAGTCAGCCTTCTTGTACTTAAGTCGGCATTGTGCCTTTTCTATTTAATTCCGATGCAATTTCTGTGTTTTGTCGTCAATAAGAACGTCCAAGGGTTACAGTAAACCTGAGGTGAAGCATCGGAATCTATATCTAGTGTCACAGGAAAGGTTCAAAACATAGACAGTAAGAAGAGTCAGTCTTCTTGTACTTAAATCGGCACTGTGCCGTTTGTATTTAATTCCGATGTAATTACTGTGTTTCATCGTCAATAAGACGGTCAGAGGGATACAGTAAACCTGAAGTGAAGCATCGGAATCTATATGTAGTGTCACAGGAATGGTTCAAAACATACACAGCAGGAAGAGTCAGTCTTCTTGTACTTAAGTCGGCATTGTGCCTATTGTATTTAATTCCGATGCAATTTCTGTGTTTCATCGTCAATAAGATGGTCAGAGGGATACAGTAAACCTTATGTGAAGCATCGGAATCTATAACTAGTGTCACAGGAATTGCTCAAAACATTGACAGTAAGAAGAGTCAGTCTTCTTGTACATAAGTCGGCATTGTGCCTTTTGTATTTAATTCCGATTCAATTTCTGTGTTTCATCGACAATAAGAGTGTCAGAGGGATACAGTAAACCTGAAGTGAAGCATTGGAATCTATAACTAGTGTCACGGAAAAGGTTCAAACCATAGACAGTAGGAAGAGTCAGTCTTCTTGTACTTAAGTCGGCATTGTGCCTTTTCTATGTAATCTCGATTCAATATCTGTGTTTCATCGTCAATAAGAAGGTCAGAGGGATACAGTAGACCTGAAGAGATGCATCGGAATCTATAACCAGTGTCACAGGAATGGTTCAAAACATACACAGCAAGTAGAGTCAGTCTTCTTGTACTTAAGTTAGCATAGTGCTTTTTGTATTTAATTCCGATGCAATTTCTGTGTTTCATCGTCAATAAGAAGGTCCAAGGGATACAGTGAACTTGAAGTGATGCATCGGAATCTATAACTAGTGTCACAGGAATGGTTCAAAACATAGACAGTAGGAAGAGTCAGTCTTCTTGTACTTAAGTCGGCATGGTGCCTTTTGTATTTAATTCCGATGCAATTTCTGTGTTTCATCGTCAATATGAGTGTCAGAGCGATACAGTAAACCTGAAGTGAAGCATCGGAATCAATAACTAGTGTCACAGGAATGGTTCAAAACATAGACAGTTGGAAGAGTCAGTGTTCTTGTACTTAAGTCGGCATTGTGTCTTTTCTATTTAATTCCGAAGCAATATCTGTGTTTCGTCGTCAATAAGATGGTCCAAGGGTTACAGTAAACCTGAGGTGAAGCATCGGAATCTATATCTAGTGTCACAGGAAAGGTTCAAAACATAGACAGTAAGAAGAGTCAGTCTTCTTGTACGTGAGTCGGCATTGTGCATTTTGTATTTAATTCAGATGTAATTACTGTGTTTCATCGTCAATAAGACGGTCTAAGGGATACAGTAAACCTGAAGTGAAGCATCGGAATATATAACTAGTGTCACAGGAATTGCTCCAAACATTGACAGTAAGAAGAGTCAGTCTTCTTGTACTTAAGTCGGCATTGTGCCTTTTGTATTAAATCCCGATGCAATTTCTGTGTTTCTTCGTCAATAAGAAGGTCAGAGGGATACAGTAAACCTGAAGTGAAGCATAGGAATCTATAACTAGTGTTACAGAAAAGGTTCAAAACATAGACAGTAAGAAGAGTCAGTCTTCTTGTACTTAAATCGGCACTGTGCCGTTTGTATTTAATTCCGATGTAATTACTGTGTTTCATCGTCAATAAGAAGGTCCAAGGGATACAGTGAACTTGAAGTGAAGCATCGGAATCTATAACTTGTGTCACAGGAATGGTTAAAACATAGACAGTAGGAAGCGTCAGTCTTCTTGTACTTAAGTCGGCATTGTGCCTTTTCTATTTAATTCCGATGCAATTTCTGTGTTTCATCGTCAATAAGAGTGTCAGAGGGATACAGTAAACCTGAAGTGAAGCATCGGAATCTATAACTAGTGTCACAGGAATGGTTCAAAACATAGACAGTTGGAAGAGTCGGTGTTCTTGTACTTAAGTCGGCAATTTGTCTTTTCTATTTAATTCCGAAGCAATTTCTGTGTTTCGTCGTCAATAAGATGGTCCAAGGGATACAGTAAACCTGAAGGGAAGCATCGGAATATATAACTAGTATCACAGGAATTGCTCAAAACATTGACAGTAAGAAGAGTCAGTTATCTTGTACTTAAGTCGGCATTGTGCCTTTTGTATTTAATTCCGATGCGATTTCTGTGTTTCATCGTCAATAAGAAGGTCAGAGGGATACAGTAAACCTGAAGTGAAGCATCGAAATCTATAACTAGTGTCACAGACAAGGTTCAAAACATAGAAAGTTAAAAGAGTCAGTCTTCTTGTACTTAAGTCGGCATTGTGCCTTTTGTATGTAATTCCGATGCAATTTCTGTGTTTCATCGTCAATAAGAAGGTCAAGGGGATACAGTAAACCTGAAGTGAAGCATCGGAATCTATAACTAGTGTCACTGGAATTGTTCAAAACATTGACAGTAAGAAGAGTCAGTCTTCTTGAACTTAAGTCGGCATTGTGTCTTTTCTATTTAATTCCGATGCAATTTCTGTGTTACGTCGTCAATAAGAATGTCCAAGGGATAAAGTAAACCTGAATTGAAGCATCGGAATCTATAACTAGTGCCACAGAAAAGGTTCAAACCATAGACAGTAGGAAGAGTCAGTCCTCTTGTACTTGTCGGCATTGTGCCTTTTGTATTTAATTCCGATGCATTTTCTGTGTTTCATCGTCAACAAGAGTGTCAGAGGGATACAGTAAACCTGAAGTGAAGCATCGAAATCTATAACTAGTGTCACAGAAATGGTTCAAAACATAGACCGTTGGAAGAGTCAGTCTTCTTGTACTTAAGTCGGTATTGTGCCTTTTCTATTTAATTTCGATTCAATTACTGTGTTTCATCGTCAATAAGAAGGTCAGAGGGATACAGTAGACCTGAAGAGAAGCATCGGAATCTATAACCAGTGTCACAGGAATGGTTCAAAACATACACAGCAAGTAGAGTCAGTCTTCTTGTACTTTAGTTGGCATAGTGCTTTTTGTATTTAATTCCGATGCAATTTCTGTGTTTCATCGTCAATAAGAAGGTCAAAGGGATACAGTGAACTTGAAGTGATGCATCGGAATCTATAACTAGTGACACAGGAATGGTTCAAAACATAGACAGTAGGAAGAGTCAGTCTTCTTGTACTTAAGTCGGCATGGTGCCTTTTGTATTTAATTCCGATGCAATTTCTGTGTTTCATCGTCAATATGAGTGTCAGAGCGATACAGTAAACCTGAAGTGAAGCATCGGAATCAATAACTAGTGTCACATGAATGGTTCAAAACATAGACAGTTGGAAGAGTCAGTGTTCTTGTACTTAAGTCGGCATTGTGTCTTTTCTATTTAATTCCGAAGCAATATCTGTGTTTCGTCGTCAATAAGAAGGTCCAAGGGTTACAGTAAACCTGAGGTGAAGCATCGGAATCTATATCTAGTGTCACAGGAAAGGTTCAAAACATAGACAGTAAGAAGAGTCAGTCTTCTTGTACGTGAGTCGGCATTGTGCACTTTGTATTTAATTCAGATGTAATTACTGTGTTTCATCGTCAATAAGACGGTCAAAGGGATACAGTAAACCTGAAGTGAAGCATCGGAATATATAACTAGTGTCACAGGAATTGCTCCAAACATTGACAGTAAGAAGAGTCAGTCTTTTTGTACTTAAGTCGGCATTGTGCCTTTTGTATTTAATCCCGATGCAATTTCTGTGTTTCATCGTCAATAAGAAGGTCAGAGGGATACAGTAAACCTGAAGTGAAGCATAGGAATCTATAACTAGTGTTACAGAAAAGGTTCAAAACATAGACAGTAAGAAGAGTCAGTCTTCTTGTACTTAAATCGGCACTGTGCCGTTTGTATTTAATTCCGATGTAATTACTGGGTTTCATCGTCAATAAGACGGTCAGAGGGATACAGTAAACCTGAAGTGAAGCATCGGAATCTATTAGTAGTGTCACAGGAATGGTTCAAAACATACACAGCAGGAATAGTTAGTCTTCTTGTACTTAAGTCGGCATTGTGCCTTTTCTATTTAATTCCGATGCAATTTCTGTGTTTCATCGCCAATAAGAGTGTCAGAGGGATACAGTAGACCTGAAGAGATGCATCGGAATCTATAACTAGTGTCACAGGAATGGTTCAAAACATACACAGCAAGTAGAGTCAGTCTTCTTGTACTTAAGTCGGCATTTTGCTTATTGTATTTAATTCCGATGCAATTTCTGTGTTTCATCGTCAATAAGAAGGTCCAAGGGATACAGTGAACTTGAAGTGAAGCATCGGAATCTATAACTTGTGTCACAGGAATGGTTAAAACATAGACAGTAGGAAGCGTCAGTCTTCTTGTACTTAAGTCGGCATTGTGCCTTTTCTATTTAATTCCGATGCAATTTCTGTGTTTCATCGCCAATAAGAGTGTCAGAGGGATACAGTAAACCTGAAGTGAAGCATCGGAATCTATAACTAGTGTCACAGGAATGGTTCAAAACATAGACAGTTGGAAGAGTCAGTGTTCTTGTACTTAAGTCGGCAATTTGTCTTTTCTATTTAATTCCGAAGCAATTTCTGTGTTTCGTCGTCAATAAGATGGTCCAAGGGTTACAGTAAACCTGAAGGGAAGCATCGGAATATATAACTAGTGTCACAGGAATTCCTCAAAACATAGACAGTTGGAAGAGTCAGTGTTCTTGTACTTAAGTCGGCAATTTGTCTTTTCTATTTAATTCCGAAGCAATTTCTGTGTTTCGTCGTCAATAAGATGGTCCAAGGGATACAGTAAACCTGAAGTGAAGCATCGGAATCTATAACTAGTGTCACAGACAAGGTTCAAAACATAGACAGTTAGAAGAGTCAGTCTTCTTGTACTTAAGTCGGCATTGTGCCTTTTGTATTTAATTCCGATGCAAATTCTGTGTTTCATCGTCAATAAGAAGATCAAGGGGCTACAGTAAACCTGAAGTGAAGCATCGGAATCTATAACTAGTGTCACTGGAATTGCTCAAAACATAGACAATAAGAAGAGTCAGTCTTCTTGTACTTAAGTCGGCATTGTGCCTTTTCTATTTAATTCCGATGCAATTTCTGTGTTACGTCGTCAATAAGAATGTCCAAGGGATAAAGTAAACCTGAAGTGAAGCATCGGAATCTATAACTAGTGCCACAGAAATGGTTCAAACCATAGACAGTAGGAAGAGTCAGTCTTCTTGTACTTAAGTCGGCATTGTGCATTTTGTATTTAATTCCGATGCATTTTCTGTGTTTCATCGTCAATAAGAGTGTCAGAGGGATACAGTAAACCTGAAGTGAAGCATCGAAATCTATAGCTAGTGTCACAGAAATGGTTCAAAACATAGACCGTTGGAAGAGTCAGTCTTCTTGTACTTAAGTCGGTATTGTGCCTTTTCTATTTAATTTCGATTCAATTACTGTGTTTCATCGTCAATGAGAAGGTCAGAGGGATACAGTAGACCTGAAGAGATGCATCGGAAACTATAACTAGTGTCACAGGAATGGTTCAAAACATACACAGCAAGTAGAGTCAGTCTTCTTGTACTTAAGTCGGCATTGTGCTTTTTGTATTTAATTCCGATGCAATTTCTGTGTTTCAACGTCAATAAGAAGGTCCAAGGGATACAGTGAACTTGAAGTGATGCATCGGAATCTATAACTAGTGTCACAGCAATGGTTCAAAACATAGACAGTAGAAAGAGTCGGTCTTCTTGTACTTAAGTCGGCATTGTGCCTTTTGTATTTAACTCCGATGCAATTTCTGTGTTTCATCGTCAATATGAGTGTCAGAGGGATACAGTAAACCTGAAGTGAAGCATCGGAATCAATAACTAGTGTCACAGGAATGGTTCAAAACATAGACAGTTGGAAGAGTCGGTGTTCTTGTACTTAAGTCGGCATTGTGTCTTTTCTATTTAATTCCGAAGCAATTTTTGTGTTTCGTCGTCAATAAGAAGGTCCAAGGGATACAGTAAACCTGAAGTGAAGCATCGGAATCTATATATAGTGTCACAGGAAAGGTTCAAAACATAGACAGTAAGAAGAGTCAGTCTTCTTGTACGTGAGTCGGCGTTGTGCATTTTGTATTTAATTCTGATGCAATTTCTGTGTTTCATCGTCAACAAGATGGTCCAAGGGATACAGTAAACATATAGTGAAGCATCGGAATCTAAAACTGCTCTCAGAGGAAATGTTCAAATCATAGTCAGTAAGAAGAAAAAGTCTTCTTGTACATATGTCGGCATTGTGCATTTTCTATTTAATTCCGATGCAATTTCTGTGTTTCGTCGTCAATAACAAGGTCCAAGGGATACTGTAACCCTGAAGTGAAGCATCGGAATCTAAAACCGGTCTCACAGGAAAGGTTCAAAACCAACAGAGTAAGAAGAGCCAGTCATCTTGTATTTGAGTCGGCATTGTGCCTTTTGTATTTAATTCCGATGCAATTTCTGTGTTTCATCGTCAATAAGAAGGTCAGAGGAATACAGTAAACCTGAAGTGAAGCATCGGAATCTATAACTAGTGTCACAGGAATGGTTAAAAGATAGACAGTAGGAAGCGTCAGTCTTCTTGTACTTAAGTCGGCATTGTGCCTTTTCTATTTAATTCCGATTCAATTTCTGTGTTTCGTCGTCAATAAGAAGGTCCAAGGGATACAGTAAACCTGAAGTGAAGCATCGGAATCTATAACTAGTGTCACAGGAATGGTTCAAAACATAGACAGTAAGAAGAGTCAGTCTTCTTGTACTTAAGTCGGCATTGGGCCTTTTCTATTTAATTCCGATGCAATTTCTGTGTTACGTCGTCAATAAGAAGGTCCAAGGGATAAAGTAAAAATGAAGTGAAGCATCGGAATCTATAATTAGTGTCACAGAAAAGGTTCAAACCATAGACAGTAGGAATAGTCAGTCTTCTTCTACTTAAGTCGGCATTGTGCCTTTTGTATTTAATTCCGATGCAATTTCTGTGTTTCATCGTCAATAAGAGTGTCAGAGGGATACAGTAAACCTGAAGTGAAGCATCGAAATCTATAACTAGTGTCACAGGAATGGTTCAAACATAGACAGTTGGAAGAGTCAGTCTCCTTGTACTTAAGTCGGCATTGTGCCTTTTCTATTTAATTCCGATTCAATATCTGTCTTTCATCGTCAATATGAAGGTCAGAGGGATAAAGTAAACCTGAAGAGATGCATCGGAATCTATAACTAGTGTCACAGGAATGGTTCAAAACATACACAGCAAGTAGATTCAGTCTTCTTGTACTTAAGTCGGCATTGTGCCTTTTGTATTTAATTCCGATGCAATTTCTGTGTTTCATCGTCAATAAGAAGGTCCAAGGGATACATAAACATGAAGTGATGCATCGGAATCTATAACTAGTGTCACAGGAATGGTTCAAAACATAGACAGTGGGAAGAGTCAGTCTTCTTGTACTTAAGTCGGCATTGTGGCTTTTGTATTTAATTCCGATGTAATTTCTGTGTTTCATCGTCAATAAGAGTGTCAGAGGGATACAGTAAACCTGACGTGAAGCATCGGAATCTATAAGTAGTGTCACAGGAATGGTTCAAAACATACACAGCAAGAAGAGTCAGTCTTCTTGTACTTAAGTCGGCATTGTGCATTTTGTATTTAATTCCGATGCAATTTCTGTGTTTCATCGTCAATAAGAAGGTCAGAGGGATACAGTAAACCTGAAGTGAAGCATCGGAATCTATAACTAGTGTCACAGGAATTGCTCAAAACATTGACAGTAAGAAGAGTCAGTCTTCTTGTACTTAAGTCGGCATTGTGCCTTTTGTATTTAGTTTCGATGCAATTTCTGTGTTTCATCGTCAATAAGAAGATCAGAGGGATACAGTAAACCTGAAGTGAAGCATCGGAATCTATAACTAGTGTCACAGACAAGGTTCAAAACATAGACAGTTAGAAGAGTCAGTCTTCTTGTACTTAAGTCGGCATTGAGCCTTTTGTATTTAATTTCCGATGCAATTTCTGTGTTTCATCGTCAATAAGAAGGTCAGGGGGATACAGTAAACCTGAAGTGAAGCATCGGAATCTATAACTAGTGTCGCAGGAATTGCTCAAAACATTGACAAAATGGTTCAAATGGCTCTGAGCACTATGGGACTTAACTACTGTGGTCATCAGTCCCCTAGAACTTAGTTAGAACTACTTAAACTTAACTAACCTAAGGACATCACACACATCCATGCCCGAAGCAGGATTCGAACCTGCGACCGTAGCAGTCGCGTGGTTCCGGACTGCGCGCCTAGAACCGCTAGACCACCGCGGCCGGCTAAAACATTGACAGTAAGAAGAGTCAGTCTTCTTGTACTTAAGTCGGCATTGTGCCTTTTGTATTTAATTCCGATGCAATTTCTGTGTTACGTCGTCAATAAGAATGTCCAAGGGATAAAGTAAACCTGAAGTGAAGCATCGGAATCTATAACTAGTGTCACAGAATAGGTTCAAACCATAGACAGTAGGAAGAGTCAGTCTTCTTGTACTTAAGTCGGCATTGTGCCTTTTGTATTTAATTCCGATGCAATTTCTTAGTTTCATCGTCAATAAGAGTGTCAGAGGGATACAGTAAACCTGAGGTGAAGCATCGAAATCTATAACTAGTGTCACAGGAAAGGTTCAAAACATAGACAGTTGGAAGAGTCAGTCTTCTTGTACTTAAGTCGGCATTGTGCCTTTTCCATTTAATTTCGATTCAATTTCTGTGTTTCATCGTCAATAAGAAGGTCAGAGGGATACAGTAAACCTGAAGTGAAGCATCGGAATCTATATCTAGTGTCACAGGAATGGTTCAAAACATAGACACGGAAGAGTCAGTCTTCTTGTACTTAAATCGGCATTGTGCATTTTCTATTTAATTTCGATTCAATTTCTGTGTTTCATCGTCAATAAGAAGGTCAGAGGGATACAGTAAACCAGAAGAGATGCATCGGAATCTATAACTAGTGTCACGGGAATGGGTCAAAACATGCCGACTTAAGTACAAGATAACTGACTCTTCTTACTGTCTATGTTTTGAACCATTCCTGTGACACTAGTTATAGATTCCGATGCTTCACTTTAGGTTTACTGTATCCCTCTGACATTCTTATTGACGATGAAACACAGAAATTGCATCGGAATTAAATGCAAAAGGCACAATGCCGACTTATGTACAAGAAGACTGACTCTTCTTGTAGTGTATGTTTTGAACCATTCCTGTGACACTAGTTATAGATTCCGATGCTTCACTTCAGGTTTACTGTAACCCTCTGACCGTCTTATTGACGATGAAACACAGTAATTACATCGGAATTAAATACAAACGGCACAGTGCCGACTTAAGTACAAGAAGACTGACTCTTCTTACTGTCTATGTTTTGCACCTTTTCTGTGACACTAATTATAGATTCCGATGCTTCACTTCAGGTTTACTGTATCCCTTGGACCTTCTTATTGACGACGAAACACAGAAATTGCATCGGAATTAAATAGAGAAGGCCCAATGCCGACTTAAGTACAAGAAGACTGACTCTTCCGTGTCTATGTTTTGAACCATTCCTGTGACACTAGATATAGATTCCGATGCTTCACTTCAGGTTTACTGTATCCCTTGGACCTTCTTATTGACGACGAAACACAGATATTGCATCGGGATTAAATACAAAAGGCACAATGCTGACTTAAGTACAAGAACACTGACTCTTCCTAATGACTATGTTTTAACCATTCCTGTGACACTAGTTATAGATTCCGAAGCTTCACTTCAGGTTTACTGTATATCTCTTACCATCTTATTGACGATGAAACACAGAAATTGCATCGTAATTAAATTCAAAAGGCACAATGTCGACTCAAATACAAGATGACTGGCTCTTCTTACTCTCTATGCTTTGAACCTTTCCTGTGAGACTGGTTTTAGATTCCGATGCTTCACTTCAGGTTTACTGTATCCCTTGGACATTCTTATTGACGACGACACACAGAAATTGAATCGGAATAAAATAGAAAAGGCACAATGCCGACATAGGTACAAGAATACTGACTCTTCTTACTGACTATGATTTAAACCTTTCCTGTGTGACCGGTTTTAGATTTCGATGCTTCACTATATGTTTACAGTATCCCTTGGACCTTCTTGTTGACGATGAAACACAGAAATTGCATCGGAATTAAATACAAACGGCACAATACCGAGTTAAGTACAACAAGACTGACTCTTCTTGCTGTGTATGTTCTGAACCATTCCTGTGACACTAGTTATATATTCCGATGCTTCACTTCCGGTTTACTGTATCCCTCCGGCCTTCATATTGACGATGAAACACAGAAATTGCATCGGAATTAAATACAAAAGGCACACTGCCGACTTAAGTACAAGAAGACTGACTCTTCTTACTGTCAATGTTTTGAACCATTTCTGTGACACTAGTTATTGATTCCGATGCTTCACTTCAGGTTTACTGTATCCCTCTGGCATTCTTATGGACGATGAAACACAGAAATTGCATCGGAAGTAAATACAAACGGCAAAGTGCCGACTAAAGTACAAGAAGACTGACTCTTCTTACTGACTATGTTGTGAACATTTCATGTGAGACCAGTTTTAGATTCCGATGCTTCACTATATGTTTACTGTATCCCTTGGACCTTCTTATTGATGATGAAACACAGAAATTGCATCGGAATTAAATACAAACGGCACAATACCGAGTTAAGTTCAACAAGAGTGACTCTTCTTACTGTCTATGTTTTGAACTTTTTCTGTGACACTAGTTATAGATTCCGATGCTTCACTTCAGGTTTACTGTATCCCTTGAACCTACTTATTGTCGACGAAACACAGAAATTGCATCGGAATTAAATAGAAAAAGCACAATGCCGACTTAAGTACAAGAAGACTGACTCTTCCGTGTCTATGTTTTGAACCATTCCTGTGACACTAGATATAGATTCCGATGACTCACTTCAGGTTTACTGTATCCCTTGGACCTTCTTATTGACGATGAAACACAGAAATTGCATCGGAATTAAATACAAAAGGCACAATGCCGACTCAAATACAAGATGACTGGCTCTTCTTACTCTCTATGTTTTGAATCTTTCCTGTGACACCGGTTTTAGATGCCGATGCTTCACTTCAGGTTCACTGGATCCCTGGGACCTTCTTATTGACGACGAAACACAGAAATTGCATCGGAATTAAATAGAAAAATCACAATGCCGACATAAGTACAAGAAGACTGACTCTTCTTACTGACTATGATTTGAACATTTCCTGTGAGACCAGTTTTAGATCCCGATGCTTCTCTATATGTTTACTGTATCCCTTGGACCTTCTTGTTGACGATGAAACACAGAAATTGCATCGGAATTAAATACAAAAGGCACAATGCCGACTGAAGTACAAGAAGACTGACTCTGCTTGCTGTGTATGTTTTGAACCATCCCTGTGACACTAGTTATAGAATCCGATGCTTCACTTCAGGTTTACTGTTTCCCTCTGACCTTCTTGCTGACGATGAAGCACAGTAATTGCATCGGAACTAACTACAAAAGGCACAATGCCGACTCATGTCCAAGAAGACTGACTCTTCTAACTGTCTATGTTTTGAACCTTTCCTGTGACACTAGATATAGATTACGATGCTTCACTTCAGGTTTACTGTATCCCTCTGACCTTCTTATTGACGACGAAACACAGAAATTGCATCGGAATTAAATAGAAAAGGCACAATGCCGACTTAAGTACAAGAAGACTGACTCTTCCTACTGTCTATGTTTTAACCATTCCTGTGACACTAGTTATAGACTCCGATGCTTCACTTTGGGTTTACTGTATCCCTGTGACCTTCTTATTAACGATGAAACACAGAAATTGCATCATAATTAAATACAAAAGGCACAATGCCGACACAAATACAAGGTGACTGGCTCTTCTTACTCTCTATGATTTGAGCCTTTCCTGTGAGATCGGTTTTAGATTCCGTTGCTTCACTTCAGGTTTACTGTATCCCTTGGACCTTCATATTGACGAAGAAACACAGAAATTGCATTGGAATTAAATAGAAAAAGCAGATTGCCGACTTAAGTACAAGAAGACTGACTCTTCTTACTGACTGTGTTTTGAACATTTCCTGTGAGACCAGTTTTAGATTCCGATGCTTCACTATATGTTTACTGTATCCCTTGGACCTACTTATTGACGATGAAACACAGAAATTGCATCGGAATTAAATACAAAACTCACAATGCCGACTTAAGTACAAGAAGACTGACTCTTCCTACTGCTTATGTTTTGAACCATTCCTGTGACACTAGTTATAGATTCCGATGCATCACTTCAGATTTACTGGATCCCTTGGACCTTCATATTGACGATGAAACACAGAAATAGTATCGGAATTAAATACAAAAGGCACAATTCCGACTTAAGTACAAGAAGACTGACTCTTCTTATTGTCTATGTTTTGAACCATTCCTGTGACACTAGTTATAGATTTCGATGCATCACTTCAGGTTTACTGTTTCCCTTGGACCTTCATATTGACGACAAAACACAGAAATTGCATCGGATTTAAATAGAAGAATCACAATGCCGACTTAAGTTCAAGAAGACTGACTCTTCCTACTGTCTATGCTTTGAACCATTCCTTTGACACTAGTTATAGATTCCGATGCATCACTTCAGATTTACTGTATCCCTTGGACTTTCTTATTTACGATGAAACACAGAAATTGCATCGGAATTAAATACAAAAGACACAATACCGACTTAAGTACAAGAAGACTGACTCTTCTTATTGTCTATGTTTTGAACCATTCCTGAGACACTATTTATAGATGTCGATGCTTCTCTTCAGGTTTACTGTATCCCTCTGACGTTCTTATTGACGGAGAAACACAGAAATTGCATCGGAATTAAATACAAAAGCACAATGCCGACTTAAGTACAAGAAGACTGACTCTTCCTCCTGTACATGTTTTGAACCATTCCTGAGACACTAGTTATAGATTCCGATGCTTCACTTCAGGTTTACTGTATCCCTCAGACATTCTTATTGACGATGAAACACAGAAATTGCATCGGATTTAAATAGAAAAGGCACAATGCCGACTTAAGTACAAGAAGACTGACTCTTCTTACTGTCAATAATTTGAACCATTCCTGTGACACTAGTTATAGATTCCGATGCTTCACTTCAGGTTTACTGTATCCCCTGGACCTTCTTATTGACGTCGAAACACAGAAATTGCATCGGAATGAAATAGATAAGGCACAATGCCGACTTAAGTACAAGAAGACGGACTCTTCTTGCTGACTATGTTTTGAACATTACCTGTGAGACCCGTTTTAGGTTCCGATGCTTCACTATGTGTTTACTGTATCCCTTGGACCTTCTTATTGACGACGAAACACAGATATTGCATCGGAATTAAGTAGAAAAGGCACAATGCCGACTTACGTTCAAGAGGACTAACTCTTCCTATTGTCTATGTTTTGAACCATTCCTGTGACACTAGTTATAGATTCAGATGCTTCACTTCAGGTTTACTGTATCCCTCTGACCTTCTTATTGACGATGTAACACAGAAATTGAATCGGAATTAAATACAAAAGGCACAATGGCGACTTAAGTATAAGAAGACTGACTTTTCTTACTGACTATCTTTTGAACACTTCCTGTGAGACCAGTTTTAGATTCCGATGGTTCACTATATGTTTTCTGTGTCCCTTGGACCTTCTTATTGACGATGAAACACAGAAATTGCATCGGAATTAAATACAAAACGCACAATGCCGACTTGAGTACAAGAAGACTGAGTCTTCTTACTGACTATGTTTTGAACATTTCCTGTGAGACCAGTTTTAGATTCCGATGCTTTACTATATGCTTACTCTATCCCTTGGACCTTCTTATTGACGATGAAACACAGAAATTGCATCAGAATTAAATACAAATGGCACATTGCCGACTTACGTACATGAAGACTGACTCTTCCTACTGAGTATGATTTCAACATTTCCTGTGAAACCAGTTTTAGACTCCGATGCTTCACTACATGTTTACTGTATCCCTTGGACCTTCTTGTCGACGATGAGACACAGAAATTGTATCGGAATTAAATACAAAAGTCACAATGCCGACTTAAATACAAGAAAACTGACTCTTCTTACTGTCTATGTTTTAACCATTCCTGTGACACTACTTATAGATTCCGATGCTTTACTTCAGGTATACTGTATCTCTCTCACCTTCGTATTGACGATGAAACACATAAATTGCATCGGAATTAAATACAAAAGGCACAATGCCGACTTAAGTACAAGAAGACTGACTCTTCCTACTGTCTATGATTTGAACCATTCCTGCGACACTAGTTATAGATTCCGATGCATCACTTCAGGTTTACTGTATCCCTTGGTCCTTCTTATTGACGATGAAACACAGAAATTGCATCGGAATTAAATACAAAAGGCACAATGCCGACATAAGTACAAGATGACGGACTCTTCTTACCGACTATGATTTGAACATTTCCTGTGAGACCAGTTTTAGATTCCGATGCTTCACTATATGTTTACTGTATCCCTTGGACCCTCTTGTTGACGATGAAACACAGAAACTGTGGTGTCACCGCCAGACACCACACTTGCTAGGGGGTAGCTTAAATCGGCCGCGGTCCATTTAGTACATGTCGGACCCGCGTGTCGCCACTGTGTAATCGCAGACCTAGCGCCACCACCAAGGCAGGTCTCGTGATACGAGAGAGACTCGCCCCAGTTGTACGAGAACCTAGCTATCGACCAGATGTACGAAGCCTTTCTCTCTCATTAGCCGAGAGACAGAATAGCCATCAGCTAAGTTAATGGCTACGAACTAGCAAGGCGCCATTTGTATCAGTGCCTATAGCTTACGAGTATTCAAGAGAGATGTCTTCCAAGGACTAATAAAAGATAAGTAATAAGCATCTACATACTTTTCTTCTTATTCATTTATAAGTTCTCATGTTCCAGACTTCACGCCAGTCTGCGTTAGCCTTGCGTGCCCTATCGGCTACAGCGTTAGTCTAGCGTGCATTTTCAGCCATCTCAACTTCACGGTGTCGGCTCAGCTACCGACACAACAGAAACTGCATCGGAATTAAATACAAATGGCACAAAGCCGACATAAGTACAAGAAGACTGACTCTTCTTGCTGAGTATGTTTTGAACCATTCCTGAGACACTAGTTATAGATTCCGATGGTTCACTTCAGGTTTACTGTATCCCTCTGACGTTCTTATAGACGATGAAGCACAGTAATTGCATCGGAATTAAATACAAAAGGCACAATGCCGACTTATGTCCAAGAAGACTGACTCTTCTTACTGTCTATGTTTTGAACCTTTCCTGTGACACTAGATTTTGATTCCGATGCTTCACTTCAGGTTTACTGTATCCCTCTTACCTTCTTATTGACGATGAAACACAGAAATTGCATCGGAATTAAATACAAAAAGGCGCAATGCCGACTTAAGTACAAGAAGACTGACTCTTCCTACAGTCTATGTTTTAACCATTCCTGTGACACTAGTTATAGACTCCGATGCTTCACTTCTGGTTTACTGTTTCCCTGTGACCTTCTTATTGACGATGAAACACAGAAATTGCATCGGAATTAAATACAAAACGCACAATGCCGATTCAAATACAAGATGACTGGCTCTTCTTACTCTCTATGTTTTGAGCCTTTCCTATGAGACCGGTTTTAGATTCCGTTGCTTCACTTCAGGTTTACTGTATCCCTTGGACTTTCTTATTGACGGCGAAACACAGAAATTGAATCGGAATTATATAGAAAAGGCACATTGCCGACCTAAGTAGAAGAAGACTGACTCTTCTTACTGACTATGTTTTGAACATTTCCTGTGAGACCAGTTTTAGATTCCAATGCTTCACTATTTGTTTACTGTATCGCTTGGACCTTGTTACTGACGATGAAACACAGAAATTGCATCGGAATTAAATACAAAAGGCACAATGCCGACTTAAGTACAAGAAGACTGACTCTTCTTACTGCCTATGTTTTGAACCATTCCTGTGACACTAGTTATAGATTCCGATGCTTCACTTCAGGTTTACTGTATCCCTTGGACCTTCCTATTGACGATGAAACAAAGAAATTGCATCGAAATTGAATACAAAACTCACAATGCCGACTTAAGTACAAGAAAACTGACTCCTCCCACTGTCTATGTTTTGAACCATTCCTCTGACACTAGTTATAGATTCCGATGCATCACTTCCGATTTACTGTATCCCTTGGACCTTCTTATTGATGATGAAACACAGAAATTGCAACGCAATTAAATACAAAAGGCACAATGCCGACTTAAGTACAAGAAGACTGACTCTTCTTACTGTCTATGTTTTTAACCTTTTCTGTGACACTACTTATAGATTCCGATGCTTCCTTCAGGTTTACTGTATCCCTCTGACCTTCTTAATGACGATTTAACACAGGAATAGCTTCGGAATTAAATACAAAAGGCACAATGCCGACTTAAGTAGAAGAAGACTGACTCTTCTTACTGTCTATGATTTGGATCATTCCTGTGAGACCATTTTTAGATTTCGATGCTTCACTTCAGTTTTACTGTATCCCTTGGACCTTCCATATTAACGATGAAACACAGAATTTGCATCGGAATTAAATACAAAAGGCACAATGCCGACTTAAGTACAAGAAGCCTGACTCTTCTTACTGACTATGTTTTGAACATTTCCTGTGGGACCAGTTTTAGATTCTGATGCTTCACCATATGTTTATTGTATCCCTTGGAAATTCTTATTGACGATGAAACACAGAAAATTCATCGGAATTAAATACAAAACGCACAATGCCGACTTAAGTACAAGAAGACTGAGTCTTCTTACTGACTATGTTTTGAGTTTTTTCCTGTGAGACCAGTTTTAGATGCCGATGCTTCACTATATGCTTACTGTATCCCTTGGTCCTTCTTATAGACGATGAAACACAGTAATTGCATCAGAATTAAATACAAAAGGCACATTGCCGACTTAAGTACATGAAGACTGACTCTTCCTACTGACTATGATTTCAACATTTCCTGTGAAACCAGTTTTAGATTCCGATGCTTCACTATATGTTTACTGTATCCCTTGGACCTTCTTATAGACGATGAAACACAGAATTTGCATCGGAACTAAATACAAAAGGCACAATGCCGACTTAAGTATAAGAAGATTGAGTCTTCTTACTGACTATGATTTTAACATTTCTGTGAGACCAGGTTTAGATTCCGATGCTTCACTGTATGTTTACTGTATCCCTTGGACCTTCTTATTGACGATGAAACACAGAAATTGCATTGGAATGAAATACAATAGGCATAATGCCGACTTATGTACAAGAAGACTGGCTCTTCTTACTGTCTATGTTTTGAACCATTCCTGTAACACTAGTTATAGATTCCGATGCTTCACTTCTGGTTTACTGTATCCCTTGTACCTTGTTATTGACGATGAAAAACAGAAATTGCATCGGAATTAAATACAAAAGACACAATGCCGACTTAAGTACAAGAAGACTGACTCTTCCTACTGTCTATGATTTGAACCATTCCTGTGACACTAGTTATAGATTCCGATGCATCACTTCAGGTTTACTGTATCCCTTGGACCTTCTTATTGACGATGAAACACAGAAATTGCATCGGAGTTAAATACAAAAGGCACAATGCTGACTTAAGTACAAGAAGACTGACTCTTCCTACTGTCTATGTTTTGAACCTTTTCTGTGACACTAGTTATAGATTCCGATGCTTCACTTCAGGTTTACTGTATCCCTTGGACCTTCTTATTGACGACGAAATAGAGAAATTGCAACGGAATTAAATAGAAAAGACACAATGCCCACTTAAGTACAAGAAGACTGACACTTCCGTGTCTATGTTTTGAACCATTCCTGTGACACTAGATATCGATTCCGATGCTTCACTTCACGTTTACTGTATCCCTTGGACCTTCTCATTGACGACGAAACACAGAAATTGCATCGGGATTAAATACAAAAGGCACAATGCCGACTTAAGTACAAGAAGACTGACTCTTCCTACTGTCTATGTTTTAGGCATTCATGTGACACTAGTTATAGATTCCGATGCTTCACTTCAGGTTTACTGTATCCCTCTGACCTTCGTATTAACGATGAAACACAGAAATTGCATCGGAATTAAATACAAAAGGCACAATGCCGACATAAGTACAAGATGACTGACTCTTCTTACCGACTATGAGTTGAACATTTCCTGTGAGACCAGTTTTAGATTCCGATTCTTCACTATATGTTTACTGTATCCCTTGGACCCTCTTGTTGACGATGAAACACAGAAATTGCATCGGAATTAAATACAAAATGCACAAAGCCGACATAAGTACAAGAAGACTGACTCTTCTTGCTGTGTATGCTTTGAACCATTCCTGTGACACTAGTTATAGATTCCGATGCTTCACTTCAGGTTTACTGTATCCCTCTGACCTTCTTATAGACGATGAAGCACAGTAATTGCATCGGAATTAAATACAAAAGGCACAATGCCGACTTATGTCCAAGAAGACTGACTCTTCTTACTGTCTATGTTTTGAATCTTTCCTGTGACACTAGATTTTGATTCCGATGCTTCACTTCAGGTTTACTGTATCCCTCTTACCTTCTTATGGACGACGAAACACAGAAATTGCATCGGAATTTAATAGAAAAGGCACAATGCCGACCTAAGTACAAGAAGACTGACTCTTCTTACTGACTATGTTTTGAACATTTCCTGTGAGACCAGTTTTAGATTCTGATGCTTCACTATATGTTCACTGTATCCCTTGGACCTTCTTATTGACGATGAAACACAGAAATTGCATCGGAATTAAATACAAAAAGGCACAATGCCGACTTAAGTACAAGAGGACTGACTCTTCCTACAGTTTATGTTTTAACCATTCCTGTGAAACTAGTTATAGACTCCGATGCTTCATTTCAGGTTTACTGTTTCCCTGTGACCTTCTTATTGACGATGAAACACAGAAATTGCATCGGAATTAAATACAAAAGGCACAATGCCGATTCAAATACAAGATGACTGGCTCTTCTTACTCTCTATGTTTTGAGCCTTTCCTGTGAGACCAGTTTTAGATTCCGATGCTTCACTATTTGTTAACTGTATCCCTTGGACCTTCTTATTGACGATGAAACACAGAAATTGCATCGGAATTAAATACAAAAGGCACAATGCCGACTTAAGTACAAGAAGACTGACTCTTCTTACTGCCTATGTTTTGAACCATTCCTGTGACACTAGTTATAGATTCCGATGCTTCACTTCAGGTTTACTGTATCCCTTGGACCTTCCTATTGACGATGAAACAAAGAAATTGCATCGGAATTAAATACAAAACCCACAATGCCGACTTAAGTACAAGAAGACTGACTCTTCTTATTGTCTATGTTTTGAACCATTCCTGTGACACTAGTTATTGATTTGGATGCTTCACTTCAGATTTACTGTATCCCTCTGACCTTCTTAATGACGATTTAACACAGAAATAGCTTCGGAATTAAATACAAAAGGCACAATGCCGACTTAAGTAGAAGAAGACTGACTCTTCTTACTGTCTATGTTTTGAACCTTTCCTGTGAGACCATTTTTAGATTTCGATGCTTCACTTCAGTTTTACTGTATCCCTTGGACCTTCCATATTGACGATGAAACACAGAATTTGCATCGGAATTAAATACAAAAGGCACAATGCCGACTTAAGTACAAGAAGACTGACTCTTCTTACTGACTATGTTTTGAACATTTCCTGTGGGACCAGTTTTAGATTCTGATGCTTCACCATATGTTTACTGTATCCCTTGGACTCTCTTATTGACGATGAAACACAGAAAATGCATCGGAATTAAATACAAAACGCACAATGCCGACTTAAGTACAAGAAGACTGAATTTTCTTACTGACTATGCTTTGAACATTTGCTGTGAGACCAGTTTTAGATGCCGATGCTTCACTATATGCTTACTGTATCCCCTGGACCTTCTTAATGACGATGAAACACAGAAATTGCATCAGAATTAAATACAAAAGGCACATTGCCGACTTAAGTACATGAAGACTGACTCTTCCTACTGACTATGATTTAACATTTCCTGTGAAACCAGTTTTAGATTCCGATGTTTCACTATATGTTTACTGTATCCCTTGGACCTTCATATAGACGATGACACACAGAAATTGCATCGGAATTAAATACAAAAGGCACAATGCCGACTTAAGTACAAGAAAACTGACTCTTCTTCCTGTCTATGCTTTTAACCATTCCTGTGACACTAGTTATAGATTCCGATGCATCACTTCAGATTTACTGTATCCCTCTGACCATCTTATTGACGATGAAACACAGAAATTGCATCGCAATTAAATACAAGAGGCACAATACCGACTTAAGTACAAGAAGACTGACTCTTCTTATTGTCTATGTTTTGAACCATTCCTGTGACACTAGTTATAGATTTCGATGCTTCACTTCAGAGTTACTGTATCCCTCTGACCTTCTTATTGACGACGAAACACAGAAATTGCATCGAATTAAATAGAAAAGGCACAATGCCGATTTAAGTACAATAAGACTGACTCTTCCTACTGTCTATGTTTTGAACCATTCTTGTGACACTAGTTGTAAATTCCGATGGTTCACTTCAGGTTTACTGTATCCCTCTGACCTTCTTAATGACGATTTAACACAGAAATAGCATCGGAATTAAATACAAAAGGCATAATGCCGACTTAAGTACAAGAAGACTGACTATTCTTACTGTCTATGTTTTGAACCTTTCCTGTGAGACCAAGTTTAGATTCCGATGCTTCACTTCAGTTTTACTGTACGCCTTGGACTTTCCATATTGACGATGAAACACAGAATTTGCATCGGAATTAAATACAAAAGGCACAATGCCGACTTAAGTACAAGAAGACTGACTCTTCTTACTGACTATGTTTTGAACATTTCCTGTGGGACCAGTTTTAGATTCTGATGCTTCACTATATGCTTACTGTATCCCTTGGACCTTCTTATTGACGATGAAACACAGAAATTGCATCAGAATTAAATACAAAAGGCACATTGCAGACTTAAGTACATGAAGACTGACTCTTCCTACTGAATATGATTTCTACATTTCCTGTGAAACCAGTTTTAGATTCCGATGCTTCACTATATGTTTACTGTATCCCTTGGACCTTCTTATAGTCGATGAAACACAGAAATTGCATCGGAATTAAATAGAAAAGGCATAATGCCGACTTAAGTACAAGAAAACTGACTCTTCTTACTGTCTATGCTTTGAACCATTCCTGTGACACTAGTTACACATTCCGAAGCATCACTTCAGGTTTACTGTACCCCTCTGACCTTCTTATTGACGATGAAACACAGAAATTGCATCGGAATTAAAGACAAAAGGCAAAATAGCGACTTAAGTACAAGAAAACTGACTCTTCTCACTGTCTTTGTTTTGAACCATTCCTGTGACACTAGTTATAGATTTCGATGCTTCACTTCAGGTTTACTGTATCCCTCTGACCTTCTTATTGACGATGAAACACAGAAATTGCATCGGAATTAAATACAAATGGCACAATGCCGACTCAAGTACAAGAAGACTGGCTCTTCTTACTGTCTGTGTTTTCAACCTTTCCTGTGACATTTGTTATCGATTCCGATGCTTCACTTCAGGTTTACTGTATCGCTCTGACCTTCACATTGTCGATGAAACACAGAAATTGCATCGGAATTAAATACAAAAGGCACAATGCCGAATTAAGTACAAGAAAACTGACTCTTCTTACTTTCTATGTGTTGAACCATTCCCGTGACACTAGTTATAGATTCCGATGCTTCACTTCAGGTTTACTGTATCTCTCTGACCTTCTTATTGACGTCGAAACCTAGAAATTGCATCGGAATTAAATAGAAAATGCACAATGCCGACTTAAGTACAAGAAAACTAACTCTTCCTACTGTCTATGTTTTGAACCATTCCTGTGACACTAGTTATAGATTCAGAGGCATCACTTCAGGTTTACTGTATCCCTTGGACGTTCTTATTGACGATGAAACACAGAAATTTCATCGGAATTAAATACAAAAGGCACAATGCCGACTTAAGTACAAGAAGACTGACTCTTCTTGCAGTGTATATTTTGAACCATTCTGTGACACTAATTATAGATTCAGATGCTTCACTTCAGGTTTACTGTATCCCTCTGACCTTCTTATTGACGACGAAACACAGAAATTGCATCGGAATTAAATAGAAAAGGCACAATGCCGACTTAAGTACAAGAAGACTGACTCTTCCTACTGTCTATGTTTTGAACCATTCCTGTTACTCTAGTTGTAGATTCTGATGCTTCACTTCAATTTTACTGTATCCCTTGGACCTTCTTATTGACGATGAAACACAGATATTGCATCGGAATTTAATACAAAAGGCACAATGCCGACTTAAGTACAAGAAGACTGACTCTTCTTACTGTTTATGATTTGAACCTTTTTTGTGACACTAGTTGTAGATTCCGATGCTTCCCATCAGGTTTACTGTATCCAGTGGACCTTCTTATTGACGACGAAACACAGATATTGCATCGGAATTAAATAGAAGAAGCACAATGCCGAATTAAGTACAAGAAAACTGACTCTTCCGTGTCTATGTTTTGAACCATTCCTATGACACTAGATTTAGATTCCGATGCTTCACTTCTGGTTTACTGTACCCCTTGGACGTTATTATTGACGACGAATCACAGAAATTGCATCGGAATTAAATACAAAACCCACAATGCCGACTTAAGTACAAGAAGACTGACTCTTCTTATTGTCTATGTTTTGAACCATTCCTGTGACACTAGTTATTGATTTGGATGCTTCACTTCAGATTTACTGTATCCCTCTGACTTTCTTAATGACGATTTAACACAGAAATAGCTTCGGAATTAAATACAAAAGGCACAATGCCGACTTAAGTAGAAGAAGACTGACTCTTCTTACTGTCTATGTTTTGAACCTTTCCTGTGAGACCATTTTTAGATTTCGATGCTTCACTTCAGTTTTACTGTATCCCTTGGACCTTCCATATTGACGATGAAACACAGAATTTGCATCGGAATTAAATACAAAAGGCACAATGCCGACTTAAGTACAAGAAGTCTGACTCTTCTTACTGACTATGTTTTGAACATTTCCTGTGGGACCTGTTTTAGATTCTGATGCTTCACCATATGTTTACTGTATCCCTTGGACTCTCTTATTGACGATGAAACACAGAAAATGCATCGGAATTAAATACAAAACGCACAATGCCGACTTAAGTACAAGAAGACTGAATTTTCTTACTGACTATGCTTTGAACATTTGCTGTGAGACCAGTTTTAGATGCCGATGCTTCACTATATGCTTACTGTATCCCCTGGACCTTCTTAATGACGATGAAACACAGAAATTGCATCAGAATTAAATACAAAAGGCACATTGCCGACTTAAGTACATGAAGACTGACTCTTCCTACTGACTATGATTTAACATTTCCTGTGAAACCAGTTTTAGATTCCGATGTTTCACTATATGTTTACTGTATCCCTTGGACCTTCATATAGACGATGAAACACAGAAATTGCATCGGTATTAAATACAAAAGGCACAATGCCGACTTAAGTACAAGAAAACTGACTCTTCTTCCTGTCTATGCTTTTAACCATTCCTGTGACACTAGTTATAGATTCCGATGCATCACTTCAGATTTACTGTATCCCTCTGACCATCTTATTGACGATGAAACACAGAAATTGCATCGCAATTAAATACAAGAGGCACAATACCGACTTAAGTACAAGAAGACTGACTCTTCTTATTGTCTATGTTTTGAACCATTCCTGTGACACTAGTTATAGATTTCGATGCTTCACTTCAGAGTTACTGTATCCCTCTGACCTTCTTATTGACGACGAAACACAGAAATTGCATCGAATTAAATAGAAAAGGCACAATGCCGATTTAAGTACAATAAGACTGACTCTTCCTACTGTCTATGTTTTGAACCATTCTTGTGACACTAGTTATAAATTCCGATGCTTCACTTCAGGTTTACTGTATCCCTCTGACCTTCTTAATGACGATTTAACACAGAAATAGCATCGGAATTAAATACAAAAGGCATAATGCCGACTTAAGTACAAGAAGACTGACTATTCTTACTGTCTATGTTTTGAACCTTTCCTGTGAGACCATGTTTAGATTCCGATGCTTCACTTCAGTTTTACTGTACGCCTTGGACTTTCCATATTGACGATGAAACACAGAATTTGCATCGGAATTAAATACAAAAGGCACAATGCCGACTTAAGTACAAGAAGACTGACTCTTCTTACTGACTATGTTTTGAACATTTCCTGTGGGACCAGTTTTAGATTCTGATGCTTCACTATATGCTTACTGTATCCCTTGGACCTTCTTATTGACGATGAAACACAGAAATTGCATCAGAATTAAATACAAAAGGCACATTGCAGACTTAAGTACATGAAGACTGACTCTTCCTACTGAATATGATTTCTACATTTCCTGTGAAACCAGTTTTAGATTCCGATGCTTCACTATATGTTTACTGTATCCCTTGGACCTTCTTATAGTCGATGAAACACAGAAATTGCATCGGAATTAAATAGAAAAGGCATAATGCCGACTTAAGTACAAGAAAACTGACTCTTCTTACTGTCTATGCTTTGAACCATTCCTGTGACACTAGTTACACATTCCGAAGCATCACTTCAGGTTTACTGTACCCCTCTGACCTTCTTATTGACGATGAAACACAGAAATTGCATCGGAATTAAAGACAAAAGGCAAAATAGCGACTTAAGTACAAGAAAACTGACTCTTCTCACTGTCTTTGTTTTGAACCATTCCTGTGACACTAGTTATAGATTTCGATGCTTCACTTCAGGTTTACTGTATCCCTCTGACCTTCTTATTGAAGATGAAACACAGAAATTGCATCGGAATTAAATACAAATGGCACAATGCCGACTCAAGTACAAGAAGACTGGCTCTTCTTACTGTCTGTGTTTTCAACCTTTCCTGTGACATTTGTTATCGATTCCGATGCTTCACTTCAGGTTTACTGTATCGCTCTGACCTTCACATTGTCGATGAAACACAGAAATTGCATCGGAATTAAATACAAAAGGCACAATGCCGAATTAAGTACAAGAAAACTGACTCTTCTTACTTTCTATGTGTTGAACCATTCCCGTGACACTAGTTATAGATTCCGATGCTTCACTTCAGGTTTACTGTATCTCTCTGACCTTCTTATTGACGTCGAAACCTAGAAATTGCATCGGAATTAAATAGAAAATGCACAATGCCGACTTAAGTACAAGAAAACTAACTCTTCCTACTGTCTATGTTTTGAACCATTCCTGTGACACTAGTTATAGATTCAGAGGCATCACTTCAGGTTTACTGTATCCCTTGGACGTTCTTATTGACGATGAAACACAGAAATTTCATCGGAATTAAATACAAAAGGCACAATGCCGACTTAAGTACAAGAAGACTGACTCTTCTTGCAGTGTATATTTTGAACCATTCTGTGACACTAATTATAGATTCAGATGCTTCACTTCAGGTTTACTGTATCCCTCTGACCTTCTTATTGACGACGAAACACAGAAATTGCATCGGAATTAAATAGAAAAGGCACAATGCCGACTTAAGTACAAGAAGACTGACTCTTCCTACTGTCTATGTTTTGAACCATTCCTGTTACTCTAGTTGTAGATTCTGATGCTTCACTTCAATTTTACTGTATCCCTTGGACCTTCTTATTGACGATGAAACACAGATATTGCATCGGAATTTAATACAAAAGGCACAATGCCGACTTAAGTACAAGAAGACTGACTCTTCTTACTGTTTATGATTTGAACCTTTTTTGTGACACTAGTTGTAGATTCCGATGCTTCCCATCAGGTTTACTGTATCCAGTGGACCTTCTTATTGACGACGAAACACAGATATTGCATCGGAATTAAATAGAAGAAGCACAATGCCGAATTAAGTACAAGAAAACTGACTCTTCCGTGTCTATGTTTTGAACCATTCCTATGACACTAGATTTAGATTCCGATGCTTCACTTCTGGTTTACTGTACCCCTTGGACGTTCTTATTGACGACGAAACACAGAAATTGCATCGGAATTAAATAGAAAAGGCACAATGCCGACATAAGTACAAGGAGACTGACTCTTCTTACTGACTATGATTTGAACATTTCCTGTGAGACCAGTTTTAGATTCCGACGCATCACTATATATTTACTGTATCCCTTGGACCTTCTTGTTGACGATGAAACATAGAAATTGCATCGGAATGAAATACAAAATTTCAAAATGCTGACTTATGTACAAGAAGACTAGCTCTTCTAACTGTCTATGTTTTGAACCATTCCTGTAACACTAGTTATAGATTCCGATTCTTCACTTCTGGTTTACTGTATCCCTTGGACCTTGTTATTGACGATGAAACACTGAAATTGCATCGGAATTAAATACAAAAGGCAAAATGCCGACATATGTACAAGAATACTGGCTCTTCTTACTGTCTATGTTTTGAACCATTCCTGTAACACTAGTTATAGATTCCGATGCTTCACTTCTGGTTTACTGTATCCCTTGGACCTTGTTAATGACGATGAAACACAGAAATTGCATCGGAATTAAATACAAAAGGCACAATGCCGACGTAAGTACAAGAAGACTGACTCTTCCTACTGTCTATGATTTGAAACATTCCTGTGACACTAGTTATAGATTCCGATGCATCACTTCCGGTTCACTCTATCCCTTGGACCTTCTTATTGACGATGAAACACAGAAATTGCATCGGAATTAAATACAAAAGGCACAATGCCGACTTAAGTACAAGAGGACTAGTTCTTCTTACTGTCTATGTTTTGAACCATTCCTGTAACACTAGTTATAGATTCCGATACTTCACTTCTGGTTTACTGTATACCTTGGACCTTGTTAATGACGATCAAACACAGAAATTGCATCGGAATTAAATACAAACGGCACAATGCCGACTTAAGTACAAGAAGACTGACTCTTCTTACTGACTATGTTGTGAACATTTCCTGTGAGACCAGTTTTAGATTCCGATTCTTCACTATATGTTTACTGTATCCCTTGGACCTTCTTATTGACGATGAAACACAGAAATTGCATCGGAATTAAATACAAAAAGGCACAATGCCGACTTAAGTACAAGAAGACTGACTTTTCCTACAGTCTATGTTTTAACCATTCCTGTGACACTAGTTAAAAACTCCGTTGCTTCATTTCAGGTTTACTGTATCCCTGTGACCTTCTTATTGACGATGAAACACAGATATTGCATCGGAATTAAATACAAAAGGCACAATGCCGACTGAAATACAAGATGACTGGCTCTTCTTACTCACTATGTTTGAGCCTTTCCTGTGAGACCGGTGTTAGATTCCGTTGCTTCACTTCAGGTTTACTGTATCCCTTGGACCTTCTTATTGACAGCGAAACACAGAAATTGCATCGGAATTAAATAGAAAAGGCACATTGCCGACTTAAGTACAAGAAGACTGACTCTTCTTACTGCCTATGTTTTGAACCATTCCTGTGACACTAGTTATAGATTCCGATGCTTCACTTCAGGTTTACTGTATCCCTTGGACCTTCTTATTGACGATGAAACACAGAAATTGCTTCGGAATTAAATACAAAACTCACAATGCCGACTTAAGTACAAGAAGACTGACTCTTCCCACTGTCTATGTTTTGAACCATTCCTGTGACACTAGTTATAGATTCCGATGCATCACTTAAGATTTACTGTATCCCTTGGTCCTTCTTATTGACCATGAAACACAGAAATTGTATCGCAATTAAATACAAAAGGCACAATACCGACTTAAGTACAAGAAGACTGACTCTTCTTATTGTCTATGTTTTGAACCATTCCTGTGACACTAGTTATAGATTCCGATGCTTCACTTCAGGTTTACTGTATCCCTCTGATCTTCTTATTGACGACGAAACACAGAAATTGCATCGGAATTAAATAGAAAAGGCACAATGCCAATTAAAGTACAGTAAGACTGACTCTTCCTACTGTCTATGTTTTGAACCATTCCTGTGACACTAGTTATAAATTCCGATGCTTCACTTCAGGTTTACAGTATCCCTCTGACCTTCTTAATGACGATTTAACACAGAAATAGCATCGGAATTAAATACAAAAGGCACAATACCGACTTATGTACAAGAAGACTGACTCTTCTTACTGTCTATGTTTTGAACCACTCCTGTGACACTAGTTGTAGATTCCGGTGCTTCACTTCAGGTTTGCTGTATCCCTTGGACCTTCGTATTGACGACGAAACACAGAAATTGCATCGGAATTAAATAGAAAAAGGCACAATGCCGACTTAATTACAAGATGACTGACTCTTCTTACTGACTATATTTTGAACATTTCCTGTGAGACCAGTTTTAGATTCCGGTGCTACACTATATGATTACTGTATGCCTCTGACCTTCTTATTGACGATTAAACAGAGAAATTACATCGGAATTAAATACAAAAGGCACAATGCCGACTCAAGTACAAGAAGACTGGCTCTTCTTACTGCCTGTGTTCTGAACCTTTCCTGTGAGACCGGTTTTAGATTCCGATGCTTGACTTCGGGTTTACTGTATCCCATGGACCTTCTTATTGACGTCGAAACAAAGTAATTGCATCGGAATTAAATAGAAAAGCCACAATGCCGAATTAAGTACAAGAAAACTGACTCTTCTTACTGTCTATGTTTTGAACCATTCCTGTGACACAAGTTATACATTCCGATGCTTCACTTCAGGTTTTCTGTATCCCTCTGACCTTCTTATTGACGATGAAAGACAGAAATTGCATCGGAATTAAATAGAAAAGGCACAATGACGACGCAAGAACAAGTAGACTGGCTCTTCTTACTGTCTATGTTATGAAGCTTTCCTGTGAGACCGGTTTCAGATTCCGATGCTTCACTTCAGGTTTACTGTATCCCTTGGACCTTCTTACTGACGACGTAACACAGAAATTGAATTAGAATTAAATAGAAAAAGCACAATGCTGACTAAAGTACAAGAAAACTAACTCTTCTTACTGTCTATGTTTTGAACCTTTCCTGTGAGAACAGTTTTGGATTCCGATGCTTCACTTCAGTTTTACTGTATCCCTTGGACCATCCATATTGACGATGAAACACAGAATTTGCATCGGAATTAAATACAAAACGCACAATGCCGACTTAAGGAAATGAACATTGAGTCTTCTTACTGACTATGTTATGAACATTTCCTCTGAGACCAGTTTTAGTTTCCGATGCTTCACTATATGCTTACTGTATCCCTTGGACTTTCTTATTGACGATGAAAAACAGAAATTGCATCAGAATTAAATACAAAGGCACAATGCCGACTTACCTACATGAAGACTGACTCTTCCTACTGACTATGATTTCAACATTTCCTGTGAGACCAGTTTTAGATTCCGATGCTTCTCTATATGTTTACTGTATCCCTTGGACCTTCTTATCGACGATTAAACACAGAAATTGCATCGGAATTAAATACAAAAGACACAATGCCGACTCAAGTACAAGAAGACTGGCTCTTCTTACTGCCTGTGTTTTGAACCTTTCCTGTGAGACCGGCTTTAGATTCCGATGCTTCACTTCAGGTTTACTGTATCCCTTGGACCTTCTTATTGACGACGAAACACAGAAATTGCATTGGAATTAAATGGAAAAAGCACAATGCCGACTTAAGTACAAGAAAACTGACTCTTCTTACTGTCTATGTTTTGAACCATATCTGTGACACTAGTTACAAATTCCGAAGCTTCACTTCTGGTTTACTGTATCCCTCTGACCTTGTTATTGACGATGAAACAAAGAGATTGCATCGGAATGAAATACAAAAGTCAAAATGCCGACTTAAGTACATGAAAACTGACTCTTCTCACTGTCTTTGTTTTGAACCATTCCTGTGACACTAGTTACGGATTTCGATGCTTCACTTCAGGTTTACTGTATCCCTCTGACCATCTTATTGACGATGAAACACTGAAATTGCATCGGAATTAAATACAAAATTCACAATGCCGACTTAAGTACAAGAAATCTAACTCTTCTTACAGTCTGTGTTTTGAACCATGCCTGTGACATTAGTTATCGATTCCGAAGCTTCACTTCAGGTTTAGTGTATCCCTCTGACCTTCTTATTGACGATGAAACACAGAAATTGCATCGGAATTAAATGCAAATGGCACAATGCCGACTCAAGTACAAGAAGACTGGCTCTTCTTACTGCCTGTGTTTTGAACCTTTCCTGTGTGACCGGTTTTAGATTCCGATGCTTCACTTCAGGTTTACTGTATCCCATGGACCTTCTTATTGACGTCGAAACAAAGAAATTGCATCGGAATTAAATACCAAAGGCACAATGCCGACTTAAGTACAAGAAAACTGACTCTTCTTACTGTCTAAGTTTGGAACCATTCCTGTGACACTAGTTATAGATTCCGATGCTTCACTTGAGGTTTTCTGTATCCCTCTGACGTTCTTATTGACGATGAAAGACAGAAATTGCATCGGAATTAAATACAAAAGGCACAATGCCGATTCAAGTACAAGTAGACTGGTACTTCTTACTGTCTATGTTATGAAGCTTTCCTGTGAGACCGGTTTCAGATTCCGATGCTTCACTTCAGGTTTACTGTATCCCTTGGACCTTCTTATTGACGACGAAACACAGAAATTGAATGAGAATGAAATAGAAAAGGCACAATGCTGACATAAGTACAAGAAAACTAACTCTTCTTACTGTCTATGTTTTGAACCTTTCCTGTGAGACCAGTTTTAGATTCCGATGCTTCACTATATGTTTACAGCATCCCTCTGACCTTCTTATTGACGATGAAACAGAGAAATTGCATCGGAATTAAATACAAAAGGCACAATGCCGACTTAAGTACAAGTGGACTGACTCTTCTTACTGACTATTTTTTGAACAATTCCTGTGAGACCAGTTTTAGATTTCGATGCTTCGCTATATGTTTACTGTATCCCTTGGACCTTCTTATTGACGATGAAACACAGAAATTGCATCGGAATTAAATAGAAAAGGCACAATGCCGACTTAAGTACAAGAAAACTGTCTCTTCTTACTGTCTATGTTTTTAACCATTCCTGTGACACTAGTTACAGATTCCGATGCCTCACTTCAGGTATACTGTATCTCTCTGACCTTTGTATTGACGATGAAACACAGAAATTGCATCGGAATTAAATACAAAAGTCACAATGCCGACTCAGGTACAAGAACACTGGCTCTTCTTACTGTCTATGTTTTGAAACTTTCCTTCGAGACCGGTTTTAGATTCCGATGCTTCACTTCAGGTTTACTGTATCCCTCTGACCTTCTTATTGACGACGAAACACAGAAATTGCATCGGATTTAAATAGAAAAGGCACAATGCCGACTTAAGTACAAGAAAACTGACTCTTCTTACTGTCTATGTTTTGAACCATTCCTGTGACCTTCGTTACACATTCCGATGCTTCACTTCAGATTTACTGTATCCCTCTGACCTTCTTATTGACGATGAAACACAGAAATTGCTTCGGAATTAAATACATGAGTCAAAATGCCGAATTAAGTACAAGAAAACTGACTCTTCTTACTGTCTATGTTTTGAACCATTCCTGTGACACTAGTTATAGATTACGATGCTTCACTTCAGGTTTACTGTATCTCTCTGACCTTCTTATTGACGATGAAACACAGAAATTGCGTCGGAATTAAATTCAAATGGCACAATGCCGACTCAAGTACAAGAAGACTGGCTCTTCTTACTGCCTGTGTTTTGAACCTTTCCTGTGAGACCAGTTTTAGATTCCGATGCTTCACTTCCGGTTTACTGTATCCCTCTGACCTCCTTATTGACGATGAAACACAGAAATAGCATCGGAATTATATACAAATGGCACAATGCCGACTCAAGTACAAGAAGACTGACTTTTCTTACTGTCTATATTTTGAACCATTAATGTGACACTAGTTATAGATTCCGATGCTTCACTTCAGCTTTACTGTATCCCTCTGACCTTCTTATTGACGATGAAACACAGAAATTGCATCGGAATTAAATACAAAAGGCACAAAGCCGACTCAAGTACAAGAAGACTGGCTCTTCCTACTGTCTATGTTTTGAACCATTCCTGTGACACTTGTTATAGATTCCGATGCTTCACTTCAGGTTTACTGTATCCCTCTGACCTTCTTATTGACGATGAAACACAGAAATTGTATCGGTATTAAATACATAGGCACAATGCCGACTCAAGTACATGAAGACTGGCTCTTCTTACTGTCTAAGTTTTGAACCATTCCTGTGACACTAGTTATAGATTCCAACGCTTCACTTCAGGTTTACTGTATCTCTCTGACCTTCTTATTGGCGATGAAACACAGAAATTGCACCGGAATCAAATAGAATAGGCACAATGCCGACTTAAGTACAAGAAAAGTGACTCTTCTTACTGTCTATGTATTGAAGCATTCCCGTTACACTAGTTATAGAATCCGATGATTCACTTCAGGTTTACTGTATCCCTCTGACCTTCTTATTGTCAATGAAACACAGAAATTGCATCTGAATCAAATACAAAAGCACAATGCCGAATTAAGTACAAGAGAACTACTCTTCCTACAGTCTATGTTTTGAACCATTCTTGTGACACTAGTTGTAGATTCCTTTGCTTCACTTCGGGTTTACCGTATCCCACTGACCTTCGTATTGACGATGAAACACAGAAACTGCATCGGAATTAAATACAAAAGGCACAATGCCGACTCAAGTACAAGAAGACTGGCTCTTTCTACTGTCTATGTTTTGAACCATTCCTGTGACACTAGTTATAGATTCCGATGCTTCACTTCAGGTTTACTGTATCCCTCTGACCTTCTTATTGACGATGAAACACAGAAATTGCATCGGAATTAAATACAAAAGGCACATTGCCGACTCAAGTACAAGAAGACTGGCTCTTCTTACGGTCTATGTTCTGAAGCTTTCCTGTGAGATTGGTTTTAGATTCTGATGTTCCACTTCAGGTTTACTGTATCCCTTGTGTAGTGACGTAACAAGACTGTTACGCCACTTGAGGTAGCCGCCAGAAAGGCACGCGTACACACACGCTGACTGGCGTCAATTCTGGAACAGGATAACTATTGAATGGTAGCAAGAAAAGTACGTAGCTGCTTTATACTTAACTTTTATTATGTGATGAATACAGCGTTCTTCTTGAGACATTTATACTATAACTCTCAAAGTAGGTAAGGCTAATGGCGCCTTGCTAGGTCGTAACCATGGGCTTAGCAGAATGCTATTCTAACTGTCTCTCGGCAAATGGGAGGAAGGATTCGTCCGTATTGTCGCTAGCAATGTTGTCGTACAACTGGGACGAGTGCTTGTTCGTATCACGAGACCTGCGTTGTGGTGGCGCTAGGTCTGCGATTACACAGTGGCGACACGCAGGTCCGACATGTACAAAATTGGCCGCGGCCGATTTAAGCTACCACCTAGCAAGTGTGGTGTATGGCGGTGACACCACATTCCTCCCCCGCAAATCTGCGAACGGTCGTGAGAAAAGGCTTCCGCCCGCCGTGGGGAGGATCCCATGTTGACGGATGCGATGAGGTGGGGAGCCTAACAACATGCGAGGCTGTGCCACCCGCACCCGGCCATTCGGTCCGAGGGGAGCTAGGAAACGCCTGAAAACCTAGTCCAGGGTGCACGTCAACATGCGGTGTATGCGCCCGTAAAGAAACAGGAGGGGCCGAAGGGTCGACCTCCATTGCGTCGGGGTAGCCGACGCGCGATGACGTCATGTGGTCCGGAGCGGGCGGGAGTTCCATGGCGGAGGACAGCTGGTCACGGGAAGCGATCGGCGGCGCGTGATCCTGGGAGGCGCTTGGGGCTGCAGCGAAGCGTCGAATGCGGGCGGCGTCGGCCGGAGGACCGGCCGCTGCGGCGGCTGCGGCGGCGGCCGCTGCGGCGGCGCGACGCCATGGGGCAAAATGGAAGGCATCGTCGGTAACACCTGGGGATGAGGCGAGCCAGTAGATGGGTCCCCAGGGCGCTGACCGGACGGCACCGTCGCTGAAAGCAGACGGGGAGCGGCAGAACCCGTGCGACGACAGAGGCGCAGCTGATTGAGATGCCGACGCACCTCACCAGAGGCCCCCAAAACCAAATACATCGCGCGGCCGAGGCAGCGAAGAATGCGCCCTGCGAGCCAACGCCGTGAACCTCGATAGTTGCGATAAAATACAACGTCGCCTGGAGCAAAAGCAGGAGTCTGCCGCTGCACAGGAACCGGATGCGGCGGATGCAGCAAAGCCATCAAGGTGCCATGAGGACGACCGTGGAGCAACTCAGCCGGCGAGCGACCATCTCGGGGCTGAGAGCGATACGAAGACAAAAAGAGCAACAATGCGTCCTCCCGAAAATGCGACTCTTTCAATTTCAACATCTGTGACTTGAAAGTCCGGACCAATCGTTCAGCGGCACCGTTTGACTGAGGCGAAAACGGCGCGGATGTCAGATGTTGAATACCATTGGCCTGGCAGAATGACTGAAATTCTCCGGACATGAATTGTGGGTCATTGTCGGAAACAGTAGTCTGCAGAAGACCTTCAATGCAAAAGATAGCAGACAACGCTTGGATGGTGGCGGAGGACGTCGTGGAAGACATCCGGACAACAAAAGGAAAATTACTGAAGGCATCGACCAGAACCAACCATCGAGCATTCCAGAATGGACCAGCAAAATCAATGTGCAAGCGTTGCCAAGGGGAAGTGGCTTTTGGCCATGCAAAGACTTTCCACGGCGGTGCGGATTGTTGTTCGGCACACGCCGGGCAAGAAGAACATATATTCGTAATCGCAGCATCTATTCCGAACCAAGTACAGTGCTGACGAGCAAGTTGTTTCGTTCGCACTATACCCCAATGTCCGTGGTGAAGAAGCCGTAAAACAGAGGACTGTAACGAACGTGGGACCACGACTCTGGACTGACCATTATCAGAACGCAACAACAAAACACCACGTCGAACAAAACGTCTCTCCCTGTGAGCAAAAAATCGGCGAACCAACGGATCCGCAATCCGAGACTTTGACAATGGCCATTGCGTAGCAACAAAACGCAAAAAAGTAGCAAGGACAGGGTCAGCAGCTGTGGCTGTAGCTACACGACGAAAATCAATCGGAAAGGATTCGACCACTTCATCGGTTTCCGAATCAATGAACATGCAAGCAAGTTCGGAAGAATCGAATGCTTTATCCTCAGCAACAGGCAAACGGGACAACGCATCGGCGTTTCCGTGCTTAGCAGTGGACCGATACAAGATATCGTAGCGGTACTGCGAGAGGAAAATAGACCAGCGAATGAAGTTCTGCGCTGTACGTGGAGGTACAGGCTTGGTCGGATGAAAAAGCGATGTCAAAGGTTTGTGGTCTGTGATGCTGGTAAAGTGACGACCATACAAGAAATCATGGAACTTTATAACACCAAACACGAGAGCCAAAGCTTCTTTCTCTATCTGGGAATAATTTCTTTGCGCAGACGAGAGCAATTTGGACGCAAAGGCAATAGGGCAATCATGGGAGCCAACTTTGTGCGCAAGCACAGCACCGATCCCGAAATCCGATGCATCTACCATCAGCAAAAGGGGTTTCTGGGGATCGAATGGCGTAAGGCAAGTATTAGAAAGCAACGCCGATTTCAACTGGCGAAAGGCGCGTTCGCATTCCGTCGTCCAGACGAACGGAACACCTGTACGGCGTACGCGGTGAAGGGGAGCTGAAAGAGAAGAGGCATTGCGCACATTCACTCACACCTTGTGATTCTACATTGATCAATGTTCTTGCGACCTCCTGACGCAATGCGTGAGGAACATTGCGCGCTCTGAAAAATTGCGGTTGCGCGTTGACCTTCAGTTCCAAATGTGCTTCATAGTTTTTAGCAGCTCCTAAGCCCGGTGCAATAATGTCTGCAATTCTTCACATACACTAGAAACACTGTCTGTAGGCACAGTTGGATTCACTGATAGGACCTGATTTACTAGAGACATGTTAAACAACTGAAATAAATCTAAATCAAACAAGTTCACTGCAGAAGAAGAACGAAGAACGTAAAATGACACAAGTTTTGTTTGTCCCTTGTATGTTGCAAGAAGGCTGCACTGTCCTAACACAGGAATTTTCTGTCCTGAATATGTGGTTAGCTTAACATTTGCGGAACGCAACGGAGGTTTGCCCAGTTGTTTGTACGTGTCGTGATTGAGCAATGAAACTGCAGCTCCGGTATCGAGCTGGAATGGTATGACCTTGCCATTAAAGTCCAAATCTACAAAAAGTTTATTGTCCTGCTGACGACAAGAGCGACTGTCTCGTGCAATTTGAACAGACACAGGTACAGAATCACTTGCTAACGGACGTGA
The DNA here is from genome assembly GCF_023864345.2 of Schistocerca serialis cubense. Classification (NCBI taxonomy): domain Eukaryota; kingdom Metazoa; phylum Arthropoda; class Insecta; order Orthoptera; family Acrididae; genus Schistocerca; species Schistocerca serialis. The sequence goes on from NW_026047617.1 coordinate 13,209,296, forward strand.
TTTCCGGCGTCGTCGACGCACAGTTTTCGTGGGACGAACACAGTCACTGTTAGAGAAAGTGGCACTGGACGGGGTGGAATTAACGACATGAATGTCCATGGGCGAAGGTCCACGAGCCTGAGTGTCCCTGGTTCGATTCCGGTGTGAAGCAAAGGGCCTGGAATGATTGTGATTGTCTGATCTGAGCTTTTTCTGGCAAACACTTTGAACATGTCCTTTCCGATTGCAGAAAAAGCAAAGAGCTTGGCGTGACGGGCAATGTTCACGCGAATGTCTAGTAGCACACCGCGGGCATGATTTCACTGCATTTGTGTGCTGGCGCGGCACACCTGGCTTAGCGCGCGGCGGCAGCTGTGCGGACGTGCGCGAGGGCAGTTGACCGGGCCGCGTAGCGCGAGCGCGCCCGTCGGGCCGGTTAATGTGACACACGGCTGGCGAAGTTTCAAAAGATTCCTGAGCACAGTCAAGTGTGTCTTGTCTATCCAATATGTCTATCACTTGTTGAAGGGAGGGATTAACTAGTTTCAAAATTTGCTCCCGTATGCGAACATCAGAAACGTTCTGTGCAATTGCATCACGCACCATTGTATCTGAATAAGAAAGACCACAGGCACAGTCAAAGGCACAGTCCCTAGTAAGTCCTTGCAATGTTGCTACCCACTCCCTATTAGTTTGACCTGCCGAACGTTTTGTACGAAAGAACGTATACCGTTTTGCAACCACATTAACTGTTTCTTTGAAATAGGCATCTAAAGCAGACAAAATTTCCTCGTAGGACAGAGTTGCTACGTCGCGTCGGGGAAACAATTTCACTATCACACTGTAGGTGGACACACCGACACAAGAAAGCAAAAACGGCTGCCGCTCATTACCTTGAATTCTGTAGGCGGCGAGGTGGAAGGCAAACTGGAGGGACCATTCCCGCCAAGTCTCGTGGGTTGCATCAAAGGGTCGGAATTGAGGTGCAACAGCATGTTGTGGCTGCGGTACCGGTGAAGCGGCGGCCGCCGCATCGGTTTGAATGGCACGTTGACCCTGGACGAGCTGTTCAAGGGCATCCAATAACGCCTGCGTCTGCTGATTCTGCAAGCGATAAAATTCGGACAGTACATCTGGAGAATGTGGAGAAGCCATGACACAAATAAATTAGGGCAATCAGAAAAAACCTTTCTACTCGACGCCAATCTGTAGTGACGTAACAAGACTGTTACGCCACTTGAGGTAGCCGCTAGAAAGGCACGCGTACACACACGCCGACTGGCGTCAATTCTGGAACAGGATAATTATTGAATGGTAGCAAGAAAAGTACGTAGCTGCTTTATACTTAACTTTTATTATGTGATGAATACAGCGTTCTTCTTCAGACATTTATACTATAACTCTCAAAGTAGGTAAGGCTAATGGCGCCTTGCTAGGTCATAACCATGGACTTAGCAGAAGGCTATTCTAACTGTCTCTCGCCAAATGGGGGGAAGGCTTCGTCCGTATTGTTGCTAGCAATGTTGTCGTACAACTGGGACGAGTGCTTGTTCGTATCACGAGACCTGCCTTGTGGCGGCGCTAGGTCTGCGTTTACACAGTGGCGACACGCGGGTCCGACATGTACTAAATGGACCGCGGCCGATTTAAGCTACCACCTACCAAGTGTGGTGTCTGGCGGTGACACCACACCTTGGACCTTCTTATTGACGACGAAACACAGAAATTGAATCAGAATTAAATAGAAAAGGCACAATGCTGACTTAAGTACAAGAAGACTGACTCTTCCTACGGACTATGTTTTTAACATTTAATGTGAGACCAGTTTTAGATTCTGATGCTTCACTATATGTTTACTGTATCCCTTGGACCATCTTATTGACGATGAAACACAGAAATTGCATCTGAATCAAATACAAAAGGCACAATGCCGAATTAAGTACAAGAGAACTACTCTTCCTACTGTCAATGTTTTGAACCATTCCTGTGACACTAGTTGTAGATTCCCATGCTTCACTTCTGGTTCACTGTATCCCTTCGTATTGACGATGAAACAGAGAAACTGCATCGGAATTAAATACAAAAGGCACAATGCCGACTCAAGAACAAGAAGACTGGCTCTTCTTACTGTCTATGTTTTGAACCATTCCTGTGACACTAGTTATAGATTCCGATGCTTCACTACAGGTTTACTGTATCCCTCTGACCTTCTTATTGACGATGAAACACAGAAATTGCATCGGAATTAAATACATAGGCACAATTGTTACTCAAGTACAAGAAGACTGGCTCTCCTTACTGTCTATGATTTGAACCATTCCTGTGACACTAGTTATAGATTCCGATGCTTCACTTCAGGTTAACTGTATCCCTCTGACCCTCTTATTGACGATGAAACACAGAAATTGCATCGGAATTAAATAGAAAAGGCACAATGCCGACCTAAGTACAAGAAAACTGACTCTTCTTTCTGTCTATGTTTTGAACCATTCCTGTGATACTAGTTATAGATTCCGATGCTTCACTTCAGATTTACTGTAACCCTCTGACCTTCTCATTGACGATGAAACATAGAAATTGCATCGGAATTAAATACAAAAGGCACAATGCCGACTTAAGTACAAGAAGACTGACTCTTCTTACTGTCTATGTTTTGAACCATTCCTGTGACACTAGTTATAGATTCCGATGCTTCACTTCAGGTTAACTGAATCCCTCTGACCTTCGTATTGACGATGTAACACAGAAATTGCATCGAAATTAAATACATAGGCACAATGCCGACTCAAGTACAAGAAGACTGGCTCTTCTTACTGTCTATGTATTGAACCATTCCTGTAACACTAGTTATAGATTCCGCTGCTTCACTTCAGGTTTACTGTATCCTTGGACCATCTTATAGGCGATGAAACACAGAAATTGCATCGGAATTAAAGAGAAAAGGCACAATGTCGACTTAAGTACAAGAAAACTGACTCTACTTACTGTCTATGTTTTGAACCATTCCTGTGACACTAGTTATAGATTTCGATGTTCACTTTAGGTTTACTGTAACCCTCTGAACTTCTTATTGACGATGAAACACAGAAATTGCATCGGAATTAAATACAAAAGGCACATTGCCGACTCAAGTACAAGAAGACTGGCTCTTCTTACAGTCTATGTTCTGAAGCTTTCCTGTGAGATTGGGGTTAGATTCCGATGTTTCACTTCAGGTTTACTGTATCCCTTGGACCTTCTTATTGACGACGAAACACAGAAATTGAATCAGAATTAAATAGAAAAGGCACAATGCTGACTTAAATACAAGAAAACTAATTTTCCTTACTGTCTATGTATTGAACCTTTCCTGTGAGACCAGTTTTAGATTCCGATGCTTCACATTGGGTTTAGTGTATCCCTTGGAACTTCTTATTGACGATGAAACAAAGAAATTGCATCGGAATTAAATACAAAAGTCACAATGCCGACTTAAGTACAAGAAGACTAACTCTTCCTACTGACTATGTTTTGAACATTTCCTGTGAGACCAGTTTTAGATTCTGATGCTTCACTATATCTTCACTGTATCCCTTGGACCTTCTTATTGACGATGAAACACAGAAATTGCATCGGAATTAAATACAAAAGGCACAACGCCGACCTAAGTACAAGAAGACTGACACTTCTTACTGACTATCATTTCAACATTTCCTGTGAGACCAGTTTTAGATTCCGATGCTTCACTATATGTTCACTGTATCCCTTGGACATTCTTATTGACGATGAAACACAAAAATTGCATCAGAATTAAATACAAAAGGCACAATGCTGATTTAAGTACAAGAAGACTGACCCTTCCTACTGACTATGATTTCAACATTTCCTGTGAGACCAGTTTTAGATTCCGATGCTTCACTATATGTTTACTGTATCCCATGGACCTTCTTATTGACGATGAAACACAGAAATTGCATCGGAATTATATAGAAAAGGCACAATGCCGATTTAAGTACAAGAAATCTGACTCTTCTTACTGTGTATGTTTTGAACCATTCCTGTGATACTAGTTATAGATTCCGATGCGTCACTTCAGGTATACTGTATCTCTCTGACCTTCATATTGACGATGAAACACAGAAATTGCATCGAAATCAAACACAAAAGGCACAATGCCGACTCAAGTACAAGAAGACTGGCTCTTCTTACTGTCTATGTTTTGAAACTTTCCTGTGAGACCGGTTTTAGATTACGATGCGTCACTTCAGGTTTACTGTATCCCTTGGATCTTCTTATCGACGAGGAAACACAGAAATTGCATCGGAATTAAACAAAAAAGGCACAATGCCGACTTAAGTACAAGAAAACTGACTCTTCTTACTGTCTATGTTTTGAACCATTCCTGTGACACTAGTTACACATTCCCATGCTTCACTTTAGGTTTACTGTATCGCTCTGACCTTCTTATTTACTTTGAAACACAGAAATTGCATCGGAATTAAATACAAAAGGCACAATGCCGAATTAACTACAAGAAAACAGACTCTTCTTACTGTCTATGTTTAGAACCATTACTGTGACACTAGTTATAGATTCCGATGCTTCACTTCAGGTTTACTGTATCCCTCTGACCTTCTTATTGACGATGAAACACAGAAATTGCATCGGAATTAAATACTAAAGGCAGAATGCCGACTTAAGTACAAGAAGACAGACTCTTTTTACTGTCTATGTTCTGAACTATTCCTGTAACACAATTTATAGATTCCGATGCTTCACTTCAGGTTTATTGTATCCCTCTGACCTTCTTATTGACGACGAAACACAGAAATTGCATCGGAATTAAATACAAAAGGCACAATGCCGAATCAAGTACAAGAATACTGGCTCTTCCTACTGTCTATGTTTTGAACCATTCCTGTGACACTAGTTATAGATTCCGATGCTTCACTTCAGGTTTACTGTATCCCTCTGACCTTCCTATTGACGATGAAACACTGAAATTGCATCGGAATTAAATACAAAAGGCACAATGCCGACTTAAGTACAAGAAGACTGACCCTTTTTACTATGTTCTGAACTATTCCTGTGACACTATTTATAGATTCCTATGCTTCACTTCAGGTTTATTGTATCCCTCTGACCTTCTTATTGACGACGAAACACAGAAATTGCATCGGAATTAAATACAAAAGGCAGACTGCCGAATCAAGTACAAGAAGACTGGCGCTTCAAACTGTCTATGTTTTAAACCTTTCCTGTGACACTAGTTATTGATTCCGATGCTTCACTACAGGTTTACTGTATCCCTCTGACCTTCTTAATGACGATGAAACACAGAAATTGCGACGGAATTAATTACAAAAGGCACAAAGCCGACTCAACTAAAAGATGACTGGTTCTTCCTACTTTCTATGCTTTGAATCATTCCTGTGACACTAGTTATAGATTCCGATGCTTCACTTCAGGTTTACTGTATCCCTCTGACTTTCTTATTGACGATGAAACACAGAAATTACAGCAGACTTAAATACAAAAGGCAAAATGCCGACTTAAATACAAGAAAACTGACCCTTCTTACTGTCTATGATTTGAACCATTCCTGTGGCACTAGTTATCGATTCCGATGCTTCACTTCAGGTTTACTGTATCGCTCTGACCTTCTTATTTACGATGAAACACAGAAATTGCATCGGAATTAAATACGAAAGGCACAATGCCGAATTAAGTACAAGAAAACAGACTCTTCTTACTGTACATGATTTGAAACTTTCCTGTGACACTAGTTATAGATTCCGATGCTGCACTTCAGGTTCACTGTATCCCTCTGACCTTCTTATTGACGATGAAACACAGAAATTGCATCGGAATTAAATACAAAAGGCACAATGCCGGCTTAAGTACAAGAAGACTGACTCTTTTTACTGTCTATGTTCTGAACTATTCATGTGACACTATTTATAAATTCCGATGCTTCACATCAGGTTTATTGTATCCCTCTGACCTTCTTATTGACGATGAAGCACAGAAATTGCATCGGAAATAAATAAAAAAGGTACAAGAAGGCTGGCTCTTCCTACTGTCTATGTTTTGAACCATTCCTGTGACACTAGATATAGATTCCGATGCTTCACTTCAGGTTTACTGTATCCCTCTGACCTTCTTATTGACGATGAAACACATAAATTGCATCGGAATTAAATACAAAATGCACAAAGCCGACTCAACCACAAGAAGACTGGCTCTTCCTACTTTCTATGTTTTGAACCATTCCTGTGACACTAGTTATAGATTCCTATGCTTCACTTCAGGCTTACTGTATCCCTCTGACCTTCTTATTGATGATGAAACACAGAAATGGCATCGGTATTAAATACATAGGCACAATGCCGACTCAAGTACATGAAACCTATCTCTTCTTACTGTCTAGGTTTTGAACCATTCCTGTGACACTAGTTATAGATTCCGATGCTTCACTTCAGGTTTACTGTATCTCTCTGATCTTCTTATTGACGATGAAACACAGAAATTGCATCTGAATCAAATACAAAAGCACAATGCCGAATTAAGTACAAGAGAACTACTCTTCCTACTGTCTATGCTTTGAACCATTCCTGTGACACTAGTTGTAGATTCCCATGCTTCACTTTGGGTTTACTGTATCCCATTGAACTTCGTATTGACGATGAAACAGAAAAACTGCATCGGAATTAAATACAAAAGGCACAATGTCGACTCAAGTACAAGAAGACTGGCTCTTCTTACTGTCTATGTTTTGAACCATTCGTGTGACACTAGTTATAGATTCCGATGCTTCACTTCAGGTTCACTGTATCCCTCTGACCTTCTTATTGACGATGAAACACAGAAGTTGCATCGGAGTTAAATACATAGGCACAATTGTGACTCAAGTACAAGAAGACTAGCTCTTCTTACTGTCTATGATTTGAACCATTCCTGTGACACTATCCCTCTGACCTTCTTATTGACGATGAAACACAGAAATTGCATCGGAATTAAATAGAAAAGGCACAATGCCGACTTAAGTACAAGAAAACTGACTCTTCTTACTGTCTATGTTTTGAACCATTCCTGTGACACTAGTTATAGATTCCGATGCTTCACTTCAGGTTTACTGTATCCCTCTGACCTTCTTATTGACGTTGAAACACAGAAATTGCATCGGAATTAAATACAAAAGGCAGAATGCCGACTTAAGTACAAGAAGACAGACTCTTTTTACTGTCTATGTTCTGAACTATTCCTGTGACACAATTTATAAATTCCGATGCTTCACTTCAGGTTTATTGTATCCCTGTGACCTTCTTATTGACGACGAAACACAGAAATTGCATCGGAATTAAAGATAAAAGGCACAACGCCGAATCAAGTACAAGAATACTGGCTCTTCCTACTGTCTATGTTTTGAACCATTCCTGTGACACTAGTTATAGATTCCGATGCTGCACTTCAGGTTCACTGTATCCCTCTGACCTTCTTATTGACGATGAAACACAGAAATTGCATCGGAATTAAATACAAAAGGCACAACGCCGACTTAAGTACAAGAAGACTGACCCTTTTTACTATGTTCTGAACTATTCCTGTGACACTATTTATAGATTCCTATGCTTCACTTCAGGTTTATTGTATCCCTCTGACCTTCTTATTGACTACGAAACAAAGAAATTGCATCGGAATTGAATACAAAAGGCACAATGCCGAATCAAGTACAAGAAGACAGGCTCTTCCAACTGTCTATGTTTTAAACCATTCCTGTGACACTAGTTATAGATTCCGATGCTTCACTACAGGTTTACAGTATCCCTCTGACCTTCTTAATGACGATGAAACTCAGAAACTGCGACGGAATTAAATACAAAAGGCACAAAGCCGACTCAACTACAAGAAGACTGGTTCTTCCTACTTTCTATGTTTTGAATCATTCCTGTGACACTAGTTATAGATTCCGATGCTTCACTTCAGGTTTACTGTATCCCTCTGACTTTCTTATTGACGATGACACACAGAAATTACAGCAGAATTAAATACAAAAGGCAAAATGCCGACTTACATACAAGAAAACTTACCCTTCTAACTGTCTATGATTTGAACCATTCCTGTGGCACTAGTTATCGATTCCGATACTTCACTTCAGGTTTACTGTATCGCTCTGACCTTCTTATTTACGATGAAACACAGAAATTGCATCGGAATTAAATACGAAAGGCACAATGCCGAATTAAGTACAAGAAAACAGACTCTTCTTACTGTCTATGATTTGAAACTTTCCTGTGACACTAGTTATAGATTCCGATGCTGCACTTTAGGTTTACTGTATCCCTCTGACCTTCTTATTGACGATGAAACACAGAAATTGCATCGGAATTAAATACAAAAGGCACAATGCCGACTTAAGTACAAGAAGACTGACTCTTCTTACTGTCTATGTTCTGAAATATTCATGTGACACTATTTATAAATTCCGATGCTTCACATCAGGTTTATTGTATCCCTCTGACCTTCTTATTGACGATGAAACACAGAAATTGCATCGGAAATAAATAAAAAAGGTACAAGAAGACTGGCTCTTCCTACTGTCTATGCTTTGAACCATTCCTGTGACACTAGATATAGATTCCGATGCTTCACTTCAGGTTTACTGTATCCCTCTGACCTTCTTATTGACGATGAAACACAGAAATTGCATCGGAATTAAATACAAAATGCACAAAGCCGACTCAAACACAAGAAGACTGGCTCTTCCTACTTTCTATGTTTTGAACCATTCCTGTGACACTAGTTATAGATTCCTATGCTTCACTTCAGGCTTACTGTATCCCTCTGACCTTCTTATTGATGATGAAACACAGAAATGGCATCGGTATTAAATACATAGGCACAATGCCGACTCAAGTACATGAAGACTATCTCTTCTTACTGTCTAGGTTTTGAACCATTCCTGTGACACTAGTTATAGATTCCGATGCTTCACTTCAGGTTTACTTTATCTCTCTGACCTTCTTATTGACGATGAAACACAGAAATTGCATCTGAATCAAATACAAAAGCACAATGCCGAATTAAGTACAAGAGAACTACTCTTCCTACTGTCTATGCTTTGAACCATTCCTGTGACACTTGTTGTAGATTCCCATGCTTCACTTTGGGTTTACTGTATCCTACTGAACTTCGTATTGACGATGAAACAGAGAAACTGCATCGGAATTAAATACAAAAGGCACAATGCCGACTCAAGAACAAGAAGACTGGCTCTTCTTACTGTCTATGTTTTGAACCATTCCTGTGACACTAGTTATAGATTCCGATGCTTCACTTCAGGTTTACTGTATCCCTCTGACCTTCTTATTGACGATGAAACACAGAAGATGCATCGGAGTTAAATACATAGGCACAATTGTGACTCAAGTACAAGAAGACTGGCTCTTCTTACTGTCAATGATTTGAACCATTCCTGTGACACTAGTTATAGATTCCGATGCTACACTTCAGGTTAACTGTATCCCTCTCACCTTCTTATTGACGATGAAACACAGAAATTGCATCGGAATTAAATACAAAAGGCACATTGCCGACTCAAGTACAAGAAGACTGGCTCTTCTTACGGTCTATGTTCTGAAGCTTTCCTGTGAGATTGGGGTTAGATTCCGATGTTTCACTTCAGGTTAACTGTTCCCTTGGACCTTCTTATTGACGACGAAACACAGAAATTGAATCAGAATTAAATAGAAAAGGCACAATGCTGATTTAAGTACAAGAAAACTAACTCTTCTTACTGTCTATGATTTGAACCTTTCCTGTGAGAGCAGTTTTAGATTCCGATGCTTCACATCGGGTTTAGTGTATCCCTTGGACCTTCTTATTGACGATGAAACACAGAAATTGCATCGGAATTAAATACAAAAGTCACAATGCCGACTTAAGTACAAGAAGACTGACTCTTCCTACTGACTATGATTGGAACATTTCCTGTGAGACCACTTTTAGATTCTGATGCTTCACTATATGTTTACTGTATCCCTTGGACCTTCTTATTGACGATGAAAAACAGAAATTGCATCGGAATTAAATACAAAAGGCACAACGCCGACTTAAGTACAAGAAGACTGACTCTTCTTACTGACTATCTTTTGAACCTATCCTGTGAGACCAGTTTTAGATTCCGATGCTTCACTATATGTTATTGCATCCCTTGCACCTTCTTATTGACGTTTAAACACAAAAATTGCATCGGAATTAAATACAAAAGGTACAATGCCGACTTAAGTACAAGAAGACTGACTCTTCTTACTGACTATGTTTTGAACATTTCCTGGGAGACCAGTTTTAGATTCCGATGCTTCACTATATGTTCACTGTATTCCTTGGACCTTCTTATTGACGATGAAACACAGAAATTGCATCAGAATTAAATACAAAAGGCACAATGCTGACTTAAGTACAAGAAGACTGACCCTTCCTACTGACTATGAATTCAACATTTCCTGTGAGACCAGTTTTAGATTCCGATGCTTCACTATATGTTTACTGTATCCCTTGGACCTTCTTATTGACGATGAAACACAGAAATTGCATCGGAATTAAATAGAAAAGGCACAATGCCGACTTAAGCACAAGAAAACAGACTCTTCTTACTGTCTATCTTTTGAACCATTCCTGTGACACTAGTTATAGATTCCGATGCTCACTTCAGGTATACTGTATCCCTCTGACCTTCTTATTTACGATGAAACACAGAAATTGCATCGGAATTAAATACAAAAGGCACAATGCCGAATTAAGTACAAGAAAACAGACTCTTCTTACTGTCTATCTTTTGAACCATTCCTGTGACACTAGTTATAGATTCCGATGCTTCACTTCAGGGTTACTGTATCCCTCTGACCATCCTATTGACGATGAAACACTGAAATTGCATCGGAATTAAATACAAAAGGCACAATGCCGACTTAAGTACAAGAAGCTGACCCTTTTTACTATGTTCTGAACTATTCCTGTGACACTATTTATAGATTCCTATGCTTCACTTCAGGTTTATTGTATCCCTCTGACCTTCTTATTGACGACGAAACACAGAAATTGCATCGGAATTAAATACAAAAGGCAGACTGCCGAATCAAGTACAAGAAGACTGGCGCTTCAAACTGTCTATGTTTTAAACCTTTCCTGTGACACTAGTTATTGATTCCGATGCTTCACTACAGGTTTACTGTATCCCTCTGACCTTCTTAATGACGATGAAACACAGAAATTGCGACGGAATTAATTACAAAAGGCACAAAGCCGACTCAACTAAAAGATGACTGGTTCTTCCTACGTTCTATGCTTTGAATCATTCCTGTGACACTAGTTATAGATTCCGATGCTTCACTTCAGGTTTACTGTATCCCTCTGACTTTCTTATTGACGATGACACACAGAAATTACAGCAGAATTAAATACAAAAGGCAAAATGCCGACTTACATACAAGAAAACTTACCCTTCTAACTGTCTATGATTTGAACCATTCCTGTGGCACTAGTTATCGATTCCGATACTTCACTTCAGGTTTACTCTATCGCTCTGACCTTCTTATTTACGATGAAACACAGAAATTGCATCGGAATTAAATACGAAAGGCACAATGCCGAATTAAGTACAAGAAAACAGACTCTTCTTACTGTCTATGATTTGAAACTTTCCTGTGACACTAGTTATAGATTCCGATGCTGCACTTTAGGTTTACTGTATCCCTCTGACCTTCTTATTGACGATGAAACACAGAAATTGCATCGGAATTAAATACAAAAGGCACAATGCCGACTTAAGTACAAGAAGACTGACTCTTCTTACTGTCTATGTTCTGAAATATTCATGTGACACTATTTATAAATTCCGATGCTTCACATCAGGTTTATTGTATCCCTCTGACCTTCTTATTGACGATGAAACACAGAAATTGCATCGGAAATAAATAAAAAAGGTACAAGAAGACTGGCTCTTCCTACTGTCTATGCTTTGAACCATTCCTGTGACACTAGATATAGATTCCGATGCTTCACTTCAGGTTTACTGTATCCCTCTGACCTTCTTATTGACGATGAAACACAGAAATTGCATCGGAATTAAATACAAAATGCACAAAGCCGACTCAAACACAAGAAGACTGGCTCTTCCTACTTTCTATGTTTTGAACCATTCCTGTGACACTAGTTATAGATTCCTATGCTTCACTTCAGGCTTACTGTATCCCTCTGACCTTCTTATTGATGATGAAACACAGAAATGGCATCGGTATTAAATACATAGGCACAATGCCGACTCAAGTACATGAAGACTATCTCTTCTTACTGTCTAGGTTTTGAACCATTCCTGTGACACTAGTTATAGATTCCGATGCTTCACTTCAGGTTTACTTTATCTCTCTGACCTTCTTATTGAGATGAAACACAGAAATTGCATCTGAATCAAATACAAAAGCACAATGCCGAATTAAGTACAAGAGAACTACTCTTCCTACTGTCTATGCTTTGAACCATTCCTGTGACACTTGTTGTAGATTCCCATGCTTCACTTTGGGTTTACTGTATCCTACTGAACTTCGTATTGACGATGAAACAGAGAAACTGCATCGGAATTAAATACAAAAGGCACAATGCCGACTCAAGAACAAGAAGACTGGCTCTTCTTACTGTCTATGTTTTGAACCATTCCTGTGACACTAGTTATAGATTCCGATGCTTCACTTCAGGTTTACTGTATCCCTCTGACCTTCTTATTGACGATGAAACACAGAAGATGCATCGGAGTTAAATACATAGGCACAATTGTGACTCAAGTACAAGAAGACTGGCTCTTCTTACTGTCAATGATTTGAACCATTCCTGTGACACTAGTTATAGATTCCGATGCTACACTTCAGGTTAACTGTATCCCTCTCACCTTCTTATTGACGATGAAACACAGAAATTGCATCGGAATTAAATACAAAAGGCACATTGCCGACTCAAGTACAAGAAGACTGGCTCTTCTTACGGTCTATGTTCTGAAGCTTTCCTGTGAGATTGGGGTTAGATTCCGATGTTTCACTTCAGGTTAACTGTTCCCTTGGACCTTCTTATTGACGACGAAACACAGAAATTGAATCAGAATTAAATAGAAAAGGCACAATGCTGATTTAAGTACAAGAAAACTAACTCTTCTTACTGTCTATGATTTGAACCTTTCCTGTGAGAGCAGTTTTAGATTCCGATGCTTCACATCGGGTTTAGTGTATCCCTTGGACCTTCTTATTGACGATGAAACACAGAAATTGCATCGGAATTAAATACAAAAGTCACAATGCCGACTTAAGTACAAGAAGACTGACTCTTCCTACTGACTATGATTGGAACATTTCCTGTGAGACCACTTTTAGATTCTGATGCTTCACTATATGTTTACTGTATCCCTTGGACCTTCTTATTGACGATGAAAAACAGAAATTGCATCGGAATTAAATACAAAGGGCACAACGCCGACTTAAGTACAAGAAGACTGACTCTTCTTACTGACTATCTTTTGAACCTATCCTGTGAGACCAGTTTTAGATTCCGATGCTTCACTATATGTTTACTGCATCCCTTGCACCTTCTTATTGACGTTTAAACACAAAAATTGCATCGGAATTAAATACAAAAGGTACAATGCCGACTTAAGTACAAGAAGACTGACTCTTCTTACTGACTATGTTTTGAACATTTCCTGGGAGACCAGTTTTAGATTCCGATGCTTCACTATATGTTCACTGTATTCCTTGGACCTTCTTATTGACGATGAAACACAGAAATTGCATCAGAATTAAATACAAAAGGCACAATGCTGACTTAAGTACAAGAAGACTGACCCTTCCTACTGACTATGAATTCAACATTTCCTGTGAGACCAGTTTTAGATTCCGATGCTTCACTATATGTTTACTGTATCCCTTGGACCTTCTTATTGACGATGAAACACAGAAATTGCATCGGAATTAAATAGAAAAGGCACAATGCCGACTTAAGCACAAGAAAACAGACTCTTCTTACTGTCTATCTTTTGAACCATTCCTGTGACACTAGTTATAGATTCCGATGCTCACTTCAGGTATACTGTATCCCTCTGACCTTCTTATTTACGATGAAACACAGAAATTGCATCGGAATTAAATACAAAAGGCACAATGCCGAATTAAGTACAAGAAAACAGACTCTTCTTACTGTCTATCTTTTGAACCATTCCTGTGACACTAGTTATAGATTCCGATGCTTCACTTCAGGGTTACTGTATCCCTCTGACCATCCTATTGACGATGAAACACTGAAATTGCATCGGAATTAAATACAAAAGGCACAATGCCGACTTAAGTACAAGAAGCTGACCCTTTTTACTATGTTCTGAACTATTCCTGTGACACTATTTATAGATTCCTATGCTTCACTTCAGGTTTATTGTATCCCTCTGACCTTCTTATTGACGACGAAACACAGAAATTGCATCGGAATTAAATACAAAAGGCAGACTGCCGAATCAAGTACAAGAAGACTGGCGCTTCAAACTGTCTATGTTTTAAACCTTTCCTGTGACACTAGTTATTGATTCCGATGCTTCACTACAGGTTTACTGTATCCCTCTGACCTTCTTAATGACGATGAAACACAGAAATTGCGACGGAATTAATTACAAAAGGCACAAAGCCGACTCAACTAAAAGATGACTGGTTCTTCCTACGTTCTATGCTTTGAATCATTCCTGTGACACTAGTTATAGATTCCGATGCTTCACTTCAGGTTTACTGTATCCCTCTGACTTTCTTATTGACGATGAAACACAGAAATTACAGCAGAATTAAATACAAAAGGCAAAATGCCGACTTAAATACAAGAAAACTGACCCTTCTTACTGTCTATGATTTGAACCATTCCTGTGGCACTAGTTATCGATTCCGATGCTTCACTTCAGGTTTACTGTATCGCTCTGACCTTCTTATTTACGATGAAACACAGAAATTGCATCGGAATTAAATACGAAAGGCACAATGCCGAATTAAGTACAAGAAAACAGACTCTTCTTACTGTACATGATTTGAAACTTTCCTGTGACACTAGTTATAGATTCCGATGCTGCACTTCAGGTTCACTGTATCCCTCTGACCTTCTTATAGACGATGAAACACAGAAATTGCATCGGAATTAAATACAAAAGGCACAATGCCGGCTTAAGTACAAGAAGACTGACTCTTTTTACTGTCTATGTTCTGAACTATTCATGTGACACTATTTATAAATTCCGATGCTTCACATCAGGTTTATTGTATCCCCCTGACCTTCTTATTGACGATGAAACACAGAAATTGCATCGGAAATAAATAAAAAAGGTACAAGAAGGCTGGCTCTTCCTACTGTCTATGTTTTGAACCATTCCTGTGACACTAGATATAGATTCCGATGCTTCACTTCAGGTTTACTGTATCCCTCTGACCTTCTTATTGACGATGAAACACAGAAATTGCATCGGAATTAAATACAAAATGCACAAAGCCGACTCAACCACAAGAAGACTGGCTCTTCCTACTTTCTATGTTTTGAACCATTCCTGTGACACTAGTTATAGATTCCTATGCTTCACTTCAGGCTTACTGTATCCCTCTGACCTTCTTATTGATGATGAAACACAGAAATGGCATCGGTATTAAATACATAGGCACAATGCCGACTCAAGTACATGAAACCTATCTCTTCTTACTGTCTAGGTTTTGAACCATTCCTGTGACACTAGTTATAGATTCCGATGCTTCACTTCAGGTTTACTGTATCTCTCTGATCTTCTTATTGACGATGAAACACAGAAATTGCATCTGAATCAAATACAAAAGCACAATGCCGAATTAAGTACAAGAGAACTACTCTTCCTACTGTCTATGATTTGAACCATTCCTGTGACACTAGTTGTAGATTCCCATGCTTCACTTTGGGTTTACTGTATCCCATTGAACTTCGTATTGACGATGAAACAGAAAAACTGCATCGGAATTAAATACAAAAGGCACAATGTCGACTCAAGTACAAGAAGACTGGCTCTTCTTACTGTCTATGTTTTGAACCATTCCTGTGACACTAGTTATAGATTCCGATGCTTCACTTCAGGTTTACTGTATCCCTCTGACCTTCTTATTGACGATGAAACACAGAAGTTGCATCGGAGTTAAATACATAGGCACAATTGTGACTCAAGTACAAGAAGACTGGCTCTTCTTACTGTCTATGATTTGAACCATTCCTGTGACACTATCCCTCTGACCTTCTTATTGACGATGAAACACAGAAATTGCATCGGAATTAAATACAAAAGGCACAATGCCGACTTAAGTACAAGAAGACTGACTCTTCTTACTGTCTATGTTCTGAAATATTCATGTGACACTATTTATAAATTCCGATGCTTCACATCAGGTTTATTGTATCCCTCTGACCTTCTTATTGACGATGAAACACAGAAATTGCATCGGAAATAAATAAAAAAGGTACAAGAAGACTGGCTCTTCCTACTGTCTATGCTTTGAACCATTCCTGTGACACTAGATATAGATTCCGATGCTTCACTTCAGGTTTACTGTATCCCTCTGACCTTCTTATTGACGATGAAACACAGAAATTGCATCGGAATTAAATACAAAATGCACAAAGCCGACTCAAACACAAGAAGACTGGCTCTTCCTACTTTCTATGTTTTGAACCATTCCTGTGACACTAGTTATAGATTCCTATGTTTCACTTCAGGCTTACTGTATCCCTCTGACCTTCTTATTGATGATGAAACACAGAAATGGCATCGGTATTAAATACATAGGCACAATGCCGACTCAAGTACATGAAGACTATCTCTTCTTACTGTCTAGGTTTTGAACCATTCCTGTGACACTAGTTATAGATTCCGATGCTTCACTTCAGGTTTACTTTATCTCTCTGACCTTCTTATTGACGATGAAACACAGAAATTGCATCTGAATCAAATACAAAAGCACAATGCCGAATTAAGTACAAGAGAACTACTCTTCCTACTGTCTATGCTTTGAACCATTCCTGTGACACTTGTTGTAGATTCCCATGCTTCACTTTGGGTTTACTGTATCCTACTGAACTTCGTATTGACGATGAAACAGAGAAACTGCATCGGAATTAAATACAAAAGGCACAATGCCGACTCAAGAACAAGAAGACTGGCTCTTCTTACTGTCTATGTTTTGAACCATTCCTGTGACACTAGTTATAGATTCCGATGCTTCACTTCAGGTTTACTGTATCCCTCTGACCTTCTTATTGACGATGAAACACAGAAGATGCATCGGAGTTAAATACATAGGCACAATTGTGACTCAAGTACAAGAAGACTGGCTCTTCTTACTGTCAATGATTTGAACCATTCCTGTGACACTAGTTATAGATTCCGATGCTACACTTCAGGTTAACTGTATCCCTCTCACCTTCTTATTGACGATGAAACACAGAAATTGCATCGGAATTAAATACAAAAGGCACATTGCCGACTCAAGTACAAGAAGACTGGCTCTTCTTACGGTCTATGTTCTGAAGCTTTCCTGTGAGATTGGGGTTAGATTCCGATGTTTCACTTCAGGTTAACTGTTCCCTTGGACCTTCTTATTGACGACGAAACACAGAAATTGAATCAGAATTAAATAGAAAAGGCACAATGCTGATTTAAGTACAAGAAAACTAACTCTTCTTACTGTCTATGATTTGAACCTTTCCTGTGAGAGCAGTTTTAGATTCCGATGCTTCACATCGGGTTTAGTGTATCCCTTGGACCTTCTTATTGACGATGAAACACAGAAATTGCATCGGAATTAAATACAAAAGTCACAATGCCGACTTAAGTACAAGAAGACTGACTCTTCCTACTGACTATGATTGGAACATTTCCTGTGAGACCACTTTTAGATTCTGATGCTTCACTATATGTTTACTGTATCCCTTGGACCTTCTTATTGACGATGAAAAACAGAAATTGCATCGGAATTAAATACAAAAGGCACAACGCCGACTTAAGTACAAGAAGACTGACTCTTCTTACTGACTATCTTTTGAACCTATCCTGTGAGACCAGTTTTAGATTCCGATGCTTCACTATATGTTTACTGCATCCCTTGCACCTTCTTATTGACGTTTAAACACAAAAATTGCATCGGAATTAAATACAAAAGGTACAATGCCGACTTAAGTACAAGAAGACTGACTCTTCTTACTGACTATGTTTTGAACATTTCCTGGGAGACCAGTTTTAGATTCCGATGCTTCACTATATGTTCACTGTATTCCTTGGACCTTCTTATTGACGATGAAACACAGAAATTGCATCAGAATTAAATACAAAAGGCACAATGCTGACTTAAGTACAAGAAGACTGACCCTTCCTACTGACTATGAATTCAACATTTCCTGTGAGACCAGTTTTAGATTCCGATGCTTCACTATATGTTTACTGTATCCCTTGGACCTTCTTATTGACGATGAAACACAGAAATTGCATCGGAATTAAATAGAAAAGGCACAATGCCGACTTAAGCACAAGAAAACAGACTCTTCTTACTGTCTATCTTTTGAACCATTCCTGTGACACTAGTTATAGATTCCGATGCTCACTTCAGGTATACTGTATCCCTCTGACCTTCTTATTTACGATGAAACACAGAAATTGCATCGGAATTAAATACAAAAGGCACAATGCCGAATTAAGTACAAGAAAACAGACTCTTCTTACTGTCTATCTTTTGAACCATTCCTGTGACACTAGTTATAGATTCCGATGCTTCACTTCAGGGTTACTGTATCCCTCTGACCATCCTATTGACGATGAAACACTGAAATTGCATCGGAATTAAATACAAAAGGCACAATGCCGACTTAAGTACAAGAAGCTGACCCTTTTTACTATGTTCTGAACTATTCCTGTGACACTATTTATAGATTCCTATGCTTCACTTCAGGTTTATTGTATCCCTCTGACCTTCTTATTGACGACGAAACACAGAAATTGCATCGGAATTAAATACAAAAGGCAGACTGCCGAATCAAGTACAAGAAGACTGGCGCTTCAAACTGTCTATGTTTTAAACCTTTCCTGTGACACTAGTTATTGATTCCGATGCTTCACTACAGGTTTACTGTATCCCTCTGACCTTCTTAATGACGATGAAACACAGAAATTGCGACGGAATTAATTACAAAAGGCACAAAGCCGACTCAACTAAAAGATGACTGGTTCTTCCTACGTTCTATGCTTTGAATCATTCCTGTGACACTAGTTATAGATTCCGATGCTTCACTTCAGGTTTACTGTATCCCTCTGACTTTCTTATTGACGATGAAACACAGAAATTACAGCAGAATTAAATACAAAAGGCAAAATGCCGACTTAAATACAAGAAAACTGACCCTTCTTACTGTCTATGATTTGAACCATTCCTGTGGCACTAGTTATCGATTCCGATGCTTCACTTCAGGTTTACTGTATCGCTCTGACCTTCTTATTTACGATGAAACACAGAAATTGCATCGGAATTAAATACGAAAGGCACAATGCCGAATTAAGTACAAGAAAACAGACTCTTCTTACTGTACATGATTTGAAACTTTCCTGTGACACTAGTTATAGATTCCGATGCTGCACTTCAGGTTCACTGTATCCCTCTGACCTTCTTATAGACGATGAAACACAGAAATTGCATCGGAATTAAATACAAAAGGCACAATGCCGGCTTAAGTACAAGAAGACTGACTCTTTTTACTGTCTATGTTCTGAACTATTCATGTGACACTATTTATAAATTCCGATGCTTCACATCAGGTTTATTGTATCCCCCTGACCTTCTTATTGACGATGAAACACAGAAATTGCATCGGAAATAAATAAAAAAGGTACAAGAAGGCTGGCTCTTCCTACTGTCTATGTTTTGAACCATTCCTGTGACACTAGATATAGATTCCGATGCTTCACTTCAGGTTTACTGTATCCCTCTGACCTTCTTATTGACGATGAAACACAGAAATTGCATCGGAATTAAATACAAAATGCACAAAGCCGACTCAACCACAAGAAGACTGGCTCTTCCTACTTTCTATGTTTTGAACCATTCCTGTGACACTAGTTATAGATTCCTATGCTTCACTTCAGGCTTACTGTATCCCTCTGACCTTCTTATTGATGATGAAACACAGAAATGGCATCGGTATTAAATACATAGGCACAATGCCGACTCAAGTACATGAAACCTATCTCTTCTTACTGTCTAGGTTTTGAACCATTCCTGTGACACTAGTTATAGATTCCGATGCTTCACTTCAGGTTTACTGTATCTCTCTGATCTTCTTATTGACGATGAAACACAGAAATTGCATCTGAATCAAATACAAAAGCACAATGCCGAATTAAGTACAAGAGAACTACTCTTCCTACTGTCTATGATTTGAACCATTCCTGTGACACTAGTTGTAGATTCCCATGCTTCACTTTGGGTTTACTGTATCCCATTGAACTTCGTATTGACGATGAAACAGAAAAACTGCATCGGAATTAAATACAAAAGGCACAATGTCGACTCAAGTACAAGAAGACTGGCTCTTCTTACTGTCTATGTTTTGAACCATTCCTGTGACACTAGTTATAGATTCCGATGCTTCACTTCAGGTTTACTGTATCCCTCTGACCTTCTTATTGACGATGAAACACAGAAGTTGCATCGGAGTTAAATACATAGGCACAATTGTGACTCAAGTACAAGAAGACTGGCTCTTCTTACTGTCTATGATTTGAACCATTCCTGTGACACTATCCCTCTGACCTTCTTATTGACGATGAAACACAGAAATTGCATCGGAATTAAATAGAAAAGGCACAATGCCGACTTAAGTACAAGAAAACTGACTCTTCTTACTGTCTATGTTTTGAACCATTCCTGTGACACTAGTTATAGATTCCGATGCTTCACTTCAGGTTTACTGTATCCCTCTGACCTTCTTATTGACGTTGAAACACAGAAATTGCATCGGAATTAAATACAAAAGGCAGAATGCCGACTTAAGTACAAGAAGACAGACTCTTTTTACTGTCTATGTTCTGAACTATTCCTGTGACACAATTTATAAATTCCGATGCTTCACTTCAGGTTTATTGTATCCCTCTGACCTTCTTATTGACGACGAAACACAGAAATTGCATCGGAATTAAATATAAAAGGCACAACGCCGAATCAAGTACAAGAATACTGGCTCTTCCTACTGTCTATGTTTTGAACCATTCCTGTGACACTAGTTATAGATTCCGATGCTGCACTTCAGGTTCACTGTATCCCTCTGACCTTCTTATTGACGATGAAACACAGAAATTGCATCGGAATTAAATACAAAAGGCACAACGCCGACTTAAGTACAAGAAGACTGACCCTTTTTACTATGTTCTGAACTATTCCTGTGACACTATTTATAGATTCCTATGCTTCACATCAGGTTTATTGTATCCCTCTGACCTTCTTATTGACGATGAAACACAGAAATTGCATCGGAAATAAATAAAAAAGGTACAAGAAGACTGGCTCTTCCTACTGTCTATGTTTTGAACCATTCCTGTGACACTAGATATAGATTCCGATGCTTCACTTCAGGTTTACTGTATCCCTCTGACCTTCTTATTGACGATGAAACACAGAAATTGCATCGGAATTAAATACAAAATGCACAAAGCCGACTCAAACACAAGAAGACTGGCTCTTCCTACTTTCTATGTTTTGAACCATTCCTGTGACACTAGTTATAGATTCCTATGCTTCACTTCAGGCTTACTGTATCCCTCTGACCTTCTTATTGATGATGAAACACAGAAATGGCATCGGTATTAAATACATAGGCACAATGCCGACTCAAGTACATGAAGACTATCTCTTCTTACTGTCTAGGTTTTGAACCATTCCTGTGACACTAGTTATAGATTCCGATGCTTCACTTCAGGTTTACTTTATCTCTCTGACCTTCTTATTGACGATGAAACACAGAAATTGCATCTGAATCAAATACAAAAGCACAATGCCGAATTAAGTACAAGAGAACTACTCTTCCTACTGTCTATGCTTTGAACCATTCCTGTGACACTTGTTGTAGATTCCCATGCTTCACTTTGGGTTTACTGTATCCTACTGAACTTCGTATTGACGATGAAACAGAGAAACTGCATCGGAATTAAATACAAAAGGCACAATGCCGACTCAAGAACAAGAAGACTGGCTCTTCTTACTGTCTATGTTTTGAACCATTCCTGTGACACTAGTTATAGATTCCGATGCTTCACTTCAGGTTTACTGTATCCCTCTGACCTTCTTATTGACGATGAAACACAGAAGATGCATCGGAGTTAAATACATAGGCACAATTGTGACTCAAGTACAAGAAGACTGGCTCTTCTTACTGTCAATGATTTGAACCATTCCTGTGACACTAGTTATAGATTCCGATGCTACACTTCAGGTTAACTGTATCCCTCTCACCTTCTTATTGACGATGAAACACAGAAATTGCATCGGAATTAAATACAAAAGGCACATTGCCGACTCAAGTACAAGAAGACTGGCTCTTCTTACGGTCTATGTTCTGAAGCTTTCCTGTGAGATTGGGGTTAGATTCCGATGTTTCACTTCAGGTTAACTGTTCCCTTGGACCTTCTTATTGACGACGAAACACAGAAATTGAATCAGAATTAAATAGAAAAGGCACAATGCTGATTTAAGTACAAGAAAACTAACTCTTCTTACTGTCTATGATTTGAACCTTTCCTGTGAGAGCAGTTTTAGATTCCGATGCTTCACATCGGGTTTAGTGTATCCCTTGGACCTTCTTATTGACGATGAAACACAGAAATTGCATCGGAATTAAATACAAAAGTCACAATGCCGACTTAAGTACAAGAAGACTGACTCTTCTTACTGACTATGTTTTGAACATTTCCTGGGAGACCAGTTTTAGATTCCGATGCTTCACTATATGTTCACTGTATTCCTTGGACCTTCTTATTGACGA
Organism: Schistocerca serialis cubense; assembly: GCF_023864345.2. Taxonomy (NCBI): domain Eukaryota; kingdom Metazoa; phylum Arthropoda; class Insecta; order Orthoptera; family Acrididae; genus Schistocerca; species Schistocerca serialis. The sequence continues at coordinate 13,232,354 of NW_026047617.1, forward strand.
TGAAACACAGAAATTGCATCAGAATTAAATACAAAAGGCACAATGCTGACTTAAGTACAAGAAGACTGACCCTTCCTACTGACTATGAATTCAACATTTCCTGTGAGACCAGTTTTAGATTCCGATGCTTCACTATATGTTTACTGTATCCCTTGGACCTTCTTATTGACGATGAAACACAGAAATTGCATCGGAATTAAATAGAAAAGGCACAATGCCGACTTAAGCACAAGAAAACAGACTCTTCTTACTGTCTATCTTTTGAACCATTCCTGTGACACTAGTTATAGATTCCGATGCTCACTTCAGGTATACTGTATCCCTCTGACCTTCTTATTTACGATGAAACACAGAAATTGCATCGGAATTAAATACAAAAGGCACAATGCCGAATTAAGTACAAGAAAACAGACTCTTCTTACTGTCTATCTTTTGAACCATTCCTGTGACACTAGTTATAGATTCCGATGCTCACTTCAGGTTTACTGTATCCGTCTGACCTACTTATTGACGATGAAACACAGAAATTGCATCGGAATAAATACAAAAGGCACAATGCCGACTTAAGTACAAGAAGACTGACTCTTTTTAATGTCTATGTTCTGAACTATTCCTCTGACACTATTTATAGTGTCCGATGCTTCACTTCACGTTTATTGTATCCCTCTGACCTTCTTATTGACGATGAAACACAGAAATTGCATCGGAATTAAATACAAAAGGCACAATGCCGAATCAAGTACAAGAAGACTGGCTCTTCCTACTGTCTATGTTTTGAACCATTCCTGTGACACTAGTTATAGATTCCGATGCTTCACTTCAGGTTTACTGTATCCCTCTGACCGTCTTATTGACGATGAAACACAGAAATTGCTTCGAAATTAAATACATAGGAACAATGCCGACTCAAGTACAAGAAGACTGGCTCTTCCTACTGTCTACGTTTTGAACCATTCCTGTGACACGAGTTATAGATTCCGATGGTTCACTACAAGTTTACTGTATCCCTCTGACCTTCTTATTGACGATGAAACACAGAAATTGCATCGAAATCAAATAGAAAAGTCACAATGCCGTCTTAAGTACAAGAAAACTGACTCTTCTAACTATCTATGTTCTGACCCATTCCCGTGACACTAGTTATACATTCCGATAATTCACTTCATGTTTACTGTATCCCTCTGACCTTCTTATTGACGATGAAACACTGAAATTGCATCGGAATTAAATACAAAAGCACAATGCCGACTTAAGTACAAGAGTTCTGACTCTTCTTACTGTCTATGTTTTTAACCATTCCTGTGACACTAGTTATAAATTACCATGCTTCAGTTCAGGTTTACTGTATCCCACTGACCTTCTTATTGACGATGAAACACAGAAATTGCATCGGAATTAAATACAAAAGGCACTATGCCGACTCAAGTACAAGAAGACTGGCTCTTCTTATTGTCTATGATTTGAACCATTCCTATGACACTAGTTATAGATTCCGATGCTTCACTTCAGGTTAACTGTATCCCTCTGACCTTCGTGTTGACGATGAAGTACAGAAATTGCATCGGAATTAAATTGAAAAGGCACAATGCCGACTTAAGTACAAGAAAACTGACTCTTCTTACTGACTATGTATTGAACCATTCCCGTGACACTAGTTAGAGATTCCGATGCTTCACTTCAGATTTACTGTATCCCTCTGACCTTATTGACGATGAAACACAGAAATTGCATCGGAATTAAATACAAAAGGCACAATGCCGAATTAAGTACAAGAAAACTGACTCTTCTTACTGTCTATGTTTTGAACCATTCCTTTGACATTAGTTATAGTTTCCGATGCTTCACTTCACGTTTACTGTAACCTTCTGACCTTCTTATTGACGATGAAACACAGAAATTGCATCGGAATTAAATACAAAAGGCACAATGCGGACTTAAGTACAAGAAGACTGACTCTTCTTACTGTCTACGTTTTGAACCATTCCTGTGACACTAGTTATAGATTCCGGAGCTTCACTTCAGGTTTACTGTATCCCTCTGACCTTCTTATTGACGATGTAACACAGAAATTGCATCGGAATTAAATACATAGGCACAATGCCGACTCAAGTACAAGAAGACTGGCTCTTCTTACTGTCTATGTTTTGAACCATTCCTGTGACACTAGTTATAGATTCCGATGCTTCACTTCAGGTTTACTGTATCCCTCTGACCTTCTTATTGACGATGAATCACAGAAATTTCATCGGAATTAAATACAAAAGGCACATTGCCGACTCAAGTACAAGAAGGCTGGCTCTTCTTATTGTCTATGTTCTGAAGCTTTCCTGTGAGATTGGTTTTAGATTCCGATGTTTCACTTCAGGTTTACTGTATCCCTTGTGTAGTGACGTAACAAGTCTGTTACGCCACTTGAGATAGCCGCCAGAAAGGCACGCGTACACACACGCCGACTGGGGTCAATTCTGGAACAGGATAACTATTGAATGGTAGCAAGAAAAGTACGTAGCTGCTTTATACTTAACTTTTATTATGTGATGAATACAGCGTTCTTCTTGAGACATTTATACTATAACTCTCAAACTAGGTAAGGCTAATGGCGCTTTGCTAGGTCGTAGCCATGGACATAGCAGAAGGCTATTCTAACTGTCTCTCGGCAAATGGGAGGAAGGCTTCGTCCGTATTGTCGCCAGCAATGTTGTCGTACAACTGGGACGAGTGCTTGTTCGTATCACGAGACCTGCCTTGTGGTGGCGCTATGTCTGCGATTACACAGTGGCGACACGCGGGTCCGACATGTACTAAATGGACCGCGGCCGATTTAAGCTACCACCTAGCAAGTGTGGTGTATGGCGGTGACACCACATTCCTCCCCCACAAATCGGCGAACGGTCGTGAGGTAAGGCTTCCGCCCGCCGTGGGGAGGACCCCATGTTGACTGATGCGATGAGGTGGGGAGCCTAACAAAAGGCGAGGCTGTGCCACCCACACCCGGCCATTCGGTCCGAGGGGAGCTAGGAAACGCCTGAAAGCCTAGTCCAGGGTGCACGTCAACATGCGGTGTATGCGCCCGTAAAGAAACAGGAGGGGCCGAAGGGTCGACCTCCAATGCGTCGGGGTAGCCGTCGCGCGATGACGTCATGTGGTCCGGAGCGGGCGGGAGTTCCATGTTGGAGGACAGCTGGTCACGTTGAGCGATCGGCGGCGCGTGACCCTGGGAGGCGCTTGGCGGCTGCAGCGAAGCGTCGAATGCGGGCCGCGCCGGCCGGAGGACCGGCAGCTGCGGCGGCGGCGGCGGCGGCCGCTGCGGCGGCGCGACGCCATGGGGTAAAATGGAAGGCATCGTCGGTAACACCTGGGGATGAGGCGAGCCAGTAGATGGGTCCCCAGGGCGCTGACCGGATGGCCCCGTCGCCGAAAACAGACGGGGAGCGGCAGAACCCGTGCGACGACAGAGGCGCAGCTGATTGAGATGCCGACGCACCTCACCAGAGGCCCCCAAAACCAAATACATCGCGCGGCCGAGGCAGCGACGAATGCGCCCTGCGAGCCAACGCCGTGAACCTCGATAGTTGCGATAAAATACAACGTCGCCTGGAGCAAAAGCAGGAGTCTGCCGCTGCACAGGAACCGGATGCGGCGGATGCAGCAAAGACATCAAGGTGCGATGAGGACGACCGTGGAGCAACTCAGCCGGCGAGCGACCATCTCGGGGCTGAGAGCGATACGAAGACAAAAAGAGCAACAATGCGTCCTCCCGAGAATGCGACTCTTTCAATTTCAACATCTGTGACTTGAAAGTCCGGACCAATCGTTCAGCGGCACCGTTTGACTGAGGCGAAAACGGCGCGGATGTCAGATGTTGAATACCATTGGCCTGGCAGAATGACTGAAATTCTGCGGACATGAATTGTGGGCCATTGTCGGAAACAATAGTCTGCAGAAGACCTTCAATGCAAAAGATAGCAGACAACGCTTGGATGGTGGCGGAGGACGTCGTGGAAGACATCCGGACAACAAAAGGAAAATTACTGATGGCATCGACCAGAACCAACCATCGAGCATTCCAGAATGGACCAGCAAAATCAATGTGCAAGCGTTGCCAAGGGGAAGTGGCTTTTGGCCATGCAAAGACTTTCCACGGCGGTGCGGATTGTTGTTCGGCACACGCCGGGCAAGAAGAACATATATTCGTAATCGCAGCATCTATTCCGAACCAAGTACAGTGCTGACGAGCAAGTTGTTTCGTTCGCACTATACCCCAATGTCCGTGGTGAAGAAGCCGTAAAACAGAGGACTGTAACGAACGTGGGACCACGACTCTGGACTGATCATTATCAGAACGCAACAACAAAACACCACGTCGAACAAAAAGTCTCTCCCTGTGAGCAAAAAATCGGCGAACCAACGGATCCGCAATCCGAGACTTTGACAATGGCCATTGCGTAGCAACAAAACGCCAAACAGTAGCAAGGACAGGGTCAGCAGCTGTGGCTGTAGCTACACGACGAAAATCAATCAGAAACGATTCGACCACTTCATCGGTTTCCGAATCAATGAACATGCAAGCAAGTTCGGAAGAATCGAATGCTTCATCCTCAGCAACAGGTAAACGGGACAACGCATCGGCGTTTCCGTGCTTAGCAGTGGACCGATACAAGATATCGTAGCGGTACTGCGAGAGGAAAATAGACCAGCGAATGAAGTTCTGCGCTGTACGTGGAGGTACAGGCTTGGTCGGATGAAAAAGCGATGTCAAAGGTTTGTGGTCTGTGATGCTGGTAAAGTGACGACCATACAAGAAATCATGGAACTTTATAACACCAAACACGAGAGCCAAAGCTTCTTTCTCTATCTGGGAATAATTTCTTTGCGCAGACGAGAGCAATTTGGACGCAAAGGGAATAGGGCGATCATGGGAGCCAACTTTGTGCGCAAGCACAGCACCGATCCCGAAATCCGATGCATCTACCTTCAACAAAAGGGGTGTCTTGGGATCGAATGGTGTAAGGCAAGTATTAGAAAGCAACGCCGATTTCAACTGGCGAAAGGCGCGTTCGCATTCCGTCGTCCAGACGAACGGAACACCTGTACGGCGTACGCAATGAAGCGAAGCTGAAAGAGAAGAGGCATTGCGCACATTCACTCACACCTCGTGATTCTACATTGATCAATGTTCTTGCGACCTCCTGACGCAATGCGTGAGGAACATTGCGCGCTCTGAAAAATTGCGGTTGTGCGTTGACCTTCAGTTCCAAATGTGCTTCATAGTTTTTAGCGCAACCTAAGCCCGGTGCAATAATGTCTGCAAATCTTCACATACACTAGAAACACTGTCTGTAGGCACAGTTGGATTCACTGATAGGACCTGGTTTACTAGAGACATGTTAAACAACTGAAATAAATCTAAACCAAACAAGTTCACTGCAGAAGAAGAACGAAGAACGTAAAATGACACAAGTTTTGTTTGTCCCTTGTATGTTGCAAGAAGGCTGCACTGTCCTAACACAGGAATTTTCTGTCCTGAATATGTGGTTAGCTTAACATTTGCGGAACGCAACGGAGGTTTGCCCAGTTGCTTGTACGTGTCGTGAATGAGCAATGAAACTGCAGCTCCGGTATCGAGCTGGAATGGTATGACCTTGCCATTAAAGTCCAAATCTACAAAAAGTTTATTGTCCTGCTGACGACAAGAGCGACTGTCTCGTGCAATTTGAACAGACACAGGTACAGAATCACTTGCTAACGGACGTGATTTCCGGCGACGTCGACGCACAGTTTTTGTGGGACGAACACAGTCACTGTTAGAGAAAGTGTTACTGGACGGGGTGGAATTAACGACATGAATGTCCATGGGCGAAGGTCCACGAGCCTGAGTATCCCTGGTTCGATTCCGGCGCGAAGCAAAGGGCCTGGAATGATTGTGATTGTCTGATCTGAGCTTTTTCTGGCAAACACTTTTAACATGTCCTTTCCGAATGCAGAAAAAGCAAAGAGCTTGGCGTGACGGGCAATGTTCACGCGAATGTCTAGTAGCACACCGCGGGCATGATTTCACTGCATTTGTGTGCTGGCGCGGCACACCTGGCTTAGCGCGCGGCGGTAGCTGTGCGGACGTGCGCGAGAGCAGTTGACCGGGCAGCGTAGCGCGAGCGCGCCCGTCGGGCCGGTTAATGTGACACACGGCTGGCGAAGTTTCAAAAGATTCCTGAGCACAGTCAAGTGTGTCTTGTCTATCCAATATGTCTATCACTTGTTGAAGGGAGGGATTAACTAGTTTCAAAATTTGCTTCCGTATGCGAACATCGAAAACGTTCTGTGCAATTTCATCACGCACCATTGTATCTGAATAAGAAAGACCACAGGCACAGTCAAAGGCACAGTCCCTAGTAAGTCCTTGCAATGTTGCTACCCACTCCCTATTAGTTTGACCTGCCGAACGTTTTGTACGAAAGAACGTATACCGTTTTGCAACCACATTAACTGTTTCTTTGAAATAGGCATCTAAAGCAGACAAAATTTCCTCGTAGGACAGAGTTGCTACGTCGCGTCGGGGAAACAATCTCACTATCACATGGTAGGTGGACACACCGACACAAGAAAGAAAAAACAGCTGCCGCTCATTACCTTGAATTCTGTAGGCGGCGAGGTGGAAGGCAAACTGGCGGGACCATTCCCGCCAAGTCTCGTGGGTTGCATCAAAGGGTCGGAATTGAGGTGCAACAGCATGATGTGGCTGCGGTACCGGTGAAGCGGCGGCCGCCGCATCGGTTTGAATGGCACGTTGACCCTGGACGAGCTGTCCAAGGGCATCCAATAACGCCTGCGTCTGCTGATTCTGCAAGCGATAAAATTCGGACAGTACATCTGGAGAATGTGGAGAAGCCATGACACAAATAAATCAGAGCAATCAGAAAAAACCTTTCTACTCGTCGCCAATCTGTAGTGACGTAACAAGACTGTTACGCCACTTGAGGTAGCCGCTAGAAAGGCACGCGTACACACACGCCGACTGGCGTCAATTCTGGAACAGGATAACTATTGAATGGTAGCAAGAAAAGTACGTAGCTGCTTTATACTTAACTTTTATTATGTGATGAATACAGCGTTCTACTTGAGACATTTATACTATAACTCTCAAAGTAGGTAAGGCTAATGGCGCCTTGCTAGATTGTAACCATGGACTTAGCAGAAGGCTATTCTAACTGTCTCACGGCAAATGGGAGGAAGGCTTCGTCCGTATTGTCGCTAGCAATGTTGTCGTACAACTGGGACGAGTGCTTGTTCGTATCACGAGACCTGCCTTGTGGTGGCGCTAGGTCTGCGTTTCCACAGTGGCGACACGCGGGTCCGACATGTACTAAATGGACCGCGGCCGATTTAAGCTACCACCTACCAAGTGTGGTGTCTGGCGGTGACACCACACCTTGGACCTTCTTATTGACGACGAAACACAGAAATTGAATCAGAATTAAATAGAAAAGGCACAATGCTGACTTAAGTACAAGAAGACTGACTCTTCCTACGGACTATTTTTTAACATTTAATGTGAGACCAGTTTTAGATTCTGATGCTTCACTATATGTTTACTGTATCCCTTGGACCATCTTATTGACGATGAAACACAGAAATTGCATCAGAATTAAATACAAAAGGCACAATGCTGACTTAAGTACAAGAAGACTGACACTTCCTACTGACTGTGATTTCAACATTTCCTGTGAGAACAGTTTTAGATTCCGATGCTTCACTATATGTTTACTGTATCCCTTGGACCTTCTTATTGACGATGAAACACAGAAATTGCATCGGAATTAAATAGAAAATGCACAATGCCGACTTAAGTACAAGAAAACTGACCCTTCTTACTGTGTATGTTTTGAACCATTCCTGTGACACTAGTTATAGATTCCGATGCTTCACTTCAGGTATACTGTATCTCTCTGACTTTCTTATTGACGATGAAACACAGAAATTGCATCGGAATCAAATACAAAAGGCACAATGCCGACTCAAGTACAAGAAAACTGACTCTTCTTACTGTCTATGTTTTGAACCATTCCCGTGACACTAGTTATAGATTCCGATGCTTCACTTCAGGTTTACTGTATCACCCCAGACCTTCTTATTGACGATGAAACACAGATATTGCATCGGAATTAAATAGAAAAGGCACAATGCCTACTTAAGTACAAGAAAACTGACTCTTCTTACAGTCTGTGTTTTGAATCATTCCCGTGACACTAGTTATAGATTCCGATGGTTCACTTCAGATTTACTGTATCCCTCTGACCTTCTTATTGACGATGAAACACAGAAATTGGATCGGAATTAAATACAAAAGGCACAATGCCGACTTAAGTACAAGAAGACTGACTCTTATTACTGTCTATGTTCTGAACTATTCCTGTGACACTATTTATTGATTCCGATGCTTCACTTCAGGTTTATTGTATCCCTCTGACCATATTATTGACGATGAAACACAGAAAGTGCATCGGAATTAAATACAAAAGGCACAATGCCGAATCAAGTACAAGAAGACTGGCTCTTCCTACTGTCTATGTTTTTAACCATGCCTGTGACACTAGTTATAGATTCCGATGCTTCACTACAGGTTTACTGCATCCCTCTGACCGTCTTATTGACGATGAAACACAGAATTTGCATCGGAATTAAATATGTAGGCACAATGCCGACTCAAGTACAAGAAGACTGGCTCTTCTTACTGTCTACGTTTTTAACCATTTCCGCGACACTAGTTATACATTCCGATGCTTCACTTTAAGTTTACTGTATCCCTCTGACCTTCTTATTGACGATGAAACACAGAAATTGCATCGGAATTAAATACAAAAGGCACATTGTCGACTCAAGTACAAGAAGACGGACTCCTCTTACTGTCTATGCTTTGAACCATTCCTGTGACACTAGTTATAGATTCCGATGCTTCACTTCAGGTTTACTGTATTCCTCTGACCTTCATATTGACGACGAAACACAGAAATTGCATCGGACTTAAATACATAGGCACAATGCCGATTTAAGTACAAGAAGACTGGCTCTTCTTACTGTCTATAGTTTGAACCATTCATGTGACACTAGTTATAGATTCCGATGCTTCACTTCAGGTTTACTGTCTCCCTCTGACATTCTTATTGACGATGAAACACAGAAATTGAATCGGAATAAAATAAAAAGGCACAATGCAGTCTTAAGTACAAGAAAACTGACTCTTCTTACTATCTATGTTTTGATCCATTCCCGTGACACTAGTTATAGATTCCGATGCTTCACTTCAGGTTTACTGTATCCCTCGGACCGTCTTATTGACGATGAAACACAGAAATTGCATCGGAATTAAATACAAAAGGCACAATGCCGACTCAAGTTCTGGAAGACTGGCTCTTAATACTGTCTATGTATTGAAACTTTCCGTTGAGACCGGTTTTAGATTCTGATGCTTCACTTCAGGTTAACTGTATTCCTCTGACCTACTTATTGCCGATGAAACACAGAAATTGAATCAGAATTAAATACTAAAGGTACAATGCCGACTTAAGTACAAGAAAACTGGCTCTTCTTACTGTCTATGTTTTGATCAGTTCCTGTGACACTAGTTATAGATTCGAATGCTTCATTTCCGCTTTACTGTATCCCTGTGACCTTCTTATAGACGATGAAACACATTAATTGAATCACAATTAAATAGAAAAGGCACAATGCTGACTTAAGTACAAGAAAATTAACTCTTCTTACTGTCTATGATTTGAACCTTTCCTGTGAGACCAGTTTTAGATTCCGATGCTTCACTTCATGTTTACTGTATCCCTTGGACCTTCTTATTGCCGATGAAACACAGAAATTGAATCGGAATTAAATACAAAAGGCACAATGCCGACTTAAGTACAAGAAGACTGACTCTTCTTGCTGACTATGTTTTGAACGTTTCCTGTGAGAACAGTTTTAGATTCTGCTGCTTCACTATATGTTTACTGTATCCCTTGGACCGTCTTCTTAACGTTGAAACACAGAAATTGCATCGGAATTAAATTCAAAAGGAACAACGCCGACTTAAGTACAAGAAAACTGACTCTTCTTACAGACTATCTTTTGAACGTTTCCTGTGAGACCAGTTTTAGATTCAGATGCTTTACTATATGTTTACTGTATCGCTTGAACCTTCTTATTGACGATTAAACAATGAAAATGCATCGGAATTAAATACAAAAGGCACAATGCCGACTTAAGTACAAGAAGACTGACTCTTCTTGCTTACTATGTTTTGAACATTTCCTGTGAGACCAGTTTTAGATTCCGATGCATCACTATATGTTTACTTTATCCCTTGGACCGTCTTATTGACGATGAAACACAGAAATTGCATGAGAATTAAATACAAAAGGCACAATGCTGACTTAAGTACAAGTAGACTTACTCTTCCCACTGACTATGATTTCAACGTTTCCTGTGAGACCAGTTTTACATTCCGATGCTTCACTATATGTTTACTGTATCCCTTGGACCTTCTTATCGTCGATGAAACACAGAAATTGCATCGGAATTAAATAGAAAAGGCACAATGCGGACTTAAGTACAAGAAAACTGACTCTTCTTACTGTGTATGTTTTGAACCATTCCTGTGACACTAGTTACAGATTCCGATGCTTCGCTTCAGGTATACTGTATCTCTCTGACCTTCTTGTTGACGATGAAGCACAGGAATTGCATAGGAATTAAATACAAAAGGCACAATGCCGACTCAAGTACAAGAAGACTGGCTCTTCCTACTGTCTATATTTTGAAACTTTCCTCTTAAACCGGTTTTAGATTCCGATGCTTCACTTCAGGTTTACTGTATCCCTTGGATCTTATTATTGACGATGAAACACAGAAATTGCATCGGAATTAAATAGAAAAGGCACAATGCCGACTTAAGTACAAGAAGACTGACTCTTATTACTGTCTATGTTCTGAACTATTCCTGTGACACTATTTATTGATTCCGATGCTTCACTTCAGGTTTATTGTATCCCTCTGACCTTATTATTGACGATGAAACACAGAAAGTGCATCGGAATTATATACAAAAGGCACAATGCCGAATCAAGTACAAGAAGACTGGCTCTTCCTACTGTCTATGTTTTTAACCATGCCTGTGACACCAGTTATAGATTGCGATGCTTCACTTCGGGTTTACTGTATCCCTCTGACATTCTTATTGACGATGAAACACAGAATTTGCATCGGAATTAAATACAAAAGGCACAATGTCGACTCAAGTACAAGAAGGCGGACTCCTCTTACTGTCTATGCTTTGAACCATTCCTGTGACACTAATTATAGATTCCGATGCTTCACTTCAGGTTTACTGTATTCCTCTGACCTTCATATTGACGATGAAACACAGAAATTGCATCGGAATTAAATACATAGGCACAATGCCGATTTAAGGACAAGAAGACTGGCTCTTCTTACTGTCTATAGTTTAAACCATTCATGTGACACTAGTTATAGATTCCGATGCTTCACTTCAGGTTTACTGTATCCCTCTGACATTCTTATTGACGATGAAACACACAAAATGGCATGGGAAAAAAATAAAAAGGCACAATGCAGTCTTAAGTACATGAAAACTGACTCTTCTTACTATCTATGTTTTGACCCATTCCCGTGACACTAGTTATAGATTCCGATGCTTCACTTCATGTTTACTGTATCCCTCGATACTTCTTATTGACGATGAAACACAGAAATTGCATCGGAATTAAATACAAAAGCACATCGCCGAATTAAGTACAAGAGTTCTGACTCTTCTTACTGTCTATGTTTTGAACCATTCCTGTGACACTAGTTATACATTCCGATGCTTCACTTCAGGTTTACTGTATCCCACTGACCTTCTTATTGACGATGAAACACAGAAATTGCATCGGAATTATATACAAAAGGCACAATGCCGACTCAAGTACAAGAAGACTGGCTCTTCTTACTGTCTATGTTTTGAACCATCCTGTGACACTGGTTATAGATTCCGATGCTTCACTTTAGGTTTACTGTATCTCTCTGACCTTCTTATTGACGATGAAACACGGAAATTGCATCGGAATTAAATAGATAAGGCACAATGCCGACTTAAGTACATGAAAACTGATTCTTCTTACTATCTATGTTTGATCCATTCCTGTGACACTAGTTATACATTCCGATGCTTCACTTCAGGTTTACTGTATCCCTCTGACCTTCTTATTGACGATGAAACACAGATATTGCATCGGAATTAAATACAAAAGGCACAATGCCGACTCAAGTACAGGAAGACTGGCTCTTAATACTGTCTATGTATTGAAACTTTCCGTTGAGACCGGTTTTAGATTCCGATGCTTCACTTCAGTTTAACTGTATCCCTCTGACCTTCTTATTGCCGATGAATCACAGTAATTGAATCAGAATTAAATAGAAAAGGCACAATGCTGACTTAAGTACAAGAAAACTAACTCTTCTTACGGTCTATGATTTGAACCTTTCCTGTGAGACCAGTTTTATATTCCGATGCATCACTATATGTTTACTGTATCCCTTGGACCGTCTTATTGACGATGAAACACAGAAATTGCATGGGAATTAAATTCAAAAGGCACAATGCTGACTTAAGTACAAGTAGACTTACTCTTCCCACTGACTATGATTCAACGTTTCCTGTGAGACAAGTTTTAGATTCCGATGCTTCACTATATGTTAACTGTATCCCTTGGACCTTCTTATTGACGATGAAACACAGAAATTGCATCGGAATTAATTAGAAAAGGCACAATGCGGACTTAAGTACAAGAAAACTGACTCTTCTTACTGCGTATGTTTTGAACCATTCCTGTGACACTAGTTATACATTCCGATGCATCACTTCAGGTTTACTGTATCCCTCTGACCTTCTTATTCCACGATGAAACACAGATATTGCGGCGGAATTAAATTCAAAAGGCAAATTGCGCGACATAAGTACAAGAAAACTGACTCTTCTTACTGTCTTTGCTTTGAACCATTCCTGTGACACTAGTTATAGATTCCGATGCTTCACTTCAGGTTTACTGTATCCCACTGACCCTCTTATTGACGATGAAACAAAGAAATTGCATCGGAATTAAATACAAAAGGCACAATGCCGACTCAAGGACAGGAAGACTGGCTCTTCTTACTGTCTATGTTTTGACCCAGTCCTGTGACACTATTTACACATTCCGATGCTTCACTTCAGGTTTACTGTATCACTCTGACTTTCTTATTGACGATGAAACACAAAAATTGCATCGGAATTAAATAGAAAAGGTACAATGCCGACTTAAGTACATGAAAACTGATTCTTCTTACTATCTATGTTTTGAACCATTCCTGTGACACTAGTTATAGGTTCCGATGCTTCACTTCAGGTTTACTGTATCCCTCTGACATTCTTATTGACGAATAAACGCAGATATTGCAACGGAATTAACTACAAAACAACCAATGCCGACTTAAGTATAAGAAAACTGACTCTTCTTACTGTCTATGTTTTGAACCATTCCTGTGACACTAGTTATAGATTCCGATGCTTCACTTCAGGTATGCTATATCTCTCTGACCTTCTTATTAACGATGAAACACAGAAATTGCATCGGAATTAAATACAAAAGGCAGAATGCCTACTCAAGTACAAGAAGACTGGCTCTTCTTACTGTCTATGTCTTGAACCAGTCCTGTGACACTAGTTATAGATTCCGATGCTTCACGTCAGGTTTACAGTATCCCTCTGACCTTCTTGTTGACGATGAAACACAGAAATAGCATCGGAATTAAATACAAAAGGCACAATGCCGACTTAAGTACAAGAGAACTGACTCTTCTTACTGTCTATGTTTTGAACCATTCATGTGACACTAGTTATAGATTCCGATGCTTCACTTCAGGTTTACTGTATCCCTCTGACCTTCTTATTGATGATGAAACACAGAAATTGCATCGGAAATAAATACAAGAGGCACAATGCCGACTTAAGTACATGAAAACTAACTCTTCTTACTTTCTATGTTTTGAACCATTCCTGTGACACTAGTTATAGATTCCGATGCCTCACTTCACGATCACTGTATCCCTCTGACCTTCTTATTGACGATGAAACACAGAAGTTGCATCGGAATTAAATACAAAAGACACAATGCCGACTTAAGTAGAAGAAAACTGACTCTTCTTACTGTCTATGTGTTGAACCAGTCCTGTGACACTAGTTATAGATTCCGATGCTTCACTGTAGGTTTACTGTATCCCTCTGACCTTCTTATTGACGATGAAACACAAAAATTGCATCGGAATTAAATAGAAAATGTACAATGCCGACTTAAGTACATGAAAACTGATTCTTCTTACTATCTATGTTTTGAACCATTCCAGTGACACTAGTTATTGGTTCCGATGCTTCAATTCAGGTTTACTGTATCCCTCTGACATTCTTATTGAGGATTAAACGCAGATATTGCAACGGAATTAACTACAAAACAACCAATGCCGACTTAAGTATAAGAAAACTGACTCTTCTTACTGTCTATGTTTTAAAACATTCCTGTGACACTAGTTATAGATTCCGATGCTTCACTTCAGGTATGCTATATCTCTCTGACCTTCTTATTGACGATGAAACACAGAAATTGCATCGGAATTAAATACAAAAGGCACAATGCCGACTCAAGTACAAGAAGACTGGCTCTTCTTACTGTCTATGTTTTGAACCAGTCCTGTGACACTAGTTATAGATTCCGATGTTTCACGTCAGGTTTACTGTATCCCTCTGACCTTATTATTGACGATGAAACACAGAAATAGCATCGGAATTAAATACAAAAGGCACAATGCCGACTTAAGTACAAGAGAACTGACTCTTCTTACTGTCTATGTTTTGAACCATTCATGTGACACTAGTTATAGATTCCGATGCATCACTTCAGGTTTACTGTATCCCTCTGACCTTCATATTCCACGATGAAACACAGATATTGCGGCGGAATTAAATTCAAAAGGCAAATTGCCGACTTAAGTACAAGAGAACTGACTCTTCTTACTGTCTATGTTTTGAACCATTCCTGTGACACTAGTTATAGATTCCGATGCTTCACTTCAGGTATGCTATATCTCTCTGACCTTCTTATTAACGATGAAACACAGAAATTGCATCGGAATTAAACACAAAAGGCAGAATGCCGACTCAAGTACAAGAAGACTGGCTCTTCTTACTGTCTATGTTTTGAACCAGTCCTGTGACACTAGTTATAGATTCCGATGCTTCACGTCAGGTTTACAGTATCCCTCTGACCTTCTTGTTGACGATGAAACACAGAAATAGCATCGGAATTAAATACAAAAGGCACAATGCCGACTTAAGTACAAGAGAACTGACTCTTCTTACTGTCTATGTTTTGAACCATTCATGTGACACTAGTTATACATTCCGATGCTTCACTTCAGGTTTACTGTATCCCTCTGACCTTCTTATTGACGATGAAACACAGAAATTGCACCGGAATTAAATACAAGAGGCACAATGCCGACTTAAGTACATGAAAACTAACTCTTCTTACTTTCTATGTTTTGAACCATTCCTGTGACACTAGTTATAGATTCCGATGCCTCACTTCACGATCACTGTATCCCTCTGACCTTCTTATTGACGATGAAACACAGAAGTTGCATCGGAATTAAATACAAAAGACACAATGCCGACTTAAGTAGAAGAAAACTGACTCTTCTTACTGTCTATGTGTTGAACCAGTCCTGTGACACTAGTTATAGATTCCGATGCTTCACTGTAGGTTTACTGTATCCCTCTGACCATCTTATTGACGATGAAACACAAAAATTGCATCGGAATTAAATAGAAAATGTACTATGCCGACTTAAGTACATGAAAACTGATTCTTCTTACTATCTATGTTTTGAACCATTCCAGTGACACTAGTTATAGGTTCCGATGCTTCACTTCAGGTTTACTGTATCCCTCTGACATTCTTATTGACGATTAAACGCAGATATTGCAACGGAATTAACTACAAAACAACCAATGCCGACTTAAGTATAAGAAAACTGACTCTTCTTACTGTCTATGTTTTAAAACATTCCTGTGACACTAGTTATAGATTCCGATGCTTCACTTCAGGTATGCTATATCTCTCTGACCTTCTTATTGACGATGAAACACAGAAATTGCATCGGAATTAAATACAAAAGGCACAATGCCGACTCAAGTACAAGAAGACTGGCTCTTCTTACTGTCTATGTTTTGAACCAGTCCTGTGACACTAGTTATAGATTCCGATGTTTCACGTCAGGTTTACTGTATCCCTCTGACCTTATTATTGACGATGAAACACAGAAATAGCATCGGAATTAAATACAAAAGGCACAATGCCGACTTAAGTACAAGAGAACTGACTCTTCTTACTGTCTATGTTTTGAACCATTCCTGTGACACTACTTGTAGATTTCGATGCTTCACTTCAGGTTTACTGTATCCCTCTGACCTTCTTACTGACGATGAATCCCAGAAATTGCATCGGAATTAATTATGAAAGGCACAACGCCGACTTAAGTACAAGAAGACTGACTCTTCTTACTGACTATGTTTTGAACATTTCCTGTGAGACCAGTTTTAGATTCCGATGCATCACTATATGTTTACTGTATGCCTTGGACCGTCTTATTGACGATGAAACACAGAAATTGCATGAGAATTAAATACAAAAGGCACAATGCTGACTTAAGTACAAGTAGACTTACTCTTCCCACTGACTATGATTTCAACGTTTCCTGTGAGACAAGTTTTAGATTCCGAAGCGTCACTAAATGTTTACTGTATCCCTTGGACCTTCTTATTGACGATGAAACACAGAAATTGCATCGGAATTAATTAGAAAAGGCACAATGCGGACTTAAGTACAAGAAAACTGACTCTTCTTACTGTGTATGTTTTGAACCATTCCTGTGACACTAGTTACAGATTCCGATGCTTCACTTCAGGTATACTGTATCTCTTTGACCTTCTTGTTGACGATGAAACACAGGAATTGCATAGGAATTAAATACAAAAGGCACAATGTCGACTTAAGTACAAGAAGACTGGCCCTTCCTACTGTCTATAATTTGAAACTTTCCTCTGAAACCGGTTTTAGTTTCCGATGCTTCACTTCAGGTTTACTGTATCACTAGGATCTTCGTATTGACGATGAAAAACAGAAATTGCATCGGAATTAAATAGAAAAATCACAATGCCAACTTAAGTGTAAGAAAACTAACACTTCTTACTGTTTATGCTTTGAACCATTCCTGTGACACTAGTTATACATTCCGATGCATCACTTCAGGTTTACTGTATCCCTCTGACCTTCATATTCCACGATGAAACACAGATATTGCGGCGGAATTAAATTCAAAAGGCAAATTGCCGACTTAAGTACAAGAGAACTGACTCTTCATACTGTCTTTGTTTTGAACCATTCCTGTGACACTAGTTATAGATTCCGATGCTTCACTTCGGGATTTACTGTATCCCACTGACCCTCTTATTGACGATGAAACAAAGAAATTGCATCGGAATTAAATACAAAAGGCACAATGCCGACTCAAGGACAGGAAGTCTGGCTCTTCTTACTGTCTATGTTTTGAACCAGTCCTGTGACACTATTTACACATTCCGATGCTTCACTTCAGGTTTACTGTATCCCTCTGACCTTCTTATTGACGATGAAACACAAAAATTGCATCGGAATTAAATAGAGAAGGTACAATGCCGACTTAAGTACATGGAAACTGATTCTTCGTTCTGTCTTTGTTTTGAACCATTCCTGTGACACTAGTTATAGATTCCGATGTTTCACTTCGGGATTTACTGTATCCCACTGACCTTCTTATTGACGATGAAACACAGAAATTGCATCGGAATTAAATACAAAAGGCACAATGCCGACTCAAGTACATGAAAACTGATTCTTCTTACTATCTATGTTTGATCCATTCCTGTGACACTAGTTATACATTCCGATGCTTCACTTCAGGTTTACTGTATCCCTCTGACCTTCTTATTGACGATGAAACACAGATACTGCATCGGAATTAAATACAAAAGGCACAATGCCGACTCAAGTACAGGAAGACTGGCTCTTAATACTGTCTATGTATTGAAACTTTCCGTTGAGACCGGTTTTAGGTTCCGATGCTTCACTTCAGTTAAACTGTATCCCTCTGACCTTCTTATTGCCGATGAAACACAGTAATTGAATCAGAATTAAATAGAAATGGCACAATGCTGACTTAAGTACAAGAAAACTAACTCTTCTTACGGTCTATGATTTGAACCTTTCCTGTGAGACCAGTTTTATATTCCGATGCATCACTATATGTTTACTGTATCCCCTGGACCGTCTTATTGACAATGAAACACAGAAATTGCATGGGAATTAAATACAAAAGCACAATGCTGACTTAAGTACAAGTAGACTTACTCTTCCCACTGACTATGATACAACGTTTCCTGTGAGACAAGTTTTAGATTCCGATGCATCACTATATGTTAACTGTATCCCTTGGACCTTCTTATTGACGATAAAACACAGAAATTGCATCGGAATTAATTAGAAAAGGCACAATGCGGACTTAAGTACAAGAAAACTGACTCTTCTTACTGTGTATGTTTTGAACCATTCCTGTGACACTAGTTATACATTCCGATGCATCACTTCAGGTTTACTGTATCCCTCTGACCTTCTTATTCCACGATGAAACACAGATATTGCGGCGGAATTAAATTCAAAAGGCAAATTGCGCGACTTAAGTACAAGAAAACTGACTCTTCTTACTGTCTTTGCTTTGAACCATTCCTGTGACACTAGTTATAGATTCCGATGCTTCACTTCAGGTTTACTGTATCCCACTGACCCTCTTATTGACGATGAAACAAAGAAATTGCATCAGAATTAAATACAAAAGGCACAATGCCGACTCAAGGACAAGAAGACTGGCTCTTCTTACTGTATATGTTTTGAACCAGTCCTGTGACACTATTTACACATTCCGATGCTTCACGTC
The DNA here is from genome assembly GCF_023864345.2 of Schistocerca serialis cubense. Taxonomy (NCBI): domain Eukaryota; kingdom Metazoa; phylum Arthropoda; class Insecta; order Orthoptera; family Acrididae; genus Schistocerca; species Schistocerca serialis. The sequence continues at coordinate 13,251,458 of NW_026047617.1, forward strand.
AGGTTTACTGTATCCCTCTGACCTTCTTATTGACGATGAAACACAAAAATTGCATCGGAATTAAATAGAAAAGGTACAATGCCGACTTAAGTACATGAAAACTGATTCTTCTTACTATCTATGTTTTGAACCATTCCTGTGACACTAGTTATAGGTTCCGATGCTTCCCTTCAGGTTTACTGTATCCCTCTGACATTCTTATTGACGATTAAACGCAGATATTGCAACGGAATTAACTACAAAACAACCAATGCCGACTTAAGTATAAGAAAACTGACTCTTCTTACTGTCTATGTTTTGAACCAGTCCTGTGACACTAGTTATAGATTCCGATGCTTCACGTGAGGTTTACAGTATCCCTCTGACCTTCTTGTTGACGATGAAACACAGAAATAGCATCGGAATTAAATACAAAAGGCACAATGCCGACTTAAGTACAAGAGAACTGACTCTTCTTACTGTCTATGTTTTGAACCATTCATGTGACACTAGTTATAGATTCCGATGCTTCACTTCAGGTTTACTGTATCCCTCTGACATACTTATTGACGATTAAACGCATATATTGCAACGGAATTAACTACAAAACAACCAATGCCGACTTAAGTATAAGAAAACTGACTCTCCTTACTGTCTATGTTTTGAACCATTCCTGTGACACTACTTGTAGAATTCGATGCTTCAATTCAGGTTTACTGTATCCCTCTGACCTTCTTATTGACGATGAATCCCAGAAATTGCATCGGAATTAATTATGAAAGGCACAACGCCGACTTAAGTACAAGAAGACTGACTCTTCTTACTGACTATGTTTTGAACATTTCCTGTGAGACCAGTTTTAGATTCCGATGCATCACTATATGTTTACTGTATCCCTTGGACCGTCTTATTGACGATGAAACACAGAAATTGCATGAGAATTAAATACAAAAGGCACAATGCTGACTTAAGTACAAGTAGACTTACTCTTCCCACTGACTATGATTTCAACGTTTCCTGTGAGACAAGTTTTAGATTCCGATGCTTCACGTCAGGTTTACTGTATCCCTTGGACCTTCTTATTGACGATGAAACACAGAAATTGCATCGGAATTAATTAGAAAAGGCACAATGCGGACTTAAGTACAAGAAAACTGACTCATCTTACTGTGTATGTTTTGAACCATTCCTGTGACACTAGTTACAGATTCCGATGCTTCACTTCAGGTATACTGTATCTCTTTGACCTTCTTGTTGACGATGAAACAGAGGAATTGCATAGGAATTAAATACAAAAGGCACAATGCCGACTTAAGTACAAGAAGACTGGCTCTTCCTACTGTCTATATTTTGAAACTTTCCTCTGAAACCGGTTTTAGTTTCCGATGCTTCACTTCAGGTTTACTGTATCCCTTGGATCTTCGTATTGACGATGAAACACAGAAATTGCATCGGAATTAAATAGAAAAGGCACAATGCCGACTTAAGTGTAAGAAAACTAACACTTCTTACTGTCTATGCTTTGAACCATTCCTGTGACACTAGTTATACATTCCGATGCATCGCTTCTGGTTTACTGTATCCCTCTGACCTTCTTATTCCACGATGAAACACAGATATTGCGGCGGAATTAAATTCAAAAGGCAAATTGCCGACTTAAGTACAAGAAAACTGACTCTTCTTACTGTCTTTGTTTTGAACCATTCCTGTGACACTAGTTATAGATTCCGATGCTTCACTTCGGGATTTACTGTATCCCACTGACCTTCTTATTGACGATGAAACACAGATATGGAATCGGAATTAAATACAAGAGGCACAATGCCGACTCAAGTACAAGAAGACTGGCTCTTCTTACTGTCTATGATTTGACCCATTCCCGTGACACTAGTTATAGATTCCGATGCTTCACTTCAGGTTTACTGTATCCCTCTGACCTTCTTATTGACGGTGAAACACAGAAATTGCATCGGAATTAAATACAAAAGCACAATGGCGACTTAAGTACAAGATAACTGACTCTTCTTACTGTCTATGTTTTGAACCATTCCTGTGACACTAGTTATAGATTCCGATGCTTCACTTCAGGTTTACTGTATCCCACTGACCCTCTTATTGACGATGAAACAAAGAAATTGCATCGGAATTAAATACAAAAGGCACAATGCCGACTCAAGGACAGGAAGTCTGGCTCTTCTTACTGTCTATGTTTTGAACCAGTCCTGTGACACTATTTACACATTCTGATGCTTCACTTCAGGTTTACTGTATCCCTCTGACCTTCTTATTGACGATGAAACACAGAAATTGCATCGGAATTAAATAGAGAAGGTACAATGCCGACTTAAGTACATGAAAACTGATTCTTCTTACTATCTATGTTTTGAACCATTCCTGTGACACTAGTTATAGGTTCCGATGCTTCACTTCAGGTTTACTGTATCCCTCTGACATTCTTATTGACGATTAAACGCAGATATTGCAACGGAATTAACTACAAAACAACCAATGCCGACTTAAGTATAAGTAAACTGACTCTTCTTACTGTCTATGTTTTGAACCATTCATGTGACACTAGTTATAGATTCCGATGCTTCACTTCAGGTTTACTGTATCCCTCTGACCTTCTTATTGACGATGAAACACAGAAATTGCATCGGAATTAAATACAAGAGGCACAATGCCGACTTAAGTACATGAAAACTAACTCTTCTTACTTTCTATGTTTTGAACCATTCCTGTGACACTAGTTATAGATTCCGATGCCTCACTTCACGTTCACTGTATCCCTCTGACCTTCTTATTGACGATGAAACACAGAAATTGCATCGGAATGAAATACAAAAGACACAATGCCGACTTAAGTAGAAGAAAACTGACTCTTCTTACTGTCTATGTTTTGAACCAGTCCTGTGACACTAGTTATAGATTCCGATGCTTCACTTCAGGTTTACTGTATCCCTCTGACCTTCTTATTGACGATGAGACACAAAAATTGCATCGGAATTAAATAGAAAAGGTACAATGCCGACTTAAGTACATGAAAACTGATTCTTCTTACTATCTATGTTTTGAACCATTCCTGTGACACTAGTTATAGGTTCCGATGCTTCACTTCAGGTTTACTGTATCCCTCTGACATTCTTATTGACGATTAAACGCAGATATTGCAACGGAATTAACTACAAAACAACCAATGCCGACTTAAGTATAAGAAAACTGACTCTTCTTACTGTCTATGTTTGAAACATTCCTGTGACACTAGTTATAGATTCCGATGCTTCACTTCAGGTATGCTATATCTCTCTGACCTTCTTATTGACGATGAAACACAGAAATTGCATCGGAATTAAATACAAAAGGCACAATGCCGACTCAAGTACAAGAAGACTGGCTCTTCTTACTGTCTATGATTTGAACCAGTCCTGTGACACTAGTTATAGATTCCGATGCTTCACGTCAGGTTTACTGTATCCCTCTGACCTTCTTATTGACGATGAAACACAGAAATAGCATCGGAATTAAATACAAAAGGCACAATGCCGACTTAAGTACAAGAGAACTGACTCTTCTTACTGTCTATGTTTTGAACCATTCATGTGACACTAATTATAGATTCCGATGCTTCACTTCAGGTTTACTGTATCCCTCTGACCTTCTTATTGACGATGAAACACAGAAATTGCATCGGAATTTAATACAAGAGGCACAATGCCGACTTAAGTACATGAAAACTAACTCTTCTTACTTTCTATGTTTTGAACCATTCATGTGACACTAGTTATAGATTCCGATGCTTCACTTCAGGTTTACTGTATCCCTCTGACCTTCTTATTGACGATGAAACACAGAAATTGCATCGGAATGAAATACAAAAGACACAATGCCGACTTAAGTAGAAGAAAACTGACTCTTCTTACTGTCTATGTTTTGAACCAGTGCTGTGACACTAGTTATAGATTCCGATGCTTCACTTCAGGTTTACTGTATCCCTCTGACCTTCTTATTGACGATGAAACACAGAAATGGCATCGGAATTAAATACAAAAGGCACAATGCCGACTTAAGTACAAGAAAACTGACTCTCCTTACTGTCTATGTTTTGAACCATTCCTGTGACACTACTTGTAGATTTCGATGCTTCACTTCAGGTTTACTGTATCCCTCTGACCTTCTTATTGACGATGAATCCCAGAAATTGCATCGGAATTAATTATGAAAGGCACAACGCCGACTTAAGTACAAGAAGACTGACTCTTCTTACTGACTATGTTTTGAACATTTCCTGTGAGACCAGTTTTAGATTCCGATGCATCACTATATGTTTACTGTATCCCTTGGACCGTCTTATTGACGATGAAACACAGAAATTGCATGAGAATTAAATACAAAAGGCACAATGCTGACTTAAGTACAAGTAGACTTACTCTTCCCACTGACTATGATTTCAACGTTTCCTGTGAGACAAGTTTTAGATTAAGATGCGTCACTATCAGTTTACTGTATCCCTTGGACCTTCTTATTGACGATGAAACACAGAAATTGCATCGGAATTAATTAGAAAAGGCACAATGCGGACTTAAGTACAAGAAAACTGACTCTTCTTACAGTGTATGTTTTGAACCATTCCTGTGACACTAGTTACAGATTCCGATGCTTCACTTCAGGTATACTGTATCTCTTTGACCTTCTTGTTGACGATGAAACACAGGAATTGCATAGGAATTTAATACAAAAGGCACAATGCCGACTTAAGTACAAGAAGACTGGCTCTTCCTACTGTCTATATTTTGAAACTTTCCTCTGAAACCGGTTTTAGTTTCCGATGCCTCACTTCAGGTTTACTGTATCCCTTGGATCTTCGTATTGACGATAAAACACAGAAATTGCATCGGAATTAAATAGAAAAGGCGCAATGCCGACTTATGTGTAAGAAAACTAACACTTCTTACTGTCTATGCTTTGAACCATTCCTGTGACACTAGTTATACATTCCGATGCATCACTTCAGGTTTACTGTATCCCTCTGACCTTCTTATTGACGATGAAAAACAAAAATTGCATCGGAATTAAATAGAGAAGGTACAATGCCGACTTAAGTACATGAAAACTGATTCTTCTTACTATCTATGTTTTGAACCATTCCTGTGACACTAGTTATAGGTTCCGATGCTTCACTTCAGGTTTACTGTGTCCCTCTGACATTCTTATTGACGATTAAACGCAGATATTGCATCGGAATTAACTACAAAACAAACAATGCCGACTTAAGTATAAGAAAATTGACTCTTCTTACTGTCTATGTTTTGAACCAGTCCTGTGACACTAGTTATAGATTCCGATGCTTCACTTCAGGTTTACTGTATCCCTCTGACCTTCTTATTGACGATGAAACACAGAAATGGCATCGGAATTAAATACAAAAGGCACAATGCCGACTTAAGTACAAGAAAACTGACTCTCCTTACTGTCTATGTTTTGAACCATTCCTGTGACACTACTTGTAGATTCCGATGCTTCACTTCAGGTTTACTGTATCCCTCTGACCTTCTTATTGACGATGAAACACAGAAATTGCATCGGAATTAATTACAAAAGGCACAATGCCTACTTAAGTACAAGAAGACTGACTCTTCTTACTGACTATCATTTGAATATTTCCTGTGAGACCAGTTTTAGATTCCGATGTTTCACTATATGTTTACTGTATCATTTGGACCTTCTTATTGACGATGAAACACAGAAATTGCATCAGAATTAAATACAAAAGGCACAATGCTGACTTAAGTACAAGGAGACTGACTCTACCTACTGACTATGATTTCAACATTTCCTGATTTCAACATTTCCTGTGAGACCAGTTTTAGATTCCGACGGTTCACTATATGTTAACTGTATCCCATGGACCTTCTTATTGACGATGGAACACAGATATTGCAGCAGAATTAAATACAGAAGGAAAAATGCCGACATATGTACAAGAAAACTGACTCTTCTTACTCTCTTTGTTTTGAACCATTCCTGTGACACTAGTTATAGATTCCGATGCTTCACGTCCGGTTTACTGTATCCCTCTGACCTTCTTGTTGACGATGAAACACAGAAATTGAATCGGAATTAAGTACAAAAGGCACAATGCCGACTTAAGTACAAGAAATCTGACTCTTCTTACTGTCTATGTTTTGAACCATTCCTGTGACACTAGTTACAGATTCCGAGGCTTCACTTCAGGTATACTGTATCTCTTTGACCTCCTTGTTGACGATGAAACACAGGAATTGCATAGGAATTAAATACAAAAGGCACAATGCCGACTCAAGTACAAGAAGACTGGCTCTACCTACTGTCTATATTTTGAAACTTTCCTCTGAAACCGGTTTTAGATTCCGATGCTACACTTCAGGTTTACTGTATCCCTTGGATCTTCGTATTGACGATGAAACACCGAAATTGCATCCGAATTAAATAGAAAAGGCACAATGCCGACTTAAGTGTAAGAAAACTAACACTTCTTACTGTCTATGTTTTGAACCATTCCTGTGACACTAGTTATACATTCCGATGCATCACTTCAGGTTTACTGTATCCCTCTGACCTTCTTATTCCACGATGAAACACAGATATTGCGGCGGAATTAAATTCAAAAGGAAAATTGCGCGACTTAAGTACAAGAAAACTGACTCTTCTTACTGTCTTTGTTTTGAACCATTCCTGTGACACTAGTTATAGATTCCGATGCTTTACCTCGGGATTTACTGTATGCCACTGACCTTCTTATTGACGATGAAACACAGAAATGGCATCGGAATTAAATACAAGAGGCACAATGCCGACTCAAGTACAAGAAGACTGGCTCTTCTTACTGTCTATGATTTGACCCATTCCCGTGACACTAGTTATAGATTCCGATGCTTCACTTCAGGTTTACTGTATCCCTCTGACCTTCTTATTGACGGTGAAACACAGAAATTGCATCGGAATTAAATACAAAAGCACAATGGCGACTTAAGTACAAGAGAACTGACTCTTCTTACTGTCTATGTTTTGAACTATTCCTGTGACACTAGTTATAGATTCCGATGCTTCACTTCAGGTTTACTGTATCCCACTGACCCCCTTATTGACGATGAAACAAAGAAATTGCGTCGGAATTAAATACAAAAGGCACAATGCCGACTCAAGGACAGGAAGACTGGCTCTTCTTACTGTCTGTGTTTTGAACCAGTCCTGTGACACTATTTACACATTCCGATGCTTCACTTCAGGTTTACTGTATCCCTCTGACCTTCTTGTTGACGATGAAACACAAAATTTGCATCGGAATTAAATAGAAAAGGTACAATGCCGACTTAAGTACATGAAAACTGATTCTTCTTACTATCTATGATTTGAACCATTCCTGTGACACTACTTATAGGTTCCGATGCTTCACTTCAGGTTTACTGTATCCCTCTGACATTCTTATTGACGATTAAACGCAGATTTTGCAACGGAATTAACTACAAAACAACCAATGCCGACTTAAGTATAAGAAAACTGACTCTTCTTACTGTCTATGTTTTGAACCATTCCTGTGAAACTAGTTATAGATTCCGATGCTTCACTTCAAGTATGCTATATCTCTCTGACCTTCTTATTGACGACGAAACACAGAAATTGCATCGGAATTAAATACAAAAGGCACAATGCCGACTCAAGTACAAGAAGACTGGCTCTTCTTACTGTCTATGTTTTGAACCAGTCCTGTGACACTAGTTATAGATTCCGATGCTTCACGTCAGGTTTACTATATCCCTCTGACCTTCTTATTGACGATGAAACACAGAAATAGCATCGGAATTAAATACAAAAGGCACAATGCCGACTTAAGTACAAGAGAACTGACTCTTATTACTGTCTATGTTTTGAACCATTCATGTGACACTAGTTATAGATTCCGATGCTTCACTTCAGGTTTACTGTATCCCTCTGACCTTCTTATTGACGATGATACACAGAAATTGCATCGGAATTTAATACAAGAGGCACAATGCCGACTTAAGTACATGAAAACTAATTCTTCTTACTTTCTATGCTTTGAACCATTCCTGTGACACTAGTTATAGATTCCGATGCCTCACTTCACGTTCGCTGTATCCCTCTGATCTTCTTATTGACGATGAAACACAGAAATTGCATCGGAATGAAATACAAAAGGCACAATGCCGACTTAAGTAGAAGAAAACTGACTCTTCTTACTGTCTATGTTTTGAACCAGTCCTGTGACACTAGTTATAGATTCCGATGCTTCACTTCAGGTTTACTGTATTCCTCTGACCTTCTTATTGACGATGAAACACAGAAATGGCATCGGAATTAAATACAAAAGGCACAATGCCGACTTAAGCACAAGAAAACTGACTCTCCTTACTGTCTATGTTTTGAACCATTCCTGTGACACTACTTGTAGATTCCGATGCTTCACTTCAGGTTTACTGTATCCCTCTGACCTTCTTATTGACGATGAAACACAGAAATTGCATCGGAATTAATTACGAAAGGCACAACGCCGACTTAAGTACAAGAAGACTGACTCTTCTTACTGACTATGTTTTGAACATTTCCTGTGAGACCAGTTTTAGATTCCAATGCATCACTATATGTTTACTGTATCCCTTGGACCTTCTTATTGACGATGAAACACAGAAATTGCATCGGAATTAATTAGAAAAGGCACAATGCGGACTTATGTACAAGAATACTGACTCTTCTTACTGTGTATGTTTTGAACCATTCCTGTGACACTAGTTACAGATTCCGATGCTTCACTTCAGGTATACTGTATCTCTTTGACCTACTTGTTGACGATGAAACACAGGAATTGCATAGGAATTAAATACAAAAGCACAATGCCGACTCAAGTACAAGAAGACTGGCTCTTCCTTCTGTCTATATTTTGAAACTTTCCTCTGAAACCGGTTTTAGATTCCGATGCTTCACTTCAGGTTTACTCTATCCCTTGGATCTTCGTATTGACGATGAAACACAGAAATTGCATCGGAATTAAATAGAAAAGGCACAATGCCGACTTAGGTGTAAGAAAACTAACACTTCTTACTGTCTATGCTTTGAACCATTCCTGTGACACTAGTTATACATTCCGATTTATCACTTCAGGTTTACTGTATCCCTCTGACCTTCTTATTCCACGATGAAATACAGATATTGCGGCGGAATTAAATTCAAAAGGCAAATTGTCGACTTAAGTACAAGAAAACTGACTCTTCTTACTGTCTTTGTTTTGAACAATTCCTGTGACACTAGTTATAGATTCCGATGCTTCACTTCGGGATTTACTGTATCCCACTGACCCTCTTATTGACGATGAAACACAGAAATGGCATCGGAATTAAATACAAGAGGCACAATGCCGACGCAAGTACAAGAAGACTGGCTCTTCTTACTGTCTATGTTTTGACCCATTCCCGTGACACTAGTTATAGATTCCGATGCTTCACTTCAGGTTTACTGCATCCCTCTGACCTTCTTATTGACGGTGAAACACAGAAATTGCATCAGAATTAAATACAAAAGCACAATGGCGACTTAAGTACAAGAGAACTGACTCTTCTTACTGTCTGTGATTTGAACCATTCCTGTGACACTAGTTATAGATTCCGATGCTTCACTTCAGGTTTACTGTATCCCACTGACCCTCTTATTGACGATGAAACAAAGAAATTGCATCGGAATTAAATACAAAAGGCACAATGCCGACTCAAGGACAGGAAGACTGGCTCTTCTTACTGTCTATGTTTTGAACCAGTCCTGTGACACTATTTACACATTCCGATGCTTCACTTCAGGTTTACTGTATCCCTCTGACCTTCGTATTGACGATGAAACACAGAAATTGCATCGGAATGAAATACAAAAGGCACAATGCCGACTTAAGTAGAAAAAAACTGACTCTTCTTACTGTCTATGTTTTGAACCAGTCCTGTGACACTAGTTATAGATTCCGATGCTTCACTTCAGGTTTACTGTATCCCTCTGACCTTCTTATTGACGATGAAACACAGAAATGGCATCGGAATTAAATACAAATGGCACAATGCCGACTTAAGTACAAGAAAACTGACCCTCCTTACTGTCTATGTTTTGAACCATTCCTGTGACACTACTTGTAGATTCCGATGCTTCAGTTCAGATTTACTGTATCCCTCTGACCTTCTTATTGACGATTAAACACAGAAATTGCATCGGAATTAATTACAAAAGGCACAACGCCGACTTAAGTACAAGAAGACTGACTCTTCTTACTGACTATCTTTTGAACATTTCCTGTTATACCAGTTTTAAATTCCGATGCTTCACTATATGTTTACTGTATCCCTTGGACCTTCTTACTGACGAGTGAACACAGAAATTGCATCGGAATTAAATACAAAAGGCACAATGCCTACTTAAGTACAAGAAGACTGACTCTTCTTACTGACTATCATTTGAATATTTCCTGTGAGACCAGTTTTAGATTCCGATGTTTCAGTATATGTTTACTGTATCATTTGGACCTTCTTATTGACGATGAAACACAGAAATTGCATCAGAATTAAATACAAAAGGCACAATGCTGACTTAAGTACAAGGAGACTGACTCTTCCTACTGACTATGATTTCAACATTTCCTGATTTCAACATTTCCTGTGAGACCAGTTTTAGATTCCGATGGTTCACTACATGTTAACTGTATCCCATGGACCTTCTTATTGACGATGGAACACAGATATTGCAGCGGAATTAAATACAAAAGGAAAAATGCCGACATATGTACAAGAAAACTGACTCTTCTTACTCTCTTTGTTTTGAACCATTCCTGTGACACTAGTTATAGATTCCGATGCTTCACGTCCGGTTTACTGTATCCCTCTGACCTTCTTGTTGACGATGAAACACAGAAATTGCATCGGAATTAAGTACAAAAGGCACAATGCCGACTTAAGTACAAGAAATCTGACTCTTCTTACTGTCTATGTTTTGAACCATTCCTGTGACACTAGTTACAGATTCCGATGCTTCACTTCAGGTATACTGTATCTCTTTGACCTCCTTGTTGACGATGAAACACAGGAATTGCATAGGAATTAAATACAAAAGGCACAATGCCGACTCAAGTACAAGAAGACTGGCTCTTCCTACTGTCTATATTTTGAAACTTTCCTCTGAAACCGGTTTTAGATTCCGATGTTACACTTCAGGTTTACTGTATCCCTTGGATCTTCGTATTGACGATGAAACACAGAAATTGCAACCGAATTAAATAGAAAAGGCACAATGCCGACTTAAGTGTAAGAAAACTAACACTTCTTACTGTCTATGTTTTGAACCATTCCTGTGACACTAGTTATACATTCCGATGCATCACTTCAGGTTTACTGTATCCCTCTGACCTTCTTATTTCACGATAAAACACAGATATTGCGGCGGAATTAAATTCAAAAGGCAAATTGCGCGACTTAAGTACAAGAAAACTGACTCTTCTTACTGTCTTTGTTTTGAACCATTCCTGTGACACTAGTTATAGATTCCGATGCTTCACCTCGGGATTTACTGTATGCCACTGACCTTCTTATTGACGATGAAACACAGAAATTGCATCGGAATTAAATACAAGAGGCACAATGCCGACTCAAGTACAAGAAGACTGGCTCTTCTTACTGTCTATGATTTGACCCATTCCCGTGACACTAGTTATAGATTCCGATGCTTCACTTCAGGTTTACTGTATCCCTCTGACCTTCTTATTGGCGGTGAAACACAGAAATTGAATCGGAATTAAATACAAAAGCACAATGGCGACTTAAGTACAAGAGAACTGACTCTTCTTACTGTCTATGTTTTGAACTATTCCTGTGACACTAGTTATAGATTCCGTTGCTTCACTTCAGGTTTACTGTATCCCACTGACCCCCTTATTGACGATGAAACAAAGAAATTGCATCGGAATTAAATACAAAAGGCACAATGCCGACTCAAGGACAGGAAGACTGGCTCTTCTTACTGTCTGTGTTTTGAACCAGTCCTGTGACACTATTTACACATTCCGATGCTTCACTTCAGGTTTACTGTATCCCTCTGACATTCTTATTGACGATTAAACGCAGATATTGCAACAGAATTTACTACAAAACAACCAATGCCGACTTAAGTATAAGAAAACTGACTCTTCTTACTGTCTATGTTTTGAACCATTCCTGTGACACTAGTTATAGATTCCGATGCTTCACTTCAGGTATGCTATATCTCTCTGACCTTCTTATTGACGACGAAACACAGAAATTGCATCGGAATTAAATACAAACGGCACAATGCCGACTCAAGTACAAGAAGACTGGCTCTTCTTACTGTCTATGTTTTGAACCAGTCCTGTGACACTAGTTATAGATTCCGATGCTTCACGTCAGGTTTACTATATCCCTCTGACCTTCTTATTGACGATGAAACACAGAAATAGCATCGGAATTAAATACAAAAGGCACAATGCCGACTTAAGTACAAGAGAACTGACTCTTCTTACTGTCTATGTTTTGAACCATTCATGTGACACTAGTTATAGATTCCGATGCTTCACTTCAGGTTTACTGTATCCCTCTGACCTTCTTATTGACGATGATACACAGAAATTGCATCGGAATTTAATACAAGAGGAACAATGCCGACTTAAGTACATGAAAACTAACTCTTCTTACTTTCTATGCTTTGAACCGTTCCTGTGACACTAGTTATAGATTCCGATGCCTCACTTCACGTTCGCTGTATCCCTCTGATCTTCTTATTGACGATGAAACACAGAAATTGCATCGGAATGAAATACAAAAGGCACAATGCCGACTTAAGTAGAAGAAAACTGACTCTTCTTACTGTCTATGTTTTGAACGAGTCCTGTGACACTAGTTACAGATTCCGATGCTTCACTTCAGGTTTACTGTATCCCTCAGACCTTCTTATTGACGATGAAACACAGAAATGGCATCGGAATTAAATACAAAAGGCACAATGCCGACTTAAGTACAAGAAAACTGACTCTCCTTATTGTCTATGTTTTGAACCATTCCTGTGACACTACTTGTAGATTCCGATGCTTCACTTCAGGTTTACTGTATCCCTCTGACCTTCTTATTGACGATGAAACACAGAAATTGCATCGGAATTAATTACGAAAGGCACAACGCCGACTTAAGTACAAGAAGACTGACTCTTCTTACTGACTATGTTTTGAACATTTCCTGTGAGACCTGTTTTAGATTCCGATGCATCACTATATGTTTACTGTATCCCTTGGACCGTCTTATTGACGATGAAACACAGAAATTGCATGAGAATTAAATACAAAAGGCAGAATGCTGACTTAAGAACAAGTAGACTTACTCTTCCCACTGACTATGATTTCAACGTTTCCTGTGAGACCAGTTTTAGATTCCGATGCTTCACTATACGTTTACTGTATCCCTTGGACCTTCTTATTGACGATGAAACACAGAAATTGCATCGGAATTAATTAGAAAAGGCACAATGCGGACTTATGTACAAGAATACTGACTCTTCTTACTGTGTATGTTTTGAACCATTTCTGTGACACTAGTTACAGATTCCGATGCTTCACTTCAGGTATACTGTATCTCTTTGACCTTCTTGTTGACGATGAAACACAGGAATTGCATCGGAATTAAATACAAAAGGCACAATGCCGACTCAAGTACAAGAAGACTGGCTCTTCCTACTGTCTATATTTTGAAACTTTCCTCTGAAACCGGTTTTAGATTCCGATGCTTCACTTCAGGTTTACTCTATCCCTTTGATCTTCGTATTGACGATGAAACACAGAAATTGCATCGGAATTAAATAGAAAAGGCACAATGCCGACTTAGGTGTAAGAAAACTAACACTTCTTACTGTCTATGCTTTGAACCATTCCTGTGACACTAGTTATACATTCCGATTTATCACTTCAGGTTTACTGTATCCCTCTGACCTTCTTATTCCACGATGAAATACAGATATTGCGGCGGAATTAAATTCAAAAGGCAAATTGTCGACTTAAGTACAAGAAAACTGACTCTTCTTACTGTCTTTGTTTTGAACCATTCCTGTGACACTAGTTATAGATTCCGATGCTTCACTTCGGGATTTACTGTGTCCCACTGACCTTCTTATTGACGATGAAACACAGAAATGGCATCGGTATTAAATACAAGAGGCACAATGCCGACGCAAGTACAAGAAGACTGGCTCTTCTTACTGTCTATGATTTGACCCATTCCCGTGACACTAGTTATAGATTCCGATGCATCATTTCAGGTTTACTGCATCCCTCTGACCTTCTTATTGACGGTGAAACACAGAAATTGCATCAGAATTAAATACAAAAGCACAATGGCGACTTAAGTACAAGAGAACTGACTCTTCTTACTGTCTGTGATTTGAACCATTCCTGTGACACTAGTTATAGATTCCGATGCTTCACTTCAGGTTTACTGTATCCCACTGACCCTCTAATTGACGATGAAACAAAGAAATTGCATCGGAATTAAATACAAAAGGCACAATGCCGACTCAAGGACAGGAAGACTGGCTCTTCTTACTGTCTATGTTTTGAACCAGTCCTGTGACACTATTTACACATTCCGATGCTTCACTTCAGGTTTACTGTATCCCTCTGACCTTCTTATTGACTATGAAACACAAAAATTGCATCGGAATTAAATAGAAAAGGTACAATGCCGACTTAAGTACAAGAAAACTGATCTTCTTACTGTCTATGTTTTGAACCATTCATGTGACACTAGTTATAGATTCCGATGCTTCACTTCAGGTTTACTGTATCCCTCTGACCTTCTTATTGACGATGAAACACAGAAATTGCATCGGAATGAAATACAAAAGGCACAATAACGACTTAAGTAGAAGAAAACTGACTCTTCTTACTGTCTATGTTTTGAACCAGTCCTGTGACACTAGTTATAGATTCCGATGCTTCACTTCAGGTTTACTGTATCCCTCCGAACTTCTTATTGACGATGAAACACAGAAATGGCATCGGAATTAATGACAAAAGGCACAACGCCGACTTAAGTACAAGGAGACTGACTCTTCTTACTGACTATCTTTTGAACATTTCCTGTTATACCAGTTTTAAATTCCGATGCTTCACTATATGTTTACTGTATCCCTTGGACCTTCTTACTGACGATTGAACACAGAATTTGCATCGGAATTAAATACAAAAGGCACAATGCCTACTTAAGTACAAGAAGACTGACTCTTCTTACTGACTATCATTTGAATATTTCCTGTGAGACCAGTTTTAGATTCCGATGTTTCAGTATACGTTTACTGTATCATTTGGACCTTCTTATTGACGATGAAACACAGAAATTGCATCAGAATTAAATACAAAAAGCACAATGCTGACTTAAGTACAAGGAGACTGACTCTTCCTACTGACTATGATTTCAACATTTCCTGATTTCAACATTTCCTGTGAGACCAGTTTTAGATTCCAATGGTTCACTACATGTTAACTGTATCCCATGGACCTTCTTATTGACGATGGAACACAGATATTGCAGCGGAATTAAATACAAAAGGAAAAATGCCGACATATGTACAAGAAAACTGACTCTTCTTACTCTCTTTGTTTTGAACCATTCCTGTGACACTAGTTATAGATTCCGATGCTTCACGTCCGGTTTACTGTATCCCTCTGACCTTCTTGTTGACGATGAAACACAGAAATTGCATCGGAATTAAGTACAAAAGGCACAATGCCGACCTAAGTACAAGAAATCTGACTCTTCTTACTGTCTATGTTTTGAACCATTCCTGTGACACTAGTTATACATTCCGATGCATCACTTCAGGTTTACTGTATCCCTCTGACCTTCTTATTCCACGATGAAACACAGATATTGCGGCGGAATTAAATTCAAAAGGCAATTTGCGCGACTTAAGTACAAGAATACTGACTCTTCTTACTGTCTTTGTTTTGAACCATTCCTGTGACACTAGTTATAGATTCCGATGCTTCACCTCGGGATTTACTGTATGCCACTGACCTTCTTATTGACGATGAAACACAGAAATTGCATCGGAATTTAATACAAGAGGTACAATGCCGACTTAAGTACATGAAAACTAACTCTTCTTACTTTCTATGCTTTGAACCATTCCTGTGACACTAGTTATAGATTCCGATGCCTCACTTCACGTTCGCTGTATCCCTCTGATCTTCTTATTGACGATGAAACACAGAAATTGCATCGGAATGAAATACAAAAGGCACAATGCCGACTTAAGTAGAAGAAAACTGACTCTTCTTACTGTCTATGTTTTGAACCAGTCCTGTGACACTAGTTATAGATTCCGATGCTTCACTTCAGGTTTACTGTATCCCTCTTACCTTCTTATTGACGATGAAACACAGAAATGGCATCGGAATTAAATACAAAAGGCACAATGCCGACTTAAGTACAAGAAAACTGACTCTCCTTACTGTCTATGTTTTGAACCATTCCTGTGACACTACTTGTAGATTCCGATGCTTCACTTCAGGTTTACTGTATCCCTCTGACATTCTTATTGACGATGAAACACAGAAATTGCATCGGAATTAATTACGAAAGGCACAACGCCGACTTAAGTACAAGAAGACTGACTCTTCTTACTGACTATGTTTTGAACATTTCCTGTGAGACCAGTTTTAGATTCCGATGCATCACTATATGTTTACTGTATCCCTTGGACCGTCTTATTGACGATGAAACACAGAAATTGCATGAGAATTAAATACAAAAGGCACAATGCTGACTTAAGAACAAGTAGACTTACTCTTCCCACTGACTATGATTTCAACGTTTCCTGTGAGACCAGTTTTAGATTCCGATGCTTCACTATATGTTTACTGTATCCCTTGGACCTTCTTATTGACGATGAAACACAGAAATTGCATCGGAATTAATTAGAAAATGCACAATGCGGACTTATGTACAAGAATACTGACTCTTCTTACTGTGTATGATTTGAACCATTCCTGTGACACTAGTTACAGATTCCGATGCTTCACTTCAGGTATACTGTATCTCTTTGACCTTCTTGTTGACGATGAAACACAGGAATTGCATAGGAATTAAATACAAAAGGCACAATGCCGACTCAAGTACAGGAAGACTGGCTCTTCCTACTGTCTATATTTTGAAACTTTCCTCTGAAACCGGTTTTAGATTCCGATGCTTCACTTCAGGTTTACTCTATCCCTTGGATCTTCGTATTGACGATGAAACACAGAAATTGCATCGGAATTAAATAGAAAAGGCACAATGCCGACTTAGGTGTAAGAAAACTAACACTTCTTACTGTCTATGCTTTGAACCATTCCTGTGACACTAGTTATACATTCCGATTTATCACTTCAGGTTTACTGTATCCCTCTGACCTTCTTATTCCACGATGAAATACAGATATTGCGGCGGAATTAAATTCAAAAGGCAAATTGTCGACTTAAGTACAAGAAAACTGACTCTTCTTACTGTCTTTGTTTTGAACCATTCCTGTGACACTAGTTATAGATTCCGATGCTTCACTTCGGGATTTACTGTATCCCACTGACCTTCTTATTGACGATGAAACACAGAAATGGCATCGGAATTAAATACAAGAGGAACAATGCCGACGCAAGTACAAGAAGACTGGCTCTTCTTACTGTCTATGATTTGACCCATTCCCGTGACACTAGTTATAGATTCCGATGCTTCACTTCAGGTTTACTGCATCCCTCTGACCTTCTTATTGACGGTGAAACACAGAAATTGCATCAGAATTAAATACAAAAGCACAATGGAGACTTAAGTACATGAGAACTGACTCTTCTTACTGTCTGTGATTTGAACCATTCCTGTGACACTAGTTATAGATTCCGATGCTTCACTTCAGGTTTACTGTATCCCACTGACCCTCTTATTGACGATGAAACAAAGAAATTGCATCGGAATTAAATACAAAAGGCACAAT